>NC_064640.1:739893320-741142070 GCF_023864345.2 Schistocerca serialis cubense
GTTCCACCATGAATTATGCTGGGAGAAGTTGAAAACCATTAAACAGCAACGTTATCATAAGAAATAACTGTCACCTTTAAAATCATATAATTTTGATCTGCATCAACATGCTCATTAGTCACTGCTGCATTCACTATATCACACCCATTCACATTATCTGCTGCTGCAAGTATTCACATACTTTAATTTCTTCCAATGGAGAAGATTTAGTTTCTAAGTTGCAATCTATTCTGTAAATTGCATTCTTAACCTTGCCATTAAACCTTATGTACTCACTTGAGTTACATTGTATCCCCAACTTCAGCTTGTTTTGAGTATCAGTGCCTCCATTGGTCAACATACTTTTCATTGACTTGATACTACTAATAATTTCAGCACCTTGATTCCTTATACTTTTCTTAATTTCATACAACTGCCCATTCATTTTTGCTAAAACTTGCAATATTAAATTCTGGTGATCCACTTTCATATCAGAGCTATTCAGAGAAATATACTGATTTCATTCTCTCAGGATTTACAGTCACTGATGGCTTCGTTAACACAGTATCCATTTGATTTATTCATTTTGACGATCTAGCTAAACCAAGTACAAGTTTTCAAAAACATACCTCTGTACCAGACAATTCAGTTTTTGTTGTTTACACATATCTTGCGGAGTGCTGCTGCTTCCAACAAAGTTCATGGAGCCAGTACACTGATGTTGCTGCTGCTGTGTGGTTGATGCTGCCTCTTGTTGTGTTTTCTGGCTGCCTGCCATGGACTGCTACTGCTCAGTGGCATCCCATGGTTGTTATGCTGGTGACTCACAATTTACAGGCCAGCTGCAGCTTTCAGTATCCTTGTAGAATTTCGATGCCTTTTAGGATTCAAACATACATCTTGAATTTCACTTCACCTGCACACTGCTGCAACTTCACTCAGTACCTAAATTATAGCTTTGATTTTGCCTATAATATTGTCACACAGGAGTTCTTGTAAAGTTGTTATGATCATTAAAGTTAAATATCTGAATATTTGTTTTGATATGTCAGTGATAAAATTAGTGAAATTTGCACTTTATCAGAGATTTCATGATGGTTGTTTCTAACGATCTTCATCTACAAATGGAACTGGATGGTTCTATGCCCATAAAAGGCCTAGTACGTTATTTTTGCCGTAAATTGTATCATGATTCAAAAATTAAATATGTATCAGTAGATACAGGGTGAACTTTGCTGAAGAAGTTGTTGGAATACAGGAAGAAGAAAAGTTGAAGATGGTAGTAGTGTATTTCAAATCTGCTTCTCCAAAATACAAATCCAGAGTAAGTGCCAGCCACTAGATGCATGCACACAGAATGAGAGAGACCATTTTGTTGGTGCCTGTTTTCCTGCAAAATAGAGTGGTAGCTAATGACATCAATATATAACATTACAGTAAAACTCCACGTTAATAAACTTCTTTTTAAGGAATTCCCTCTGGTACTGAATACTTCCACCACCTCTAGTGAACCTGCCATAATAACAATATTACTGAAATTCAGTTTTAACCAATCATACTTACAAGGAAACCTCTTTTAAGGAACAAATATTAAACTGTTTGCAAACTGAAACCTGCAAAATCGAGATGAAGATTTTCACACGGGGGTGTTGCTTTATGTGTTTGCCTTGTGGTGCATTCTGACATAAGGGAGGCAATGTCTTTTATCCATAGTGCGTGGTAGGCCAGCTGTTTGGTGAGGACAATGTTCCAATGACCATTGAGGAGAAGGTTGAGGACATGGTGATGGAACACATGCGGTATGACCACCTGGGTAATATCGGAATCACTACGCAAAAGGATAACACCACTTTGGAGAAAGAGACTGTGCTGATGATCCCAAAAGTGCTGGACCTCTGCATTGCAGATGCTATGATGGCTGGTCGGCCAACCCACAGCGATTTGGTGGCAGAGAGCTTGCAGTGTCTGTTCCCTAGCAGTGGCCTGCCGGGCTGCATCGGTATCCAACACAAATGCGTCCAGAGTTGCGTCCACGTCTGGGTCCACATTAATAGCTCAAGGGGATTTGACCACCAAAAACTGAGTGGTGAAGGAACGACTGTTGTTAGAGATTTGTGTGCAAATACGCCATCAATGGATATAGAGTGATTACTGAAACCGCGCAACGTGCAAGTGTACTGGGATTAAGCTGGTAAGCCCAGATGTTGGTATGTGGCTTCATCCACAGTAGAGATGGATGATGCTGTGTCAATTTGGAAGACTACTGGAATATGCACAACCTCCAAAGTAATGAGAAAATGGGCACCCAACTGGGGAATGATTGAGAATACTTGGCCATCAATGGAATGCAAATCTTCCAGGTTTTGAGGTGACGAATTGTGATGAGCCTGTGCATCCGCAGGAAGCATGGCATCAACACTATGTTTCTGTGAAGCCTGACACATCATGGCGATATGGCCCACTTGGCTGCAAGCCATGCATCTTGCTCGCCAGTGGGGGCACTCTGCCCTTTGGTGAGTCCGGAAGTAGTCCGGAAGTAGTCCACACAAGATGGAAGCCTGGTGAAAGACTTCCTGTCATGGAGTGGGCCAACAGATCGATGACGCTCCCACTCAGCGCTAGCAACTGGTGAGCCACAAAAACAGCTGGATCAAGATGCGGTAGCTGTAACCAGTGAGACTGTTCAAACACACGAATTATAGGCAGACTGGTGTCGAGGGACTAGTCTTGTAAGTTCAAATACCAGCCCAAAGACCCGTGTCTGGTGTGTGAAACACCACCATATCTCGAGTCAACAAAGAGGCATAAGACTGGTTGCAGGCAATGTTAGCCCACTGGAATTGACATTCGCAGGAGAGACCCTGGAGCATCATAATCCATTCCTGATAGGTCTGACCTGAAGACTTTTGACAAGAAAAGAAAGTCTGACGGGTGGAGGTGACGTGTATTTGTGCGTCAAAATACTCAAAAAGGCAGCCTTGATGTGAGTAAATGAGAGATCTCGAGGGGACTGCTCAAGGTTCAACTGTTGAATTAAATGGTGTAGCTGTGGACCGACTCTCGCTAAAAAAAAAAAAATCCCAACTTTGATTTTCGTCATGGATCCCATGTGCCAGTATCGGTTTTGCCGACTGTTTGACATAATTTGACCATGGTTTGCCAAACCTGTCGAAAGCCGGAAACATCAGTGGAGCCATGTGCAGCGTGTTCAATTTACCTGCGATAGGGTAGACCCTATGAGCTACTTCTTGCAACTCTGGCAAGTGAGAGCGAATTTCTGAATGCGTGAGCATTGCCTGAATCTGCTGTAGAGTTTCCATCAAGGACTGAAGAAGCTCCTCAGAGGAGGCCATTCCATTTGAAAATGAAAATCCCATCCTCGTCGTCAATAACTGTAGTGTCCTGCAATTGGCAGGAAAGAACTAACAGTCAATTTGAACACATTTTATTACAATTATAGAAAAAATGCCTTCTTGGCATATACTAAGATTTAAATGAAGAACAAAAAATAAATTAAAAATAAAAATAAAAACCACAACTCTGTGGTACCAAAACAGATAAGGAAACAAGACAATGGAAGAAAATACTGACCAAAGCTACTCTACAAAATACAATGTACTACTACAAGACTGGTGAGTGAATATGAGGCTAGTGCCAGCATAAGTACTGGCTGCAGCTACTCCTAGCAGTTGGTAAACACTGCCAGTCTGACAGTCTAGGCATGTTTATAAAGCCAGGTCGGCGGAGTGCTACAGCAGTCATATGTGTTCCAATTGGTGGAACACTGTCACATGTTTGCTGGCAAAGTAGTTCCATGTTTATTTGGAAAACCTGTTACTGTTTCAGTCTGCTGGCAATGTTTCTCTCTGCGCTGCTGGAAGGGGGTTACCAACCCACCTTGCGTGTTTGCTATGCAGGCCCTCTAACAATAAGGGGCCCTTACGACAGGCATCCCTATTGCATGTTTAAGTCTACCTAGAAATGTCCCAGTTTTCATTGACAGGTTATGTAAATAGTGGAGTATGTGACTGATTAAGTCTACACATGATTTTAAGACCCTGTTTGAGATTCAATCATATTCACAAGACCCATAGCTTTTATGGTTTTTTTCAGTTTCTTTAGGAATTGTGCTTTTGAAATGAAGTGCTATATTTGGTGTGATTTGCATATGATTTAGTAGCTCTATGGCTCCTGTGGAGATTGTTTATTGTGTCTCCCTGTTCTTTCAGCTACTGTGAGAAAAAAGTTACTAAAATCTGAGGCTGTAGCTTTTTGATTGTTCTTGTCTGGGCCACTACTAGAGGACTGTGGAGTTCCTGCTTGTTCAGGTTTTATGTTCCTATTTGTCTCACTTTTAATGACGTTGCATATGGATTTTACTTTATTGTTTGACTTGCTAATTTTTTCTGCATTATGCATTTGTTTGGCCTTCCTGATTACACATGTTAGAATTTTACAGTATTCTTTTTATTCTTTTTAACGTGGTTCCACTGCTAGGTTTGTGCTAGCCCTTATGTTCTATATACATGTCTCTCTTTTTAGCACTTGATATTTTGATGCCAACTGTTACACACTCTTTCTTTCCACAACAGGTTGATTTCATACTAATCTGCCTTGGAGTGAAGTAAGCTTCAAAATGTTTGAGAATTAAGTCCAGGAATGAATTGAATTTCTTGTTCATTGTGTTTCACTGGTACACTTCCTCTCAGTGTTCACAGTGTCAATTGTTTCTAAACAAGCTAATAGATTCCCTATTTATTATTCTAACATGTTTGACTGGGGTATGACCATTCACTGTTTTTCTTCTGATGAGTTTTAAGATTGTGTATTGACCATTGTGATCAGGCAGACCATTTACTGTGGCTTGTGTTTTTACGTCATTATAATTTGTGAGGTCCAGCAACAGAATATCAAACAAGGTTTGCTATGCCAGTATACTCTTGTTGAGAATAAGACCTTCAGGAGCAAATGGAAAGTTGACAACAATGATTCCACTTGTTTATGGCTCTAACTATTTAACAGAAAATTAATGTTAAAATTGCCACATAGTACACTCCTGGAAATGGAAAAAAGAACACATTGACACCGGTGTGTCAGACCCACCATACTTGCTCCGGACACTGTGAGAGGGCTGTACAAGCAATGATCACACGCACGGCACAGCGGACACACCAGGAACCGCGGTGTTGGCCATCAAATGGCGCTAGCTGCGCAGCATTTGTGCACCGCTGCCGTCAGTGTCAGCCAGTTTTCCGTGGCATACGGAGCTCCATCGCAGTCTTTAACACTGGTAGCATGCCGCGACAGCGTGGACGTGAACCGTATGTGCAGTTGACGGACTTTGAGCGAGGGCGTATAGTGGGCATGCGGGAGGCCGGGTGGACGTACCGCCGAATTGCTCAACACGTGGGGCGTGAGGTCTCCACAGTACATCGATGTTGTCGCCAGTGGTCGGCGGAAGGTGCACGTGCCCGTCGACCTGGGACCGGACCGCAGCGATGCACGGATACACGCCAAGACCATAGGATCCTACGCAGTGCCGTAGGGGACCGCACTGCCACTTCCCAGCAAATTAGGGACACTGTTGCTCCTGGGGTATCGGCGAGGACCATTCGCAACCGTCTCCATGAAGCTGGGTTACGGTCCCGCACACCGTTAGGCCGTCTTCCGCTTATGCCCCAACATCGTGCAGCCCGCCTCCAGTGGTGGCGCCACAGGCGTGAATGGAGGGACGAATGGAGACGTGTCGTCTTCAGCGATGAGAGTCGCTTCTGCCTTGGTGCCAATGATGGTCGTATGCGTGTTTGGCGCCGTGCAGGTGAGCGCCACAATCAGGACTGCATACGACCGAGGCACACAGGGCCAACACCCGGCATCATGGTGTGGGGAGCGATCTCCTACACTGGCCGTACACCACTGGTGATCATCGAGGGGACACTGAATAGTGCACGGTACATCCAAACCGTCATCGAACCCATCGTTCTACCATTCCTAGACCGGCAAGGGAACTTGCTGTTCCAACAGGACAATGCACGTCCGCATGTATCCCGTGCCACCCAACGTGCTCTAGAAGGTGTAAGTCAACTACCCTGACCAGCAAGATCTCCGGATCTGTCCCCCATTGAGCATGTTTAGGACTGGATGAAGCGTCGTCTCACGCGGTCTGCACGTCCAGCACGAACGCTGGTCCAACTGAGGCGCCAGGTGGAAATGGCATGGCAAGCCGTTCCACAGGACTACATCCATCATCTCTACGATCGTCTCCATGGGAGAATAGCAGCCTGCATTGCTGCGAAAGATGGATATACACTGTACTAGTGCCGACATTGTGCATGCTTTGTTGCCTGTGTCTATGTGCCTGTGGTTCTGTCAGTGTGATCATGTGATGTATCTGACCCCAGGAATGTGTCAATAAAGTTTCCCCTTCCTGGGACAATGAATTCACGGTGTTCTTATTTCAATTTCCAGGAGTGTATAATCTGACTATTATTCCTCTAATGTTATGCAATAACTAATTCTAGCTGCAAGAGGAACTTTTTGATGTTTCCCGCAGGTGCCCTGTAAACTGGAGTTATTACAAGGAACTGTGTTTCCAGTTATAATTTGACAGTGCAACATGGTAAATGTTGTTCAATAGAGTAATTTGCAGAGGAAAATTTGAAAATGAAGTTAAGCATTTCTGGTTTTGATTTTCGTACCCTCAGTTTCAGGTCCTGCATTATCCATTAGTGTCTAGACACTGATAACTATGGTGTCACTAACAACCTTTAAACATGATCAGAATTTCTTTTGATTATGTGAGAGTTTACTGGATAATATGCTGCTGCAATAGTTGTCTTTTGACAGGCTAGCGTGTTTCATTTACCGTAACTGTGTCAACATCTTCTGCTTTATGTTACAACTGCTGCCCAGCAATCCTTGTTGCCATAAGAGTTTATTTAGAGAGACTGTTTATTATGAAGGGTCCTTCCCATCATGAGCTGTTCTGCTAGGAACATATCTATCCAATGCTTGATCATGCACTCTAACAAGGGGACTGTATGAACTTCCCCTCACTGATTTGATTCATATTGACAACATGTATGGGACACATGTAGGACTTTAACATATGTAAGCAGGAAGACACAAATCTCAACCATTTTTAGGAATATTGAGTTTTAAAACTATATGCATGCTTATGCTGTATGCCTTGTAGAACTGCTAGTGTTCACAGACCAAGTGTTACTGTCATAAGTGTGAGGTTTCTGGAGTCTGGATTAATTTTCTGTTTTCCTAATCTTTAACAGGAAAAAAGGAGAAATTTTTTCCCTTAAAGAGATTAGAAACGAATAAAGGCTGCATGAGAACTTTCCATAAATCAGTTTAGTCATTTTATCTATAATATTTTCTCCATATTTGTGACAAGTATAATGTGTAACCTGTGTAACACTGGATGAATTAGGGTGATAACGATCATAGAAACATGGGAAACAATAGTTATAGTGACTCGCAGGAGTCTGAACTTTTGCATGTCCATTGATTTTTCCAATATATGTATTGCAAAACAGACTTGCTTTACAATCATCAAGAGTAGTCAGTTGTCGTACAATATCAAAGTATAGCATTGAATATTGGTGCATGTAGCTCACAAAAAATGTAGTATCTGCAGCAAGGCTGAATCCAGAAACCTTGTGCTTATGAAAATAAGTGCTTATTTGCTCGGCTGTTGACTCTATAAAAATTGGTGGCCCTACACAGCTTACAGTATAAGGACACCTATAATTTTCAAACTCAATTTTTTTCAAAACTGGCTAAGAATTATGTCTTCGTGTTTACACATGTTGAAGTCCTAGTTGTGTCCTACACATCCTGTGAGTATGAATCAAATTGGTGAGGGGAAGTTTGTATGGTCACTTTGTAACACAAAAAAGACCACAAAGGATTTATTCAAATGTGATGGAAATTAGTACATGTGATGTACATGTACAGACAAACAAGTGATCAGAATTTCAGAAAAATAAGATAATTTGTTCAAGAGAAGGAGCTCCACAAATTGAGCTGGTAAATAACGTGTTGGTACACCTCTGACCTAGAAACTCATTGACTGGAGTAGAATTGTGATGAGTAATGAGTCCCACTTTGATCTGAGCCCTGATGACTAGCAAAGATATGTCTAGAGATGCCCTGGACAATGCTGGGATACCAGTTTGACTTTTGCCTGCCATATGGCCTGACAACCAGGAGTGATCATCTGGGGTGCCTTTTCATTCCATTTGACTATTACTTGTGACAAAGCTGATCATCAGCCCATGTGTATTGGTTATAAACAAACTTGAAGAAATAAAAAATTAAATACAGCAATGTGGTATACATTGTTTGATACATGTCTGTAAGGTACTTTCACAACAGGAAGATCTTCCACACTGCAGTGGCAGTGCAGACAGTTAGTTAGTTAGTTACACGTACCATGGATCATATTGCATAATAGATCACAGTGATGTGGAATGAATCATTTTACATTCACATCATAAATTAATTTGTGCATATTTGAACATTTTTAAGATTTTTTTGTCAACAGGAGAAAAGAGACGCAGATTTACTTATTTTGATCCAACATCAACTGGTAACAATTTTATTTATTTATTTACTGTTCCAGTCTTCTGGATACGTCAGAGCCTAACTTACTACTGTTAGGTATTATTGCCTGGTATTATTATCTACACAACTTTTTCTAAATTTAGTTACATACATGGACTATACATAAAAACAATTTGCCACTGCAATACATAAATTAAGAAGTTTACAGTTTGTGACACAGTCTTTAGATCTGATGTTCATATATTTACTATTTGTGACACTGTCCAGGACCTGAGAGTCATATATTTGTAGAACAAGGGTCTCCCGTCACATGAGTGTACTAAATCTAGAAACCCATCTATTGAATACAGATGACTGTTTAGGAGATATAATTTTAATTTCATTTTTAGCTCTGTAATGGACAATTTAGAGATATTTGTGCGAAAGCAATTCAGTGATTTGATAGGAAGGGCTTTTCTCACAATCCGTGGTTCTATGAGAGATATTGTGGGGCCTCTCTGTGCCTCTAGTGTTGTGGTCATATATTTCTTTATTAGGTCTTTTGTTACTGTTTACTGCCATAATCATTATGTTAAGCCCATAAGAGTAATGAAAATTTAGTATTTTTAATTCCTTAAACAAATTTCAGCAGGATTCCCTGGCACATTTCCTTTCCATAATTCCATAATTATAAGTGCCTTCTTCTGTAGTATAAGTACTCTTTTCATATTATGTTTACTGCTGGATTCCCATAGCTTAGATAGGATTAAAATAGTGCAGAATATTTTTGCCTCAGAGTAGTAATGTTACAAAAAGGTGTCAGTTTTCTTAGCTTTTTGCAAATATCATTTACATGATCAGACCAATTTCACTCCACATCAAGTTCAGACAACCAAACTTGGTCAAGTATTCTTTTTTAATGTAATCATTGAACATTAAAATTTAGTTTTCAGGAGTTTTTTTGCCTTCCAAGATCATATTCAAATGGACTGATTTATCTGTATTTAATTTTAGTTTGGTTTCATTAAAATACTGCAGAATTATACTTGCTGCAATATTGCATTCCACTTCAAGTTTTGAATAGCAAGGATTATCGCATATTAATGTGGTATCATCCACATATAAGATAATTGTTGTCGGGTTTGTTATAGACTGAATATCATTAACATAAATAGTAAAAAGAAGTGGTCCTAATTTTGACCTCTGTGAGGTACCAAAATTAATGTCCTTGGTGTTTGACTTGTATGCTCCCTTGGTAGTGCTAATAGACACAAATGGCTTCCTATTTGTCAAAAAGGATCTAATCAGATTATGTGCTGTGCTTCAAATGCCATAGATCCACTGTTTTTCTAGCAATATGGTCATATCAGCAAAATTAAATGCATTTTATAGGTTTAGATAGATGCTACATACATGTTCTTAATTGCCTGTTGTTTGAGTGACATCTTCAATTAAGTTGGATGCTGCTGTAATGGTGGATGACCTCTTGACATACCCATACTGCCCCTTAGAAATAACTTTTTTGCCTATCAGGAAATTCCATATTCTTATGTACATTACTTTTGCAAAGATTTTGGCTATTATTGGCAGAACAGATATGGATCAATAGTTTCGAACTAGATCTACGTTTCCTTTTTAAAAAGAGGCACAACTTGAGCAATTTTTAACTCATCTGGATATAGACCATCTTCCATATAAGAGTTGATAACTGCTGATAAAGGTGATGCAGTTGTATGAATACATTTCTTATGAGTGGCCAGATTAAGACCATCATATCCTGCTACATGAGAATTCCTCAAGCTACTTACTCTTTTAATTATTTGATCTTCACTTGTTGGTGTCAAAAATATACTTCCTGAAACTGGTGTATATCTGAATTTGTGTTTGTGATTTTTAAGATGGTTGTTTCTGCTGGAGCCAACAGAGGCAAAATAATTGTTAACTAGATCTGCTACTTTATTCTGATAAGTTTCTGTTGTACCATTTATCAGCAAGTGATTTTCCATTGAATGTTTCCAGATTTACCTATTTCTCTATTTACTAATGACCATGATGTTTTGGAAATATTAATTGAGTTATCAATGACAGTTCCAAAATATTTATGTTTTTTTTTTAATTTAGGAGGTCTACATAGTATTTCTGATACTTTTTGAACTCTAATTTTAATTTTTATTACTCAGGTCATTTAATGTAGAATATTGATACCATCGTAGTTTCTCTCTAGCTTCAGGGACTGAACTTGGTAATAAGTTTCAGATTACAGCATATGACTGAATTCTCTTTTTAATTAATGGACAGGCTTATTTGAGACTGTAGTATAATTCACTTGAGAATTTGCCATAACTGTAATGTGTTATCAGAATATTGTTCCAATCTACATTACTTAGCTTGTTATTCAAATGAGTTATATTTTGATCTGTATTCATCCTAACATATCTATGGAGTCAGCAATTCCTATCCACCACATTTTACCCATTACAGTAATAGAAATTCTTCTACAGAATAGAAGGTGTTGTCAGTTTGTTTTCAAATTTTACTTTGCTATCTGTACAACAGTTATATCATGGGTAAGTGATCAGAAATCTCATTTACAGCATTGCACACCCCTTTTTGTGCTAAAGGCAACCTTGATGTGGAGTAATGAGTGTCATTTTTCGTTGTAGTAATGTAATTATGTACCTCATTGTTCCTTTTGAAATGCAGTGCATTATTGATGTCAAACTTAATAAGGGAATAAATATACTGAAAAAATTAGTCATAATGCCCAGCTTCTTAAGCAGATGACTAGAAACTTAAAATGAGTGAGTACCACACATTATTCTTACAGCACATGTTTGCACGGTGATGACTTTCTCTCGCAAAGATGAGTTAACCCAGAACATTTTCCCATATGGCATTATTGAATGAAAATACACAAAATATGTTGACTTTCTGATTTGGATCTCTCCAAGATTTGCGATCTAACTCCAAATGTGGCTGAAGTAAGTTGTTTTAGGGGTTCCAAACTGTGCTTTTTCCAATTTAAATTCTCATCAACATGGGTACCTTATAATTTTGAACTTTCCACCCTATTTATTATTTCCTCTCTACATGTTACATTTATCATTGCTGTAGTACCTCTAGAAGCAAAGAACTGTTTTTTTAATTGAGCATGAGACCATTTGCAGAAAACCAGTAATACCTAGTTTACCATTTTTTCTTCAAAAGTAATAGCAGTGTACTTGGCTACAACACTAGGAGAAAGGATGATCTTCACTACTCAAGGTTAAATCTAACTTTGGCTCAGAAGGGGGTAAATTATGCTGCTACAAAAGTCTTTGGTCACTTACCTAATAGCATCAAAAATCTGACAGATAGCCATTAGCATTTAAAAGGAAATTAAAATAATTTCTTAATGGCAACTCCTCCTACTCATTAGTTGAATTTCTGGATATAGTAGGAGAGTAATTTCCCCAACCCCCCCCCCCCCCCCAAAAAAAAACAAGTGTCATGTAATATTTTTTGTAATGTAATATCTTGTATTGACACCTTCCATTAACCTGACATGTTCCACATCATTGCGAAGTGTGGTATTTATGATCTTTGGAACAAGTACTAATCTAATCTGCTTCTGTAGGTCTGCTTGGATTGATAACAATACTAGTGTCACCTGCAAAAAGAATTAACTCTGCTTATTGTATATTAGAAGCAAGATTGTTTACATGTGTGAGGAACAATAGTGGGCCTAAGATTGTGCCTTGGGAACTCCATATGTGATGTCTCTCCAGTAAGAATTATCTCCCCAAACTATATTGGTTGAACTACCATGTACAATTTCTTGCATTCTTTTGGTTGGATGTGACTTCCATTGGTTGTCTATACCATCAATCCCATAAAACTTCTATCTATCTGGGAAAAATACTATGATGCACACTGACAAATGTCAGGTATGTCACAGAAAATACCAACTTGTGCTATTTTGTTATTTAATGCATGTAAAATATGGTGTGTGATCATGTAAGTGGCAGTCTCAGTAGATGAAACCTTCTGAAACTCAAATTGTTGTTAAGGTGGGATAGAGTCCTACAGTATATCATCCTCTCAAAAATTTTTCATCACATGTTTTTAAAGATGGGTACAATAACCATAAATTTCAGTCTGCCTGAAAAAATTACCTTGAGTTATTGATGCATAAAACTGGGCTGATTATATGGGAACAAATCTTTAGTACTCTATTGGACACAAAAGCAAAACCAAATGACCTTTTATTTTTGAGAGAATGTGTATTTCTCCTATTTTCAGTAGGACAAGTTGATGATACATTCATATAAATGAATTTTATGAAAGTTTTGTTTTTGACATACTGCTATGACTGATGTCTTGAACTGTTTGTCCCCTATGCTTCCTGCCATACTTAAGGAATTACTATTAAATGCATTTGTTACCAGTGACCGATCATTTATAGCCCTTCCATTGAGCTGACTGGTGATGCTGTCTTCTTCTGTGGCTGGTTGTGCTGGCTCTTGTTTCACTACTTTACACATAGTCTTAAGTCTGTTGTCAGAATTAGTGATTTCAGACATTATGTGCATAGTTCTTGATTTTTTTAAACAATATTTATTAGTAATTTTTAATACCAAATGCTTAATACCATTTGAGAAAACTTAAATGCTGGGCTTATGTTAATTAAATATGGAGTTGGGAGCACTGTTTCTCCATAAAAATCTTCCTTCAGTGTGCTAGCAAAGATTGCAGCTTTTGCCTTATTCATTATTGTCAGATTGAATGTCCCTGCTTTCCCATTGAGGTGAGGACTGTAAGGAATGCTGTAGTCTAGCACAATTTCTCTTTCTTGAGACCAATTGTTAAATTCACAACTGGTGTAATCCACATGTTAATCATACCTTATCTATGATACATTCCCATTGAACTGATTTTCTAGTTACAACACATATTTTCTTATGAATACTGTAGCCTCTGACTTATATCTTAACAACTCCATCACACAAAAAAGAGTGAAATCATGTAATACATTCATGTGATATTTGTATCCACCAATTTTGGGGATCTGTCTCTTCACACATGCCAGCTTCAGTTGTTTCATGTCAGTCTGTTTTTGTTTCTCTCACAAAAGAATATTGCTTTCTTGTTAGCTTAGCTCTCATAAGCTGCACGTGATTTTTCTGCTGAGCATACATTATTAGGAAATCCATCTCATATTTTCTAGAACTTTGAAATATACTTATGTCTGGATGACCTAGCTTATTGTGCCGTTCTTGTCTTTCTTCTCCTGTCAGCAGTGATGGCATGCCTGGTTTGATTGGCACTTGGTACGAACCATTTCTTGTTTTTTTGTCGTTTTAAAATGAGTGGCATGCACTTATAAATTTGAACAGAATGTTTAGTAACCTGTCTGTGCAATCTTCTTCAGTGATAGAATACATAACACCAGATTTCTACACAGTTCAGGAACATATACAAGATTTTTGAAAATAAAGCTTTCACCCACAAAGTTTCATGTTGATGCTGTCTTCTCTGATTCATCTCATTTGGAAACTTTCACAAAACTGTCATAGTTTTTCACATTGGTTAAACAGTACACTTCATTACAAATTTGTCCTGCACATGCAGAAGCCATTTCCATGACCATTTCTTCTTTCTCATTGACTCTTTCTGAAATATTTTTTTGTTGCATTCATATACAGTAAGTGCTGTGTCTTCTTTCTTTTTCCTTTATTGATATCTACTTTCCTGTTCTCTTCAGTGTTGCCTTCTCACTTCTTGTCATCATTGATGCCTTCTTTCTTGCTTTCTTGAGTGATTCATTTCTTCTTATTTCCTTGAATTAATGGAATGCCTTTGATGTCTTTTAGGCAAAATGCTGTTTCTATGTTTGTTCATGAAAAACTTCTTTTTCTTCATGCTTTGACCTTTTTCAGTGAGGAAAAAGCTTGGAAGGTCTAATTTTTTGTTCCCAAACTCCATTTTTGTTTTTGAAGTGCCACTTATCTTCTTTGTGAATATTTTTCTTGCATAGAAAAGTGTTCTTTCTTCTTAAGCTTCTTGAATTCTCTTGCAAATTGTGCACATCCACCACAATTGTTACAAATTAGATAATTTCTTTTATTTTTGTTAAAATGAACACCAAAGGATTGTTATCTTCTTGATTATTACTATTCAGTTGTTTCTCTTCTCTTATGAGCCATCCAGTTACATTTTCTCTGGTCTACTCACTCACCAGTGATTGATGACGGTCATGTTAAAGAAGACTATATATGAATTTGTCTGGCAAACATGACAGTTTCTTGGATATGGCCATGTCTCTAATTTTATTATGTTTGAAATCATAAAATTCTTATGTGAGAGCAGGCTTTCTTGGTGAATTTCATATATAAAGTCTTCACGGGTTGTCAGCTGAGTAGCGTCGTCATCTCATAGCAGCGTTTTGATGGAATGCATCTCCGTCATCTTCAGGCAAAGTCACTTCACCTGAAGATGATGGAGATGCACTCCATCAAAATGTTGCTACAAGATAACAATGCTACTCAGCTGACAACTCGTGAAGACTTCACACAAAAAATTCTTGACACAGCTGCTACATTCTTGGGAGAAGTGTGTCTATTTCATATTGCTTTAACTTTATTGTATGTAGCCTTGTAACTTTCACAACATGACATGTTTGAAATTACCATTTTGTCAATTGTCCTCATTAGACAATGTTTCACCTTGTGGTCCCCATCTTTTTTCTCTTTTGTTTGAATGATAGATTTCTTATTAAAAGCAAATATCCATTAATGAACACTGAATCATAATTTTTTTCTTAAAATAACTTTTTTTCTGTTTTTAATTACTAATAACCTGAAACTTTTAAAATGTGTGTGTGTGTGTGTGTGTGTGTGTGTGTGTGTTTGTGTGTTTGTGTGTGTGTGTGTGTGTATTATAATTTCTTTGTGAATACTGGAGTATACACGCAATTCAGTTAGTAATTCAAAAGAAAAGGATGTGTTTTTATTTACAAAATATGAAATGATGCTGGTTAATAAACATTTTGACTGGATGATAAGTAAATAAATTAAATGAAAATAAGTAAAAGATACTAACTAGGAGAATTGAACTTATATCACTGACATTATGAGGCTTACATGGTTTGCACTCAGCTACTGGTGATGGATTTAATACAGTTCAATTTTTTAACCGTCCTGGAAATTTTCTAATATTCAAAAAGATTTTCTTGAGGTTTTGAGAATTTCTTTATGAAACTTATGACTGGGTACTGATCTTCAAATCCTAAAAGTGAGAAGCCAATTGAAGAGAACCAGTCCATAAAGTCACATCATAATTTTTATACTGAGAACTTGTATACAGAGCATAGTGTCTCTCTGTATGGCACATGTGCTATTACAGCAACAAGTTAGTGTTGATGAGGAGAAGCAAGTAATGCATTTCCTCATTGTTAAATATGCTCACACCACTTTAGTCTTGTCGCCAGTGATGTTTTACTTTTGAAAGAGGCGTTATCTTTCTAGCATAGTGGTATCATTCATTTTAAATTGCATCTCTTGTAGACATAACCAGAAAGGCATTCCCTGTACTAACAATTTCAGCTCATCCACTTGTGTTCTGACCCCATTCATATTACATCGCAGTATGGGAGCCAGTTAGTTAATAATTTTTGTATGTTCCTTTTTCATCTTGCTGCTGGTATTTCAGACATATGGCAATTGATGTTCCCAGGGAGGTATAGGTTGTTTCTATCCAACAGACTACACATTCCGTTACTTCTCTGGGTGGGACAACATCAGACTCATTACAAAAAACAATTATGTAAATGTGATGATTTCTTCTTTTTCTCTTTTGTGTCTCTATTTATGAATATAGCATTTATCATCTAGTGGTCACAATAGTGGTGATTAGCAATTTGACATTCTGCTTTCTGTAATATGTGCCATTCTTTGTTGTGGTGTAGCCTGCTTTCTGTACCATCAGTACTCTGTGTGGCTGACCTGCTTGTTACTAGAGCGGAAGCTAATAATAATAATAATAATAATAATAATAATAATAATAATAAAATAATTCTGCTTTCTGTAATATGTGCCATTCTTTGTTGTGGTGTAGCCTGCTTTTTGTACCATCAGTACTCTGTGTGGCTGACCTGCTTCTTACTAGAGCAGAAGCAAATAATAATAATAATAATTCCCGTGGAGGCCCGGGAAAAGAATAGGCCTCCGGTATGTTCTGCCAGTCGTAAAAGGCGATGAAAAGAACAAACCACTAATAGGGCTAACCCCCTTTTAGTGTGATTAGTTGGTTCAGGACAGAACTAGAGAAGTCTCAGACAAGCGCATTCATGGTAGGGGACGACGCTTGAACCCTATGCCCGCCCACAATGGTAACAACACTGCTAGCCAACTGGAAAATGATTCAAATCCAAATAGAGGTGTTTTGCAGGATATGCTTCCTGCAACCACCCTAGAAGGAAAACAAAGACAGAGGATGAGATGGTCAGATGAAGTTAATCGACACCTCATGTTCTGTTATTACCAAGCAACAAACCTAGGAACCAACACAACTGGATACAGATCACAAGTATACACAACATTTATTACCAGATACCCAGAATTAAAATTTTTAACAGAACAGCGACTAGCTGATCAGATCCGTGTAATCATAAAAAATAACAGGATACCCCAGTCAGAATTAGAAAACATCAAACAACAAGTACAACAAATACTGGAACAAAATAATGTGCAATCAGAAGAAGAAGAAAATACAGTAATGGACTCAAACATCCCAGAGCAAACAAACAAAGAACAACACGCATCAATTAAACAATCAGAGGAAAACGGAATCTTAAAACAGCCACCAGAACAAGCGCAAATAGTACACGAAGTGACAGACATGTAAGATATAGAAGAAAAATTTCAGCTGACATATATAGAATACAAAGACACAAATACAAAAATTAGACCATTCTTGCATAGACCGCCAAATAACCCACAAGTCGAAACAACAATAAAAACTATCAACACAATCATACGCAACAAAATAGATGAAAACAGAACTATGGAAGAGTTACAACTACTGGTTTATATAGGAGCACTCACTACACTAAATATACACACTAGGCAGAGATCAGAACCAACCAACACACAGAAGAAACCCACAAAACCAGCATGGCAACACAGGCTACAGATCAGAATAGAAAAACTGAGAAAAGACATTGGACAGCTAACACAATCTATAAGAAATGAAATGTCAGAAAAAAAAAACGAAAAAGGTTAGGTAAAATCTCACAACAAGAAGTGATAGAGCAATTAGATGAAAGGAAGCAGAAATTACAAGCATTGGCCAAACGACTTAGAAGATACAAAAAAAGTGAAAATAGAAGGAAACAAATTCAAACATTCAACACAAACCAAAAGAAATTTTACCAGACATTAGATAACACACACATTAAAATAGAAAATCCACCAAACATAACAGACATGGAACACATCTGGAGCAACATATGGTCAAACCCAGTACAACATAACAGGCATGCACGGTGGATACAAGCAGAAACAGATACATACAAGATGATACCACAAATGCCTGAAGTGATAATTTTGCAACATGAAGTCACCCAAGCAATTAATTCTACTCACAATCGGAAAGCCCCTGGAAAAGATAAAATAGCAAATTTCTGGCTAAAGAAATTCACCCCAACACGTTCATATCTAACTAAATTATTTAACATATATCTAAAAACAAAGATGATGTGACTTACCAAACGAAAGCGCTGGCACGTCGATAGACACACAAACAAACACAAACATACACACAAAATTCAACCTTTCGCAACAAACTGTTGCCTCATCAGGAAAGAGGGAAGGAGAGGGAAAGACGAAAGGAAGTGGGTTTTAAGGGAGAGGGTAAGGAGTC
Organism: Schistocerca serialis cubense; assembly: GCF_023864345.2. Taxonomy (NCBI): domain Eukaryota; kingdom Metazoa; phylum Arthropoda; class Insecta; order Orthoptera; family Acrididae; genus Schistocerca; species Schistocerca serialis. The sequence continues at coordinate 739,911,756 of NC_064640.1, forward strand.
ATTCCAATCCCGGTAGCGGAAAGACTTACCTTAGGGGGGAAAAAAGGACGGGTATACACTCGCACATACACACATATCCATCCACACATATATATGTGTGTATGTGCGAGTGTATACCCATTCTTTTTTCCCCCTAAGGTAAGTCTTTCCGCTCCCGGGATTGGATGACTCCTTACCCTCTCCCTTAAAACCCACTTCCTTTCGTCTTTCCCTCTCCTTCCCTCTTTCCTGATGAGGCAACAGTTTGTTGCGAAAGGTTGAATTTTGTGTGTGTGTTTGTGTTTGTTTGTGTGTCTATCGACGTGCCAGCGCTTTCGTTTGGTAAGTCACATCATCTTTGTTTTTAGATATATTTTTCCCATGTGGAATGTTTCCCTCTATTAAATTATTTAACAGTTACATTGCAGACCCATACACATTCCCGGATACACTTACACATGGAATAACTTATCTGAAACCTAAAGATCAAGCAGAAACAGCTAACCCAGCTAAATATCGCCCCATAACATGCCTACCAACAATATACAAAATATTAACTTCAGTCATTACACAGAAATTAATGACACATACAACACATAACAAAATTATAAATGAAGAACAAAAAGGCTGTTGCAAAGGAGCACGAGGATGTAAAGAGCAACTGGTAATAGATGTAGAGGTGACATATCAAGCTAAAACTAAACAAAGGTCTCTACACTATGCATACATTGATTACCAAAAATCTTTTGATAGTGTACCCCACTCATGGTTACTACATATATTGGAAATATACAAAGTAGATCCTAAATTGATACAGTTGCTAAACATAGTAATGAAAAATTGGAAAACCACACTTAATATCCAAACAAATTCAAATAATATCACATCTCAGCCAATACAGATTAAGCATGGAATATACCGAGGAGACTCATTAAGTCATTTCTGGTTCTGTCTTGCTCTGAACCCACTATCCAACATGCTAAATAATTCAAATTATAGATACAATATAACTGGAACATACCCAGACAAAATCACACATCTGCTAAACATGGATGATCTAAAACTACTGGCAGCAACAAATCAACAACTCAACCAATTACTAAAGATAACAGAAGTATTCAGCAATGATATAAATATGGCTTTTGGAACAGACAAATGTAAGAAAAATAGCATAGTCAAGGGAAAACACACTAAACAAGAAGATTACATATTGGATAACCACAGCAACTGCATAGAAGCGATGGAAAAAACAGATGCCTATAAATATCTAGGATACAGACAAAACATAGGAATAGATAATACAAATATTAAAGAAGAACTAAAAGAAAAATATAGACAAAGACTAACAAAAGTACTGAAAACAGAATTGACAGCAAGAAACAAGACATAAGCTATAAATACTTATGCTATACCAATATTGACCTACTCATTTGGATTAGTGAAATGGAGTAATACAGACCTAGAAGCACTCAATACACTTACATGATCACAATGCCACAAATATAGAATACATCACATACATTCAGCAACTGAAAGGTTCACATTAAGCAGAAAGGAAGGAGGAAGGGGATTTATCGACATAACAAACCTACATTATGGACAGGTAGACAATTTAAGAAAATTCTTTATAGAACGAGCAGAAACTAGCAAAATACACAAAGCAATCACTCATATAAATACATCGGCTACACCACTGCAATTTCATAAGCGCTTCTACAACCCTTTAGATCACATAACATCAACAGATACGAAGAAAGTAAATTGGAAAAAGAAAACACTACATGGCAAGCACCCGTATCATCTAACACAGCCACACTTCGATCAAGACGCATCCAACACATGGCTAAGAAAAGGCAATATATACAGTGAGGCGGAAGGATTCATGATTGCAATACAGGATCAAACAATAAACACCAGATATTACAGCAAGCATATTATTAAAGATCCCAATACCACAACAGATAAATGCAGACTTTGCAAACAACAAATAGAAACAGTAGATCACATCACAAGCGGATGTACAATACTAGCAAATACAGGATACCCCAGAAGACATGACAATGTAGCAAAAATAATACATCAACAGCTTGCCTTACAACATAAACTTATAAAACAACATGTTCCCACATACAAGTATGCCCCACAAAGTGCACTGAGAACGATGAATACAAATTATACTGGAACAGAACCACTACAACAGATAAAACAACACCACATAACAAACCAGACATCATACTCACCAATAAAAAGAAGAAATTAACACAACTAATCGAAATATCCGTACCCAATACAACAAATATACAAAAGAAAACAGGAGAAAAAATTGAAAAATACATCCAATGGGCTGAAGAAGTCAAGGACATGTGGCATCAGGATAAAGTTGACATTATACCAATTATACTATCAACTACAGGAGTCATACCACACAATATCCACTAGTACATAAAGGCGATACAGCTACATCCAAACTTATATATACAACTGCAGAAATCTGTAATTATTGACACTTGTTCAATACCCGAAAGTTCCTAAATGCAATGTAACATATACCGTACAGTTAAAAGGAAGTCACGCTTGATCAAGGTCCGCGTCACCTTCCATTTTTAACCAGACATAACATCTGATACAAGAAAGAAATAATAATAATAATAGCTTTATTCAACATCGAATGGTACACTGCACATGTACAAAGAAACAGTAATGATTAAACTTATTTGTACAATACACAAGACACATTCTTCTGAGTACATCATTAATTTACAACAAAATTACAATAAGGTGTTTACTTATTTCTGTTCACATAATTTCACAAAGCAATTGTTGTTCTTCATATAAGTATGGTACTCTTCTAATGTGTAGAAAGGGTGTTTTACTAAAAATTTCTTAAGCTGATGTTTCAGTTTAATTGTAGGAAGAGCCATGACTGCTCTAGGCAGTGCATTAGCTAATTTTATACCTGCATACTGAGGCCCCTTTCCGTAAAGTGCTGTTCTGTGGCTGCCAATGTAAAATCTTTCTTTATTTCTAGTATTGTACTGGTGGAAATCTGAATAAGTGTTTGGGTGCAGTCTTTTCACAAGCAATATGGCTTTTAGAATGTATGTGTTTATAACAGTTAACACCTCTGTTTTTGGAAACAAGTTGCGACAAGATTCCCTATATAATGCTCCACAGATTATTCTCACACCCTTTTTTGAAGAATGAGTAGCTTATCTAGATTAGCTTTGGTTGTTGCCCCCCAAATTTCAATACCGTAGTTCAAGTGAGAGGAGAAAAGAGCATGGTATGCAGTCTTTAGGACTACGGTGTCTCTACAGAACTTGCTAATAGTACTGATTGCAAATATATTTTTTGACAACTTAGTTGCTAGAGAGTCAATATGTGTGTCCCATTTCAGGTTGCTTTGGATTGTTACGCCAAGGAATTTTACACTAGACTCTTTCTTTACCAATTCGTTGCCCATGTATAATTTAATTTCATTATTCAAACTACTTTTGTTAAACGCCATCAAACATGTTTTACTGGTGCTTACATTTAAGTGGCTTTCATTAAAAAACTGAACAATTTCTTTTGTCACATTATTACACTCGGCCTCTAGTTCATTACATGATTCCTTTTTACATACAATGGACGAGTCATCGGCATACAGAACAATTTTGGAATTTATAGTACAGTATTTAATATCATTTACATAGATGAAGAACAGAAGGGGGCCCAATACCGAGCCCTGGGGCACCCCATATTTTATGCAACTGATCTCTGATTTGTAGACACCACTTTCCATTTTAAGTAGAACAAACTGCTTTCTATTGCTCATATAACACTTTATTAGGTCATAAGCACCGCCTCTAATGCCCATGTTCCATAGCTTGTCTAATAGGATGTCAACGTACACACAATCAAAGGCTTTTTCCAGGTCTAGGTATACACCTGCCACATGTTCATTGCTTTCGATACCCCCTAACACCTCTTCCAATAAGTTGAGCAGCTGCAGTGCTAGTTGATTTACCTTTTACGAATCCATTTTGATTTTCGAACATCAGGTTGTGTTTGTTAAGAAAGTTTATAATCCTGTTGTATATAACTTTCTCAACTATTGTGGAAAAGACAGGAAGGATTGAGACTGGTCTGTAGTTTTCTATTTTGTTGTTGTCACCTTTCTTAAAAATGGGTGTTACCTGTGCTATTTTTAGTTTGTCTGGAAAGGTGCCTGATTCTATTATATTGTTGACTGCTGCAGACAGAGGTACAGAGATATTTTGGCTACAGGCTTTTAAAAAATTAGTATTTAGGCCATCATGCCCAACTGAATTAGAGGGTTTTAGAGAGCTAATGATGCCCATTATTTCTGCACAGTTTGAGGGGGCTAGATATATATTATGGTCACATGTATTACCTTTAAAACTGTAGTGCATGTTTTTATGTTTGTCATTTATGGCTTCCCCTACGGAAGAAAAATATTCATTAAAAATATTTGCAATTTCCAGTTGGTCTTTTATTAGCATGCCATTGTGGTTAATAGTAAAGTCCATGCAGGATTTGTCATTGCCGGTTCTAAAACTGTTTATGACTGCCCAGATGCCAGTAGTTATGTTGTGTGAGTTTTGAAGCTTCTTTGCAACATAGTTGCTCCTGGTCTGTGTAAGTAAGTCCTTATAGTGTGCTCGATATATTTTGAAGGCTTCCTTTAGCTCAGGAATCTCTCTATTATTCAGCATTGCACTGTGAAGTAGTTTTAATTTTTCCCTCACTTCAGTGACATTACTATTTACCCAAATATTTTTGTTTATATTTTTTGTTTGTCTCATTTTTGTGATTACAACTGGGCATGTGGTATCAAAGCAGTAATAGAAGTCAGCAGCAAAGTTATCATATGAAAAGCTATTATTTTCAAACCATTTTATTTGTGCTAGCATCCAGTTTAGTCTATTTATGTTGTCATTATACATTATTCTTTTAGTTACAAACTGTTGCTTTGTGGTGACAGTGGGGGCATCATGGCGTTCCAATTTAAGCTGTACTGCATGGTGATCTGAGATGGCTAGTTTTAAAACTGATGCACTGTGGGATAGGTGGGTCATGTTTGTTATTATGTTGTCAAGACATGTTTTACTATTGCCAATTTCTCTAGTGGGTTCCTGAATGAGTGGGGTCAGGTTAAATTCATCACACAGACGATGTAACTTTTTGGTGCTGACATCATTTGTTAATAAATCTATATTTATATCCACAGTAACTATAATATTTACGTGACCATTTGGCTCAGAAAATGTTGTGTCTATACATACAAGCAAGTCAGGAAGATTTACAAAAAAGGTATCTGTATTTGCTGCAGGTGGCCTGTAAACACTGAAAACTGTTATGTTATATCTACCCCATTTCAGGTTTATTGCAGCAAATTCTGAGACTCCTTCCAAGCAGAAGGCACTCACATCAATAACATTAAAATTACTTTCATTTACAGTGAAAATTGCTACACCTCCCCCAGTCTTGTCTTTTCTACTGAAGGCTGTGCAGAATTTCATACACAGTGGTTGACTAATGCTAATCAGAGCTTCATTGTACCAATGTTCAGTTACAACTAATATATCAGGTTTGTCAATCCGTGAAATTACATCTAGATCATTATGTTTATTTCTAAGACTACCAAGATTCTGGTGTATGATTTTAAGGCTGAGTTTTACCTGCTGGACCTTAGAGGATAATTTTGGACTAGCAATGAGGCCAGCAGGCTTCACAAGTTTCCCTGGCTTGCCAGCGGTGGCTGGTGTTGTGGCAATTTTGTTGAGGTGGGTTGTACCACCCCATGGCAATGGACATCTTTTCATCACTTTGTGAACAATGTCGCCTGACTTCCTCAATAATTTTGCTACTAATGATCTTTTTGCCTTTTTTGTTCATGTGCAGACCATGAGATGTGTGCAGCTCCCTTTCTAGATAGGTGACATCTACTAGAGACACATTCTGAAATTTACTACATAGATCTTTAATCCTGTCATTTGTTTTATGAACTTCCCGGTTCACAATAGACTGTTTCATAAGATCATGCCTCTGTGGAATGTTGACAACAACTGTTTTAGTGTCATTTAACTTACCCAGTACCATTTTCATATGTCTAATTGCATCATTTGCTTGATTTCTTGCTACATCAAATGAACCTCCCATAATAACGACACAGTCATTGGATGAGAAGGAGTCACAATCCTGCATGCACGGCTTCACCACAGCAGAAAGAAGGGCTCCAGGCTGGATGTGGCCTACAGCTGCAAAGTTGTCTTGCATGTTTGCGATGTTTTGCGCTATTTCACGTCCATGGCTGTCTCCATATAATAGAATCCGGCCCTGCTTGTGTTTCTGATTGTCGTCGTTTCTTCTGTTTTTCTCTAGGGACGATTTCTTGCATGTAATTTCACAGATTCCACTTCCTTGGACGGTTTGTTTACGTTCAGTTTCACGTTTTGCACACGAGTTTGGGACTTCGTGTTTTCTGAACTTATCACTGACAGTTTTTTTGCTGCTTGAAGGATTACTTCTAGTTTGCACGGACTGAACTTGTTCTTGTTCCACTATTTCTTCGAGAATTTGAAACCTGTTTTGAGTATTGACGGCATGAAAGCTTTCCTTGGTTTTTAGTTTAGGCCTGTAGTCGTTCATCAGGCGCTGTTCAAATTCTCTCACCTTTTTATTTAAGAGAGTAACTTCAGCCTATAGGCTCTGGATTTCACTTACCATATCGCCGACTAGAACAGATAATTCACACCTACAGTCACAAATTTTTGCTTTATGATAATTATCTGAGTTCTGAACGCAGCACTGACTACAGTTCCAGCATGTTATAAATTCATTATTTTCTTTCACAGATGAGTCCAATTTTGCACATCGAAAATGATACGAGTTATTACATTCCTTGCACGTGATTCCGGTTTTCAGTACTTTTCCGCATTTTTTACACTTTTCCGCGTCAAAACACGAGTTTTTACGTAGGCTAATAACTTTACCATTACTATTTGCCGCCATCTTGGATATTTATCCAAGCTATAATTTATCTGGAGCTATGAAGGACTTAAGCATCTGAATTGCTTAAGATCACAAAGTTGTGGTGACATTTGTTCTGGAGCTTGTACACTGGAAGAGTTGATATGGTTGTCTTTATTTATCTAAGTCTCACAACTTGTCAAATCCTTCTTCTTTTCTGTTAAAGTTGTTTTTGTGTATTTTAAATTTCTGTTGTCTCTCTGTCTACATTGCAGCATAGCTATGTGTGTGCTTTGATAAAACTATTGTATTAGAGAAAGTAGTTTAAACACATTCTACATATAAATCTACACCTACATACGTACTCCACAAGCAACAGTATGTTGGAGGATACTATGTACCACTACTAGTCATTTCCTTTCCTGTTCCCCTCTAGTCTTATCTTCATTGTTCTTACACAATATGTACATTAGTATCAGCAGAATCATCCTGCATTCAACCTCCAGTGATGGTTCTCTAAATTTTCTCAATAGTGTTCCTTGAAAAGAATGTGAAATTCCCTTCAGTGATTTCAGTTTGAGTTCCCAAAGCATCTCCTTAACATTTGTGTGTTGTTCAGACCTAATGGTAACAAGCCTAGTAGCCTGCCTCTGAACTGCTTTGACGTCTCCCTTTAATATGACCCGGTGCAGACCCCAAACACTCAAACAGTACCCACCAATTGGTTGCACTACTGCCCTGTATGCAGTCGCCTTTACAGAAGAACCACACTTTTCTGAAATTCTCCCAATAAACTGAAGTCAACCATTTGCCTTTCCTACTACAATCTTTACATACTCATTCCCTTTCATATTGGTTTGCAGTGTTATGCCTAGACGTTTAATCAATGTGACAGTGTCAAGACGCACACTATGAATACTGTACTCTAAAACTATGGGTTTGTTTTTCCTACTCATCTGCATTAATTTACATTCTTCTGCATTTAATGCTAGGTGCCATTCATAACATCAACTAGAAATTTAGTCTAAGTCATCTTGTATCCCCCTACAGTCACTCAAAGATGACACCTTCCCATACACCACAGCATCATTAGCAAACAGCCACAGACTGCTGCTTATCTTGTCCAACAGATCTTTTATGTATGTAGAATATAATAGCAGTGCCATGACGTTTCCTTGGGGGCACATCTGACAATACCCTTGGCTTGAACAATTGCCGTTGATGGCAAAGTACTTAGTTCTGTTACTTAAGGAGTCTATCAGGCCACTCACATACCTGGGAATCTAGTCCATATGCTTGTACCTTCATGAACAGTTGGCAGAGTGGCACTGTGTCAGATGCTTTATGGAAATCTAGGAGTGTGAAATCCACCTCTTGCCCTTCCTCCATAGGTGACAGGATTCCATATGAGAAAAGAGAAAGCTGAGTTTCACATGAGTGACGCTTTCTAAAACTATATTGATTTTTTGACGGAAGCTTTCGTCTCCCAGGGGAATTAATTACATTCAAACTGAGAATATGTTAAGGATTCTGCAGCAGACATATTAAGGATATTTGTCTGTAATTTTGCTGGTCTGGTCTGTTCTATTAACCACCTGCAATTTTTTCCAGTCATTTGGGACTTTGTGCTGGATGAGAGAGTCACAAAAAATGCAAGCTAACTAAGGAGCCAGTGCTGTAGAGTACACTTTGTTGAACCAAATTGTAATTCCATCAGGACCTGCAACATATTTGCTTTCAACTCTTTCAGTTATTTCCCTACACCAGGGATGCTTATTAGTATATCATTTTTATATCAAAGGACTGATGACCTCACTGTTTGGTCCCCTTCCCTGAATCAGCCCTCACTACCATATGTCATGTGATGATCAAATGACAGTATGTTTGTTTGAATGAGTTCTTAACTATGCAATGTAAGACTTCACCTTTACTTCTGCTCTCTTTCACTGCCACACCTGTGAGGTCACTGAGTGACTGGATTGAAGCCTTATGCCTCTACGTTGTGATCATTGTACCATTAGAGGCGGTGTCTCAAGTCTCACATCTGTTGCATCCTTGGAGCATATGAACAGCTATGAGTTTCATATTGATGTCTGATGGACATTAGGCCTTATTTCACAGAATATACCTTTTGAAACCTCAGATGGCTCATGCAGTGAATTCCCCACACCTTTCGTACCAGGCATTGTATGTGCTGCCAGTTTTGAATACTATATTAAGTGAAACCAAAAATCAGTATTTGTGGATGGGCATCTGCATAAAGTTATCCATAGAGGAATGGGGACAAGACTCTAAAATTTCCTTTTTGATATGAACTAGTTGGTCAGTTTCAAGACATGATGTACTACAAAAACTAAATTTATGGGTGACACACACACACACACACACACACACACAAACACACACACACACACACACACACAAATCTTATTACTTGCTCAATATTTATTCCAGGTAGATTACTTTTATGCTTAAAATATAGGCATGATTTCACAACTATCTTCAAAGTAAATCTCTCTGTATTATTATAATTAGTATGGAAGGGGTATACTTTTTAAGCTGACAATTTGAAATTGTGACATAGTGACATCCAATAAGTTATTCAGCAATTGCTAAAGCTGTGGTATTGTCCCCCTGTGACCAGCCGCACAGTGTTACAATGGGCTAAATGAGAGTTTTAGTGTAATCATGGAATTTCTGAGAATTCAGTAGTGAATTAAAAATCTGTATTCCACATGTGGGGGAGGCGATGAAATAAGTGTCCCTCAATTCTGTCCTTGCCCCCATCTTAGTGGACACATATGACAGTATTGGAATTGTACGGAGAAGACAGATACCATACTGCTCATGCTCAAGAATGAAATTAAGCAATAATTAGATACTTAAGTAGAACACATAAATGATGACAGTTAAGTCACAGTGATAGTAGATAAGACAGTGACCCAAGGGATCTGCAATCATTTGTGGAGATTGTAAGGCAACTATATATTCTTAATCAGTAATATAAACACAGAAGAGTTCAGAAGAGTTTCGGTCAATATTTGCAAGAAGAACATATTTTTAAAACTTGGATCTCATCATTATATATTTACAGTCACCATTAGATAAGGCACCAACACACGCTTCTGGTCATATCATCACAAGTGCATTAGTAATATTTCAAATAGCTGGCAGCATAGTCCTTTCCTGCCTCCAGTATACATGAATAAAGTGCCGCCCGTAGTAAATTAAATAACATATTTAAGGCACGTGTTTATTGAAATCAGCATTGCAGCATCTAGACAACACTTACCAGCAATTGATGACATTCCTCGCCTCACCAACATTACATTCTTAAGAAATGCAAACTTTATCTCCAGAGCTGTGAACAGATTGAGGCCTCTTAATTTAGCAATACATAAACCATACAATTTGGATGGTCATGTTCAAAGAAGCAAGCTTTCCCAACAGTCATGAGCAAGTTCTGCTTGGCTCTCTATTTGGCAAACTACATATGTGGGAAGCTCATGGCAGTATAAGGAGGTGCACATCAATATGGAACATGCACAGCTGTTTCACACCAGTCCACACAGTTCCATACAATGAATTAAGAGACTCAGGGCAAGATAATGGTAAGCCACATTGAGTTAATTTTGCAGGACAGTCATTCAAAAGTTCATAAAATTCATAAATCAGGTAATGGGCGTAACAGGTGTGTTTCTTGTATAAAAAGATTCTACGTATGTTACAGTGTTCTTCTCACATGAAATAAAACATTTTTAACTACTGCATGTAATGAAAAACAATATTAAGTATAAGAAATACAAACAATTCTCTGGCTTGTGATTGTGCCTCACCAAATTTATAGTGCCAACATTTAGCTCCATCGATCAAAATTCAGTGTAATGAGAGATACTGCCATCCGTTAATGTGGATTCATTAACCTGTTCTGTGGCTTTGTACTGAGTCAGGGATAAATAATATCTGTGATGCACTGCTGGTATATAGGGGAGCAGGTCCATGATGTGAGACAATTTCTTACGCTGTATAGTAACAGGCCTACAATAATCTGGTCATAATCTGTGATATCTGTGTTGGACAGCCACACTTCTCAACATTAATGTCATGGAGGCCTAGTTGAACAGTGTGTTTCAGGAAAATTGAATCCGGATTTGGGACCAAAAATATGAATACTGTAACTTCTGATTAGTTACTATAATATGCTGTCTATCCTTTGCTGTATTTCTTTTTGTTATGTGCTGATGAGGCATTTTGCTGAACTCTAGAAAATCATCATGTTTCATAACTGTCATGGCTAATTTGTTTTCTGCTTTGTTTTTCTTGACAATATCTAACCACTAAGTGGGCATGAAATCCCGCCTCATGTGTAGCCTTCAGTATTTCTTGACTACTATCTGACAGGAGTTGTGTGTGACCAGGAATCACAATCTCTTTTCAGTCTCTTCAAATATGTCTTTGCATACTACTGATGACGACTTGCACATATGAGTCAAATTCTCATTTTGTCCAGCACAGTTACCTGAATAGGAAGCACTGCTATTTGTCTGTAGAAACATAAATATATGTTTACATATCATTTCACTGCTAGTTTTGTGACATCCTCAGTCCACATGTACATGTGTCCTATGCCTGCTTCACAGTCACATTTACACATGTTGTACATCTGTAGTTTTTGTTTGTAAAAAGCAGTAAGTTTTGGAACAGGGAGGACCTGCTACAAGTTAGTTGAGGTAATCGTGATAATGAAATCAGCTTTGGCTCTGACGATATCTGCCTGCATTACTTCTGCTTTGCAGTGATGTAGTTCTCATCAGCTTTTTTCGTTTGTCAGGTGGGTTATGGGATTTTGTCTCAGTATTGAGCTCCTAGTGTGGTTTACGGGTGAAGGGGCATCTTGAATCCTGTGTTGTATTCTTTGCAGAAACTCTGTCTGTACTTATCATCTGTAACACTGGCATTTTTGTCCCTCATAGTAGGGTAGATAATGATCCCAGTATAGAGAACTGATTGTCATCTCCCACTCCAGATAAACCTTTCTGGGATTCGTGTGCCTGCTATAGTGATTTCAGGAGGTCAGAATGCTTTGAATATGCTTGTGAACACCTTCTACCACTTTATATGGACATTTCTGATGATTTTTATGGTGCCACCTCTGATCTGTCTTTACAAACTATATACCACTATTAACTCATTTTACAATGTTTTCCACTCTTCTTCTCGATTTGTGTAACCTGTGAATGGAGAGAAATGCTTTCTTACAGATTTTGATGACTTCACCTTGCATCTTAACAGAGCAGATAGTTGTGATCTTTTAAGAAGACTGATCCTTTTTCCATTTTTTTCAGGTAGGAGTGGTTTGGAGGTGCCATTTGAGATACACAAAAAGAAGTAGTTGTTTTGTGCATCAACATCCTCTAAGTCCCAGAATCCATGTAATATTGTGGAATCTGCTTCTCTTGTCTTCATCATCCATTTCTGATGGCAGGAACATGGATGTCCAATTTCCTTGGCAACTAATTTCCATTTTGTTGCATCATCGTGTAAACCTGACTCTTAAAAAGGAAAATAACATTCGTATTACAACATGTTTATGAAAAAAATTGTGTTAAAAATAATAATATTTATACAGTATTATTTGTTCTGGCTCTCCTCAATAATAATAGTAATAAATAGTGTTAATTAAGTAAATTGATAACATTTGTTAATACTCTTTGATTGTGGTCAGTAGCCCTTCTCTCAATTCAGATGTCCACTGCTGCCATCAGCACCTTCCATCCTTAGCAGAGGAGATGGCTACCTCTCTAACAACAAGTGTTGAGTCTGCCTCCTTGTGGAAGGAAAAAATGCAAAAATTATGAAGAGATTGAACCTATGAATTTACACTGAACAATACTGTAATTTAACAGCTACACAGTGGCACTGCTAGAACAATACAATAGTTTAACAGCTAATTAATGGCAAGCCACAATAACCCCTGTACCAGGCATCTACTGATGTTCATCACAAGTATAAAAATTGTTCATAGTTAATAGGCTCCAGATAAATATCTTAGAAATTGTCCCATAGTTCACAATTCCATTAATTTCATAGTATTAAGAGTTTTCTGCACTGTCAGGGTAAGCTATATTGTCACATGCTTCAGTATTGAATGCCACATAATTAAATTTTGTTACTGATTACTTACAATCACATGGACACATGGATTTGGTCAGTAATCTACATCTACAACACTGTCATTGCAAGACAGTCGGCTTCTGTATCGGTCCTCAGTACATTTTTTTATATGGACAGGTCAGACTGTTTCTTTTGTGAGTCATCATCTTGGCTGTGAATTACCATACTAAAGCAAAAAAAAAAAAAAAAGATGTACTTTGTCTCTTAGTCTCATCAAATCATGCTCTGCCAGTGGCTTTCCATCTTCTAGCAGATATGAAAAACACAGAAATATTAATCTCACTGAGTGTGTGGCTTACCATTATCTAGCTTTGAGTGCTTCAATTTTATTTGACTCTAATTCACTCAATGCAGCATAATGTAACTGCATTTAGGTACAGAGCCATTGAAATAGTATATACAAACCTGAAGTTCCATTATATGATAAAAGGTTTCTCCATGTAATGGACCCCATAATAGAGCATTAATAGCTATATTTGGTGCATGTAATATGATACCAAATCAGACAATATTTGGCCCATGTAATATGATACCAAATCAGACACCTGAGTAATGACAAAGTAGGCAGCATTTTTAGAAGCATACAAATGTAAGATTTTTTTATAAGCTTGTCATCCATGGTACCACTCCTAATGCTCTATTCAAACCTCCTGTAGGACGCAAAAATAGCTCTAGTTACTAACAAGGATCCCATCCTAGCGGCAGTGACTCAAAGAGTGTAACACATGTGGCTCAAACATTTACCTGAGGTTGCAGCACAACTTGTGCAGCAACATCAACTATCATTAGCTAATGGAATGTTGATAGTTTCACTAAATCCAGAAGAATGTTAGGTAGTTATTCCAAAGCAAATGCAGGAGCACATCTTATCACTGCTGCACAGAGGACATTGGAAGTGGACACAGGAGTAACAGCTGGCTAGGCAATATGCTTAAGTCCCGAAATGTACAAGAGCCACAGAAAGTACTGTGTGTACATGCTATAAGTATGCACACTTCCAGCTGGTATCTCTGAGGAAATCTGAATTATTACCAATATCTAGCCATCCTAAGTGGCACACTCATCTGGACCACTTGGAACTGTTTTCAAAATACATGTGGTTGGTGGTATCATACACAGTGTCTAGTTATCCATACATCATCAACATGCTGTCAGTCACTACAGATCATATAATATGAAGCCTAACTAACATTCTCACACTTGAAGTGAGCCTATTTGCATACCAGACAACACAAATAAACTGAAAAGCCCGGCACAGATATTTTATGGTGGACTACCATAAATGTTACTACACCTCCTCTACATTCAGCTACCTTCATCCTGCACCCAAACACCTTGCTTCTGGCAGTAGTAGAGACCACCCATGGCCAGATGATGTTCACTGCAACCACCAGGGAGAGTTCTCCGTGGCACCACCGAAACTATCTCTGTCCATGGTGGTCTTACCAACTAACCTCTAACAAATGGAGAACAAGACCATCAAATAATATCCCATGAAAAATTTCACCGGACATCACAGATGATAAGTGATATTGGACCAACTGCTTCACCACAACCATAGACAGCACCCCATACAGGTGGCACCTTCAACTAAAATAGGATTTTCCAGAAAGACTATTTTCGGGAGGCCCTTGGAAGGATGGTCTATTGGCAAATCCTACCAACTATCGGTCTAACTACCCTGATAACTTCATGCCTATAGACAAAGAGAGGCAGAACAATGCACCAACATTGAACACCCACATACTTAGCACATTATTAATCTGTCAGGGTCACAGTCACTCAAGATACATCTAGGCCTATTTGCTTTCCATTGGGGTGGGTTTTGATGCCAGGAAATATTATTAATAATGATGTTGTATCACAGATGCCACAAAACCTGGAGATAACTAACAACCAGAGGGCACCCTCAGGCCATAACACCACCATGGCTCCATCAGCCTGCTTCACGTTACTAGGACATGCATCCACTGGCATCAACATATGACACAAAAATTTAACAGAAACCATAAGTTTTTTCCTATGCTGGTGTGATGTACTCACCAGCCTCCTAATATTAATGTCAACTCATATTCACTCTGGACATTAAATGAAATATTCTATAGGTTGTTGCTGTGATTAGTGGTCTCAAACTTTGGCTTTGTTCATGTTTAGTTGTGATTGGGAAGTGCTCATGCCTTCAAAACAGGAAGTTGTAGATGTGCTCTTGATATTCTTGATATTAACTATACTAATATTTGAGATTTAATAAATGTTAGCATGTCACTGACAGATCAGACTCATCCTGCTTACCATAATTTGGTGATGGCAGCCTATAAGGTGAACACTTACTGTTGTTATCTTGTGTAAACTGCTATTAGTGTTGAAAACAGTGTGCAAACAAATTCGTTAGACATCCTTACACATTTTCTTTGGATGCTGGGCTAGGATTTGTCTCTGTAACTGCTAAAGGCTGTTCATTAGTCTTACTTTATATGTGCTGAGGGAACCATTTTTTTTCTGAAACCACTGGCAGTGAGGTTGCCCAGTGGACATAATGATCCAAGACATGTAGAAGACTTTACTTTTTTGCCTAACCATCCCAGAACCTGCATCATGTTCTCAAATTGTGAGAAGGAAATCTATTTTGTACCTTCCCACTGATACTCTCTGTATATAAATGGACCTTAGTCTCCAGAGAGATTTTAAACTATATTGTCTCTTGCAGCCATGTATCTCCTTTAAACATGAAAATCCTAAACATTTACCTCCCACTGGTATTACAAACTCAGTTTTCTTCCCATATTGTGTTTAGGATGTAAAAGTTTCTCATTCATTTGACACATGTGTTCAGACTAGAGTCTGTCAAAGTATATGAAACCTAGGAGTTTTAGTGACTGAATTATGAATCTGCCAACTTAGCAGGTGTTAACAAGGTGCTCTTAGTAGAGATCTGTAAACTCCCACATAAGGTAAGAAGAAGAACAAAATACCACAATGATCACAAGATATACAGGTGACTTCACACAGCTTTATAGATGTTGCAGCACTTCTGTAAAAGAAAGGATAATATCAAAACATTGCAGATAACCTAGGCAATAAATAATTCTTTAACCAGGATATATATTATTCTTGATATGATATCATGAGATTTATATTCGAAACAATAAATTTGGTGCTATTACGTTTTGTTGTACATTTACATAGGACCAGTTGACTCTACATGACCAGTGGAAGGCTTCAGAGTTTTATTTATCCAGAAAAAAGGTGATTTTGGCTGTTATCATTGGTGGCTGGCAAAACAGACATCCTGAGGATGCAAAGTATTTAACCAAAATGTTGAACAAATACGAACATAATGCAAACAAACTTATGTCTTCAGTAGTTCTACAGCATTCCCAGTTTGTAGTGACAAAGTGGCAATATACTGTAAAGCTCACTGTTGACCATTTCATCTTGCTTTCAGGAATTTGGAATGTAGAGCAACAAGTGCAGTGATGTCAACATTCTGTGGCACACCAGTCATTCGCCCATCAACAGAGTATGCTGAGAAACAAATGGGAGGAGGGTAAGTATTTCCTCAGACCTATACAAAACTGAACAGAAAATATCCAATTCTTTATTGAGCTGCATGAACTGTATGCATCAAAATATAATCCACACATTCATTTATTCTGAAAACAGTACTGTGAACTATCATCAGTAATTTAGTAGTCAATGGATTTCCATAAATGTTGGTTGACTGTAAATAGAGAACTTTGTCAATGATGATGGAAACAGTTTCTTCTTATGAACGTTTTCAGCTGAATTTATCAACAGAAATCACAAACCATTATAAGGGTAGGTTAGATATTTACATACTAACAAAGTTTAGGTCATTACAAATGAAACAAAAGTTTGTGTTCAGTATTTTTTATGCTGTTTTTCTGTATATCAAGTCAGATTAAAGGTAGAGACACAAAATTTTGTAAGAAGAGAATGTGGAAACCCCTTCAGGATGTTTTTGTGTTCACCTCAATTGCTTAAGCAAAATTCTCAACAGACTCCTGTGGTAGACAACAAAGGAAAAATATTGTAATCAGTTGATATCTTAATATTAACTTTCCAAGCCTATGAGTTTGGATACAAGTCATAATAAATATTCCACCCTCACACATATGTATAATGTAGTGATTAAAACAGTAAAATCAGTGAAATGTGTGTTCTTTTAATGTGTTTTAATAGTGGTTCTGCATATTCTGCATCCGAAAATGGGACTGCACATTGGTAAACCAGTACTGAAGTATTATGTAAGACACACTGTAAGCTTTGTGACTGCTTAGAAGGGTACAAATGTAGAGGAATATATGGACTGGTATATAACGAAGGAATTGGACTGAATGGTGAAACAAAATTAAAGTAGATAACTGTGGAGTTGAAATCCACTTCTCATAGATATTCGTCTATGGAAATTGATGGACAGAAGACAAAATATAATGTCTTAATAGAGCACAGTTTGCTACAAAACAAGAAAGGCACAGCTACGGACA
This sequence comes from Schistocerca serialis cubense, assembly GCF_023864345.2. Lineage (NCBI taxonomy): Eukaryota > Metazoa > Arthropoda > Insecta > Orthoptera > Acrididae > Schistocerca > Schistocerca serialis. The sequence goes on from NC_064640.1 coordinate 739,929,392, forward strand.
TCAACAACTCATATTAACTTTTCTGTAGTTTACAAAAGGTTTACCTTTTTAAAACAATATGAGTCTTCCGGTACAATATTTTAACCATAAATAACTTTTAAGTTTGTTTTACTCACACTGCACAAGTGTGCATTGTTTACAAAGTGTATATGGTGTTTGTTTGCACACAAAGCCTATAGACAATTAACAAACAACTAAAACATGTTAGACGAAGACTATTCAGTGTGTACATGACAACAGAAACAGAAGTCTTACAGTCAAGGTTTGGTGAAACATTCCTTGCACAACTGAAAGCCAGTGAACTCAGATGTTAGATTAGATGTACTTTTCATTCCAATTGGTACATAGTGAAGAGATCTTCTGGGATGTGGAACATGTCAGAAAAAAATATATAAAACTTGTTTCAAGGTATTAAATGTTCAATATACTTAGGTGTGTATGTTAATTCTAAGACCATTGTAGCCATGCATCAGCAAAGAAAGAATATAAAATAAAAAACATTTTACAGCACTTGTTTACAATGATTGCATTATTGCACAAAATTTGAAAAGAAGTCAGATTGCATGCACTATTCATATTATGTGGTTAATAACATAAACACATCAGTCATTTTTGTTAAGAAATTCAACAATGGAGTGGAAGGAGTTGGCCACCAATAAATTCTTTATACTCTTCTCAAACTGAAATTTATTATTCGTTAAACTTTCTACGACTGCTGGCATGTTAATGCAGATGTATACTGCTGAATAGTGGACACCTTTCTGAACCAAAGGTAATGACTTTCAATCTCTGAGAAAGCTGTTGTTATTTCTAATACTGATTCCATAAACTGAGCTATTGGTTTGGAAAAAAATACATGTTTTTAATGACAAATCCCATGAAGGAACAAATATATTGGAGAGCAGTATTTAGTATCCCCAGTTCTTTAAACAGCCCTCTGCAGGACGTTCCTGAGTTCATGCCTCAAATAATTCACATTGCACGTTTTGAGGCTTGTAAAAACTTTGCTTGGCTTGATGAGTAACCCCATAAAATATTCCTGTATGACATTATGGAATGAAAGTAACAATAGTACACTAGATTTTTTTGTTTTTATGTCACCCATATCTGACAACATTTCCATTGAAAATAGAGATTATTTTAGGCATATCAGCAGTACTGTGGTATGCTCCTCCTATTTAAATTTATTATCAACGTGTAATCCAAAAATTTAACACTGTCAATGTCTTCTACCTGCTTGTCATCATATTTTAGATATGGGAAACCTTTTACAAGTTCAGAACTTCAAATTCTATGTTTTTCCCAGGTTTAGTGGCAGAGAACTGGCTAGGAAACTTTTATTACTATCCACAAAAATTTCATTAGCAAACCTTTCTAAGCCTGTAATTGATTTACTACCTACTGCAATATTTGTATCATCTGAAAACAAAAAAAAAGTTGGCATCGTAATGTTACTGATGGAAGGTCATTGATATACACAAGAAAAAGTAAGGGTCCTAAGACTATTGTGTGTGTTTAGGATTCCAGTCTGGAGACCATACAATGCAGCAGAAGTAGCTGGTACAGAAGGCCCACTTGATCTGACTACACACAACAGAAAAAAGGCTGCAAAGACAGTGCCTACAATAGATCAGCCACAATACCCAGCAAAGTAAGTCCTTTCCATTTACGTGTGTAAATCAGTAAGCATTCTTAGTAGCTGTTCAAGTATTTTGAGTGTTGATAGAACGTATATGGGTAAGAAAATTGACAACCACAATTTGTATGGAACTGGACACTGCACTAATTGCAGTAATATCAAGAATTTGTGGAAATTATGAATCTAATTTTCTTGAAGAATATTTCAACCTAAACTTGCTGAATATATGCACACAATATTCTAGTAGGGCTTGTATTATTTTACCCCTGCATCTAAGTTCGTGATCTGATGCAAGTAAGTATTATGTCCTACAACTTCAGTAAATGTTTAACAATGGAATTGCTGGAGGTAAAATCTTATCTTAACCTTTGACACTTATAAATTGACATACCAGTAACCATTAACTTCCATAACCAGATCATCTTAACCCACATTTGTAGCAAAATAACCAAAATGCTACCCAATGACAATTGTATTAGCCTCTCACCTCCACACTGTGAACGTGGGACAGGAAGTTCTTTCATAACTTTTAATAGGACTGCATTGCCTGTTATAATAAGTTGTAATTCACTACATAGCAACAGTAGTGCATGGAGCAGTCCCATTTTCATTTTGTCAGAGGAATACAATGTTGAGAATGGTGTTTCTCATCAGAAGTTGTGAAATAATTGCCTGTCCTACCCTTGCAGCATGGAGGTGGGTGACTAATTCAAGTGTTATTGGATGACATTTTGAAACATAAGATTTTTTACCCATTTTGAATTTTTTGATTATAGTGTCATCTGTTGCGAAATGAAAAAAAAGCTTTGACCAAACTTATCTATTATTTTCTGTAGAATCCGAAACTGTAACAGCAAATTGGGATTCCTATTTAAGGTTTCAGAGTTGCCTCCCATCACCATATATGGAGCAGGTTGGGTGATCAAGCTTGGTGTCCTTGGATGTGCCTTCTAAGATGAACAAATTTTAACTATGAATTGTTTGGATCCAGTGTGTAGTTTTTAAGATATTTCAATGCCTTCAGTTAAATTGAACACCCTGTATATGGCCTGTTATATATTCTATAGACTGCCAAAATTCCATCAGTTTCCGACATTGTATTTGTGCTTTCATTATTATTTTTCATTATTTTACACCAGCTACTTTAAAGTATTTCACAAACTGTAGCAGAAGTCCTTTACTTAGATGTGATTCAAAACGTGGAAATAACATACTTCTATTGACCTAACCATCACAGATCCTCCACCATGCTTCAGAACAGGAAGAACACAGTTTATTGTGGGTACTTGCTGGTGTTCTTTGTGTGCAAACAGTTACTAATGTTGGGAACTGTGTCAAGTGACAGAGTCATTGAATAACATTACATGCTCCCATATGACATCCCCTGACTGCGTATCTGGCAGGAACACCACACTAATTCTGTAGGTATTTCCTATTGTAAATCCATTTCGCAGAACCTGCTATGTAGGTAAACTTTAATCTCAGTACTCTCTTGTATTTTACTTTTTATCTTGTTATAGATAAAAGTACTAATTTATGGCCTGTTTGTATTATGGTGCTCAGATTTCTTTCCAGTATTGTGCTGAGCAGATAAAGATTTGTCATTCGTTTGAGATATGTCTTCATACCAGATACAGATAAAATTACATGGATCTAATAGATTAGAGCTCAAAGTCATGAAAACATCAGCTGAGCAGACATCAACAATGTGTCCTTGACAGAGATCTGTAATATTCCACATGAAGTAGATACAGGTTGCAACTTCAAATTATCTGGTACAATTACTAGTCCATTTACAATTGACCTTTCAAACAGTATTACCTTACTGACAAATTTTGTACATTTTTAAATATTTTGTCATGCCTCCTTGTTTTACTGCTTCTAAAAGGCTTACTGGATTGATTGACTGTGCTCTTTCCAAATGAGACTTGCAGTCAGGATATCAGCCATATACATTGCTTGTTTGGACAGTAAATCATCTTTTAGTACCTGACACCATCCACTTGTGAAGACACAAATGCTGCAATAAAAACCAAAAGGCACAATCTGCAAACTGGTAAAATGTCTCTTGTATATGAAAGCCATGTCCTTATGAGATTGATGTGTGCGCAGATTGTACACGCCCTTCAATAGTGAGAGAAGCCCGTCAGTGTGGAGCATATTTTTGTTAGTCAACATTAAACCATAGAGGTTCTCTCATTCTGTGTCAGTTCTTTTATTTAATGCAAGATAAAAGATTTCCTCTCTTCCCTTACATAATTTCACTTCATCCAGATATATGGACTATAGCTCCGCATATGACCGTGGGCCAACTTTCAATGTAACACTTATACTGGACTTGCATCCTTTTCTCTTGACACATTTCATTACATTACAGAAGTCACCTTGCTAGGCTATCTTCTGCCCACATAATGAGATAAGCCTGTACTAAGGACAATGAACTGACTCCAATATTAAAATGTTCACAAAGCCACAATAGTTCCCTTTATTTTTTGTGCATATGATAGGTGTGGCCCATTTGCTCACATTTACAGATTTGACAACACAGAGATTCTAGAGTTACTCTGACTTCTTCTTTACTACTGCTTGAAGGGGAGTTGGTACAAAGGCTGCTCCAAAAAACTGAGTGGTTGCTGTTGTTTTCAAGGTAAAATGGGCTTTTAATTCGTTGGGGCATCCAAGGTTGATCTGAAATGGTTCATTAAGTTCATCAGAGAGTTGTTCTAAACTGAGGAAACAAATATCTTAGACCAAAGTGAACCTGAAAGTACTGGATACTTCGTATCCTTGCTTTTGACTGGCTTCTGTTCTGAATGTAAGCTTCACTGATATTCTTCTCTTGTTATATGAAGTTATACAGTTGTCAGCTAGTGACAGCAGTGGTAGACCTGTTCTCAAGTACATTACCATGTTTGATAATGTTACTGTTGTACTTGTGTTCTGGAAACAATAATGACTGTTTACTGATGTAACTTACATTTTATATGGTGTATAACATTCTGCTACAAAATTTTATACATTGCTGAAAAATTTCAAATTTTGTATTTTGGCTTCTAATTGATGTCTGAAGCATATTGGAAAACACTGGATCTGTTTGTAGAAGAAATCTTCTGAACTAAATTTTCTCCATTGTTGTAGTGGTGATTATTTATGATTTCCCTTCACTGCTTTGAATTTCTAATGGAGTCATCATGCATGAAGGAACATAAATGTAGCACTCTAATAACTGCTGTTCAGAGTGGTTCATTAACTGTTTAAAAGGCTTGCTGGTCAGGTACCAAGTCCATACTCAATTCTTTAGTTGGTGTGGCACATGCCTGGGGCATGCTTGCTGCAGCTGTGAATCTCAGCTCTTTTCTGATGTGCCAGTTATCTGCAGTACATTTATGCATTCCGCAAATCAACACTATTTCTGATTTTGGTTATTGGTAATACTTGATGTAGTGAAGGGACCTATAATTTTAAGGAATTGTGTCATACCTCTTCCATCTGGCTCTTACTGCATGAGTCTATTATGAGTAAAATTGCCCATATATGGTGTCTGAGGTTATTGGCATCCAAAGGATATTTATGTTCTAATGTCTGTTAATCTGTTGGTGATGATAGTATGCTGCTAGTGACACACACATTTATACAAATAAGTGTTTTTGGGTCTGCTGCAGTGGCTAGCATATGTAGTCTTGTTCAGTTTACAACAAAAAGTAGCCTTTTGGACTGACAGTGTCTCGTACCTTAAAAACTGGAAAATTCTGTAGCAGTCATTTACATATTAAGACTCTTAGCCATATGTGGCTTTTTCAAATGGTAGTAAAAGTGGTAACTGTGCAGTAGTTGATACCTATGCTAAAGGAGATTTCTGCATTTGTAAGATGTAGCTCCAGAATTTCTACTCGTGCATCAACTACACTGTCCAGTCACACTAATGTGGCCACCTGTCAAAGCCTAAATAACCACCTTTTCCAAACTGGCCATCTGGGAAACATGCTGTAAGAGAGTCAATGAGGTTCTGGAAGGTACTGATAAGGATGTGGAGTCATGCCAACTCCAGCACAGTGGTAGGCTGTACTAAGTTTCTTGGTTGAGGATCCACAGTGCAATCAGCCTGATCGATGTGGTCCTATGAATTCGCAGTTGGGTTTAAATCTAGTGTGCTCTTCAAATGAAGCACATCTGCTTAATAGCTTGTTTTTTCGATCTCTGGAATGAAATACATCATTGATTCTGTGTATCAGGCATCTGACAGTTTGTTGGTAGGTTTGCGGGGGTATATGGAATTAGATGTCTGTTTACAGGTCACGTTATTCACGTTAATTAAGGGTCATTGATTTGCATATGTGGTGATGGCAGCTGATAGCAGGACAGATGGGTTCAATAGGATTTATATTATGCATAATTGGTTGATGAGAGATCAACAGTTGTTCACTTTAATGCTCCTAAAGCCACTGTAGCATGGTTCTGGCTCTGAGAAATGGACAATTATACTGCTAAAAGATGACATCATCATCAGGAAAGACATCAAGCAAGAAGGGATGCAGGTGATTCACAGCTGTCACCATATCTTTGATTACTGCTGCAGGTCCCATGCAAGCTCAGGATAATGTCTCTCAAAGCATAACACTGCTTCCATCAGTCTGCATCCATGGCTTGCTGCATGTTTTGAACCACCTTTCACCTTGATGATGGCATATGTGGAGATGACGAGCAACCTAGTGTAGCAAAAGTGTCATTCACCTGATGAGCCAACACATTCCCACTGATCAACAGTTCAATCCTGATGGTCTCATGGCCACTGCAATCATAATTGATGATGTTGACTCAACATGCAAACACGTAGGGACAGTCTGTTGCAGAGCTCCATATTTAACAATGTATGGTGAATAGTGTGCTCTGAAGCACTTGCATGCACACCGGCATTGGTTCTATTCTGTGAAGGAGTCGTGGACATCCAGCCATTTAGTGCTTAGTGATAGTTTCACTGTCCTACCTCTTTCCATAGATGCTCATGGCAGTAGCACATAAACATTTGACCAGCTTTGCTGTTTTCAAGATACTTACTCACAGTATCTGCATAATAATAATAATAATAATAATAATCTGTCGTTTGTCGAAATCAGTTATGTGAATGGGTTTCCCCATTTGCAACCCATATCTTCACTAGAGTGATTACCCATGCATGTCTTCTCCACTTACGTACTTTTGTTACGGCATCACAGGCCTGCAACACCATAAGGCAACATCCAGTGCCATGGTGGGCAGTGGTCATAATGTTTTGGCTGCTCAGTGTACACTGCAAGCTGTGTAACACATTGCATTATCCTGCTGATAGATGCCATCATTCTAAGGAGAAAAAACGGTATGTAGGGGTGGGTACATGCATTTATTGTGCCTTCCATAATGATGAGATCTGCAGGGAATGCCACAGAAACATTCCCCAGGCCATAACACTCCCTCCTCCAGCTTCTACTCATCCTATGATTGTTGCAGGGAGTTTGCTTTCAGATGTTTCATACTGTACATGTCAATGACGATCTCTCTGATTGAGCACAAAATGTAGTTCTTCTGAAATGGCCATTTGTCACCACTTAGTGGACATTCAGTTGCGGTACTGGTGTGTAAATTCTAGCTTTCTTTGTTGATAGACAGCAGTCAGAATGGGTGCATGAACCAGGCGCCTTTTTCAGAGGCCCATATGCAGAAATGTTCAATGAACAGTCTTTGAAGAGCAGCTGGTGGTAGCCTCTTGGTTCATCTGGGTAGTTTTCTGCTTGACAGTTACATGTCTGTTTACCCATATACATCTCTGCAGCCATCATTGACCCGTATTGTCTGTGGCCCATATGTACCACAGCTGCCTTGGCACCAATTTTGTTCACAACCATTTTGCCATGTACTTTGCAGTGTACTTTAATGTCAGCAGCATGCAAACAGTTTACAAACTTTGCCATTTTGGAAATGCTTCTGCTATTGGGCTGTAAACCAATGCCCATGCCCTTTTGGGTGTCAGATAAATTGTTATGTTTCCACATTATAGCAATGAGTTCACTTTTTAATACGTCCCCCACCATGCTTTACATATCATCCACTGTTTTTGCTTCCACCTTCCATCTGTAAGTGGTTATTGCACACTAATGTCAAACATAGGTGGCGGTCACATTAATGTGAATGAGCTGTGTATTTGTTCTGTTCTTCCTGTCCTTGCGATAGCTCTTGTAGCTGCCTTAATAGCTGTCCCTGCAATGACTTTTGTCTTTGTCATGTATTTAAAATATCAGCATCTGCACTATTAGTGGTAAGTCCACATATAATGTCTGATGCACTTCATCACCAAACAGTTATTCACACTGACTCATGATTCTTTTGAAGCATACGAAAGCCATTGCAGGCTTGAACATCACAATAACTTTTAACGTGTTGGTTCAGTTACCAAGCCAAAGTAGGAGTCTGTAAACCAGAACACAGCAAGTTGTCAGTAGCATAGTCACAGTCAGTCCAAATAACATCCGCAAATGTAGCCCAGGTAGCCCAGGGCCATCGTCCATAGAGTAGTCTGACAGGCAGCTTGAGTAAGCCATGTGATGAGTGTTGAACATCACATGAAGTGTGCAGTCTGTGATGGCAACTTTTAACAGTATCATGATGTCACACTGACACCAACTGTTGCTATGGCTTATGCTACCATGGCCATCAATGATCTGCCTTCTGGTGAGAGAGTATCCCTAGCTCTGGTGGGACATTGATATTGCTATTCAACACTTTTCTTGCACTGATCTGGCAATGGATTCAGAGGTGGTGAACATGGCCTATGCATGTTGGTCAGTGCTGACCTATAGCTGAAGATGCAGGCCTTGTCTGGTGTCTGTTGGTGACCCATTTTTGTATTATAGGGAGTTCAGAATTATGATTGTGTCATTACAACTGTTGATTATGATGAAAGAAGAGCTGACTCTGTCTTCAAGTGTATTGGTACCATCAATGGCCAATGATAACCACCCTGCTTTCACATACACATACAGATACACGTGCTCATGTGGTAATATGTTAGTGACAGTGGACAATGGGCTTGCTGGGTTGGATATGGCAATTTGAACAAAATAAAAATCTAAACATGTGCAAGTGTTCTACAGGCAAGTCGCAATTAATGGAGATGGAACAATATGTTGCAAACAAGATTGTTAGGTCTTCTTCTGCCACTGTTATTAGTATTATTTTTCTTCTTTGGATAATTTGTCCCATTTTGGAATTAGATAGTGCATGGAACAGAATAGTAATAAGGTGCTGACTATAGCTGTGATTGCATTTACAGGAACTCCAGAAGTCTGAGGAAGGCAATTGTGGACAGTTACCAGAAACCATCATTTGGTGTGTTCTCTTCATGGAAAATACTTTTCCCATACCCAAGATTGTAACATTTCTAGTGATGGCAGTGATCTGAACCACATATAGAAAATCTTAGATGGCTTCCACTACCAGTAACCATATAGCTCTTTTGAATAAGTGTGCATCTGCTTCCAAGGGTGCTCACACCTGAGCCAGGGGGATATATCTTGCACAGGGCAGCCAGAGTCTGAGCACATGCAAAGTAGGCTTGCACCAGGTTTTGAGTTTCCGCGTCAATGCCTGTCCAACAAACATAATGTTATGCTGTCTTGTGTATAATTCGCCAATGTGACCTTCACGGTAATTGGAGTAGCAATGGCTCGGAAGTAGGCAAGACAATAGTCCTACAGTCATCATTCTCCATAACCAACAACATTATGAAACTGGTTGAATTGACCATATGTTGTAGTGGGGAGTATGCTATAAAACATTGCAGTAATCGTTTTGGCAGATGATGTGGCAACTTGTACTCAACTGATGATGCAACTCTGCAGAGTAGTGTGGTTCCCTCTGTACATGGATCTATGTTGTGTGTAGTAACAGCGAATTATACTAGAATAATTTGCACATTGTTATTTATTTGTAAGTTCATTGCCTTGTACTTATCAAGCTTGGTCCATGAAGGTTCATGGGAGAGAATTTGCATTGGCTGGGTCTATGATGAGTGTCAGTCAGTTCAGTGCTTGGGAATAAGAGCCACTACCACAATCATTGTATTTTCTTTTGTGAGAACTTAGACTGGAAGCTTATAAGGAATATGAGTGCCTTATAATCTGGAATTCAGCAAAACTGTGTTCCTCACAGATATATGTGAAACATCATAACCCACACATTATCACTAACACTTTCCCTCTATTTGTGAGTAATTAATTTGGGCTGCCAGTAAGACACTTAAGGTAAAAGTGATTGGCTGGTATGTGCTGTAAGAAATCAAATTGTACTTCTTGTGTTCTTCTGCTCTGCTGTCCCTTCAGTGGTAGTATCATGTCTCAGCAAATGGCCAATGCATATTTCCCTTCTGTGTTGGTTAAGCTTTAAATGACATAACTTCCCTGCCTCAGCTCTCTGGCACACCTCTTCTTTCGATACCTTATTTACCTAGGCAATCTTAAATATTATGCATTAGCAGTACATCGGGAAACCTAGTATTTTCTGTTAGTCTTATTACCTATTTAAATACTAATGTTGACAGTAGTTGTACAGCACACACTCATGGGCAAATTGTCTCATGACAATTAATGCTTATAAGTTCCCAAAGTGCAGAATAAATGGAGTGATAACATTAAAAAAGGCAGAATCGGCCTCTCCAACTGCCACACTCAGTTACTGTGGCAAAATGCCTGTCTGGTCATTAATTGAATATACTGACCTACAAATTGCAGAAGGATAAGTTGCTTTATATATGTGTACAAAACCACATAGTGAACTTAACATAAATTTTTTGAACTTTCTAGAATGATTTTTCACTCTGCAATAGAGTGTGTGCTGATATGAAACTTCATGCAAGACTGAAACTGTTTGTCAGACCAAGACTCGAGCTTGGGACCTTTGCCTTTTGCAGACAAGTTCTTTGCCAACTAAGGTACACAAGCTGACTCATGATTTGTCATCTCAAGTTTACTTCCACCATTGCTTCATCTCCTACCTTCCAAACTTTCATTGCCTTCTACTGCAAAACTTGCAGGACTAGCAGGCTTGGAACAAGGATATTGTGGATGATGCCTTAGCCACAGTTTGTGTGTGTTTCAAGAAGTGTGGAATGTAGGAGGTGAGGTCCTGGCAGAAGTAATGTGATGATGGATCATGAGTCATGCTTGGGTTCCTCAGTCAGTAGAGCACATGTCTGTGAAATGTGAAGGTTCTGTGTTTGAGTCTCACTCCAGCACACAGTCTTAATCTGTCAGGAAGTTTCATATCAGCACACACTCTACTGCAGAGTGAAAAATCATTCTGGGAATGTCTTCCAGGCTGTGGCTAAGCCATGTGTCCACAATATCCTTTCTTCCAGGAGTGCTAGTTCTGCAAGTTTCACAGGAGAACTTCTGTGATGTTTGGAAGGTAGGAGGTGAGGAAGTGGCTGAATTAAAACTGTGATGAAGGGTTGTGAGTCATGCTTGCGTGGCTCAGTTGGTGGAGCTCTTGCCTGGGAAATGCAGAGGTCCCATGGTTGAGTCTCAATCCACCATATAGTTTTATTCAGATAGGAAGTTTCATTTTTCAACTTTATATGTACATTTTGATAACTTTGATAAGGAGTAAACATACCTAGTGTATGTTTGGATTTGTATTAGCTTTGAACTATTTCTGTGAAGTAATTTCAGTAGGTTAGATATCTAGTGGTATCTATAATGTGTAAATGATAGAATAATTTGGAAAGACTTATTAACTTAAACAGAGGTATGAATGGAACAGAAAATAGAGGGTCAATAGTTTTGAATGTACATGGCTCTAAGTGTGTATATATAGCTATAAAATATGCTTAATTGTGATGTGGAAATAAATTGACCTGTTATTTGTTGAAGAAAAATCTGATTTATAGCATAATGTGAATCACAGAACCATAGAAAACATATCTAAAAAGCCAAATTATCATTTGAATCCTGCTGCTCATGAACACAGGTCCAAAACAAATAATAGTAGATACGGTCAGAGAGATGGTGTGGCAAGACATCAGTTTAGTGTTGCTACATTGAACTGTAAATTGCTATTCATTTATTTCAGACAATTGTGATTTCAGCCCAAGTGCAGGTTAAAATGCCACATAATGTCCAACCTGCGTAAATGATAAAGCAACTTATGTACCAGTGTAACAACTGATAGGTTAGCAGTGATTCTTGCTCTTTTTGCACTTACATTTATATCGATAAAACTTTTTTGAAGACTTCTATAAATTTATTTTAACATTTACTGTTTATTCAGAGAATGTCTAATAATTATGTTGACATGTGCACACTTTTGAGGTATTACCAAGTCTGTAAGTACAGTACCAGTAGACATGACATGTGGATGAAGTGCAATCTCTAAATGGTGGTTGGTTATTAAAAGAAATCACAGAAATTACTGATAAGTTACACTAGTCACTGTTAGCCCAAAAACTCAAGTTCCCATAACCAAATAATTATAGATGGTGACGCAGATATAATTCCTCTTTGGTGTGCTCAATGACGGCTTGCTACAAATGTGGAAAATTTTAAGTTAATTTAGATAAGTAGAAGAAACAATCCTTTATTGTTCTGATATAATATTACTAGTGAACTTTATGGCACAATCACATTGATTAACTATCTGAGGGTAACTCTGCTAATGGTATGATTTGGCACAACCATATAAGGTCAGTTATAGGATAGATGAATGGTTGACTTCAGTTTATTGGAAGAATTCCAGGAGAGTACAGCTCATCTATAAAGGAGAAAACATGTAAAACACTTATGCAAACCATTCTTGAGTACTGCTAAAGCATTTGAGCTCCCCACTAGGTGAGATTAAAAGAAGATATTGTGCAGTTCAGAAACATAATGCTACATTTGTTACTGGTAGGTTTGGCCAGCACATGGGAATTACAGAAATTCCTTGTGAACTTGAATAGGAAGCTCTGGAGGGAAGACAATGTTGCTTTCATGAAAAATTATAAGAGAAAGTTTAGAGAAACACCATTTTTGACTGACTGCAGAATGATTCTATAGCTAACAATCCACATTCTGCATAAGGACCACATAGAGAATATAGGAGAAATTAGGGCTTGTACTGAGGCACATATAGTCTTTCCACTTGCTCCATTTGTGAGTGTAACGGGAAAGTAATGACTACCAGGGATCAGAAACAGAGTGAGTATGGGTCTAATCTTTGGGTTGCATGTTTCACAAATCAAGGCATAGCTGTTACATCAGTGTTAACAAGCTTCCTTCATTCATCCTATATGCTCCTGCAGTCGCTCACTGATGACTCTTTCCTGTACACTACAGCATCATCAGCTAACAGCTACACATTGCTGCTCACCTTCTCTGTCAGATCATACTTGCCTGAGACACTCCAGATGATACCCCTGTCTCTGTTGAACACTCATGGTCGAAGACCATGTACCTTGTTGAATTACTTAAAAAGCCTTCAAGCCACTCACATACCTGAGAACTTATTCCATATTCTTGGACCTTTGTTAATAGTCAGCAGTGGAACACTGTATCAAATAATTTCCAGATATCCAGGAATTTGGAGTCTGCTTACTGCTCTTCATCCACAGTTCACAGAATATCATTTGAGAAAAGGACAAGCTAAGTTTTGGAAGAGGGATACTTTCAAAATCCATGATGATTTATGGGTAGAGGTTTTTATCCCTCAGGATATTTATTACATTCAAAATTAGAGTAGGCTCAAGAATTCTGCAGTAAACTGATGTTAAGGAAATTGGTCTCTAATTTTGTGGGTTCACTATTATGTCCTCCTCATGTATGTGATCACCTTTACTTTTTTCCATTGCCTGAGACTTTGTGATAGATGAGAGGTTCATGATAAACACCAGCCACGTAAGGAACCAATGCAGATGTGTACCCTCTTGTAAAACCAAAGTGGATTTAATATCACCCTATATCACTATGAGAGATGCAGTTCAGCAGCAACAGATAAAATTGGGTTCAGGATACATAGTCACAAGGTTTGTGCAGCCAAATGTTAGTCTTAGCCAAGTAACAGAAAATAAATGTGTACCTTAGGGAGTTTAGCAAGTGAATTCACAAACACGCAGAGTGAATTCTCTGGGGCCATTGGGGTCAGGTGAGACAAATGTATTTCAGTTAAATAAAAAATTCAGACTGTATTTAAGAAAATTAAATTTACAGACTTCCACTTCATGACATAAGAGTAGAGTGAGACAAGAAATTAATGCATTTCATGAGAATATTAGGGAGATAAGAAATAAAGTAAATGAGCTGTTAGTTTGTTTCAAAGATCTCAGCATTTGATAAGAAAGTGATATCATTTGTCTGTCTGAATAGAATGTAACCACTGGGATACAAATATTTGTAGTAGACGGCTACATGTTAGCTGCCTATTCATGTAGACTGTTTATGGAGAAAGGTGGAGTTTCACAAAAATGCATGTAAATTCAAAAGTACAGAAGTAAGTGAAATTTCTGTAGACAGTGATTTAGCATCAAGTGCTTGTCAGTTAATACTGAACAATATAACAATTATTGTTACAGTAAACAGGTGACCACAGGATAACTTGTCCATTTTCATAAAAAAATATTATATCCTGGGGTGCTGTCTGTCAGACTCAAAGATGGGATTATTGATTTGTAGTGAGTTTAATGTAAATCTCTTAAAGGAATCTGACAGGTTAGATGTTATTACACTTATATAGTTTAGTGTCACTTCTAAGTTTACCTATTTGCACGGCTCATGATAATAGTACACTGACAGATAATGTATTCATACAATGAACTTAAGTTAAAGACACACACATATTCCCTTGGTAGATACATTACATAACTTAGCTACATTTAAAGTCCAGAAAAACTCAATGGAGGCAATAAAGATGATCAATGACAAACCAATGAAGATTTTAAGAAAAAACTTAAGAACATATTGGCTGGAGTGAAGCTTACAAAGAGCCTAATACCAACTTCAAATTCAATGTACATCTTAATAAGTTTGTAACCATTTTTAAAATCATTTTCCTGTAAAAGTAAATAAATGAAATATTAGGAAGTCTTCAAAGAAACCTTGGGTCACTATAAGTGTTAAATTATGTTCAGGGTGAAAAAGAGGAATCTACAAAACAGCCAAACCAGTAGGGATCTGATTCTGATACTTTATTAATCATGTTATGAAACTAGCCAACCATTTTATATAAAAAAATGGCAACTGGCAATTCTAGTACCTTTTTAGTTTTTTCTAGTTTTATCACTCTTCGTTAAGCAAATTTACCTCACTCTCCATTGTGATTTTGTCTCATTCAATTCTCCTGTGTTTTATCATTGTTTAATAATTGCAATCAGACTGTAGTTCCATAAAATGTAATTTATCATATTAAGCACTCCTATATACAAGTGTTGTACACAAAAACTGAGTCAGTCAATACATGGAAAACAAAACACGAATAATGTGTAGACACTTGCGTGAGTCATTCTGTGCAAATATATCAGAATGTACATTCATCAAATTTATTTAGCTATTGATACCAAAACATAGACTCACAGTTAATAGTGCTGAAATCATGTAAATTCATGTATTTGTTTGCCATCAAAGATCTTTTTGATATGGTGACTACTAGTGTCACTTGATAACTTAACTACAATATTTAAACTCCTGCTTATTACAGATCTTACTACCAGACAGAGAACATTGTGTGTAAATATATATGATCAAATCAAAAATCAGTTACTGAGTGTGGTATACATTATTTAGCATATGTTCATGAACTGTGGGACAGTGAACATTGCAAGAAGAAAAGGTGTCCAAGGCTTATTACTAGGTTGTAAAGTGACTAATAGAGCCAGCATGTAAGTATGTTATCCAACGATGGCACTATGAAAAGAATTCGCAGTGTTTAAGATAGTATGGTTACAGTGAATTTTATATAAATAGAGTTTATTAAAAAATGGTGACAGATGGAACATGAGTGGTTCACAGCACAAGAAACAAGAATACTCATATAGTTTGTGAAGTGTTTATTAGTAACAAATTAAAAAGTTCATATTTGGAGATCGGGTAGTTCAAAATTGAGAAGAATATCAAATTCAGAGGCACGTTTAAAACCAGAGAAAGGAATATTGAGGAGATGGCTACCATGTTTGGAAGATGTCAGCCAGTAGGAATCTGAAAATATTGTCACCACATCTGAAGAGCATTACCCAATGAGAAACTTGCTAGATGTAAACAAACCATCATATCACAACATAATACAGTGACGGCACAAATCAACAACACTAGAATTAGAGTAAGAGTGTTCATTTTGTTAAGTGTTCGACAACCGTTGATAAGATGAGTGACAGAGAAGTTGATAATAGCGTGTTTGGTAGTAAGGAGCAAGGTTTAGAATCCAATGCTGAAAAAGATTTAGTAGTTAGAAGTAGACTATATACCGACAGTGGCATGAAATCTGACATACACTGAACTATAGGCAGTGAAATGAATGACAGTCACATTATTGATGAAATGTCAAGAGCATTGCATACAGAATACAGTGAGGTCAAACGAGAGGCTTTCAACAAGTGGTCGCATTAAGTGACTGAACAGTGTAGTTTGTGAAGACTCATGGCAGTTAAATGCCTGTAAATACATATCTGTTTTTGTCAACTTACATTAAACAGAAAGATCTAATGACCTGATCACTTTCCAAACAATTAAGAGATCTAAAAAGAGTAGACAGTCACCTGTGTCCATGCCCATCACAAGTGGGATATTCTTGTAGACTGGTATAAATGTGGAAAAATTGTAACAGCTCTTGGGGCCACACTTTTTTGTTTATGTGCTGTTGACTAAAGTGCTCTCTCCTTAGAGTTTCCGATTAAAAAGCTTTTACCTAATGACACACTCAGAGCCAATTAATTTTACTAGTTGGAGCCTTGAATTTTCAGTCCATGGCCTCTCAATTTGACAAATGGCATGCATGAGTAACAGTTACGAATGTGCACTTCAAATGAATCAATATTTGATTATGGGCACTAGAGGACTGTAAGTATGTTTCAGTTCTGCATGGTCTTCACTCTATTGTGGTATTTGAGAGAGGTGCCAAATAAATTTCATGTAACTTGACAGAAGCTACTGAAGATGATTGGTATCCTGCCTAGTGGCACAGCAGTGTGCTTGGTGTGTATGGCTGCATGCACTCATTTGGCTGTCCCCATGTGTGGATAAGTTCCCAAGTTGACAAATGTGGGGGTGTGATGCAGTTGCTTCACTCGTCATTACACATCATGCTGCACTGTGATTTATTTCACTCCTATATTTTTTTATGGCAGTGAAGTAAAAGCCAGTGAGGTAACTGCTGGATGTAGGATGCCACACTGCATGAAAAGCAAGTGATGGTAAATGGGTGTTACTCCTGTGGCTTTACTGTGTGCTTGTGCTGTTCAAAAGGATACTAAATTTTGTATATGCTAGTCATACAGCCCAGATCTATGTATTTTGTCAATGTGAAAAATTTCTGGAGAAACTTAGCCACATATACTAGTTTTCTACAGTTCTATAGATCACATGAAGATGGTTGCATGTTTGTCATCCAAAATATCATGGCAAGTGTCAACATCATCTGGCTGCAACCCCTAAATTCACAGACTACTAATTATAGTAGGAAAACTTGAAAATACCCACAGTACTAACAGATACGGCAGGACAAATCTTCTAGAAAGGAATTCTTATGCCAAGGTGTTCATACTGATTCACCGCATTTGGCTGTGATATCATCCTATTCATTATCTATCTTTGTGCAGATGAATTTGAGATATGATAGAACTTACAAAATTTACATTACTAAGCAAGAGAAGCAATATTAACAGAATCTGTAAAACGGTGGAATCTGCAGTGGCCATGGTTGACAGGCTTCTGACTACTGCTCAAAGCTGTGGCAACATAAGGGCACTGGTGATGAGACCTGCGACACATTTGGTGCTGTTGAAATCTCCTGGTGACCTGGTTGTCACTAGATCTTTTGAAATACAACATCTGACCAGTTGATCCACACCCAAGAATGTGTGGCAGACAGTGGTAGGTTTGTGTGTCATTGGTCAGAACGTGAAAAAGAGAAGAGTCAGCACAGCTGACTCTTTACACCTTAGCAACAGGTTTGAGGTGCTACCCGGTGTTCATAATACTTCTCAGCCAGCATGAGTTGCCTCACCTGTTGGGCCAGCAGCCAATTTTCCTGCCCAGTCTATACCATTGCAGAGGATGTGTATGTTAATAACTGGGAGCTCAAGTATTAGTTGCATAATGGAGACCATCAGGGAAATAGTATGTAGAGTAGGAGAGAATGCCAGTGTGCACTCAGTATGTTTACCAGGGATCTCAGGTACAACAGGCTGCAAATAGTGGCACGTGTTGGCTTGAATGATTCCTGCCGATTGGGTTTTGCGGCCATCCTTGGTTGCTTTCGGTGTTTAGCTAATTTGGTGATGGCAGCTAGCATCAGACAGAGTGCACGCTAAGCTGTCTAGTTGTTGCATCATACACAGGGTTGATCTCAGTCCTGTGGTTTGGAGCAGAGGGGAGGTCTAAAACTGAGGCTCAGATGACTCTGTAATGGTATTGGTTGCAAATTTCTCAGCCTCTATTATGAGTACAGAATTGTATGGCCTGCCTTAACAGGTTAGCCATGAACTAAAAGCAGGAAATGGCTATTAGGGTACCAGAGTATGTGTAGCGTGCACATAGGCTTTTTTATGTAAGAGAAATCCCTCTACCCTTTGGATCAGAGATGTATTGCCTTATAAAATCGAAGTTACAACAGCTAAAATGTTCTTAGAAAATGATTGTCCTCGTGGATCAGATATAGAAAAGATTGATATGATATTAGTAAGCAGCAGGTGGATCCAAGAAGAGGTCCCAGGATTAGTGTGGCTTATTGAAGGTTATTTTTGGAAACAGAAAAGTGAATAGCAATGAAATCCTAAATTCAAATTTAAATATTTATTGCGAGGACAGGTTACTCACCAATGGTGGCAGAATGTTTATTGCAGTAAGGAACTCAATAATATTTAACAATTTTATCACGGATTCTAAATTTGAATTAATCTGGGGTAAGTTAAGCATCAAAGATTGGTCAAAAATGGTACTGAGTTGCTTTTATAAACGTCATGGGTCAAGAGCTGTAGTGGTAGAGCACTTGAGAGAGAACTTATAGGAGATGATTAATAATTTTCCTTATCATGCTGTTGTAATGGGGGGAGAGGGTAGCTTCAACTTGCAGGGTACAGATAGGGAGAGTTATGTGATCAAAATTTGTGCTAGAGACGAATTCATTCGACATTATTCTGAATGTCTTCTCTGAAATTACTTGGAGCAGATAGTTAGAGAACCAACTAGTGAAGGTAACATCTTATACCTCCTTGTAGCAGACCTGAGCATATCGACTCAGTTAACATAAAGGAGGGCATCAGTGATCATAAGGCTGCAATAGCAGGTATTACAAAGAATTTTAAGAAGGATATGCAGATAGATTTGCTTAGCAAGAGTGACAGCATACGAATTGCAGAGTATCTGAGTAGTCAGCACCAAATATTCAGTGTTGATGATGAAGATGGCGAGCGCAAATGGAAAAAAATACAGAAGCATCACTTAATATGTCTTAGACAATCACGTTTCAAGCAAGGAATTCAGGAATGGAAAAGACCCATCATTGTTTGATAGCTGTGTTTGGAAACCTGCTACGTGTTAAAAGAGAGCTTCACCCCATATTCAAGAGAAGTAAAATGAACACAAGGAGAGCAATGAGAGAAGTGTTCAGTGACTTTGAAAGTAAAATTTTGTCAACTGATCTCAATAAAAACCCTAAGAGCTTTTGGTCTTCCGTAAAATCAATACACAATTCAAAACGCTCTATTCATTCACTTAGTGAAGATACTGGGACCAGAATGGAAGAATGGAAGATAGGTAACAGAGAGAAGGTAAAATACTGAGCTCGGCCTTCCAAAATTGTTTCTCCGTAGAAGATCATAACATGGCCCTGCCATTCAATCATCATACAAATGTTGAAATGGCAGATATTGAGATAACTGATAATGAAACAGAAAAGCAACTACAATTGTTTAGTAGTGGAAAGGCATCATGGCCAGATGAGATACCTGTAGGATTCTACAAAGCTTATGCAAAAAACTTGCTCCCCTTCGAGCAGTTGTTTACTATAGATCAATGGGGCAACAAACGGTACCTAGTGACTGGAAAAAAGCACAAGTCCCTATTTTGAAGAACGCCCATACGGCAAATGCATCTTTTGTATAACTATGAAACAAGCTTTATGCTCAAGAATTTTTGGTGAAAGAAAATCTCCTCAGTAAAAATCAACATGGATTCTGCAAACAGATATCTTGCAAAACTCAGCTCACTCTGTTCTGGCGCTCAGGTTGATGCCGTGTTCCTTGACCTCTGGAAGGCACTGGACATCATCCCGCATTACCAGGTAGTTAAAAAAAAAATGAGCTTACTGAGTATCACAGCAAATTTGCGACTGGATTCAAGACTTCCTTGTGAATAGAACTCAACATGTCACCAAAATTAACGGATGTAAAGGTAATTTCCACTGTACCCCTGGGAAGTGTGGTAGAATCAATACTGTTTACAGTGTGTATAAACGATCTAGTACAAAGTGTCAAAAGCTCTGGCAGACTGTTCTCAATTTCTGTGATTGTCTATCAGAAAGTAGCAATCCTAGAAGACAGTGCGAATTTGCAGAATCACTTGCAGAGGATTAATGTATGGTGCCGGCTCTGGCACTTGACTTTGAATGTGAATAAATGTAACATATTCTTCTACATCTACGTGGATAGTCCACAAATCACACTTAAGTGCCTGGCAGAGGTTTCATCTAACCACCTTGACAATAATTCTGTATTATTCCAATTTCGAACAGTGCACTGGAAAAACGAACACTTATGTCTTCCCGTGTTAGCTCTGATTTCCCTTATTTTATTATGATGATCGTTTCTTCCTATATAGGTCGACGTCAACAAATTATTTTCGCATTCAGAGGAGAAAGTTGGTGACAAATTTAATGAGTAGATACCGCCGCAACGAAAAACGCCATTGTTTTAATGATGTCCACCCCAAATCATGTATTATGACAGTGATACTCTGTCCCCTGTTTCGTGATAATACAAAACGTGCTGCGCTTCTTTGAACTTGCTCGATGCAGTCCGCTGGTTTTTCAACACATTCTAAGTTGATTTCTGAACTAGTTGTAAGTTGATTTTTGAATGTGTGCGTAGTGTATATGCTGTCTCTGCCAGCGGAATCTTCGTCGAATTTAGAAATAAAAAATCTTCCGCAGACAAAAGGGGACGGGGCTACATGAACTGAGCTGAATAAACCCAAACAGGTGAATGCCAATCGCTGTTTGTTTATGTGGTTGATTAGGTTTGCGAATGATAAGCATTGCTATAATTGTTAGCGAAATATATAGATTCAGACTACCTCAGTGGAAATAAACGACTAACAGGAACAACCGGTAACAAAGATTACAAATTATCTTCGTGGTGTAACCAACAAAAGCCGGCCTTGGTGGACGAGCGGTTCTAGGCACTTCAGTCTGGAACCGCTCGACCGCTACGGTCGCAGGTTCGAATCCTGCCTCGGGCATGGATGTGTGTGATGTCCTTAGGTTAGTTAGGTTTAAGTTGTTCTAAGCTGTAGGGGACTGATGACCTCAGATGTTAAGTCCCATAGTGCTCAGAGCCATTTGAACCATTTAACCAACAAAATGAAATTTTGACAGAAAATTTTTGCCAGAACGCTACACTACTAAGGGCGAATAGTACAGTTCCAAGTTGGTAGCCGCTTAAGTTCTATTTTCGGGAAAGCAAGGAACACGCATGGTACGAACACGAAATAACACCTAACCGGGAATAAACGTGGGTTAGCGAAGTTAACCGGATAATAATTTTTGACAATGGCAGGATTAGTTACAGAATTAGTGATGACAAGATTGTTTGTTAGAGAGGAAACGGGGACATCACACAAATTGTATGGAAAAATATTACGTCTCCATATTTGCATAAAAATTACGTACTACTACTTCTTTTCGATCACATGCTTGAGAAACTGGAGAATGTAACTGAAATGTGAAACTATTTCCTAAAATAAAACTTTTAGCTTCTAACAGGCTTAATAGGCATTTGATATTGGTACTATGTGAATTATGTTCTGTCGTGTTGTTTATGTAAATGAGGTAGATAAAAATGGCCACTTTGTATGCCAAAACGGTCTTGCTTATAGATTCTTTCGCAAAAAGGAAAGCACGTATTGTAAAGCTTTAGCAATATTATGGAGAAAAAAATGCTGGTACCTAGGGACTGAAGAATTGTGCACTATCGTGCTTGTCTCTTGTCTTTACTGGTTTTATATTTCCTATATTTAATTTTATGTCACAAAAAAGAGAAAGTTAGTAGCTATAAACCAATAAAGAGTGCACATTTTCTGAAGAGTTCTTATTCTCCCGGTCACAAATAATCTCACCCAGTATTAATTGTTAGTTTATTTATTAATTTTTAAGGGTGGTTAGGATGCCAAACCGGCCTACTGGGAGTAGGAGAGGCACCACAGCACATTTTAATTACCACTGTCCTGAATATAGGTTTGATTCCATTCCAAAATATACACGTTTGAATCCCACAGAGTGAAATAGTGTGGCGTCCGATTGAAGAATACTTTGTGAAGGCGCATGGCACCTCGTCTTGGCACACGTAAGACCAAATAACGTGTCTTACATCTCCTCGAACATATATGTTTTATGTATCAGACTCTTCAGAAAGATATGCGCTACAAAACGAACACAATAGTTAAAAAACGATTTTTTAAAATTTTTGACTTCCTATGTCAAACGCTCGAGAGGGTGGGGATGGGAGGGCACTATCAAGTTTTTGCCCCGATTCGGATATATCGTAGATTCTGGGCTCACTCTGTTAATCCTTTCTGGTAAGGATCCCAGATCACGCAGCTGTAGCCTATCCCAAAAGATGCCGCACAAGCGTAATATAGGCAGTCTCTTTAATAGATCTGTTACATTTGCGTATTGTTTTGCCAATGAAATGCAGTCTTTGGTTTGCCTTCCCCAAAACGTCTTCTATGTGTTTTTCCCAATTCAAGTTGTTCGTAACTTTAATTCCTAAGTGTTTAGTTGAATTTACGGCCATTAGATTTCACTGATATATTGTGTTACCGAACTTTAACGTGATCCATTTAGCACTCATATGGTGGATGACCTCATACTTTTCAGAATTTATGGTCAGTTGGCAAATTTCACACCGTACAGGTACCTTTTCTAAATCGTTTTGCAATTGGTTTTTAACTTCTGGTGACTTTACCAGACGATAAACGACAGCATAATCTGCACACAACCTAAGACGGATGCTCAGATTGTCTCCTATATTATGTAAATAGATAAGGAACAGCTGGGAGCATGTGACACTGCCTTGGGGAACGCCAGAAATCAAATCTGTTTTATTCAATGACTTTCCGTCAATTACTACGAACTGTGACCTCTCTGGCAGGAAATCACAAATCCAGTCAAATAACTGAGACGATATTCCGTAAGCACGCAATTTCACTACAAGTCGCTTGCGTGGTACAGTGCCAAAAGCCTTCTGGAAGTCTAGAAATATGCAATCAATTTGAAATTCCTAGTCAATAGCACCCCAACACCTCATGTGTGTAAAGAGCTAGTTTTGTTTCACAAGAACGATTTTTTTTTAAATCCCTGTTGACTATGTGTCAATAGACCGTTCTCATCGAGGTAAGCCTAATTCATAATAGATGTGTGCTTGTAGTTTAGTTCATTACTCCTGCTACCTTTCTTGAATATTAGTGTGACTTTTGTAACTTTACAGTCTGTGTATTGTATATACATAATGAAAGGGATCCGCTACTGTACCACTACACTATTGATGACAAACTGTGTGAAACAGCATCTATCATAAAATTTATAGGAGTAACTATCCAAAGCGACCTTCATTAGCATGACAATATAAAACAAGTAGTAGGAAAAAAAGATGCCGGACTGATTTCGTAGGAAGAATCTTAAGTAAATGTAACTCATCCACAAAGTAAGTGGCTCATAAGGCATTTGTCCGACCTATTCTTGAGTATTATTCATTATGGGATCCTAACCTGGGATCGTTTAGTTGGTGCTAGAGTATTATAGAGATTCTCAGCAAACTCCATTGGCAAACATTACAACAGAGGTCACTATAGAAATTTTGAGATAATACTTTCCGGGAAAAATTGGATGACATATTACTTCTTCCCACATGCTTCTCAGGAAATGACCCTGATGAGAAATTTGAACTACGGTAATACAGAGGCTTGTCGGCAATCATTATTCCCATGCGCCATTAAGAGTGGAACAGGGATGGTGGAGATCAGTTATTGATATGAGAAGTATCCTCCGCCACAAGCCTTTTGGTGGTTTGAGGAATATGATGTAGATGGAGATGTAGATTTGCTGATACTGCAGTCCTAGGGGGAAAAAGACAGGGAAAGTCTGGCTAGTTATCTGCAATCCCATATCATAGCGCAATAATTTTTTGATCACCTAACTTCTTCTGTGCCATTACTACCTACTAAAGCATAAATTGATATGTTGTCCTGGATTAATTCGTGTTTATAGGTATTCAGGACATGGAGGAACAGGAGGGATTATGTCATCTGTGGCAAAAGCAGCTCCTGTAGCAGCTGAGTCCACTTCCTGTGAGACTACATCTCAATCGCAATTGATTAAATGTACCAAGAAACTAATGGGAGAACGGTAAGTTCTTTTTAGAACTGCAAGCAATAAACAGAGGACTTGTAATCATTTTAAACTGCCTATGTGATTCCGAAAAAGTAGAGAGCTATAGACACACCCTTTTACCTTCACTTTTATTATTTTATAAACTGTTTCTGTGAACATAACAACTTGATAGAATTATTATGGAAGAGTTATTAACTTCCCATGCAATGTTTATCAGTTTAATAGTCATCCTCTTTTTAAACTCTGTCATCCTAATCTATCTACAGGAAGAAAGGATAGCTGAGGTACGTTAACTGATAGTGATTTATCACTGTTTACTATTATAAAATACAGATGTATTCTATTTAATATCAAGTGTTCATCATTTTTTTTCTAAATTTCAACATGTGCAATGCATATTATTTTCCATAATGCTTGAACATGATTCCAAATAATTTTGTATGGTAGCTTCAGTTATAGATGAGAAAGTAGATTACTATTTGCCTAAGCTTTTGCAGAGGCTCTAAAATCTCCAGCATTGAAAGAAGGCAGTTTAGGTTTTACAGCTTTCCCAGTACGATTAGATTTATTTATTTGTTTGTGTAAACCTCCTTCACAGAACATATATAACACACAAGGTAATTGACAGAAATAAGTTTTGTAGCTGTTGTTTTATGAATATTAAACATATGTTGTTTAAATTTTTGTTAAGTGAGAAATATCAAATTAGACTATATACTGTACATTTACAACTTATTCCTGCAATTAAAAGCCCGATCTGCCTGTTTTAATGCATAGGATACCACAAGATTGAATAAAAGCAGTTTTACAGTCTGTAAGCTGTCACAGACTTAAAGTTTTATAGTTCAGGATGAAATTTTATTTGTCTTGGTAATTTGTTGCATAGTTTTTTTTCCTGGATGGTATACACCTTTTTGGCAAAAAGTGGTGTTGCAGTGACTAACATGTATATTGCTGTGTGACCTGGTACTGGAGTAACGGTCAATTCAGTTTTCCATAAAAGTGTTTTCTTTCCTTATTATACTTTTTTGTCTTGCAAAACTACTTGCAGTATATAAATGCAGGGAAGGGGTAAAATTTTTAGATCTTAAAAGAAAGTTTTGAATGCTTTTCTGCTGCTTGCTTCCTTGTTTAATTATTTTTATAATTCCGAATTCCTAAAAACTATTTTGATTTGGTTCACATTCCCCCAGAAAATGAAACTGCACTTCACTGATGAATACACGTGAGCAAGGTATACAACCCAAACTGTTCCTACACTAGTGTTATTGAAAAACAATCTTACTACATAGCTAATTTTTGCTAGTTTTGAATTTAGAGATGCACTATGACAGCTCCAGTGAAGATTTTCTTGAATATGAATTCCAAGAAATTCAGTTTCAGTAACAGCACTATATTTTGGGTATCGTTACACGTTATGTGTTGTGCTGCATAAAAGAAATATGAGTGAAATAAGTAGCTAGACTAATAATGAATGTTTACATGTTTTAATTAGGTATGCTGAAAATACTGTGACAGCACTTTCCAAAAATTGTATGCCAGATACCAGCTTTATTACACATAGATGTATGTAGCTTCAAAACTTCTTTAGTTTATACTGTAACAAAAGTTACCATTTTTGAAAATAAATTAATGGTGGTGGGGTATTTTGAAGAATTTTAGAATGTTATAAAATTCAGTTATACAGTTTCCAAGAAGGTTAATTACATATTGACTTTGATATGAGAACCTTTTTTTACATATCATCATTTCAAAGATATTACCTCCAAACCTAATATGCCAAATTACCTTGCAGGGTGTGTTTTACTCATTAAAAGTGAAAATGGGCACAAAAAGGTTACTGCATTACTCTGCACCCAATGCATTCCTGCCAAGTTTCATCAAGATCATTTAGTGGTAGTTAGTTAACATACATCTGTTCTTAGAAAGATTGCATCCTTCCGAAATGTACAAATCGATTTTGTTGTAAAATATTCTAAAGAGATAAGAACGATTTGTATTGAGCCATAAGCAATTCTTAAACTTGGCTTAATATTACAATACTGTGAATGAAATACACTGACAGAAAAAAATCAGAACACAAAGAAGGAGTTGTGTGAGGTAAATAAAAGTTGGTAGGCATGTTACTACATCTGTAAGATGATGTATAGTCAAATTTTACACCAATTGCATAGGAGTGCCACTAGTAGCACCACTGTGAGGATGCAGATCAAGTTTGCTCTAAATACACACTGTAACAGCATGAGTGTTAGTTACCTTTGAGCTTGGACATGACGAGTTGATGTTAGTCAAGACTGTATTTAAAGGAACAGAGACACCATTATCAGCACCCCACTGAGTTTGGAGGAGGTAGTATAATAGGGCTACGCGAAGGTGGATGTTCCTTCTGTGATATTGCAGAAAGACTTGGCAGGAATGTAGCCTCTATACATGATTACTGGCAACAGTGCTCATGAATATGAATGGTCAAAAGAAACCCGGGCTGCAGACTGCCACATGGTACTACTGAGAGGGTAGACCATCATGTTTCCTATGTGGCTCTGGTACATCGTTCTGCATCTGCAGCTCCAATATGAGCAGAAGTTGGCACCACAGTGACACAACGAAGTGTTACAAATTGGTTACATTAAGGAAAGCACTGAGCCAAATACCCTGTAGTGTACAATCCACTGAACCCAAACCACCACCTTATGCAACTTCAGTAGTATCAAGCAAGAGCTCTTTGGAGGGCAGAGTGGAGATCTGTTGCATTTTCTGGTGAAAGATCATTCTGCCTTGGTGCCAGTTATGTCCATGTGTTGATCTGAAGGAGTCCATTTCAGTGCCTGCAACCAACTTGTCTGCATGCTAAATGCATTGGACCAACACCTAGAATTATGGTCTGTGGTGCAATTTCATATGTCAGCAGGAGCACTCTCATGGTTGTCCCATGTTCACTGCAATTTTGTACCTCAATCTGGTGATTCAACCTGTTGTGCCGTCACTCATTAACAGCGTTCCAGGTGGTGGTTTCTAACAGGATAACGCTTGCCCAGATACTGCTGTTGTAGCTGACCACAGTCTGCAGAGTTTTGACATGTTGTCCTGGCCTGCTTGATCACCAGATCTGTCTTCAATCAAGCGCATATGGGATGTCATTGGATGACAACTCCAGCCTCATCCACAAACAGTATAAACTGTCCCTTTATTGACCGTCAGAGTGCAACAGGCCTGGAACTCTGTACTACTCAATGCATGCATGTTTTCAGCAATGATATCAACATTCTGGCAGTTGCACTGCTTATTTACAAACTAGCGTTTCACATTTGCAATGGCTTATCTCTCCCTTACATTAACCTGTGATCTTGCAATGTTAATCACTTAAATATGTTATCTAGACAAATGCATTCTTAAAATTTCACTACTCTAAATTAATTATTTTTTGGTGTTGTGATTTTTTTTCATCAGTGTAAATTGTTTAATTGGAGAGGCATGAGAAATATGAAACTTTGTGGATAGTTGGTAAAATATAATTTTTTAAAAATAACGTAATATTTTGGTTTCATTTCAGTTCAGTATACTTTACCTAGATTCTGTTATGACAAAGTATTTATCTGTAGAACTTCAGAGACTATCTCAAGATAAATGACAGGCACAAAGAAAGAAATAACACACACAAAGTTAAAGTTGGATACACCAACAAAGCCATCAGCTACAATTTATCTTCATTGGTGACCCGTAAGTTTACACATGGCAGAAGTGCAGACAGTCGCAGCTGAGTAGGAGAAAGACAGATACTGCCTACAGGAAAGTTAAAGAGGCATTTGGAGAAAAGAGAAGCAGTTGTATGAATATCAAGATCTCAGATTGAAAATCAGGCCTAAAAGGGGAAGCTGAAAGGTGGTAGGAGTATATAGAGGGTCTATACAAGAGAGATGAACTGGAAGTTAATATTATAGAAAATGAAGAGGATATAGATGAAGATGAGATGGGAGATATGATACTGCGAGGAGAATTTGACAGAGCAATGAAAGATTTAAGTCGAAACAAGTTCCTGGGAGTAGACAACATTCTGTCAGAACAATTAATAGCCCTGGGTGAGCCAGCTATGACAAAACTCTTCCATCTGGTGTGCAAGATATGTGAGACAGATGAAATACCCTCAG
Organism: Schistocerca serialis cubense; assembly: GCF_023864345.2. Classification (NCBI taxonomy): domain Eukaryota; kingdom Metazoa; phylum Arthropoda; class Insecta; order Orthoptera; family Acrididae; genus Schistocerca; species Schistocerca serialis. Next base: position 739,957,988 of record NC_064640.1, read on the forward strand.
AGTTCAATAAGAATGTAATAATTCAAATCCAAAAGAAAGCAGTTGCTGACAGGTGTGAAAATTAGCTAACAATCAGCATAAGACATTATAGTTGCAACTATTAAATTTAATAGTTTTCAGCGGTGTTTCATGCTGTTTGTGGTGAAATATTGATTTAATAAACTTTTGGAACGTTCGCTCGCTGTGTTTGTTAGAGTTTTCTGTGCATTGAAGTCGTTTAGTAAATTTTGTGCTTTTGTTTTCAGCTGACATTTCTTGTTGTTTCAAGTGAAATATTTCAGTCAAATTTTCATTCAGTGTTTTAACTTAATTTGAATTTTTGGTTTTAGCTAATAATTTTGTAAAGTTTTGTTGTTATTGGTATTAGCTGTGGTGTAGTAGTACTAATTAAAGTAGTTGCTTTCTTAGTAGACAGAGGATCTTGAGACCACTGTTGTTAGTTCTATAAATAATTCTACTGGTGTAACTGAATTTTGGTAATGTAGACATATAGTTTTCTTACAGTAACTGTAAAATTTCACCATGAGTGAGAAGTGAGGACTCTGTTGTAGGTTTGTGAGTTGTGGGTTACGGTGTGGGATTTGTTCAAAGTATTGTCATTGGGGGGGGAATGCAGTGGGGAAGCCAGTGGGCATTCTAGCGAAATTGTCTCCTGGGAATGCAGAACCTGTAGTAGAAGTAAGTTGATAGAGGAGCAGGAGCATAAGATCTGTGCCCTTCAGGTGCAGTTACAATGCACAGAGGAGGAGCTAGATAAGTTGAGAAGGGTGAAGGGTGAAGGGTGAGGGGGAATGGAAACTGACTGTTGGCAAGAAGGGCAGCTAGGAACAGGAGAAATTCAGACAGTTATCCTTTGCGTATATGCAATAGATTTGACCAACTGTCAGAGCTGATTGGAGAGGAGCCTCTTGTAACTGTAGACGTAGAGAACATGCAGCCATCTTCAGCAGTCAGGAGGCCTAGGTCAGTTGCAAAGCCTAACAGAAAGAAGATGGTTCTGCTGTGTGGACCAGCAGTTGCAGGAAGTGTTAAGGAGTGATTACCAGGTCACCAGCATTGTGAAGCCTAGTGCAGGGCTAGCTCAAATGACTGACAGCATAGGAGTGTTTTACAGGAATTTTATGAAGGGGGATCAGGTAGTGAAATTCGGTGAGGCAGGGAACAGTCTTGATAGGGACGGGAAATATGATGTAAGTGGTGACTTGGTAAAGATAGCTACTAAAATTGGTGGCACTAATGTGTATTTTGTGCAACTGTTTCAGCATCAGGATTGGCCTCATCTTATTGCTGCTGTTAGGCGTGTTAACATGGGGCTGGGGAAAGTGCTGATGGCAGAGCGCATGGGTCACATCTCGGTGGTGCCAGTTGGGTCAAATGGCCGATCGGGTTTCACAGGGCATGGCCTGCATCTCAATAGGTATGGGAAGGGGAGGCATGCAAAGCTTAAAGGTGAAAGTGTAGTGGGTGGTGGCGGTGGAATCACTCATGGAAAAATTCCTGTAGTAGTTGGTGTTAGAGCTGCACCTTTTATAGATTAAAGTCAGCTGATAGCTATACCTGCTTACAGGAAGTCCCTCTAACTAAGGGCTCACCTTCAGAGGATGTAATTTTCCCAAGTAGAGAAGAAATTGGCATATTTCATCAAAATGTAAGAGGTATTAGAGATAAAGTTAATGAACTGCTTACAGATGTTGACTCTGAAATTATTGGTATGTCGGAGCACCACTTAAATAATTTGACAATTCAGAGGCTTCTTCACCAGGATACAAATTAGCTGGCTGTTTTTCAAGGAGTTCCTTGTGGGGTGGGGGAGTGGCTGTGTACATAAATAACAGTATTCCATTTGAGTCCATAGACGTATCACGGCACTGCACTGAACAGATATTTGTATGTTGTGCAGGGGCAGTTGAATTTAGTGAAACTAAATTTCTAATCGTTGTTTATAGGTCCCTAACATTGACTTGAGCATTTCTGTTCAAGCTAGAATGGGTTCTTGGTTCACTTTGTATGATGTGCCAGAAATTAGTTATATGTGGTGACTTCAATATAAATTTGTATATGATGGTGCAAGAAAAAGGATGTTAGTAGATCTCCTAAATTCATATGATCTGATGCAGACTGTGTTTTTCCAACTATGGTGCAGGGGAATAGTAGCATAGCCATAGACAATATTTTTATTCATTCTTCATTACTAGATGGGCATTCTGTCAGTAAAAGTGTGAATGGCCTTTCAGACCATGATGCACAAATTTTAACACTAAAAGGCTTTAGTAACCACACAAATGTAACATTTAATTACAAACTATATAGGAAAGTTAATCCACCATCAATAGAGAGTTTTTTAAACATTGTCAAGGAACAAGAGTGGGAAGATGTTTATAGTGCCGATAACATAGATCATAAATATAATGCTTTCCTCAACGCATTTCTCATGCTCTTTGAGTCTTACTTTCCATTAAAATGTTCTAAATGGAGTACTAGCAGTAATAGGCAGCCCAAGTGGCTTACCAGTGTGATAAGTGTATCATGTAGAACAAAGCGGGAATTATATCAAAATGTTAGACGTACTAACAATCAAGCTACAGTAGCACAAACAGTATTGTAAGGTGCTTAAAAATGTTATTAGGAAGGCAAAGAGTATGTGGTATGCAAATAGAATAGCTAATTCACAGGATAAAACTAAAACCATATGGTCAATTGTAAAGGAAGTGTCTGGTCAGTGGCACAAGGTCGATGATATAGAGTCAGTTCACAATAAAAATATTTCTGTTACTGATAAGTCAGATATATGTACAGTTTTTAACAATCATTTTCAGAGCATTGCTAGTGAATTAAATAAAAATATATTTTCTACAGGGAATCATATAACTTTCTTGGCAAATGCCTTTCTGAGATTGATGTCTGAAATACTTCTCTGTGATACAGACAAGAGGGAGATTAAGTCAATAATTAAATCACTGAAGACTAAGGACTCTCATGGTTATGATAGTGTCTAGTAGAATATTAAAGTACTGTGCTGCACATGTTAGTCCTGTATTTAGCCATATTTGTAATTTTTCCTTTATAAATGGTCAGTTTCCAGAACAATTAATGTATTCAGTAGTAAAGCCACTTTATAAAAAGGGAGAAAAGGGTAATGTAGATAACTTTAGACCTATTTCTACGCTATCAGTGTTTGCTAAAGTTATTGAAGAGGCTACGTATGTAAGGATAATTGATCATTTTATACCACATGATTTGCTTTCAAATGTACACTTCAGCTTTAGAAGTCATGTAACAAATGAAAATGCTATATGCTCTTTTCTCTGTGAGGTACTGGATGGATTAAACAAAAGGTTTCAAATGCTAGGCATATTTTTTGAGTTAACTAAGTCATTTGATTGTGTTGATCACAAAATATTGCTCCAGAAGTTGGACCATTACGCAATACGGGGAGTAGCTCACAATTTGTTCACCACTTACTTTAGCAACAGCCATCAAAAGGTAATTATTCGCAATGTTGAGAATGGCTGTCATGTGGGGTCTGAGTGGGGTACAGTCAAGTAGGTGGTGTCCCAGGGCTCAGTGTTGGGGCCACTCCTGTTCCTTATTTACATAAATGATATGCCCTCTAGTATTGTGGGTAACTCCAAAATATTTCTGTTTTCTGATGATACTAGCTTGGTAGTGAAGGATGTCATGTGCAACATTGCCTCAGTTTCAAATAGTGCAGTTCATGACCTAAGTTTATGGGTTGTAGAAAATGAATTAAAGTTAAGTCACAGTAAGACTCAGTTTTTACAGTTTCTAACACACAGTTCAACAAAACCTGACATTTTAATTTCACAGAAAGGACACATGATTAGTGAAACTGAACATTTCAAATTTCTAGATGTTCAGATAGATAGTAAGCTGTTATGAAAAGCTCACGATCAGGATCTTGTTCAAAGACTTAATGCTGCCATTTTTACTATTTGAATGGTATCTGAAGTGAGTGATCGTTCAACATGAAAATCAGTCTAATTTGCTTATTTTCATTCACTCATGTCACATGATCTTATATTTTGGGGGTAACTCTTCCCATTCTAAAAAGATAAATTTGGCTCAAAAATGGATGGTTCGGGCAATAAGTGGTGTAAGTTCACGAACCTCTTGTCGACCCCTGTTCACGAGTCTGGGTATTTTGAAATTGGCCTATATATGGCTGAAGATTAGATGGGTAGATCATATATATATATATATATATATATATATATATATATATATATATATATATATATATGAATTTTGTGTATATGTTTGTGTGTCTGTCAACATGCCAGTGCTTTCATTTGGTAAGTCACATCATCTTTGTTTACAAACACACACACACGCACACACACACAGACACACACACACACACACACACACACACACACACACACACACACACACACACACTCACTCACACTCCTTACTGTCATTTCTTGTTAACAATACTAGCTTATTCGCAAGAATAAGCAGCTTTCACTCAGTTAATACTCGGCAGAAATCAAACCAGCATTTGGATTGGACTTCCTTAACTCTTGTGCAGAAAGGTCTGCAGTATACTGCTGCATCCATTGTTTCCTTGTGGGTCACTCCTTCTAATCTGTTGAGGAGTTTCCTGAAAAATTAAGCTGATTCTTGTTATATTGTTGATTGTGTTTACTTCAACTTGAGGGCTGCCTTTTTTCAGGTTCATAAACATTTATTCCCTTCTGTTATTACTTTTATGCTGTAATTTCATGTACTGACACATTCCATGACCTTGGAGATTTGCTCCACAATTTGGTCCTCTGGAACTTGATGTGTAATTAAATAAATAAATAAATATACTAATGTGAATTGTTTACAGAAGAATGGAAAAACTGGCAGAAGCCAACCTTGGTGGTGGAGATCAATTTGAATTCTGCAGAGTTGTAGGAAAATCTGAGGCAATACTGTCCCTACGAATTATCTTAGAATCTAGATTAAGGGAAAGCAAACCAATATTTATAGCATTTGTAGGCTTAGATAAAGTGTTTTGACAGTGTTGACTGGAAGACTCTTTGAAACTCCATATGTATCAGGGTGCAAAAGGCTATTTACAACTTGTGCAGAAACCAAACTGCAGAGACAAGAGTCATGAAAGGAAAGCTGTGATTGAGAAAGGAGTGAAAGATGGTTATAGCCTATCTCTGATGTTATCCAGTCTGTACATTGAGCAAACAGTAAAGGAAAAAAGAAAAAAATTTTTAGTAGGAATTAAAGTTCAGAGAGTAGTAAAAACTGTGAGGTTTGCCAATAACATTGTCATTCCACCAGAGGCAATAAAGGACTTGGAAGAGAAGTTGAACGGAATGGACAGTGTCTTGAAGAGTAGTAAAAACTGTGAGGTTTGCCAATAACATTGTCATTTCACCAGAGACAATAAAGGACTTGGAAGAGCAGTTGAACAGAATGGACAGTCTCTTGAAAGGAGGATATAATATGAACATCAACAAAAGCAAAAGAATGATAATGGAAGGTAGTCAAATTAAGTCAGGTGATGTCAAGGGAATTAGTTGTGGAAAAAAGACACTCAGAGCAGTAGGTGAGTTTGGCCGTTTGGGAAATGAACTAACTGATGATGGCATAAAATCTAGACTGACAATGGCAATACAACCAATTTGTTAACATCATGCATTGACTTAAGTATTAGGAAGTCTTTCCTGAAGTTATTTATCTGAAGTGTAGCTGTGTATGGAAGTGAAACATGAATGATAAACAGTTTAGACTAGGAGAGAACAGAGGCTTTTGAAATATGGTACTACAGAAGAATGCTGAAGATTAGATGGGTAGATCATAAAACTAATGAGAAGGTACTGAATAAAATCGGGGAGACAAGAAACTTGTGGTATAATTTGACCAAATGAAGGGATTGGTTGATATGACACATTCTGAGACATCACCAATTTGGTAATGGAGGAAAATATGAGGGGTAAAAATTGTAGGAGGAGACAAAGAGATGAATGCAGTAAGCAGATTCAGGGGGATGTAGATTGCAGTAGTTATTTGGAGATGAAGAAGCTTCCACAGGATGTAGTTGCTTGGAGAGCTGCATCAAACAGTTCCTTCTGACTGAAGACCACAACAACACCAGGTAAAATGATAGCACCAAACCCTTCATGGACTTTCCACTGAAAAATTAGTGCATTACAAATAAGTTATTAAAAATCTTATGAATAACCATTTGTTTACTTTTGTGAAGCAGATTCTTGGTATTAGGTCTGAGTATTGCTTCACAATTTACATAATCTGTTAATGAAGAATATTCATGAAACCTAGTGGTTGGTAACACTGCAGTCAAAACATGGTAGATCTTCTATAGATACTAAATGCATACTGTCACACAATTAGTATCAGATTATCTCTGGCCAATGCATACTCTCATGTGGTGCAATTTCACCAGCAGCATTAAAGTGAGATGAGACCCCCTATGCTGTCAGTGCTAAATGCTTTCAACTTTTAACCCATTACGTTTAAAACTATTGAAAATATCACCAAAGTATTGACAGTTGATTATCTGAATGTATTTAGTTCACTAATCTAGAAATGAAAAAGTACCCTTAGTGGAAATTGAGAAACAATTTTTTATAAATATGCCAGTTTATTTCAACAAATTATTGATTTTTATACAACACAGCGTCAGTTATCTTACTCTCAAAACACTGATTGTTGATCCATATAATTACATCCTCTATATAAACAATCCTCATAAATTGTATGTTTATTGGTTCATGCGAAAATGGGTCTTTTGCATGAAAATTTACTGTTTTGAGAAAATTCAAGTTTAAGTAAGAGGTCTATGGAAACACACCTTTCTTCTTAAAAAAAAACACAGTGTGCTCCATAATCTGATTCTTCTTCTTCACCTAAATATTCTTCATTCTTCTCTTCTTTCTTGCCTCCTTGATCATTTGCTGAGCAGAAATTTCAGCTTTACACACTCTTAATCAGTCCATGGCTTCCAATGTAGTTGCCTTATTATGCCCTGTATTTTTTCCCAGGTGATCCAGGACTTTTAATCTCCCATAATTACCATCATTGAAAGAAATAACTACATCAAATACACCTTCTCTTAAAGTTTGAATGCCTACAAACACATTTTTTGGAATCTGTGTCCACACAATATTGTTAAATGCTTCATTAACATTCTGTGTGTTACCATGGAGGCATTTCTTTAGCAAGTCTGGATGTGTTAAGTCTCTGAATATAGACTTCATGGCCTCCATTACTGCGTCAGGCACTGAGTGATTATGTTTAAATCCATCTAATTTTCCTGCTGCCTCCATTTTTCTATACTTGCACCATGTATCTGGTGCAGGTGGGCACAATCTATGCACAGGGTTAGTGTCTGTGAAGGTATGTTGCCCACATTGCTCTTTTCACACTTTCCAACTTGTGTGTTTTCTCTTATGGCTTTGCCATAATATTCCTGAAATTCATCAATAACTTTATCAGTAAGCCTTCCAGCATATTTCATATGCAGCAAGCGGCTACAAGGGTAGCAGAGTACGTGTGGAGTGCACATGTGGGTTTTTTAGGTTAGAGGATTCCTTCCCTAGGCCCGACAAGACACCTCCTGAGACGCTGCAAGGTAATAGTAGGCAAAATGCAACAAGGAATAACAATATTAATGTGCTAATAGTAAACTGCAGGAGCATCTATAGAAAGGTACCGGAACTGCTCTCATTAATAAAGGGTCACAATACCCACATAGTACTAGGGACAGAAAGTTGGCTGAAACCAGACATAAACAGTAATGAAATCCTAAACTGAGATTGGAATGTATACCGCAGAGACAGGCTGGACAGTGAAGGGGGAGGCATGTTTATAGCGATAAGAAATGCAATAGTATCGAAGGAAATTGACGGAGATCCGGAATGTGCAATAATTTGGGTGAAGGTCACGGTTAAAGCAGGCTCAGACATGGTAATTGGATGTCTCTATAGGCCCCCTGGCTCAGCAGCTGTTGTGGCTGAGCACCTGAAGGATAATTTGGAAAATATTTCGAGTATATTTCCCCACCATGTTATAGTCCTGGGTGGACATTTTAATTTGCTGGATATAGACTGGGAGACTCAAATGTTCATAACGGGTTGCAGGGACAAAGAATCCAGTGAAATTTTTTTAAGTGCTTTATCTGAAAACTATCTTGAGCAGTTAAACAGAGAACCGACTCGTGGCAATAACATATTAGACCTTCTGGTGACAAACAGACCAAACTATTTGAAACAGTTGACACAGAACAGGGAATCAGTGATCATAAAGCGGTTACTGCATCGATGATTTCAGCCGCAAATAGAAATATTAAAAAAGGTAAGAAGATTTTTTGGTTTAGCAAAAGTGACAAAAAGCAGATTTCAGAGTATCGGATGGCTCAACACTAAAGTTTTGTCCCAAGTACAGATAGTGTTGAGGATCAGTGGACAAAGTTGAAAACCATCATACAATATGCACTAGATGAGTATGTGCCAAGCAAGATCGTAAGAGATGGAAAAGAGCCACCATGGTACAACAACCGAGTTAGAAAACTGCTGCGGAAGCAAAGGGAACTTCACAGCAAACATAAACATAGCCAAAGCCTTGCAGACAAACAAAAATTACACGAAGCGAAATGTAGTGTGAGCAGGGCTATGCGAGAGGCGTTCAATGAATTCGAAAGTAAAGTTCGATGTACTGACTTGGCAGAAAATCCTAAGAAGTTTTGGTCTTATGTCAAAGCGATAGGTGGATCAAAACAAAATGTCCAGACACTCTGTGACCAAAATGGTACTGAAACAGAAGATGACGGACTAAAGGCCTAAATACTAAATGTCTTTTTCCAAAGCTGTTTCACAGGGGAAGACTGCACTGTAGTTCCTTCTCTAGATTGTCGCACAGATGACAAAATGGTAGATATCAAAATAGACGACAGAGGGATAGAGAAACAATTAAAATCACTCAAAGGAGGGAAGGCTGCTGGACCTGATGGGATACCAGTTCGATTTTACACAGAGTACGTGAAGGAACTTGCCCCCCTTCTTGTAGCAGTGTACTGTAGATCTCCAGAAGAGCGTAGCATTCCAAAGGATTGGGAAAGGGCACAGGTCATCCCGGTTTTCAAGAAGGGACGTCGAACAGATGTGCAGAACTATAGACCTATATCTCTAATGTCGATCAGTTGTAGAATTTTGGAACACGTATTATGTTCGAGTATAGTTTCTTTTCTGGAGACTAGAAATCTATTCTGTAGGAATCAGCATGGGTTTTGAAAAAGACGATCGTGTGAAACCCAGCTCGCGCTATTTGTCCACGAGACTCAGAGGGCCATAGACATGGGTTCACAGGTAGATGACGTGTTTCTTGACTTCCGCAAGGCATTCGATACAGTTCCCCACAGTCGTTTAATGAACAAAGTAAGAGCATATGGACTATCAGACCAATTGTGTTATTGGATTGAAGAGTTCCTAGATAACAGAATGCAGCATGTCATTCTCAATGGAGAGAAGTCTTCTGAAGTAAGAGTCATTTCAAGTGTGCCACAGGGGAGTGTCATAGGACCGCTGCTATTCACAATATACATAAATGACGTTGTGGATGACATCAGAAGTTCACTGAGGCTTTTTGCGGATGATGCTGTGGTATATCGAGAGGTTGTAACAATGGAAAATTGTACTGAAAGGCAGGAGGATCTGCCGCGAATTGACGCATGGTGCAGGGACTGGCAATCGAATCTCAATGTAGACAAGTGTAATGTGCTGCGAATACATAAAAAGAAAGATCCCTTATCATTTAGCTACAATATAGCAGGTCAGCAACTGGAAGCAGTTAATGCCATAAATTATCTGGGAGTATGCATTAGGAGTGATTTAAAATGGAATGATCATATAAAGCTGATCGTCGGTAAATCAGATGCCAGAGTGAGGTTCATTGGAAGAATCCTAAGGAAATTCAATCCGAAAACAAAGGAAGTAGGTTACAGTACGCTTGTTTGCCCGCTGCTTGAATACTGCTCAGCAGTGTGGGATCCGTACCAAATAGGGTTGATAGAAGAGGTAGAGAAGATCCAATGGAGAGCAGTGCACTTCATTACAGGATCATTTAGTAATCGCGAAAGTGTTATGGAGATGACAGATAAACTCCAGTGGAAGACTCTGCAGGAGAGACGCTCAGTAGCTCGGTACAGGCTTTTGTTGAAGTTTCGAGAACATACCTTCACCGAAGAGTCAAGCAGTATATTGCTCCCTCCTACATATATCTTGCGAAGAGACCATGAGGATAAAATCAGAGAGATTAGAGCCCACACAGAGGCATACCGACAATCCTTCTTTCCACGAACAATACGAGACTGGAATAGAAGGGAGAACCAATAGAGGTACTCAAGGTACCCTCCGCCACACACCGTCAGGTGGCTTGCGGAGTATGGATGTAGATGTAGATGTAGATGTAGATATACTTTTACCATCTGACAATTTGTGTCACCAAGTTTCTTTTTCAACTGCATGACACAATGCATGGGCTGTCTGTGACTGACCTATCACAGTATGCCATTCTTCAGTTTTGCCCAATCTTAAATGGCTTACAGAAGCTTCTAAATGGTTTTTCATGAAATTACAAAGAGTAAACATAATTAAAGGAAATTAGAGCTAAACATTTTGTCAGTGATGAGGTTATTAAATCAGGAGCCTGAACTAAGATTGAAAGAGGATCAGAAGAGTAAAATCAGTCATGACCTTAGAGAAACAGTCCTTGAATTCACATTAAATAATTTGATTAAAGCATCATAAACTTAAAACAGGATTTCCTCAAGAGGATTTGAACACTGCACCATCCAAATTTGACTAGTGCTGATACTATTTATAGGAACTACTGTCAGTAATTTAGGTATCATTTAACTTATTTAACTCACATAAAGGTTTATTGATATAATCAATAAAAAGGAGGTATTTTATGTGCTCTGCTGATATAAATTTAGGCCAAGTATCACTAATTCTCAGATTAGACTCATCTCGACCTACCTACAAAATAATTTTAAGTTAATATGAAGTACAACAATGAGAAAGACTATAAAAGCAAGACATGTTGTGACCCTGAATGCATAGATTTTAGAACAATCTGTAGTGTAGGAGAAATAGCTCAATCCTTATATTTTATATACAAAAATGGAAATTAAAAAGTGGGTTTTGTTGTACCATTTTGCACTGTATCTGTACAAGGTGAGCCCAAAAACAAGGAAAGAATTAATTGTGGTGGTAACACTGCCACAGGCAACATCACAATGCTATTGTAGTTGTAGAAGGGGCCTGATGCTAGTTTTGCCTGTAGGCCACTGGTGAAAGTTCAGCATGTGTAGGCCATAGCTGCAATCAGAGTGCCATAAACATTACAAACCAGTGAAACAATTAGTTTCTAGCATCTGGTAGATGTATCAGCAAGCTGGTGGATGTGGAATGCTTTCAGGGAAAAATATTTCACAGTGTGTGTATGTTTCAGCAAGGGAAAAGAGTGTGTTACTCAAGAGCAATCAAAGTTTCTAACAAATCATTTGAGTGTGGTTACTTGACACTGGAACTCACTAATCAAAAATAAGGATACATTCATGGCAAATTTTATGAAATGCCATTGGAGGCAAGAGGTTTAGATTACCATGCGTTACTTTGCTGCCATGCCTTGTGTAAGATATATTAATGTCTGCTGGTACGTATGTAAGTGTTGAGTTGTGAGTGTAAATGATAATAATCAGTAAGAAGCACTGGTGTTACATACTGATACAGTCCACCCATCCTGTGACCACATGTAGAATAAGCATTTCCTGTATATCTCTAGTTGCCAAAATAATATGTCAGCATCCATTTAAAGAAAAAAAAGGGGAGAAAATAAGAGGAAAAATGATCATTTGTGTTTTAAACATATAGTGTGTGCAAGTCATGAAGTTCACAGTTAGAGGAAAATATGACAGTGAAAAAACAATACAAAGACAAGACACACCAGATGATTTGATTAAGGTAAAATCCAGTATGACAGAGAAGCAGTTTTGACCTAATGTATTACAGAATTCAAACCACCTTATATTACATTTATGTCTCTTTTTACTCTTAACTTATATTCCATTTATGGTGTAATAATATGTTCTATACACTGACTACATTTAAACAGTTTTGGCACATATTTTTTGAGTTTTCATTATGTATAAAATACTTTTACTTTTTATTGAAATTAAGTCACTTCGAGACCCTAGCAGTTACTGTTTCTTATATTGAAACACAAGTTTATTATCAGTCAGTCCATTGCACACCCTTCACACTGCTGGAAAAGAGGAAGAGACAGTGATGACTTTATCCATTTCCCACTTTTGTTCACAGGTAAACACTCTTATGAAAAAAAATCACAACACCAAAAAAATTATTGTAGAATAATGAAATTTTAGGGATACATTTGTCTAAGAAATGTATTTAAGTGATTAGCAAATTAATGTAAGAGTGAGATGACCCACTGCAAATGTGAAATTCTGGTACGTTAATAACCATTGTACCCATCAGAATGTTGAATATAATCATGCAACCACATGTGCAGTGTGTTTTACAAGTGCTGGATGTCAGTGTGTGGGATGAAGCTCCATGCCTGTTGCACTTAGTCAGTCATTGCAGGAACAGTTATTGCTGTTTATGGATGACACTGGAGTTGTCTGATGATGTCTCATACCTGCTTGACTGCAGACAGAACTGGTGATTGACCAGGTCAAGGCAAAATGTCAACACTCTGTAGACCAGGTTGGACTGCAAAAGAGGTATGTGAGTGAGCATTATCCTGTTGGCTAACACCCCTTGGAAAGCTGTTCATAAATGATAGCAGAACAGGTTGAATCACCACTCTGACATACAGTTTTGCAGTCAGGATGTGTGGGATAACCACGAGGATGCTCCTGCTGCTCTATGAAATCACACCCCAGACCATATCTCCAGGTTTGTTCAGGGTGTGTCTTGCATGGGGACAGGTTGGTTGCAGGTCCTCAACTTGCCGACATCTAAGCAACACACAGTCATTACTGGCACCTCAACACTTATCACCAATGAGCTCTTGCTTGACACAACTGAACCCCGAAATGGTGGTTCAGTTGAATGCATGCTATGGGCCACCTGGCCCAGAGCTGTTCTTGAAGTAACAGATTTGTAACAGTTTGTTGTGTCACTGTGGTGCCAACTGCTGCTCAGACTGCTGCTACAGATGCAGCATGATGTGCCAGAGCCATATGCCAAACTCAAAGGTCTTCCCTCCCAGTAGTGCCAAGTATCTGTCCAGAGCCTGGTCTTCTTGCGAATGTACAATTTTGTGACCACCATTGCCAGCAATGATCCACAGTGGCTACGTTCCTGCCAAGTCTTTCTACAGTATCGCAGAAGGAACATCCAGTTTTTCACAGAAATGGCCTCATTCAAAGTCAATGAGGTGTTGATAATGGCACCTTCTGTTGCCTTAAATGCATTCTTGACTAACATCAACTCACCACATTCAATCTCAAAGGTTCCTAACACTCATGATGATTAAAGCATATGTTTGAAGCAAACCTGATTTGCATCATCATAGTGCTTCCACTAGTGCTATTTTTATGCAGTTCACATGAAATTTGAGTAGACATCATCTTTCAGGTGTAGAAACTTTCCTGCCAATTTTTGTGTATGTGTGTTGCGAATTTTTTCCATCACTGTCCATTGTATTGTATGAAAACTGAAATGATGGGTAAGGTAACGTGCTTCTACAGCTATACAGTGCAGTATTTTTGTGCTTTGAACAATTGAAGCATTTTCTATGCATTTTTCTGATATGGTGAAGTGTTGCAGCAGTAACTCTTTCATACAGTATATTTGGTAATACAGTTGGAAATACTTTGTTAGAACTGTGTTCATTAGGCACATCTTTAGCCCAGCTGAAACCTAAATGGAACTGACATAACATAAAAGGTAAACATCTTCTTAAAACCATTTTCTCTCTTTCCAGAAGTTCAGGTTCTCTTCAAAGCAGAAGCATTAATCCAGTTAACTCTATACAGATCTGAAGATTCGAAACAATAGCTGGAGATACACTTAGTAGCTTTTTACTGTTACCACAGAGGCGCCAAATAATCTTTGATCGACAATTTGTGCTTCCTAAAAGTCTATGAGCTTCCACATGATTGTATATCATGAAAACACACAAGACTAACAGATTACTCCTTCTTTTACACACTTCCAAATTTGTTGTGGATCAAGGGCAAAACAAAAGTACACCACAATGTATTACAGATGACTCAGAAAGCAACTTACAGAAAGGAATGGTAATACCATGGTGACCTTATTGGTTGGCCCACTCCTGGGCATGCTTTTTTCAAAATAGTGTAATCTGAAAACTTTTCTGGAGCTCACTACACTAACTTGTGGCATTCTGTGGATCCAATTAACAGTATTACAACTGAGAAAGACTTCACAATTAATGTTTATCAGCGAGGAAAGGATGTTTGTGGCAATCCTTTGTTTGTGATGACACCTCTGTCTACAAAATGCAAGAAGATTTTCCATCATTTGGCAGCCATGCCTTTTCGTAGTACCATTGTCTATTAATGCACAAAGAGTGACCATTTGCAGTGCAGGCACTTTACCATGACATCTGATGCTAATCAATGCTTCAGTGCATTCATAATAAAGAGGAAAGGGAGTGAATAGGTCTACAGTTGGAGAAGCAGTAATTGCATTAGCTACCTCCTGCTTCTGTGACACACCATGTGAAAAACAAAGAGAAAGAGTATAAGTTGTTTTACTATCCTCTCCATAATAATGTAAGTATTTCCAATTGTGTTTCAGAATGTATAAGTGTTCATAATTGTGTGAGAGAAGCAATGACATACTTAATTTTTTTTTTTTCATTTCTGTTGTTTGTGAAAGTTGAGGCTAAGGCTTGCCATCATCATGAACTTCTATTATCCCTCCTACACAAAATACCATTTTTTACATTTGATGTATGCAGGAACAGCTATCGAAGTGTCTGTATATTTTTAACTGGTATAGAAGATAAACCTATATGCCATATAAAGGCTAGAAAAACAATCTCCAACACACACTCATGGCTAGGTTATCTCAGGCTAATGCATGGTTGTAGGTTTTCAGAAGAGAGGGAAACAGGAGTGACTGTGTCAGCTGTGGCAGAAACAGCATCTGTGTCCACCTTCCATGACGCAACACCAGGCAGGGCACCAACTGAATATACCAAGAAGCAAACAGAAGAAGAGTAAGCTTATCATCATTAGCATGTAAATATAAACACATCTCGAGTCACTTTTTCAAATATATTTGGGTTCTCAAGTTAATTAAAGGTGTACAGATATACAGTCATTATATTTTTTTTCTAATTTTAGTCTGTAAATTTTTATTTGAGCTAATATAAGTAGTTAAGATGTTTACTGATTTCAGTACATTTTTCTTGAAGGAACTTTTAGGGCACGTGTAGCACGTACTGCAGCTCAACCAGTATTAACCTGGTTCTCATCGTTCCTACTCAGTAGCAGCACTTTTGATCACCACAAAGCTGAAAAGTGTAAATGAGTGCAAGATGGTGCATACTCAAAAATGTACACAACACCATTGTGTACATTGAACTAACACACCCATTTCTTCTTCACTAAGTTTGATATTAGAAATGGTGACCAGTTTGTCAACTACAGAAATCTGTTAGCTTGTTGAACCAGATCAACTCTACAATTACAGTAGTGAAGTTAATGGTTATACTGTGGTAGAAAGACACATTTCACATTTACACATTCCACAGTTTCCACTTAGCACTGTTCTGTAGTAATTTATTAGAAAAATGTACACTTTGATAGTTCCTTTAAGCCAGTCTATAATGGGAAACACTATGTGCAACAATCACTGGTTTTGATACAAATAACATTCCACAGTCTTGGTTATCACAACACAGATTGAGTGATATGTTCATTAGTTTAAGCTATAGAAATCATTCAAAAGCTATTAAATGTTAAAGTTCTTGAGTTCTTACTTGTGTGCTTTCTAACTGCAAACCGGCAATTTTGAGTGATGTTTGACTGCTTATAGATAGGCATAACAACAAACTGTTACTGTGGAAACTATACAATGCTTTACAATTTAGCTAGGTTGACTTTTGCTGTTTTTGATCTACAACAAGAACAAATGTGATTTTGTATTAACTACATGAAACGCTTTTTTAGCCTTGTTTCGCAATCTGTAGTATTACTGTATGACCTATGTTTCAGGTTTAAACATATTTTCCTGCAACCTGTGTCATAGAGTAACAATAAAGTTTTTGAAACAAGACTAAGAAAAGCTTTCATTTAGTTAACATGATATACAGTATTTCACCAAGAACCCACAGATGAATCAATTAGAAGAATGAGATTTTGTCTCATAGAAAATGTCACATGTCAGAAATTTGGAAAACTGTACGGACACTATTCTTCCTACACAATGGGAATCCTTGTGTTTATATATCAGAGTGCCATATTGCAGATTAGGATAAATTACATGAAATTATTAATTATTTAATTAATATTTTTCTGTGTAATTATGTGTCAGTGGCCTTGCCGCTGTGGTAACATCAGTTCCTGTCAGATCACTGAAGTCAAGCACTGTTGGGCTTGGCTAACACTTGGACTGGTGACCAACTGATCTGCCGAGTGCTGTTGGCAAGTGGGATGCACCAACCCTTTTGTGGCCAACTTAGGAACTACTTGATTGAGAAGCAGCATTTTTGGTCATGGAAACTGACAATGGCTGGGAGAACGGGGTGCTGACCATATGCTCTTCCTTATGGGCATCCACTGATGCCTGCTGATGCCTGTGGCCTGAAGATGACTCTGTGGTTGGTCGGTACTATTGGCCTTCATGGCCTATATAGACAGAGAGTGTTTTATGTCATTACGTGCAGAAAAATTTAGGTAGCAAAAGTATGTTGTCAAAGATCAGAATCTAACAGTGGTTGTGACAAAAACAGCAATGGACGTTGGCAGCAGCTCTGAACTTCAGATTTCATTATTTCAGAAGACATTAATTTTAGGTAATTTAAAGTACTTCACAAGAAAGTCAGAATACTTAAGTTTCTACTGGTGTGGATCATTAGCTGAATTATGTTGATTAGCCTTAAAAAATTTCACATCATACTATAATGTTAAAATTATTTAATTGTAACTTTTAATTAACCTACTCTATAGCCAAACTAATGGTGTAAGCGGAATCAGCCTAGCCAAAAACAATATCTAAACAATAAATTTGAACAGGTGAATCTCAAATTCACTTTTGGAATATCAGTAAATATGCCATACATACTTATATGACAGTACTGAAAATGTTGCAGAAAATTAGAAAAAGGAAAGAAAAAAATTATTTATTGTGAGAGATCAAAAACATAACACATGGGATGGAAACCATGTTCTATGTCACATAACTCACACTCTGGATGTAAATGGCATTCTCAGTACAATGGCCCTTCTGATATCCAGACTGTGATTTACTGATGATATTATTGTTGCTAAGGTGAGATACTACTCTAGAATACAACACTTTTTCAAAAATTTTGGAAAATGATGTCAGCAGTGAAACAGATCTGTAGTTATTGACATCTCTCTTATCATGTTTTTTAAAGAGGTGCTTAACAATGACATATTTCATATCTCTTATCATGTTTTTTAAAGAGGGGCTTAACAATGACATATTTCAGTCTCTATGGAAAAATAGCTGTAATCAGTGATGAATTACATATGTTGGATAAAACTGCATCTTTTATATGCGAGCAAATCTTTAATAATCTTTTCGAAACACCTTGAGAGATATATACTACTATTTTTGAAAGAATGTACAATTTCTGCAGTTTCAGAAGGAGAGTTTGGTGATACATTCATATGATTTATTTTTGTGGGAGTAACTTTTTCTCTTGAATGATTATTAAATACATTTGCTACCTGTGACTCATTATTTACAGGCCTTACATTCAGTTCAATAGTGACATTGTCTTGTTCTGTGGCCGGTTGTCCTGTCTCTCGTTCCACTACATTCCATACAGCCTTAAGTCTGCTGCTGAGATTACTGATTTCTGACATTATCTGCATGTTCCTTGATTGTTTAGTAACCTTCCTCAATAATTCTGAGTAATTTTTGTAGTGTGCAGCTACTGCACAATCCCTCCTTGTTCTTTCCAAAGATACATTTCTCTTTCCCTTCCTTGAGATACTTTTATCCCTGTAGTGATCCATGACTTTTTACATGGCAGTGTAATGTTCTTTTTGATTCACTTATGCAGAAAGTGGTTTTCAACCTAGTTAGCTACAGGGGTGCATTCAGAAATATTAAGGTACTGCAAAGTCAAGTTCCTTAACTGTTATTAATTCATGTATATTTTCAGTTATGTACTGTTACTTCTTCCTGATTTCCTATACTTCACATATTCCTTTGTATGTCATTACATCATCACTTCTTTACTTCATTAAACAACAAATAGACCCCTGCTTTGCTGAATATACAGAAAATGACTTTGTGAAAATATTCTTTACAATAACCAGCCACAATATTATAGGCAAAACTCTTATTTCCATAACACAACAGACAAAATATAAATTACTGAAATCACTGTCCGCCCCCGGTAGCTGAGTGGTCAGCGCGACAGACTGTCAATCCTAAGGGCCCGGGTTCGATTCCCGGCTGGGTCGGAGATTTTCTCCACTCGGGGACTGGCTGTTGTATTGTCCTAATCATCATCATTTCATCCTCATCGACACGCAAGACACCGAAGTGGCGTCAAATCGAAAGATTTGCACCAGGCGAGCGTTCTACCCGACGAGAGGCCCTCGTCACACGCCATTATTATTACTGAAATCACTACATCATGTTATGGCTACACATTATTCTGAACTGCAGCCTGAAAGACAATACAGACACAAAACTTCCCTTCATTGCACAGACATTGCTATAGGCAACTACATCCTACATCTGCATCTATGTGATAACTATGCAAGTGACCATTAAGGCCTTGAATATTGTGTTTCTTCAATAATGTCTGAAGGGCTGTAATATGACATACTTCAAACAAAGATGGCCATTTCCTTAAACAGTGTCATTCAGTTTAACTTTAGCCTGAGCAAAATACTTTCACACATTTACACAAACAATACTGAATCATGTATTTAAGGTCTTTTTCTTTATGCTCCTGTGTAAATGTTTATAGACTCAGATATTTACTGGTTACTTTAGATAGTCTGTATTGTCTCTAGATATTTCAACATTCTCTTATCTGCTAACATACTTTATATTTTACTTTTTAAAATTACCTTATGACTAACAGAAATTTATTTATCATAGACACAAAATTCTCAGTACTACTACACTCAGAAACAACACAACACATCATCAAGCTTAACAAAATTTATCTGTTCTACTGGTTTCCATCCACTTGCATTACTATAGCTCATCACTACCCAAATCTTATGCTTGAAACAATACAAATTTTAATCATCAAGACTTCATATCTCCTAATACTACCTAAAAGTGTTCAAAGTGGAAGCTGAATATTGTCCACTTACAAGCAATTGACAGGATATTAAGTGAGGCTGAGTGATTCAGGAAAGAGAAAGAATGGTTTCACCCAGCTTCGGGAAGCATTATGTGCTAAATAATGGATTGATTAAAGAGCAGTGAACGTCCTACCTATGGACAGATTCACAATTAATCTAACCCCCAGCCCATCCAGCTAGTTTTGCATTACCAATTGAAGAACAACACCTGTCTTTCAGAACATTTACCAGACCAAGACAAAACACAACAAAATTTCCAAAAATTTGACCCCCAGAAAACACAAGTGCACTGACCATTTCATCTGCCTGAACAACTGTTTATTGTACTTTAATAGTGAACAAAGTTTTTGAATATTTATACTGAGAATAACCTCTTGAAAAGTGTCTCCTTACTGGCAATCCCATAGAATTCCTTTTACACCCATCACACTGTTTACTTCATTATTAACTTCTAGTAATTTGTACATAGTAACTGCTGTTAATTTCAGTCCATGCTTCTTTACCTTGGCAACCTTTCTCTTTTCAATATGAAAATTTTTAATTTTGATGTTAACTGCATCAGGTTATACTAATTGTATCTTATTAATATTACTGTTAGCTTCTAAAGATCTCTCAACCATGTCAACACTTCCCTTTACCACCTGCACACACACTGTTTCAGTATTATCAGTACATCAATATTTACACCTACATGCTCTCTCAGTCCAATAGTACCAATTTGCTTTGCATTGAAAATCATTTCATTACTATATCAGAACAGATCTGCACCCATTTCTGTTAAATCTTTGTGACAAAAATCAGTAATTTTCATCTTCTATTTATTTAGTTTTTTCAGTTACATTTTCTCTATATTGGATATTCCAAGTGCAAGTATCTAATATATTTTCAAAATAAATTATTATGGATATAATTTTTTTCAAAATTTTTAAATTCTTATTTAAAATCTTTAATGTTTTGTTTCATTCTGGAATCTAAACTATGAATGTCATTCTTAGTAGACATCATCTTTTCCTGCACTTCCATTCCTGAATTTGAGTTTTTCACTAACTTCAGTGTCACTGCTTGATTATCCTCATTCACTGACACCTCCTGTACTTTACGACTCTTTCATGCAGTTCTTCTTTAATATTAGTTTACTCCACCACTTTGGAACTGTGCTCTGTCTCATTCCCATTACAGCAAGCACTGGGTGAAGCCTGTTCTATTTTGTCCACAACCTGATTATAATTCACTTCGTTATATAAAGCTGTGCATAATACTGATTTAAAACCACTGTCATTGTGAACTTCACTTTGTTTCATGATTGGGAAAAAGACATAATAATTCACATTGTCATAACATGGCTCTTTCCTAATGTTCATGCTTATGTCTCCATCTCACTTGTGACTCACTTTGGCAAACAGTTAATCACATTTAAATGGCAAAGACACTTTCGCTCCAAATTACTTCCCTATCAGTCACTGTTGCCCTTGATATTTGCTGCTGTTATAACTTGCAACCACCATCTGCTTACTGCTCCCAACTAGAACTTTCATGCCATGCTATTTCATTGTAGGCTGCTAGGATCTGTGATGATTGGGTCTTTCTCAAGATGGCATCAGTGATGACATCAGATGAACTCATTCTCCCACTGGTAGTCCTCTCATAATGGCATCTGCTTCACATCACATTTCACATAATATAATTTGAACAATCCTGAAAATTGTTTGTGCACTGCCCTATTTGCAGTGTAAACATAATTTCAGTTAACTTTTGCCACCCAAAGTATATAAGGGCCAGTCAGTTGAAAACAAAACAGATTGGAAAAAGTAACTAAATAATTTCTTATTCAAAAAATAATCACTGTAACTGCTAACTGCTAATATATCTTTTCCCACTGTGACACAGAATGATCAGTGCCATGGAAAACATTTGCAGTTGCCCATGATTGAACCCAGTCATGCACCTCTTTATGCAAAGCAATTGGATGGTCATGAATGTCTTTATTCAAGGCTCGAAAGATATGGAAATTGTGTAGGAGAGATTGGGACTGTATGGATAAGATGATGTATAAGAATCAAGAAGTTTATTAACCATAGATCATTTTACAACGATATTGGCTTCGTCATACAGAGCTTCCCAGCAAAAGTTCTGTAGCATAATCAAAACACCCTTGACTGCATTGGTGGACACTATCCTTCAACAGAATGATGCCTCTGTCAACATTCCTGTGCATTTGGACTTGATGGTATGCTTAAATTTTTGCAAAGTGTCCACCTTCATGCTGTAGGAGTGTCACTGGGAAGCCCTCACACATCCTTCATTCAGCTTCAGTCTCTCACCATGCAACTTCCATATATTTAGGAGCGTAGAAGAAAAACATTCGTGTCTAACAATTTGTTCTGGATGAACAATACCATGAATGGGTAAAATAATGGTTGCATAGGCAACCACAAACATTTTTCTGTGAAGGCATTGTCCGTCTTGTCTCACAGTGGGATAAGTAACTGTTCAGTTATCATGATTACTGTTGAAATAATGAACAGTTTACATACCTTTTTCATCCATTTCATTTTCATTTACTGTCTCTTATAGTTCACTGCTCAGTAGTCACCTCACCACTCTATATAAACAGTTCACTGCCACTTTACTATTTCCTATGTGCCCTTTTTCACAGTGCCTTAGCTCCAAAACACTGGGACACCAGATGTAGTGATAGACTTGGTTCTCATAGTCTCCCCTCAATAACACCACTCTTGACTACCACAAAGCTGAAAAGTCTGAATGAGTGTGGGATGCTGTTTGCTCGAAGATGGACACAACACCACTATTTGTATTGAACTAACATACACATCTATGTTTGATTATTAGATATGGTGACCAGTTTGTGGTCTACAAAAATTATTTAGCTCATTGAACCAGATCAGCTCTACAATAATAGTGATAAAGTTAATGGTTCTGTTGTGGTACAAAGACACATTTACATATGTCACAGTTTGCACTTAGTACTGTACTGTGGTGATTTACTGGAGAAGGATTACACTTTGATAGTTCATTTAATCTACTCTGTAATGAGAATCACCATCTGCAACAATCACTAGTTTTGATGACAATAACATTCCACACTCTTGCTTATCACAACATAGTTTGCATAAAATTTCATTGATTAAGGTTACAGAAATCACTCAAAAGTTGTTAAACATTGAAGTTTTTGAGTTTTGTGGTTGTAGGTGTGCATGTAATGTACTGAATGAGCACATTAGGAGTCTGAGTCAACACTGAGAGTATGTCTGACACAGATCATACTTATGAACTTTTGAAACGATGAACTGGCAATTTTGGGTGATGTCTGACTTTTTGCAGATGGCAGTAAGAACAAACCATTATTATGAAAAACACAAAATGCTGTAAAAATCAGCTAGTCTGGATTTTGTTGTTTTTGATTAACTACAAGAACTAGTGGTTCTGGCTGATAGAAAATGGTGCTGGTCACAAATTAGAAAAATATATGAGCACTATTCTCATTATGCAATGTAAATGTGCTTGTTTATATGTATGAGGACCATTTTGCAGATTTCAATAAATTACATGAAATTATTAACTACTGAATTGATTAATGAATGAATGTTGTGTGTCATTATATACAGAAGAAAAGGTGGAAACATTAGCATGTCATCAATGATCAGAATTAAACACCTGTTATGAAAAAAATTGCTGTAGAAATTGGCAGTCGTTCTGAACTACAGTTTACATTATTTCAGAAGATAACTAGTAATAGGTAATTTAAAGCATTTTACAGGAAAATTTTAATGCTTTACTTTATGTTGGTGTGGGTCATTATATGGACTTATGTTGATTAGTTCAAAAAGTTTTTCATGTATCATACTGTAGTGTTAACTCTAAGTAACTATAATTTTTAATTAACCTGCTGTATAGCCAAACTAATGGCACCATTATAATAAGCCTAGCCAAAAGGAGAATCTGAAAAAAAATTGATATTGCTGAATGTTTAATTACACTTTTGGATTATCAATAAATATTACTTATAAAACAGAACTGAAAATATAGCAGAAAATTTAAATAGGGAAGAAGAAATAGTTATTATCAGAGCTTTAAAACATAACAAGTGGGGTAGAATCCACCTTACTTTGTCACACTATGTCTGCAAAAGTTTTGGCTCAAGCTTTTGATCACTGGTTCCCAGAAATGTGATCTGGATCGAGGATGAGGAAACCCTATCCACATTCCTCCAGAACCTCAACACATTCCCTCTACATCTACATCTACATACATACTCCACAATCCACCATACAATGCATGGTGGAGGGTACCTTGTACCACAACTAGCAACTTCTCTCCCTGTTCCACTCCCAAACAGAACGAGGGAAAAATGACTGCCTATATGCCTCTGTACGAGCCCTAATTTCTCTTATCTTATCTTTGTGGTCTTTCCGCAAAATGCAAGTTGGTGGCAGTAAAATTGTACTGCAGTCAGCCTCAAATGCTGGTTCTCTAAATTTCCTCAGTAGCAATTCACAAAAATAACACCTACTTTCCTCTAGAGACTTCCACCCAAGTTCCTGAAGCATTTCCGTAACACTCCCATGATGATCAAACCTACCAGTATCAAATCTAGCAGCCCGCCTCTGAATTGCTTCCATGTCCTCCCTCAATCTGACCTGATAGGCATCCCAAACGCTCAAGCAGTAATCAAGAATTGGTCGTATTAGTGTTTTATAAGCGGTCTCCTTTACAGATGAACCACATCTTCCCAAAATTATACCAATGAACTGAAGACGAATATCCGCCTTCCCCACAACTGCCATTACATGCTTGTCCCACTTCATATCGCTCTGCAATGTTACGCCCAAATATTTAATCGACGTGACTGTGTCAAGCGCTACACTACTAATGGAGTATTCAAACATTACAGGATTCTTTTTCCCGTTTATCTGCATTAATTTACATTTACCTATATTTAGAGTTAGCTGCCATTCTTTACACCAATCACAAATCCTGTCCAAGTCGTCTTGTATCCTCCTACAATCACTCAACAACGACACCTTCCCGTACACCACAGCATCATCAGCAAACAGCTGCACATTGCTATCCACCCTATCCAAAAGATCATTTATGTAGATAGAAAACAACAGCAGACCTACCACACTTCCCTGGGGCACTCCAGATGATACCCTCACCTCCGATGAACACTCACCATTGAGGACAACGTACTGGGTTCTTTTACTTAAGAAGTCTTCAAGCCACTCACATACTTGGGAACCAATCCCATATGCTCGTACCTTAGTTAGGGGTCTGCAGTGGGACACCAAGTCAAATGCTTTCGGGAAGTCAAGGGATAAGGCATCTGTCTGATACCCTTCATCCATGGTTTGCAAGATATCATGTGAAAAAAGGGTGATTTGTGTTCTGCAGGAGCGATGCTTCTTTATAAAGCCGTGCTGATGCAACTTCTCTGTCTCAAGGAAATTCATTATATTCGAACTGAGAATATGTTTGAGAATCCTGCAACAAACCAATGTTAAGGATATTGGTCTGTAATTTTGAGGATCCGTCCTTCTACCGTTCTTATATACAGGTGTCACCTGCGCTTTTTCCCCGTCACTTGGGACTTTATGTTGGACATGAGATTCGCGATAAATGCAAGATAAGTAAGGAGCCAATGCAGTAGACTACTCTCTGTAAAACCGAATAGGAATCCCATCAGGACCTGGCGATTTATTTATTTTCAAGCCATTCAGCTGCTTCACAACCCAAGGGATGTCTATCACTATGTCCTCCATACGGGAATCTGTACGAGACTCAAATGGCGGTATGTTTGTATGATCCTCCTGCGTGAAAGATTTCTCAAATGCTAAATTTAAAATATCAGCTTTCGTTTTGCTGTCTTCTGTTGCCAGGCCAGACTGATCAGTGAGTGACTGGATGGAAGCCTTCAACCAACTTACCAATTTTACCTAAGACCAGAATTTCCTTGGGTTTTCAGCAAGATCTTTTGCATAAGTATGATGGTGGTAGTGGTTGAATGCTTCTTGCATCACTCATTTTACATCAGCACGAATCTCTACTAACTTTTGCCTGTCCTCATTCCCCCGATCTTTCTTGTACCGAAAGTGCAACTGCCTTTGATTCCTAAGCTTTCTCCGAATTGCGCTGTTAAACCACGGTGGGTCTTTTGCATCTGTAACCCACTTTTTTGGCACATACTTGTCCAATGCGTGATTTACAATGTGTTTAAAATTTGCCCATAATTCTTCTAAGTCCATCATACCGGAAGTAAATGAAGTAATTTCATTTACGAAGGGGGATGCTAACAACAGCTTATCTGCTCTTTCTAGTAAGAATACTCTCCTAGCCTTCTTGACCGACTTTTTAACTTTCGTAACCATAGTTGTAATGACAGCATCATGATCACTAATCTCTGTCTCAACACTGACACCGTCGATGCGGTCTGGTCTGTTCATGGCTACCAGATATAAAATATTTCCATTACGCGTTGGCTCTTGATTTAGCTGCTCAAGACAGTTTTTGGATAATGTTTTGATTCACATCATCTGGTTCTAGTCAGCACATGAGGCCACCTTCTTTGATTTTGACCTCCACCTGAAAGATGGCTATATCAGTACCTCTGTCCATATGAAACCTACCACCCAGCAGCAATACCTCCACTTCGACAGCTGCCATCCATTACATACCAAGAAATCCTTTCCATACAGCCTATACACCCATCAATATTGCATTTGTAGTGACAAGTGGTCCCTCTCGAAATACACCAAGGGTTTCACTGAGGCCTTTACAGATTGTAATTACCCTCCCAACATTGTACAAAAACAGATCACCCATGCCTTATTTTTCCAGTCACCCAACACTTCCAAAGCCTTGCTGTCTGGCCATAGAAGAACATTCTCCTCATGACTCAGCAGCACACAGGACTGGAGGAGTTGAATTACATTCTTTGTTAGGGTTTCAACTACATCTCGGCATTCCCTGAAATGAGAAATGCCCTATCCGTTATCCTTCCCACTCCTTCCACAGTGGTATTCTGCCACCAACCAAACCTGCACAATATCTATGACAATCCCTACACAACCCCTGCTCCCTGCTCCTTGCTTAATGGCTCATACCCTGTAATAGACCTACGTGCAAGATCTGTCCCATACATCCTCCCACCACCAGCAACTCCAGTTCTATCACAAACATCACCTATCACATCAAAGGCAGGGCTACCTGTGAAACCAGTCATTTGATCTACAAGCTAAACTGCAACCACTGTGCTGCATTCTATATGGCATGACAACCATCAAGCTGTCTGTCCCCATGAATGGGCAGCAGGAAACTGTAGCCAAGAAATAACTCTACCACCCTGTTGTCGATTATGATGATGATGATGATGATGATGTTTTTTGGGGTGCTCAACATCGAGGTCATCAGCACCCATACAAGTTCCCAGTTGTTGCAGTTCTAAATCCTGCCACTTCCTGAAAGATGATGAGATGATGAGGACAACACAAACACCCAGTGCCTGGCCAGAGACAATCCCTTTCCCGGCCAAGAATCGAACCCAGGACCCTGTGATCCAGAGGTAGCAATGCTACCCACAACACCACGAGCTCGGGATGTGCTGCCCAACACAACAACCTTCATTTCCAATACTGCTTCACAGCCTGTGCCATGTGGATCCTTCCCACCAACACCAGCTTTTCTGAATTGCTCAGGTGGGAACTCTCCCTGCAATATATCTTATGTTTCCATAATGCTCCTGGCCTCAAACTTGGTTAGTCACTGTCCTCACCCATCTAGCCCCTTCCTTGTTTCCATTCCAGCACTACACAGCCCTCTATTGCACCAAAGCAACCAGTTGTTTTACTTCTCTCCTTTTCTGAAACACCACCCGCCACCCTCTCCCACCTTCCGTCTAACCTGGACCTAGCTGCCCCACTCTCCATCTCATCCCTGCAGTCTCCCAGGAGCACTTTATCATCCCCTAACTCTACCCTGCTATTCCTTCCCCTTCCCACCCACCACAGCCTCCTCCTTACCCCCACCCTGTTGCCTTGCCCTGCTGCTTGCAGTCTGGCTTTAGCTGCCAGAGACTATGGCCATGTGTGTGTGAGTTGCATTTGCATGAGTATGTTGTGTGTATTGTCTACTTTTGACAAAGGCCTTTTGGCCAAAAGCTATCTTTCTGACAGTCTTTTTGTTGGGCTTTTTTCCACTATATGGTGAGCAGCAACTATTCTTTTCATTATATTGTTACATTCCATCTTAGATTTTCCATTGTTTGATTAAGCTACATATGTGACTGCTTATGACATTACTGCACCTGACGCACTGAGATCATGGTTTGTGAAATAACTTTATACATCTATGACACTTCTGACCTATACTGCAGTCACCCTACATGTATGTAATTATGAATTCTGACCCAAAAATAGCTGTTCATAAGCACTGTCCACTCACTATTTACTACATTGTCCTCTTGTCCCCTTTCCCGCAGCTTCTTTCTTTGATAAGTTCTTTATCTTGCACTCTCTCTCTATTACAGATATCTTTCATAACAGAACAGTGTTTCCTAATTTACTAGTTATGAGATAAGACAGACAGCAGACTTTTGTTAACTCCCCTGAGATTTTTTATATATAATTCTGTCATGCTGATCCTCTACAGTTAATACTGTCAATACTAATTGTCTTCCCTAGCACTCTCAAAACTAATAATCATAGTTGCAATGTATTACTTAAAAGAGTACTGAAAAATGGAAAGTGTATTTTAGAATGTTTATATATTAGGATCAAAACAAATATTTGAATAGCGTAAGTTTCAGAAATGACTTTTGAAAACCAAAATTTTATCACCAAATATGCTCATATGATAGGTTTGTAACATAGTTTACTTCAATTTTTTTGAAAAGGTGAAACAGTTTAGACACATTTCCAATCACTAAAAACATATGTTTTAGAGGTGTACAGTGTTGATCAAAAATGTATTTGAGGTTTATAATTCTTTCGACACCCCATAAACCAGTGAACTTGCCAAGGTGGGGTGGCTTGCATGCCTCAGAAATACAGACAGCTATATTGCAGGTGCAACCACAGTGGAGTTGTATCTCTGGAGAGCCCAGGCAAATATTTTGTTCCAGAAGAGGAGGAGTAGCCTTTCCAGCAATTGCAAGGGCAACAGTTGGGATAACTAACTGATCTGACTTCTTAACATTAGTCAACATTGTCTTGCTAAGCTCGTTCTGCAAATGGTTGAAAGCAAGGGGAAACCACAGCCATTATATTTCCTTATGAGATGCAGCTCTGCTGTGTGGTCAAATGATGATGGCAGACCCTTGGGTAAAACATTAAGCAGATAAAATAGTCCCGCATTCAGATCTCCTTTGAGGGACTACTCAACTTGAATTCTTTGTGGCGGATAATGAACTGTTAGTTCCCTTACTTGGATACATAGACTAGAGAATTTGAAAATGGAAATGAACTGATTGAAGTTAAATATAACGGAAAATAGTGTAGTGTGGTGGCAAGAAGAACAGGACTTCCTGTCAGGTCTCAGGTGAGTACAGGATTATTAATAAAAAATCAAGGGATAGTGAGTACCAAAATAGGAATGCAGGTAAGCATCTGTGAAGAGCACAGTGATGGAACAGGGGAAGGTAATGACAGAGGAACTCACCTGATAGAATTTCAAACAGAACATAATTTAATTATTGCTAAAATTTGGATTAAAAGTTGTGAAAGAATATTGTGTATATCGAGGAATCAATGGCACAGAATTGTTTCTGAATGTTACATAATGGTAAGACGGACACTTTGAAACCAAAATTTTAACTGCAAAACATTGCCAGGGCAGGTGTGGACTCTGACCATAATTTATTGGTTGTAAACTACAGATCTAAACTAAAGAGGTTCAAAAAATGAGAAAAATTTTTGAGATGGGACATGGACAAGTTGAAAGAACCAGAGGTAGCTAAGAGTTTCGTAAGGTTAGACAGTTAGCTGACACAAAGTTAAGAAATCCGATATAAGATGAATGGGTAACTTTGAAAGACAAAATAATGAGGGCAACACAGGATCAAATAGGTTAAGAGACAATGCCCAGTAGAAATCCTTGGATAACTTGTGATATATTGAGTATAATTGATGAAAGGAGAAAATATGAAAAATTAGCAAATGAAGCAGTCAGATGAGAACACTAACATCTAAAAAGTGAGATTGACAGAAAGTGTAAAATAGCTAAGGCTAAGCAGGAAAGGTTACACAATAATTTCAATGATATGGAAACACACATAATTAGGAGAAAGATAGAAATTAGCTTAGGAAAATTTAAGAAACCTTTGGAGAAAAGAGAAACAGCTGTATGAATATTCAGAGCTCATATGGCAAATCAGTACTAAGCATGGAAGGAAAAGTGAAAGGTGGAAGGATTATAAAGAATGGCTATAAAAGGAATACAGACTTTAAGTACTTGGTCGGGTTCGAGAGAGGTGCAATCGCTCGGAGTTAGGTGAGTAGACACTTTCAGTGTGACCACCCGTGCTCCCAAATGAGCTTGCCGCTGCCGACAGAGGCCTGGGAGTGTGCTGTCATGGCGTCGCCGGCGGGAGACAATACACTGCCACCTATGGTGACCTGCAGCTCCAACGCCAGGGCCACAGAAGGGCAAAGCCCCACTTGGGTGCCGAAGCGAACTCTCCCAGCACAGCGCACGCACCAACATGTCTGCACAGCTGCGATACAAACCACCAGTGAGAACCGCCGGGGCGACCGAGCAGCAGGTGGCGTCGCGGCACCGAGTGCCGGGCGGCGGCGCATCCTCTACGCACACAGTCCTCAATCGGACCATCACACTGCAGATGTAATAAATATAAAAGGAATACAGACTTGAAGACAATATTATTGCAAAAGAAAAGAAAGTATATGAGGATGAGTTGGGAGAAATGATACTGTGAGAAGAATTAAACATAACCCTGAAAGACCGGAGTCAATACAAGACCTCTGAAGCTGATGACATTACCTGACAAGTTATAGAAATCCTTGGAAGAGCCATTATGACAAAACTATCCCACCTGGTGCAGAACATATAAGGGGCCATCAAAAAGATTCCATCTGAGGGCACTGCTGCAGTGTACATGCAGCGTAGCATGGCTCCAATGTGACTATATAAGCACCAAAATGTAAGCAATGAATTACTGTGGCCTTGATGTCTTTCTGGCATGTGTACAGTAAATGTAGAAATGTGAACTATGGCAATGTTATTATTAAATGTGTCCAAACAGGACCAATGTGTTTCTTGGTTGCCAAAGGACAAACACCATTAGATTTCCAACTCAGAAAGAAGAATGTGTGCTGAGCTGCATATCTGTGGAAAAGCACTATTGTAGAAAGATGCACCAAGTTCCATGCCACTGATTCATGACAACACACATCCCTACATAGCAAATTTTGTATGCAGAAGTTATACCAACTCAAGTGGAACACTCTTGAGCACTCACTGTAAAGTCCTGTTCTCACCCCATGTGACTATTGTGCCATTGATCCCTTAGAAATGGCCTTGAAGGGTAAAAATTCCTCTCAGACAAGGATATGCTGCAGGGAGTTACAGGCTTCTTCATGTAACACGACACAGTATTTTACCAAACATGTATTTTCAACCCGTTACCTTGGTGGGATGAATGCATCAATGATCACAGCAATTTTGCCTTATTGGCATACTAATTCTGGATTGTTTGGCCTGTGAAGTGAAACTTTTTGATCACCTCTTATATGTGAGACATACAAAATACCCTCAGATGTAAATAATCCCCATTTGAAAGAAGACAGGGGCTTACAAATGTGAATAATACTGATTCATCAGTTTATTATGCCATGTTTGCGAAATAGTAACATAAATTGTTTTCAGAAGAATAGGAAAAATGTTAGAAGCTGACCTCAGGGAAGGTCAGTTTTGACACCAGACAAATGTACCAACATGTGAGCCAATGCTGACCCTACAATTTGTGCTATAAAAGAAACTAGAGAAAGGCAAATTGGTGTTTGTAGATTTATTAGAGGAAACTCTTTACAGTGTTGACTGAAATACACTCTTTGAAATCGTGAAGGTAACAGGGACAAAACACAGGAAAAGAAGTGTTATTTACAACCTGGGACAGAAACCAGATTGCAGTTACAAGCGTTGAAGGACATGAAAAGGAACCAGTGGTAGGGAATCAAGTGGCATGAGATTGCAGCGTATCCCTGATGTCATTCAACTTGTGCAATGAACAAGCAGTAAAAGAAACCAATGACAAACTTTGAGAGGGAACTTAAGTTCACATGGATGAGGTAAAAACTTTGAGGTTTGCTGATGACATTGTAATTCTGTCAGATACAGCAAAGAACTTGGATGAACAGCTGAATGCAATGGATGGTGCTTTGAGAAGAGGTTATAAATTGAACAATGACAAATGTAAAATAAGCCTAACTGAATGTAATAAAATTAAATCAAACAGTGCTGAGGGAATTGGATTGACAATGAGACACTAAAAGTAGTACATAAAATGCCAACTGGTTATAGCAGGAAAACCATTTTAGAAAAAGAGGAATTTGCTAACATTTAATATAAGTTTCAGAGCTGGCAACTCTTTTCTAAAGGTATTTGTGGAGATTGTAGCTTTGTACAGAAGTGAAACATGGATTATAAGCAGTTCAGACAAGAGGAGTGTAGAAGCTTTTGAAATGTAGCTCTACAGAAGAATGATGAAGACCAGATAAATAACTAATGAAGAGGTCCTGAACTGAACTAGGGAAGAAAGAGATTTATGGCACAGCTTTACTAAAAATAGGATTGGTTGGTTGAATACATCATGAGGCATGAAGAAATCATCAGTTTTGAAGGCAAGTAATGGAGGAAAATGTGAGGGGTAAAAATTTTAGAGGGACGCCAAGGGATGAGAGCATTAAGCAGGTTTAACTGGACATACATTGTTGTAGTTATTCAGAGATGAAGAGGCTGGTGCAGGACAGAGCAATATGAGGAGCTGCATTAAACCAGACAAAATCAGTTCTTTCCTTCGGCAACATCATTTCTGGACATGTATTCTTAACAAAATTTATTTCATTAATGTTAGAATTAACTGATTATTTATACCACACCCACTGGAAACATGTCAGTACTAATGAGGTCTGTAGTTTTTGAACAGTGGCACTTTTGCTGTATGAGGATTCCCAGATGTAATAACTGCTTAATAGGTCCACAGGTAGTGCAACAGATGGTATTTTATAAACTGCACAATTTTCCCATGAGGCAACTGCTTATCATCTTCAGCTGCTATTGCAGCTTGCCATTGTAGCTCGAAAATTTATACTATGGCTCACTATAAAGAAGCAGCCATCAAGTGGCAGGGTTATAACATCCTCACAAAGGACATCAAGATCTGTAGCCCCCTCTCAGAGAAATGGATCATAGACTCCACACATATGGTGCAGGGTAGCCTTGCCACAATCTGCAGACCCTAGTGTACCGGTGTACATGTACTTGTAATATGCCTGTGCCCACCATAATTGTTCTGGCTTTGATTCTTCATTTGGATTAACTCATTGTAATTATTTTTCTGTGCCCAACAATGCCATATTGCCACCAATGCTGGTTCCCATGCTTCACTGATTTGAAATCCCATGTGACTGTTAATTTACTCATTAGCTGTATAAATTGTGACTGCTTCTTTAATGATGGAGTCTCAGTAAGTAGAGGCACACTAGAGAATCTTGATCTTTTCATAGTTTGTTCCATGTCCTTTTTACAGACAATGTTTAGCAACAACAGACTTTTCTGACTGACCTAGTCTGTTATGCTGTGTTCATTGCATCTGTCTTTAATAGTGCAACATGTCCAAGCCCTGTAGAATTTCCCACACAAGGGCACGAGGTCTTAGCTACTCATGATCTCCTTAGACCAGATCATTGTGAATACAACCCCAAATCATTTGCACTCATTCCAGAGTGCAAAGACACATTTTATTTGATGTTTCTGTAATACCCTGCCAATTTTAAAGGACACATCACCGACATAATAAAGAAAAACGGTCCTTGTGGAATTCTCAATTTCTTCTGACTGCTTTTGAGGTTGAGTGCATTCTGTTCAAAATGCATTGTAAATCTTCATTGTGATTACTGGTACTGACATGTCAGTAAAAATCTCTATGCAGAGGAGGTGTCCAACAATATATGAGTTTGATAAACTTCGTAATAAGAGAAATAAACTGTTGTGCTCTCTTGCATTTTTACTGAAATGTCAGAAGCTGAAAAATGTACCTATTTTCACCAAGATTACCCATTATATTGACTCTGTGGCTAAAAAGAGAATAAAACAATGAGCCTACAGGGCACTGGTGAGCAAGAGAATCTTAATAGGTTGTTTATATGTAAATAACTCACCAGTCACGATTTTCTTTATTTTATTTTTCACACGACGCGTTTTGGGAAATGATTCCCAATTTCAAGGTTGTTTCTTGTGTTTGTTATGTCATTCCTATGTTATGTTGTTGATGTGTGAGAGTCTCTTTCATTTTGTTGACTTTACTGCACTATATAAGAAAACACCTGATTTTTAGTTGGTTGTCGATCTTTTTGTGAAGTTAGTGGGGAAATTTAGAAGAATTTGTACTTATAGTTTCCTTATGGTCCATTTGTGCAGAGTCTCAGTGACGTTTAGTGTGTGTGAATGACATAACAAACACAAAAAACAAAGTTCTATGTTGAACTGATAACTGGACAAAGAGGGCACTGACACAGGTGGTCCACAGTTTGTTCTTCTCAGTGATGTTTAGTGTGTGTGATACTCTGCACAAATGGACCTTAAGGGAATTGTAAGTACAAATTCTTCTAAATTTTGCCACTAACTTCTCAAAAAGATCGACAACCAACTAAAAATTGCATGTTTTCTTATATATTGCAGTAAAGTCAACAAAATGAAGCAGAATCTCACACATCGACAACATCACATAGGAATGGCATAATAAACACAAAAAAAGCACTTGAAAATGGGAATCATTTCCCGAACTGCATCGTGCAAAAAATAAAATAAAGAAAATCATGACTGGTAGCAGACGAGTTATTTATATAAAAACAAACCTATGGTTTTCACAGGCTGCAGGCTTTCACAACCGATTATAATGGATCAAATCAGAGAGAATCTTATACATGGTGAAAATTAGACAGACTCCAGAAATATGCCTTCATCTCATTTGAATATCTCATCATGTCTCTGGGAGTTGGTGGGCAGCACTATGTTGTCAATTTCAGACTGGACAAACCATATAAAGTATGTCTTACTTAAACTATGCACAATTTGGCATTGAATTGCCCTTGCATTTATTGTAAGTTTAAACTGAAACCTATAAAATTTGACACATTCCATATCCTTGTGATTGACTCACTAACTGGATCTACAGAACAAGAAATAAATAAATAAATAAAAGCATCAGGTCATTGCATGTCAAACTTCAAAGTTCTATTACCTTGCATGAGGGAGGGCTAAAAAGTTGTACCTCCAAATTTTTAATGTGAAAACTCTTAAAACTGCTTGTATAAAACAAACATTATTGACATTCTATAGTCTTTCTTTGTCTTCATATTTGCATCACTCTGCTGCTAGAAGTCTCTGAACACGGCAGTATGTTATGTAACTATTTTGGTGTGTAAGAAACATTGTGCTGTAATTGAGTTTCGAACTCAGAGTTCATCCACACATGGGGCACTCTCCCTTTCAGCATGACAATGCCAGACCACACACGTGCACCGTGACATCTGCAACAATCTGGTGCCTTGGGTTTGCTGTCATTGATCATCATGCATACAGTCTATTATTTGAAGCACAAAGTCCTATGTTCAACTGATAACTGGACAAAAAGGGCACTGACACAGGTGGTCGACAGTTTGTTCTTCTCCACACTCGTATTATGTATCCTCCATTGTCCCATGGCATAGTTTAAGAGAGGATTTTCCTTATTGACACATGTTCTTAAGTGTATCTAATGGACCCCCAAACACCCGTTTCCTTATTATGGCTGGCTGGAATATGTTATCTTGGTTGCAATCAGTTTTGTTGTATGAACGTCCATCAAAAATGTCTTGCCTTGTCTGGAGGTAGTTTCAAAGGATCTGCTATTCAAAGGTAACTTAATCAAGATTTTAGCCTAAGCTGAAGTAGATCATGCCCAGACAGCATTTGAGCTTCAACATTCTCAGTTGTTTATGACTGGTGACAGCTTCTCATCAAATATCTGCAGGTTAAATACCTGCAAGACAGTAAATCTTCTCAATAGGCATAGGTTTTAAGCACCCTTTAATCAGCCTGAAAGCTTCATTCTGAGTAGCAGCCACAGTTTTGTCATGAGATGACTTGTAGCAAACAGAAGAGACATACTGTGTTGCATAATAGCATGGGAAAAAGCAGCAGTTCTAGGAATGTGCACCTTAGCTCTTAATTTTGTGCCTCCTTATATTTTCAATATGTTATTCTGAGCACTGATTCTCTCTCTCATGTATAACCTGTGTTGCCTAAAAGGTAAAGGGTCAGTCCAGTATTGCTTGCATGTACTTTGGAGTGAAGTAATGTGCCATTACAAGATACATTAAGTTTTCATGAGGCCTCCCCATTTCTGAGATGGAAAGCAGAGACAGGAGTTTTTGCGGTTTAGGCTTTCTGTGGTTAGTCTCATAGTATGTGCTAGTTCTTTCAGAGAACCATCAAGAGTGAGTTCTGTCATTTCAAATGTTTCACCTTAGGAGGTCAGGGTAGTGTTGTCATCAAAGAAAAAAACTTCTTGTGTTGTAAGGAGGCGGCTCATCATTTGTATAAATATAGCCTGAAAGCTTTTTGAGGCAGACTATTTTTAGAATTTGCCACTTGTTTCCCATTGGAAATTGACAAGAAACCCAGAATTCTGTGATAGTGTTGAAATTAACATAGTAAGTTTTGGATCCCTGGTGAGAGCATATACATTTTGTAAGACAGTGTGATGGTTAGCAACATTATATAAGGTCTGGCAATCATGGTGGCCTGTTAACTGTACTATCCAGCAATTAGGGTAAGTGCAGTTGAGATGTTCCCTGGCATGTCTGGTAAAATGTGGAGATACTGTATCCTGTTAGAAGTACATTGCAGTTTTTGTGGCCAAAGGAACACCCTCAATGTGTTAAACAAACAAATTTTCAAAAAAAAAAAAAAAAAAAAAAAGTCTTCACCCATCAATGTGTTACCATTCGTGACACACAAAAAACTGATCAAAAAATGAACTTGGAAATTGGTTTACACTGTAGTATATGGGTTTTCCCATGACTATCAGTGATTATAGCATGTACAGGGTTATTACAAATGATTGAAGCGATTTCACAGCTCTACAATAACTTTATTATTTGAGATATTTTCACAATGCTTTGCACACACATACAAAAACTCAAAAAGTTTTTTTAGGCATTCACAAATGTTCGATATGTGCCCCTTTAGTGATTTGGCAGACATCAAGCCAATAATCAAGTTCCTCCCACACTCGGCGCGGTATGCCCCCATCAATGAGTTTGAAAGCATCATTGATGCGAGCTCGCAGTTCTGGCACGTTTCTTGGTAGAGGAGGTTTAAACACTGAATCATTCACATAATCCCACAGAAAGAAATTGCATGGGGTTCAGTTGGGAGAGTGTGGAGGCCATGACATGAATTGCTGATCATGATCTCTACCACGACCAATCCATCGGTTTTCCTATCTCCTGTTTAAGAAATGCCAAACATCATGATGGAAGTGTGGTGGAGCACCATCCTGTTGAAAGATGAAGTCGGTGCTGTCAGTCTCCAGTTGTGGCATGAGCCAATTTTCCAGCATGTCCAGATACACGTGTCCTGTAACGTTTTTTTTGCAGAAGAGAAAGGGGCTGTAAACTTTAAACCATGAGATTCCACAAAACATGTTAACTTTTGGTGAATTGTGAATTTGCTGCACGAATGCGTGAGGATTCTCTACCGCCCAGATTCGCACATTGTGTCTGTTCACTTCACCATTAAGAAAAAATGTTGCTTCATCACTGAAAACAAGTTTCACACTGAGCGCATCCTCTTCCATGAGCTGTTGCAACCGCGCCAAAAATTCAAAGCATTTGACTTTGTCATCGAGTGTCAGGGCTTGTAGCAATTGTAAACAGTAAGGCTTCTGCTTTAGCCTTTTCCGTAAGATTTTCCAAACCGTCGGCTGTGGTACGTTTAGATCCCTGCTTGCTTTATTCGTCGACTTCTGCAGGCTACGCGTGAAACTTGCCCGCATGCGTACAACCATTTCTTTGATAACTGCAGGCCAACCTGTTGATTTCCCCTTACAGAGGCATCCAGAAGCTTCAAACTGCACATACCATTGCCGAATGGAGTTAGCAGTAGGTGGATCTTTGTTGAACTTCGTCCTGAAGTGTCGTTGCACTGTTATCACTGACTGATGTGAGTGCATTTCAAGCACGACATACGCTTTCTCGGCTCCTGTCGCCATTTTCTCTCACTGCGCTCTCGAGTGCTCTGGCGGCAGAAACCTGAAGTGCGGCTTCAGCCAAACAAAACTTTATGAGTTTTTCTGCGTACCTGTAGTGTGTTGTGACCATATGTCAATTAGTGGAGCTCCAGTGAATTTATGAATTCGCTTCAATCATTTGTTATAGCCCTGTATTGTTGATCCCATTTCATCTAAATGTGGTGTCATCAGTGCATAGTATTAATGGAAGCAAATGACAACTGTCATTTAACCACTGACAAAATTCAAGTCATGTGACATTGTTGCCAATGTGAAGATTGTGGAAATGCTATGGGTGAAATGGGTACAAGCTTTCCACATGTAATGTTTACCTTATACATGTGCATGGCACACTGATAACTGCCGAAAGTTGCTATGTGCTGGTAGTAGAACTATGCTGCACCATTTCAACAATGTGTTGCTGATCCAGCACTGATTGCTTAAATATATACTCAGAAGAAAAAAACAGACTTTGGAAGAAGAATACCCATTTCACAAAATGTGCTGGAAACTCTGGTAAATTCTTCACAGTCAGTTGATGTGTTGGGAAGAGCTGACAGCAGGTGTACTACCATTAAAGAAGCCATGAACATACACATATGTGCATAGTGAAGATTTGTGACATTTTAGCCAGAAGGCGTACTAACAGAGTTAAACAGTGCTTCTCTCTGATACAATCTCTGTCCCCCACACTACTTCACTGAAAACACACCTTTGGCACCGATGTGTTCAACAGGCTTGTATATTGGCAGAAAGACATCCCAACCAAAGAAGTTGGAAGTGGTGAGATGGGTTGGACTAGAAAAAATGTCAAAGAGGTTGGATGGGTAAGACATATTGTTGAAAGGTGTAGCATAGTCCTACTACAAGCACATGGCAACATTCTGCAGTTATCAATGAGCACCACTAACCAAAAAACAATTGTATATTAAATGTGTTCTATCTTGGAAATCATTTGGAATGGGACATTAGTTGATGTGAAGTTTTTTGCTTCAAATGAGTGTACCTGTCATATCCCTGAATATTGACCATTCCTACTGGGGCACCCTGTGTAGTAAATATATGACAAAATTTTGTAGTTGCTTAGCAGAAAATGTACAAATCATTTTTGAAGTGCGTCATGTCTCTAGAGCAGGGCTAACTGTACGCATGAGAAGAGGAATGTGACTTGATTAAAAGCAAATTGAATTAAATGTTTCTAGGAAACAAGCAGAAAAACAGCTTGGTTATTATTAAACTTTTACTACTTAAGCCATTGTAGAAGGAAAACTATTTACTGTAGAGGTATCCCGTTTTATAAGTATGATGTTCAGACTCTGTGCTGCAGGATTTGCATTGTTAGTAGCGCTACTGTAATGATTTAACATTAGGTGTTGGTACTGGTATGGTGCTGCAGGATTGAAACAAAAGCATCAGTTTGCATTACAGATGCAGCAGTCAACAAGAGCTTGGACAAGGTGAGCAAGGTTTCACTCATAAAGCTGTTTTATCAAAATAAGCAGCATATTCTTCATGAATATTGACACATTGAAGGAATATGGAGAGGTCCTCTTTCTTGAAGAACATTATTAGGAAGTTTGAATTAACTGGTGTTTTGGAAATTGCTCCTGGGAGAGGTTGATGGACAATTGTGCTCCAGAGTGTTGAAGTTACTGTTGCTGAGAATAATGGATGCAATGTGCAATCTTCAATCAGTTCACAGGCTGTGTCACAACAGTTGAACATTTCATGGTCCACTGTTTGAAAAGTACTAGGAACAATTATGAATTAGTATCCCTAATATGGTTCCAGGCTGTATTGGTTACAAATGGTCATAATGTTCAGCAAAATGTGAAACCTGGAACACAAAATTGTATGCAATTAATAAATTTTACCGTTTCATGTGGAAATTGAAATGTGTTTCTTTCAATGGTTTATTCATTATTTATCTCCCACTTGCCCCTAAAATCGTTTCCACAAAGTCTCATTGTGATACGAAAACTGGTTTTTCATGGGGGCCTTTCAACTAGAGAAAGTTTAATTAAAAGCACACTGTATATAACTTTACCCATCTCCATTTCTGCATTCTGTAACTGTCCATGGCAAAATTAGATATTATACAGTATTATAAATGCAGTATAAAACAACAGAACAAAACTCAGAGCGGTGTTTCTCTTGACATGTATGCAGCAGCAAATTTACAAATAATGCTGCTGTTAAGTTTTCTAGCAGAACAGTAATTATCATAGATGGAGTGTGTTTGCTCACTTTAACTGCTCAAACCTTTACTTCACCATATTTTACATTTTTGCCAATGCCACTGTGAACCCCCTACCACTACCAGACTACCTCATTGCACTTTCATCATTGCTAGACAGTTATTCACCGAGTGCTCAGCTATTCGTCGAGATGCATTTGTTAGATTAACTATGCAGTTTGATGTGTAGGACCTTACCATGGTTTTTTTCTGTCAGGGTCTCTGAACATTAAAATGTTTAGACTCTGTGCCTGTCTTGTTCATTAAATTTTTATAAAATGTTGACAAAATAATTTTATTCCTTACAAGTAACCATTTCATCTTATGTGAGAATTAAATTGTAGTTTGCAATTTTTTTAAAATTCCTCAAATGCTAAGTCCACATGTCTCACTTAATCAGACACTGGCCCACTCCTCCTCTCTCTTATGTTTGCTTGCTATTTTTAGTTGTAACCCTTGTTAACAACACAGTGTTATCAATGGTAGTTGATTCTGTGGATAACAGGTTTCCCTGAATTGAGGTAATCCTAGTTTATCATTCACCTGCTGTCTGCATAACCTCCATGATGGTGTGTACTATGCCATTGTGTCCTGCAGTTTGGCTTTGATGGGGTTTGTTGTTATACTGCATCTTTCTCATCTTACACTCATCTTGCCCTGCCAATGACCAAGATGACTTCCTGATTCCATGACATACGAACTATTGCAATTGCTATGGCAATAGCTGTGCCCTCTCTCCAACATATCAGCTGTTTTTAGTTCTGTGGCCCATGAATGTTAAGAGCAGGCATGTTTCTAAATACTCAGATATCCTTGGGTAGACTGTCAAATTTGAAACAGGGCCAAAGGAAAGCATGCATGTGGGGCATTAGACACACATGTGGAACTGGTAGTTTCAAATTTTTGCCTAGCCTTCAAGATGCAGGTTTTCCATGATAAAGAAAAATATTTGGTCGAGTTTTTTTTATAAGACCACATCCAGCCTCTCCACACTTGTCATTCATCCACCATGAGCTATAGCCTCCATATCTAGTGATTTCACTCTCACCGAAACACAAGCCACTAACCACAGTTTTGCATG
Source organism: Schistocerca serialis cubense (assembly GCF_023864345.2). Lineage (NCBI taxonomy): Eukaryota > Metazoa > Arthropoda > Insecta > Orthoptera > Acrididae > Schistocerca > Schistocerca serialis. The sequence goes on from NC_064640.1 coordinate 739,999,398, forward strand.
ATACAGAGACAAGCAAGCAGATGCAAGCAGTGCCCAGCAGCCTTCACCACTGCCTGCTGTTGGCATCCTGGGGAGATCTGAAGAAGAGTTGCTACCATGGCCTCTCGTAACACCACAGGATGTTGAATACTACATTGGTCTTCCGTTATATGCTAGTACTAGCAGCTCACTGGGAGTTGCTACTTCAATACATACAGATGCAGACACTTCAGAGGAATCACCAAATAGAAGAGGTAAGCTGTTACCTCGAGTTTCTAAAATTACCTCCACTATAGACAAAAACAAACAGTAGTCATCTGACATGTTATTACTATACTAGTCTCCTAAAGCTAAAAACAATCAAGAAATTAATGTGTATAATCTGAACAGCATGTTTGAAGGTTCACAGAACAAGATAATCATTGATGAAAAAATGTATGAAACTGAACAGAGCCCACTTCACGTATTTAGAAAAAACTACCCATTTAAAAAAGAAGTACAGACCTGGAAAATATCTTCAACAACAACAACAAAATATGATCAGACAAAATAGTTTCTCCTAGCAACCAATCATACTTGCTATGAATTAGTTCACAAGTATTACTGACAATTGATTCCATTCCTGAGATATTGTTTTTGTAGGTCTGGAAGAGTAGTTCATGTTGGTGATGGGTGGCTGTCTGCCTCCCATTGCATCCCACATGTGATTTATAATAACATTTGTTAATTTTTTTCTAATTCTGGACCCATGGTAATTATATTTTTAGTGAGGGGGTTTGAAGTATTCTACTTTTTGCCATGAAGCAATGCTTGACATTAGTACGTTTGATCTACTCATTATTGCCCTAAACACTGAATAGAGTAAGTCATATTCTCTTTCACCCATGCCATTAGATGTTATACTACAGTACTGTGAAGTGATCAACCTCGTGAGTCTGGTCTCGTAAATAATTTAATATCACATTATTATTATTTTACCAGAATTGCTACTCAGTAGAAATTGTGATTCCATTTGTTAGTTATGATCCAAGTATTATGATCACCATGTTTTTACACATTTATAAGAAAGATATCTAAAAATTATATTGAATACAGGGTGATTCTTATCAACATTTTAAAGTACCAAAAGTGTTGTATATGATGGTCAGACATATGATGGCAAATGTAAGGAAATACCCCAAAAAGGGATGAGAAATACTGAACATGCGATATCACCAGATGACATACCTTGTCACACATGTTGCAGGCCTTGGGCATGAAGGGATGATTGAGTAATGCAGTACTTGCATTCAAGCAAACAGTGCTAATTTCAGACACCTTTTGTAACTGTGATCTGTTGTAAATGTAGAATATGCTACATTATTGTCCTTGCTGTAACCAAGTAAAAGTTATTTTTATTATGTGTTTCTTTACTTTTATCTCTTCTTTTCCTGTTTACAGATATTGTATAGTAAAGAAATATAGCTAATTTACTAGTAACAATGTAATTTGGAAGCTTGCCAATTTACTAGTGCTACAATATGGTGAGTTTTTGTTGTGGCATTAACTGGCGGTGACTGCAAGACCACTAATTAAAATAATAAATCTTACCTCAATGTCAATGCATAATTGTTTAATGCAATGAAAACATATTGCCTGCCAGACACAAGACTCAAACTCTGAGCTCCATACACTAAAGTTGTGTACATTGGCTCAGATCCATACTGATGGGACTACTTGACTTGGGTTGAGATAAGCAGGTGTGACAGACAGTTAGGCTGAGCTGCTGCATGTATGACGAAGTATATCATGTGGTGCCATGACTTGTTCAAAATTTGTCATATACTTTTGGGATATTTTGTGACATTAGCAACCCCTTGTGTCTTAAAGTAATTGACTCAGCGCCATCTACATTACTTTGGGAGTTAAGAAACACCCAGTATATTACATTAATTGATCAGTGAGGAAGAAGCAGTAGACAGTGGAGTATAATATGTCACTGTGATTCAGAGTTAGACTGTGAAAGAGATGAAGAAGGGTATAGTGATACTTGCAGTTATTTTATTAGCACAGATAATACATGTAAGGCTCAAAAGATTAAATTTCAAAAATAAGCAAGATTACAAAACAAATGTTTAATTAAAATACCATCTCATCCAAAGCATATTGCTGAAATAATGGCTACATATTGTTACTTATATCTCCTGGATATGAAGAAAGCAGCCACAGATATTTACCTGAACTATGAAGTTCTCATGGGTAACATACTGTAACCTCAAATACAGTGTCATCACAGTTTGTCAAATACAAATAAATTACCTGTAACAACAGGTTACAATTGTCTATTAGTCCATCAAACCAAACAGTAATTCATGGTGATAATTAATATAAGCCCTAGTTACTGACAGAAATTAAAGTGCACTAGTTCGTGTCTGAATATGATATAAATCCTAGCACTAGTACTTCATGATACATGCATATTAAAATTATAACAGGAAGCAAAGTCCCACTTAAGACTGGAGGGGCTGGAAACAAATTGCTCATCTGTCAAAGCACTATACAACACAAGTGTAAATTGGTCCATATAAACTTCAGTGGTGGTCATAGTTCACTTGCTGAGGAAAAGTTGGATTACAACAACTGAGAGCAAGCTAGCCACTGGAGAACTTACATTTGCATTTTACAGAAATTCATGTGAGCAGCTTATAATACTAGTGTCCCTTGCTGGATGTAGGCAATGCCACACAAATTGATATGCTCATTTCTTCCATTTGCTTTTCTGACAAGGTTCCCAAATCAGATACAGAAGTTTTGATAGTGTGTGTGTAGTACAAGCATTTCTTGCTTTGTTTTGAGCTTTGCTTTTTAGCCAATAACAATCAAGGATAAAGAGAAGAAACACTAAAAAATTGGGTACTGTGCATACATTTTTAGATTTGTGTAGACAAATGCTGTATGTGCTATTTTTGTCTCAAGAGAGGAAAAATTAGAGGACTTCCAAGGAAGGTGTAGGTGAATGCATTTTACTCTCTGAATGGCAGTCAGTAAATAGCACAGAATTTCCCAAATTTTTGGGTGAATGTAATGATGACTAAATGAAAATGGAATAAATGTATAACTGAGCTGCTCAAACAACTAAGTTCATGAATTATTGTCATTCACATAATAGCCACATTTTGAAAGAAACAGATAAAAATCATAACATATTTTTCATATTTATGCTTACTAATGTCTTATGGCATAATTCAGGAAGGAAATAATGTTGCATAAACGTAAGTAGTGAGTATAGCACAGCAACAATTATCCAAAACAATTAGGGCCTGGGGGTGTTTGAATAACTGATTTTTCACATAACTAATCATTTTTGATAGAAAAGTATCACTATCAGTGGAGAAATATGAAACAAAGAAACAGATGTTTGTTTTAAATATAAAAGTGCATGTATTTTATATGTATTACAAATACTGTACATAGCTTACATAAAGCAGTCATTTTCTATTAAAGCAGCCCTACCATTTATGAAAAGAAGTTCAAAAGTAACATTTGCTCCAGAAATGAAACATGCTTTTTTTGCCATTAAATCCCACATACATCTTAAACACAGCAACTGTACAATGCCACACTCTTGTTGTTTGCAAGGCAGTGAAAAGCTTCCTTACTGAATGGTTCTTTTATAGTAGAATCATCACTAGCCTCTTTATTGTCACTGCAGGCATCTTGGTCATTGATGACACTAGCAATGACCTCATCATCTGTTACTAATTGATAACCCGGAGCATTGGTATCACATTTGAACCAGTTTTGAATGTTTTTCTGGTCGCAATTTTCAAATCCTGAAGATGCTTTAATCAGCCCAGCCAGTTGCAATACAAAAGTCTGTTTGGTGGTTCTCAAGTTCCAGTGATAAGCTCACCTGATGGAAGGAGCTTGTTCCAACATTTTGGTAGACTAGTGTTTTAACAGCAGTCCAAACTTCAGCTGCCATGTGCACAGTGCCCTTCAAGTTAGTTCCAATATTATTGGGAGGCAAGAAAATAACTTTAGACTTTCCAGTTTGTCTTTGCATTGAACAGTTTGAGGGATGACTTGGGGCATTATCAATCAACAACAAAACATTTTCAGAATTACCAGTTGCATGCTGATGATTTTTGACTTCAGAAATAAACACAATGTGATACCATTCTGTAAAATTGTTTGTGTCTGTCTTTGCATTCTTTTGATTCTTGTGGGTGACTACCAGTTTTTTTACTCCCATAAAGTGCTGCAAAGTCTTAGATTTCCCTAGGAGCAGAAAGGGTAGCTCATGTGTTCCAGTAACATTTCCACACACCATAGCAATGATGTGAGGTTTCCTTCCTTGGACACTAGGGCTTTTGTTGGCATTTTGTTATAATTCAAAGCAATATCATCTGCACTCTAAAAATTGGTTTTGTTATAGCCTTGGTGATAAATTGTTTTAAAATCTCTTTAAAACATTCAGGTGCCACAGTATTAGCCATTAGTTTTTCACCTTGAGTGTCCAATTCCCCAATTCAATGCCTAGATTTGAAGTGCAAAAGCCAGCAAAAAGAAGATTGAGTAGCTTTGAGGGATGAAATAGTGAAGGCAGCAGAGGATCAAGTAGGTAAAAAGATGAGGACTAGTAGAAATCCTTGGGTAATACAAGAGATATTGAATTTAATTGATGAAGGGAGAAAATATAAAAATGCACTAAATGAATCAGGTGAAAAGGAATACAAATGTCTCAAAATGAAGTCAACAGGAAGCATTAAATGGCTAAGGAGGGACGGCTAGAGGACAGATATGTAGAGCCATGTATCACTAGGGGTAAGGTAGATACTGCCTAAAAAAAGAGAACTTTGGAGAAAAGAAAACCACCTGTATGAATATCAAGAGCTCAGATGGAAAACCAGTCCTAAGCAAAGAATGGAAAGCAGCAAGTTGGAAGGAGTATTTAGAGATTCTATACAAAGGCAATGTACTTGAGGTCAGTATTATGGAAACAAAAGAGGACGTAGATAAAGATGAGGTGCGAGATATGATACTGCATAAATAATTTGTCACAACACTGAAAGACCTCATTTGAAACAAGGGCCAGGGCGCATATAATATTCTGCTATAACTACTCAGAGTCTTGGGAGAGCCAGCCATGACAAAACTCTTCCATCTGGTGAGCAAGATGTATGAGACAGGTAAAACACCCTCAGACTTCAGGAGAATATAATAACTCCAATTCCAAAGATAGTGGGTTCTGAGAGGTGTCAAAATTACTGAACTATCAGTTTAACAAGTTACAGTTGCAAAATAATAACACGAATTCTTTATAGATGAATGGAAAAACTAGTAGAAGCTGACTTCAGGGAAGATCAATTTGGATTCCACAGAAATGCAGGAGCACTCAAGGCAATACTGACCCTATGACTTATCTTAGCAGATAGGTTAAGAAAAGACAAACCTACATTTATAGCATTTGTTGACTTAGAGAAAGGTTTTGACAGTATTGATTGGAATACTCTCTTTCAAATTCTGAAGGTGTCAGGGGTAAAATCCAGGGGGCAAAATGCTATTTACAATTTATACAGAAACCACATGGCAGTTACAAGATTCGATGGGTATGAAAGGGACTTAGTGGTTGAGAAGGGAGTGAGACAGGATTATAGCCTATCCCTGATGTTACTGAGCAAGCAGTAAAGGAAACAAAAGAAAAATTTTAAATTTGGCGTAGAAACTAAAATCCAGGGAGAAGAAATAAAACACTTGCGGTTTGCCGAAGCTATTGTAATTCTGTCAGAGACAGCAAAGGACTTGTTAGAACAGTTGAACAGAATGGATAGTTTGTTGAAAGGAGGATATAAGATGAGCATCAACAAAAGCAGAACGAGGATAATGGAATGTAGTCAAATGAAATCAGGTGATGCTGAGGGAATTAGATTAGGAAATGAAGCCCTTAAAGTATTAGATGAATTTTGCTATTTGGGCAACAAAGAAACTGATGTTTGTCAAAGTAGAGAGGATATAAAATGTAGACTGGCGATGGCAAGAAAAGTGTTTCTGAAGAAGAGAAATTTGTTAATATCAAGTACGAATTTAAGTGTTCGGAGGTATTTCCTGGAAGTACTTGTATGGAGTGCAGCCATGTATGGAAGTCAAACATGTGCGATAAACAGTTGACACGAGAAGAAAATAGAAGCTTTTGAAATGTGGTGCTACAGAAGAATGCTAAGGATTAGATGGGTAGATCACATAACTAATGAGGATGTACTGAATAGAATTGGGAAGAAGTTGGAATTTGTGGCGCAACTGGACTAGAAGAAGGGATCAGTTGATAGGACACATTCTGAGGCATCAACGGATCACCAATTTAGTATTGGAGGGAAGTATGGAGGGTAAAAATCATAGCAGAAAACCAAGAGATGAATACACTAAGCAGATTCAGAAGGTGGGTCAGATATGATAGTCGGATGCTTCTATAGACCACCTGCATCAGCAACCGTAGTAGTTGAGCGCCTCAGAGAGAACCTGCAGAACGTCGTGAAGAAGTTTCGTGATCATACTATTGTAATAGGGGGAGACTTCAATCTACCAGGTATAGAATGGGATAGTCACACAATCAGAACTGGAGCCAGGGACAGAGACTCTTGTGACATTATCCTGACTGCCTTGTCCGAGAATTACTTCGAGCAGATAGTTAGAGAACCAACTCGTGAAGCTAACGTTTTAGACCTCACAGCAACAAATAGACCGGAACTTTTCGACTCCGTGAATGTAGAAGAGGGTATCAGTGATCATAAGTCAGTGGTTGCATCAATGACTACAAGTGTAATAAGAAATGCCAAGAAAGGAAGGAAAATATATTTGCTTAACAAGAGTGATAGGGCACAAATCGCAGAATATCTGAGTGACCACCATCAAACGTTCATTTCTGAGGAAGAGGATGTGGAACAAAAATGGAAAAAATTCAGAAACATCGTCCAGTACGCCTTAGATAAGTTCGTACCGACTAAGGTCCAAAGCGAGGGGAAAGATCCACCGTGGTATAACAATCATGTATGAAAGGTACTACGTAAACAAAGAAAGCTTCATCATAGGTTTAAGAGTAGTCGAATCATAGCTGATAAGGAAAAGCTGAACGAAGCGAAAAAGAGCGTAAAGAGAGCAATGAGAGAAGCATTCAACGAATTCGAACATAAAACATTGGCAAACAATCTAAACAAGAACCCTAAAAAGTTTTGGTCATATGTAATATCGGTAAGCGGATCTAAATCCCCTATTCAGTCACTCGTTGACCACGATGGCACCGAAACAGAGGACGACCGAAGAAAGGCAGAAATACTGAATTCAGTGTTCCGAAACTGTTTCACTGCGGAAAATCGTAACACGGTCCCTGACTTCAGCCGTCGCACGGACGCCAAAATGGAAAATATTGAAATAAACGATATCGGAATTGAAAAACAACTGCTATCACTTAGTAGCGGAAAAGCATCCGGACCAGACGAGATATCCTTAAGATTCTACAGTGATTATGCTAAAGAACTTGCCCCCTTTCTATCAGCAATTTATCGTAGATCGCTTGAAGAACGTAAAGTACCTAGCGACTGGAAGAAAGCGCAGGTCGTTCCCATTTTCAAGAAGGGTCATAAATCAGATGCGAATAATTATAGGCCTATTTCGCTTACGTCAATCTGTTGTAGAATAATGGAACATGTTTTGTGTTCTCGTATTATGACGTTCTTAGATAATACAAATCTCCTTCATCATAACCAACATGGATTCCGCAAACAGAGATCATGTGAAACTCAGCTCGCCCTATTTGCCCAAGAAATTCACAGTGCCGTAGACACTGGCGAGCAGATTGATGCCGTATTCCTGGACTTCAGGAAGGCATTTGATACGGTTCCGCACTTACGTTTAGTGAAAAAAAATACGAGCTTACGGAATATCGGACCAGGTTTGTGATTGGATTCAGAATTTCCTAGAAGAAAGAACACAACATGTCATTCTTAACGGTTCAAAATCTGCAGATGTAGAGGTAATTTCGGGAGTACCGCAGGGAAGCGTGATAGGACCTTTATTGTTTACAATATACATAAATGACTTAGTTGACAACATCGGTAGCTCCGTGAGGCTATTTGCAGATGACACGGTTGTCTACAAGAAAGTAGCAACATCAGAAGACTCGTACGTACTCCAGGAGGACCTGCAGAGGATTAATGCATGGTGCGACAGCTGGCAGCTTTCCCTAAACGTTGATAAATGTAATATAATGCGCATACATAGGGGCATAAATCCATTCCAGTACGATTATGCCATAGGTGGTAAATCATTGGAAGCGGTAACGACCGTAAAATACTTAGGAGTTACTATCCGGAGCGATCTGAAGTGGAATGATCACATAAAACAAATAGTGGGAAAAGCAGGCGCCAGGTTGAGATTCATAGGAAGAATTCTAAGAAAATGTGACTCATCGACGAAAGAAGTAGCTTACAAAACGCTTGTTCGTCCGATTCTTGAGTATTGCTCATCAGTATGGGACCCTTACCAGGATGGATTAATAGAAGAGATAGACATGATCCAGCGAAAAGCAGCGTGATTCGTCATGGGGACATTTAGTCAGCGCGAGAGCGTTACGGAGATGCTGAACAAGCTCCAGTGGCGGACACTTCAAGAAAGGCGTTACGCAATACGGAGAAGTTTATTATCGAAATTACGAGAGAGCACATTCCGGGAAGAGATGGGCAACATATTACTACCGCCCACATATATCTCGCGTAATGATCACAACGAAAAGATCCGAGAAATTAGAGCAAATACGGAGACTTACAAGCAGTCGTTCTTCCCACGCACAATTCGTGAATGGAACAGGGAAGGGGGGATCAGATAGTGGTACAATAAGTACCCTCCGCCACACACCGTAAGGTGGCTCGCGGAGTATAGATGTAGAGGTAGATGTAGATGTAGATGTACGTTGCAGTAGTTACTTGGAGATGAAGAGGTCTGCACAGGGTACAGTAGTATGGAGAGCTGCATCCAACCAGTCTATGGTCTGAAGACCACAACAGTAGTTACTGTAAAGTCAGTGTTACCCCCAAGTTTCTTATTCTATGAAGCACTTTTTCATAAATCAAAGGATCACTGCATGGACCATGTGCACACTGCAGTGTCTAAATTCCAGTTTTCTGCCATTTTCATCATTTTTATGTGTAAGGCTATATCTTCACTGCCACGTCACTTGGCAAATTTGGTAATAGCATTACGTTCTTTTTAATATCCAGTCTTGCGGCATGCCATATCCCCTAACTAAACTTGATTCACTAGCACAATTCCTCAGTTGGCCTACTATATTAAGTTTATTGGAAACACTGAGAACAATGCATTTACATTTGTTCATTGTTGTGAACAGTACAACTACAGCATTATGTTTCAAGTGAAGGCTAAACTGCCACTCATGGATGATGACTAAAGGATTGAGGTCCAGCAAGTACTAGCGGCCACTAGTGGAAGTGTATGATGTACAAATTTAAATTTACTGGCTGAAACCCTTTCATTTAATCAATGCTTCAATTGAATGATATCAGGTAATCAATGGCCTACTCTATAATATGTCAAGTTTGTCAAGAATCAACTTGTAAATGCCTTTTTAAGGACTTCTTCATGTTAAATATTTCACAAGGTGTATATTTGACAATGAAATTCATGATAAATATTCAATCACAATTTGAGATGAATATGATGTTCATAGCTACTATACAAGAAGAAAAACATATCTTTATTACTCTTTAATTGACACTGCAAAGCTCATTCCATAAGGAAGATATAAAGTTAATTTTACTTAGCCTCTGATGACTATTTTTGTACTAATGTCATGACTGATTTGCTGTGGAACAGAATCTTACAGGATCTATTTGAGTCTTACAACCTTATGCAGATATCTTACTTTCAAACTAGGCTACAGAAAAAAAGTAAGATTGGATTTAACATCCCATGAACATCAAGGTCATTAGAAACAGACCCCAAGCTAAGATTGCATTAATGATGGGGAAGGAAATTGGCTGTGCCATTACAAAGGATTCATCCCAGCATTTTCCTGGAGCAATTTATGGAAAACATGGGAAACCTAAATCTGGATGGTCGGGCATGGGTTTGAACTTTCATCCTCCTGAATGTGAGTCCAGTGTGCTAAGCGCTGCACCATATTGCTCAGTAGTATATGGACAAGTAGCACCACACACACAACACACACACACACACACACACACACACACACACACACACACACACACACACACACACACACTGATTATATCTACTTTGATTGTTCTATAGTAAAGGGGCATACAGGGAGGGATATTAGTGAGGAGCTGTCAGATGATGATCCATAAATACAAACCTTAACCTGAATTAATGCAGCCATATGCTAAAGAAGTAAAAGAAAAGAAATATGGGTTCATTTACAGTGTTTACAAGCCAGACCTTACGGAGCACATTTGGCAACAATTACAGAAATTATATAACACAGAACAACAGAAAGACAAACATATATTTCCAGAAACCTTCATCAACTTTTTTCAGACCTATTTTCCATTACTAATTGTGAACAGAAAAGTAGTACTACACTGCCTGACAAAAAAAGTGACGTTTTTAGAGGGGGAGGAGGAAATAAAACTTTATGAATTGAGAGGGTATGTGATATTATTTCAGTAACTACAAAATAGAGTGAAATTTTAAAAAGACCTTCGTAGTATGCATCCACTTGTCACTCCCTTTGGCCTGGATGCACACATTATTTGGTTCAGAAAGGTGTAAGAAACCCATTGTATCCTCTCTTGAGACAAGCTGGCCTTTGATTTTGTGGATACTGGCACTACGATGGAGTCGAAATCCTGACTGGCCCTGCATGGATTCTATTGGTGGCACATGTCACAGCACCACTCCAAACACAAATGTTTGTGTTGTGGTGTTTCAGCAGTCTACACAAAGGACAGCATATCCCTGCTCCAGCTGCTGCTTTTCTCTGACCAGTGGTGCAGGATGATATAGAATGTTGCAGACAGTCCATTACTTGTGACTCTTCAACTTCTTATGTAATTCATGATGAATTAGTTTACAGGTGAATGGCCAGACATAAGTGCCCAATGAGCACAATATTTCAGTAAGCAACCACAATGCCATCATCAGATGAACTGATGAACTGACTGCTTAGGAGCTAGTGTGACACTTTTTTTGCTTAACCATCATCACACCTGGTGCTTTGTTCATGGTCTGCACTCAGGTGTGGACATGCATATAGCATCTCCTGATTCACCTCCTCCACCCGACATATTGCTCCATCTAAGTTTTATGACACATGGACATGTGCTGGTGACATCTCCAATTTCTGTTGCTCCATATGCCCCTGAAATCAGTTTGTAGTGGGATACTACCTTACTCTTCTGAGCAAACTATTGCTGATTTTTCTCCACACGCATCAATGCTCATTGTTTCCCAAAATTTACCATCAAAATTTAATCTATTCATTTTATATATATTTCTGTCTATATCTTGTTGCTTGTATGGTTCAAAGTTTATCCTTGTCTCATAATTATTTTGTGATAATTAGTCAGATTTCTTCAACTTTTTCTCGCACCAAACTGACTGGATCTCAGTTGGATGATCCCTAATGTATCTGATGATTACCCCAATTTTCATATTTATTGCGATTAAATGGTCTGTTACTTCCTTCCAATGATCTGTTTCCATTTTCATGTGTTCTTTCTCATTAATATTTCTTCTGTCATTCCATTGTAAGTCTATTCTCTGACAGCTTCCCGGACAATTATTCAGGTAATTCTTCCCCCCCCCCCCCTGCTGATTAACACTATGGAGTTTCTGATGAAAATTATAACTATCATTTCTCTCTAATGCCCTGTCTATTTTATCTATATATTTCAAAAATCAAAATAGAATCATCTGGCCCATAAACTAAACCCCATTTCATTTTCCTTGGTAATCTCCTCTTTCATAGTCCGCCCCTGGTAGCTGAATGGTCAGTGTGACTGATTGTCAATCCTCTGGGCCCGGGTTTGATTCCCGGCTGGGTCGGGGAATTTTCTCTGCCCAGGGACTGGGTGTTATGTTGTCCTCATCATCATCCTATCATCCTCATCGACTGCAGATCTCTGAAGTGGTGTCAAATTTAAAGACCTGGCAAACCGCCTACCCGATGGGGGCGCCCTAGCGATACGATTCAATAAATAAAATCCTGTTTCATACACTTACTTGTGTATGCTCCTCAAATGATTGATCTAGGGTTATTAATTATTGTGTCAGGAGCTTCTCACAAAAATCGGTCATAGTACCACTCTTTTGTTGGCAATGTGGTTCATTTATGATTTCACTATTGATACTAGCTTGTTCAGTTCTGACAGTTTATTCAAAAAGCTGTTTTAAATTGACAATATATCATATCTGAATTAGTATATTGTTTAGTCCAAGAGAGTGCTTCCTCACCCAAAAACCTTTTTACAGACTTCATTTTATGCATATCAGTCATACCACTAACAAAATTATCACAACAATGTTATAAAAAGTTGACTGGGTTAAGCTTATTATTTTCTCAAAAACCTTTAATTGGTGCATTGGTCCACCTCCCACTACAGTTACTGCTGAAATATTTAGTTATAAAATTTTCTTTCAATTCAGGCAGTTTTCTAAGAAAATTAACTACAGTGCTATTACATTGCAGATTTCTCTACCTCAGCAACTTCATCATTAATTAACTAGATTGGATTTTCTATTATACTTTCTAAGTTATTAATTTTACATTCAAGATTATTATTATGTTGATCCATTTGTGATCTTAATACATGCTTATCTTACTTTATCACATTATCCATTATTTCAAAATTTTTCCTATTTTCTCAGCTTTATCAGTAAAATTTGTTTTAAATTCAGTCAGTTCACCTTCCACTGATTCAACCAGTACATTGATTCATTTGTGGTCTGACTCTACAACCATTTTATATTTATTAATACCCCTATTATTTCAGTCATTTGAATAGCAGTCTCTTATTTCATTCCTCAACTCCTTTAATTTGGCACTTGTTTTATTCAAATAACCAAAGAGTAGTATAAATCCTAAAATCCAGTTTACCATGGAAATGGAGAAAGACAATGCAATATCCTTCTTGAATGTCTTCGTTATGAGACAGACTGATTTGAGCTTGAAACACAGTCTTTTGGAAGGTTACACATACTGACAGATACCAGCATAAGGATTCCATTCATCATCCACAACATAAAAGAGGCATAATTAAAACTCTAATGGACAGAGCTAAAAGGATTTGTACACCGGAATACCTGAACACCAAGTTAAAACATCTAAAGCAGGCTTTTGAGAAGAATGGGTACTCTATTAAGGAAATAAATAGGGTTTTGTGACTGAATAACAGGCGGCCTAAGGACAACGATAGGACACAGCAATGGAAGAACACAGTTTCTCTACCCTTCATCAGAAAAGTAATGGATCAAATCAGTAAGATTTTAAGGAAACGTAATGTTCAACGGATTTTCAGACCAACTAAGAAAATAGGCCAAGCACTTCATTCCATTGAGGATAAATTTCCTCCTCTGTCTGCAAGTGGTGTATACAAGATTTTGTGTATGTGTGGTAAGGTCTACATTGGAACTACAAAGAGAAGTGTGAACACATGGTTGAAGAAACATAAAACACGTAAAAGTCTTTGCTGACAGGAAAACAGACGAGTCAGCCATGGCAGAAAATGCTCTTCAGTCAGGTTATCACGTAGTGAAATTTTCAGAAACTGAAGTTTTGTGTACTGTGCTGAAGTATCCATGGCTATATTGAGACGCTATTGAAATATATAAACATGGGGATAATTTTAACAGAAAAGAAGAAGCTATGAAACTCAGCGATATATGGACAGAATCGATGAGAAGTTTTTATCTTTGATGTACTATGATCGATAGTTACATTTTATCTCTGACAAGATTTATCTCCACTATCACATGAAATCCAGACCACAACCACTTTCCAAGGTATTTAGGCCATTCTTCAATATCCGACTCGTCAGTCGGCAAGACTGAGCACAAACAGGAGCACCTCCGAAGATTTCCAACGTAGCCTTGAATGAAACATCAGGGATAGAAGAGTTCCATGAACCATGGCCATACAATCCAGCCATAAAAGCCTTCATTGTACTGTAGATCTGTGGGTTACCTTTCCATAGTAGTAAATAACAATCATTGGCCTATAACATGCTGATTAATTGTACAGTAATCTGTCATAGACAAATAATTCTGTCTGCATTTAAAAACCAAATACGACAGTTTTCCTGTCACAATTAATAAATTATTCTCTGCCTTTAGACAAAATGAAATTACAGCAGTTATACGGATGCTGAAGATAACCCCATAAGTTAAATAAATAAATAAAAGTAAAGAAATAAGTAAAATGAGCACCATTACAAACACAAACAAATACAACAGACTTATTGTAAGCAGTTATGAGTTCTTTAAAGGCAAAAGCAAATTGTCTCCTTCCCTTATTATTTTTTTTTAGTCATTCAGAATATTAAACTATTAAGGGCACTCTGTTTCAGGTTAGTGCAATGATTGGAGGGTGTTGTACAAATGGCACAGCATAAGGTGTGGAGCTGAAACATGAGTGCATTCTAATAGCAGATACAGTTTCTCGAAGATAGGGAAACCCAAAACACACACTTGCAGTGAAGCCAACATCACAATGAGTGTAGCAGTAATATTTCTTTGATTTTGTATAGTTTACTAATCCACGAAAAAATTTAATTCATCATTCAGAAGAAAGCTTACATTTTTTTGTTCCATATGCCCCCACATTTCGCCATGTGTATTCACATGATTTTACTTGATAAAATGTTTATCAGAAGAGTTTTAATTATGTTTTAGCTGCTTGTTCCTTGTTAAGTGCCACCAAAGTAAATTTTTAAAAAATCCTATACTGAAATGTGTTAATGTTTTTACAGTATTAGTAACAGTTTTACCGTTTGATCCCCAAATATGCAGTAAGAATATTTTGCCAAGTCACATTATTTGGCTCTTCACTTGCCATGTGTAACACTGTTTCAGTTTTAACCTGTTTGTCTGTGAATGTCTATGAACACTCAAAATATAAAATTTATTAAATAATCAGTGTTTTAATGGTGAAACAACTATTGAATGACATGTGGCACATATATTTAAGACTTAACTAATTATTCATTGATTGCACTCAAGTATGTATGCTGTGAAACAGCAACTAGTCACTCAAGTATTATGTAACATTTAAAATAAAACAGGAAAACTTTTATTGTTTAATTTATGTACGATTCCTCTTATTCCATTATCCAAATCTCCCACTTTTCACTCTCAGTGGTATAATAAATGTCATGCATTGGGCAGCCACTCAATTAATTCCACTCTCACACTACAATTCTTTTTATAGGCTACATACTTTTCTAGGATAATCACTCAACATTTTATATCCTACAGCTAACAGACTTAGATATAACTGCAAACACTCTTAAAATATTTAATGTAATTATGCTGGTATTCATGAACTGTTCAGTAATAGTGCTTTATACACTAATAAATGTCTGAAAATGACATTAACAAAGAAAGAATACGGTTTTACTATTTCCTAAAATGTAATGTTCGTTACAACTGTACACTGTAATTACTCTCATGTAGTAGTAGTAGTAGCAGCTTTATTCATCCGTAGATCTCTTTTTACAAGGATATAGGGCATGTCCATAATGAGTGAGATATTGAGCTCAGAAAGAGGAAGAGGTGTTAGTATTGTGCTATGCATACCTTGGGGGTAAGTATTTCTAGAAAGGAAAAACAGAAGGAAAAAACATAAAGTGAAGATGTTATGTGGAATGTTGGATATTTTATAATCATTATTATTATTATTATTTATTTTGTATAACATTTTTTATCAAATCCCTACTCTGTCTCAGCTAAGTAATCCTTCAATGTATAAAATGTATTGCATAACAGGTACATTTTAGCTGCCTTTCTAAATAACTGTATTTTTGCAATTTCTTTAATATCTTTTGGTAATTTATTGCACAGTTTTATTCCTTGGTAGAAAATGCTGTTTTGAGTTTTATGTTTATATTTTTCTTGGTAAATGTAGGTTGAATATATCTCTTGTTGCATGGTCATGGACACAGCTGTTTGTGCGGTAATTACCAATGTTATTTTTGATGTGTACAACTGACTGGTAAATTTATTTACATGGCGCAGTTAAGATCCCCAGTGTTTTGAACAGATCATCACAATGAGCTCAACAGTATTTTTGGTTATTATTCTTATGGCTCTTTTCTGGAGTTTGAGAATTATGTTCATATTTTGTGCATTTGCTCCCCAAAAAAGAATGCTATAGCTAAGAATTGAGTGTACATATGAATAATATGTAACAAAAAGACATTGAATGTTACACACTAATGATAGGATTCTAAGGCATAACATGCTAATGACAATCTGTTTGCAAGTACCTTTGTGTGTTCACACCACTTCAACTGAGAATCAATATTCATTCCTAGAAATTTTGCATTTGTTACACAGTCTATGGAGGTGCCATCTACATTTAATTTAACATTGTCATTTTTCTTCTTCAAACTGAAATTAATGGCATTAGTTTTCTTTATGTTCAATGTCACTTTATTGCTTATTGACCAATCATAAACTTCCTTGAGAGAGTCATTTGCTTTCTTGGAAAGGAGTTCTCTTGTTTTCTCAGTGAATGTTTTAGTGTCCCATCACTTTTAAGCAACTGCTACATAATACAGCTTATATATTTACATTTTATACTCTGTTACCAGCTGTATAGCATTCCAATACTTGCCCACAGTGACCACTGTGAACATTCCATTATATCAGCAGAAGACATGATTGGACGTCCATTATAATATTGTTGAGAACAATATGCACTCCAGTCAGTTTCATGCCACAAACAGAACTTTATCTTTGCAATCCATTTCTCTGTAGATGACCATGATTTCATCTTTTCATCATATTTCTCAATTTTATTGCCACTCAATGATCACTAACGTATTCATCATATCAAACTGTGAAATTGCATCCAACTGCTCTACTCTTGATTGAATGAATAACTTTTCATTACATTGCAGTTGCCAATAGTAGTATCATAGTCCATTTAATACTCTCAATGTTTGCACATATAGAGACACACAGTCATTTGATTCCAATAACTAACACAATAATCATTCAAGTGTATGGTGATTGCACTGTTTTGCTATTTCTCTAGTATTAGAAACAGTTACATGGATACCTATAACTTAACTTACTTGTAAGTGTGTCAGAGTTCTCATAAATTTAGCCCAGTTTTAAGTGTTGTGGAATAGTTTACAGATGTACTAATTCATGGGAAGTCAGGAAACTGTAGAAACTGACAATTTATTTATTTATCCATCTTTAAGCATTTACATGCACTCGATGTGTCCTGGGTAATGTACAATTTACATATTAAGGAATATAACTATTGTGAGGTATCACACACAGCTAAAGTATACATTTTAAAAGAACATACATAATAAAGTAATACATTTGATACATAAAGATATCCCACATAACTAAAGTGTGAATTTTAAAGAATGTGCATAATAAAAGAATACATTTTATACATAAGGATTTCTCCACATGTTTAACAGTTAAATGTGGAACTACAGAGACTAAAAAGGCTTAGGAAGAGGTACAAACAGAGTTGCAAGTTGTTTCGTAAGTCAGGTCGATTTCTGAAGAGTTTTCAAATTCTTTAACACTGTAAAAAGCTTTGTCTTTCAGCCATCTTTTAGTCTTACTTTTAAATATATTAAGAGAGAAACAATGTGCCTGCACAGACAATGTGACTGCACAGGTAATGTGTTGAAAAGCCTTATTCCCATGTAGTCATAATTTTCTTGTGTTTTCTTGAGTCAAGTTGTTGGTATGTCTATCTTAAATGTTTGATGAGTGTTATGATCAGGAACGGACTGACTAAGGTTGTAACTGTTAAAGTTTTCTTTTATGTACAAAAGGCAGCTGTATATAAAAAGTGAAGGGAGTATCATTATATGTAATTCTTTAAGTATGACCTACATGATATGTTATTTTTGGTAATCCCAGAGATGCCCCTGATGGCTTTCTTCTGCCAAATAAAACTTTTCCTGGACCATGGAGAATTACCCCATTGAAGAATACCATAGCTAATAAGGCAATGAAAGAATGCATTATAGGAATTGATCAGCAGGCTTTCAGAAACACAGGAGCGTAATTTTTTCAGTAGATAGATAACTTGCAATAGCTTTCGACATATGTTGTCTATGTGACTCTGCCAGGTTAATTTCGTATCTAAGTATATGCCAAGAAGTTTGGCATAAGTGTACTCAATATCAGCAATGGATAAGCTGAAGGATATATTTACAGTCTTTTCATAGTTAATAGCTAACTCACTGGCTTTAAGCCACATATTGGATAATCTGAGAAAATCTTTACTTTGCTCCTTCAGTTTATTTATGTCCTTCCCTGAATTGATGAAAGTTGTATCATCTGCGTAAAGCACAGATTTGCATGGCATATTGCTGGGCCGGTCATTTATAAATATTATAAACAGTAAAGGACCAAGCACTGATCCTTGGGGAACACCTCTAGTGACGTTCAGTAACTGTGACTTTTGACCGTTGTAGCTTACAGTTTGCTTTCTGTTACTGAGACATGATTTAATGAGGGAGAGTTCCAGATCCCTAATGCCATAACACCATAGTTTTTGCAGCAGTATTGTGTGGTTTACAGAATCAAATGCTTTGCTTAAGTCCACTAGTGTCGCTTCAGCAGATAATTTGGATTCAAAAGAAGATTGCACAATAGAAACAACATTTTCAACAGCATTAATTGTTGATAACTGGGTCCTAAAACCATACTGAGACTTAGTCAGTATATTGTTTTTTGGCAAATCCATATTAATTTGCTTTTCTATACAATATTCGATTATTTTTGAAAAAATAGGTATCAGAGAAATTGGACGATCATTATTAGTGCAGGATTTATAACCCTTTTTGTGTAATGGAATTACTACTGTCTTCTTTAGACATTCTGGGAAAATACCACTGTCAAATATTCAGTTTATGTGTGTGCGCAGAGGGAATGATATCAAGTCGATTATTTTTTTAATCACAAAATTTGAGAGGCCATAAATATCTTCTGATCTGGAGTCACTTAACTTTGCCACTGATTTAATTACATCACTTATTTCCACGTGTCCCCAATTACAGGTTGGCACAGTATCAGCAAAGTTTTGTAAAAACTGGTTTATATCAGTAGATTGTGAATTGGATTTTGAACTCTTCTTATGAGGAGATGCGGGATTAGGGTTTGCTGCACTGATAAAAAGGAGGTTAAATTCATCTGGGGTGACATTAAAATCAGTTGTAACTTTTACACTATGACTGCCTGTACCTAATTCTGCTTTAATGACCCTCCACGCAGCCTTACACTTATTATTGGAGTTTTTGATGAAGTTATCATCTGATCTATATTTTGCTAATCAGATTTGTGCTCTATAGTGTCTCTTGAGGCTAACGTACATTGCATTGTAAACACTACCATTTTTACCTTATCATAGCGTATCAAAACCATTAATCTTAGCTTCTGTAAATATGGTGTGAACCACCTATGTGGAGTAGTTCGACCATGCTTTCTTGCCATAGTTTTGTTTTGTTTGGTAACCATTGTATTTTTTTTCCTTGCATCAAAATTTAAATCTCCTAAAATTATTGTCTTGTGTTTGGTATATTTTTCTGTATGGTGAATAAGTTTATCTAAACACTCTACAGATTGATTGGCATCACTATCAGGAGAGTGGTATATTGAAATAACTGTGAGTTTTAATGTTGGTAGTAGCATGACAGCCGCTTCAAGAATGCCTTTAACACACATGTCCCTAACATCAAGCACAGTATATCTTAACTCTAGGTTGTCACTTATACATATTGACGAACTCTCATAATTTTCATTGGGTCTGCAGTAACTTGTAATTAAATGAAAAGATGGTGGTACATACAGTTTTATCTCTTCTTCTCTTAACCAGTGTTCATTAATACATAATACTATTCTACTGTTTCCATTCAATACAACACCAAGTTCATCAGCTTTATATTTCAGAGATCTAATATTTATGTGCATGAATAATATTGATTTTTCACAGCAAGAGGGAAGATGCGTGGTGTCTTGGGCCCATTTGGATGAACACATGGTGGTTTCTGTCTTCTTATCTGCTAATGGAGGTGACATTTTTGTTGTCTGTTTCTCAAGGTTCTTGTTTGTTTCACATGTTACATAGTTTATGTGGGCAGGCTGAGTGGAGGCACTACTTTGGCGTAGGATGGAGGTGGTGATACAATACTCACTGTGGTTTCCTTCCTCTTTTCTACCAGTGACTGCAGTGGACCTGCTACAGTTGTTGTTGACACCCTTTCTGCTTCTGTTGCTTGTGCTGCTGCTGTTACTGGTCATGTTGCTTGAGCTGGTTCAGATGTTGCCGGTTTTGCTGGAGCTGCAGTTGTTACTGAATATGATCGTGATGCTGTAGGAATTTGCGGTTCTGCAGCTGCTTTAGTTGTTGTATCCAAGACAGATTCACTTCCTGCATGGTCGCTTTCAGTAATGTATTGGTAGTTCATTAAAATGGCTGGTACTGACTCATAGATACTTTGTTTTCCATATGTTTCAAACGTTTCGTAAATTGCTTTGCACAGAGATGACTTGCCTCTTCTATTCAGGTGCATGCCATGTTTTGTAAAGCTGCATCTATCCAGGAAATCGACTGATAGAAATCATATGTTTCGGTACACTCTAGAAACTGTTTGTATCTGTTTATAGGTCGTGCCTATGTGGTATACCAACATGAGTTAGTTTTTGGTTCTCTATCGAACTGAGGGCACATTTGAGACTGAGAATAGCATTACCTAACTCCTTACAATAGACGTCATTTGCTCCTCCAATTAATACAACATGACGATTTTTGTTGTCTTGTTTGTCCAGTAAAACGTCCCTAATAATCTCTCGCATTGGTGCTCCTGGTTTCACATGACTGCATACTTTCAAATCGTAATGGTTTCGTAGTACTTCCGCCAGTCCGCGTCCGTGGCTATCTGAGTAGATATTTAACTCAGTGAGATTTCCTGAAGATTTCTTATTTGGTCTAGGAGACAAATATGTCATTTGGGCACAGATTTTCGCTTCACTGGTATGCATTTTCTGTTGAAATTCACCGATCTCAGAGTGTTTTCTATGTGAGACCTGTCTTTGTAGTTCATTAGTTAATGAACTTATTATTATTTTTGCTTCTTCCAGTTCGCTTTTATGTTTTAATGTATCCGGCTGTAGATATTCTTGTGTTAAGGCGTCATATTTACGTTTTAAAATGCCGAACTCAGTTAGCAACGTTGCAATCACTTCACTTTCGCATTCTGCACTGATCAGTTTTTTTTTTTTTTTTTTCAACATCGTCAACATAATATTCCCGACAAGTCCAGAATTTTTGTTTCGGATTAGCACTTGCACAACTGTAATGGTGTAAAGTTTTGCATTTAACTCATATAATACCTTTCACCGCTCGCTTGTTGCAGTAGCACTTGTCTGAGAACACACGTAATGATCACCACGAGGTTGATCGGAAGACGATGTGGACGCTGTACTCGCGATTGCTTTAAGGAAATTTGTCGATTTTCCCATACTTCCTTCTGATATTTTTACAATCATGTGGCGCGTAACACATTCCTCTTCACTATAAATGTTTTGTTTTTTACATTTTGCACACTTTTTACCACTGTTTTTGTTCACATTTGCCGATCTAACACACACTACATCTACAATTTCCGCCATCTTGCTGAATCCGCCATCTTACTGAATCTGGTAACAAGTCTTACTAATCAATAATTTAGTCTTTGTTTGTCACCCACCATTTTCTGCTTTCTGATGATGATGATCTCTAGCTTGGACAAAATCCCTTGGGCTACAGCAACATAGATAATTTACATCTACATCCCACAACCCACTTTACAGTATGTGGTTATGAGTATTCATATACCATTAATATTTACTACATGAAATAACATTCAATATTTAGAGCTATTATGGCATTTACCTTGTTACAGGAAAAGTGATACAAGTTTTTCAATAATAAAACTTACCTTTTCTGTTGATCTGGTTGGTACCTGAAAACCACTGGCATCAGTGTCCATGTAGGGCTGTTTCTCATTCAAAAAATGTCATCTACCTTTTACTTAT
The DNA here is from genome assembly GCF_023864345.2 of Schistocerca serialis cubense. NCBI lineage: Eukaryota > Metazoa > Arthropoda > Insecta > Orthoptera > Acrididae > Schistocerca > Schistocerca serialis. The sequence continues at coordinate 740,021,661 of NC_064640.1, forward strand.
TCATTTGCTGTATTTTGTTCTTGTAAAAGATCATCAATAATCGTTGTAGATTACAGACCTTCATGTATATTGATAAGTAGCAAATAACACACAGTTTTTGGATCTGATTTCTACATGCATGGCACTCACAATAAGAATTGAGATATTAAACCTCAAGTTATTGGGCTTGTACTTAGTACAAACATACTTTAGGTTTTGGTATCAGAATATGCAAGAAAGGAAACCACTAGAAATACATCAATTTTTCCAATCAAGATGTGAATTGTAATAAACGTGAATATATTTCAAAAATACAGTGGAAATGCAAGACAGGTGCAATTTCTGTTCCTTAAAATAAATTCTCATTTATAACAGAACATTAATGAAATGCACAGTTTGTTCACATTACAAATTTTATGTATTTTTCTTTAAATGACGTGGTTTGTTTCAAAAAACTATATTATTGTATTCAGCAAAGTGAAAATTAAGATTTGTAATAAATTACCACATAAATATGTTTAAGTTCAGTTTATGCAAATAAGTATTTTAGTATGTTGCCAACGACAAATGTAGTAGCATGTTTAAAAGAAAACCTGTTGTTAATTGCATGTACAATACAATTCTTCCATTTTATTGTGGTTCTTTGTTACAACTAAAATAACATTATGATTAACTTTGCTTGAGAAATACTATGTTTATGTACTGTGCCAAATATTAACTGAATAGAATGTTCATGGCAGTAACTGACATCTTCATACAAAATTTTTCTATTCTAGCCCAAATGTTTTGCATAATTCCACCCAAACATGCATGATAAACTACTGATCCCCAACCATATTACATAGCACAGCTTATGTTCCACGTCATGTACTTCATATTTGAAATTCAACCTATTCTCTGACTATTTGCATGGTAAAGGGTACTTCTGATACCACTGTTGCATCCCTCCCTTATTGTCAATAACCCTCTGTATTAGCTGTAATTTATGGGATTGTCTGGTTGTGGTCATTTGTTGAGACATATGGGGGAAGTAATGTGCTCCCCAACTCTTCTTGGAACACACAGTGTGAGGATTATAACAAAAATCTCTCTGATGTAAACAACTCCTCTCTTGTGTTCATCACTGGGGTTTAATAAGCATATCTGTAATATTCTTCCACTTACTAAACAAATGTAAGGTTAAGCAAACCAATATTTGTTGCATAGTCTCTACCTCTTCTATTAATCCAAGCTGGTAAAGGTGCCACACTGACAAGCAGCATTTGTTAATTGGTTGAATGAGGGTTTGCTAAGCGACTTCTGTTGTGGATGAACTGAATTTGTTCTAGATTCTGCCAGTCAATCTCAGCCTGGCATCTGCTTTCCCTAAAACTGATTTCGTGTCATAATTCCACTTTAGGTCACTTCATATGGTTAATTCTAGGTAATTTCTGGTTGATTCTGTTTGAAATGATTTGTCTCCTGTTGCAAATTCAGTCTTTAATGGACCTCTTTCCTAATGTATGCACAATAGGTTCCATCTGTTTACATGTAAGTTCAACTACCAATCAGTGTACAAATCATGTATCCTTTTCAGGTCTCACTGTGTTTTGCTGCATTCGTATGGCATTGCAACATTCATACAGACAACAGCATCATACACAAACAGCTTCAGAAAGTTTGCGATATTATCCACTAAATCATTTACATACTTGGTGAAGAAACATTCATATACACTGACTTCAGATCAGCATCCCCTCCCTACTAGCAATATATAAGCATCTGTAACAAAAGTTCATTGCATCCATATTTTCAGTAGAAAATGGATGTTTCCTAACAATGTACTCACAAATATGACATGTACTTTCCTTCTGTATGTTGTAAGACTGCCCAGTTAGTGGAATAGATAGAGATAAACAAATAAATAAAAAGAGGGACTGTTCTACCCATATTCATTTTGATCTGTTCCTGCTACATCAGTGAATTCATACTTATCATAGTGAGTTAGCCCTCAACCATGAAAATCAAATAAAGGGGCTGGACAAAAATAAAGAAAGAACATAAGAAATGCATGTTTGAATGTGAATGTGGATGCTAGGCAAGCCTGCAGGTTGTGCTGTTGTAATTGATCATGAACAGTACCAGTGCAGTATTCTCAATATATTACAAATGTCTGTCATTGTTAGAACAGTGTTCTGTGGAGTTTTGAGAGTAGTACTTTGGATCCAAGTGAATACGAATTTTTACAAATTGTTGACACTTGTATGCTGGGTGCTTCTGTAACCGAGGTAACAAAAGTATTTGGTGTTTTAAGCATGACATATGGGAAATGGATACCTTATACAGGGAAAGTGGGGAAAATATTGTATGCTAAGTCAGAGAGTGAACAAAAGGGTGTTTTGAGTGATCATGATGGATGGTCATTGAATAGGACAGGAGACAAACATTAAGAGGACAGCTGCTACAAAAGTCACTGCAGAACTGAATGTTGCACTGGTGAACTCTGTCACAATGAAGAAACCATGAAGGGAGGTCCATAAGCAGAGGAATGCAAACAAAGCTGAAATTCCAAAATCACATTTCAGTGACCTAGACTATGGAGCAATGGAAGAATATAATGTCGTAAAATTAGTTTTGTTTCACACTATTTTCAACTTCTGGCTGATTTATGTCCCATGAGTGAAACATGGTGGGGGTTTGCTGAGGATTTGGACAGCCATACCCTGGTATTTCATGGACCCCATGGGCACTCTGCAGTGTCACATTACTGTAAAGGGTTATGAGACCATTTTGGCTGATCAGATCCATGCCATGGTACTGTGTTTGTTCCCCAGTAGTGATGGTGTATTCCAAGGTGACAGGGCCTCTGTTAAAATAGTTTACATTGTCCAGGACTGGTTTTATAAGCATGAAGATCAAGTCACCCTATCTCAGTATTATTGAGCCTGTGTGATCTACTTTGGAGAGAAGGTGCATGATCGCTATCAACCTCCATCACTGTTAACTGAACTTGTCACTATTTTACAGAAAGAATGACATAAACTTCCCATGAAATCTACACAGGAACTGTATTTAACCATCTTGAGCTGACTGGAAGATGTTTTGAATACCAACAGTTTTCTTACACTGTATTAGGTATGATAATATCTTTTATTTTTGCGTTTCCATGTTATTGTCCATGTCCTGTAAGCGCACTGAGTACCAACTATAATGCATGCCACTTACATGTCTCTTACTCATTATATTAATTAGGATGTCACATTATCCATAGGGCAAGTAAGCCGTATTACAGATAGTTGCCAAATATTCTTACTATTTTTATCATCACAACAATCAACACTGAGTAACAACTAATTATGCATTTAACTATTCAGTTCAATAAGTGCAGGCCACTTAGTATGGTTCTCCATTCATTATTATTAGTTACATTAATGGAAATCTGGAATTATCTTGTCTGTTACGGCCGGGAAAACAATTCGATTGGAATCTTAAGCCTTTTGGCAATGGCAATGTTGGGTTGAATAATGTAGAATGAAAGATTTTTTCTGTAACTCTTGAATCACACACACAACTAGCAAATTGTTGACATCATGGCCTAGATAGTTATGTGAACCTTTTGTGAACCATTGATGCAAAAGTGTTTTGAAAATGCTGTATATAGTGGATACTGTCAGAACATGGATTATATTTTTTAAAAAAATTTGTGTTGATATTTCTATCTCTGTATGTCACCAAGAACAAGCTTTAACAGTGCTGATGTTTCTTAAGGACAATGGCCCTCTCTGATGACTGATGTGTGTACATGTTCGGTTCCGCAGATGGGAAGTAATACATGCTGTACTTTGTCCTTCTGTTTCTTACAGGACTGCAGAGACGATCATATGGCATAAACAAATGCCAAATATCTTGATAGGCTTTTGGACCTTTGTGCATCAGATTATAGGGCTGATGTTAGTTTTTGTCAATATGATGTTAGGTATCCTGGTCAATGTCATCCACACAAAAATGTATTTTGTCCTATGGTGTTTTGCCTTTGAGAGACCAGTTGTCTCCTTCAACTATCACTGAACAGAGGCCACATATGATTAGCCATACCCCAACTACCAAAGATGTCATTTTTGATGATATATATAAAGGACCCAGCTAAGTACACATTATGTAACAATGCAATGGCCTGTCTTGCAAAGAATACTAATTAAGATGTTGCATGGTGAAAGGATTAACATGCATCATTATTAGATAATGCAACACCTGTATCCTGAAGATTATCTCCTGCAGATGCTGTTTTTAGATGGATCCAACCATCATAGGAACCTGATGATAACTTCTTAAATGAATGAGAGTTACACTCTGCAGCAGAGTGTGTGCTCATATGATATTTCCTGGCAGATTAAAACTGTGTGCCGGACCGAGACTCAAACTTGGGACCTTTGCATTTCGCGGGCAAGTGCTCTACCAAGTGTAGAGCACTTGCCCACAAAAGGCAAAGGTCCCAAGTTTGAGTCTAGGTCTGGCACATATTTTTAATCTGCACTTCTTAAGTGTTTTAATATGGTCTGATGAAGCAGTAGTCATAGGTGAGGATAACTTCAATAGGCATGATGCCACTATTGGTCTGTTGGCAGCATGCACATCTATAATCATGTAGACCAGATCTGCTTTAGCATGAATGTATAGGAAGTTGCATTTCAGGTCCCTACTTGCTAAATCAGTTGACTGCATGGAGGGATCATCCATTTCTCATAAACTATTTGCCTGAGGTTCTGGAAGATGTTCCACTTTACATTTTGAGGAGGTTGTCATTACAACATAATAGTGCATTTGCACACTCTGGAAAGAATATGTAGAGCTTTTCCTGGGAAATGGATTAGTTACATAGGTCCAGTTTTATAGCCTCTGTGTTTGCCTAACCTAATTCCAGCGTATTTGTTCTTCCAGAGGCACTTGTTCTTGTGTGCACATTTCTTCTGTTGGTAATGAATGTACAAGAACTAGTAAAGAACATCAATTCTGTTCATGTAACTGTGGATGTAAGTATGTTTCAAATAGTACAGAAAAACACGATCGAATGAGTTGCTACATTTTTGGAGATGTATGGATGTCACTTTGAGCAATTGATATTGAAGTCTTTCACAGCAGCATTGTTGTAGAAAATTTTCTCCACATTCAGACTTCTCAGACCTGATTTACACTAAACTTTAGAAGATAATCACTATCTTCTTTATCAGATTTTACACTATGAAATCTGCTTTGAGGGCAATGTATGTTTCATCAAAGACATGCTGTTCCTGACAGTGTATTTGCACTGTCTTAGCAGGCTGCTAATGTATTTCATATTGCAGCTTATGCTGAATGTAGTTTGTATGTTTAACTTTTGTAGTTACTTTTGTCCTATTACAGATAATTTTTGTTTAGTATTAGTACTATTATTACGAGTGTTATGTTCATAATTAAAATACTGTAGTTGCGGGATATATAAGGTTTAAAAGACTGTGTATACTAAATAATTATTGTAGAGGAAAAGAAAGAGGACACTAAGGTATGAATTTCACAAGATCTCTGTTAGCAGAATCTATTTCGTTTCTCATAGATGAGATTTTTTCTACAAATAGATCATAGTGGATTATCTAAAAATATGTTCCTTAGTTCTGCATCAGACTGGTGGTAGCAATATAAATCTATTTATTTATATCTTCGCCCCCCCAATAAACTTTTTCTAAAACTGTTAGTGACCAGCAATTGTCTAATTGCATAGTACATCATCATAAATTTTTCCAGTAACTTGAAAAAAACTATAGATAGAAGGGGGCAACTTCTTTTGCATAAACAGTATAGCATATTACAGTACCTTATAAATTCCAGATGCTTTTCCACAGGAGAACAATGTAGCTTCACTTCTATTCTGTGATCACCTTCATCGGTATCTGGTATTGTGGTTTTCATGCAAGGACTGAAATGAAGAATTTTACTACAAAGTTCCACAATGAAAAAATTTGGAAGACCAAATTTGATACTTCAGCTTTATATCTGCCATTTGCCACTTTCATTCCAATACATTACTGAGCAGTTGGGTACACAACTTTGAACCATTTACTGAATTTACAATAGCCTAAAACTAATTCAGATACTTGGTCAGTTGGAATAGTAAAATTTTGCTTTTGAATACACTGAACACTTCTTCAGCTGCTCTGCATATGTTCAGTTTCAAAATGATTAAAAGGTTCGATGGTAAGTTCTGCTTCTCTCTTATAACTATAAGCAATGACACTGGAAAAGTTATATGGAGCATAACAAGAACTATGAATAAAGAAGTTAATATTCTCTAGCAGCTCAGTGTAGTGGTACAAATAAAGCCCATTGCAATTCTACCTAAAGCCAGTATAACTGTCAGAAACTCATCTCCTCAAAAAGGTGTTGATGACCACCTACCTTGAACATACTAGGTCGCTGCATAAGTTCGTAGCATTTCCATTTTTCATGATGGTATTTCAGTTGAAATGGGGTTATTTATTGATTGCCATTTTTTATTTGTAGTTCACTGCTGCTATTTGAGTTTACACATTGTCATTTTATCATTTGGAGATAGTGAGTGGAGCTGAGGACACTAAAAAATGGAATGCCAACTGGGAACATTTCTAACATATTCTTGTTTTTTTGAGTTCTAAAAGAGGGGTGACAGCAGTGGAGGGAGCCTGAAACATTTGTGCTGTGTATGGGGATAATTCCATTGGACAAAGCATGGCAAGAAAATGGTTTTCTCATTTTATGGAGGATCATTTTGACATTAGTGACACTACACATTTGTTTAAAGGCATTAATCCACAGTCACCCACATTACTGCAATTGAGAATTGACAAATTTGATGAACTGTGATCATTCCACCATTTTGAGACATTTCCATGAAATCAGAGTGGTTAAAAAATTGGGTGTATGGTTACTGCATGCTCTAAGCTAAAATCACATAAATCGGTGGGTGGTCATATGTGCAACTCTGCTTGCTTGTCATCAATTGGGTCATGAACAACACCAACCATTCCTGCCCTGTATCATTACTAGTGATGAGAAATGTTGTCTTTATGCTAACATAAAGAAAAGAAAGGAATGATTGTGCCCCAAAAAAGGTGCAAATCCTTGTACAAAACATAAGTGTGTCCATAGAAGATAATGTTATGTATCTGGTAAAATAGTGATGCACTACAAATTGCTCCCCAAAGTTGTAACCATCACTACCACATCACTGGCAGGCTGTTGTAAATAGTGAAGGAGCATACATTTCTGATGACCAAAGTCTCTGTTATATGTATCCTTTATGATCATGAAACTTATGTAAAAATGCTACGAATTTATACACCAACCCAGTATATGCTTATTGCTAATACCAAACATCTGGGCCAAAACTATATTTTTTCGAGCCTCTTAATGTAAATAACTTAAAAATTAACTGACAGAAATGGAATATTGGTTAGAAGAATTAAATTATGATCTTTTTCAAGTAAAAGGACACAGGCAAATCCATAGTGAACATGAATTAAGTATGCCTTATCAATACTAACTAGCCACATGTTACTGTAGAGGCAATTTGAAGCATGATGGTGTTCAAACTTTATCAAAGAAACAAATAATTTAGCATATAAAGTGATTAATGTAAGTTCTTTATGTGTAGAAGCAGTTTTCGAAGTTCCAAAAATGCTGATGTTAAGTCAGAAACTAATAGCTGTATTGGCATAACACCCCTCTACTAATAATATGGAATTATTTGTAGAAAATCTTGAAAAAATGATAATAACGCTCTTAAAATATACTGTAAGACAGAAAAAATGATACACCAGGAAGGAGCTATGCAAATTGATCACAAATTGACATTGATACAGGTATTGATGGAAAATACAAAATTGTAAACTTTGGCAGCTGAATGGATGAATATATAATTCTGCAGCACAGTTTCACCATGCAGCTGGTAAGTATACTAAACACAGGACATGTCAATACCAGGGCATAATGCCTTTTGTGAATTTCATTCTGTGTAATTAGTTGGACAGTAACTATGTCTTGCAGACAGGTGCATGAACAATATACACAGATGATAGCATTTCAGAGAGGATATGTAGTTGGGCTCAAAGAAATTGGTTGGAGTAATTGATGAAATGCTCAACATTTGAATAGGGGCAATTCCATTATTTGACAATTTCAACAGGAATGTGTAAACCACAGTAAACACCGTATCAAGAAGGAAGTGGTCAAGCTAGGGAGATAACAGAAAGTGAAGCCTGGACAATTCTCAGAGGCACTCAGAGCTGTGGATGCAATATTATCATTGATCTGACATACAACTGGTGTTTCAGTGACCATAACAACTATTAATAGGTGGCTCACAGTAAAGGGGCTGAGGTCATGGCACCCCTGGCACCAAATGCCATTGATCTCTGTACACCAGAAATCCCATTAGCAGCATTGTCATGTATATTCAGCCAGGAATCGCATTGAATGGAGTAGAATTGTCTTCAGTGATGAGTAACACTTTGAACTGACACCAAAAGGGCAGCAAATACATGTCTGGAGACAACCTGGACAGGAGTAAGATATCAACCTGACTGTCGTCCACCATATAGCCTGACAAGCAGGAGTGATGTGCAAGGGTGCCAGTTCATTTCATAGCAGGAGCCCTTTGGTTACCGTCTGTGGTATCCTTACAGCACAGTAGTACATGAACTATATTCTACGCCCCATTTTGTTGCCCTTCAGTGCAAGCCATCCTGAGCTTCCATTTCAGCAAGATAATGCCTGTCTGCACACAATGATAGTTTCTGCTGCTTGTCTTCCAGACCATACCTTGACCTGCAAGGACGCTGGATTTCTTACCAGTACAGAATGTGTGGAGCTTTATGGACAGGGCCTTCTATCCAGCTCAGGATTTCAGTGATCTAATGTGCCAGTTGGACAGAATTTGCCACAATATGCCTCAGAATGGCAGACAACCATTCTATCAATTACTGCAAAGCTCAGTAACTGCTTACAGAAGGGCCAAAGGTGAACCAACACATTACTGACCTCCTCAATTTGTAAAGCTCTGTCTCTCGAATAATTCATCCAATTTTTCTGAAATTGTAATCATTTACTTGTCTGTAAATGTACGTCACATCTACCGATATCCACCGTATTTGGGTAATTCTTTCCTGGTGTGTAGTAATGGCAGAGTTCTCATACTTAGCTATATTAACATGGACATTAGGTATAAGACTAGAAATGTGATGTATCTATTAGACATGTTAAGATCACAAAACTACTACTGTCTGTGTGATAATCCCATCAGACTGAATGCAAAATTAAAGAGTATAACCTGCAACTTTCAACCATACAAAACTGTATTTGATACCATAAGCGTCAGGCTGTCAAACTATGCATGGCTGTGGCTTCTGCCCCCTCTAAACAACAACATAGACAGTTCTTCAACTTAACTTTGAAGGGTAATCAGAACAAGCAATGAACCTGAATTGATTCAGTTAAAAATCAATCTTAATCACATAAGCTGGGGCACAGTAGTCACTAATGACATGCCTGCCAATGAATCAACACACAAATTTTTAAAATTGTTATTAAAAAAACTCGAGATATGTTGTCCCAAATATTGCAAAAAACACACAAAACAGAATCAGTATAATAAACCTCAAGAGCTAAGGAACCGGTACATACTACACCTGAGCAAATTTGTGAGGAAATGACTGTACACTGTGACAGATGACAGTAGAGTCAAGCTGAGAATGAAGCTTAGATGGCAGCAAGAAGGATGTATAGATTAGAAATTAGAGCCTCCAGAGGATAGTCGATGACAACTAAATACTCAAGTGAACAATTACACTCCTGGAAATTGAAATAAGAACACCGTGAATTCATTGTCCCAGGAAGGGGAAACTTTATTGACACATTCCTGGGGTCAGATACATCACATGATCACACTGACAGAACCACAGGCACATAGGCACAGGCAACAGAGCATGCACAATGTCGGCACTAGTACAGTGTATATCCACCTTTCGCAGCAATGCAGGCTGCTATTCTCCCATGGAGACGATCGTAGAGATGCTGGATGTAGTCCTGTGGAACGGCTTGCCATGCCATTTCCACCTGGCGCCTCAGTTGGACCAGCGTTCGTGCTGGACGTGCAGACCGAGTGAGACGACGCTTCGTCCAGTCCCAAACATGCTCAATGGGGGACAGATCCGGAGATCTTGCTGGCCAGGGTAGTTGACTTACACCTTCTAGAGCACGTTGGGTGGCACGGGATACATGCGGACGTGCATTGTCCTGTTGGAACAGCAAGTTCCCTTGCCGGTCTAGGAATGGTAGAACGATGGGTTCGATGACGGTTTGGATGTACCGTGCACTATTCAGTGCCCCTCGATGATCACCAGTGGTGTACGGCCAGTGTAGGAGATCGCTCCCACACCATGATGCCGGGTGTTGGCCCTGTGTGCCTCGGTCGTATGCAGTCCTGATTGTGGCGCTCACCTGCACGGCGCCTAACACGCATACGACCATCATTGGCACCAAGGCAGAAGCGACTCTCATCGCTGAAGACAACACGTCTCCATTCGTCCCTCCATTCACGCCTGTCGCGACACCACTGGAGGCGGGCTGCACGATGTTGGGGCGTGAGTGGAAGACGGCCTAACGGTGTGCGGGACTGTAGCCCAGCTTCATGGAGACGGTTGCGAATGGTCCTCGCCGATACCCCAGGAGCAACAGTGTCCCTAATTTGCTGGGAAGTGGCGGTGCGGTCCCCTATGGCACTGCATATGATCCTACGGTCTTGGCGTGCATCCGTGCGTCGCTGCGGTCCGGTCCCAGGTCGACGGGCACGTGCACCTTCCACCGACCACTGGCGACAACATCGATGTACTGTGGAGACCTCACGCCCCACGTGTTGAGCAATTCGGCGGTACGTCCACCCGGCCTCCCGCATGCCCACTATACGCCCTCGCTCAAAGTCCGTCAACTGCACATACGGTCCACGTCCACGCTGTTGTGGCATGCTACCAGTGTTAAAGACTGCGATGGAGCTCCGTATGCCACGGCAAACTGGCTGACACTGACGGCGGCGGTGCACAAATGCTGTGCAGCTAGCGCCATTCGACGGCCAACACCGCGGTTCCTGGTGTGTCCGCTGTGCCGTGCGTGTGATCATTGCTTGTACAGCCCTCTCGCAGTGTCCGGAGCAAGTATGGTGGGTCTGACACACCGGTGTCAATGTGTTCTTTTTTCCATTTCCAGGAGTGTATATACTCAACTCAAAGTGTGACTTAGAATGAAAAGTTATCACAACAAAAATAAGCTCTGAAATTAAACAACATTTGAATCCTACCAAGCACCTACATAAATGCAAAATTTACCACTTCTGATACAAATAAAAAATCTCGCTGAAGATGTAAATAATCTTTGGCCCCAACTATAGATAACAAGCCATCTGACAACTTCTGCTGGTCTTGTGTAACTTATAGAACAGTTTGGGAAGCACTTATCAAAATTAGCAACTCATAAGTCAAAAGCTTCTATGGACTACCAAATTATGTAATAAAAAACATTAAGAATGAAATTTTACAGCCACAAACTCAATTCATCAACCAAATAATTCATGAAGGTTTCTTTCCAGATGGCCAAAACTTACTATTTTAACATCTATTCATACCAGAGGTAATAAAGCACTCCCTTATAACTACCATCCCATATCACTCACACCAATAATAGCAAAGACAAATTAGATTAAATTAGATTTACTTTCATTCCTATTGATCTGTAGTGAGGAGGTCCTCCAGGATGTAGAACATGTCAGAAAACCAACAATACATGACTAATATTTACAACTCAAACAAATAAACTAATGTACCATACCACAGGTCCCAAGTGTGACGATCATTATTTTAATGAATGAATAACTTTACAAATACTAATGCACTGAATTTAAAATTATTTTTTTTATTTATAAGATAATAAACATGTAATACAACTACTATAATACTTATTTACAATGAACACATTACTGCACTGAAATTGTGCAGAAGTTATATTGTACTTATATATATATATATATATATATATATATATATATATATATATATATATATATAAAAATCAGTTGGTTCTACTTGATAAATTCTGCAATGGAGTAGAAGTAGTTGGCCACCAATAAATCCTATAGGCTTCTCTTAAACTGAATTTCATTGGTTGTTACGCTTTTTATGGCTGCTGGCAAGTTATTGAAAACGTGTGTTCCTGAATAATGCACACCTTTTTGTACAAGACTATGTGCCTTTAAATCCTTGTGAAGATTATTCTCATTTCTGGTATTGATAGAATATTATATGCACAAACAGATGAAACAGCACTTTGAGGAAAATAGCATACTTAGCTCTTCACAACATGGTTTCTTTTAAGTGTAAAAAAAAAAAGCAACCTCTGCAGTTGTTCTGGATTTGAGGAAGGCTTTTGATACTGTCTTCGACCGCATACTAATAGTAAGGAGCCAGTACTACAGAGTTGGAGAGAATGCTCTTCACCTTACTGCATCACATCTAAACCAGAGGAAACAGTTAATAACTTTACTCAAAGATCAGAATGCTTATCTGCTACAAAAGACATCCCACATGGTTCAGTACTTTGTCCTTTCTGATTAATTGTGTGAATGAAGGATTTGACCTCATTTTTGGCATTTAAGTTCGTATTGGACACATATGATACAACTCGATTTATGCAAGCCGATAATCTGTAGGAGCTGTGACAATATATATATATATATATATATATATATATATATATATATATATATATAGCAATAGCCAAATGTACTAATTGGTTTGAGACAAATTGCTAAGAAATTAATTGTAATAAAACTGCAGTCATTGTTCCAACATTAAATGAAGATTACAAAATAATTAACCTTTTGGGTTTCTGCATAGACCAGAAACTCAGCTGAATGAGTATTTGCTTATTCCTGCATTCTTTTCAACACAACAAAATTTACCAGCCTGTTGACAGATCAGAATTGATGTATTTACTATGCTTGTCCCGTTATAGGCCACATTCTATTCAAATCCCAAGAACCCTTGTTGTTTCTTTATTTACAATGGGTTGATTGTTGCTGGTGGCGTCAGGTTGATGCATGACACTCTTTTGACCTCTACAGATATTTATTGATATTGATTTCCCATGGTTTTTAATGAGCTGATTTATTGTTGACCATTTGCTGAGCTGACTTATAATAGAGTTTACTACATGTAGGATATCTGCATTTTGAATTGCTTTCATTGATAATGTTGGGTCATCAGTAAACATATTTGTTTTACTTAAATTACCATGGACATTCAGGACACTGATATGAATCAGGCGAAGAACAGTTTTTGCTGGCCATGGTGGCCAAGCAGTTCTAAGTGCTTCAGTCTGGAAACGCGTGACTGCTACGGTCGCAGGTTTGAATCGTGTCTCGGGCTTGGATGTGTGATATCCTTATATTAGTTAGGTTTAAGTAGTTCTAAGCTCTGGGGACTGATGACCTCAGATGTTAAGTCCCATAGTGCTCAGAGCCATTTGAACCAGTTTTTGAACAGTTTCCATTAATGACCCTTGAGGAACCCCGTTGGTGACTAAGAACTCTACTGAGAAATATCTTGTAACTTTTAAACAGACAAAAATCTTATGATTCTACTTGTACATGCCTGATACTTAGTTTTTGTGTGTTATTGGTAAGAAATAAACAATCCCTTCATCTAGATACAGCATTGATGAAACCAATATTTCTATTGCTCTACCCACCCATTAATCAAAGGAAATTTTTTCAAGTCATATGGGTAAAGAGAGAAACAACAGAGAATGGAGTTCAGAATACAGTTTATTCTGCTTCAAACATCTAACATGTTAGTAAAGTTAAAATCTTTTAGATTATAAGACTGCATCATATTTCCTTATAAAATATCAACATTTTGCCCCCTCTACTTGGATCCCAGCAGAAGGGTCGAAACACTGATTATTTTAGAAGGAAATATGACGTGGCCTAACAACTCAGAAAATTTTAACTTTAGTGAGAATGCCCACGAAAGCCTGCAGACTTACATTTTACATGTTATTGGTAGAAATTCTTAAATGTAATGCTAAGAGATATGAGGTCCGTAAAATTTCATGATATTTACATCAGTGACACATTGCTTCCTGTTATGTGGAAATTATACATGGAGCAAACTTTTAAACAACGATTTGTTACAACTTTGTTTGACAATAATTAGTTAGAAATTTATGTCACTTAAGTCTTATTCCTCACAAACTTTTATGGAGTAGCATGCTGTCCTCTTAAACCAACCTGCTAAAATAGTTTTAAATGTTCTGTAGCTAACAGAATGGGCAGCTTTCGGAAGTCTACTAAAAAATCTGGGCCTAGATATCTCAAGAGGACGTCGTTATCAGGAGAAAGAAAACTGGCGTTCTACGGATCGGAGCGTGGAATGTCAGATCCCTTAATCGGGCAGGTAGGTTAGAAAATTTAAAAAGGGAAATGAATAGGTTAAAGTTAGATATAGTGGGAATTAGTGAAGTTCGGTAGCAGGAGGAACAAGACTTTTGGTCAGGTGATTACAGGGTTATAAATACAAAATCAAATAGAGGTAATGCAGGAGTAGGTTTAATAATGAATAAAAAAATAGGAGTGCGGGTTACCTACTACAAACAGCATAGTGAACGCATTATTGTGGCCAAGATAGACACAAAGCCCATGCCTACTGCAGTAGTACAAGTTTATATGCCAACTAGCTCTGCAGATGATGAAGAAATTGATGAAATGTATGACGAGTTAAAAGAAATTATTCAGGTAGTGAAGGGAGACAAAAATTTAATAGTCATGGGTGACTGGAATTCGTCAGTAGGAAAAGGGAGAGAAGGAAACATAGTAGGTGAATATAGGTTGGGGGGAAGAAATGAAAGAGCAAGCCGCCTTGTAGAATTTTGCACAGAACATAACTTAATCATAGCTAACACTTGGTTCAAGAATCATAAAAGAAGGTTGTATACCTGGAAGAATCCTGGAGATACTGAAAGGTATCAGATAGATTATATAATGGTAAGACAGAGATTTAGGAACCAGGTTTTAAATTCTAAGACATTTCCAGGGGCAGATATGGATTCTGACCACAATCTCTTGGTTATGAACTGCAGATTGAAACTGAAGAAACTGCAAAAAGGTGGGAATTTAAGGAGATGGGACCTGGATAAACTGAAAGAACGAGAGGTTGTAGAGAGTTTCAGGGAGAACATAAGGGAACAATTGACAGGAATGGGGGAAAGAAATACAGTAGAAGAAGAATGGGTAGCTCTGAGGGATGAAGTAGTGAAAGCAGCAGACGATCAAGTAGGTAAAAAGACGAGGGCTAATAGAAATCCTTGGGTAACAGAAGAAATACTGAATTTAATTGATGAAAGGAGAAAATATAAAAATGCAGTAAATGAAGCATGCAAAAAGGAATAATAACGTATCAAAAATGAGATCGACAGGAAGTGCAAATTGGCTAAGCAGGGATGGCTAGAGGACATATGTAAGGATGTAGAGGCTTGTCTCACTAGGGGTAAGATAGATACTGCCTACAGGAAAATTAAAGAGACCTTTGGAGAGAAGAGAACCACTTGTATGAATAAAAAGAGCTCAGATGGCAACCCAGTTCTAAGCAAAGAAGGGAAGGCAGAAAGGTGGAAGGAGTATATAGAGGGTTTATACAAGGGCGATGTACTTGAGAATAATATTATGGAAATGGAAGAGGATGTAGATGAAGATGAAATGGGAGATACGATACTGCGTGAAGAGTTTGACAGAGCACTGAAAGACCTGAGTCGAAACAAGGCCCCGGGAATAAACGACATTCCATTAGAACTACTGACGGCCTTGGGAGAGCCAGTCCCGACAAAACTCTACCATCTGGTGAGCAAGATGTATGAGACAGGTGAAATACCCTCAGACTTCAAGAAGAATATAATAATTCCAATCCCAAAGAAAGCATGTGTTGACAGATGTGAAAACTACCGAACTATCAGTTTAATAAGTCACAGCTGCAAAATACTAACGCGAATTCTTTACAGACGAATGGAAAAACTGGTAGAAGCGGACCTTGGGGAAGATCAGTTTGGATTCCGTAGAAATGTTGGAACACGTGAGGCAACACTAACCTTACGACTTATCTTAGAAGAAAGATTAAGAAAAGGCAAACCTACGTTTGTAGCATTTGTAGACTTAGAGAAAGCTTTTGACAATATTGACTGGAATACCCTCTTTCACATTCTGAAGGTGGCAGGGGTAAAATACAGGGAGCGAAAGGCTATTTACTATTTGTACAGAAACCATATGGCAGTTATAAGAGTCGAGGGGCATGAAAGGGAAGCAGTTTTTTGGGAAAGGAGTGAGACAGGGTTGTAGCCTCTCCCCGATGTTATTCAATCTGTATATTGAGCAAGCAGTAAAGGAAACAAAAGAAAAATTCGGAGTAGGTATTAAAATTCATGGAGAAGAAATAAAAACGTTGAGGTTCGCCGATGACATTGTCATTCTGTCAGAGACAGCAAAGGACTTGGAAGAGCAATTGAACGGAATGGAGTGTCTTGAAAGGAGGATATAAGATGAACATCAACAAAAGCAAAACGAGGATAATGCAATGTAGTCACATTAAATCGGGTGATGCTGAGGGAATTAGATTAGGAAATGAGACACTTAAAGTAGTAAAGGAGTTTTGCTATTTAGGGAGTAAAATAACTGATGATGGTCGAAGTAGAGAGGATATAAAATGTAGACTGGCAATGGCAAGGAAATCGTTTCTGAAGAAGAGAAATTTGTTAACATCGAGTATAGATTTAAATGTCAGGAAGTCGTTTCTGAAAGTATTTGTATGGAGTGTAGCCATGTATGGAAGTGAAACATGGACGATAACTAGTATGGACAAGAAGAGAATAGAAGCTTTCGAAATGTGGTGCTACAGAAGAATGCTGAAGATAAGGTGGGTAGATCACGTAACTAATGAGGAAGTATTGAATAGGATTGGGGAGAAGAGAAGTTTGTGGCACAACTTGACTAGAAGAAGGGATCGGTTGGTAGGACATGTTTTGAGGCATCAAAGGACCACAAATTTAGCATTGGAGGGCAGCGTGGAGGGTAAAAATCGTAGAGGGAGACCAAGAGATGAATACACTAAGCAGATTCAGAAGGATGTAGGTTGCAGTAGGTACTGGGAGATAAAGAAGCTTGCACAGGATAGAGTAGCATGGAGAGCTGCATCAAACCAGTCTCAGGACTGAAGACCATAACAACAACAACAACAGATATTTATGGTTGTTGTGAACCTTAGCTAGCTTACTGTGGGTACATCAATTGATTTTCCAGTTCTTGCGTTGTGTTCATGACCAGATATCCTAAGGTTGACGTCATCTAATTTATCTTTAACATTGAGATGGATAATTTACAAATAGAGGCTATTGATTATAATAATACTGAGCTCTCTGAAGCAATCTTTACAAGATTCTATTGTAGCACATGCTGCTATTCATCTGACAGCCATTGTTTGCTATCTGAATACTATTTTGAGCTGGTGCAGTTACCATATAGAAGAGTTCCTTTGATAACGTGAGAGTGGAAAAATGCGAAACATGCATACACTAATAGGGTTCTGTTTAATTATTCCTCAGTTTGTACAATAGAGAAATCACTCAAGAAAAGTTTAATGTAGGTACATACGTACATCATTACTTTTTATTGCAAACACTAAAATCATATAAAGTCCAATATCACCTGGTACACTGTACTGCATATGACTGAATGTGCTAAATAAATATACTGCCTGACAATGAAGGTGAAGCTGTCAGAAGTGGAGGACGACATGAAATGCATCTGATTGGGTTGAGAGATTATTTGATGTTACTACAATGATTACAAAACTGTCACATTTACAAAGTACTTGGCAGTATGTGCCCATTTAACAATATGAAGTTGCAGTTCCTCTAACCCAGATGAATACACTGAACCATTTGTAAACTGTGTCATAACAGTGTCATACCCTCTCCTGAGACAAGAAGGCCTACCACTGTTGAAACTGGTCGTTGATATCCTGGATACTGGCACTTGGAGAGAGCTGATGTCTGAGCTGGTCCCACAATTGTTCTATCGGGGACAGACCTGGGGGTATTGTTGGCCACAGGAATATCTCAACACAATGCACACAGTTCATAAAGACTCCTGCCCTGTATGGGCAAGCATCATCACGTTGAACATCAGAGCTACAATATTGTCGCATCAGAGGTAACACATGAATATGCTGAGTTTTTGTGACACACTATTATTCTGTCAGAGATCTTTCAATTACTACCAGCTGTGACTAGAAACCATACCCAATGGCTCGTCATAACATGTCAGGAGTAATACCACTGTGTCTGTCTAAAATATTGGAAGAATGGGACAACACCACTGTGTCTGTATGAAACATTAGAAAAATTTGATCTCTCCCCAGGTCACCACCATGCTCACCAGTGATGACCAATTATGATAGTGCAGAACCTAAATTCATCACTGAACACAATGCAGCACCATTCACCAGCAGGCCATGTATCATGCTCACAGCACCACTTTAAACACATTTGTTTAAGCTGTAGTATTAATGGCAGCCCAAGAATGGGATGGTAATTCCACAGTTTACCTGCTGCTACACTTCTACAAAAAGTGTGATATGATATATAATGTTACACGGAATCAATTACTTTTTCTCAGATGGCAGGTGTATATGTGAAGGGCTTATGGTGTGCTTCATGCACAATACAGCAATCCTCCCACATGGTGGTAGGAATTGGAATCTTGACGATGAGTATGTCTGTACTCACATTCCCATGGAATACAAAATCAGGCCACTGTCTTTCCCAAATGCCACATTATTCTGGATATCCCATGAGACAGTCAGTCACCCAAATAGGAACCCCACAATAAGGCCTCTTTCAGATTCTGTCAGGAGTTAATAACTCTCTCTTACATGAGTACATATCTTTCACGGTAGTCACACTGTATTTCATGCCATTAACATTATCCTATCAGGCCAGGTAACAAACTAAACATGAACAAACCTAATGGACTCTGGTGACTGTTTTACATGTCACAGAGAATTACAACTCTAATCATTTAAACTTCAACCAATGATGCATACATGCATGAAGTTACAGTGCCATCTGATCATGTCCTCTTGGGAGCTTCATGTTTTTATATTAGACAGTGTAAACAAATAGGATAATGGGAAGCACATCTAACCTATCTGGTTTCTAATTAATGACTCTTGTTACTACTATCATTTGTGTCTTCAGCTTCTTTGCTTAAATAATACTGGTACACATGTTCTAACAATAACTAGGTCAGTTTTACTTCCAATTTTTTGCCCATAATTAATTGTAAAAGTAATATCGATTACCCACAATAAAGTAATTCTGTTGTTTCACATTGCATATAATTACTTTCATATATTTTCTCATATAACTATTCATAAGACTGTGTTACCTTACTTTAGGCGGAAAGTTGTCCTAGACCGAATATTGCTTCAGGTGTTAGTGCATAGAAATGCCTGATTGTGAATTGTGAACCAATGACTTAGTACACAGTTTACAATACACTGGAACATTTTACAAAAATGTGAATGATATGGAAATGTGAGAACACAGATCATAATATTGGTCTAATTTACTCTCTCTCTCTCTCTCTCTCTCTCTCTCTCTCTCACACACACACACACACACACACACACACACATACACAACACACACAAAATTCCACTTTATTCACACGACTTTATGCATAGGCCTACCACATATTTTACTTTACTCCATTTGCTGTCTTTCTTCCTTTACAATGCCAGTTTCAGCACGATATGTATTTTCAAAATAACTGGGGAAAATTAAAATAGAATAATAGGAGCAGAATCGCTTATTATACAATAATATCTGTCCACATGCGCCGATTTCATGGGGCCTGAGAGGCCCCGAGCCATCTCAAAATAATTTAGGAAAATTATAAGTTACTTTATGATTTTTAAAATCAGAAAGTTATGTTGGAATTATTTATTTTCCTTGTATGACGACAGCTACCTTCTAAAATACATTCAGTAATGAGTTAAAACAAATAATTATGATGGTAGTAAGCAGGTTAACTGAAAACGAGTGGTGTGAATCTTGATAGTGTTAAGGTGCTGTAGGCATACTTAGAATTTGTCCTAGTGTGCGAACCTTCGTGTAAGTCTGGCGCCGGCGGGGCAGCGCTGAGGCCGCGGCGACATCGAAAGAACTAGAGGAGAAGCGCCAGTAACCCTCCGCCTCACGTCGCCTTCACACTTCGAGGCATTACGATGCCGTGGCTATATAAAGCCCATCCTACTGCCGCAGTCGTTAAGTGTGGATAGTTTCGTTCAGTGCATGATGGAAACGTGTTTAGTGTTGCGACTTTAGTGTCTAGTGGACTATTTTATATGACTATATTTTAGTCTCTTATTGTGTTGTGAAATATGTTTGCAAGGGCTAAATTTGTTACCAAAAATTTGTGCTTGGTAGTTGATGGTACTGCAAGTCAACCTCCAACAATTATTGTGTCGTCAATTGCCTCGCCATCTTCAGTCGAGAACCGTTTACAGCAGAAACCTTGACCATCCGGTAAGAGAAGATCATTTCAGAAGTCTTGGTTGATCAAATATACATGGATAGAATATGAAGCTTCTACCAAGAAAATTATTTGCAAAGCTTGCAAAGAGGCAGATGCTAAAAATTTATTACAATTTTCTTAAAAAAAATAATTTATTTACTTCAGTAGGGTTTTCGAACTGGAAAAAGGCTTAGGAAAAATTCCGTCTTCATGAAAATACGTTTACGCATAAAGATGGTGTTATGAAACTAAATTCTATCCCTAACCGAATTGTGGCCTCCCAATTGAATGATCAGTGACACCCGTGTGCTCTGCAGCTCTGGGGATGGCTATGACTTCATGTGTCCCAGTTTTCCCTTGCTGTCAGCTCTCCTAGTGACTTCAGACTTTCGCAACTTGACCTTTCAGAGACTCTTTTCTGCTGGTTCGGCACCTGAATACCGACTGTCTTCTCACAACACTCTGCTTATCACTAGTATGATGGTATCTCTAGGCTTCCATGCTGTCATTATGCTTGCTTGCTGACTCTGTCGATCAGTCGTTCCCCTACGCTGCAATAGCTGTTACGTGTGCCGCAACTCGCACAGCATGTCCCCCTCTGGCAGTCTAGTAGTTCTTGACACAGGCAGTTTGGCTTCCAGGAGCTGCCAAGGTACAACTTGGACGAACTGTTAGTGTCCGCCAGCGATGCTTTCTTGAGACATAATATCCCCCTTTGTTTAGAAAGTTCGTCTCGAATTTTTCAGTTTGGAGTACTCCTGATACCCTCATCTTACATATTTTGCACCGATAGTCATATATTAGAAATCTTTAGCGATTCTTCCATTACCATACAGTTGATTTACATGATTTTCTACTGTTGATACATCGAATCGATAACGAAGGTTTTGGCCATTAATCATACGCTCAATGCTTGTTCTAATAGTTTACACATAATTCTCTATGTCTGAGCTTTGTTTACAAACAGACCGAAGGGTCTTTGGAGCGCATGTAAAACAGAGTGGTGTATTGATTTTGGTTTAAAACAGAAGTAGATTAGGCCCACTACACACATCGCAACTAGAACCACTACAGATAGTTGTGATACTGTGATGTTGTCTACCTCGGTATTGCTGTATGTGCTGGAAAATATTTTAGGCTGTAATTTCTTCTTTTTGCATTGCTACCAGTTCATCTAGTGATCCCATGATATCTGGATTTAGGTTATTATTTGGAAAGATTAAGTTTAGGGTAGGCAGCACCTCTAGCAGTTTCTTGGACCTGTACAACAGAAGTTGTTCCCACTTCAGTGTGGCCACAACAGTGATTGGAGTTGGTAGGCGAAATGTGACGACCGCTAAGAAACAGGTCGTAACGTTTGTTATTTTTCTACTAACCCGTAATTCTGCTCTGTTCATATCTGTTGTTTCTAGCGTTCACAACAGTTTACTAGGATTAGTGGTAAAAAAACAGACTAGACCCATTGGGTGCCTACTCTCTGAAAATGTGGATGTAGCGTTAACACTTCCCACTGACATTCACTTGCTTTGGGTTTTACCAGGAATAACTGGCCATCGCATCCCTGTACGCCGGTCTGTATCACCCTGGCCAGTCTGTATCACCCCGCTTGTACCTTAAGTGTTGTGACCACTTGTTCAGTAGAAGAGATGTGTTTCACATTAGTAAGTATGCACTTTACAGCCCATGTTTACTGGACCTTTTTGCGTTTTCGGTCCACGATACCACATCAAGATTTGAATCAAGATCGTGGCGAGTGTAAAAGTAAATCGAGCTTCTCTGCAGAAAAAAATAAATTTCTATGGTAAAAAGAAAACGTGTGTAAATTGTAAGGACGAAATTTGAAGGCTTAATGAACGTATTTCCAGTTTACAATTTATAATCGGTGCTTTAAAAACGGACATGAAGAAACTTCAATCCTGATTATGAGAGAGGTGCACTCTCAAAATAACACAGAAACTTCCATGTGTAAAAACAGTGAAGCGTTAGTGCTTAAAAACGTCAGTCACAAGTGCATAAAAACCTTATTGTGCACACTGCCGAAGATTCATTGAACATGTCAGTCGGAGCCGAGAAGTTACTAAATGAATTGTAAAAAGTAAACAGACCGTTGCTAATTCAAACATCCGTGTGTAAAAACAGTGACACTTTAATGCTTAAAAACAGTCAATCACAAGTGCATAAAAACTTTATTGTGCACACTGCTGGAGATTCTTTGAACACGCCAGTCGGAGCCGAAAAGTTTTGAAATGAATCGCATAAAGTAAACAGACCGTTGCTAATTGATCCCCCGAGTGCGAAAACTGGAAAACGTGAGAAGATCTGTATATTAGGAGATAGTCACGCCCAGCGAATTTCCGCAGTGTTAACGGAAAAATACTTCAGGCAATCTGGGTTCATGAAGCCCGGGGCCCCATTATGAGAACTAACAAACCTAACAAAATCTAATGAAGTAACTAGCATGACTAAGGATGATTTTGTTGTTTTGCTCGGATGAGCTAATGAAGTTTATAGAAATGAATCATACAAGGCTATCACAGAACTGAGAAATTGTTTAAATAATTTGACTCATACAAATGTTCTCTTTGTGAATCTCCCACGGCGTCATGAATTACAGAGTAGATCATGAGTAAACCGCGAAATTAGTGTCGCTAACAAGAGTTTCGCGGATATATGTACTCACTTCCAGAATGTTGATATTATAGACACAAACATTTTAGAATGAACGTTTTGTACAGCTCAGGGCCTTCATTTAAAAGCATCAGAAAAAGAGGTTCTTGCAGATAAAATTTTTACTAGTATCTCGCCTGATAATAAAGAAACCCGGCCAAGTAGCAATCTAAGGCAAATCACAAACCGTTTTTGGCGAGCAGCAAACAGTAAAGCCCCCAATCATTTGCAAATTACAAAGTGGTTTAAACCCAGTAGGTCTGAAACGAACAATCAAATCGTAAAACAACCTCAAATTACAAAATGGTTCAAGCCAAAAAGGATGGTGGTGAATGAAGCACAAATTTTGCAAGGTCCAAAAATAACTTCACCACTTGATCGTCACCAAGAAGCAGAAGCCACACTCAACACACACACCAAGAATTTTTTCAGGCATAACGTCACCTGCAGAAGAAAAAGAAGAGCGCCCACCACCACCAACGACAACATCAACAAAAACAATGACAGCAACAGAAGAAACATAAATAGCAACTAAACCTAAATCAACAGCAGAAGAACCAACCGAAGCTGAGGAAAAACCAACATCAGTTACAGCAGCCGCCCAACCTCCAGCAGAAACAGTGCCAGTAAAAAAAGCAAACACAGTCACTGTACGAGAAAGCATGTCACCGAAAGCACCAATAGCAGCGGCCACTGAACTTCCAACAACAGTAGCAGCTGATCAATACTGCCTAAGGTGGAGCCAAAGGCTAGGTACAGCTGCTTCACTCAGTGACGATTTTTATGGCACCAAACGAAGAAAAGGAAGAGATTGTGACAAATCAGCCTGAAAAATTTCAGATAAGTGTCAGAAATTAACAACAAATAAAAGGTATTGACAAAATAACAAATACGTGCAAAACTTTCTAGATAATGAGTCAAAACATTCAGTGTCTCAATAATAAAGTGTTAGAATTAGAAGTCGCCATAAACAACTTTCTAGATATCCCTTGTATTTGTCTATCAGAACACTGGTGCAGGGTCAGTGAATGAAGTCTTACAAATATAAGCAATTTTGAATTAACATCTCATTATCGCTGCAGTGTTTGTAAAAATGGTGGAGTATGCAATTATACTAGGGCTGGACTACAGCATAAAGCTAGATCTGAAACATACCATCTAAATATCGAGAAACATTTTGAATCATGTGCCATAGAGCTAAAATCTGAGGAGAAGGGTAAAAATCTAATTGTCATATAGAGGTCACCACTAGGTGACAAAAACTTTTTTTTAAAAATTTGGAACCAGTGCTAAATATTTTGTATATCAATGACGTGAACTTATTACTATGTGGGGATTTTAATCTCAACCTGTTAATTGAAAATGAAGAAAAAAGACAGCTTTTGAGTATCCTAAACAGCTTTCACGTGAAGCCACCCTTCACAGACCCCATTAGAACAACAGAGTCATCTTCAACCCAATTAGATAATATCTTTACAAATATCGAAAATGATGTTACTGAGGCACAAAACGTAAACTTAGGTCTTTCAGACCACAACACGCTACTAACATGCATAAATTCTTCTGTACCTGAGGTGGTTAAGTACAAGTGCGAATATAAAACGCACTTCTACCAAAAAAGGTTAATATTTTTATCCAGTCGTTACCAAAAGAAACCTGGGAAGATGTGTACTCAAAATCATCAACTAATGAATCATTCAATGCATTTTATAATACTTTCATGTCCATATTTGAGATGTGTTTAAAAAAAAAACTGACAAGAATTAATGTCATGCCAAGAAACAGCAGCCAGTGGACAACACCTGCTATCAGAATATCCAGTCAAAAGATAAAACTTCTCAATCAACTGAGAAAAGACAATCAAGATGATCAGTTTGTAGAATATGTTAAGACATATAAGAAAATTTATAAGAAAGTAATTAAAACAGCCAAGCCAATGCACAATGAGAAGGTAATCATAGGGATAGCAAACAAGTCGAAAGCAATATGGAATATAGTAAAAAAGGAAACAAACAAAAGTGTTGAAAAGCAAGATGACATTGTATTAAAAGATGATCATGTTGTGTTACTCAGAAATGGTACTCTAGCAAACTACATAAGTGACTATTTCATAAACACTCCAATCATCTGAGTAAAAATTTTGCTAGTAATAGTAGTACCACACTATAAAGAGAGGAAAGTGCTAAGTCAATACTGCTATGTCCCACAAATAAATTACAAGTTCTTAAGATAATAAAAACAATGAAGAGTAAAATGTCATCTGGAATTGACGAGGTACCGCGTACAGTCATAATTAAATGTGCTAGTGTCAGCAGAACCACTCTCACACATCATAAACATATCATTAACAGAAGGGGCGTTATCACAAAGATTAACAATTTCAAAAATAAAACCATTGTATAAAAAGGATAATATATACGAAGTAGGAAACTATAGAGC
Organism: Schistocerca serialis cubense; assembly: GCF_023864345.2. Classification (NCBI taxonomy): domain Eukaryota; kingdom Metazoa; phylum Arthropoda; class Insecta; order Orthoptera; family Acrididae; genus Schistocerca; species Schistocerca serialis. Next base: position 740,047,402 of record NC_064640.1, read on the forward strand.
AGTAGCTTTGTTATCTGTATTTTCAAAAATAGTAGAGACTGTCATGAAAAATATAATTACAAATTACCCCGAAAAATTCAATCTCTTGTCTGTAAACCAACATGGTTTTCACAAGGGCATGAGTACAGAAACAGCAATTACCCAACTCATCGAAAACATTGTAATAGGACTTGACAGAAATAACAGTACAGTAGGAATAAACTTAGACTTATCAAAGGCATTTGATACTGTTGACCATGATATCTTGCTAGACAAACTAGAAGCTATAAGTATACGAGGAGTTGCATTAAAATGGTTTCAGTCATATCTCCACAACAGAAAACAGGTAGTATAAATTACCTATGCAAACAATAAAAACCAATGCATTGTGTTCAGATTGGACATGCAGACTGTACCAATTGGAGTAACTCAGGGCTGCGTTTTAGGACCTCTCTTATTTCTTATATATATATTAATGATATCAAGATCCCAATCAGTAGTACGAACATAACTTTGTTTGTTGATGACACAAATATTGTTGTGACAGATATAAACAAGGTATTGCCAACAACTGCAACAAGGGATTTGGAATACATACAAAGCTGGTTTGAACAGAGAAGACTAACTTTAAATATTTGAAAAACTAATTATATACATTACAGGAAAACAAAGCCTCATCATGATATGAACCTCAAAATTCAAAATAAACAAATTGAAACGGTAGCTGCCACAAAATTCTTAGGTGTGCAAATTGATGAAAATTTAGACTGGATAGCCCACATTCTGTACCTCACTAACAATTTAAGCTGTGCTTGTTTTGCGTTACGCATAATTAGTACTCTGTGTAGTAGAGAGTGTAGCAGAACTGTCTACTTTGCTTACATCCATTCTGCTATCACCTATGGTCTAACCCATTGGGATCATAATAAGCCAAACACGAAAACCATCTTCACCTTACAAAAACGAAATGTTAGAATAATTTCAAACAGTAAAAGGCTAACACCTACCAAACAGTTATTTCAACACCTAAATATTCTACCCTTACCATGCCTCCATATAAAAAATTGGTTGTTCATATAAAAATGCACATTGGTAATTACAAAACCAACTCAGATCTTCAATCATATAATACAAGAATGTACAATGACAACCACATAAAAAGAGTAAACAAGGCTTTAACACAAAAACAAACCAACATTCAGGATACTATTTTGTACAACAAACTTCCAACTCAGCTAAAAGAAATAAAAACATTATCTACGTTCAAGGAAGCAATATTTAAATTCTTAATGACCAGTGCTATTACAGTGTAAATGAATATCTGCTGTAACCTTGTAGCAAGTAACTACATCCATTTACTGTATGTTAATAGTACCATACATCAAATACTTACCAAGGGCCGCAATTTTAATTTTTCTGAACAAAAATGTTAAAACAATTATTTACTTGTGATGTATTTCATGTAAAAGGCCCTAAACTAAAGTGTTAAATCAATTATTTACTTGTAATGTATTTCATGCAAAAGTCTTTCTTATACTTTTATATTATTACAGTAACAAAGTTGAATTGCACAAAAATATTGTGATGGGTACAATGAACCATTGTATTATGTAGGAATCTGTACACCCTTACCTTATTTTTGTTATACAATTTTTTCTTTGACGAAATCCATACGATGTACATTGTCTCTGGATGAATAAACAACAACTACTACTACTATCTTAAAACATGGAAACCAACGTGGTTGCAGTAGAAGAGATCTGTTTCATAGTATCAAAGATGAAAAAGTGCTCATAGCTGTCAAGGTAGGCACTTTAGAGCCTGTGTTTACTACAATTTTGCTTCGAATGGTCGTTCCTGTCATTGCCCTGAATTTTGACCCGTTTCCCCTGGGACATCCAGTATATCTGTAATTACAAATCGCGATTCACATGGATGAATTTGTTAATTAGCAACTGTTGTTGAAATTGAATTCATGACTGAATTACTACAATGTGGCCTGCATATCCGTTGTTACAATCTGCAATAGTGGACAGTGACCCGTCATTAAGTCGTCGAGATGTTCACGATACACCCTTTAAATTGTGCCCCAGTATCTGCATTGTTTCTGGGATTGGGTATTCCATTCATCGGGCACCCAGGACCTGGGTACAGCTATATACACTGATTACGGCGGCGGTCCACAATCATGGTAAAGGGCAAATGCAATGTCTGGAAGCATCTTAGTCATATAACACGCCGACATATACCATTCGCTGTGGGGACAGAGATGCTCTTTCCCCAGCCCAGCACTTATCCCTAACTAAATTGCTCATAATTGGGTACAAAATTGTTTTATACCTACAGTATGAGACACAGTTTTGTATATCAGTGTAAATAATTTATGAAAGAAGGTTTAATGCTTTAGAGATTTAAACTATGTGTAAATAAGCTCTATCAAAAAATATAAACAGTATGAAAGAATACTGATATGCTTGACATCGTTAGAGTGTTACTGGAAGCGGCCTGAGGATGGATCCAGACTCAAGAAACTTTCAGTCGTCAGAGGACCAGGCTAGACCACAACCGCCAGCACATCGCGCGTCCACAACTCAGCCAGTACTTCCCTGGCGACTCTTTCCCACGATGAGAACCATCAGGTTGATTGTGAAGATCGTTTCTATGCAAGGTTTGCGCTTCATGCAAACGAATGTTGACTTCAAGCACTGGGTGCCACATGAGCCTTCTGGCTGCAACGAGTATGCTCTTAGTATCTTTCATACAGTTCACCATTGCGCTACGAAACACGAGGCTTCAGGGAGGTACCATATCTGCTCAATAGAGTAAGCAACAGTGATTTGTATAAGGAAATCCTTGACGGCATCTGGTCTCGGGATGGCATCGCTGTTCTGTTCTGTCGTGATTGCTAGGTCGTTCAGCATGGTTAAAGAGTTTCATACTTAGATGTGCTGTCATTGATTATGTCTTCTATAAAGAATGAGAAAACATTATAGTACTCTAAACATACACTATGAGCCAAAACATTGGTGTAGCGTGCCTAGCAGCGTGTTGGTTCATGTTCAGAATGGAATATAGCAGCGATTCTGCGTGTTAAGGATTCTACAAGTCCTTCGTAAGTTTTTGCAGGTATGTGGCATCAGATATCTACGCTCAGGTCATGTGATTCCTGTAAACTGCAGGTTGGTGGTTTGGAGCTGCAGAGATGATGCCCAATAGAGTCCCAGGCACGTGCCATCTGCTTCATATCAAGCGAATTTGGATCCTAAGATGTCAAAGTCAACCTAGTATCATGCTCCTCCAACTACTGTAGCAAGTTTTTAGCTTCGTGACATGGGCTGCAAGGTGCCACCGACTACTGGGAAGACACAACCATGCATCTGGTGCTACAGCGACAATGTGGTGTACTGCGAATTGCTTCCCCAAGTTGTAATCATCACTGCTGAGATCCATTGTCAGCAACTGAGATGTCTTGCAGACTCAGTCCGAGAGCAACGGCCAGGAAGGCTGCCTGAATGGCTGCTACTGCACGTTAATTCTCTCCTGCACTCTGCTAGACTGGCAAAAAACTATACATAGATGGGTTGGGAAGTCACTTCATACCCAACTTATTCACCTCAAGTTGGCTCTCAGATATTCACCTTTTCCGCTCTCTATCGAGCAACCTTCGAGGAACTTCTTTTCCAAATGAAAATGCTCGCCGTACATGGGTCGACGAGTTCTTCGCCGCAAAACCACGTTATTTCCGGAGTCGTGGAATCAAAAAGTTTCCCCAGTGTTGACAAACTCTTGTAAATAATGAAGCAGAATATATTATAGATGACTAAAGTCTCTGCTATGTTTATTAAACTTAACTAAATACGGAACTAACTTACACACTAACCTCATACACTGTCTTCATGTCTGCTGCAGACTGCTGCCTATCCTGCTTAACTGGTTGGGCAACCCTCCGTCATCCACGATCTGCTATCAGGCTTGGACATCCAACAGCTAGTTTCCTACTCATGGTTTCACTGTCAATCAGTCACTTTCCGTAGACGCTCACGATACAAGCACTCAAACAACCGACCAGCTTCGTCGTTTCCGACATACTGGACTCCACGCGCGAGGCCATAGTAGTCTTCCCGATGTGAATGCACTTATTTCAGTCGATTTCCCCATTTGGAGCCCGTATCACGGCTACAACTATTTACTGTTCGTCTCTGCTCCGCCTGTACACTGATCAAGCAGAACATTATGACCACCTACCTAACAGCTGGAAAGTCGACATTTAGCACGGATAACAACGACAATGCATGGAATCAATGAGGCATTGGTAGGTCGCTGGAGGGAGTTGTAAACACAAGTCACCGAATTCCTATAAATTTCTGGGAGGGGCCGAAGAGTTCTGACGCCATGTCCAGTCACATCACAGATATGTTCGATCGAATTAAGAACTGGCGAGTTTTGGGGCCAGCATATTAATTGGAACTCACCACTGTGTTTGTCGACCAACTCCATCACACTCCTTGCCTTGTGACATGGCACATTATCTTGTTGAAAAATGCCACTGCCATCTGGAAACATAATCATCTTGAAGGGGTGTACGTGGTCTGCAACCAATATACGATACCCCTTGGCCGTCATGGAGCCTTGCACCAGCTCCACTGGACCTATGGATGCCCATTTGAATGTTCCCCAGAGCACAACACAGCCGCCACTAGCTTGTCTCCGTCCTGCAGTACAGGTATCAAGGAGCTGTTCCCCTGGAAGGCAACAGATTCGTGCCTTCCCATCAGCATGATGAAGAAGGTATCGGAATTCATTAGCCTATGCAACAATCTGCCACTGCGCCAGCGTACAGTGCCGAGGGTCACGTGCCCAGCGTTAGAGTCTGATGTTAGTTCCGCCACAGTTTGCCACCTGTTCTGTTTTATCAGTCTGCCCAACTTACGACGTTTAACATCTGTAATGAGGGGTGGCCGCCCAACTCCACAATGTACGGAAGTGGTTTCACCTTGGTTTCGCCACGTGTTGAAGACACTCACCACAGCACTCCTTGAACAATCACAATCTGTTCTCCGTCAAACCCAGACAGATCGTGCTCATTCCCCATTATCCACATGGACAGCATGCTCAACTGATACTATATGCACCGTTTGTGTGTCTGACTAGCAATCATTCCTCGCTAGATGACGCTGATATCGCCTGGATGGGTTTGTATCGATAGCAGGTCGGTGGTCATAATATACTATCTGTTCAGCTTATACTTTCGTTACCATATCACTTACCCACAACGCAACCAAGCGGCTCTCAGTCCTTCAGTGAGCAGTCCTCAAAAGGTTTTGGCTTGTAAGTATATATGTATGTGATGACTGAACGATAGAAAAGATAAAAAGAAATACAATAATATAAATGTACATTATGGTGACAAAAGTTATGGGATAACGATATGCACGTATGCAGATGGCGGTAGTGTCGCGCACACAAGGTATAAAAGGGCATTGGCGGAGCTGTCATTTGTTCTCTGGTGATTCAGGTGAAAAGGTTTCCGACGTGATTATGGCCGCATGACGGCAGTTAAGAGCCTCTGGTCAGATGAGTAGCGATTTCGGTTGATAAGAGCTGACGGTAGGTTGGGATTATGGCGCAGATCCAACGAAGCTATGGACTCAAGTTGTCAACAAAGCACTGTGCAAGCTGATGATGGCTCCATAACGATGTGGAATGTGTTTACGTGGAATGGACTGGCTCTTCTGGTACAACTGAATCGATCATTGACGGGAAATGGTTATGTCTGCGTACTTGAGAACATTTGCAGCAATTCATGGACTTGATGTTCCTAAACAACGACGGAATTTGTATGGATGATAATGTTCCCTGTCACCGGGGCACAGTTGTTCACGACTGGTTTGAAGAACATTCCAGACATTTCCAGCGAATGGTCTGGCCACCCATATCACTCGACATCAGTCTTATCGAACGTTTATGGGACATAATCGAGAGGTAAGTTCGTGCTCAAAATTCTGTACTGGCAACACTTTCGCGGTTATGGACGGCTATAGAGGCAACATGGCCATGTTGAGTCCATGCCACGTCGAACTGCTTTGCTACGTCAAGCAAATGGATGTTCGACACTGTATTAGGAGGTGTCACATGACTTTTGAAGACCTCAAAAGTTTCTAGATCGGTATCTGAGCAAGTACCTAATTACCAAAGTAGGTTAAAAAGCTGTGACGTTGATAGTACCTGAATTTGGGCAGCAGCTGGTCCCTGGAAACTGAGTTTTATTTTTATCCTGAAAGCGTAAACAAATCAGCTATGGTTTAAACTAACGTTATACGACGAGATATTGTTTTGGGTGTGAACGAGATAATAAAACAGATGTGCAGCTGAACTGAAAATTTCCTACTGGATTGAACTAATTACGTCATTAACAACAGGGAAGCATGATAAGAAATGACAGTAGTTCCCAGTGTACCTTAAAGAAGTTCGATAGGGCCACCGCTTACGATGATACATAAAAATGGTGCAGTAATAACACATTAAAAAAACTAAACAATGTCTGTCCACAATACAACTTTTATACTGCCAGAGGGCAGATTGTCTCGAAATAGAGCTTCTACTCTCCAATTAACAGGAACATTCATTCGCAGATGTATAATGCGCCGATATTCAGAATTTCATACAGACGAGGAAAGAAATTACTCAGCTCACCTTAGTAATTTCACCGAGAAACCGTACAAAATCATGCACAAGCTCGCATGAGCTGGAAATGTGACTTATAAATTACCATCGTTAGCAGTGAGAGTGTATCATCGTGTCATCTTTCATGTCAGTAATGGATTCGCAGCAAGCACGAGGACCCAAGAGCTGGGCCTAAGACATATATTGCAAAATGTACTTCCGGGAACACTTGGTACACCACCACTAAAAGCATGCTCAGTAATTTTGGAAGTGCATCCTGCCGATACAGTTATATTCTACAGAGCTGCATGGTCTTGGTTGCGGAAAGGGGACTTTGAGAAAGTAAGACAGATCACTGTCAAACAAAAAACTAATAAAGTGCAGCTTAACACATTCACACCAGCGCCAGGTGTTGTGTTCCTCACTGTGGGGCCACTCGTGTATTCATGCATTTCTCCAATTGGTGACGCTGCTTTTCCTGTTTCTCGCTGTGCGGCGGTATCGTATTCGGAAGCTTAGGCTACTATTTTAATATACTGACCTTTAATTTTTAAAGTGACATACACTGATCAGCTAGAATATAGTGACTACTGGTCCAAAAAAATGTTCAAATGTGTGTGAAATCTTATGAGACTTAACTGCTAAGGTCATCAGTCCCTAAGCTTACACACTACCTAAACTAAATTATCCCAGGGACAACACACACAACCATGCCCGAAGGAGGACTCGAACCTCCGCCAGGACCAGCCGCACAGTCCATGACTGCAGCGCCTTAAACCGCTCGGCTAATCCCCCGCGGGCTACTGGTCCCCTACGACATAAACACGTCTGGGCGATAGCAGCGTCACCTGGCGAGGAAGCACTGCTAGTCAGACACACGCACGCTGCAGGTAATCTCAATGAGCCTAATCACAGAAGTCGGACATCGTAGGCTGGGTATACTAGTAAAAAAGAGAACCGTGGCGGAACTAACATCAGACTTTAGTGCTGGGCAGAGTGCAAGTGTGTCTGAACACACACTACACCGAACACTCCTAATGATGGGCCTCCCCTGCCGACGACTCATGCATGTGCCAATGTTAACGCCGCGAAATCTGCAACTTTGACTGAAATGGACACGTAGCCATCGGCACTTGATTTTGGCTCAGTGGCTGAGTGTTGTATAGTCTGATGTATCCCGATACCTTCTTCATCATGCCGATGGGAGGGAACGAATTCGTTGTCTTCCAGGGGAACAGCTGCTTGACACCTGTACTGCAGGGCGGAGACGTGCTGGTGACAGCTTCATTTTGCTTTGGGGATCATTCATGTGGGCATCCATGGGTGCAATGGAGCTCGTGCAAGGCATCATGACGGCCATGGGGTATCGTATACTGGTTGCGGACCATTTACACCCCTTCATGACGATTATGTTTTCCAGCGGCAGTGGCATTGTTCAACAAGATAATGCGCCATGTCGGAAGGCCAGGAGTGTGAAGGAGTGGTTCGAGGAACACAATGGAGAGTTCCAATTGATGTGCTGGACCCCCAACACGCCACGTCTTAACGCGATGTAAGACATCTGGGATGTGATAAAACGTGGCGTCAGATCTCATCGCCACCTCCCCGGAATTTACGGGTATTCGGTAACTTGCGTGACAGATGTAGTGCCAACTCGCTCCAGAGACCTACCGATGGCTTACTGCTTCCATGCGACGATGCATCGCCACAGGTATCAAAATCTTCAAATGTGTGTGAATTCCTAAGGAACCAAACTGCTTGGGTCATCGGTCCCTAGACTTACACACCACTTAAACTAACTTACGCTAATAACAACACACACACCCATGCCTGTGGGAGGACTCGAACCTCCGGCGGGAGGGGCCGCACAGTCCGTAACACGACGTCTCAAATCCTGTGGCCACTCCGCGCGGCCACAGTTATCTGTGCCAAAAGCGGACATACTGGGAATTAGGGATGTGGTCATAATGTTCTGGCTGATCAATGTAAGTTCATTTTTTTAAAACAGCGAGAGATCACACGAAATAGTTTAAGATTAAATTAATCACAAGTTAAGTGATACCTCATTTGATCAGAAAGCTTTCTCGATGAAGGGTCAGCCAAAATTGTATTCAGAGCGCCTGTCTTACAGATAATACATCATACGTTGATGTATTGCAGGTACCATGTTAGGTAGAGGCGAGCGTGAGTCGTAGGTGGTACACGCTGCTTGGTGGGAGGATCTAGCGTGATCCACCAGTGGTACATGCTGGAGGGAACGTGTTAAGTCCTTCAGAATCGGAACGTGACAGATGAGCTGGGGCAATAAGGACGTTGGCCGTAGTGTTTAAAAGTTATTCCTTGACATTCGAGAAAGGAAAAAAAATGCAATATATAAATCCCGGTCGAGGGGAGAACAATTTCATAACAGGACATGAACTGTGCCCTGCCCTGTGTATCTGCGTAAAATCGGCAATCGTCAGGCAAATAGATGTGAATATGGAGAGATCGATACACTAGATGTTACTAGACTGCAGTGTTATCTAAACAGTGGTACCAGCGGCAACATCGCTGTAAATGTGGACTTTCTACTTGCATTAAGGACCCCAAATTCTTGGGCAGCTATATATAACATTATTGCTCAAGTATGTCACAGGCTACTTCTAACGTTCAGGGCACAAAGTAATGTGTACACCTGAAGTGGTAAGCACATCACAGGGTTACTGAAGTTCCATTTTCAGATACGAGGGAAACAATAATTGTTGCCTAACGTATTAAACAAATTTATTGAAAGGCGTCCCTTATATCTAGTTTTGGGGGTTTTCACTGGAAAAAAGATGTTACGTATTGATGCGGCAGGTAGACTCAAAAATGTATGTGAATTCCTAAGGGATCAAACTGCTGAGGTCATCGGGCCCTAGACTTAGACACTACTTAAACTAACTTGTGCTAAGAACAAAACACACACCCATGCCCGAGGGAGGACTCGAACTTCCAGCGGGTGTGGCTGCACAATCCGTGACATGGAGTCAGTTGGTACGCAGTTAGCCATATGTACGGCCAGTGACACATTTTGCGAGACCTCTTGCCTCATCGTTATGCTGTACAGCACACCTTTACAGTCTGCTAATACGATATAACTTGCAAGGAGACGAAGAGCTATCAACATATTGTCTACAGGCATAAAGTCGAAAAATTATTCGAAAATTCTCAGAAAGTTTTAGATAATGTGGGAGACTATATTGCTGCTGATTGATTTATCTTTTATGTCTATTTACTGCGTTCAATAAACTAAGGAAAAAACGCTGTTTAGTATGCACTGTACTGTTACATATGACTTACAACTTATCATGATAACGTTTCTAAAGAAAGTTTTTTTTAATAAAACAAAGTATCCCAGAATTAACCGGATGATACGCACATTCGGCTTCTAAATGGTTTGTGTCTACGTTCATTCCACAGTCGTAGTGAAGCTGGGCTAGAGGACTACCACGAAAATATTCAAATGTAGCAGTAGGGGTAGATATATAAGGAAATCCTGTTAAATCATTCAGTGCCACAATTAAGTGCATACAGCTGACAGAAGCAGAAAGAGTGCGCACTATAAAGTGTACAGTTCAGCAAGTCTTTCACCTGTGGATATGCCGGCCCCTCCTGTCCGAGGTTCGAGTCCTTCCGTGGGCATGGGTGTGTGTGTTGTCCTTAGCATAAGTTAGTTTAAGTAGTGTGTAAGTCTAGGGGCCGATGACCTCAGCAGTTTGGTCCCTTAGGTATTCACACATATTTGAATATTTTTTAGATCTGATGCGTACAGGATCAAGGCAGCAACAAAACTTATAGGGGAGAAGTTGTCTTACGATTTCTTTGCTGCATATCCATCTGCCTACTAGTGGCTCTTTCACAAATTAGGTAAAAATCTTGTATCCAGACAGATTTGAACTGAAAACTACCCCACTCATCCACTTGAAGAACTTTACTACTAATCCAGCATACAACTGCATCATAGAGAGCTTCCTTGTTTTACCAGTTATGGCTAACTAGGGACCCCTTGTGAGCGAGGTCGCAAGGTCAATCTTTTGTAAGGCTAATTTGAAAGTGTTGTGTTATCAGTTATGACAGAAAAATATTACCTGCTTATGACTCACCATTTGCATCTAGAGGTCGACAGAAAATGAGTGTGCAGGATGTGTAGAGATTAACCTTCTATGGGATGTATGTACTACTCGTCACAAAATTGAGATCATCGACAGTCAAGAAACGTTCAAAACAAACCATCAGCTGGCACCACGAATGATGATGATGAGGTCCCATACTCCGAGGAGCATAGGGGCGATGCGGGAGACCCGCACCGCCTACTAGGCAATTAATACCGAATGAAAAATGGCGTTCAACAGTGATCACAAAAGTTAGTACCATCAACATCGAATACCATATTTCAGTGCCTGTGTCACTCCGAATTACGATACAATGTTTCTTCAGACACGCATCCATGTCCGAAGGAACAGGCACTGCGCGACTGCAGCTGTTATGAAATACATGATATGTGTTCGCAGTTGCGATTATGGAAACCATCGGCTGTATAATGGAATGATGACAGTGGAAATTTGTGCCGGACCGGGAGTCGTATCCGGTTTTCCCGCTTATCGGGAGCGGCCACTTTAGCCTTCCTCTACCCAAGCACGAGTGAAGGCCATACCCAAGCTTCCATATGTCGCCAGCAACGTGTCAACATTCTGTACTCATACATCCATTAAGTACATTTCCATACAGGAGAGACATTTTACTTGAGAGTCTCTTGCTAACTGTCGGCGGATACATAGGATATTGCGCTGTGTGTGTTATTCTGAAGTACGGAACTCCGAAGGAACAAAGCATCGTAATTTGGAATGACAGAGACACTGCAAAATCGTATTTATCCGCCAACCCCGGGATGGCGACTTTCAATTAAAACGTCTCGCCTGTACGGGAATAGACATAATGAATGTACGAGTACAGGTTGTAGATACATGCCTGACGACTTATGGAAGTTTGGGTCTGGTCGTTAGTCGTTCTCGGGTAGCTATACAGTAAGGCGACAGCTCGTGATAAGCGGCAAACCAGAGTTCGAGTCCCGGTCCGGGGCAAATTTTCATTGTCGTCGTTCCATTATGCAGCTGGAACTGCTAATATATTTCATGTATATTGAGATCGAAGGTGAACTCCTTGGGAGTTATAAACCATGCAAGACGTTCAGCTAGGTATCCACTCTCAAGGCGACATCACATATTCCACTGACTCATCTTATAGCAACGCTGATATTTCACTCTGGGAAATTCCTTTTGTTGCTTTCTGTCGAGCCGGCCGCTGGTGGCCGAGCGGTTCTAGGCGGTACAGCCTGGAACTGCGCGACCGCTACTGTCGCATGTTCGAATCGTACCTCGGGTATGGATATGTGTCATGTCCTTAGGTTAGTTAGGTTTAAGTAGTTCTAAGTTCTAGGGGACTGATGACCTCAGCAGTTAAGTCCCATAGTGCTCAGAGCCATTTGAAACATTTGAACTTTCTGTCGAAATGCCACCTTTGGCAAATGTTGCTGTAGATATAATCCCATGTTTGCTTTGTTTATCGTTTCTGTTTCTCTGCTTTTTATCAGCACCATTGTGCACTGTTGTGAGTTATTCGTCGAATAAGCAGTTCGACTACGATCCGTAGCCTCATGTTGCACTCACCGTAGGATACTTCCAGTACCGTCCTCTGTCATTAGCAGCCAATATTACGGTTGCATAGTAAACAATATGTGGGTCGTCGACTACCGGCAACATCATTGGTCTTTTGCGACCTCGCACTCAAAGGGGTTCCTCGTAAGACTGATAATTCGCACGTAAATGGCAAAGTAAGCTCCATTTTATGTTTCAACGAGCTTCCTGGTCTCTAAAACGTAAGTCTGCTACCTCTATGTCATCTCTTAAATTGAAATAATTCGGAATATTTAATCTGCAAGACAGGAAAATATCGAGGGAATTTACGATGATTCTGAACCACTCCAAAAAGTAAACCGACGGCCACGTGGTTGACGAACATATTCTACAGTGTTTCTAAATGTTCGTTAGACTAGTGACAGACAGAATACATCTGCTCAGCCGATGTGTTTCTTGAGCTGGCTGGAATCGTGAAGATCGCCCTTCGAAGATGCATTGTTGGCTGCCACTGCATTGACTGGGAAGAGAATACCTAGCATAGGCCGTTATTTCTTAATCTGTAACTATATTTTGGAAGTAATGCGTAGTTACAAATAATATCCAGATGCACTGACTGCTCCATCATAAATAGACAGTAGGGAAAATTATTTGTGTACATTTCCTCTCCAGTAGCTGTTGCCTTAAGTGAACTGCAAATTAAATATGATTCACCGGAAGCGATTCGCCTTTTTAATATCATCAGACTCTATTAACAGTATGAATAAATGACATTTATTTTAATATTACTCCTATATACGTGAAAACAGCATTCCTTATGAATGCTTGCAATGGCAACACTTCTAATACGTAATAAAGCAAACGAAAAGACGTCATAACACTGTTTGTAGATGTTCACGTTTTGAAATCAAATTTAATAAGCTGCGAACAACACACAGTTTCAAATCACAACAGCGAACTGTGCAACGAAATTTTCCGCAATGACCAACGAATCGGACTAAGGCCACTCAGATAATTAAACAGGTCAGTCATTCCACTGCTAGCTAGATTCCATTTTCTCGTAGTGTGAAAGGAGAAGCAGTTGTGATGAGAATATGAAACAAGGACCAAAAAGAACCGAATGCAGTGTGTAGAGTATGTCATTCTTAAGCAAGAGTGTCCTTCGTTCTATAAAAACAGAGACGAAAAGTATCGTCTGCTCTTAATGATTACGGTAAAACCACTCTTGATGCTTTGTCAGTAAAAGCAAAAAGCGTCTGATGAATGAGCTTTTCACTTTGCAGACAGCTTAAGACCGATAGGAACGAAAGTATCAAGTTGGAATGTCCATACAGTACCTTGCAGTTGTCACATCTTGCTCGTAGTTTATTTCCCAGTTGTTTCACATTAACAACCTCTCTAGGCTACCACAACAAAGATATGAGAAATACCTAGGTGTAAATTTTAAAACAGACTGCTATGTTAAATATTATAGAGCTTGCGTCTGAAACCGACTTAGTGGAAAACGCTAATTATACTTTTATTTCATCTTGGAGACTATTGGAATGGCTTAAAAATGTATTAAAGATAATTCCCACGCACATTAACTTGTCTTGGGATACTACTGCACATGTCTCTTGTTTAACTAAAATGCTGAGTCACATAAATAGGGTAAATACAGAAAGAAGCATAGGCATGGGGACAAGACATCTCATCCTTTATGTCCCTGTGGAATAACATGAAAATATTAAGCTCTGCTGAGGCAACGAATTTAGATGAAATGAGGTTGATAAAACGAATCAAATATTTCGAGATGAAACCTAAACCATTTATTGTGTAAGTATCTCCGTTTTGAATTCGCCCCTATACGGCTAACAAACACCTAATGTGTGTACTTGATAATCTCTTAGAGTCGTTTTAAATACTTTGCTAACTCGAAGTCGAAGTAGGGAGTGTCGGTCACTGCATCCTACAATTTCATCGATAAACTCAGCAATGATATAGTTTCAGGAAGAGAGTCAAAAAGGGATAATAAAAGTGTTCACAAATCAAAGGAAATGGAATATGCCAGTTTCGACGGAATCATTATGGTTTAACCTTACTTTAACAAGTCGAATCACCATAGTAGTCCTGAGGTATGCACATCGTGGTACTTAATTTTGCCAGTGTATTAGTTCCTCAAGAGAGACGTTGTGGGGCTATTAGAGATTGGCCGATCTGTGTTTCCTGTGCGGAAATACTGAAACTATGTTTTACAAGGAGGACATTCTACAGCCCGCTCTCTGACGCATTTGAAACTTAACTTGCTGAAAATAAAGGGGTTCATATTTTGTCTTAAGTGCTAACACTCAGTACTTTCCGAGAAAATAACAGTCAAAGCTCTGACGCTGCAGCATCAGTTCACACACGTTGTGCCATACCAAGCGAATTGGCACCGTGCTAAGAGCAGTTTCAAACTTTCGCGATCCTTGGTTAGATCCAGTCTTATGTTTTTAAATTTTTTTCATCTGTTGTCCCGCAAGTATGTGACAGTGACATCAATATTTTTGTGACCTAGTGAAATTCAACGGAACCATCTAAAAATAAATAAGCGTTTCACATGTTATTAAAATTAGATTTTATCATCACAAATCTCATATCACTTTATGTAACTAACAGTAACTGAAAATGAAAAAAATGCTGTAATTCTAGGATATCAGTTTTCGCTTTGATTTTTACTTTTATAGTTCAAGAGGACCGGTGTATTCTCTAGGGTCATATCTCTCATGAAAACACAGAAAACAGAAAAAATCGAAGCACCACCAGCATCATGGGAAGGCAAATATGCCGCTGTTACATCCTTTAATGTGAATATCATTAGGAAATGCAACTTCGTTAATACTGCTAAGTACCTCGCAATCTGGTGCTAATTTCTTGGCAAATGAAGCACATCAAAGCATTTTCTCTAAAGCTAGAGGCTGCAATTGATTACGCATTCAGGCGTATATTTTCTTAATTTCAGCACCTCTACTTACGATGTTTCCTTTTGCTGTGCAATGAGAATGAGGCGCTTTGGTAATGGGCGAATGTAAGTCATCACCTATCAGTAAAAGTATACATCTTAGGCTTAACAGAACGGCATACAGTTTTGCGAAGTTACATTCAACGAACACTTCGATATTCCGATTTCATCGACAGCCAGACCAGCGTATATGGAGAGATAGCTTTACTCGCGCCACTAGCCATTAATGCACAGGAACGGCTCCAGTTTTAAGGGGAGACGGAAGGCAATTTTTATCCTTATTCTGTCAATGCTATTTTACCCTTTGAGTAGGTACACTTTTCAAAAGAACTATAAGTGATAAAGCAATGAAATTTTTACTGCATATATATAACATATATGCTTCAATTTACAAGGAAAATCAACACAATACCTCTTATGGTTTGAAGAAAAACATTTTATTCTTTCACTAGTAAAATTAACTTCTCTTTATACGTTAATTATTATAAAATGGTTTCTGATTGTTTGGTGGTTCTCAATTTACTTGTAATAACTTATTACTATCTGCAGTACAAATTGACCAAATTTAATGTTTCTAATCCCTTTAGTTTATCAAATAAGGGTACCTGAAAGTAAAAAAAACATAGTTTTGAGAAAAATCAATTTAAATTTTAATATTGCAATTCTAGTCTAGTTATTGATGAGAATTACTTACCACTAATATTTTCCTGCACTGTACTGAGCGTCACTTGACTCATATTGATCTTATTTTCTTCTCTTGGTCCCTCTTCATTTTCTGTCTCGCTTCTTTTGTGCATTTTAAATTAGCAATATCTGCTTTGCAGATTCTCTCTTTATCTATTTGTATCAAGGATTTTGCAGTATTTCCACTAAATTTTATGCCCAATAGCTCGAAAACATCCAGTTTTCTAATTACACCATCACTGAAGCATGAAATACGTGTAACCTGAGTGTTGTAAGCTGAACAAATACAGTTTTTAGTAACCAGTTGCAATTGATAGAATTCACATATTCATTTAAATTTTGGGTTTTCCCATAAAGACATTTCGTCAACAAGGTATCTTTACAAAGGTCTCTAAATATGGGTTTAATTTCATTCATTACAGATGCAGATAAAGAATGTTTGTAGTCATATCTGGCACTTTTCCTGTACTTGTACCAAGCGTCAGGATCATTCAGTTAAAGACCGTGCACTGGATTTTCATTTGTGGGAAGCTTATGGAAAAAGATAGCCCATACAGCTTTTTTCATGCTTTCTAAATTCCCTACATTTCTTCTTATGGTCAAGCCATAATAATTCTGTAATGCATCTATTTCAACATTTGTCAGGCGACCTTTACCACCTATCTTCTTACCATCTTCCAATACTATTTTTGACTTTTCTTTCAATAATCTTGTGAACCTGGACCCCATTCTCTTCTGGACAAGCCCAATGCACTCTAATTTAAAAATTGTGAGATTAGGACCATAGGGTTGTTCTGCACATACCCAGTCATAAGCCTTGCTGTCACCATCCCCCAAATACTGTGTGTATCTGACACCTCTGCCACTGAACGATTAAAAATCCTGAGAACTCTTGCTACTTCCATCCCACCACTTGGACCAGTATAATTCATCTGACAGTTATATTCATGCTCTTTCTCAGTTCCACTGCCACAAGTTTTACAGTACTTACTTAGAATCTCTACATCAATTACCTTGCCAGTATCAAATGATGTAGCTGTCACAACACCATTTAGTGATGTGTTCCACGTTTCTACCAGCTGCCATCAAAACATGCACAAATATCACCACTTTCACTGTCATCACTTTCCTGGAGTACTTCTTCAGCTGCTTCCTTCATTGAGATGTTAAAAATTTCAGCAGCAACAGTACCAAAAACATTATTGTAAGTCATCAATTTTGCAAGAGGATTTGGAAAGTCAAGTAATGCACATTAAAGTTTGCCTGTCTCCATCCCTTTACCACTAGATCTGGGACCATAAACTAGCCTTATGTTTTTCTCATATAAATTACTATTTGCCACTTTTGATGTCATTGTTGTAGCAACTGCACCACGTTTTGTACAACTCAGTGTCAGGTTTGAAACAATTCCTTTACGAAGACACTGATTTTCACCCAAAGATACATCACCACCACATATTCTGCACACAGTATTTTTAGAAATGAAATCACAGAGCATGCTAAGGTTTACCATAATATTCCCAAACGAATGTTCATCTCCACAAGCTGACTGGGAGGAACTGCCTTGAAGACATTGCAGTTTCTTTCTTGATGTGCTGATTTTCTTTGTGTCTAACATTCTTGGTTCCTTTGACCCACTAACCTGATTTACCTTTACGTATTTATTTCCTCTGAATTTTAGTTTAGGCGAGAATTTCTTTATTCGTGGCATTTTTATGAAAACACGCTGAGCCAAATAAAATACAAATCAACACGTACTTCACTCACAATGAACTTCACTAAGTACAATCATTAACGCTCGAAACAATAACAAACACGATCGGAAAAGCGAGTATCGATAGCAGATACAGGGTAGGGAACACTGAAGCGATAAAACAATACAAGCATGAAATATACAAGGCGTGAAAGAGTGCTGTGCATTAACTCTGCATGGTGCAAAAAGGAAGGTGTGGCATTTAAATGCCAGATTGCACAAAGCGTCAGCAAAATCATCATATCTCATGAAGAAATTGTCGTATTTATATAAAACAAAAACTGTTTCACGCAGGAAAGATTAGGCATTTCAAATCTGCTAAAATCTAAAAATCGAATTGCTGAAGTCCACTTGCCTTCTGTCCGTTAAAGGGTAGACATGGATGGGACTCTGGTAGCTATGCGACAGCACTATCTGTTGGCAGACGACGTTGAAATCATTATCAGTACACCTACTATACCCCAGGTGGCATATTCCATCATTGGATCAAAATCGACATCGCCTTTCGAGGTGTACTAAATTTTTTTCCTGCTACTATACTTTAGCAGTATAGAAGATCACTCACTGATAATCAGAAGCTTTGAGTAGGCACACCCAAAAAATAAAGAAAACTTGCTAGTTTTTGGAGCTATCCTTTTCCACGCTAGAGTGCAAATACACGCATACACACACACACACACACACACACACACACACACACACACATATATATATATATATATATATATATATATATATATATATATATATATATGCACTCATAAACATATATGAAACTGGTTGGATGAACAATACCAGATCTGAATTTTGGTAGATGAACTAGTACATTGCTGTAAACATCCTGAAGTCATAACGCGAAACTATGTCGATGATAGACTATATATCTCAATAATGATGTTACGAGTATGACCAAAAATTTGTTTTGTTTGGTGGTGAATAACTGGTAACTTCCACCACATCACATTACATGCACAATAAATCGTAACACTGTCTCGCCAAAATCTGGAGTAATTCGAAAAATAGAACAATGCAAACATCAGTCACTTTATATAAATATCAAGATTTTCACAAAGCTTGAAACTGTGTAACCGGCATAGGAAAGGCATACTTCGTGTTGCGAATATGGCCGTGATTAGTAGACAACTGGAAGTTATGCAGTTGTCTCAAATTTTTTTTATAATGTTTGGACTTTTACACAGGAAAGGCGAAGTTTAAGACATAATACTCAAAAGACATCGCTTAAACGCAGTTTTGAAGACCCAGTAGATAAAACTAATGCAAATGGAGAACTTTCAGCAGCGTTCAACGGGTTGCAACACTTGAGTGTACAGTCATTTTTAAGGAACCTGGCGCTCTGGCTGAAATACGCGTCTTTCCCCAGATACTATACAGGCACACTAAGACTTGTTATCCTGTCTAGCAGGTTAGCACAACTGGCTACAGTCTACGATATGTATTACTATGTATCTGTTTTAATATATGTTGAAAGGTTGAGAAACTGTGATGAGTCACTATTTTATGATAATTAATTTTTCTTTTACCAGTTGGGTCTAGATTATGGTGTAGTTTGACAGTTTTCTTTTGAGTTGGTGAAGTCAACGAATAGGATAGCAAAACACTGCCTAAAGTGTCTTTTATTCCGCAGAAATATCAGCACATTTCATCTCTGTATAAGTGTCAGTGTTCCATAGAGGCCTTTTAGGGGCTTTGTTGAGAATTCCTACTCACACGTGTAACACATCGGACTCCCAAACAATGTTGGCCATGAGTAATCTGTCTTTAACATCACCGATATCTGGCCTCACCACCATGATGAAATACAGATATATCTCCAAGAAAATTGCATGCAGAAATTACAGCTGCTTCAGGAATGTAGTTGTGTATCGAAGGATTCCAAATTTATACAAAATCTAGACCTTCTCTAGTGTGTGTTTTAGTTACGCCAGAGCAGAAAGGGATCAGTTTACTGCGGAGCCAGCATCGTCAAGACTGAGCCATTAATGATTTTCAGAAAATGCTCTTCACAGAAAAATTATAACTCATTTTCCGAATGATTCTCTTTACACTTTTAGTGTTCCAGATGGGGACTCAAACTATACAACAGAGTCAGCTGGTCAAAAGGATGAACCCTATTATGGTGCTATTTTCAGAAGAAGTACGATGGGCACAACTGTATTATTGCTGGAGGAGGCTGCAGCACTGTAAGCCCTTTAACGATACTGTCGAAAAAAAAAGAGAGCAGCTGCAATTGTAGTTCGGTTTCTCTGATTTCCTTCATGTAATTAGAGAAACACAGAAATAATACTACTGCGATCGCATTTATGGTACTAGTACCGAAACTATTTCCGCCGACTGGTGTCAGTAGTTGGGGTAATATTTGACATTCGTCAGTGTTTGGTGAAAGAGTAGTTTTAAAAAATTTACAATTTGCCAGTAAGAACTTGTATTGTGTGTCAAATCTTATGGGACTTAACTGCTAAGGTCATCAGTCCCTAAGGTTACACACTACTTAACCTAAATTATCATAAGGACAAACACACACAGCCATGCCCGAGGGAGGACTCGAACCTCCGCCGGGACCAGCCGCACGGTCCATGACTGCAGCGCCTCAGACCGCTGGGCTAATCCCACGCGGCGAACTTGTATTCATTTCACTAAACATAACTCCTGAACGGGTTTTTAGTAATGGCTACACCTAGGCGTCCTATGTGATCATGGAACTTTTAGTTTCCCGTTACTGGTTTCAAGTCGCCTAGCTACTCATCATCATATGGTACAGTCCTTAGTGATAGTTCAGAACATTGTGGGGGCCGCTGTGTAGAGTTGTTTCAGTCCACGAGATTGTTCCTAAGGGCACACATCACTTTGGAAAACATTGTTTAAGATGTCCAGTTATCTTATCAACACAACACCGTATACACATTGCGGCAGTTAACAACCACTATGTGTTTTACTGGATGTGAAACTAGTAATGGAAAAATAAAAATTCTGCCTTTACGAAAAGCGACTGGTTACAGTCATTTATGAAAACCCTTATTCACCACAGTTTCATTGTTCCAGATACATAGTGGTTAAAACAATTCCATAACTTCTGGACTGTGCCTTAGTTCTTAATACAAGCAAAGAAGAGAATAGGGAACTGCTCTCATTCTTTTCAGTAATAATTCTAGGACAGTTGCGGCCCTCGGTGACAACATCGTTAAGCCATGAGATCTTCCCACCCCAACCCCTCCTCCATCTCACAAAGGCCAATACGTATAAAATGGCAGACAATTCAAAATTTGGCGAGAAATTCAAAGTTTGGTGGGAAATTAAAAAGAAATAGCCTGTTTGTGCTAGTGAATTTCACCCACTCTTGTGGAAGTAGGGTTGTTGTCCTAAGTATGAACTGGTCAGAAATGCAAGATGACGCATTGTCATGCTCGCTGGCATGGAATACTTGCCCTGGCTCAAAATGTCGCAATCCAGATCAAACTTGTTGGGCTGTTTATAAAAAGTGTACACTTCTTGTATATCGTCCCAGAACTGGAATACTGGCCCTAGCTCTATGATGTCACAATGCAGATCAGAGCTGTTGGGCTATTCATGACAGCATGCAATTCTGGCATACTGGTCCAGGCTTCAAACACTGGGACAGACTCTATGCCCTCAGAATCCTAGTTCTGAAATACTAGCACTACGACACCCAAGACAAAGGTTGATTGAGCAGGTCCAGGCCTGTCTGCTGGCCTACTTGACACGTTTTTCCATTCAAGCTACCATTCGCTCAGAGGTGCATGGCCACGGCATGCTCTAAGTATGGATCCCTCCAATTCCGTTATTACTGAAACAAACTCTGGTGAGGGAAGCGGAAGAGCTCTCCACCCCTGCTCCGCCCCTGCACTACCCACAAACTGCCTACGCCAACACTACCACCTCAGCCATTACTCAAATGCCACTCTCATCAACCATGCTGCCCTGCAATCCACACCACCTGCCACTGTGCATGCTGCTCCACAACGAGCTAGGCCAACTTCCCCCCAATTCTGCTTGTGCTATGCTTAAACAACCTCCACCGATCCATACCAACCATAATAACTCCAAAATGTTGAGAAAATCCACAGAGGCCAAGTCTAAAATGATAGGGACTCTGCTGGGTGACACCACCAGAGAGCACTCGTCCTACCTTTAAAACTGGTTACATCACTGATGCAGCCTGTATACATACATACCCTAATTTTAGAACATTGTGTTGGGGGAGGGTGATGTAACACTTACGACATTACATAACAGGCATAACCTACATGCTTTAGCAGACTGCTTGCCCAGGCTTACCGCATTCTGTACAACATCTCACAGTTCCACATAAGCAACAAACCATGCAGCTGCTATCATCTCCAGTCGTGACCATCCACTTTCTCCTGCATGATGCAGGTCTGAATTGCCAGGTGCTATGGTATACAGGAAGTGTGCCCCACACACAACTGGCATGCTCTGTAGTAGGATATATTAATTTCCAGTGCCTGACGTACATTCACCTAGCAAGTTTCTTTCTTACAGAGTTCCAAGCAAAATGGTCGCAAACTGTAAGAGAATGAAGCTACTACTTTGTATATCGATTCTATCCGACAAAAACCATTTATAGGTTTCCAGAGGGGATTAACAGCAACTGTTTACAAGACTCATGGAAAATAATGGTTCAGAAATTATGCTATGTTCACATCAGCCCCTGTAAAATAATCGTCAACGATGGTGAACTATTTATCAAAACAGCGACTTCTTGTGGTGATGATAATTTGTTCCCGTCTTATTTATGACATATCAACACTAAAAGCAGTCATCAGAGTCAGATACCAAACCACAGCACACCATGTATCTAACACCAACCAGAATTCAGGAATACTACCTTTATATTCCAACACGTTCTTGACAACATAATCTAAGAGTAGTTCAAGAAACGTCTCACACTGATTTAGCCTCTCCATAGCGATCCGTATTGTAGAGTCAAAGTTGCGTAGATTCACCACACTCAAACACTTGAAGTTACTTGTTTGTGACACATATGCGTTCTTCCATTGTTCCATATGCAGATGGAATAGCAAAAGGGGTCTATTAGCAATGAAATAAGATATTCTGCGCGTATGTAGACTTCCAGCGGATAGATGGTCATAGTCGCCTTTCTAAGGTTAGAGGCTTAGCTGAAGCAGCATCAAAATCTTTAACATCACACGCAACAAAAGTGTCTCATTTGTGATGAATTGTAAGGATATCTGGAGAGGAAAATGCGATATGACAGTTCATACAGATGTGTGGATCGCTTTGCTTCAGTTGGTGTAGTACCATACTAAGATTTGTAGTAGTAGCAGTAGCTTTTTTTAAAAAATACGGTGGAGCCCCTCCACGCTCACACCAGTATAATGGCCAACACGAAAGGTCTACTACCATCTCTGCATATTGGTTAGTTTTCAGTAAGTGTAGTTTTGCAACCTATGGGTACTGCAATGCTTGTGAACGTCTGGTTATCATTAATTATTAACATGCACTCATCTGGAGGTAGACAGGGTCGAAAGTTGAATGAGGGTAGTGGTCTGAAGGCCAGAGGAAAATAAGTGCCAAGGCAAGAGCCAAGGGAAGAAAGCCTCTGCGATACTTCAGTTGGACTGTAAGAGCATTAGCAGATTTCTTGCAGCTGTAACAGGACATGCAGTGGTAGGTTTTGTTAGTACTGGGCATCATGCAGGCAGATACCTTTGGGTAGTGGAGAGATGTTCCTCTGCAGCAGCAGCTGGGTACCGGTGTTGGCATCTAGGTCAGCATCAGCATACCTGTAACAGTTTGGTTCATCATCACTTAGTGCCTGATAGGTCATATATCGGGTCACACTGTAGGGTAGTCACCTATGATAGCAACTGGCATATCCAGTCAGTGTTGCTGATGTGCAGGGGCTTGCCAAAGTTGTCGCCTGTGAGTGTATGTTAGCTCGCCATAGGTGGTTATGCCCTAGCTAGCTGTGTCTTCAGCCTCTTACACTTCCACCTGTGGTTGTGATCATAGTTTCCCAGAGTTAAGAATGAAAGGATTGTTCGAATGTTTCGAGTTACACTAGCAGTAGTGATAGTAGATTGAATAAATTCAAAGTGTGGGTTCCAGTACGAATTAAGATTGCTGTAGTTTCCCAACTAGCTGGAGGACTCTCAGCCAGCTGTACCACTGCATCCAAACACGCTTCTACTGGGTGGCAGTGTAACTACTGAATTTACACCAGGTGTCGCTGTAGATGTACCTTGGTGTGATGAAAATGTAGTGTAGACAAAACGCTAAACTCCAACCCTCCTGTCTGGGCTGGCACTGAATTTTTAAATGATTTTTCACACAAATTATTATTTACAACAGAATTCTATCCACTAGTAATCTGCAGTGTCAAGACTTATTACCCATCAGCTATAAAGTCTCTGCTATGATACTGTCAAGTATCTATTGGAACATGAAGTGTACAGTCAGAATGAGGAGTTAAGTATGTATATAGATGTGTCTATGTGTGCTGTACTAAACTCTGCTAGTATTACTCCTATAGACAGAAACTCCATACAGGCAAAGTCAACAGACAGTGTTCTTAAGTCTGTTAGAGCTTCAATTCGTTTGCGTGGAATATATTCTGAATTTAAAACATAAAAATCAGTTACTCGAAAGTATTGTTGATTGGTGAGTGGGACTGATGTAGAAAAAAGAGAATGACAATATTTTTAACAGTTGTTATTTATTTTCATAGCTTTAGTATTTCATACATTTTCTTCCCCATAGAGAGTCTTTGCAGGCCAGTTGCCGCTGATATGTGCGAGAGACTTAGAACATTTTAACTGAGATGAGAATTTTACACTGAAAGATCTAAGAGCTACATTTTCTGGTACAGGTGCTCTTAGTTTCTTCCACCATATCACCATTACCAAGTACCATCCTATCATAATCCTACAGCAGTGGATATAGTTTGTGAGACATTCAGCTGTTGGGAAGGTAAATTTCCGATGAGGTGGGAACAGATGTTTGAAATTATAAGCAAAAAAGCATGAGAAATAGGAAAAAAACTGACATAAATGTAAAAGAACCTATTGGAATGTAAGTTCAAGGACTAGCTGGCTGGACTGACAATGGCTAAGTCAAAGTTACAGAAGATCTTGTTCATCGAGGAAGAACTGACAGCTACTGTGTAATTCGAAACAGTTTTTCCATTAGAGCAACAATTTATAACATCAGTCATCGCCAGTTTTAGGTTTTATTAACGAGTGTTTTAAATGCCTTCTTGCTGATTTTATCTGGTATTCCTCCCGCTATCACCTTTCATCCCCATATAGTAGACATGGTTATCAGGCTTGTGAATGATGAACATAAGAACCTGAGTAATTTTTTAGGTACCACACACATTTTGAAATTGTTTGGCAGCTGCTCTCACCGTATTATCAAGAAGTTGATGCATACTTGACGAATCACAAACATGTGTATGTATTGATCAGATGAACCCCACAACGCGTTTGTGGCATGGAACAGGCGGGTGATGGGGGAGGGGGGCGTTACTGCCCCTCTCGAGCGTCACCCTACCCAGGTCGCATAATTTTGCAACCACGTTCAGTTACAGTTGTTTATCGTAAGGCTAATTTGCTGTCCTACCTCGGCCAAAACTGTTTTCGGATACAGATCTATACTCCAATGCCCATCCTAGGCGTTGTACTGCCATGTCTGGAGTTGTAATTGAGTACAGTGCTGTATTACACTTCCTGTCTAAATGTGATATTTACTGCAACCACGTTCACGTACGTATTTGGGTACAGCACAATATTCTGTACCCACTGTCACTGTATTCTCCTGACCGAAGTCGGCCGGAGTGGCCGAGCGGCTAAAGCCGCTACAGTCTGGAACCGCACGACCGCTACGGTCGCAGGTTCGAATCCTGCCTCGGGCATGGATATGTGTGATGTCCTTAGGTTAGTTAGGTTTAAGTAGCTCTAAGTTCTAGGGGACTTATGAGCACAGCAGTTGAGTTCCATAGTGCTCAGAGCCATTTGAGCCAACCTGTCCGAAACCAAATCTGGGTATAACGCTATACTGTACTGTCTGGCTACTGCACTCTACTATCCATATATATGGGCAGTGCTCCTGAAGTCTAGTCTCTACGCTCCCATAAACACATGGTGTGGTTCACCTGTTCGATAGCTATACGTATTTGTTATGTATGCTTCAACTTCTTGGTAAGATGACTAGTCCACTGACATACTCTTTAACAATGTGTGTGCTACGTTTAATGATTTCTCAAGTTATCAATTTCATCTCCGTCAAGGCTGAGAACCCATGGAGATGACAGTGAGATGGCAGGAAGAATACTGGATGATATCAGCAAGAAGGCATCTAAAACCACAATGAAAAAAACACGTATTTCTGGGGTGGCTGACGTTAAAACTGGTGCTCTGATTGAACAACGGTCGGGAATATCGCAGTGGCTGTCAGCTCTTCCTCGATGTACAAGATCAGCTGTAAGTTTGTCTTACCAATTGTCAATCAACCATCTCACTCTTCAAATTACATTTCAGTAGGTTCTTCTAAATCTTGTATTATTACATTTCTTTTTCCTACAGCTCAAGCTTATTTTCTTACAGTTTCAAACAACTTTTCTCCACCTCATCGGAAATCTACCGTCCTCACAGCTGAACGTGTCACAGATTCCTCCTACCACTGTAGGAATGTGACAGGAAGGTAGTGGTCGTATATTAGAAGAAACTGAGAGAAGCTGTAACAGAAAATATAAATCTCAGACCTTTCAGTGTAAAATATCATCTCATGTAAAATATGCTAGTTCTTTTCGACATAGCAGCAGCGACCAGACTGTAAACTCTCTCTCTGGCACAGAAAATGTGTGAACTACTAAGTCTCTCCTCCAACATTTTAACTATTAAGTTGGTTGGTTTGTTTGGGGCAAGAGACCAAACAGCGAGGTCATCAGTCTCATCGGAAGGAAGTCAGCCGTGCCCTGTCAAAGGAACCATCCTGGCATTTGCCTGAAGTTATTTAGGGAAATCACGGAAAACCTAAATCAGGATGGTCGGACGCGGGACTGAACCTTCGTCCTCCCGTATGAGAGTCCAGTGTGCTAACCACTCTCCACCTCGCTCGGACAACTGTTAAGCCTCTTGGGGTATTGTATAAGGGGATTAAACACAATGCAACATGTATGAATATAATTTATTATATACAGTTGTATACATTGTTAATATACATTTTATATTTTATGATCTGTGGAAAACAAATAACCATCGTCAATAAAACATTATCATTCTGCTTATTATACATCAACATTATTCATTACTCAGCAAAGCTTTCCAAATAACTGCTTTTTATGTGCTTTAAATGCAACCTGTATTTCACACAAACAAACTGGAAGTCTACTAGGCTTAGGAATGTCATCTGTAAATCCGCTCGCATGGAGTTTCTGTTTATAGAAGTAGTACTACCAGACTTTGTTGTAGCGCAAATACTCTCACGGATATACACACTTAACTCCTCAGCCTCATTGTATACTTCGTGTTGGAATAGATACTTGACAATATCACCGAATACATACTTTCATTATCGTACAGTTTATGATTTACAAGTACTGGGCTGATATTCATTGTAAATCCTGGGGAAGCAGTAATTTTATCAGCCTCTTGCACACGTTATAAATGCCGCATTTTCATCTGTATGGTTTAACTGCAATCTCTTCTTGGAAAGCTATCTACAGAGTCCTGACGGAGGATATAAGTACAATCCTCTTTTGAAAATTTATTTGCAATCTCAAATTTCCTTTTTTCTTTCTTATTTGTGTCTTTTACGAAAATATTAATAAATACAAAATACTGAGCATTATTTCCGTTTATCTGAAACGTAAATAACGTAAAATCTGAAAAAAATATTTCCGCATAATTACTCGACGCCAAGCTTCTCCGATTACTGTTTTCTACTCTTTCCACTTCGCCAGTGGCGACCAAGATATCAACTCGTGGGCCGTACGTGGGCACGAGTGACAAAGCGCACAGCCTCTCTTCACATTTGCCCCGCCGTCACACCACGCTGTAGAAAGCCAGGAGGAGGAAGAAGGGAAAATTGCGAATGCGCCGCATTTAAATGGCAGGCTCCATACCACTCGGTTTTACATTTCACATTTCCTAATAACATAGGTCACAAACAAAACAAATTTTTAGTGTTATTTAATTATTTTTGGCGCCCTGAAGACGTAATACAAGTTTTATCTGCTGCAAACATTCGGCATACGGACAGACAGATAATTTCAGTTTCGCACTCAGGCAGATGCGTAATCGTGATTTATTTATTATCATAATTTTTCTTTGTCTTTCACACAAACATGTTGATCAGAATATTGTAGCACTTTTGCAACGTCATTATGGCGACTTGGAAACTCTACCTGACGAATGTAATGTAAAAAGGTTTGTCATTAAAACTACAATTACCTTCCAGGTGATTCAGTTACATCTGCAAATGCGCAGGGGCCATTTCAATTGAAACGGCAAACGGTTTCGAAAGCAGCTCGGAAGCAGATGTTAGACTGACAGTGTCCTCAAAATCTTTACAAAACTATCCTTGTAAATCTTTCAAGGTAACAATAAATTCTTCAAATCTTGCATTATCTTTAATGCCAGTGATCTTAGGGAACTTGACTGCTGTCAGAATGTGTCCCTTCTACAACGCGATTTTCTTTTTAAATGTATCCCCATCAAATCAGAAAGAAATTATCTTGCTCTATCTTACTGTTAGCAATGTGCCGTCTGTTTCACGTAAAATATTAAGTCGGTAGTCCATTTCAGATGTTCTAATTTTTGTTCCCATACTCCTTTTACCATCATATATTCAATAACAGCGATTTTAAATAAAAAAATTTTTCCAGGCATGCTCCTTGTCTTAACCAACAAACTTTGCAGTAATGAATCAAGTCTCCATACTCTTTGATCAGTTCCATCGAAAACTGTTGCACTGTCAATGGAACAATGCATGCAACTTCAGAAATTTAGTTATTCGTACCAGAAATCGTCATGTGCTCCAGGCCTGTAAATTTAGCACATAGTGTTTTCTAATGTACGGAGCAATGAATCCCGTCTGTCGATTGTTGTAATTTTTTTTTCATTGCCAACTAAATCCTTAAATTCCATCTGCATGGTATAGTGGTGTCGTTTCATAGCAAATATGTAGTAGCTATCTTTCGCTTATGCCAACTGAGAATTCTCATACCTCTCCTCTGTCATTCCCATTCATTTTAAAGGTTGGTGACGATAGATAAGTAGACTGCTGTTTTTATGCAAAGAGCCGCAGGGCCTGTGAACATCGTTCATACCACGAACAAAGAGAGAGACTAATCTATTTATTTTATTTTAGTTATTTATTTATTTATTGTCATCTCAATGATTACATTTGCGATATAGGATTTGTCAGGATACATTTCAACAACTATAAAGTATCTTTCCCAAATTTTTTTCTATGCTGAATTCATATGAATCTATCTTATGTTTAATACAATATACAACTAATAAGTGTTTTTATTACATAATTTGTTATATGCTTGATAGACCTATTCCTTGTTGTGATTTCATTTGTCACATTTACGATATCATATATTCTTATACAGTTCAGCAGAGCTATTCACTTATACTGTAGTGACATTTGTGAAGCATGTGGTCCTTAATCTTCTTATGTGCTTGACAGACATATTCATTGACGTAATTTCATTTGTCACATTAACTTAAACATATATTCTTATACAATTGCGCAGAGATATTCACTTATGCTGTAATAACATTTGTCAAGCATGTGGTTCTTTATATTCTAATACAGTTAAGCATAGAAATTCACTTACACTGTAATAACATTTTTTAAGCATGTGATTCTTATCCTCATTTTCCAGCTCTTAGATATGTTTTGGTAGTACATTAAAAGGTTTGATGCCTTGATTACATACATGTTTCTGACTTTGGGTCCTTGGTACAGCTTGTAAGTGGAGAACTTTACATTGTGGTGTAACGTAATTATGGTAGTCTGTATTGGTTTTCATTTTGTCCTGATTTCTTTTGATCACCAACAGACATTTCAGAATGTTTAGTGATGGAATTGTTAAAATTTTCAATGCTTTAAAAAGGAGCCTACAATGTGTATGAGGTGGGCTCTGGGCTATTATCCCAATAGCGCGTTTTTGTAATCTGAAAATCTCGTTTGGACGGCAATTTGTTTTTCCTCAGAATACTATCCC
Source organism: Schistocerca serialis cubense (assembly GCF_023864345.2). Classification (NCBI taxonomy): domain Eukaryota; kingdom Metazoa; phylum Arthropoda; class Insecta; order Orthoptera; family Acrididae; genus Schistocerca; species Schistocerca serialis. The sequence goes on from NC_064640.1 coordinate 740,077,374, forward strand.
ATAGGATGCAATGGACTGGAAATAGCCATAATATACTAATCTGGTACAGTCATTACTACAAACTCTTGAAATTATTCTAAGTACGAAACATGCTGAATTTAGTTTTAGTGCTAAGCTCACCACATGGTCCTTCCAGTTTATTTTCTGATCAATGTGCATACCCGGGAATTTTGCACACTGTACTCTTTCAAGTTGTTTGCCCTCCATGATGGGATTTAGGTCGTCATGCTCACTTACTTTCCCAGATTGCACATAATTATATTTTTTGCATTCAGCGTTAGCTTGTTTGCACTAAACAATTTTTGTATATCTTATAGAACATGGTCCACAGTACTGTGCAATGACTGCTTCATATCACTAACTATTAAACTAGTATCATCAGCAAATAACATGATTCTAGCTTGTCTCTCTGACACCTGAATATCATTAATGTAAATGAGGAACAGCAAGGAGCCTAATACACTTCCTTAGGGTACTCCTACTGTGACCTCCCTTGGATCTGATCTTAGTTTAAATTTTTGGTTAATATTTGGTGCTGTAATTTCTACCAACTGCCTCCTCTTTTCCAGATACGACTCAAACCACTTTTTTACCGGTTCTCTAATACTTATAGCTTCAAGCTTTTCCAAAAGTATGCTGTGGTCAACAGTGTCAAAGGCTTCTCACAGATCTAGATGTATCCCGACTTCACTTTCTCCCTCTCCCAATTTACTGATTATTTCTTTTGTGTATTCCAGTACAGATGTTTCGGTACTTCTCCCAGCTTGAAATTCATGCTGATTACTGTTTATGAGAGTGTGGATATTAAGATAATGTGTGACCCTATATTTCATTAGTATCTCTAAAACCTTAGAGAAAGTTGGGAGAAGTGAGACAGGTCTGTAGTTTTCTATTTTAAGCTTATCACCCTTTTTCAACAGGTTAACGACTTCAGTAATTTTCAGTTTCTGCGGAAACACGTCCTCAGCCATTGACAAGTTTGCAATGTGTGCCAATCGTTTCGCTAATTGATTAGCTGTTTTCCTTACTAGTATTATTGGCACCTCATCTACTCCAGCTGACATCTTGGACTTCAGACTTTTAATCACTTTTAAAACTTCCTTTTCGTTTGCTGGGACTGCCATCATACTGCTGGCTGTCTTGGGTGCTGCCAACTTAATCTGCTCCCCAAAATTCCTGCTTAATGTCTGGGGTATATTTAAAAAGTAATTATTTATATAACTAGGCATGGCATATTTATCTACCATTTTATTCTCCTCATCTTTTAGAATAATTTCCTTATCTTTGATATGCTATTTTAGTTTTATTTTTGGACTGTTTTACTTCCATGTCATTACTTAGTAACTTTGCATTTGCAATTGCTGTGCTGTATATTTTCCTATACCTTTTTACATATTCTGTAAAATCAGTATCTGCACACTCCCTCAACTCTGAATTCAGTTTTTTCATGTTTTCACATGATTTCTTAATGCCAAGAGACATCCAAGAACTTGACTTTATGTGTCCAGTAGATCTGATTCTGGTCAGTCTCTTTGGAAAACACATGTCAAAGTTCATCATATAGATCAATGCAAATACACTATATGCCTCATCTGTACTTGTTTAATTCATAACATCTAACCAATTTTCATTTTCTAAGATACTTATGAACTGATGACAGCTTTCCACAGAGAAGTTTTTTTGTAAATATTATTTACACCTTTATCTTCCTTTCACCTTAAAGGGATTTCAATGGTGAGAGCATTGTGGTCAGACAATCCTAAATAAATGTTTGTTACCTCTATGTCAGTTGTTGACATATTTGAGAAAATGTTATCTATGAGGCTATTGGAGGTGTTTGTTACTCTAGTTGAATTGTTTGTGTGTGCTGACATGTTTAAACTCTTTAATATGTCCAAAAATTGCCTTTTTTGTTGACGTTAAACTAAAAGACTAATATTGAAATCACGGCAAAGAATAATCACAATTTCTTTTTTGTAAAAAGTATTTAGCAACAATTCTAATTTATCAAAAAAGACTTCTATGTTTCCACATGGTGACCTATACACTGTTATGACTATGACTTTTTTCATCAGGCCATATAGCTGGACAGCACCTGCTTCAAAAAATTTTTCAGTACTTAAGTTCTTTGCTTCACATCTCTTTTTAAATTCTAACTCTTGTCTAAGGTAAATACCAACTCCATCACCTTTTGCAATTTTCATACTATAATAATTTGCCAGTTTAAATGGATTAATATGAATACTACTAATTTCATGGTCCTTACACCAGCGTTCAGTAATACACAAGACATCAGGTTGGGTGTTACTTACTGCTATTTCGCATTCACAATAGTTGTTCCTAAGGCACTGCACATTTAGAGTCATCATTTTTAGAACAGGGGAGTGAACACCGATGGTACTTCTCCTTTCGTTTAACACTGTTAACTTGGAGTTTTCACTAAGGCCAGATACCAAAAATCGTATTGTACCACAGGTTTCTTGTTTCTGTTGCTTTTCCTACTTGAAATGGATGATGCTGATTGATTGTTTATACTAGCTGCTTTTGGAGTGTGATTTTAGGGATTTTTTCTATTGATATAAGGCTTATTTCATCTAGTATCTTTTCACCCATCATCTTTTTTCCATAATAGTTCCTGTGCTGTCCATGCCTCGTGAAATAATTTCTCTCTTAAAAGCACAGCAGATCTTCCTAAATTTATTATTTGATGACTTTATTTCTTTGTTTACACATAATTCCTCAATTAGATCATGTCCATGTGGCACACTCACAACGAGAACCTTTAAATTTAGATCTGACATCTTTTTTAGAGTTGTTTGAAGTGCCCTTGCCGGTAATTGGCTTCCATTTTTGTATATGCCATTTGTTCCACCTATTGCCACACAACATGTTCCAGTCTTAACAAAGTTTTCACAATTATTTACTATTTCACTAAGGGGAGCGCCAGGTTTGACACTGCCTGTTACTCTAAATTGGGACTGCCGATCATTTATTATTTGTGCCACACCGAATATACGGACTTGATATTTGTTGTTCTCCAAGTGCCTTCGTTCAGTTGGTTTTATGGTACTCTTTGAAGTTCTCTCGTTAGAACACAAAGATGATCTAGATTCACTTTCACTTGTCTTATTTTTTGAGTTGACATTTCGTCCTGTGTTGTCTTTATTATCCGTTTTTCTTTGCACTCTATTTACTGACGATTTCATACCGTCAGAAAGATTTCGTTCACTACGAGCAGAAGTTTTGTTTCAAACGAAAGTTGCCGGTGTGTTTTCATTACACTCGTTTTTTAAATCGTCATCTTTCCGTTGCTTTATCAGCTCCTCTAACTTATTTACGTAACGATTTGCAAGCACAAGGTCTTGCTGAAGAAATGCAGTAACACTTTCTTCTATGCAGTTATCGTATCTTGACAAAGCTACCATTAGTAGATCGCAGTATTCCATGCCACAGTCACATTTCGCGTCCCATTCTTCCGTTCCCGCGAAACACTTCGCATGAATCCATTTTTGCGACACTGCACATAACCTGATACATTTCGTGACGTAGTTATTGCATTTTATACAATTTATACTCGATATGTAACCGTTTTCCGTGGAACTATTTATACAACATTTAATCAGCCCTGACATTACGATTCTGTCGAATTCAGAGACATGTGACGACTGAAAACTGCCACAACGCAATGTTAAAGAAATGTGCTGTTCCGAGTACTTCCGAGAAGGACCGAGCAAATGTGAATGACAGGCCAGCCTTTGGCTCACACGCAGGCCTCACATGCTGCACACGTGAAGTTCGGCACGCTGTGGCCGGCCCAACACTACACCAACAGCTGCATGGAAGCTACACTAACATAAATAGCTCATAATTCGCCCGACCCGCGGCAAAATTACTATTTCCTCAATCCAGTTGTCCATCTGGAGCTTCCATTTCTGTCACTTTCATTTCTGGCCAAGCCCTGAATACACCATAAATATGAATGAAATCGGTGTTGACGAATAGGCGCATGAGTTCTTCCTCAGCATTCAAGCTATCTCCACACCAAGTGTCATCAAAATCGGTTTAGCGGTTTAGCTACGGAAAGGTAACAATTCTTTCGATACTGCTCTGTACTGTCGATTAATGAATCATACTCCAGCGTACAGAGTATCAGACCAACTTTATGACTGGATTGAAGAGTTCATATCAAATAGAACACACCATGTCATTTTATCGGAAACAAATCTTCAGATGTGAAAGTGACTTCGACCATATGCCAAGGAATCGTTTTAGGAAAATTACTGTTCACGTTAATTTTTTTTTTTTAAATAACATAGAGGATAACGTCGGAGTCTCTATGAGGCTGTTCACGGATAATTTTGTCGTTTACGCGGACATCACAACACTAAGAAATTGTAACGAACTGCAGGAATACCTTCAGAAGATCTGTGCTTGATAGCGACATTGGCAGCTAATGCTCATCATAAGCAACATTTAAAAAAAATATATGAACGTTTCGTGTCTGAACAGACATCACCCAGAATCTGCATCTGTGATACATACTGTGTAAATTCATGGTGGAGGGTGAGGAGGCGACGCGAGGAGGAAGGAACTGAAGATGTCAGCTGCATCAGGACTTTATGTCGAGCGGAAATGTGTGGCAGACCAGGATTGAACCTGGGATCTCCTGCTTGCTATGTAGTTGCTTTACCCATGTTGCCACCCAGACACAATGTTTGTCACACCCACATGGTCTATCTCGGTATGCCCCTCAGCCAACCCAAATACCCACCTAGCATGACATATCCGTAGTCCCCATCCATGTCCTCCATGCTCGCTTCTTTCAGATTCCAGCAGGTGGTTGAACGTGGCTGTTCATTCACACTGAAGGTGGTGGTTTCATAGCCCATTGAGGTGACCCAGCTGTAGGAACGTATGGTGCCTTGTGGAGCCAGGTGGGAATGTGGATCATCAGGGGTCATACTGAGGGAGTCTGTGCAATTACGCTGAACAACGTGTCCGAATGGCATAGTGATTCACGCAAGTGCCAAGTTAGCAAAAGATTCTGACTTCAAATCCTGCACCACCATACATTGTAGCTTGGTGCTGCAGATTCTGCATAAAGTCTTGAAGCAGTTGCCATCATGAGTCCCTCCCACTCCCTTTCCTTTCTCGTCCTCCCCCCCACCCACCCCCTCCACCTACAATTTACATAAAACTTCAAAAGTAATGAATTTCCGATGAAAATGGTATGATGAGCCATTTGTTCTGCCAATATAACCTTCAGCCAAAACAAAGCAAGTAAAGGCTTGTTTCAGTGACTTAGTTTTACAAAGAAAAATGAAGACTTTATGCAGTCCAAAAATTATATTCCGTGCTTCCTTCTTGAATTGTGACTAATTTTCTTCAACCTGCACTAGGGTTTCAGAAATGAACAGTTCAAGATTCTGAGAACCATTTGGAAATGTATGAGAAACAATGACCCCATTTCCATGAAGAGATGCATCTATTGCCAGAATCAATGACAACCAAGGGTGTTGCATCACATAGCAAGGGGCTAACAATAGTGAGATTTCATAGTTTGAACACTTGCTAACAAGCTGTGGACCATTGGAATGGAATGCCATTACAAGGAAACTGATTCAAATCATAGGCAATGGAAGCTGCCCAAGGAATAAATTTGACAAACAGGTAATCTTGCCAAGAAACACCTGGAGATCCTTCACACATTGGGGAACAAGCACAATTTTGATTACCTTGACATATTTCTGTGTGGGACTCTTACTAAGAACTAATGGTAACCTGAAATAAATGATCATTTAGCAAAATGTCCCTTAAGATCCTTTTCAGACAGAGTCATGAAAATCTGATGAAAGCTGCATGTATTTTTCTTATTTGCGCAGTCCCTAACCAGGGTTTGTCAAGGTATTTGACACACTCAGAAATATCTACTACCAGTCCCTCTAAATTTTTTGAGGGAATACCATCTGGACTCATGACCACAGATGGTAACCTATTACGCTAGCAAAGACCAAAAGGAATATTTAATACAAAGATTTCCTTCAGCTCCTCTGCCAATGGCAACTGAAAACAAACCCATGCCAGGTCAGATTTTGAATATAAGTGGCAACCAGTTAAATTGGAAAATAATTAATCAGGCTGAAGTAAAAGGCGGGAATCTACTTCCTCTTGGGCGCTAACTTGTGAAGTTGTCACACAGACATGAGTAGCCACCAGGGTCATGTACAACTACTAGACAGAGGCACCTGCTATTGTTCCAACTTGTCTAATTCCAGTTTCACTTTATCATAAAGGCCCAATGGAAATGCAGGCTTTTAAAAAATGCAGAACTGTAGAAGAGTTGTAGTCAATCTGGTCCCTGCTGCCCACTGGTGGTTTTAAAATATTATCAATGGGTTTTAATAAAAGTCTGAAATAAAGTGTCTGGTAAGTAACATTATTATGTCCTTAACTTGCTGTAACTCAGCTTTATAATTTCTATAAAGTGAAGTTACTTTGTTACTTGATAAATCACTATTCCTGTGGAGCCAGTAGGCCATTACAAAATTTTTGTGTTAACAGAGATACAATACTGGGCAGTACGTAAAAGGGATTGACCGTACCTTGCTTTGGAATAATGTGTGACTAAAAGTCTAGACTGTCTGTAGACCAGACTGAAACAATAATGCAAATTTAAAACAAAAAATTTCAGTTTCTTCAGATGGCAGTGAAAGCTACATAGTATTTATAGTGTGCTGAATAGGAAACCCAAAACCGAATAGGCAGCAAGACCAAAAACAATTTTTACAGAAAGACTGGTGACCACAAGCAAAGACAACTTCATGATCATGTGTTTATACTTAACAAAAACTTCATTTAGCCTAACAACATAATTTCATTATGCTCATGAACACATACTTGGGACTCCACAGTGTCCAAATGCAAGGGACCAATACTGAAAGCTGTCAGGTGTTTGATCATAGAGGCAGATGCACCTGTATCAAGTAATAATGTAACAGATACATTCTGATTTCTCTGAATAACATAATATTTTTCATAGAACAACTGCAGGATCACATCTCTTGATATTGTTAATCTTGATTGTAGAAACACATGGTAAGACACTTTGACATCTGTCCACTATGTGCCCCTTATGGAAATAGTGTCGACTTTTGGCATTTGTGACTATAATCAGGGCAGTTCTGAAATGGGTGTAAAGTGAAGCAGACAGAAAAATTAGGTAATGATCAAAAACTTTGAGTCTGGAAACTTTGCCTCTGAAATACAAGAGATAAAGTATAGTGTGACTGGCAGAGTGCCACAGGATGAAACCTGTTTACTATAATAAGATTAGAGGGAAACATCTGTGGCATTTTGTTGGTCCTCATCGAGGCCATCATAGACATTTAAAAATAATCAGAAAACGTTTTCTAAGCAGATTGTGAAATTTTAAAAGATCTAGCCACTCATAAAACCTCTGCTTACATTGGATCTAACTGAGGCAACCCTTATGAGCACACATCTCTATCATGGGTTGAGATGAGTTACAGTATCTGCAATTAAACTTCGTGCTTGTACTAGGCTACAAATGCATGTACAGTTACACTTCGTACTCAGTCTTTCAAGATCTGTGATCTGAGTTATGGAGGTGCAAAAAAATCTATTTGAGCTGTGACAAAATACATGTTGGTAAAAAAAGTTATTGGACCAAATTTATATCACAAAACTCATTTATCTACACATTATCGAAAGAACTGAAACGCAGGATACATTATGCATAGCTCAGAAGAGCTGCTGATCCTGTGAATTTTCCAGGACCGAGAATGAAAGCAATCAGAATCAACAAAATATGAATTACAATGATGGGAATTACTGACAAAGCTGAAGTCAATCATTTGACCAAAATGATATCACAGTCCTCCAAAGTAGACCTTAATAATGGTAGACATTATACTCAAGTATCAAGACTTCCCACTTGCTATGAACAAATAACATGATAAGTCCAAAGAATATCCTGATATCACTGTTATAGTGCACAATCGTCATCTGTATATCAGCTGGTCGTGGAGAAGAACACATTATCTATGAAACAGAAGTGACTGCTTGGTCTTAAATCTGCTGGCTGATAGTCCCTCCTGACCAGCTGGCTGGAAATGATGTGCTGCTCACTGCTTCCAGAGACCCTGCTGCCATAAGTGTCATGCGGCATATTGACAGTAAGGTGTCATTAATCAGTAGATCTGGCAGGATTACAAGACTTTAATTATTAATGTCCCTTGTGGATGAAGTCCCGGAATTTTGCGGACAGACCTCCTACATCTAGTATCCCCATCAGTCCTGTTCAGTATGGGTACTATAGAATGGAAAAATATACTAGGATGGGCCACATGAGGGGCCAAAACAAGCTCACATGCTTCTTGAATTGGTATTTTGGTGGATTCGTGTTTATTGTCCACTGTGATAAATACGCCTCCTTCATTCAAGAGGATGACAGTTCAAATCTGCATCCAGCCATCCAGATTTAGATGTCACATTATTTCTGTAAATTGCTCAAGACAGATGTCAGGATGGTTCCTTTTAAAGGACAACACTGATATCCTTAGCCTTCCTTTAACCCCTCTGAACTTGTGCTATATCTTTAATGACCTGATATATCCACACACTGAATTAATAATCACAATGCAAGTTAATTTGTTTCATAATTTATCCATTTCAAGTTAAATTTCACTAAGAGACCAAAACAGAACAAGATAATTTGACCAGAATAATCAGGTATCCAAAGTCTAATCCTCCAGTGTTGTAATCCAGAATGTATCTAAGTTAACAGGCAAAAGCATGTTTCACGATTTATAATATGAGACCTATATTCTTGTCATTCTGCTGTAGTTGGGGCAGCACTTGACATGTTGTGAGCACCTAGTAATGAAGGCCACAGTGACTTGTGTGTGGTTCCTCACTCGGGCTACTGTTTATGTAAACAATTGTATCATGTCAATAATAGTGTGTGAGTTAGAACCCGATACTGTGTTAGGACAGGATATAAGATTCCTCCCCCACGTTTACCCAGTACAACCAAAACTGTCCCATCTGGCATTGGCGGTGGCACAGTGTGAAGGGGTAGGTGGTACAGGTAGCTGAGCCAAAGGTGCCAGCTGTAGGGATGAACACAATACCGAATCTGAAGATGATTCTTTTGTCACACTCCCATCAATATTGTCCACTGCGTCCTGCTACCATGCCCTGGGAGCAGCCAGCCATGCTGGGAAGCTTTCTGAAGTACTAGACCAGCAGTGGTGCCAGAGGTGCCATCTCCTTGGTTTCCTTGATGTCCTCTGTAAATGGGTAGAAGTTAAGAAGGCCTGTGGATGTTGGTGCCCCAGGATGAAGTCTAAGATTATACTGTGGAGATGGAGAAGGAGGCTTGGCCCAGTCCAGGGGCTACGGTGAATTGCAGAGGCAAAGTTGAGCAAGGCATTGGAAGTTTGCCCAACTAGCCTTTACCTCAGAGAGCAGTAACTTTACTTGCGATCCAGCCTGGCACCAGCTGTAGGTGTGATCCCACACTAGGGAGTCCACAAAGTAGTATTGGTGAGTTGACTGAGGTGACTGCTGCCCTATGTGACATAAGAGATCTAACAAAGTGGAGTATCTTGGTCAGGAACGTCCAGTGAATTGGAGTGGTTTGATATGAAGAGAGGAATCCCAGCATGGTATTGTCTTTGTTTTTATCTACAAACATTTCTTTCTTAAGTTATTGTTTGAAGCCACGTACAGAACCTTCTGCTTTGCCACCTGAGGCCAGAGGGAATGGGGCTGTGAATATGTGATCACTGTTAGTAGACTGGCGGAATGAAGATAATTCAGCAGACATAGATTGTGGGCTATTGCTTGATACCTAGAACTGACATATACCTTAAAATTATAAATTTGAGATCTGGGTTAGTATAGTGACTGCAATAGAAGACATTCTGGCATAGAAGTAGTTGAAGAATACATTTGTGTCGCATACTGAAATTTACATAGTGCATGAATGATGATAAGTTGGGGCAACACAGTTCTGGGTGCTTCAGTCCTGTTACGGTCACAGGTTCGAATCCTGCCTCAGGCATGGATGTGTGTTATGTCCTTAGGTTAGTTTGGTTTCATTAGTTCTAAGCTTTAGGGGACTGATGACCTCAGATGTTAAGTCCCATAGTGCTCAGAGCCATTTGAACCTTTTCTTTTTTTTTTTTTTTTTTTTTTTTTATTATTTTGGAATGATGATAAGTCCACATTTTGCTGAGAAAAGCTCCAGTGAATTCCATATTAAAGTGGTCCCATGGAACTTGTGGCATGGAGCATGTTATACTACAGAGCTGTGGAGTGACCTGGTAGTTGTAGCAATTTGCTTATGTGGTGGCCTTACACTTAACACCTCATTTGATTCTCAGTCAATAGTTATGGTGCCCATTGATGTCATGTGAATGGTGTCATACTAGTCACCATGGAGCATCTACAGGATGAGAAGGCAGAAACACTGAGGCATCGCAACCCTGTGGTCTTCATTTTCCAGGAGGCTTAGAGTGACTCTGGTGATGGCATGTAATTGATGCTAGAGGAAGTGATTTGTGCATAGTTCCAATGCTGGTGTGAGAGTTAGGTTTGCAGCTCAGTCATTGATGATAATGTGCTGTATCAGTAGAAGTAGGCAGTTATTGCCAATTGGAAACTCAGATCTATGTAGTGTGGATTTGGAGTAATAATTTACTTTTCCTAAGAAGCCTTAAAATTTCTTCTTGTTTTTTGCCAGTGGTAAGTAAGTGTCTGCTTCAGCATGTGCTGCATCAGTCCTGTGCCTCTACTGATAAGGATGTGGCATAGGTATTCCACTTGAGTATGGAAGAATTCACATTTATCAAAATTAGGCTTTACACCATTCTGCTGTAGTTTTGTAAAGAACAGGTACAGATTGTGAAGGTGTTCAGCTTCTGTACGATGTATGACAAATCTGACACTCAAGTAATAGCCATATCTACATCTATATATATACTCTGCAGGCCTCTGTGAAGTGTATGGGAGTGGGTACAGAGAACAGTATCATGTTAAGATTTCTTCTGGTTCCAATTGAGTATGGAGCATGGTAAAAATGGCTGCTCATATGCATTTTTGTGTGCTGTAATTAGTATTATTTTGTTTTTACAGCCCCTGTATAAGTGATACATAAGGGAAGGTGAATATCTCTAGATTCTCCACTTATCATATCTTCTTAAACATTTCTTTGTAAACTTTTGTTAATACCTTCTGTATATCTTCAAGTGTCTGTCAGTTCAGGTTATCCAACATTTGGATGATGCTCTCCCATGAGTCAAACAAACCTGTGGCAAGTCACACTGTCTTCTCAGTATACACTGCAAATCAACTGTTCATTCTATTTGGTGTGGGTCGCTTATACTTCAGTAATATTCTAAGATTTGATTCACAAGTGACATATAAGCATTCTCCTTTGTAGATTGATTGCATTTTCCCAGTATTCTGCCACCTGTGTCAGACACAGCTGCGCATATGTAAGCATTTACTTATTTAGCATACATATTATCACATTCATTATATTGGACTTTTCAAAGTACAAAACAGTATAAAATACTATATATTTTCATCATGTACAAAATCTTAACATTCTCATCAACACATCTTTATAACAGAAACATCATTCTGCTTAATCAGATAATAAAATTATATACATACATACAGATAAAATAATAGCTAGTGAATCACTGTGATTGATTCTACTAAAACTATTAAACATGACAACTTTACTGAAATAGGCATAGTAGCTTATGGCACTATAGTTATGTGCATAATGAGATAGAAACATTGATGAAAGAAGTTCAGTTTTATCTACGAATACTCTGATAATTATGAATTTTTGTTTAGATAGATTATGAGCAGACCTGCAGATTTGAGCAAAATTATAGGTATTCATTAATCGTATAGAAGCTGTTGTTTATTAGTACATTTTTTATATCGTTTTCAAATGTATTAATGTCGGGTATTGTTTGATGTTATGAGGCAAAACACTGTAAAGAATGTTTGGTTTGTAAACAACACTGTCTTGATATATTGATTTTCTGTGTACATCCCTGTGATAATCACCCCTGTTCTTTGTTGGATAATTGTGAGTCTCGCTGTTCAAAGCAGAAAGTTGATGGTTTTTAATGATGTAGATTATTTCAAATATAAATATAGATTCCTTAAAGGTACTTCTACACGATTGTCTGTAAGCAACATCACTAATTAATCTTACAGCTTTCTTTTGAAGTTTAAAAGACTGCTTTGTGACAGAGGTACTTCCCCAGAATACTATACCATACCACAGTAGACTATGCATGTATGCGTAATAAGCACTGTTTCAGTGTTGCACCAAATTTTAAGTATGCTTAATATGTAACAATGCTTATTAATTTTTTTTGTTAATCATTCTACATGTTTCCCCATCTTAGATGCTCACCCACCTGTAATACTAAAAATTTTATGTAATTCTTTTCCTGAACTTGGCTATTCGACAATGTGAATTTTACATTGGTGCTATTTTTGTGTCTTACATGGTTGAAGATCATCCATACAGTTTTCTTGTTACTGACAATCAGACAATTATCTTTAAACTATTTTCAGACGTTTCTGCTATTTTTTCGATCTTTTGCTGCATCTCATAATCATTCTTCCCTTTTATAAAGAAGCTGTTATCACCAGCAAATAATATAGTTTCAGCTGTTGAAAATTGTTACAAGAGTAACAATGGTCCCATTAACAAGCTCTGAGGCACACCATAATTAACTCTTTCATATTCAGAATGACATACATTATGATCCTGAGAAATTTTCACTCTTTGCTTTCTATCTGTTAAATCCTTGAACCACTAATAGGAAATATCATGGACACCATAATTATATAGTTCTGACAGTAGTAGATTATGATTTATAAGATCAAACGCTTTGGAAACGTTCGAAATCAACCCACAGACCAGTTCCTTGTCCTCTATAGCTTTCTAAACAAGTTTTAGGAAATTGAAGAGAGTTGTTTCTGTAGATTTCCCTTTCTGAACCATTCTGTTCCTATACCAGAATTTGGTTTTGTTTAGGAAGTCTAGCAATCTGTCATATATTATTCTTTCAATTATTTTCGAAAATGAGGATTATAGTGATAGTGGTCTGAAATTTTTAATGTCGAACTTGTCACCACTTTTATAAACTGTTATTACTGGGGACTACTGAAGTTTACTTGGAAACACACCAATTTCAAAGGAGTCATTGATTACGTACACAAGTTGAGAGACAGCATTATCGGCACTATGTTAAATAATTTTGTCAATGATACCAACAAATCTGCAGGTCATTTCACTCTTTACTTCAATAATAGCCCTTTGTACTATTTCAGGTGTTATGGGATATAGGAACATTGTCTTTTTATTTATTGGAATTGTTACCTTTGTCTTTGGATTATATGTACTTGTGGTGATGTTTTCGCTATCTTATTATAATGATCATTACCTGTTAGAAGTGGTTGATCAAGAACTTCATTTATTTACTTTATGTTGATTTTATTACTTGTATTTTCATATGTCCCTGTATTATTATTCATAACTTTCCACACAGATTTCATTTTGTTGTTTCCTTTTCTGATATATGAATCATTGTATTTCGTTTTTGCAGCAACTATAACTTTCCTGTGCTTTCGTTCTATAACACTTTACGTATGGTTTTAAGATATTATTTTGCTTTGCTATATATAGCATTCTATGACTTTCTGATGACTCTTTAATGTCACTTGTTAACCATGAATTAGAATTTTTTGTTTATTTTTGTTCCTTTCAGGAAAATTGAAATATCATAACAGTATTTGTAATTTGATAGGAACTTGATGAATTTTATGTCTACAGAAAGGGTGTATTGGTTTCAATGTTCCACTTTACATTTTTTAACATGAGTTTAAAGACCCTAATGCTGTTCTCATTAATTACTCTTCTCTCAATATATCTCTTTCCTCATAAGATTCCTTTACAGTCAATTTAATTACTTGATGGTTAGAGAAGCCTATATCCAATACCTGAGATTTAAAACTACATTTTGATTTATCAATGACTATTTGATCAGTAGTACTTCCACTTCTGCTGACATATCTGGTGATATCTTCTACACATATGTCCATATTGCATGTTTTTAGTAGATTGACCAGTTTCTGCCCTTGTTTAGAGTTCTGCTTAAAATTAACATTGAAGTTCCCAAGTATAAGTAAGTATTTTGACTGACTACTGAGACAGTTCAGAAGATTTTCCACACTTTCAGAGAACAATTCAGAATTACCTATATTCATATGCAATTATAATTTTTATTTCTGTTAATCACATAAAAAATAAAATACTTTACAACACAGCATGCATTTTTAAACCTGATTTCCTTTGATACTAATATACATGTTCCACTCCGTCTGTCTGTTTGCCTGCAAAAGGTGCTGATCAACTGGACATCTATAATCCCTGGTACTAAAATCTCCATCAATGTGTCACTCAAAAGGACCTCTATCTCATATAACTTACTGGTTACACCCTGTACATTTTGAAATAGGAGAGTTAATGATTTATTCAGTTCTATGAGAGGCACATTTCTTGCCTGGTTAATTCTTTGAAGAGCAGACACTAGTCTTCTCTTCATTTCTGTCTTCATTTTACCTCCTGGGGGGCCCTGAAATTCTTCTTGGTTGTATTCTTCAGCAGTGAATTCGGCCATAAGAAAATCATTCACATATTGTTCGATGCTGTCCTCTGCCTGGGGTCTTGCGATCTGCTGTTTTTATCTTCTGTCCACTCTGGTACAGGTTCCTCCGCAGTCTTTTTACATGGTGATATTGTCTTCTGTGCTGCTTTCTTGTCATTTGTTTGTTCCATAGGATCCATATTTACTGTTAACTTATTTCATAATCCTACAAATTGTTACACCCAGGTATTTGTACAAGATGAAAAATACTAACTGTGTTTCACTAATATTGTAACCATTGTACACTATGTTTTTTTTCATTTTGTGAGGAGCATTATTTTACTTTTCTGTGCATTCAAAGCAGATTGCTGATCTTTGCATCACCTTAAAATTTTATTAATATTTGACTGAATGTTCTTGTAGCTTTTTTTCAGAGAACACTTGACACAGAAAATTGCATCACTTGGGGTAAGTCTGAGGTTCTGGTTTGATATTGTCTGCCACATCATTAACATACAACATTAACAACAAATGTTCCAGCACACATTTATGGTCACCTCCGAAGTGCTTTGATCTCTGCTGATTACTATTCATCCAAGATAACATACTATTTCCTGTCTACCAAGTTATCTTCAACTGTGTCAAAAACTTTGTTTGATACTCAATATATTCATAGTTAGTAAACCTTGTTATGGTACTGGGTCAAATGCTTTTCAGAAGTCTATAAATTCCGCAGTCATCTGATTTCCTTGATTCATGGCTATCAGGACGTCACATGAGAAAAGCACAAGTAGGTTTGGCATGAACAATGTTCTTGGAATTCATGCTGGTTGACACGGAGGAGGTCATTTTGTTTCAGGTAACTTGTAACGATTGAGCTCAGGACATGTTCAAGGATTCTACAATAGATGGGCTGTCAGTGAGACCGAATGGTAATTTTCTGGATCATTTCTGTTATCCTTTAGGTACACAGGTGTGACCTGTGCTCTTTTGTAATCATAGGGATAGTTTGCTGTTAAGAGATGTATGATATATTATAGTGAAAATGGGAGAAAATTCAGCTGTACATTCTGTATGCAATCTGACAGAGATCCGACTGCGTCCGGCAACTTTGTTTGATAGCTCTCATCTTTCCACTGGTGTGGAAGAAGAACTATATCTTCGTTAGTCATTTGAAAATGCAGTTCAGTATTTCTGATTTCGGTTTGATACCTTCAGTTTCAATTCTTTGGTCATCCATAAGTGTGTGAACACTAACATTTGCCTCATTGACAGTCTTTACATATAACCAGAGTTTCTTTGGGTTTTGGTAGACGTTAATGGCCTAATTCACTGCCGTCTTGACAGCCAAATACACTTCATTCTTCATCCCACTACCTATGGCGTATAGGACTGGCTGTGCCTGGAACATTTTTGATTGTGCATTTGCTTTCAGTGTAATACAAGCTTCAAAATCATTGGCCTTGCCTAATGAGTCTTGAAAGAGACCCCAAAATTCAGTTCAGATAAAATGTTGTTAGGTATTAATGTGTTGACTGACAAAACATTTTCCTGAATTTGCAAGCCAGACAAGTCTAAGGTATCAATGCCAAAAATATTTGGACTGTCTTTTGTGCATAGCACCACAAATGACACAGTTTTAGTTACTTTTTTATAAGTTGCAGGTAGAGCACATCCCAAGATTCGGAAAATCACCTCTTTTGTAAGTGGACAGTACAGTTTGCGACTCTGACAAGTTTTGACTAACATAATTGTTAATATGTTCAACACAGTGACTAATGCTACTGTGTCTACTTGCATATGCAGATGTTGTTGAGAAGTGTTCAAAGACATGAATAACTTAGATTTTCTCTGGATTGAGGACAATTTCGATGGCTTTGTGACTGATTTAACTACTGACTTCGAACTGGAAGACTTAACGATGTTTGCCTCAGGAACTGGTTTTGACACAGTTATATTCACACTATAATCTTGCTTCTCTAATGAACAAACACCTTACTTGTTCTGAAATTGTTTTTCATGCAGACTGACTGAATGTTTCTACGTTTGCTACGTTTAAGGCATTGTGCCTTTCTACAAGGACAAGCTTGCCGCTTAAGTGCGTTGAAGCATTGTGGACATAACTTTACTGTGTTTATTGGTTCCTTAGTGAGAGGCAGGTGTTTACTACTTCGACCTGATTGCACAGGCCATGCCGGCTGGGCCAGCTCTCTCTGGGCCACAGTACATAACTTGCATCCGTAGGCTGTTTACTACTGCCACTAGCCTGAACATCACTATATCAAATATGTCTTGGTGATCCAAAAAATCGACAACCTGCTTGAGAATAGGACCTGGGAGTCTGAGAATTTGAGCTCTAAGACAACTGTCTGAAACATTTTGGATAATCGCATCATGAAACTCTCATCACTATAACATTTGCCACATTTACATTTCAACTTGCACTGTCTGCTTAAGTCTCTCTAATGTGCAGGCTATTGTTTGTTAGTTTGCTGCTTTCTACACAATGTAAAAAAAATTAAACCTTGCAGCTGGTACAGAAATTTGTTCATCAAAATGCTTCTCTAAAACTGCTACTAAATTGTCAAAGGTAACATTCTCAGTACAAGCTGCAGGAAACAGTTTACAAAACCGCTGGTGAGTTTCAACACCAACTGTTGAAAGAAAATGAGCAAATCACTCTGTACATTGTATGTAATGGACTGAGAAATGTGCCTGCAGCTGTGCAAAATACTCAGTGCAGTCTTCCTGCTGTACATCAGATTCTCGGAACTTAGGTACACAGGCAGATTTAGAATGCTTCAGCGTGGTCTGGGTAGCAGGATGCCATGCTGTTATGTTTGATTGGAACTCCAAAACTCTGTTCATACTATCCATATGGTTTTGGATCTATAGTGCCTGAAACTGAGCAACTTGTATAAATGACATTTCTGGCATAACAATGACAAGTAAAAGTTGAAATAATGACTAATTCTAAGAAAAGTGAAAGCAGAGTACTGCACAAAAAGAAATACAGTATGTACTCAGGAAGTTGTCTTCTGCATGAATTCTGTGATAAGAACATCTTAGTACACGTAAATACTTGTGGGTAACAGCCAGATCTGAAACAGGCACAAATTTTCTCAAATTCCAACACCTGTTTCAAAATTTTATTTTTCCTTGTCGCCAGATGTTGTAGCTCTTAGCGTCAGCACCGAACAATGTGTGTCTTTGAGGTAGACATGCATACAAATTCTATTCAGGAAAGTGCACGGGAATCAGAGCATAACAAACATCATCTTAAAAAAGTTATACGGAGAATAGTCAACTTACAAATTGAAGATAGGCGTGTGGTGCAGTAAAAAGTCTTTTGCCTAATGATAGTATTGGCATGTACAATAGTAAGTCTCTGAACAATAGTTCAATTGCATCTGACTGAGGTCAAGGCTTCAGAAAGATAATTCTACTAGCCATGGGTGAGTTGATGTCTCTGAGATGAAGTAAACACTGATTAGCAATGTGCATCACTGTACTGCTAAGTGGCTCCCTGGTGTCATTGAGAACTATAATGGGTGGATCCCAAACATAACTGAGGAGTAACTGGAAAGTAGCTGGAACTGCCACTGCAGATGGTGCTTCTGCATGTGGTCAAGTCTCATGCACTGGTGGAACTGCTGCACTGGTGATGGGAGCCTGCTGCTGTTTGGGGTTGGACAGCACTCATTGCAGTAGCGACTGCTGGTGAATGACCACTGCACTTGGTCTGCCAACTTTGGAGACTTCAATGATGATGGCCCCCTGTGTCCAAGCACTCTAGCTTTTTGTAGGCTTACGCTGACAGCCTTGTATTGAGATCATCCACAGCCATGGAATTGACCCTTGCCACTTGAAAAATACACCAAATGTACTCTGATATGACCTTCAGTTTTTCACGTTTTGTTTCTTGTTGTTCATAATATCTTTGGTAATGAGACAGATGCCTCTGCCCTTGACCTTTCTGAAGTGATGCATAATTGTTTTCAATGACCTCCCATTATTTTTTGTTTCGATCATCACTAAAAGTCCCATAAATTTTTTCAACGTCAGTAATGTATTTGGAAGGCTTTTGCACCAGTTCTTCATTACCAGGATTTCAGTGATAGTGACAACTTCAAGTTTCTTATTAAACCAAAGGTAAAGATCGCACGTGTCTCTTCTCTTTTCTCTTCAAATACGTTGTGTGACAATGATGGTAATTAAATTGGTATAAAACCTCTAACACCTAGTTTGCATCAGTCCTCACTGTCCACAACACAAATACAAACACGAAATGTCAACTTACAGTTCACTACATCACTCACACACAAATACTATAGACTCAGAATAAGCTTCTCTTGCACTGCCAAGGCACTATGTGCTACATAAATCGATTACCTGCAGCTGATATTGTTAAATGGGTATCTAAAACGTGTGGTACTAATATCTATAGGATTGGCTATGCCTGTGTAGAAAACACGAGTTCGTGGCCAATAAGACATTTATCAAATGTAACTTGTCAGGCAGAAAAGTAAGAAGCATATGTCATGATAAGCGTATATCTTCATAAGAAGGATATGAAAGCTTACAAAATTGATAAAGTTTAATAATGCTTTTCAAGAAACATCACCACATTCTTCCAATACTGCTACAGTCAGCAGAAATTTAAAGGTTGTGAGCATGCTGCCAGTGCTGTGCTGACTTCAGTGTCAAGTAGTAAATACTAATCTCCCACATCTCCACTTGTCTGGTTACTAGATACCGTTTCCCACATATTTCCATTTGTCTGTTTTAGAGCATCATATTGACAAGATGTTTTATGCCCTAAGAGACTTGAAGTATTACATACTTAACTAAAAGAAGAGCATTAAATAATAATAACAATTGGGGCTTCACTTGGCGCTATGCAATCTTGGCTGTCAATGTTCATCCCCTATACGAGTGCTGTTGACATGTTACAATTTTAAGCGCTACAGTACTGCAAATGTACTTCGCATTCAGATTACAGAAATAACACACCAAACCGTTTCAGTGTATTGGATCTACCACAAGCTACTAACAGAAAGGTGAAGATGCAGCATGATGAGTGATTTGGAGCTTAAATTTTAGTAAAGAGAAGAAACTGTATCATAACAGCATCACACAGAAACAGAATGTGTCACTGGATTTAAACTCCGTTCATATGTCATGATAAGTGTATATCTTCATAAGAAGGATATGAAAGCTTACAAAATTGATAAAGTTTAATAATGCTTTTCAAGAAACAAAATAGAACAGAGCTCAGCCATGATTAGCAAGGGTTAAATGATATGTTCAGGTGTTCTTAGTACGTTTTTGATTGTTTTCAAGGATGATTTGATCTTATTGAGGACTGTAGATCAACACAAAACACAAACTACCTTAACATTTGCGTACAGTTTTAGGCAATTTTTGATCAACACAACAGCGCAAAATTCATAGATATACGAGGGTGCGTCAAATGAAAACCTTAAATGTTTTATTAAATATTATTTATTGTGCAGAAGTGGCAGAAAGCTGTATCACTTTTCAACATAATGTCCCCCATGCTCAATGCAAGTCCTCCAGAGTTTACAAAGTGCATAAATTCCTTTACACAAAAGTTCTTTTGGTAGTCCGTGCAACCACTCATGCACCGCATGGCGTACCTCTTCATCAGAACGGAACTTCTTTCTTTCCATTGCGTCTTTGAGTGGTCCAAATGTATGGAAATCACTTGGGGCAGGTCTGGTGAGTATGGTGGATGAGGAAGAAACTCAAAATGCAGGTCTGCGATTGTTGCAACTGTTGTATGGGCAGTGTGGGGCCTTGCATTGTCGTGTTGCAAAAGGACACCAGCTGACAGCAATCCACGTCACTTTGATTTGATTGCAGGCCTCAGATGATTTTTTAGGAGATCTGTGTACGATGCACTGTGACAGTGGCATATAACGTTCCAAAATGACGCCTTTTTTGTCCCAAAAGGGTGTCAGCATAACCTTCCCTGCTGGTGGTTCTGTTCGAAACTTCTGTGGTTTTGGTGATGAGGAATGGTGCCATTCGATGCTCGCTCTCTTCTTTACTGGTTGGTGGAAGTGAACCCAGGTGTCGTCCACAGTAACGATTCTTGCAAGGAAACCACGACCTTCTCGTTTAAAGCGCCGAAGAAGTTCTTCACAAGCATCAACAAGTCGTTCTCTCATTTCAGGAGTCAGTTGCCGTGGCACCCATCTTGCAGACACTTTGTGAAACTCCACAATGTGGTGTACCGACGCATGGCTAATCTGTAAACATACTGCAATGTCATTCAGTGTCACTTGGCGATTTTCCTTCACTATGGCTTCAACTGCTGCAATGTTCTGTGGAGTCACAATTCGCTGTGCCTGACCTGGACGAGGAGCATCTTCCACGGAAGTCACACCTCACATCCTACTCCATTCATAGATTTTCTGCTATGACATACATGCATCACCGTACTGAACCTTCATTCGTCGATGAATTTCAATAGGTTTCACACCTTCACTACGCAAAAACCGAATAGCAGAACGCTGTTCTTCCCTGGTGCAAGTCGCAAGTGGGGTGGCCATTTTTACACTGGTATTGCAACGGTATGTGGCCCATCTGCACTATGCTGCCACCAAAAGGCCATTCTGCACGCTGTTTGTAGCACACTTACCAACTTACAGGATAACAGCGTGAAATTTACATTTGTTATTACAGATTTAAAGTTTTAATTTGACTCACCCTCATATATGGTAGCTCTGGATTCTTCCAGAGATTGCTTAACTCAAGGGAAATATAAATGAGAACACCAGATCATTGCATCAAGAGGAGGAAAAAACAGAAATGTGGTGGTAATACCAGCGTGTTGATGCTGATATTCCTATCACTCATCACACATACCTGAAGCTCACTACACTATTCCCTTTGTGAGGAACGAATCCTCAATATTTAATTTACCAAAACAAATAAGCCTTATGGATGACTGGTAACACCTCAGTTAACAACACCCAAAATAATTCAAATAATAGAATGGTGCCCTAGTTATGTTTTAGCATACTTAACACAATGCAGCTCAGGAGTTTTGTAGCATTTTCAGTAATGTCTAGCACTTGAAAAAAATGTACCAGTAAGTCATACCATATTTTATTATTGAAATTCTTACTGACACAGTTGCAGACTTTTGAAGGAACACTGTTTTTACAAAAGTAATATGTAAGGAATGCGACAAACATCATCTGACAGCCTCACGTGTTCCTTGGCATAATCACCTTTTAAATTACAATCAGCAAGTTGCTGTAGGACAGAACACCTATGACTAATAGATCATTTTACTTTTTGGGAACACTTATAACAGGCAAATGCCAATATACGAGCTGAAACACGTAAGATAAAACCTGTTTCTGTGTCACATCAAGGTTTCAAGAGGACTTCTAAACTGTGTTGTTTTTCACTCTTCATCCATTACATGCTTTACTGATGTTTCACCATCGCCGTGTGGGATTAGCCGAGCAGTCTAAGGCACTGCAGTCTTGTACTGTGTGGCTGGTCTCGGCAGAGGTTCGATTCCTCCCTTGGGCATGGGTGTGTGTGTTTGTCCTTAGGATAATTTAGGTTAAGTAGTTTGTAAGCGTAGGAGGAGAAGGATATTAGTTTTTAATGTCCCGTCGACAACGAGGTCATTAGAGAGGAGCGCAAGCTCGGGTTAGGGAAGGATCAGGAAGGAAATCGGCCGTGCCCTTTCAAAGGAACCATTCTGGCATTTGCCTGAAGCGATTTAGGGAAATCACAGAAAACCTAAATCAGGATGGCTGGAGACGGGATTGAACCGTCGTCCTCCCCAATGCGAGTCCAGTGTGCTAACCACTGCGCCATCTCGCTCAGTGTGTAAGCTTAGGTATTGATGACCTTAGCAGTTAAGTCCCATAAGACTTCACACACATTTGTTTCACCATCATCTGCAAGTTGTCTCTATCTTACTTAACAGAAAATTTTTTTTTCATGTCCATAGACATGCACCCTCCTGGAATCTGGGTACTGCAGATTTAACATTGCCTACCACAACAAAAGCTACATAATCACTGTGTATCTTGGGTTTTTGCAGTTGTCACTCTTTTTACAGAAAAGCGCACCAATTAGTTGAGGTAGCTCTGATTTTGATGCTGATCTGTGGTCAAGATGGATACAGATCTTTATGGAACCTGGAATTTGGTTTCTGTCACTTCCTCATTCAGCACTTACCGAGTTGCAGTAAGGAGTTGGTCTAACACCACAGCGCATGGGTGCTGTCCCCAATTCCCACCACATAAACTTGGCAGCGTTATACATGCCTTTCGTCTACTCACATTTCCTGTAATGACACCCCTCCATCTGGTTATCTAGTGCGTGATATAGTTTACCATGTGTCTGTTGGAAAAGAAAATCCATGACGGTCTACTGATTCTCCACTCAGTTTTACATGAAAGAGCTATTGTAGTACAGTAATAACAACACAGTTATGCTAGATTATGGATGCCCAATTTGATACTTAATCCCAAAAATATTAGTTGAGAAAAGTATGAAATTCCAAGGTCATAAAAATATGCTCTCCTTGATTGGGACTTTTGTCTGTGGGTGAAACACAGCCCCATATGTGGCATATTTGGCATACTACACAATAATGTGACAAACTGAAAGGATACGAATTAGCTTGGTGCAGTCCCAGGTTGCTAAAAGTTGATTCTACCAATCAGTCTGACAATGGTGTTTGAAGGTTTTCCACATTCATCCAGTGGGATATTGGCCCTAGGCTACACTTTTATCCAACAAAAAAAAATGCAGGTTCAAAATCAATTTTCTTCAAATTCAGTTATTCCAGCCTGCACTAAAAATGGGACTAACGAAAATAACGCAATAAGTCCATTAATGTGAAGAGATATGAAGTCTTGTAAGCAAACAAAGTCTTACAGACAATTACAGAGCCGAATAAACTTTTGTAAAAGTTTATTTCCTGTTCCCCCACTCTGATGTATATTAAAGTGACATTTTTGTTGTCATCCTACAGGATTCTCTCTATCATTCTGACTTTTTCCTTATATCAGGTTTTTAATTTTCCAATTCTGCATAACATAATGCAAGTCAAAATAAATCATTTTTGTGAATATTTTCTAGCTTTAGTTCATAATGTGTTGGACATCCTACATTTAATGATAAGAGGATGTAATTTCAGATATGGTAGTTGAATCATAAGATGTCATCCATAATAATCTTAATAATATAAGTAGATGTTTTTAGCATATACTATTGGAATGTGCTTAGTGTTTAGGTACAAAATTAATGTGCCTTCAAAATACTAAGCAGATAAACACCCAAATGTCCAACTTTTGAGGTACAGTAAGTTTTGTGTACTTCTTGTCTAATTTAGTTCATGGGGCTTAATACATTTTCATACCCACTTAATTGGTTACATTAAAACTAGTAAATTTAGAATCTGGCACCATCTTGGAAAAATTTCTACAGATGCACATGTTCATATCACTGTCTGTCTTTTGCTCTACAACTGATATTTAATAACAGTTTGTCATTTTTGTTGTGAATGATTCTCATTTCCACATTGCCAGAACTCCATGGACTCTACTTGCTTCATGTTCTGTTTCACAGATTAATATGTCATAAAAACTGAAAGAGTGCATGTTACAAATACAGAGGGGAATTATCAATCTTGTATTTTGTCATTGGGCTTTCTGTTGGTTTGCCATAACATGTTCAATGTCATGATTCCTCAAGCCATTCCAAAACCTCTACTAGTTGGTCTTCCTGGCATTCTCCAAAATCAAGAACATTCTGCTGCAGGGAGAACTGTGAAAAACATTTTGTTCGATAGCATACTGTGTCCCTCTTGATAGGTCCTGCATGGTTTTTGCTTTTTGTCCCACTCAAAACTATTCCTTGCATTTACATTGTATAAGAAATCTCTCAGAAATAAAGTAATACCATAGTAATTTTGCTGCAACTGTTCCAGCAGCATAGTTTTCATTGACACTATGCTCTGTAGAAAACAAAACTAAAATACTCACATGTATAAGGGTTTTCTCTAAGCTGAAAATAGTCAAATCTGTCACAAAGATGAACAATTAAACTTGGAAACAATGGTACTTGGAGATCAGCATCAATGGGAAACTTCAATAGTTCATATGAGTATTTAATTCAGGTCTGAAGAAGTCTTCCCTAAAGTACTAAGAGCTACGAAAACACAAAACAAAAATAACAGAGTAACTGATGAGATACAGAAAGCTATAGCCTTCAAACATCTCAGCATCATAAAAACAAATAAAATGATGCCACATTTTGTAACTAATACCATTCATACAAAAAGACACATAGAAAAGCATTACCAACATAAAAATTATCTTGAAAGTAGTCACATTTATAGGAAAGGCAGAAAAAAAAAATCAGAGAAGTCTGGAATTCGCCAAAGAGGAGACCAGTAGAAAAAAAACACAAGAAACACGCCATTTAAGTATCATGGTACCATAATATATGGTCCCAAGAAATAAGCATACATTGCAATTCAATACTTCAGAAACATAGGTACCAAGCTAAGTACAACAAACATTTGACAACACAGCCTGTACACACACACAACTATATGCCAAATACAATGATGCCGTGAGCCATCACTACAATAGCCATATGCGGCTTTAAGCACAGTCTAAAGAATTATGAAGTGCCTGTGTGCATACTGAAGGACTGCATAGTCAGCATGAAAAACTCTTTAGTGCAAATCATAAATGAATCTTTCATGGCCAGCTGATTCCCAAAGACACTAAAGGATGAATATAGAACCAAATCTAGCCACCGCTTACTTCTCAGTAGGAAAAACAAAGAAAAACTGCAGCACGATTTCCTACACAGTGGAATTACATATTACAACAAACTTTTGTGGTGATCAAAGAATGAGGAGAAAAACACATTCGTTCAAAAATACCCTAAAAATCTCTTAGAAAAGTGTTTCTACAGTTGCTGTCAAAGATTGTCTGAGATGGCATATACATTACGGTGATAGTTATGCTAATTATTAGCTGTTATGATTGAGAGACATTCTACAATTATTCATTATAATATGCTGTACAAACACATAGCATAGTGAAGTATCAAATTATGTCTGTACTTCTGTACATTTATATATTGATGTATCTGTATTGTGTACAGTTATGTGTTGATGATATGCATGCAATTCATATTGTTTGCAGAAAGAAAATCATAGTGCTATGAAGATTCTCTTTGCATTCAGTAGAAGCTAAGTGCAAACTAATCACTGCTCAATGTGTCAAAGTACATCCACAATTACTATTAAAACTGTGGGTAACAGTTTTTGGAGAGAGGAAATGTTCCTCATAGGCCACAGCAAGGCCAATAATGATTAAGAACTTGCCTCAGGCATAGAATTTCTCAGTTAACTGCATCCTGAAGGCTCATAGTAGTTGATCCAGATACCACACATAAAACCAGTGCGTATCCTAGAAACATGGATCCAGCAACACTGAGAAAGTATAATGAAAGAAAGAATAAATCAATGAGGAAATGAGCAATTCATTAATGAAACCCACTCCAATTTATTGAAATCATGTCATTTCACTTTTTTCAGCAGAGCTCAAGATAACAGAAATCATTGAATTACATCCTACACAAAGAACAGACATAAGTTATGTTGAGGAGTCAACCTTGCACTGTCTCAAAAGGAGACTTCATCAGGAGTCAACATAGCGCTTACAAAGAACAAGAAAATTATGGCTAAGCTATTGTTGGTCTAATGCAATTATTTTTATCACTGACAAATCATGTGCATATAAGAAGTGCAGTTTAGTCCTGTCTTAGAGATACAACAATTTTCAGTAACAGTACACATTTCCATAGATTTCTTACCCCACTTATGACTGAGATTTGGTCACTACTGTAGTGTAAGTGTAAATTGGTTTATTTAGAACAAGTAAATATGTGACTTGTAGGAATTTCATTGTGTTGGCAATTCTCTGGATATTTTGAAGAAATCTGTGTTTCACTGTTCAGGAAACATTTCACTTTGAAAATGCCTGATTGTCATACTAAAAATGATTGCTACATAATGATTTCTTCATTGAAGGAAATAGGAAATGTCACTGGATAACATGTCAAGAGCATACAGGGCAATATTTGATAGTCAAATGCCTATGAATAATTATATTAGGTGTTATCAAGGAGTAAAACACACCCTCAGACAGATTCCCATGATTCATTTAGCAGCTGCCCCTTTACTACAACAAGAGATTTTGGTAATATGCTCATTTGACACTCTGCCTGTTTGCTGCTTGCACCACACCAAGACAAGTTTGTGTCATGGTCATAGTAATACACCAAACACCCATCCATAGCGACGAGGTGGCTAAGGATGTCATTTGGATGACCATGGAATAGCTGCAATATTTAAGCTGTGGTTTTTGTTTGGCATGCTTTTTATTATGATGTGAATAGTCATGGAGCCAACAGGTAGCAATATTTTTCATACTAATTTCCACTTTTTCCAGTACTGCCTTGATTGTGTGCACTCTACATGGACTGTTGCCACATTTCTCCTGTTCAAATGTACAAAACAAGTCATTGTATGATATTCCACATTATTACAGGTCTACACCATTTTGTTTTGTCTCCTCGAGAAGCATGTTATGATAGGGATTATTTTAGTGTGGTGTTTTCAGTGTGTACTAAGACTGCAGAGATGCACCTCCAAACAAACACTAAACTAATTATGAAACATTATTTTTTGAGGGTATGATTAAAACTCAATGACTACTCTTCATAGTTAGCATCAACTTGAATTCCATTTCTCTAAAATGTAGACAGGTATATAACTTCTGTGAGATTCATGATTCACACCGAAGGACCAGAGCTGCAGAATAGCATAGATGGATTCGTGCTGTTGCAGGCAGAAGGCAGCAGGCCTGTGTCCAGCTAGTGTTAGACCCACCCCCCCCCCCAGTTGCCCCCTACCCTCCCCCTCGCTGCCACTCCTGCTTTCCCCAGCCCACTAAAAGCCGAACAGCAGCATTACATCACATGAACATGGTTCAGAGAACCATGCAGCTACAATTTCTTTTGCCCACTAGCAAAGCTCCTGTTCATGGTAAGGCACCACAACTAAACAGCACTCCTTGTTAATTTTTTGTGAGATGGAATACCAAAACACATCAAAATTACTGGATGTGACACTTTGGCTGAGGACGTTTGCACAGTGCCATACATGTGATTGAGCTGTTGCAGTGAGGAGCAAGCAGGGCTATGGCAGACTGGTGTTAGGCAGCCTCTACCCTGATCCTGGTCAGTCCCCACAATGTGTTTGCAGACACTGTCTGTCCCCAATGCACCAAAACCCGTGTATACTATAGTGTCTGTGTGCAACAGCAGCTGTAAATTACATGAAGGTAGCTCAGAAAAACATACAGCTACAATTTGGTTTCCCCACCAGCAAACCTCCTGTATGGGGTTGAGCACTGCAAGTAAACCCAAGCTCCTTGCTAATTTTGTGCAAGGTGAAATTCCAAAGTACAAAGTGGCAAGTTCATTCTTCCATGAATTGTGTAGAGGATGTATCAGAATTACTGGATATGACACTTCAGTTAAGGATCAGAGCTGCACAGTGCCTTAGTTTTGTTTGTGCTGTTTCAGGGAGGAGAAAGCTCGGTTGTGGCAGGCTGGTGTTAGGCAGCCTCCACCTCTAACCACACTGGGCCCCTCACAGCATTGCTCCTGGGTCTTGTCCCTGTTGGATCAAAAGCTGTGTATACTGCAGTGTCCCAGCTGCAGTGCATCACATGCAGCTACAATTGGGTCCATCAACCAGAAAATCTTCTGTACAGGGTAAGGCGCCACAACTAAACAGAATGTACTTCCCAATTTAGTGCAAGATGCAGAAAGGGAACCCCCAGAAACATTCTTGCCGGATAGTGTCTCCAATGAATTGTGCTTTAGCTATTCAATCTAAAAATGCTCCTATCTAGGATTATATCGTTTTGGGCAGCCATGAAAATAAAAAAGGATCTTTTTCTTTTCTTATAAATCCTATCTGACACATATGTATGTAAACTTCAGTTGGTGAACCATTTGAAAGTGTTAATGCTCTTTAACTGTGGTAACTTGGGCAACAAACTCATAACGAACATATCCCCTCGACATCAGAAACAAAGAAAACACAACAATATTGCTTTCATGTTGGTTCTTTCCTGCTTTGTTTTCTTACCTTAGGTGGGGGTGCCAGTCTTCCACTCACTCACTTGCTCTTCGTTTTAAGAGTCATTCGTATAAAATGATGTCTTGGGGCCCAAAATGATTTTTTGATAGAATTTAGATGTGATTACTGACCGTTCTTCTAAACCGTAGCACATGCTTACACATGGGTGCTTCTCTATCCACATTAAAGTACAAGCAGAAAGAATTTTGTTGCCACACTATTCATCCATGTATCTTCAGTAAATTGTTGTGGAATTAAATTCAGGATATTTCAGTAAATTCATATTCAGTTTATTAGACATTCTGAAATGATCAGATGAAGTGAGATAACAGATTTTATTCCCTTTCTTAGCCGTTTCATAAGTTGAGGTACATCCCAACAACATTTCATGTTTAACAGACATCCAACTACTTGGAGAACCAACAAATCACTCATTAACTGATACATTACTTAACATTGCCTCAATTACACATATTAAATCAGAACAGAACCTTCTCCTGATATTTATTAGCATCAAAGAGAACTTGATTTAACTGTACAGCTCAACTGAGAGTTTGTTAAATACCTGAAACATCATTCACAAAATAAGAAAGCAAGGTAGCTGCACTAGCATTTAATGACCAATTGACAGTGAAACAGGTTATATACTCCAGTAGGAGATGGATGGGGAAGACCATTGGCTGTTTGCTTTTGAGAGGAACCATACCAAATTGCCCTGTAATAATTAAAGGATACGATAGATAATCAAAACCTTGACTTATGAAAACAAGCACTTTGAGATGTCAGTAGCTAATGTTCCCCCCTGGATGGCAGTTTTTTTATTGATTAAAAGGCAGTGTACAGTAAATACACCCTGAAGGAGAACTCATCACTAGACTGCAGGAAATGGGTTCTTGTTACCTGTGGACCTTAGCAGTCACTACCTCTGTTTCACAATATGGACAGTATTAGAATAGTAGTACTCAACAGCTATCTTGAAACTATGCATGCATTTTAAGACTAGCCCCTCAAATATCTTCTGTTATATGATAGGCAATTTCATGGAAATAATAATCACAAAAGGGCTTTGTACATAATGTTCAATATGTTTTTGTAATGTTATTAACCTCTCAGACAAAGGTGTCAATTTCAATATTTTGTGTGGATCTGTGGAGTAGGAATGCTGTCAAACTGAAATATCCTATTTTGCTTGCAGAGTACTGAATGATTTAGCACTAGGAATTGTATGTTACTTGTAATGGAAAACTGACTTATGCAGTTAGTAGATGATCCGAATAGTTGTGTATTGTCGCTGAAGAGATTGATTAAATTGCAGTGAATTCAGTGTTTGTGTAAAACATCCTAAAAATTACTCGTGTTCTACGAATGTCAAATCTACTAGAGGAATATAGTTTAAACACACATTGAGTGGCACTGTATGTTTCGTCATGTGTAGTCTGCTCAAACAGAATTATGTAGAAGATGCAGAATATTGAAAGAAACGTTTTGAAACACTCACAAGCTTGAGTAGTCTGCAAGAGGTCATCACAGAAATGGTCATTATCCATCAGAGTCCCACAAGTTTTAAAATTCAGAGAAAATGAATTCTGAAATGAACCTAGAAAAGTTTAAAATGTTGCAAAAATACCTAGCATAAAAACCATGACTGCACAATTAGATAAATTCCTGCATACTAAATGGCACATTGAATGTCATCTTCCTACACATTAATTGGGAATGAAACAAGACAGGAGTAAAATGATACTGATACTGTATCCACTACAAACTGTATGATTATTTGAAGAGTACATAGATAATTTGAGATATGGAGTTTACTAGCATAGGGAAAGAATCCGGCTGTGAAGGCATTCCAGCAATTGCTTGCCATGATATAGGGAATCCACAGAATATCAAACTCTAGATGCCAAGACAGGAATCTGAATCTCACTCATTCAACTTACAGATCTATGGAGGTTACTAGCCAGTACAGTGATGAGAATGTTGAGAAGAGATACCAGTTTGATTATTGTTTTGTTCAGGTGTGGGGAGACATCATATTCAACAGCATAAGGAGAATAAGAAAGACATTTTTCCTCTTTGGCTGTAACTTCAATTATACCTCCTCTTACTTACACAACTGTTTTTACCTTAAAATCCATTTAAGTGAAAGCATGATGCCATATATATAAAAAAGGTAGCAAATTCATACAACGGCCAACTATGTGTGGTGGTTTACAAATTATAAGTCAACAAAGAAATTTTATCAGTTATTGGTAGAAAAGATTACTCATATTGTCCAAAATAACACAAAAAATGAACTGTTGTAATTAACCTCAATAAATTAGGAACTGGCACACTCCACACCTGAGCAAACTCAATGATGAAAAGGTTGTGCACTATATCAAATTGCATCAGAGTCAATCTAAGAAGAAAACTTACACAGCAGGTCAGAAATTAGGGTGGCCAGAAAGAAAGCAAATGACAACTATATACTCAACTCAACAAAGTAGTGTGCATAAAATTATTAAAACAAAAATAAGGTCTAAAAGGAAGCACAAAATTCCAATCCAACCAATCAACTTAAATGCACACATTACCAGTTTTGGCTCAAATAAAAATCTCACTGAAGATGTAAATAAAATTGCAGTTTTGCTCCAAGCTCTAGATTGTAAGCCAGTTGATAATTTTTGCTGGTCTTGTGTATCTTATAGAAAAGTATGTGAAACAGTTGCCAAACTTAGCAAATCAAAAGGCAAAGATTTCTGTGAACTCTCAAGTTATATAATAAGAAATTTTACTGCCAGTAACTAAAATCATCAATGAAATTTGTCATGAATCTCCAGGTTGCCGAAAATTATTACTGTAACACCTATCCACAACAGGAGAGACAAAGCATCCCCTGATAACTATCGTGCCTTCTCATTCCTACCAATAATGTCAAAGATAACAGGAAATTATGTGCACAAACAGATGAACCAGCATTTTCAGGAAAATAATTTACTTAGCTCTTCACAACAACGTTTCTCTTGAGGGTAAGGAAACAAGCTGCACAACTCTTCTGGAGTTGAGAAAAGCTCTTGACATTGTCTCCCACAGTATACTTATCATCAACTGCCAGTACTGCAGAGCTGGAGGGAGTGCTCTTCCCCTTATTGGGTCATGCCTAAGCCAGAGAGATAACTTAGTAATTATAATCAAATACAATTTACCCTCATTCTTGCCATGTGAGTCAGTACTGTACACAGATGGTAAAACTCTGATTACACAATTTGATTATATAGAGAAGCCGTGACATAACACAAATATATCAATGGACTAACATGCTACTTGGTTCCAGATGTTTTGCTTGCAAATTAATTATAATAAAACTGAAGGAACTGTTTTCAGTTTTAGTGTCTCCAATGAAGAGTATAAAATAATTTGACTGTTAGGTCTCTACATAGACCAGAAACTCAGCTGGGTGAGTAACACATAAAAATTGTGCTCCAAACTGTCTTGAGTGATTTATCTGTTGTACAAATTCAGACATAATGCAAACAAAACCCTCTTAGCATATGCAAATTTTGTATTATTCCCCTCTCACCTTACCTGGGGAATTCTTCTATGGGGTAACTGCTTTGGCTCCAAAATTGCTTTCAGGTGGCAATAAGAAGGCTGTTAGATTTATAGTAACAATTTTTAAGAGAAGCATGTGAAACTCATTTCAAAGATCTTAATATTATGACAGTTCCTAGCCTCTACATGTATAGTTATCTCCTCTGTATTAAAGAGAATTTAAATAATTTTAACCTTAAGATATCCATACAGAAAGGCAACACAGGGACTGGACAATCAGTTCATTTGCTGTACAACAGGCTAGCTAATATTTGTAGCAGCCACAACTGTCTTGGTCTCAGATATTTCAACAGACTTCCACAACTAACCCATTCTATAGCTTACAGTGCATTTAAAATAATTTTATCAGAGTGGACTAAGAAATAAAAGAATGTAAGAAATCAATTTCAAGTTGCATTACATTCTGATAAATTACTACAACACCAAGTTGTCACATTAGAGACTACTAGCAGATACAAATAATCTACATCAAATGGTTTGTTAATGGGTTCCTGCATACATAATTTTGATGTTACATGTGACAAACTATTGTTGAAGTAAATGTCATGAAATTTTATGTTCTACTTCACTTAGCTTTATCCTGAGGTGATTAAAGTCATGGTATACCTCCTAATATTGTTTCTGACCTCCTGGTGTCCAGTGTAGTGCAGCAGCTAAACTTGGCATTGACTCAACAAGTCATTGGAAGTCCCCTGCAAAAATAAAGAGATCTTCTGCCCCTATAGCCAACTATAATTGTGAATATGTTGCTAGTGCAGTATTTGGTGCTTCCTGATTATATTCTGTAAATGTTTGATTGCATTCATGTTGAGCAGTCTGGGTGGCCAAATCATTCACTCAAATCATCAACAATATATTTCAACTGAACTGTGAGCAATTGTGACCTGGGGACATGGTGCATTGTCACTACTAAAATTCCATTCCTTTTTGGGAAGATGAAGTTCATGAATTGCTGCAAATCGTCTCCAAGTAACTGAAAATAACAATTTCCTATCAATGATTGGTTCTGCCCACACCATTGTGTAGCCACCACCAGCTTGCACAGTGCCTCATTGAGTTGTGTCTTTGACTTCATGGGGTCTAGGCCACACTCAAACCCTACCATCAGTTCTTAATAACTGAAACTTGGACTCATCTGACCAGGCCACAGTTTTACAGTCATCTAGAGTCCAAGTGATAAGGTCACAAGCCCAGGAGAGGCACTGTAGCTGATGTCAAACAGCAAAGGCACTCACATTAGTCATCTGCTGCCATAGCCCATTAATGACAAATTTCATTGCACTGTTCTAACAGGTACATTTGTCATACATCTCACATTTATTTTTTGATCTTTTCAGGCAGTGTTGCTTATCTGTTAAAACTGACAACTCTCTGCTAACTCCACTGCTCTTAATCATTAAGTGAAGGCCGTTCACAGTGGTGTGATCTGCGGTAAGAGGTCGTGCCTGAAATGTGATATTCTCAGCAAACTCTTGACACTGTGGATCTCAGAATAAAGAATTTCCAAGTGATTTGAAAAATGGAGTGTCCCATGCATTTAGCTCCCACTACCATTCCACATTCAAAGTCTGTTAATACCTCTCATGTGGCCATATTCATGTCAGACACCTTTTCACATAGTCAACTGGGTATAAATGACTGCTCTTCCAGTGCATTGCTCTCTTATGCTTTATGTACGTTATAGTACTGCCATGTGTATATGTGCATATCGCTATCCCATTACTTTGGTCACCTCAGCTTATATGTAAATATTTACACCAGTAACATGTAAAATATTTGAAGATGAGTGAATAATATAATAGAAATATTTCTCTTTGTTACAGTTTGTCAAATCCTGTCAATAGTTCTGTTGTTGTCACAAATATATTATCATTTGGTTGCTTTATTAATACACAGGGTGAACCAGAACTCCACTGATAAGCCTCAAGAGATTGTCCAGGGATACTTTTTTAATATTTTAGTATAAGGGTGTCATGGCCTCTGGTGATTCATTACAGAGTAGTAATGTTATTATAATCTATTTGGTTTGTTAATGCAGTCACTCTTGTGTCTGTGAAAATACCTTCAGAATAATGAAGAAGTATGTTATGTGCAGTGATCAAAGTGTACACCACACAACACAGATAATGCTACAACCTTAAGATGGAACACATAAGCTATTACCACAGCTTCATTTTGCAGTTCTTACACTGCATTCAGTGAATTCATAAACCTAGTGCATATCATCCAACTCATCATCAGTAAGCACACCTTTAATACTGCTGTGTATTATCATGATTGCATAACTAAATCTGCTGGAAAACAAAATCCTAGGTGGAATTGTGTGGTACTGAAAGCAATCTTGAGGACAATGAGGTAAGGAGGGTATTACTGCTGTTACTGCTATCAAAACTGTTTTCAGTGCAATAAAGATACTAAACTAATTGGAACAAGAAAGAAAACAAAATGCAGTAACTCTGTAACGAACTGTCAGAAACCACTGATACCCAGTACCAAAATACTCAGAAGGTATCCCTGAAGAGCCTGAGAAGGTTTATCATCAGAGTCCTGAATAACCCTCTCTGTGCCTTTGATTCCACAGCTACTGTTATTATTGAGGTTGGTATCTTCCTAAAACACATTGAAGCAGAGTAAAATTTTCTGTAAGTGTTCCTGAATGTTTCAAATGAATGACTCAGTGGAATAGCACATGAATAAACACTTACCCTAACATTCATACAAGCATACCAAAGAAAAATTATGACCAGGTCATTTCATGTCAGTGTATACTTCTAGTATTTCAGATTGCGGAACAGCAGAAACAGCTATCTCAGCAATTGTGCAGAATGTCATCAGCAGCCACAGAACAAGTACCAATGCACTGCTTGTATGGGACTTGTGGCATTATCAGTGTAATTATTAGCCAGTACAGTGACAGGAATGTTGAGCAAAGATACCAGTTTGATTATTGTTTGATTCAGGTGTGGGGGTGATACCATATTGAATGTGTGCCAGAGGAATGAGAAAGATATTTTTCCTCTCTGGCTGTAACATCAATTGTACCTCCTCTTACCCACACAACTGTTTTTACCATAACATCTATTTCACCAAAAGCTTGATGCCGTGCACATGAAGATGGTAGCAAATTTACACAATTGGCTACTATTTGTGATGGTTTACAAATTATAAGTCAACAAAGATATTTTTACAGTTTTTGGTAGGAAAGATTACTCCTTTTGCCCCAAATATCACAAAAAACAGAAAATTGAACTGGTGTAATAAACTTAAAGAAATGAGGAATTATCATGCTCCACACCTGAGCAAATCTTGACACTGTCTCCCACAGTAGACTTATCATCAAGTGCTGGTACTGTAGAGCTGGAGGGAATGCTCTTCACCTTATGGAGCCATAGAACAGTTAGTAACAATGATAAAATATCTTAGTGTCATCTGAATGCAAAGCATATGTGTCATTACAAGCCCTTGTAAATATGTGACTAAAGACAATGACACATCAGCTGGGCAAACAATGCTAATTTACCCTTGATAAAGATCTGTAAGATCCCACAATACCTTAGATAAAAAAATACCACAATAATCATTGAATTACTAGTGACTCAAAATAATTTCACAGATATTGCAATACAAGTGAATGGTAACTGTGGAGGGAAATCCTTATAAGTACAAATATTTTGCGAGTTTAAATATTTTATGCACATTTGAATATGATTTTAAGGTTAATCATTGCTCTCTAGTATGTCGCCAGCTGACAAGATTAGATCTGAGTAAGGCTTTACAACTTACCTTAATTAGGGGATAAAGATTGGTCATGGACATTAGCATCAATGGATGTAACACATCCATTCTGAGGATGGAACGAGGTCAACCAAAGAATCATGTGAGCCCAGATCATCACATTAACCATGCAATTAGCTTACTTGTTCTACACTGTAATAATATGGTAGTGACAGAATACCAGTATTCAATTGGGTATAGTCATTGTCAGATTTTTTCTGTCTACTTCATGCTTCTAGGTTTCAACAACACCAAACTATTGGAGGAATTATGTTGACTAGCAGAGAAGCACCTTGTCCAGTGCCTGCATCTGGAATCCATATGATACCATATAGCAAGCCTTCAATTGAATACAAGACAAAATGGAAAAAAGGAGAGTAAGACATCACTCATTTACCTACAAAACTATAGCTAGTTACTGAGCATTATATGCTTCTTCTATTGAATTATAGAAATGTGGACACATCATGATTGAAGTCTCTTTTATGATATAAAATCTAAAATTATCTGTATTAAGTAATATCAGTAGCCCAGAAATCACCTTTCACAAATATCTGTTGATCCAATGAACAGGTAATATTTAGAAATTTTGGGACTAACACACAGGAAAGAATTTGTTTTTAAATAGATTGTCAATGTAATTCATCAACAGACACCACCAGCAGTTGCCTTTGAAAAATTAAATGTGAGCAGCTCAAGTATCTCCTCTAAAGCAGAAACAAATATTTTTCTGCCTCCATAGCTAATTTTGCAGTACATTTGATATGTGTTGAACTTGTGGCTACTACCTCAGTGGGAGTACTGGAACAGAGTGGACCCAGCTTTGTAATGGCAGCTGGGGTTCTGCTTGAGTGAAAAGTAGTAGCTCCAAGGTCTGGGAAGGTTTCAAAGACTAGGAGAATGATATGCTGATCTCATGCCCTCTATACAGCATCTCAGTGACAACTTTGGTAGGGAATGACTTGGCAATTAGTTGGTACTGAATGACCTGACACAGCCAGTAGATGTAGCTTTAGCTTTAGAGAGAAATATTTCCAAGGCATTTTAAGAACATGTACAAATTATCAGAAATAGCTGTTCCTAATCTATCTCAAGTTTCTCATCATCAAAGTCTCATATGTAAGTTAGCAATAATATGAGCAGAGAAAGTGTGCATTCTTTATGCTCCAAGCAAGTCTTCACTAAGTTTCAGTTGTGTGACAGGTCATCAAATGGTGTAACTATCACCCAGTAAGATATTGTTGTAGTGACATGGATGCTATTGCTGTATAATGATCCAAACTGCTTTCCAGAATGTGGTAAGTTGAAATTACACTGTGAATAAAATTACTTTTCACCTCTTTTCTGAAAAAAAAAAAGATTTTTAAGCCTGGATTTGTGCAACTGGGAACTAAATAAGGATAGAAACTTGAAACATGCTTTATTAAAACGAGGAAGTCAGTATAATATATACAGGGACTTGGATTTTGAGGTTATTTTAGTGGGCTGACACAGTAGAATGCCTGAGATTGTAGGATTTTATGAGCTCTAGTGAGCTATGTTGGTAGTATGATATCACACATGTGTCGTATCAGCTGTCAATAGAGTAGAATTGGTGGTCTGTGGGTGATAATGTGTGGCAGTTGGTGCAATGAACAGTTGCATTTGGATAAATGGTTGACACTCAGTGGACGATTGACAGGTGTCAGCCATTGAACATTAGTTCTCTTAAGGGTGTATAGCTGTTTATAAATTGGCCTAGGCTACTTAGTCAGGCTTACTGATAATTGAAGTAGGTTATTTTTAAATGTTCTGAACTTCTAAGGATAGTCAGAGTGTCTTCTCCAAAGGAGAAGTATGACAAGGCAAAAGCAAAAGTACCATAGGATGCAGTGTACTGCAACTATGCAGGAGCAGAATATATGAAGCTGTCCTAAAGTAACTGGAACAGAGCAGAGTGAAGGCTCATCAGAATTACTAATGGACAGCAAAGTCAAAATGTGAATCAGTACTGGAGTCAGACTGAGAAAGCAATAATGGGGTATAAAAATCTATTACAGTTTCATGATAATAACAGTTAAATATCTGATTATTTCTCATGATAAGTTGAATAAAAGTTGAGCTTGTACATAACCTATTTATTAAAAAATATTGGCTAGCACCATGGTATACAAACTTGATATCGCCAGGGCCGCAAACAGCATAAGTCTTTCTCCTTGTGCTCAGACTCTCTTCAAGTACACACTGCCTGATGTCATGTATACAAGCTATAGAAGTTGCATTCACTATACAATAACAATGTAACACACATCTGTGACCACATTTTTAACTACTTAATACATCAAAGTGGAGACTGTGAGTCATGTCATTGCAATAACACCCAAAACTTTGAAACAAATAATATGAACAACAAAATTTTTAAAAAAGCAGCCTCTGTCTAGTGTGCAAATAATGATAAGAACCAAAGTAAAATTTTTTAGAGCTATTCACAGGAAACAAAATGATGTGTACAGTAATAATAATAATAATAATAATAATAATAATGAAATGGTGAAGGTGCTCAGATACTAAACTATCATAACAAAAACATTAGTTAAAAGCTAAAACCTGTTTTAAAAAATGTACCCTTTTACTATGAAAGGTGTACATCACGTGGTTAGTATTAACTGCTTATGAGTAGCTTCATTGTGTGGCCTTCCCTGGGTATGAATTCCAACAAACAAACATTTAATGATCATAATAAATGAAAATGTACCTAAAATCAATTTTAAACAAAAATATAGATCAGTTCTAGAGAATAGTAAAAGTATTTACCCTGCTCCTTTGCATTTGTGTATTTGTAACTGTGAGTATTAACTCATTATGTGCCACTTTTCACCATTCATAATGATTATACAACAGATAGGAATTCCACCTCAAATAAATAAATTTAGCACAAAAAGGTTCACCTTGATAAAGAAAAAGCCTTAAGAAGAGAATGAATTCCAATCATACAGCACTCATCATGGAAATAACATGTGGAAAAGATAGGCTGATACTGTAAAGATGACACATTGAGATACAGACAGGCAAAACAAAAAGACACTTACACATTTGCTTTTGACCAAAGCCTTCATCAGAAAAGGAAAATCACATACACACGTACACATTCATTCACACAAGCAAGCAAAAATTCATGCACGTATGACCACCATCTAGAGTATATCGGTTTCAGCTGCTGGAGGTGGCTGTCATATGTGAATGAGGTGTATTCACTTGGGTGAATGAATGTGTGTGCATGTTTCATTTCCTGATGAAGGCTTTCACTGAAAGCTAACGTGCCTTTTTGTTGTGCCTGTCTGCAACTCACTGTGTCAGTTTTACAGTGAGTAGCAATGTATCTTTTCCTTGTGTCATTGACATTCCAACCTAAAGTTTCCATTGCTTTATTTTATCACAGAAAAAGATGTTTCTGTCCATAATTTCACTTTCACCACTTTCACTGAACTTGTTCTTCAGTTCCTGAATCTACTTTCTTAATGTCATTGTAGTCTATTTTCTAGCTATGCTGCACCACAACTGAACCTCCTATGAGACATCCAGTGCTCTGGCTCAGGACAACTTAAGTTCATTGGACATACAAATCAGACCAAATTAGCATCCATTCTAGTATCCGCTCAGAAGCAATACCTGAATGCTCAGATCAGTGCCTTATCTCAGAAGTTGATCTCCAGAATGACACAAGTAGTGGTGTATGTAATTTGTCCTGTTTATATTCCATCCAACATTAAGAAATAATTGTTATTTAAGGAAACACTTGCAAGTAAAAACAATGTATTCATTAATAGAGCTAGAACTATTGGGATGATAAATTGCTATCCCTCACATCAATTTTAACATTACCTATTCTACATAGTAGCAAACAAATTTTACTTCTACATAATTAATAAAAATAATACTAACCACATCTACTCACTCATCTCATAGAAAGCTTATATTTTATGCTCACTTACCATTAGTCAACACATATTTTACATGCCCACAGAGCACTCAAATGGTCATAACTGTTTAATCTTGAAGAACAATTAATGGTACCCCTTATATTTCTGCAGTAAGCATTCTCAACTGCAGCAAAACAGTATCACTTAATAAAAAAATAAGGCATACATTCCACCTGGGAAAAATATATCTTAAAACAAAGATGATGTGACTTACCAAATGAAAGTGCTGGCAGGTCGATAGACACACAAACAAACACAAACATACACACAAAATTCAAGCTTTTGCAACAAACGGTTGCTTCATCAGGAAAGAGGGAAGGAGAGGGAAAGACGAAAGGATGTGGGTTTTAAGGGAGAGGGTAAGGAGTCATTCCAATCCCGGGAGTGGAAAGACTTACCTTAGGGGGAAAAAAGGACAGGTACAGGGCGAAATTGAAAACCACACCACAGCAACATTATCATGAGAAATAACTCTCACTTTTAAAATCGTATTACTTTGATGTACATCAACATACACATTTGTCACTGTTACATTCATTATATCACACTCATTCATATTATCTGGCTGCTGAAAACATTCACATACTTTACTTTCTTCCAATGGAGAACATACAGTTTTTGTTTGTTTGTGTGTACACTCGCACACACACACATATCCATCCGTACATACACAGACAAATGTCTGCTTGTGTCTGTGTATGTACGGATGGATATGTGTGAGAGTGCGTGTGTGTGTGTGTGTGCGAGTGTATACCTGTCCTTTTTTCCCCCAAGGTAAGTCTTTCCACTCCCGGGATTGGAATGACTCCTTACCCTCTCCCTTAAAACCCACATCCGTTCGTCTTTCTCTCTCCTCCCCTCTTTCCTGATGAAGCAACCGTTTGTTGCAAAAGCATGAATTTTGTGTGTATGTTTGTGTGTCTATCGACCTGCCAGCACTTTCGTTTGGTAAGTCACATCATCTTTGTTTTATATATATATATATATATATATATATATGAAAGAAAGTTAAAAGTCACATATACCTTCAGGTTTATTAAAGTCATGTAATTAATTTAGTGTATGAAAGTGACGAAGGGTAGATAGAGTATGAATGAATGGTGTGTGTGTTTATATATATATGACTTTATTTCATTCTACATAAAATTGGTCTCAGTGTCAGACTATCTTTGTTTAACTTTTTATTGTGTTATTTTTTCTTCTTACAGTCCTTACATTTACATGAACAAATAATACGCAATTTATTAAAAATCACATTTATAGGCAACTGGAAGTATTATCATTATATTAGATTCCTTTTTCAGTGGCTGTGTTTTCAACTCACCATCATTTCTACGGTTAAAAAGCCAGTGGAATCTCTCTATAGTATCATGAACTTCCTGTCCTGCAATTTCTTGATCATCACATCTTAGTGTTCCATACCCTTTATTTTTCCAGCACCGCCAGTGCTACATGCTATAAATTATCTAGTATTTTCTATTTAATGCACTCACATTTGACCTTAACCCCCTTGATTTCGCAGTATTGTACTTTTTCCCTAGCTGTTGCATCTGACTTCACTAACACAAGGACATCTGCCCCATTAACATTTTCTACATTATTAAAGAAAATCAGTTATATCATTGTCCAAATCACTACCAACTCCATTATCAACAGCTTCTTTGCCATTCACTTCACCATTAACATAAGTAAAAACATTAAAAACAGCAATGACAAAATAGTTCATTATTGAATGGCTAGAGGTCAGTGGCTAATTGGTACAGTGTATTGGCAAAATGCCATATTCACGTCACCAGGTGATGAAGGCAATGCTGAAATAGTGTGCCTATTGGACAGTGACAGCTTCTCATTCACCCATGAGCTATTCAATCATGTCTTGTACAGGGCGAAATTGAAAACCACACAACAGCAACGTTATCATAAGATATAACTCTCACTTTTAAAATCATATTACTTTGATTTACATCAACATACACATTTGTCACTGTTACATTCATTATATCACACTCATTCATATTATCTGGCTGCTGAAAACATTCACATACTTTACTTTCTTCCAATGGAGAACATACAGTTTCTTAGTTGCAATCTATTCTGTAATGTTTATTCTTTACTTTGCCATTGAACCTTATGTATTCACTTGAGTTACATTCTGTCCCCAACTTTGTTTTTAGCATCAGTGTCTCCCTTGGATAATATACTTTTCATTGACTTGGTACTACTAATATTTATTTAAATGTTAGATTTATTATTGAATTGAAATCTCGGTTAATGAACACTAAATCATAATTGTTTTCTTAAAATCAGTTTTTTTTTATTTTAATAACTAATAACCTGAAACTACAAGGTGTACAACTTTGCTACTGCTGTTTGCTGATAGGTGGCGACAACAGTAAGGCCGTGTTCTACATGAGTGACAGAAGTGAGTGACAGCTTCAGGTGACAAAACACAACCGCATGTGTAGTTACAGAAGTGTCCTACGTGAGTGACATCTGTGTTGCTGTCGCTGAAACTGGCGATGTTTTAATTCAAACATATTTGAATCTTGTTGTAGCAGCATGCGTGACAGTGAGGAACACCCACGTGTCTTCTCGGCAAAGCAGTGGAGCAGACGCGATGGCAGCTATGAACCACTTAACATGCGATTTTAAGAAAACTATTCAGCGAAAAAATCTGATTCTTCCGCAACCTACAGCTTGATTTCTTCAAACGATAAATGTCAATGTATTTTCGTTATTAGTCATAGTTACTGTGCTACACGAAATTGAGTAGGGGAAGGTGCGGAATTACACACATGTGGGTAATCCCATGCAGGGTGATTTACGCAGTTTGAATGGCACAAACTGTTCACAGTTAGTGCTACACCCTGTCAGCAGGAGTAACAACTACTATGCGGCTTACGCCAGCCATTTTCCAGTGGCATTGTTAGAGCACTGAAGTATGGTTTATTTTTGGTGTGTCTCATGTATT
This sequence comes from Schistocerca serialis cubense, assembly GCF_023864345.2. NCBI lineage: Eukaryota > Metazoa > Arthropoda > Insecta > Orthoptera > Acrididae > Schistocerca > Schistocerca serialis. The sequence continues at coordinate 740,120,613 of NC_064640.1, forward strand.
TTTGGTCAACTGTATTTTGCAAGGTAAGTGCTACAATATTTTTCTTTAATGTAATTCTTGCATATCAACTACTAACCCTAGATGAAACCTTTAATTTAATTGTATATTTGCCCCTCTATTCGAATTAGGTGCCGAGTTATGCTTAGGTTAGTCATCGAACCTACAGTGCGGTAATGCCATGCATCTATTGAAGTGCATGGTATTCCCTCTTGCGGGTTATATTTTCAGAACTAATGAGGTTTTTTTTTTTTTAATTTCAGATGGGTAGATGTAAAAGAAAAACCCAGAAAGCAAAATGGACGCAAGATGAACTATGTAACGCCATTGATACCATCAAATCTGTAAGAAAAATAAGAGAAGTATCAAGAGCTTTTGGCATTCATGAAGCTACTCTGTGAACGAGAATGAACGTTAAAAAAACCGAGGTTCCAAAACTTGGGAGAAACCCAACATTTTCGACAGAACAGGAAAATGAGATTAGGGATCATGTTATGACAATGGCCAAGCTATTCTATGACATTACATGCATCCAGCTGCGAAAGATTGCATTTGAGTATGCAGAGGCTAACAACATTGCAAACAATTTTGATAAGTCATCTAAGTTAGCTGGAAAGGATTGACTAGCTCTATTTTTAAAAAGAAATCAAGTATTAGCATGAGAAAACCTGAAGCAACTAGCATTAACAGAATACAGGCATTTAATGAAGAGGAGGTTAACGCATATTTTAAAAACTTAGAACATGTCTTTGAAAAATATAAATTTAAAGAGGGGTCAGTGTTCAACGCTGATGAAATGGTCATAAATGCTGTACAAAAGTTCGAGAGAATTTCGGCTCTTCAAGGTGTTAAACAAATAGATGGGGCCACGTCTTAGGAAAGGGGGAAAAACGTGACTGTGATACATTGTTTCAGTGCTGCTGGTACCTACATACCCCCTATGTTTATCTTCCCCTGGAAGAGGATGACAAATGTTTTAAGTAAAGGTGGACCAGTTGGAGCATTATCTGGTTGTTCCGTCAATGGCTGGTCTAATAAGTCATTATTTTTCGAATGGATCCAACATTTTCAGAACAATGTAAAATCAACTATTGATGACCCTGTGCTGCTGATTTTAGATTATCACAGCAGCCACATTTCACTTAATATTTTTTAATTTTGTAAAAAACATTCTATTGTCATGGTAACAATACCTCCACACACTTCTCACAAGCTTCAACCACTAGATGTTACATTCTTTTCTTCTTTGAAATCAGCCTTCAATCGTGAATGTCACATGTATATGAAGTCACATGTGTACCAAAAAATTACGCCATATGAGTTAGCAGAACTTTTTAATACGGCATATATTAAGGTCGCTACTATGGACAAGGGGCAGTCAGGGTTTAAGGTAAGTGGGATTTGCCCTATCAATCCAACCAAATTTCAGCATGACGATTTATAACAATGTGAGATCTTCAGAGATGTTGTCCTTGAAGATGAAGAGGTTCCGAATGCAACAAATGGAAATGAAGTGGTTGCATCTACAAGCGAGCCACATATCCCCAAAAGGAGCCAAGAACAGATTCCTGGATCTTCAGCAGAAGATGTTCCACTTCTAGTAGGCCTAGAAGAGGACACAACAACATCAACTAAAAGTGCATGTGTCAAGCACGTTAGTGTATTTGAAATATCCCCTGTACCAAAACAAAAACAAGTTCTTCCTAAGATGAAACAAGTCATGGGAAAGTCTAAGGGAAAGTCAGTGATCCTTACAGCAGCTCCAGAGCAGTATAAACTGCTAACGGAGCTATCAATAAAGAAACAAAAAGAAGCCATGAAAAAGAAAGCAGAAGGAAACAAGAAAAGAGATCTTAAGGGTAAAGCAGATAAGTGCAGAAATCTGCAACTTAAAAAGTCTCGAAGAAGGAACAGACATTATATAAGAAGAAACACCACCTAGAAAGTGAAATTAGCAGCGAGGATGACCTAAATCTAGACTTGCAGAACATTTGTGATGACGTTGAAATGAATGACATTGATCCATTGGCGATTTCAGAAGATGTCTGTTTAGTTTTTAGAGAGTTTGGGAAAGATGGAGAACTATCGTACCGATGTATTTGCTGTAGCAGATGGAGTCATGAAGAATATAGTGGCTGGAACACTCCAAAAGGTTACGAGTACGATCTTTGATGTATGAGAAAATGAACTCTTTCATATTAATAAAATGTAAAAAACACAAATTATAAGAGATGTTTGTAGAATTACATTCTTTCGTTCTTAAATATACTGTTTACTATTTGTAGTAACTAATAAGCAAATAAAAATATCAAGTATTGTACATTTTTATGGTTTGTTTGTTTTACGTGTTATTACCCAGTACTTTGCGTGTCATTACCCCAAGGGGTGGGGAATATCACGCATTTGCACTTTTTTATTTTAATGTCCAAAATTAAGGTACTGTTTATAACTATTTACAAACGATTGGAATATGTGGTGAAATGTCCATTGTATGGTATGTACTTATTTTCGTACATTTTAATGACGTAACGAATGGTTCACATCAGTTTTTCCTTAGGTGCATGTATTTCCCCTACTCTCCCCTACATGGCTGCACGAAATTTTTAAGAATTTGCTGAGGTAAAATCGCATTGTGTAGACTTTTCATATAGTTAATTTAAGGCCGTACATTATCGCGTATGAAATGTAACCAATATATCGCAATTGTATTTAAAGTTGTGACCGGAATAATATCTCACTTCATTCTTGAGATATTGGTTGTTATGTCCGCAGACGGGTCGCTCGCGCCGCGTCGGAACCTTTCCTGCACTTCAGGTCGTAAAAATTGTCGTATGTCATAAAAGATTCAAGATATCGAAACGACGAATTTTGGAAATGACAGCACCTAGAAAGGACTAGTTTTCGTAAAAATCGTCGTATCTCATAAAAGATTCAAGATATAGAAACGACGAATTTTGGGAATGACAGCAATCAGAATGGACTATTTTCTCATATGATTAACACTATAGACGTTTTTGTAAACGCGTGATCAGAGCGAAAACAAGACTCCCTATAACTTATACATGAGGTTTTGTCCACATTTTCATAGCCAAACAAAGGAAGAGGAACAGGTAAACAGGAGATCAGAGTGACCAGCATGAGGTCTAGTTTGGCATGAAAATATTAAACTGCTTGAAAGTAATAAGGGTAATAAACGAAAATATAATTAATAATCTGAGGAAAACTTGAATTATTTCATGAAAAGATGCTGCCAAGGAATGTAAATGGAGTGTCAAAAATTTCATCTGTTCAAGACCTAGCTATTTTGCACCTAAGAAGATATATTGGTGCAGTATTTAAATGTCAAAAAAGCTTCCTTCGAATCAAGTACTTTAGGAAGGCAAGCGATGAGTCATTAAGATCATGTTTCGGAATAAAACTTGGAACTGAAAAATGAAAGAAATCAGTCAAATAATTTATGAAATGATTTGTGTAAAAGAAATAAGTAAATCAGAGAAAGATTCTACGTACCTTTGACTGATGCTCGAAACCATGAACAGAAAATGAGGTGCACTAAACATTTCCCTAATGTTTTATTTCACAATTTTAGACAAATCATTACAGAAAATTGTAAGGTTTACTTTTACAGACTAATTAGAGTAATTTAAAGGCTTGACTGCTGATGAATTACGTTCGAAACATCAAATATCTGTAAAATTTCATGGTTCATTGTAATTTATTAGGAATTAAATGTGTGTGATATACTGGGATAGGTGTGAAGATAAAGCTCTTTGGCAAGACCTTAAAAATATATATAGCGATGCAGGGTAAGCAGTATGCATAAAACTTAGTGTAGAGAATTGTAACTGAGTCAGTAAAAATATAGGAATTGGGGGGGGGGGGGGGGAATCGAACAGAGGACCGTTCCCTAACACGTTATCAACAACTTATGCACTAACCCTTCACCATAGCTAGCTATTGGTAAGTGTTATCAATCTGAGTATTTATACTTGTATTTAGCGTAGTTAGTCATGTAGTAGTCATTCCTCTGCATTTATTGGCTAGTAAAAGTTCTTGATCATGTAAAAAACATTCGTATTCAACTTATTGATGAGATACTCGAATGCTCCTCTGCTCATTCACTTGTAATCGAAGAATTTGTCTGGTGATCTTTTCAGTTAATGATATTTATGAAATTATCCATGGAAATTGCTCCCTTTGTTAATTCCATGCACGGCATTCCTTTTCACTTTATTTTCTTAAGTAAACGTAATTCTGTAGCCTTACTCTCTCGCTACAGTATTCTACAGGTTAGGGACACCATTTTATAGAAACAGCTGATTGGCTCTAAGCAGCCATCTTGTATCGCGACATGGTCGCTCGCACGCAGGACACCCAAGCTTTTCACCCGATGCTGCTGCTTTTCATTGGAGTGATGCATATCCAGAAGTCGCTCGCTTCTGTTGCTCACGTAGAACACGACCTAAGAAGTGGTCAAAAGAGACAGATTGCAGACATCATGCAGTTAGCTTGGACCTCGATCAACATAACCTCATTCAAACATCAGTCGATTTGTGTCTGCATCATAAAGTTATTCTTGATTGAAAATGTCAATTTATGAGCCTAATTCTCTCATTTGTGGGAGGTGTTACTGTTTTGTAGCAATATGAAGAAAACAGCAAATGGGCCTCGATGAATGGTCTCAAGTACGTATGGTAAGGACACTGTTAGTGAAAGAATGTGTCGTGATAGGTTTCAACGCTTAAAGAACGGTGATTTTAACGTCATAGACTAGCATATTGGTGGAAGAGATAATATTTTAAAGATGCAGAATTAGAGACATTACTGAGTGAAGACTCATGTCAGACTCAAGAAGAATTGGCATGATTAGTGGTACTGACACAGCAAGCCAATTCAAACCGTCTCAAGGCTATGAACATGATTCAGAAAGAAGGAACTTGGGTCCCATGTGAACTGAAACCAAGAGACGTTGAATGGCATTTGTGTTTGTGAACCGTTGCTTCAGAGGCCAAAACGGAAGAGATTTCTCCATCGTATTGTGTCTGGGGACGAAAAATGGGTTCATTATTACAACCCTAAACGCAAAATATCATGGGGATATCTCGACCATGGTTCCACGTCAACAGCCAAACCGAATATTCGAGGCTCCAAGATCATGCTCTGCATTTGGTGGGGCCAGCTCTGCGTTGTGTGCTATGCGTTTGGGTAGAGCATTAAAAGACAAATGGTCGCAATACAATGAGAGGCACAATAAAGTGATTTTGCAGTATGACAATACTCGACCCCACGTTGAAAAAGAGGTCGAAACGTACTTGGAAACGTTAAAATGGGAAGTCCAGCCCACCCATAATCTCCAGACAGTGCTCACTCTGACTATCACCTGTTTGGATCAATGGCGCATGGCCTGGCTGACCAACACTTCCGATCTCATGAAGAAGTCACAAATTGGATCGATTCGTGGATCGCTTCAAAAGATGAACAATTTTTTCGACATTGGATTCGTACAATGCCTGAAAGATAGGAGAAATTAGTGGCCAGCGATGGAAAGCACTTTGAATGATACATGTGTAACCAATTCGTTTCATTAAAGACTCAAATGTTTGGAAAAAACGGTAGAAGCAAAGTTCTACACCAAGTAATTTAAAAAAAAATTGATACACATAAGCAAAATGCTGTGTGTGTGTGTGTGTGTGTGTGTGTGTGTGTGTGTGTGTGTGTGTGTGTGTGTGTGTGTGTGTGTGTACACAAATCAGTAATACTGTAATAAAAAAAGTGTGACACTTTCTTTTCAGTTTTTGTATCAAATTTTAATTTTTTTGTGAATATTGGAGTTTACATTGAATTATTACTTAGAGTAAAAAGATGTGTTTTTATTAACAAAATATGGAGTAATGTTGGTTAATAAATATTTTGACTGGATGATAAATAAATAAATTAAATGAAAGAAAAACATACTGCCTGTGAGTATGAAACTAGTAACACTGGAGTTATGAGACTTACGTGCTAAGCACTCAGTTACAGCTGATGGATTTAATACAGTTCAATTTTCTACCAATTCTTGGAAATTTTCTTCTATTCAAAAACGATTTTCTTGAGTTTTTAAGAATTTCTTTAGGAAACTGATGACTGGGTACTGATCATCAAATCCTAAAAGTGAGAAGCAAATTGAAGAGAACCATTCCATAAAGTCACTTCATAATTCTTATACAGAGAACTGGTGTACAGAATGTAGTGTCTCTCTGTATGGCACACTTGCCATTACAGCAACTTCTTGTAAGTAAGTGTTAAGGAGGAGAAGCAAGTAATTGATTACCTCGATGTTAAATATGCTCACAAAACTGTAGTCTTGTTGACAGTGAAGTTTTGCTTTTGATGGAGGCTTTATCTTCCTAACATAGTGGCAGCATTCATTTTAAATTGCATCTCTTGTTGACATAAGCACAAATGCCATTCCTATGCTAATAATTTCAGCTCATCCACTTGTGTCCTGATCCCATTCATATTACATTGGAGTATGGGCACTAGTTGGTTATTAATTTGTGTATGTTCCCATCTTATCTTGCTACTGGTATTTAAGACACGTGGCAGTTAATGTTCCCAAGCAGAGATCAGTTGTTTCTCTCCAACAGGCTACACATTCCCTTGTTTCTCTTCGTGGGTCAAATTTAGACTCATTACAAAAAACAAGTATGGAAACCTCTGATGATTTCTTGATTTTCTCTTCCATGTTTCTATTTATGAATATAGCATTTATCTTTTAGTGGTCACAATAGTGGTGATTAGCAATTTGACATTCTGCTGTAATTTGTGCCATTTTTTGTTGTGGTGTAGCCTGCTTTTTTTGTACCATCAGTACTTTTGTGACTGACCTGATTGTTACTAGAGTGGAAGTTATGATTGATCTGGAGCTATACTTGAAGGTTTTAAGCTTCTGTATTGCCTATGATCACATAGTTGTGGCAATGTGTGTTCTGGAGCTTGTACACTGGAAGAGTTGATGCAGTTGTTTTGATTTACCACTGAGTCTCACAACATGTCAAATCCTTCTTCATTCCTTTTAAATTTCTATTGCCTCTGTCTCTACATCACATCATAGCTATGATTGCACTTTGATAAACCTATTGTACTAGAGAAAGCCGTTTAGCTGTTACCTGTCTCCAGTGACAAGTTCACATGGAACTTACTGCTAAATAAAGGAAACATAGCTGACTTTTTGGGAGTACAAGTCCGAGAACACCAACTGGCTGAGTCCATGGTCTCAAGCAGCAGTCGGATGACATCACAAACCAACTGTTGTGCTGTTATGCATAAACAGTTTGGCTTTCTGAGCTTGTTGGAGTTTGAAACTGCTGACTGTATCTTTATAGTTTCTGATGATGTCTCCAATATTGAGAGGCAAAATGTTAGGTGCAGGAACACACCTTAGAATATGGCCTAATGCCCATATGCCTGCAGTATATAAGAAATTCTACATCTACATCTACACCTACCTACATATTCCACAAGCCACAGTATGGTGGAGGATACCATGTACCACTACTAGTCGTTTCGTTTCCTGTTCCACTTGGAAGTAGAGTGAGGGAAAAACAGCTGTCCATGTTCTTCCCTATGAGCTCTTATCTCTCTACTTTCATCTTCATTGACCTGGTTCAATACGTATGTTAGTAGCTGCAGAATCATTCCAGTAAACATCAAATGTGTGTTCTTTAAATTTTCTCAATAGCGTTAAAGAATGTGACATTTCAGTCAGTGATTCTAATTTAAGTTCCCGAAGCATCTCATTAATATTTGTGTGTTGTTCAAACCTAATGGTAAGGAACCTAGCAGCTTACCTTTGAAATGCTTCAGCATCTTCCTTTAATACGACCTGGTGTAGATCCCAAACACTCGAGAACTACCCACCAATTGGTTGCACTACTGTCCTGCATGCAGTCTCCTTTACAGAAGAACCATACTTTTCTAAAATTCTCCCAATAAACTGAAGTCAACCATCATTTGCCTTTCCTTCTATAGTCCTTACATGCTAATTCCCTTTCATACTGCTTTGCAGTGTTATGACTAGATATTTAATTAATGTGACAGTGTCAAGAAGCACACTACTAATACTGTACTATAACATTATGGATTTTTGCAGATTTCTGCTTGCCTTGTCCAACAAATCACTTATTTGTATATAAAATAACAGCAGTCCTATCACACTTCCCTGGTGCCACACCTGACGATATCCATGTCTTGAACACATGCTGTTGAGGATAACATACTGGATCCTGCTACTTAAGAAGTTTCCAAGGCACTCACATACCTGGGAATCTATTTCATATGCTCGTACCTTCACCAACAGTCAGCGGAGTGGCATCACGTCAGATGCTTTACAGAACTCTAGGAATATGGAATTCACCTGTTGCCCTTCACCTATGGGTCACAGGATTCGATGTGAGAAAAGAGAAAGCTGTGTTTCACATGAGTGATACTTTCTAAAACCATGTTGATTTGTGGACAGAAGCTTTCCCCACCCAAGGAAATTCATTACGTTCAAACTCAGAATATGTTTAAGGATTCTGCAGCAGATGAATGTTAATGATATTGGTATCTAATTTTGTGAGTCTGTTCTGTTCACCTTCTTATATACTTTTTTCCAGTCACTTTGGACGTTGTGCTGGGTAAGAGGTTAACAATAAATGCAAGCTAACTAAGGAGTCAATGCTGTAGAGTACTCTTTGTTCAACCAGTACTCTTTGTTGAACCAAACTGGGATTCCATCAGTACCTGCAACATATTTGCTTTCAACTCTTTCAGTTATTTATGTACACCATGGTTGCTCACTACTATATCCTCTGTATCTCATGGGTCTGACGACCTCACTATTTGGTCCCCTTTCCCACATTAGCCCCCACCACCAATGTCATGGGATGATCAAACGATAGTGTGTTTCTGTGATTCTCCTGTGTGAATGATTTTTTAAATGTGCAATTTAAATCTTCAGCTTTAATCCCGCTGTCTTCTGCAGGCACACCATTCTGGTCAATGGCTGACTGGATTGAAGGCTTAGGTCCCATTAATGATATTATGTAGGACCAGAATTTTCTTCGGCTGCTCGGCAAGCTCTATTGGTAATGTATGATGGTCTCAGTTGTAGTAAGCTTTGCATATCAGTCTTTTTACAGACGGTCAAATTTGTATTAACATCTACCTGTCATCATTTGCGTGTACTGTTTTGAATTGAGAGTGCAACAATGTTTTTTTTCCCAGCAATTTCCCAATTTCATTGTTAATCCATGGCGGATCTTTTCCATCTTTACTCCACTTACATGGGACAGATTCCTCCAGAGTATGATATACAATCCATTAAAACTTTGCTCATAATTCCTCTTCATCCATTGTACTGGAACTAAATTATGCCAATTCATTGTCTAAGTGGGATGTTATGAATCTGCTATTTCTAGCAGGAATACTGTTATAGCCTTCTTGTTTGATTTATCAACTTTAGAGACCAAAATCATTATGATGACATCATGATTACTAATCCCCATCTCTATCTGCCTCATCATTATTCTTAAGCTCGTCACAAGGGACCACACCATTACTCAAGTTAAGGAAATTGTGATTTTCACTACAACTTGACTTCCTTTAACTTTGTTGCATTCAGTGATTTGTGTAGCTATGGCTATTTCAGTAGGTAGTGGCCTCAGAACCAGTTTAAGGCCCAAGCAACACAAAAAAGGTTCAAAATGGCTCTAAGCCCTATGGGACTTAACATCTGAGGTCATAAGTCCCATAGACTTAGAACTACTTAAACCTAAGTAACCTAAGGACACCACACACAAACATGCCCGAGGCAGGATTCGAACCTGCAACCGTAGCAGGTGTGCGGTTCTGGACTGAAGCGTCTAGAACCACTTGGTCACATCAGCAGGCTAAGCAACACAAACTGCTGCTTTGGTGACAAGCTGAGAGGGACAATAGAGGCACTACAGCTGTAAGATTTATACACAGGACATATGACAATTAGTAGCACCAGGATCACGCAAGTGGAAGATTTTATACAGTGCATATCACAATTACTAATGAAACCTGTCACAGGCGAATGTGTGTAAGAAACGGATATTCCATTCTCGGCACTGCGCTGGTTATGCAGGTATAGTTGAATTTAGCATAAATAAACTGCTATTGTTGTTGTTTATAGGTCCCCTAACTCTGACTTCAGAGCATTTCTACTTAAGCCCCAGACGGTTCTTGGTTCACTTTATAGGAAGTATCAAAAATAGGCTATATGTGGTGAGTTCAGTACTAATTTTGTGTGTGACTGTGCAAGAAAAAGGATGTTGGAAGATCTCCTAAATTCATATGATCTGATGCAGAGTGTGTTTTTTCGAAACAGGGTGCAAAGGAACAGTAGCACAGGCATAGACAAAACTTTTAAAAACTTAATTTCTGCAGGGAATCATATAACTCTCTTGGAAAACGCCTTTCTAAGCCTGACGGTTGAAATACTTCTCTTTGAATCTGACAAGCAGGAGACTGAGTCAATAATTAAATCGCCGAAGACTATGGACTCTGAAGGATATGATGGAGTACCTAGCAGAATATTTAAGTTCTGTACTGCATGTGTTAGCCTTGTTCTTAGCTATATTTGTAATATTTTCTTTTGGATGGTCTGTTTTGTGAACGATTAAAGTACTCAGTAGTAAAGCCCCTTTGTAAAAATGGAGAAAAGGATAATATGGACAATTTTAGACGTATTTCTATGCCATCAGTGTTTGCTAAACCTATGGAAAAAGCTGTATATGTAACGATAATTGATCATTTTATTTCATATAATTTGCTATCAAATGTACAGTTCACTTTTAAAAATGGTTTAACAACTGAAAATGCCATTTTCTCTTTTCTCTGTGAGGTACTAGATGGGTTAAGTAGAAGGTTTTGAACGCTAGGCATCTTTTTTTGATATAACTAAGGCGTTTCATTGTGTTGATCCCAAAATGTTTCCCCAGAAGTTGGACCATTATGGTATTCGGGGAGTAGCTCGAAATCGGTTCACCTCTTATGTTAACAACAGACAGCAAAAAATCATTATCCACAGTGATGAGAATGGCTGTGATATGGGGTCTGAGTGGGGTGCAGTCAAATAGGGGTTGCCCCAGGGATCAGTGCTGGGGCCTCTCCTGTTCCTTATGTATATAAATGATATGCCCTCTAGTATTACAGGTGATCCTAAAATATGTCTGTTTGCTGATGACACTAGCTCGGCAGTAAGGAAGGCATGTTGTGTGCAACACTGGCACTGTTTCGAATAGTGCAGTTCATGGTACAAGTCCATGGCTTCTAGAAAATAAATTAATGCTAATTCACAGTAAGCCACATTTTTTACATTTTGTAACACACAATTCAACAAAACCCGACTTTTTAATTTCACAGAATGGGCACATGATTAGTGAATCTGAACAGTTCAAATTTCTTGGTGTTCAGATAGATAGTAAACTGTCTTGGAAAGCTCTCATTCAGAATCTTGCTCAAAGCCTTAATGCTGCCATTTTTACTACTCGAACAGTATCTGAAGTGAGTGATAGTTCGACACAAAAAGTAGTCTATTTTAGTTATTTTCATTCACTTATGATGTATGGTGTTACATTTTGGGGTAACTCTTCACATTCTCAAAACGTGTTTTTGGCTCAGAAACGAGTGAGTGGTTTGGGCAATAAGTGGTGTAAGTTCATGAACCTCTTGTCATCCCCTGTTCACTAGTCTGGGGATTCTGATATTGGCCTCTCAATATATATATATATATATATATATATATATATATATATATATATATATATATATGTTGTTTCCCTTTTGTTTCTTGTGAACCATATCAGCTTATGCCCAAGAATTAGCTACTATCACTCAGTTAATACCAGGCAGAAAACAAATCCACATTGGGACCGCAATTCCTTGACTGTTGTGTAGGAAGGTGTACAGTGTACTGTTGCACCAATTTTCAATAAGCCACAACAAGAATTCAAAAATCTTAGGAACAATCCATGTGATTTCAAATCAAAACTGAAGAGTTTCTGAATGTGACACTTCTGATATTCTGATGATTAACTGATTCCTGTGGTATATTGTTGACTACGTTTTCATAAACTTATGGCTTATCGTTTTTTGGGTCCATAAACATTTTATTTTATCTGTTATTACTTTTATGTTGTAAATTCATGTACTGACACGTTCCAAGACCTTGGAGATTTGCTCCTCCATTTAGTCCTACAGAACAATATGTGTAAAAATAAATAAATAAATAAATTGTGAGTGGAGGGCAGTAGGGATGCTAAATGTGTGAAAGTTCTTGAATTCATCCTGTGCACAATTCCCAAGTTTATTTACTGGTTTCACGGCTGTAGTTATTCATTTTCATGTTGACTATGACTGTGAATCTTTCTTCTGAGGCTGCCTGAATTGTAGCCTCACTGCTGCTACATGTGTTTGTTAATATTTTTTCCATGCTAGTACAGAGCAACAGAAAGAGATTAGTGTATAGTATGCAGCATACAGTCTCACTTATACATTACTGCTTACTGAATACCCATTTCACATGCCAAGCATGCGTTATCAAGTAGCCTAGAAGAGTCCAGCTTATTGACAACGTGCAGATCCTACAGTAAGTCTATTTAGATAACCGACTTAGTAAAATAGTTACAAATAACAATTAAGTTACCACATTACCACAGAGATTGTGTAAGTATTTTACAGAGACATTAGAAAGAGCTAGATAGTGTAGACAAAGAATGTACAATTATAGTTGTTATAACATGTATATTATGATCAAATAGCAACTAAGACAATAGAGTAAATCAGCTAATTAGCAAAAAAGGGATTACTGTCGACTTCTGTATTGTTGAAGGGTACTCCTTGTCTTGCACTGATGTAAGGATAGTGACCTCCACTTGCAGGTTACTTCCCGTTCGTGCTTATTTGCATACAGCATGTGCAGACACTCAGAGACAGACTGACTGCACACCCCTCACGTTCCACCATTTTGAGCTAATCCTGTCGCATTCTATTTGTGACTCATGTTTGTGCATTGAACCTGAAGGACTACCTATTATTTTTCACTACAGTGGGGTCAGAAAGATGGAGTAAAAACAATTTATTTTGCAGTCATCCAATTCCTTGAGTAGTGACTCAGGTTCTGTCTTTTTGCAAGCAAAAATTCTCAGCTTCTCAAAAACATCAAGTAATTTATCTTTTCCTACTCTGTGCAGAACTTTTATACTGTGCTGTCTACTCACACTGGCAAGGCTTAGGTTTCAGAGACTGGTACTTTATGATAATTTTGGTAATAGTATACTTCTGGTACTCCTTGTATTACATTCTAAAGTTCCTTCCAGTTTGTCCAATGTATAACACGTATAATGAAATTTTCACTCTGCAACAGAGTGTATGCTGATATGAAACATCATGGCAGATTAAAACTGTGTGCCTGAACGAGACTCGAACTCGGGACCTTTGCCCTTTGCGGGCCAGTGTTCTACCATTTGAGCTATTCAAGCATGACTCATGCACAATCCTCGCAGCTTTACTTCTGGCAGTACCTCGTCTCCTACCTTCCGATCTTCACAGAGTCTCTCCTGCAAAATTTGCAGAACTAGCACTCCTGGAAGAAAGGATATAGTGGAGACATGGCTTTGCTACAGCTGGGGGGATGTTTCCAGAATGATATTTTCACTCTTCCATGGAGTGTGTGCTTATATGATACTTCCTGGCAGATTAAAACTGTGTGCCAGACTGAGACTCGAACTCAGGGCCTTTGCTTCTGTGGGCAAGTGCTGTACCATCTGAGCTTTCCAACCATGACCCATGTCCCATCCTCACAGCTTTACTTCCGCCAGTACCTTGTCTCCTACCTTTTTTACCTTTTTAACCTCCAACATCTTCCCTATTATACACTATACACACCTGTTGGTTGAAATGGGTAATCAGTTCTTCTTTTCATAACATTCTGTAAGCCAGTGCCTAATATGTCTGTTATGAAGAAGAACCTTCGCATTCATGTTCCTAAAGAGTTTTGCTACCTTATTAGGTACTTTACATTTACAGGACAGCTTTAAATATTTGTCTTTTACTCCATTTTCTCTTTGCTTTTAGAGTTGTACTGCTGTCAATCTGTCACACAGTTTACATATTTTCTTCTGTTTGCAGTTGTTAGTAACCACCACCTGTTTAAGTATCTGAAATACCTTATGTCATATCAAATCTGAAATTATGTTGACATCTTTCTCATGATGGGTTACCAATTTTCATATCAGTGATGGTTGGACTTCTTGTAATGGTCAAATCTAAAATATTTTTAATATTTTCAGTTTCATATTCTTCTTTGAAGCACATTTTTGGATATAGTCCCAATTTTTGCATCTTTCATAGGGAACTTGGTGATTGAAAAGTGCCTGTAATTCCCATGTTCAGGAAGGATCACCAGACATAATTGTATACTTATATCGCTGATATAAGTGTGTTGTAGATTTGTGTTTTATGCTCCATTAAAATCAAAATTAATTCCACAGGCAGAGATCTGATGAAATTCAGCACACACTGTTCATCCTTGAGATCCAAAATGTCATAGACAAAGGTGCTCAGGTTGTTTCCGCATTCTTTGATGCCAGGAAGACATACGATACAGTTCCCATTTGCTACTTACCAGTTAGTGAAAAAATGAGCTTCCTGAGTATCAGACCAAATTTGTGACTGTATTTAACCATTCCTTGCTGAAAGTACTCAACTCACCTTTTTAAAGGAATAACATTGACAAATGTAAAGGTAGGTTCAGGAGCACCCCAATAGGGTATGGCAGGGTCAATACTGTTCTGATAAACTGACCATAATTATCTAGTTGACACTGCTGACAGCTCCATGACATCATTGATGGATGACAGGGTTGCCTGTCAGATGGCTGCAACCCATGATGAATGTAACAAAATGGAGGAAGACCTGCAGCTGGTAGAGGGACTGGTTGCTGAACCCGGAAATAAGTAAGTATAACATATTGCCCATGAATACATGAGGAGATCCACTATCATTTGATTTTGCGGTTGGTAATAAATCACAGGAAATTATAACTACTATAAAATACCTAGGCGTAGCTATATAGAGAACCTCAAGTGGAATGACCACATAAAACAAACTGTAGGAAAACAGAGGTCAGGATAAGGTTCATTGGCAGAATCTTAAGGAAATGTAATATAGTATAAACTCAATAGCATGAACTGGTTTAAAGTGAACACATTGTTATCATAAAAAAATGTTGCCCTCAACAGAAATACATTGTTCTTATGGGAGGTTTTATTGGTTAATAGCAATTTCAGTACCTAATGTAATTAAATTTCATTGTAAGACAAATTTCTGATGTTACAGTATTTTTAATTGTTAATTTTTTTCTGGATAGAATGCAAGGAATGAAACTACAAAGCTAACTACCCATTGTTGTCTTGTTTATAACATTTTGTAGTTGGCAGCTACGATTATTGCCTCAACAATCACTGTGTACAGTACATTTAAATAAACTCAGTAATGTGTGAATAAACATTTACAAAAGTATTCAGTGCCAGGTGTTCTTTTCTTCATAGCCAAATGGAGTTAGAATACAGAATAAAAATCCGAAAATAGTAGCATGTGCAACATTGCAAAGAGGTAACAGGGAGCTCTAACTGTACTGGTAAACTCTGAGATTCTAGGTGAAGTAAACTGTCATACGCAGAAAACAGCAACTGCAGAGCAGTTTGGAATTTCCCAATCTACTTTATCTACGATAATTCATAATTGAGAAAAATTGATTAATGAAGCTCCATCAGGATCCTGAAACAAATATAAATGACTTATGTGGCCCTTAGTACAAGGACATCAAGACGTTACTGCTAGAATGGTTCAATCATATGCATGCACCAAACATTTCTTTAAGTGGCCCTGTGATTCAATCAAAAGAAAATAAGATTGCCAAAAATATATGCATCATACTTCAGTAGTTCTGCAGGTTGGCTGTATTAGTTCGTAAACAGACATTCAGTTTCATCTGTACAACTTTTTGGTGAAGCAAATAAAGTTGATGAAGAAAGTGAGAACAGCTGATTGCATGAATTTGATTGGGTGAGGAGAAGGTATGCCTCATGTGATATGTTCAATATGGATGAAACTGGACTTTCCTACAAACGTTTTTCAAATCACACACTCGAGATAAAATCTACATCTACATCTACATCCATATCAATACTCCGCAAGCCACCTGACGGTGTGTGACGGAGGGTACTTTGAGTACCTCTATCAGTTCTCCCTTCTATTCCAGTTTTGTATTGTTTGTGGAAAGAAAGATTGTCAGTATGCCTCTGTGTGGGCTCTTATCTCTCTGATTATATCCTCATGGTCTCTTCGTGAGATACATAGGAGCGAGCAATATACTGCTTGACTCCTTGGTGAAGATATGGTCTCAAAACTTCAACAAAAGCCCGTACCAAGCTACTGAGCATCTCTCTTGCAAAGTCTTCCACTGGAGTTTATCTATCATCTCCGTAATGCTTTCATGATTACTAAATGATACTGTAATGAAGCGTGATTCTGTGCTAAGTGCTAAATGTCATGGTAGATCAGTCAGCAAACAATATTTAACTGTTGCCCTTGGATTTAATGTGGATGACAATGAGAAGTTTTATCCCTGGAATATCAATAATTCTGAGAAACCATATTGTTTTAAAATGTAAGTATGGATATTTTACCTTATATCTTTCACCATAAGAAAGCTTGGCTCAACAGCACATCATTTCACAAGTGGCTTCTTCATCTCAACAGTCAAATGGTTTCTGAAAGCAGATATGTTCTTCTTATACTGGACAGATATACTGCCCGTAATATACAGGATCTGAACCTAACAAACATAAAGGTTCAGTTTTCTCCACCAGATGCAACAAGGCACAAGTCAGCCCATGGACCAAGGCATCATTTCTCTCAGGAAGAGAGGTTATTACAAGAGATTTGTAAGAGCTGCAGTTTGTGCTGTTGAAAACAATACTGCAACCACAAACTGGAATTTGCTTGATGCAGTAACAGCAATCACAGCAACCTGAAACTCTGCTTCACCACATCATATACAGAGTATGGAGACATAGCAAAACTAAAGATATCCTTAAGTTAGATGATGCTATTTCACCTGATGAATGGACAGTTCTGCAAGATGTTGTGAATCCAGGGATTAGTTTTGGGAAATTTGTTAGTGCACACAACATTGTTGCTGTATGCATTTCAGTGGAATCTGATGTGCCAAATGCTGTGACTGAGGTGCAACAAAGATCATCAGATGGAAGTGAGGAAGAGAAAAATACAGATACCATCCCACCCACCCATCAGGAATTGTGTACACTCTTGGACAGTTTGGAATGATTTGCTTCAACATCTGACATCACTGCTGGGTTTATGGACACTATAGTTACAACTGCTTGTGAAATTACAAGATATTTTCGTTCCTGTTGACATCAGTGAACCATGCTTGAATTTTTTTCAAGAAGATACTGTAATTTTTGGGTAGTTGTACTTTTACAATCACTTAATGCTGTTATATGTCTACAATAATATAATGTGACTGATAATATAGTGTATTACACAGTACTGTACTACAGCATATACATACATATTAAAATCTGTGTTTTTCACTTAATACATTTTTTTTAAACAAACCCTTCATTTTTTGATCCCTTGAAATTCATGATAATGAGCTTATACTGTACTTACATGAAAGAAGTGCCTTACATTTTACTTGTCTGGCAGATTTTTGAGTACTGCTCATCAGTCTAGGATCTTAATAGGTTAGATGGATAGAAGAGAATAGAAGTTCACATGGAGAGTAGTGTGCTCTATCTTAAGTGGTTTTTATCATCTTAGTTTGTTTAATTGGTGCAAGAGCATTACAGAGATGCTCAACAAAGTACAGTGGCAAATGCTACAAGACAGGCATTGTGCATCACAGAGAGGTTTACTGTTGAATTTCTGACAGTGTGCATTACAAGAAAAACAGGAAAACATATTTTTTCCTTTGATATTTGTATTGCAGAATGCTTACACCAAGACAATTATATAACTTACAGTTTGTGTAGAAACATAACTACAAAAATTGTGTAGGAATGAGAGGAAATAGAGAGGTACCAAAAGCACCCACTGCTACACACCATAATGTGGTTTATGAAGTATAGATATAGATGTAGATAATCTATATTTCTGTATGTGATGTGTTTATAGTACTAGTCCTAACATTTGTCATGACACTCTCGAAATTGCTAGAATGATGGTGTTTGATGAATTGCTTGCCCTTGCTGCTGCAAGATCTGATTGACATTTGCTGCTATTGTTGGTTCTTTTGTAGCTGCCACTTCAACAGTTCTTTTTTTTTTTTTTTGTCTCGCTTGTGTTTATAGCACCTCTTTTTCTGCCTGCTATTATAGGATCAGTTGAAGTTCTTGCTTTTTGTTGTTTCAGGAGTGTGATTGCAGAATCCAATATGGGCTTTGATTTTGCCAAATGAAAGAGGCACACACTTATTTAACTGTTGTAACGTTTTTGTTTACTGTTCACCAGTTTACTGTTGTATAGTAGAGATCCCAGAGTAATGTATACAGATGGAAACAATGACAAGGGTAGAGCAGAACTGCAATCATAGTCTAAACTATGATCTAGTGTAGGAACATTTGAAGCAAAATCACACAATAACACAAGTTGTAAAACCAAACTTACAAGTAAGTAACAGAAGTGAAGTCCAAGAGACAACAAGTCCATAGCAATGATCTGATAGCTGCTGCAGTGACAAGGCATACATAAATTCTCAGTGAACACTGGTTGCAGACTGTAGAGGTACTTGTTTCATGCACATACCACAACCACGGCTTCTGCTTCCAAGTTGTGATCAGTGTACCATTTGAGGTGGTGTCTGAAGTCTCACATGTGTAGCATCTTTGGGGCATATGAATAGTTATGGGTTTCATATTGTAGTCTGATGGAGATACTAAAGATGCAGCAGGCCTTATTTCACAGAAACCTAAGACGGATCATGCCGTGAATTCCCCACACTTTTTGTACCAGTCCTAGTATTTTTTACCAATTTTGAATATTATATTAAGTTAAACCAAAAAGCAATATGCGTGGGTAGGTATTTGCAGAAAATTTATCCATAGAAGTACGGGGACAAGACAAAAATTTTCTTTTTTGTATAAAATTGTTGGCCAGTTTCCAGACATGTTATGCTACAAAAAATAAATTTACAGGTGACACACCCATACCCACAAAAACACACACACATACATACACAAACACACACACACACACACACACACACACACATACACACACACACACACAAAATTCATTGTATACCAAATAATTTCTTGTCATTCACTCAACATTTATTCCAGGTAGATTACTTTGATACTTAAAAGATATGCAACCTTTCAAACTGTCTTCAAAGTACACCTCTCTGTATTATTATGGAAGTGGCACATTTTTAATCCAAGGGTCTGAAATTGTGACATAGTGACATCCAAACAACCATAAGATATACAGCAATTGTTAAAGCTGTAGTGTCATCCAGTATGACCAGCCACATAATGCTACAACTGGTTAAATGAGAGTTTTAGTGAAATCATGGGAATTTCAGAATTCAGTAGGGAATTAAAAATCTGTATTCCAGATCTGTGGCAGGGTGGGGGGGGGGGGGGGGAGGAAGAGCAAGAATTTCAGAGTATTCAGTAGGGAATTAAAAATCTGTATTCCAGATCTCGGGTGGGGGGGTGGGGGGTGGGGGAGAGCAAGTGCCCCTCTTTTGTGTCCTCTCCTGCATCTTTGTGGACACATATGACTTTATGGACATTATACGAGAAGACAGATAGCATATAGCTCATGCTCAAGAACAAAATTAAGCAATAATTAGATACTTGTGTGGGACATGGAACTGACGACAGTTAAGTGATCCAAGGGATCTTAAATGCTTTGTAAAGACTTTAAGGCAACTACAAATTCTTAGTCAGTAATATAAACACACTCAATAACTAGATCAGAAGAGTTTCTGTCAATATGAGCAAGAGAACAATGTTTTTAAAAATTGTATATCAAAATTAAGTATTTACAGTCACCATTAGATAAGAGACCAACACATGAATAATAATATTTAACACATCCTTCAGTCATACCATCACAAATACATTAGCAATATTTCAAATAAATGGCAGCATAATACTGTCCTGCCTTCAGTGTGCATGAATAAAGTGCTGGCCCAACAAAAGCAGCTCCATATTAAAATAAGTCACATATTTGAGGCACGTATGTATTGAAATTAGCATTGCACCATCTAAGCAACATTTATCAGCAATTGACGCCCTTCCTTCCCTCACCAATATTACATTATTAGGAAATGCAAACTTTATCTCCAGAGCTGTGAAGAGATTGAGGCCTCTTTATTTATTAATATGTAAACCATATAATTTGGATGGTCTTATTCAAAGAAGCAAGCGTTCTTAACAGTCATGAGCAAGTTTCACTTAACTCTCTATTTGGCAAACTACATACACTATGTGATCAAAAGTATCCAGACACCTGGCTGAAAATGATTTTCAAGTTCGTGGTGCCCTCTGTCAATAATGCTGGAATTCAATATGGTGTTGGCCCACCCTTAGCCTTGCTGACAGCTTACATTCTTGCAGGCATACATTCAGTCAGGTGCTGAAGGGTTTCTTGTGGAATGGCAGCCCATTCTTCATGGAGTGCTGCACTGAGGAGAGGTATTGATGTCAGTCAGTGAGGCCTTGCACAAAGTCAGCATTCCAAAACATCCCAAAGGTGTTCTATAGGATTCAGGTCAGGACTCTGTTCAGGCCAGTCCATTTCAGGGATGTTATTGTAATGTAACCATTCTGGCAAAGGCCATGCATCAAGAACAGGTGTTCGATCGTGTTGAAAGATTCAGTCGCCATCCCTGCATTGCTCTTCAACAGTGGGGAGCAAGAAGGTATTTAAAACGTCAATGTAGGTCCGTGCTGTGATAGTGCACTGCAAAACAACAAGGGGTGCAAGCCCCCTCCATCAAAAACATGGCCACACCGTAACACCATCACCTCTGAATTTTACTGTTGACACTTCACACACTGGCAGGTGACATTCATCAGGCATTCAGCATACCCACATTCTGCCATCGGATCGCCACACTGAGTACCATGATTTATCAGTCCACACAACGTTTTTCCACTGTTCCATCGTCCAATGTTTACACTCCTTACATCAAGCGAGGTGTCGTTTGGCATTTATCTGTGTGATGTGTGGCTTATGAGCAGCCGCTCGACCATGAAATCCAAATTTTCTCACCACCCTTGTAACTGTCATAGTACTTGCAGTGGATCCTGATGCAGTTTGGAACTCCTGTTTGATGGTCTCAATAGAAGTCTGATTATTACACATTACGGCCCTCTTCAACAGTCAGCGGTCTCTGCCAGTCAACAGACACGGTAGGCCCGTACGCCTTTGTGCTGTATGTGTCCCTTCACGTTTCCACTACGATATCAGATTGAAGGTTGAGGGTTAATTTTGGGGAGGAGACAAAACTGCAAGGTCATCGGTCTCATCACATTAGGGAAGGATGGGGAAGGAAGTTGACCATGACCTTTCAAAGGAATCATCCCGTCATTTGCCTGAAGCAATTTAGGGAAATCATGGAAAACCTAAATCAGAATAGTCAGATGTGTAATTGAACCATCATCCTCTCAAATGTGAATCTAGTGTGTTAACCACTGTGCCACCTTGCTTGGTGTATCACATTGGAAACAGTGGACCTAGGAATGTTGAGGAGTGTGGAAATCTCATGTAGATATGTATGACACAAGTGACACCCCATCACCTAAGCACGAACAAAGTCTGTGAGTTCTGCAAAGCACCCCATTCTGTTCTCTCATGATGTGTAATGACTACTGAGGTTGCTGATATGGAGCACCTGGCAGTAGGTGGCAGCACACCGCACCTATGTAAGTTTTTGGGAGTGTGTGGATACTTTTGATCACACAGTGTGTGTGGAAAGCCCTTGGCAGTATATGGAGGTGCACATCAATATGGAACATGCACAGCTCTTTCACACCAGTGCACACAATTCCATACAACAAACTGAGGCACTTAGGGCAAGATAATGGTAAGACATATTAAGTTAATTTTGCAGGACAGTCATGTTCATAAAGTTCATAAATCAGGTAATGGACATAAAAGATGTATTTCTTATATTGTAAAATTCTACATATGTTACAGTGTTCTTCTCACATGAAATAAAACATTTTTAACTATTGCACACTATGAAAAACAATATTAAGTTTAAGGAATAGATACAGTTCTCTGGCTTGTGATAGTGTATCACAAACGATTCAGTGCCAAAATTTGGCTTTACCAATTGGTATTAAGTGTAATATGAAATATGGCCATCAGTTAATGTTGATTGAATAACCTGTTCTGTGGCTTTGTACTGAGTAAGGGATAAATAATATCTGTGATGCACTACAGGTATACAGGGAAGCAGGTCCATGATGATAGACAATTTCTCATGCTGCATAAGAATAGGCCTACAATAATCTGGTCATAATCTGTGAAATCTGTATTGGACAGCTATGCTTCTCAACATTAATGTCATGGAAGTCTCTTTGAACAGTGTGTTTCAGGAAAACTGAATCAGGATCTGAGACCTAAAATTTGAATACAGTAACTTCTAATTAGTTACTATAATATACTGTCTATTTTTTGGTGTATTTCTTAATGTTATGTGCTGATGAGGCATTTTGCTGAACTCTAGATAATTATCTTGTGTTATAACTGTCATGGCTAATTTCTTTTCTGCTCTGTTTTCCTTGGCAATATCAAACCACTCAGTGGATGGGAAAACTCGGCTTGCTTGTCTTCTTCAGTATTACTCAATGGTTGCAAAATTTCTATATCACAGGAGTTGTGTGTGACCAGGAATCAAAACCTGTTTCCAGTTTCTTTGAATATGTCTTTACATAATAGTGATGATGACATGCACATAAGAGTCCAATTCTCCTTTGGTCCAGCACAGTTGCCTGAATAGTATATTATTTTGGAAGCACTGCTGTTTGGGTATAGAAATTTAAATATATAGCTCCATATCATATCAGTGCTGGTTCTTGCAACATGCTCAGTCCACATGTACATGAGTCCAGTGCCTGCTTCATAGTCATATTTATACATGTTGTACACCTGTAGTTTTCATTTGTAAAGAGCACTCCTACAAACCAGTTGAGATGATCACAATATTGAATTGGTTTCTACTTAACCTCTCTAATACTGGCAGTTTTTGTCCCTCACAGTAGGGTACATAGTGATTCCAGTACAAAGTACTGATTGTCATCTCCCAATCAAGATAAACCTTTTTGGGATTCTCATAATTGCTTTAGTGACCTTGGTAGGTCAGAATGCTTTGAATGTGCTTGTGAACTCCTTCTGTCACTTCAGGTGGATATTTCTGATGATTTTTATGGTGCCACCTCTGGTCTGTCTTTACATAATGGCATCCCTCCATCCTTGAGGGATGATGGTGTAGCATGCTTGATTCAGAGTCTGCAGCGTCTGCTGTGGCTAAAAAGTCCCACTCGAGAGTGGAAGTCCCTTCTGCAGTTTGGACATGTAAAATTTGAGGGACTTCGAACAGAAGCCACTCTGTCCCTTCGCTTTGTCCTCTTCCTGATTTGTTCCTGTGTGTGTTCATCCTCTGAGAGCTTGACGCCGTTGCGCACAGTTACACGCCACTTGACATGATCATGTGTAATGCTTTCCCAGTAACTTGGATTGATTCTGGTCTTGGTCAGGTCTCTCTTGCAGACATCCTTGAAACGAAAATGCGGTCATCCCACTGGCCTCACACCCTCCTGGTGTTCTTCGTACAGCAGTTGCTTCGGTATCCGTTCAGGATCCATGCGCCTGTCGTGTCCCAACCATCTTAGACGTCCATGACTCAGGAGTGCAAAGTTGCTGGTTGTGCATGCATGATGAAAGACTTCGGTGTTGGGTACTCTATCTCTCCAAGAGATCTGAAGGATCTTCCAGAGACAGCGGAGATGGAAGCTGTTGAGTCGAGATTCATGCCCAGAAAGAGTTGTCCATGTCTCACAGCTATAGAGAAGGGTGCTTATAACACAAGTGCTGTAGACTTTTAATTTAGTTTTTGTGGTAAGCAGTCCATTGTTCCATACACTGTTTTTCAATCTAGCCATGACAGATGACGCCTTTGCGATTCTGTTAGTAATTTCAGTGTCCATGGACAAGTTGCTACATATTGTGGATCCCAAGTAGGTAAAGTCATCAACTACCGGGAGAGGATTGCCACCAATGCTGATGGATGGAAGGTTGGTAGTGCTCTGCGCCATGATCTTAGTCTGCTTCAACAGTAATACAGCAGAAGCATTCCCTGTTAATAGCGGTGTCAAACAGGGGTGTGTGTTAGCTCCTACATTATTTGGGATTTTCTTTTCCCTTCTGCTCAGATTCGCCACACTGAGGTTCTGGGTAGATTCTGGAAGCTAAGATTTGTAATCGCACTAGGATGACTCTTGCATAAGCTTTCCTGGCTACACTTAGTAATGAAATGCCTCGGTAATTGTTACAGTCGTTTCTGTTCCCTTTCTGTTTACATAGAGTAACTATCCTCGAATTCCGCATACTCATCGGGACATAACCATCTTCCCAGCTGGTTGTAATAAGTGAATATAAATGTTTGACAAGAACAGACTTGTTATACTTAATAACCTCTGCAGGGACCCCATCTACAACTGGGGCCTTTCCGTTAGCAAGACAATCTATTCCTCTACTAAGTTCTTCCATAGTAGGCATTGCATCTAGTTCCTTCATAACTGGCATTTGTTTGATGGCATCACATGCATCCTTGCGAACTTCATTCTAGGCTGCATACAACTCGAGGTAGTGTTCAACCCAGTGTTCCATTTGTTTGCCTTCATCAGTAATGACTACACCTGTCTTGGACTTCAGAGGAGCTGTTTTTCTGACAGTTGGTCCAATTGCTTTCTTAATACCATCGTACATTGCCTTAGCATCCCCAAAATCGGCCGCTTTCTGTATACCTGTACATAAATTCAGCCATTAGTTACTTGTGCATCTCCTAGATGTTTGGTGTGCCCTGTTCTTTGCTTCTCATAGGTCATCTCGAGTTCTTTCATTTGGGTTTGTTTTGTAAGCAAGTAGGGCTTTCCGTTTAGCTTCAGTGACTGGTTCCATTTCTTCCAAATGTTGCTCGTACCAGTCCTTATTTCTTTTTCTGTTTATTCCATAGGCCAATACTGCTGAGTTGTAGATTGAACCCGAGAGTTTTGCCCATTTCTTAACAACATTCCTTTCTGCTTGCACGTTTCCTGGGAAAGCACTTTCAAAATTACTGGCAAAATCCTGCTTTCTTTGTGTGTCATGAACATGATCTGTGTTGATACGGGGATGACCTCTCGGTTTAGCATGGTGACATTTCTTAGGAGTGAGCCTCAATGTGCACGCCATCAGGGCGTGGTCAGTGTTGCAATCAGCACTATGATAACTTCGTGTCAGTAGCCCATTTTTGAGACTAGTACGCCTAGCTATGACTAAGTCAAGTTGATGCCAGTGATGAGAGTGCGGGTGTCTCCAAGACACGTTGTGCTGATCCTTAAGCTGGAAATATGTGTTTGTAATACAGAGTTCATAAAAGCAGCAAACTTCAAGCAGTCTCTGGCCATTTTCATTAATTTTTCCCACGCCATAATGTTCCAGGCAATTCAGCCATATTTCAATATCTGATCCAACTCTAGCATTTAAGTCCCCTAGAATATATAGTGTCTCGGTGCTAGGTACCTTGGCTATTTTGTCGCTGAGTAAATCATAAAACAGACCCTTCTCTTCCATGCTGGATGATAAGGTGGAAGCGTACACATGTAGGATGTTGACAGTGCCACTTGAGGAGCATATTTTCAAAGCAATAATTCGCTCTGTTCCACTGGATGGTGGCACAGTACAGTCCAGGAGGGTGTTTTTAACAGCAAATCCGACATCATGAAGTCTTGGCTCGTCTTGAGACTTCCCCTGCCAGAAGAATGTGTAATTATCCTCCCTGATAGAGCCCGCATCCTGGAAGCCACGTCTCCTGCAGTCCTGCAATGTCAACATTCAAACGATGGAGCTTTCTGTCAATTACGGCAGTCTTACGGATGAAATCAACCTCTTGGGCATCGTCAATGTACCTTGGACACATGGTCCTAACATTCCAGGTGGCAATACGAAATAGTGATTTCTTTATTATTTAATTTTTGTTGTTGGTAGGTGTACTATATCTACCCGCTTGTCAAAGATTACTTCTAATCTCCACACACCCTGTGAAGCAGGCGGATAGTGGCAGGACAGCACCTTATTGGCTGGGGGCTGCCCAGCTTGAGGCGGATGGTAGCTGTCCAATGAGATGCAATGATGTCTCCCACCGTCGGAAGTGGCCCCTGGCACTCGTGTCTTACGCCAATCAGACAGAGCTTATAACCGGTAACTGCCTTTTCCCGTGTTGTGCCGAAGTCCTTGGACATCGCTGAAGTGTCCTCTCCAGGATGCTACAAGCCTGAGCAATAAATATGAAGACTCGTGAGTTGCCCAATCATCACGGTCTCCCTCTCGACCTAAATGATAATATCCAGAGGAAAGGCAAGCCAATACCTCTGGTATCACTTTGGTTGCAGGAGCTGCCGGAAGGGGACGTAGTGCGCCTTCCAACCGCCTTTGGAGCCCAACTCCAGATTTTCTTTCAGGGTTTTCTCTCTTAGCCTTCATCCCTTCTGAGACCAACCACAAGGCAGTGCTGTGTTAAGGTAATTAGAGAACGAAAAGGAATGGTAACTGAGGAGAGGGTAGGGAATAGGACGGGTCATTGTGAGGCACATTTTGTCTGGCTCCTCTGCTGAGACCTGCCCGGCTAGGTTGGACCTGCCAGTAGCTACGCTACCACTGATATAGCTCTCAGCTTCCTTGGAGCACATAAACTCTCCCGCCCACATGGGCAGTGCTATGATAAGGCAGTACCTCATTGGAGTCGTGTCTTTACAAACTCTTTAATACTACTGACTTTCTTTGCAACATTGTCCACTATTCTTCTCAATTTGTGTAGCCTGTGAATGGAGAGAAAAACATTTCTCTCCATTCACAGGCTTACAGATTTTGATATCTTCACCTTGCACCTTAACGGTGCAGATAGTTGTGATCTTCCAGGAAGGCTTATCCTTTTTCCATTTTTTCTTATAGGAGTGTTTAGGAGGGGCCATTTGAGATACACAAAGAGGAGTAGTGGTTTTGTGTATCAACAATCTCTAAGTCTCAGACTCCATGTAATATTGTGAAATCTGCTTCTGCTGTCTTCATCATCCATTTCTGATGGCAGGCACATGGATGTCCCATTTCTTTTGCAGCTAATTTAATTTTTATAGCATCATCGTGTAATTCTGACTCTTAAAAAGGAAAATAACATTTGTGTTACAACATTTTTATGAAAAAAATCATGTTGCAAGTAATAACAATACTAATACAGTATTATTCTGTTCTGGCTCTCCTAAATAATAATGTTAATAATTGGTGTTGTTTCAGTAAAATGATATTATTTTTAACACTCTTCAACTGTGGTCAGTAGCCCTTCTCTCAATTCAGGCATTCGCTGCCGCCATCAACACCTTCAATCCTTAACAGGTCAGATGGTCACCTCTCTAACAACAAATGCTGAGTCTCCCTCTTTGTGGAAGGAAAAAAATTAAAAATTATGAAGAGAATAAACCTATGAACCTACAATGAAAAATAGTGCAATTTAACATCTATATTGTGACATTACTACAACAATTTAACACTTTAACTGCTATTTAATGGAAAGCCTTAATAACCCCTATAGCAGGCACCTAGAGATGTTCATCACCAGTATAAAACTGTTCATGGTTAACAGGCTCCATATAGATATCTTGGAAATGTCCCATACATCACAATTCCATTAATTCCTAAGTACTGAGAGCTTTCTCCACTGTCATGGTAACCCACATTGTCACATGCTTCAGTATAGCATGCCACATAATTATATTTTGTTGTTGCTTACCTCTAATCACATGGATTTTGTCGATAATATGCATCAACAACACTCATCACAAGAGGATTCACTGTCAAAATGGTTGGCTTCTGTATCAGTCCTTAGTACATTTTTCCATGCAAACAAGTCAGACTGTTTCCTCTGTGTGCCATCATCTTGGCTGTGACTTGCCATACTAAAGCAAAAAAATCATGTACTTTGTCTCAGTGCAATACGTAACAACAGAGTGTGTTAGCCTCTTCACATACTACTCTGCCAGTGGTTTTCCACCCTCTAGCAGATATGAAAAACACAGATATCTCAATTTCACTGAGTGTGTGGCTTACCAGCATCTAGCCTTGAGCACTATTGTATTTGAATCTAATTCACTCAATGAATTATAATGTGATTACAGTTAGGCACAGAGACATTGGCAGTAGTATGTACAACCCAGAAGTTCCATGTCTATTTCCATGACAACAAGTTTTTCCATCTAATCGACCTTGTCATGGAGCATTAATAACCATATTTGTCCCATGTAATATGGTACCAAAACAGACACCTGGACAGTAACAAAGATGGACTATATTTCTAGAAGCATATGAACATAAGATTTTTTTATAAGCCAGTCATCCACAGTACCACCTCTAATGCTCTATTCAAACTTCCAGTAGACACAAAAGTAGCTCTAGCTACTAGCAAGAATCACATCCTAGTGGTAGTGATTCAAAGGGCCCAACAGGTGTTGCTCAAACATTCACCCTAGAGTGCATCACAACTTGTGCAGTATCACCAGTTATCATTAGCTAATGGAATGTTGATAGTCTCACTGAATCCAGAAGAATGTTAGATAGTTATTCCAAATCAAATCTCTGTGGAAATTTGAATTATGGCCAGTATCTGTCATCCCTGGCACACTCACCTGGACAATTTGGAACTGTTTTTAAAGTATATATGGTTGGTGGTGGCAGGCACAGTGTCTAGTTACCCATACATCACCAACATGCTGTCAGTCACTACAGATCATATAATCTGAGGCCTAAGTAATTTTCTCATATTTGATGATGATAATGATGTTTAGTTTGTGGGGCACTCAACTGCATGGTCATCAGCACACATAAAAAGTCTTAATTTTTCCACAGTCCAATTTTTACATCATCCAATCTAACCACTGTTACAAATGATGATGAAATGATGAGGACAACCCAAACACCCAGTCCCCGGGCAGAGAAAATATCCAACCTGGCCAGGAATCACTCATGTTTGACGTAAGCCTACTCACATACCACACAACAAAAATAACCTGAAAATACCAACAGAGATATTTTATGGTGGATACCCATAAATGTTACTACACCTCCTCCACATTCAGCTATCTCCATCCTGCACCCAAAGACCTTGATTCTGGCAGCAGTAGAGAACACCCATGGCCAGATCATGTTCATTGCAGCCACCTGGGATAGTTGTCTGTGGCACCACCAAAACTATCTCTGTCATTGGTGGTCTTGCCAACTAACCACTAACAAATGAAGAACAACAACATCATCAAATAATATCCCATGAAAAATTTCACCAGACATCACAGATGATATGTGGTACTGGACCAACAGCTTCACTACAACCAAGGACAGCACCCCCATACAGGTGGCACCTTCAAGTAAAACAGTATTTCTCAGAAAGATTCTTTTAGGGAGATCCAATGGAGGGTTGTCTATTGGCAGGTCCTGCCAATTACTGGTCTAACTACCCTGATATCTCCATGCCTATAAACACAGACTGTCAGAACAGTGCTCCAACACTGAACATCCACATACTTAGCATATCAATAATCTGCCAGAGTCACTATCAGTCAAGTTGATTCTGGGCCTATTTGCTTTCCGTTGGGGTGAGGGTTTTCATGTCAGGTAATGTTAGTGAGAATAATGCTGTATCACAGATGCCACTAGACCTGGAGGTAACTAACAACAAGAGGGCACCTCAGGCCATGAAACCATCATGGCTCGATCAGCCAGCTTCATATTACTGGGACATGCATCCACTGACACCAACATATGACACCCAAATTGAACAGTAACCATAATCTTGTTGCTATGCTCATGCGAAGTACTCACCAGTCTTCTACTATTAATGTCAACTCATGTTCACTATGGACTTTAAATAAAATATTCTATGGATTGTTGCTGTGATTAGTGGTTTCAAACTTCGGTTTTGTTCATTGATTCTCTTCTGTGCCTATTTAGTTGTCATTGCTAAGTACTCATGCCTTCAATACAGGAACTTGTAAACCTGTTCTTGATATTAACTACATTAATATTAGTGATTTAATACATATTAGCATGTCACTGAAAAACCAGACTCCTTTTGCTCACCATAATTAGGAGTTGGCAGCCCATAAGATGAACACTTACTGCTGTTATCTTGGTGTAAACTGCTATTAGTATTGAAAACAATGCACAAACAAATTCATCAGACACCATTACACATTTTCATTGGACACTGGACTATGATTTGTGTGTTTGTAACTGCTAAAGGCTGATCATTACACTTAATTTATATATGCCAAAGGACTCTTTTTCTTTTCTTCAAACCACTACCAGTGAGGTTTTCCAGTGGAAATAATGGGAGCACAAGCTGAATCTTGTACTGGTGTTGCCCACATTGGTGAAAAAACAGCTGCAAGCTCTTTCATATTGTGATATAATAAAAATTAGGAGGATTATATCTAATTAGATTCAGTTCATACATCTGTGAGCAGTTGTTTTTCTCCTTTTCAATATTTATTAAAAAAATTTAATTGTTCCAGATAATTTAGAAGATGCTTTGTGGTCTTTTGTAATCCAAGACACATAGAAGACTTAATATTTTCCCTAACCATGTCAGATCCTGCATCATGGTACCAAATGGTAAGAAGGCAGTTTTTTCTGTACCTGCATACTGACACTCTTTGTGTATAGATGGGGCTTAGTGTCTAGAGAGATTTTAAGCCAAGTAGTCTCTTGTAGCCATGTATCTCATTCAAACATGAAAATCCTAACCATTTCCCTTCCGTTGGTAATGTATACTGTTTTCTTCCAATATTGTGTTTAGGAATGTAAAGACACAAACTGCTTCCTATTTGTCAAGTAGGACCTCATCAAATTATGGGCTGTATCTCAAATGCCATAGTTCCACAATTTTTCATGCAATATGGTCATATCAACACAGTCAAATGCTTTTTGTAAGTCTAGAAAGATGCCACATACATGTCCTTTGTTATCTATTGCTTGAGTGACACCTGTCATTAAGTTGGATGCTGCTGTAATGGTGGATGATCCCTTGGAAAACCCATACTGCCCCTTAGAAATCACTTTTTTGCATACCAGGAAGTTCCAGATTCTTATGTATATTACTTTCTCAAAGATTTTGGATATTCAGAAATGGGTCAAAAGTTTTCTACTCGATTTCTGTTTCCTTTTTTAAAAATAGGCACAACTCGAGCAATTTTCTATTCATCTGGAAATAGACCATCTTCCATATGAGAGTTGATAACTGTGGATAAAGGTGATGCAATTTCATATATACATTTCTTAAGAGTGTCCAGATTAAGACCCTCATATCCTGCTGCATGGGAATTCTTTAAGCTACTCACTATTTTAATTACTTCTTCTTTACTTGTTGGCATCAAAAATATACTTCCTGACACTGGTGTTCCTCTGAATTTGTATTTATGATTTTCAACATGATTGTTTATGATTGAGCCAAAAGAGGCAAAGTAATTATTAAATAGATCTGCTATCTTATTCTGATCAGTTTCTATTGTGCCATTTATCAGCAAGTGATTGTATGTTTCCTAGATTTACCTATTTCTCTATTTACTAGTGACCATGATGTTTTGGAGATATTATTTGAGTTCAGAATGACACTTTCAAAATATTTCTGTTTTTCCAAAATTAGGAGGTCTACATAGTATTTCTGATACTTTTTGAACTCTTATTTTAATTTTTTATTGCTCAAGTAATTTAACATAGCATACTCATACCATGCTTTCGAAATGTGGTGCTACAGAAGAATGCTGAAGATTAGATGGGCAGATCTCATAACTAACGAGGAGGTATTGAATAGGATTGGGGAGAAGAGAAGTTTGTGGCACAACTTGAATAGAAGAAGGGATCGGTTGGTAGGACATGTTCTGAGGCATCAAGGGATCACCAATTTGGTATTGGAGGGCAGCTTGGAGGGTAGAAATCGTAGAGGGAGACCAAGAGATGAATACACTAAACAGATACAGAAGGATGTAGGTTGCAGTAGGTACTGGGAGATGAAGAAGCATGCACAGGATAGAGTAGCATGGAGAGCTGCATCAAACCAGTCTCAGGACTGAAGACCACAACAACAACAACTCATACCATCTTAGTTTTTCTCTAGCCTCAGTGACTGAACTTGATATCCAGTTTTTGGTTACAGCATGTGACTGAATGCTCTTTTTTATGAATGGGCAGGCTTGGTTGAGAATGTAGAATAGTTCACTTGAGAATTTGCCATAATTATGATGTGTCTTTAGAGTACTGTTCCAATTCACATTCCATAGCATATTATTCAAATGAGTTATATTTTGGTCTGTATTCATCCTAATATATCTATAGCAACTGGGTGTAGGAACCTTTTTTATGTACACACTTAGCTCTACTACATAGTGGTCTGACAAAGCATGTATAATAGCAGAAGATGTAACATTGTAAAGATGAACACCAGTGATTATGTTAGCTATTGCAGACTGGTGTGTTTCAGTCTGCCTGGTTGCAGTGTTTATCAGGTATCTTACATTATATTCACGCAGAGTATTCTTGAATGGTCTATACAAGTCACAATATATGTTCCACCCTCCCACATGAATATCATGTGGTGATTACAACAGTAAAATCAGTGAAATGTGTAGATTGTTTGAAGTATTTTAATAGTCATTCTGCATATTCTGCACCTGAAAATAGAACTGTACAGTGGTAAACCAATACTGAAGTACTATGTAAGACACACTGTGAACTTTGTGACTGCTTAGAAGTGCACAAATGTAGTGGAATATATGGACTAGTATGTAATGGAGAAGGATTTGGACTGAATAGTGAAACAAAATCAAAGCAGATGACGGTGGAGTTGAAATCCACTTCTACATATTAATATAAGGAAGTTGATAGCCATAAGAAGCAAAAGAATATAATAATAGAGCCCAGTTTGCTGAGGCACAAGAGGCACAGCTGTAGACATCAACATCTCATATTAATGTTTCCGTAGTTTGAAAAAGGTTTTCCCAATTATATTACCTTTTTAAAGCAATATGAGTCTTGAGGTACAATATTTTAACTATAAATAACTTTCAAATTTGTTTCACTCACATTGCACAAGTGTACATTGTTTACAAAGTGTATGTGGTGTTTGTTTACACATAAAGCCCATAGGAGATTAGCAAACAGGTCAAACATGTTACACAAAAATTATTCATTGTGTAAGTGATAACAAAAACAGAAGTCTTGCAGCCAACATTTGGTGAAACATTCCTGAGTACAGCTGAAACCCAGTGGACGCAGATATTAGATTACATATACCTTTCATTCCAATGGGTACATAGTAAGGAGATCCTCTGGGATGTGGAATGTGTCAGAAACAAAAAAAAGACCCTTAAGCATATTTACTTTTAAAAGGATATAAAACTTGTTTCCTTAGGTGCATATGATAATGCTTAGATTATTGTAGCCATGAATCATCAAATAAAAAATATAAAATAAAAAACATTTTACAGCACTTATTTACAATGATCAGAGTACTGCACAAAATTTGTACAGAAGTCATTTTGTATGCAACATTCATATTATGTGATCAATAACATACACACATCAGTCAGTTCTGCTAAGAAGTTCATGAATGGAGTAGAAGGTTTTGGCCCCAAATAAACACTTTAGACTCTTCTCAAAGCGAAATTCATTATTAGTTTATCTTTTTATGACTGCTGGCATGTTATTGAAAATGTGTGTTGCTGAATAGTGGACACCTTTCTGAACCAAAGTTAGTAACTTTCAATCTTTCTGAAAGTTGCTGTTATTTCTAGTACTGATTCCATAAACTGAGCTTTTGGTTTGATATATATAAAATGACAAATTTCATCAAGGAATAAATATATTTGATAGCCATAGTTAGTATCCCCACTGCCTTAAACAGCCTCTGCAGGATGTTCCAAGGTTCACACCACCAATAATTCAT
The DNA here is from genome assembly GCF_023864345.2 of Schistocerca serialis cubense. NCBI lineage: Eukaryota > Metazoa > Arthropoda > Insecta > Orthoptera > Acrididae > Schistocerca > Schistocerca serialis. Next base: position 740,154,952 of record NC_064640.1, read on the forward strand.
ATTGCATGCTTTGGGGGTTGTAAAACCTTATATTAGCTTGATGGGTTACTACTCCAGAAAATAATCCCATCTGTAATTATGGAGTGAAAGTATGCATAGCACACTAGCTTCTTTATTTTTGTATCACCTATGTCTGACAACATTTGCATAGCAAATAGTGATTTGTTTAGACACTTGAGCAGTTCTGTGGTATGCTCCTCCTAGTTAAATTTGTTGTCAAGCTGTAATCCAAAGAGTTTAATGCCATCAATGTCTTCTATTTTGTTGTCATCATATTTTAGGCATATAATGGCAGGAAACCTTTTACAAGTTCAGGACTGCATATTGTATGTTTTTCCCAGGTTTAGTGACAGAGAATTGGCTAGGAAACATTTATTAACGTCCATGAAAATTTCATATGCAGACTTTTCTAAGGCTGTAATTGATTTACTGCTTATTGCAATGTTTGTATCATCTGCAAACAAAACATACTTCATATCTGGTATTGTTATTGATGGAAGGCCATTGATATACACAAGGAAAAGTAAGTGCCCCAAGAATATTGTGTGTACTTAGCATTCCAGACTGGAGACAATACAATGCAGCAGAAGCAGTTGTTACAGAAGGCCCACTTGATCTGACTACACTCGACAGAAAAATTACCATAGTAACAGTGTCTGCAATAGGTCAACCATAGCAAAGTAATTCCTTTTCATTGTTGTATGTGAATGAGTAAGCTTTCATAACAACCATTCAAATATTCTGAATGTTGATAGAATGTATATGGGTATGTAAATTAACAACCACAATTTGTACAGAACTGGACCCTCCACTCATTTGTAGTAATTTCAAGAAATTATGGAACATATGAATCTAATTTTCTTGAACACTATTGCAACCCAAACTTGCAGAATATATGAACACAGTACTATAGCAGCACTTGTGTTATATTACCCCTGCAACAAAATTTGTGATCTGATGCAAGTAACTTTAATATCTTACAACTTCAATAAATGAAACTTCCTGGCAGATTAAAACTGTGTGCCGGACCGAGACTCAAACTCGGGACCTTTGCCTTTTGCGGGCAAGTGCTCTACCAACTGAGCTACCCAAGCACGACTCACGCCCCATCCTCACAGCTTTACTTCTGCCAGTACCTCATCTCTTACCTTCCAAACAATTTCATTCTAGAAACTTCAATAAATGTTTATCAATGGATTTACTTGAGATAATCTTTTATCTTAACCTTTAACACATACAAGTGGACACACTAATCACTGTTAACTTCCATAACCAGGTCAGCTTAACATACATTTGTAGCAAAATAGCCTGTATCGTTGAGAAATTGAAAGTGAGCAACACATATAAATTATGCACATTACCTGGAAGAAACTCTAAAAATAGAGAAAAATAAAGATATCAGTTAATGCTACTCTCAAAAAGTGAGTATTAGAGAAATTTCATATATCAGGGATAAAAATCTATGCTCACACATCATAATGTAAATTCATATATAAGCACACACTTACGCTAGTGTTAAACTTATGTTGTGGACAGGTTGTGCAATTTAACTGAAGATATTGAAACAACTCAAAAACAACATTTTGGATCCAAAAAAATTTATAAGTAAAATTTGTTTGTCTTTGAGGGCCACATCCATATCAATCTCAACCCTCACACCACACCCAAGTGTGGGGGTGTGAGAGAGAGAGGGGGGGGGGGGACAACTTTGAAATCTTAATTGAAAACCCCCATATTTTATTGTCAATGTGTATCCTCTGCAAAAAAATGAATAAGTTTTGTCTGAAACATTTTTTTTGTTACACAACAACTGGTGCTGTCATTAGAAAAATCAACATGGATAGAAAATTGTATGTTTTAAAATGTTATCCAGTGACACTCATATTAGCCTCTCACCTTCACACTGTGAGGCTAGGATAGGCATTTATGTCATAACTGTTAATGGCACTGCACTTCCTGTTATAATAATTTTTAGTTGACTACATGGCCACAGTGATGCATGGGGCAGTTTCCTTATCACTTTGTTGGAGGAATACAATGTATTATTGTGAAAGTTTTGCCTGTCCTACCCTTGCAGCATGGAGATGGGTGGCTAATTCAAGTGTTATTGGATAATATTTTGAAACGTATAATTTTTTACCCATTTTGAATTTTCTGATTACAGTGTCATCTGTCATGAAACGAAAAAATGTTTCAGACAAAACTCATGTATTATTGTCTGTAGAATCCAAAACTGTAGTAACAAAGGGGGGTTCCATGGAGCAGGTTGGATGATTGAGTTGGGTATCATTGGATGATCCCTCTGAGATGAAAAAATTTTAACTGTGAATTGTTTGGATCCCATGTGTAGTTTTTGAGATATTTCAATGCTTTCAGTTAAATTGAACACCCTGTATATGCCCTGTTATGTATTCTACAGACTGACATAATTTCATCAGGTTAAGGTATTATGTTTTGTGCTTTAACTATTATTTTTCAGTAGTTTAAAGTATTTCACAAACTGTAGCAGGAGTCTTTTATTTAGATGTGATTCAAAATGTGGAAAAACATATTTCTATTGACCTAACCATCACAGGGAGTGAAAGGCTATTTACAATTTGTACAGAAACCAGATGGCAGTTATAAGAGTCGAGGGACTTGAAAGGGAAGCAGTGGTTGGGAAGGGAGTAAGGCAGGGTTGTATCTTCTCCCTGATGTTATTCAGTCTGTATATTGAGCAAGCAGTGAAGGAAACAAAAGAAAAATTTTGGAGTAGGTATTAAAATCCATGGAGGAGAAATAAAAAGTTTGAGGTTTGCTGATGACATTGTAATTCTGTCAGAGACAGAAAAGGACTTGGAAGAGCAGTTGAACAGAATGGATAGTGTCTTGAAAGCAGGATATAAGATGAACACCAACAAAAGCAAAACAAGGATAATGGAATGTAGTCGAATTAAGTCGGGTGATGCTGAAGGAATTAGATTAGGAAATGAGACACTTACAGTAGTAAAGGAGTTTTACTATTTGAGGAGCAAAATAACTGATGATGGTCAAAGTAGAGAGGATATAAAATTTAGACTGGCAATGGCAAGGAATGCGTTTCTGAAGAAGAGAAATTTGTTAACATCGAGTATAGATTTAAGTGTCAGGAATCATTTCTGAAAGTATTTCTATGGAGTGTAGCCATGTATGAAAGTGAAACATGGATGATAACTAGTTTGGACAAGAAGAGAATAGAAGCTTTCAAAATGTGGTGCTACAGAAGAATGCTGAAGATTAGGTGAGTAGATCATATAACTAATGAGGAAGTATTGAATAGGATTGGGGAGAAGAGAAGTTTGGGGCACAACTTGACTAGAAGAAGGGATCAGTTGGTAGGACATGTTCTGAGGCATCAAATCGTAGAGGGAAACCAAGAGATGAATACACTAAACAGATATAGAAGCATGTAGGTTGCAGTAGGTACTGGGAGATAAAGAAGCTTGCACAGGATAGAGTAGCATGGAGAGCTGCATCAAACCAGTATCAGGACTGAAGACCACAACAGCAACAACAACAACCATCACAGATCCTCCACCATGCTTAAGAACAAGAAGAACACAATTTATTGTGGGCACACTCACTGGTGTTCTTTGTATGTTATCAGTTCCTAATGTCTCAAGTGTCAGATTCATTGAATAACATTAAATGCTTCCATATGCCACTAGAGGCTTGCACAGGATAGAGGACCTGTGTGCTGGCAGGAACACCATAATAATTTAGCAAATATATCCCATCATAAATCCATACTGCACAACCTGCTCTGTAGATAAATTTTGACCTCAGTACTCTCTTATATTTTACTTGTTATCTTGTTATTGATAAGAATCGTAATTTATGGTCTGTTTTTATTATGGTGCTCAGATTTCCCTCCACTATTGTGCTTAGCAGGTAAAGATTTATCATTCATTTGAGATATGTGTTCACACGAGATACAAATAAAATTACATGCCTCTGATAGATTAGAGCTCAAAGTCATAAAAACATCAGCTGAGCAGACATCAACAATTTGTCCTTGACAGAGATCTGTAATGTTCCACATGAAGTAGATACAGGATGCAACTTCAAATTGTCTTTCACAATTAATAGTCCATTTACGATTGACCTTTCAAACCTTACTGACAAATTTTGTACATTTTAAAAGATATTCTCATGCCTCTTTGCTTTACTGCTTCTAAAAGGCTTCCTTGATAGATTGACTGTGCTCTTTCCAAATGGGACTTGCAGTCAGGATATCACCCATATACACTGGTAGTTTGGACAGTAAATCATCTTTTAGTACCTGACACCATCCACTTATGAAGACACAAATGCTAAAACAAAAACAAAAAGGCCAATCTGCAAACTGGTAAAACACCTCTTGTACATAAAAGCCATGTGCTTATGAGATTTGTGTGTCCACAATGTACATGTCTTTCAATACCGAGAGAAGTCTTTCACTGTGGAGCATATTTTTACTAGTCAACATTAAACCATAGAGCTGCTCTCAGTCTGTGACCTTTTTTTTCTAATGCAAGATCAAAGACTTCCTCCCTTCCCTTACATAATTTCACTAAATCCAGGTATATGGACTATAGCTCTGCAGATGACGGTGGGCCAAATTTCAATGTAACACTTATCCTGGACTAGCATTCACCTATCTTGAAGCCTTTCATTACATTACAGAAATCACCTTGCTAGGCTATCTTCTGCCTACATAATGAGATAAGCCTGTACTAAGAACTATTCATTGATTTCCGTATTAAAATATGCACAAAGTCACAATACTTCCCTTTATTTGTTGTGCATATGATATGGGTGGCCCATTTGCTCACATTTACAGGTTTGACAACACAGAGATTCTGGAGTTACTCTGACTCCTTTTTTATTATTGGTTGAAGAGAAATTAGTACAAAGACTGTTCCAAAAAGCTGAGTATTTGCTGTTGGTTTAAATGTAATATGGGCTTTGAAATCATCGGAACATCCAAGGTAGATCTCAAAGTTCTTCACAAAGTTCCTCCAAATTGAGAAATTGAATGTCTTATACCACATTACACTTTAAAGAACTGGATACTTTTTATCACTTGCTTTTGACTGGCTTTTGCTCTGAGCATAAGCCTGAGTGGTATTCTTTTCTTGTTAGAAGAAGTTGTACAGTTGTCGGCTAGTGACGGTGGTGGTAAACCTGTTTTTTAATACATTATCGTGTTAAATAACGTTACTGTTGGTCTTGTGTCTACTTGAAATGATAATAGCTGTTTACTGATGTCATAGAAATATCGTATGATGTACAACAGTGTACTACAAAATTTTATATATTGATGAAAAATTTCAAATTTTGTACTTTGTTTGAGGCATATTAGAAAACATTGCATCTGTGCATAGTAGAAAGCTACTTAACTAAATTTTCTACATTGTTGCAGTGGTGATTGTTTATGATCTTACTTCACTACTTTGCATTCCATGAAGATACATAAATGTAGCACTCTTATTAATGAAATGACATGTGCTACGTGCTGGTTTCATCTTCACTTTACTGCCAAAGCTACTTAATTGATTTTGACAAGCTTTTAATGCAGACAGATTGCAGAGTACACTGAACTGAAGATTCAATAAACACTAACTGACTTGGCAGGCTTTGCAAATTTACCATAAATAAAGTTAGTCAATCCTGACCTTTAGCGATATTTAAACATGCTTTATTTTGGTTAGAGACAGCTGCAATGCTGGTAGATTGCATTACAATAAACCAATGTTTTCATTCATGCTAAATAAAGCAGTGCATGCAAAAAGGCAACTGTGGTTCATGAGCAAGAAGGCAACTGCTCTTCAGAGTGGTTTATTAATTGTTTAAAATGCTTGCTGCTCCAATATCAAGTCCACGCTCAATTCTTTAGTTAGTGTGGTTGCTGCGGTTGCCAGTCTCAGCTCTTGTCTGATGTGCCAAGTATCTGCAGTACATTTATGTAATCTGCACATTAACACTATTTCTAGTTGTGGTTATTGGTAATACTTGATGTAGAATAGAGGACTGTAATCTTAAGGAATTGTGTCGTATCTCCTCCACTTGTCTCATACTGCATGAGTCTGTTTGAATAAAGGAACCCATATATGTTGTCTGAGATTATTGGCATCTAAAGAAAAATTTATGTCCGAATTTCTGTCAATCTGTTGGTAATGATAGTATGCTGCTAGTGACACACACATTTATACAAACAACAATGTTTCTGGGTCTGCCACTGGGGCTAGCATATGTAGTGAATTAAACACCTCTTGTCCAATCCACAACAAAAAGCAGGCTATTTGACTGACACTGTCTCATACCTGACAAACTGGAAAATTCTGTTGCAGTGGCAGTGCAATGGATAATACCTATGCTAAAGGAGATTTATGCATTTATAAGATGTAGCTCAGGAATATCTACTCTTCTGCCAACTACACTATCCAGTCACATTAATGGGACACCCTGTCAAAAGCCGGAATAACCACCTTTTGACGTGTGACCATCTGTGAAACATGCTGCAACAGAGTCAATGAGGTTTTGGAGGGTACTGATAAGAATGTGGAGCCATGCAGACTCCAGCACTGTTGCCAACTGTACTAAGTTTTTTAGCTGAGGATCCACAGTGAAAACAGCCTGATCAACATGGTCCTACAAATTTTGGATTGTGTTTAAATTTGGTGGCTCTTCATACCAAGCACAAGAATTATGACTATATACTTAATAGCTTGTTTGTCCATATTTGGAATGAAATACATTATTGATTCTGTGTATCAGGGATCTGACGCTTTGTTGGTAGGTTTGTGATGATATGTGGTAATATTTATTTAGTCCTTCAAATCCTATATGTATAGAATATATACAAGGATATTGGACATGGTTAGGTATTTACAAGATAAAATACAGTTTGTATTGCAATCCTAAGGACTAGATATTGAAGTTATTTAGCACAGATTCATAAATACAACAAACATTACAGGCAACATACAAATTAGAATATTAATAATGCATCTTTATTTTTGTTGTTTGGCTTTTATATATTCTGTCAGACTGTAAAAGCAATGATCAATTAAATATGCCTTTACTTCAGCCTTAAAACCACAGAGTTTACCTATTGATTTAATATGTTTAGGTAGATTATTGACAATCTTTATCCCAGTATGTAGTGTGACTTTTTGGCACAATGATGTTCTCACCCGTTTCACATGAATGTCAGATTTTTGCCTTGTATTGTGTGCATGTATATCTTCATTTTTTAATAAGATATCTGGGTGTCTATTGATATATTGTTTGATGAAAACTGATGTTTCATAGATAAAAATGCAAGGAAGAGGAAGAACTGACAGTTTTTTGAATATGGGTCTGCACGATTTCGTATTGTTTACCCATTCAATAATTCTTAGTATTCTCTTTTGCATCCTGAAAAGTTTAATATTTGTTGTTGTATTGCCCCAGAAGATTATGCCATATTTAATTACAGAATGCACATAGGAGTAGTATACATTTAACAGGCTGGCTTTGCTGCAACAAGTTTTTAAGATCCGTATCATGTAACAGGTTTTGCTTAGTTTTCTTTGCAAATATTCAATATGTACCGCCCATTTTGTGTTGTTCTGGAGCCAGAGTCCCACAAATTTAGTGCTGTCAACACTTTCAAGAACTCTGTCCCTAAGTTCTATTTCTATGTTTGGGTGGTGTCTTCCTTTTACATTATAGAAATTCAGTGCTACTGTCTTTTCTTTGTTTATAATTAGCTTGTTGTAGCTGAACCACTGTTCTACACTGTTCATTGTTTGGATAGCGGAGTCTTTAAGTTTTTCTTCTGTTTTACCACTAATAAGGAAGCTTGTATCATCTGCAAATTGGAGGGTAGTTTGGCAATACTTGTTGTACATAAGATCATTGACATAGAGGAGAAACAGAATGGGTCCTAATACTGATCCTTGAGGGATGTCTCTTCACAGGTCATCTAATTAGCATTAATAATGGGCCGATGATCTGCGTACACAGTGATGCAGCTGATAACATCACAGATGGGTTCCACAGAACTTACATCAGGCTAATTTGGTTGATCAGACGTCAACATGAGTTCACTATAACACTCCTAAAACCATGTAGCATTGTTCTGTCTCTGAGAAATGGACAGTTATACTGCTGGAAGACGACATCACCATCATGGAAGACATCAAGCATGAAGGGATCCAGGTGATTTGCAGCTGTCAGCATGTCTTTGATTCCTACCACAGGTCCCATGCTAGCTCAGGATAATGTCTCCCATAGCATAATACTATTTCCACCAGCTTGCATTCGTGGCTTGCGGCATGTTTAGATCCACCTTTCACTTTGACGATGGTGTTTTTGGAGATGACAAGTAACCTAGTGTAGCAAAAGCGTGATTCACCCAAAGAGCTCACACATTTCCATTGATCAACAAATCAGTCCCTATGGTCCCATGACCACTGGTTTCGTAATTGATGATGTCATTGGCTCAACAAGTGAATGCATAGGGATGGTCTGCTGTGGAACTCCAAATTTAACAATGTATGATGAACAATGTGCTCCAAAACACTTGTGTGCTCTTTTGGCAGAGGTGCCACAGATCACCATGTATCCTATTACACAGAGCAGAAAAGCCTCCAAACCCGATATTTTGTGGAAGTCATGAACATCCATCCATTTTGTGCCTAGTGGTAGTTTCACTGTACTTCTGCCTCTTTCCATAGTTTCTCCCAACATGAGCTAGTGAACATTTTACCAGCTTTGATGTTTTCAAGATACTAGTTCACAGGCTATGCATAATAATAATCTGACATTTTTCAAAGTCGCTTATCTCAGTGGGTTCCCCCATTTGCAGCCCATACCTTCACTAGACTGATTCCTCATTCATGTCTTCTCCACTTATGTACTTTTGTTTCCGCATCACATGCCTGCAATGCCATCAGATGGCATCAGATATCATGGTGGGCAGTGGTCATAACGTTTTGGCTGCTCAGTGTACACTGCAAGCTGTGTGACACACTGCATTGTCCTGCTGGTAGATTCCATCATTCTTAGGGAAAAAGAAACTGCATATAGGGATGGACATGGTCCCAAAGGATACATGCATCTAGTGTGCCTTCCATAATGATGAGATCACCCAGGGAATCCCACAAAACATTCCCTAGACCATAACACTCTCTTCTTCAGCTTGGATCCATCCTATGATTGTTGGAGGGTGTTTGCTTTCAGACTTTTAATGCTGTACACATCAGTGACCATCTGTCTGATGGAAGACAAAACGTAATTCTTCTGAAACGGCCATTTGTCGCCACTTACTAGACATCCAGCTGTGGTACTGGTGTGTCAATTCTAGCTTCCTTTGCTGATATACAGCAGTCAGCGTGGGTGCATAAACTGGGAGCCTTTTCGCAGAGGCCCACATCAAAAATATTCAATGAATGGTCTTTGAAGAGACACTGTTGGTAGCTCCTTGGTTCATCTGGGTAGTTTGCTGCTCAGTTGTTGCATGTCTGTTTACCCATACATGTCTCTGCAGCCATCATTCACCCCCGTTCACCTATGGCCCATGTTGTGCCACAGCTGCATTGGAACCAGTTTTGTATAGCACCATTTTGCCATGCTGGTGTACTTCAATGTCTGCAGTATGCAAACAGTTTACAAACTTAGCCATTTGGCCATTTGGTATGAAAACCAATGATCTTGACCTTTTGGATGTCAGATAAATTGTTACATTTCCACATTACTACACTGAGTTCACTGTTTTCCACATCCCCCAATATTCTTTATATACCCTCCACTGCTTGTGCTTGCATCTGCCATCTGTGGGTGGTTATTGCATATTGATGTCAAATATGGGAGGCAGCCATATTAAAGTGAATGGACCATGTATTTGTTCTGTTATTCTTGTTGTTCTTGCTGTGGCTCTTGTAGCTGCTTCAGTTGCTGTTGCTGCAATGACTACAAGTCCGTAAAATACCAGCATCTGCACTGTTATTGGTCAGTCCACATATAGTGTGTGATGCATTTCATCACTAAGCAGTTATTTACCTTGGCTCATGATTCTCTTTAAACAGATGAAAGCCATTGCATGCTAGAATATCACAACAAATTTTAATGTGTTCATTCAGTTACCAGGCCAAAGTAAGGGTCTGTAAACCATCGCAGAGCAGGTTGTTAGTAGCATGGTCACACTCACTCCAAATAACATCCACAAATGTAGCCTAGGTAGATCAGTGCCATAATCCATAGAGTAGTCTGGCAGGCAGCTTGCGTAAGCAGTGTGAGTGAGTGCAGAACATCATGTGAAGTGATCACTCTGTAATGGGAAGTTTTAACAGTGTCATGATGTCACAGTGACACCAACTATTGATATGGCTTACACTTCCAGGGTCAGCAAAGACCTGCCTTCTGGTGAGAGAGTGTCTCTAGCTCTGGTGTGACATTGATATCATTATGCAACAGTATTCTTGTACTGATTTTATAATGGAGTCAGAGTGGTGAACAAGGATTCTGCTTGTTGGCCAGTGCTCTCCAGTAGTTGGAGGAAGGCAGGCCTTGTCTGGTGTCTGTTGGTCATCCATTTTTGTATTATAGGGGATTCAGAATTATGATTGTGTTATCACAACTGTTGATTATGATGAAAGATGAGCTGACTCTGTCTTCAAACATTTTGGTACCATCAGTAGCCAATGAAAACACCCTGCATTCATATATGCATGCAGATATGTGAGCTCATGTGGTAAGTAATATTTTCGTGACAGTGGACCACGGGCTTGCTGGGTAGGATATGGCAACTGAAACAAAATAAAAACCTAAGCACATGCAACTGATCTACAGCCTGTCACAATTAATGGAGATGAAATGATATGTTGCAAAGAAGATTGTTACGCCTTCTTCAGCCACAGAAACACAGTTGATAGTAACATTTTTCTTCTTTGGACAATTTGTTGCATTTTTAATTAGATACTGCATAGAACAGAATGGTAATAAGATGCTGACTATAACTGTGGTTGCATTTAGAGGACCTCGAAAAGTCTGAGGAAGGCAGTTGTGGGAAGTTATCAGAAACCATAATATGTCGTTTTCTCTTCATGGAAAATATATTTCTCACACGAAAGATTGTAATGCTATTAGTCATGGCAGTCATCTGAACCAGATACAGAAAATATGAGATGGCTTCCATTACTAGTAACCATATAGTTCCCTTGAATAAGTGTGCACACATCTGAGCCAGGGGGAAATATGTGACACAGGGCAGCCAGAGTCTGAGCACATGCATGTAGGCTTGCACCATTTTTTGAGTGTCGGTGTCACTGCCTGTCCATCAAACATGGCGTCATGCTCTCATGTGTATAATTCCCCTATGTAACCTTCACAATAATTGGAGTACGAATGGCTGGGATCTAGGCAGGGTAATAATCCTACATTTGTCATACTCCATAACCAACAACATTATGAAACTATTTGCACTGACACTATGTTGTAGTGGGAAGTATGTTATAAAAGATGGCAGTAATTGTTTTGGCAGATGAACTGGCAACCCATACTTAACCGATGATGCGACTCTGGATAGTAGCATGGTTACCCCTGTACATGGGTCTATATTGTTAGTAGTAAAAGGGAATTCTACTATAATAAAATACACATTGTTATTTATTTGTATGTGCATTGCCTTTTGTGGGCAAGTGCTCTACCAGCTAAATATGACTCATTATCTATCATCTCAGCTTTACTTCCACCACTACCTCATCTGTACCTTCCAAACTTCACAGAAGTTCTCCTGCAAAACTTGCAGGGCAAGCAGGTCTGGAAGAGAAAGGATGTGTGGAGATATGCCTTAGCCAAAGTTTGTGCATGTTTCCAGAAGTTTGGAATGTAGGAGATGAGGACCTGGCAGAAGTAAAAATCTGATGATGGGTCATGAGTCATGCTTGGGTTTCTCAGTCAGTCAAGCACTTGCCTGTGAAATGCAAAGGTCCTGAGTTTAAGGCTCGGTTCAGCTTATAGCCTTAATCTGCCAGGAAGTTTCATATCAGCACACACTCCACTGAACAACGAAAAATCATTCTGGAAACATCCTCCAGGCTGTGGCTAAGCCATGTCTACACAATATCCTTTCTTCCAGCAGTGCCAGTTCTGCAAGTTTGACAGAATTTCTGCGATCTTAGGAAAGTAGGAGGTGAGGAAGCAGCTGAGTTAATACTGTGATGAATGGTTGTGAGTCATGATTGGGTGGCTCAATTGGCAGAGCCCCTGCCTGCAAAATGCAAAGGTCTCATGATTGAGTATTGCACCACCATATAGTTTTAATCTGTCGGGAAGACTGATTTTTGAACTTTTTATGCACATTTTGATAACTTAGATATGGCCTAAACGTGCCTTGCGTATATTTGGTTTTGTATTAGCTTTGGAGCTTTTTCTGTGAAGGAGTTTCAGTTGGTTAGATATAAAATGGTAACTATAGACTTTAAATGACAGAATAATTTGAAAGACTTATTAACTTAAACAGAGGTAGGTATGAAACAGACAACAGAGGGCTAAAAGTTTTGAAAGTACATGACTTGAAGAATGTTTATACAGCTATAAAATATGGTTAATTGTGATGGGAAAATAAAATGGCGTGGGATTTTTGAAGAAAAAATCCGATTTATAGCATAATGTGACTGACATGCCTCTCATGAACACATGTCCAAAAGAAATAATAGTTAATACGGTCAGAGAGTGGTAAGATATCAGTTTAGTGGTGCTACATTGAACTGTAAATTATTACTCATTTATTTCAGACAATTGTGATTTCAGCCCAAGTGCAGGTTTAAATGTCTCAGAATGTCTGACCTGCCTAAATGATCAAGCAAGTTACATACCAGTGTAACAACTGACAGGTTAGCAATGAATGCTGTTTTTTATGCATACATATCTATAGAAAAAACGTTTCTGAAGGCTGCTGTAAATTAATTTTAATATTTACTATTTATTCAGAGAATGCCTGATACTTATGTTAACATAGGCATTCTTTTGAGGCATTAACTAGCCAGTAAGTACAGCACCAGAAGATATGGCAGGACGATGAAGTGCCATCGCTAAATGGTGTTTAGTTATGATTACATATACTGACTCAGAAAGAATTCCTCTTTTGTGTGATAAATGACAACTTGCTGCAACTGTGTAAAATATAGTTAATACACATTAGTAAGAGAAACAAACCTGCATTGTTCAGATATAGTGTTACTAATGTACTTCATGGCACAGTCACATTGATTAAGTATTAGGGGGTACATTTGCAAAGTGATATGATCTGGCACAACCATATAAGGTCAGTTGTAGGATAGATGAATGGTTGACTCCAGTTTACTGGGAGAATTCTAGGAAAGTGTAGCTCATCTACAAAGGAAACAACATATAGAACACTCATGCAACCCTTTCTTGAGTACTGCTCAAGCATTTGGGATCCCCACTAGGTAAGATTAAAGGATGATGTTGAAGCAATTCTGAGAAACACTGGTAGATTTATTACTGGTAGGGTTGATTAACACATGGGAATTACGGAAATTCTCTGTGTACTCGAACAGGAAGCCCTGGAGGGAAAACAATGCTGTTTTCATGAAAAATTATTGAAGAAAGTTTGGAGGAACACCATTTGTGACTGACTGCATATCATGCACAAGGACCAAAAAAAGAGGCTAGGAGAAATTAGGACACATACTGAGGCACATATACATTCTTTTTGTCTGTTCCATTTGTGAGCATAGCAGGAAAGGAATGACTAGTAGAGATCAGAAACAGAGTGAATATGAATCTAATCTTTGGGTTGTATGTTTCACAGATCAAGACACAGCTGTTACATCAGTGTTAACAGCCTTCGTTTGTTCATCCTATATCCTCCTGTAGTCACTCAGTGACGACTCTTTCCTATACACTACAACATCAGCTAACAGTCACACATCGCTGCTCACCTTATCTGTCAGATCATACTTCCCTGGGACATTCCAGGTGATGTGCTTGTCTCTGATGAACACTCACTGTCCAAGACCAAGTACCTTGTTCTCTTACTTAAAAAGTCTTAAAGCCACTAACATACCTGAGAACTGATCCCATAAGCTTGGACCTTTGTTAATAATCAGTAGTGGAGCACTGAGTCAAATACTTTCCAGAAACCCAGGAATTTGGAATCTGCTTACTGCCCTTCATCCATGGTTCACAGAATATTGTGTGAGAAAAGGGCAAGCTAAGTTTAGGGAGACGAATGCATTCAAAATCCATGCAGATTTGTGGGTAGAGGGTTTTCTCTCTCAGGAAATTTATTACATTCAGAGTTACAATAAGCTCCAGAATTCTGCAGCAAACTGATGTTTAGAAAATTGTCTCTAATATAGTTGGTTCATATTTATGTCCTGCTCATGTATGTAATCACCTTTACTTTTTTCCATTGCCTGAGACTTTGTGATAGATAAGATGTTCATGATAAACACAAGCTAAGAAAGGAACCACTGTTGAAGTGTACTCTCTTGTGAAAGCAAATAGAATTTAATATCACCCTATATTACTATGAGAGATACAGTTCAGCAGCTACAAATAATATTACGTTCAGGGTATATAGTCACAAGGTTTGTGCAACCAAATGCTAGTCTTAGCCAAGTAACAGAAAATAAATGTGTGCCTTAGGGAGTTTAGCAAGTGAATTCACAAACATGCAGAGTGAATTCTCTGGGGCCATTGGGGTCAGGTGAGACTAATGTACTTCAGTTAAATTAAAACATCAGACTGCATTCAAGAAAACAAAAATGTGCGCGCTTTCTCGTAATTACCTAAGAGTAGAGTGAAACAGGAAATTAGTGTGATTCGTGTGAATATTAGGGAGGTAAGAAATAAAGTAAATGAGTTGTTAGTTTGTTTCAAAGATCTCAGCGTTTGGTAAGAAACTGATATCATTTGTCTCTCTGAACACAATGTAACCACTGGGATAGAGATATTTGTAGTAGGTGGCTACATGTTAGCTGCCTATTCATGTCGATTGTCTATGGAGAAAGGGGGAGTTTCGCAAAAATGCTTGCAAATTCAAAAGCACAGAAATATTTGAACTTTCTGTAGACAGTGATATAGCAGCAAGTGGTCGTCAGTTAGTACTGAACAATATAATAACAATATTATTGTTATGGTATACAGGTGACCACACGGTAATTTGTGCAGTTTCATAAAAAATTTAGATATTCTAGGGTGCTGTCTGTCAGACTGAAAGATGGAATTATTGATTTTTTGTGAGTTTAATGCAAATCTCTTAAAGGAATCTTACAGGTTTGATGTTAATAAACTTAGAAATTTTAGTGTCACATCTAAGTTTACCTATTTGCATGGCTCATGATAATAGTACACTGACAGATAATGTATTCAGACAATGAGCTTAAGTTAAAGAAACACAAATCTTTCCTGTGATAGATACATTACATAACTTAGCTACATGTAAAGTCCAGAAAAACTCAATGGAGGCAGTAAAAATGACCAATCACAAACCAATGAAGATTTTAAGGAAAAACATAAGAACATATTGACTGGAGTGAAGCTTACAAAGAGCCTAATACCAGCTCCAAATTCAATGTTCATCTTATTAAGTTTTCAACCATTTTTAAAATCATTTTCCTGTAAAAGTAAATAAATCAAAGAAACTTTGGGTCACTAAAACTATTAAACTATGTGCAGAATAAAAAAGAGAAATGTAGAAAATCATAGAAAACAGCCAAACTGGTAAGGATCTGATTCTGATACTTTATTAATCATTTTGTATAAATACATTCAATAAATATATGTAATCTGGAGTACAGAATTTTTATTCTTTACAAAATTCACATTAACTTCTAGAAATGAGTGGATAATCAAAGATTTGACTTTTTCCTTGTGCCTTTGTCCTGCATTTGCACAGTATTGGCATGGTTATTAACAGAATGGGCAGGTTTATTTTAGGGCATTCCTGGATACTCCTTCTGTTGCCATCCACTGAGATGGAATATCTGTATCTTAACTGTCTGTGTCTAGTGCTATTCATATGAAAATGAATGAAAGTTTTCCAAATATTTATGACTCATATAACTGAGGTAGGACTTACCTACTGGGATGTGGAAAATTGCCTAAAAATCACTTCCAGACTGGCCAGCACACTGACACTCATTGTTAAACCTCCTGACCGGCTCTATCCAGGACCAGTGCACCATTCATCCTCGAAGCAGTGCTTTAACATGCTCAGATTTCCTGGTAGGTAGCGGATACCCATATCTCTTGTATACAGTAAGTTATTTGTGTCACCTATAAAATTTAATTGTTGTGTCTCGACATGTAATGAAACTAACCAACTCTTTTATATAATAAATGACAACTGGCAATTCTGGTATCTTTTTAGCCATTTTCTAGTTATACCAAATTAGTTAAGCACCTTTACCTCACAGTACATTGCGATTTTGTGTTATTCAGTTGTCCTGTGTTTTGTGTTATTTATTTTAGAAATGCTATCAGCCTATGGTTCAATAAAATGTAATTTATGATATTATGCATTCCTAGAAACAAGTGTTGTACACAAAGACTGAGTCAGTCAGTACATGGAAAACAAAATTTAAATAATGTGTAGACACTTGTGTGAGTCAGTCTGTCCAAGTGTAAGAATGTACATTTATAAAGTTTCTTTAGCCCACTGATACCAAAACATAGACCCAGTGTTAGTGCTAAAATCATGTAAATTCATGTATTTGTCTTGAAACTTTGTATGTAGGCTTTCGCAGGACCTTCAAGTACTACCAGATCTGGTAATCCTGCTTGACACTAACCCATGAATCGAACAAACTTTTGACTATTCATGCTGCCTTTCTTTTTGCACGTTTGATATAATGCCTGATGTGGATCCCAGTCACTTGAGTAATATCGTAGAATGGATCATTCAAGTATTCTATAAGCAGTCTCCTTTGTAGATTGAATGCATTTTCCAAGAATACTATGAATACATTTTTGATGGTGTACAGTAACCAGCATTTTAGGGTGGCTACTGTACATCATCAACAATTTGTGTAATATAGGAGCCATGATCTCTAACCCAATGGTGGATATACGAGGGCGGTTCAGAAAGTAACCTCCGATTGGTCACAGTGCGGGTTGTGGGGGGAGTAGCGACGCCATCTGTGCGTTCACGCACTCAACAGGTCAGTCGGCATCAAGCCGTGGTCGAGTGAACGTCGTACCTGCGCTAGTTTAGTTTTTGTGGCAGTTTGAAATGTGTGCTGCAATAGAAAACCCCCTCCAAATGTGAAGTGCGTGCTGTCATAAGGTTTTTTACAGCCAAAGGATATTCTGCAGCAGCTATTCATCGTGAGCTTTGTGCCGTGTACGGACCAAGAGTTATGAGTGAAGGAGTTGTCTGTGAATGGGTACGTTTATTTAAAAGTGGACGAGAAAACGTTCATGATGAAGAGAGGAGTGGTAGACCATCATTGGTGACTGACGAACTCGTTCAGACAGTTGATGCAAAAGTTCGTGAAAATCGACGTTTCTCAATGTTGGAGTTGTCTACTGGTTTTCCACAGATTTCTAAGACTCTCCTGTACGAGATAGTGACAGCAAGATTGGGTTACCGTAAGTTCTGTGCACGATGGGTGCCCAAAATTCTTACCGACCACCACAAAACTCAAAGAATGGCCTCTGCATTAGACTTTCTGTCACGTTATGAGGACGAAGGAGAACCATTGTTAAACAGAATCGTGACCGGTGACGAAACCTGGATTAAGTAAGTGAACCCTGAGACAAAAGAACAATCAATGATGTAGGCACATTCAAATTCGCCTACCAAACCAAGAAAAGCCTCGCAAGATTTTTCTGCCAGAAAACTGATGGCAACAGTGTTTTGGGATGCCAAAGGGGTGTTGTTGGTTGAATTCATGGAACGTGGTACGACCATTAATCAAGACGTGTACTGTGAAACAATAAAAAAGTTACGACGGGCTATACAGAACAAACGCCGTGGTATGCTGACTTCCGGTATCGTTTTTTTGCACGATAACGCCCGTCCTCACTCTGCTCGCAGAACAACGGCCCTTCTTGAGTCCTTCAAGTGGGATGTTATCAACCATCCACCTTACAGCCCAGACCAGGCGCCAAGTGATTATCAGCTCTTCATGCATTTGAAGAAATGGCTCGGGTCATAGTGGTTTGATGACGACGAAGAGCTCAAAGATGCGGTCACAGCCTGGCTCCAGGCACAAGCGGGTGATTTTTATGCAGAAGGAATTTCAAAGCTTGTGAAGAGATACGATAAGTGCCTCAATCGCTATGGAGACTATGTAGAAAAATAGTGCAAAGATGTAGTTGTAAGATGTATATATTAAAATATTTTTATTTAACTTGGTGTATTTTTTTAAATCAACCGGAGGTTACTTTCTGAACGGCCATCGTATATGGGGGCGTGCAGGGCACGTGGCCTCCCCTCCTCCCCCCCCCCCCCTTGCGGAGGCATCCACATTTCCACCCATGCCAGTCAGCCCGCATGCTATTCATTCATTTCTTTCGTCAGTCGACTCGACTGAATCGAGTAGTTGTACTTTCCTATGTAGCACGCGCATCCATGTCATCATATTTTATACGTATCTCTCTGGCACATAGATAGCTAACATACACTGATTCTGTTATGCAAGTGTTGTCTGTTTGTCCTTGATCTGACTATCCCATTTTGTACGTGCTGTACAAAATATTTGCTTGTCTAGCTGCATCTATTGCTACAGTAGAAAGAAGTTTTTCAACAGTGTGGCATACAAAGACATGGCTGAGGTCGACAACGAGGGAGAATCGACTTAATGGCTTAGCTCTGTTGAACACTCAACCTGACACTGATTGTCCTATTGATGATGTAGTTATCCAATTTACGAGGAAGAATAGGAGCATAGAATTCATCATTTAAGGAAGAGAACCACAATTATAACTATTTTATATCATAAGATGCCATTGTCTTGTATATGCGTATAATCAGTTTAAAAAAAAAGCTTTGTTAAAGTTTGCATGTGACTTGATTATTTTTTATTGCAGTAAAAGTAGCCTAAAGGTATCTTTAGCGCCCCCTCCTTGAGGTTTTTCTGCATCTGCCACTGCTCTAACTACCTCCTTATGTGACAAAATTGCATTATCCTATTACTGAACTGAAGTCAGCTTTCAGGTACAACTAAGGCTGAAACTATCTCCATAGATTGTAACAGTCAGGAACTTGAATGAGTTGACTATTTCCAGTTGTAACTCATTGATATTTTAGTCAACGGATACTACGTTTTTGCATGTTTTGAAGGGCACAGTTTTACATTTACGATCGTTTAAAACTAATTGCCAGACTCTGCACCATTTTGAAATCTTATCAGGAACTGTCTAGACATTTATGCAAACTGGCCGGTGTGGCCGTGCAGTTCTAGGCCCGTCAGTCTGGAACTGCGTGACCGCTACGGTCGCAGGTTCCAATCCTGCCTCGGGCATGGATGCGTGTGATGTCCTTAGGTTAGTTACGTTTAAGTAGTTCTAAGTTCTAGGGGACTGATGACCACAGATGTTGAGTCCCATAGTGCTCAGAGTGATTTGAGCCATTTATGCAAACTGTTTCGGCTAGTCCTTCATTATATACGACTATATCATCTGTAAAAAGTACATTTCGAAAACACTCAGTCGTGCGCTGCCACTGTTATGTTATTACCGACACACACCACCACTCTCGTCAAATGGCCGATTGCGAGTTAGCTTGTTGCGCCACACATTACTTCCATTCCACGGCAGAGGACGTCTTTGGAACCTGTTTTCTTTTAGTTTCGTGCACTTTCGTTTGTAATGAGAAACAAAACCCGAAAAACAGGTGCCTTTTATGTGTGTGCAGAATGCCTTGTCAATGTTCTCAATTCGTTGTCTGTAGAAATACTACTGTTTAAGTAATGCATCGAATATGCATCTGTTTCGAAACACAGTAAATATAAACAGATGAATGAAGTTACATGATGGATATATTAAGTAACTAAATCAACAAGCTTAAAAAAAACGGCCGTCTTACCTTTTAAAGTTTTATTAACATACTTAAGAAACGCAAGGCATATGATACATTACTGTGCATTTCTTTCTTCCCATGTAACCTTTTAGCAATTTTGTTGCTTTTCAGAATATTGCATGTGTTTCCTTGCACATGTATTGCATGTGTTCTTATTTTTTGCTCTCCCTAGGCATTCATACCTGGACTGATGCAACAAGTTTCATTGGTTTGAGCTGAGTACCAAGTGCTGGCTGCATATATAATTATTCCAATCTTGTATTAGTCCATCTCTCACATTCGTCTCTATGTCCATTTCTTCCTTTCCCTCCTCTCTCATCATCCTCTTCATCCCCTCTCTCTATCCAATTCCCCCACCCCCTCCACCCACTCTCAGTGCATCGACTCCTACCATTCTGTAGAATGTGATAAAATTTTCCCTTTCGTCGTTTTGTGGGTGTTGTCAGCGGAAACAGATTCAAAAAGGTTTGAAATTATGTGTAAAGTTTGTCGCAGGTCACAAAGTGGTCTTATTGTCAGATACTGGATCAGTAAAGTATGAGTATTTGTTAGTCATGGACTATACTACTTTTCACCTTTTTTTTTTTTTAAAGAGGTGGAGCCCCTCCACGCCCACACCGGCATGATGGCCAACACAAAAGGTCTACTGCCATCTCTGCATAAGGGTTAGTATTCACTCAAGTGAGGTGTCGCAGGATGTGGGTACTGCGATGTCTGCGTACGTCTGGTTAGGATTAACCATTAATACGCGCTCATCTGGAGATAGATTGGTCGAAATCTGACGAAGGGTAGCGGTTTGAAGGGCAGAGGAAAAAAAGTGCAAAAGCAAGAGCCAAGGGAAAAAAACCTCTGCGAAAGTTAGGTCGGGCGGCAAGAGCGGTAGCGGTTGTCTTGCTGCCTGCGATAGGTTGTGTAAGGATAGGCTTTGTTAGTAGTGGGTATCATGCATGTCGATACCTTGACGTTGTGCGTTTGTGCTGCTCGGCGGCTGGCGCTGGGTGCTGGTACAGAGTCTTCGTTCAGCGTCCTGCAACCTGCAACAGTTAGGTTTGTTATCGGTCTTGTGTCCGATAGGTCATATACCGGAGGCACAGTGTGAGGGAGTGTTGGCAGATTGTTCGTGCGTCTGTGTGCGAGCTCGTCGGTGTCCCTGCTGTGGCCTGTTGGTTGGCTCTAATAGCAGCTGGTAGTTGCCAGTCAGTGTTGCTGATATGCAGGGGGTTACCGGCGTTTGTCGCTGTTTGCGTATGTTAGTTTACCATAGGTGTTTATGCCCTAGCTAGCAGTGTCTTTGGCCGCTTGTGTTTCCACCTGTGGTTGTGATCGTAGTTTCACCCCCATCTCTATCTGTTATATAGGTAGCTGGTTCTTATCCTCACAGTGATTCTTTCCAAATGGTAAGTGATACGTGTACCAAGTTTGGTAGAAATCAGTCCAGTGGTTTAGGAGGAGGTGCAGAACATTAATACATACAACAATTTATACAGGGTGGTCAGTAACAGTCTGGAAAGCTTGTCAGGGTGTTGCAGGGTATGTTGTGCTGATAAATAATTACTAAGAAACAAATTCGATACGTTTCGCCGATTCCCAGTTAATTAACATTGAAGATGGCCAATCAGTCCATTGCGTGTGCAAATTACAATCTTGGCTTTGTATTATACGCCCAAACGAAGTTGACACTCGGTGTGGTGGCTGATGGGAGAGACCTTAAAGGCATTTCTCTTTTACAATCACTCCCATCAGCCACCGCGTCGAGTGACAACTTCGTTTGCGCGAATAATATATAGTACGGTACTCTTTTCGCCTCTTTTGAAGAGAATTTTAATACAGAATCTAAGCATCTGTCATGTATGACTTACTCTGCTTCGTAGGTAAGTACATACATACATTTCTTTTATCTCTGCTCCTTCCATTACTCAATGAATAAATACGTTACGAGTCAGTTCGTGTGGGTGATGTCGTTTACATAATCTCTGGAACAAAATGGACAACCGCGCATGTAAGTAAATAATTAATTTTTAAGTGATTACCTTTACCATTTCGCCCTACTTTGGTTTAGTAGCATCCGCAGTATGCCAGTAATACGTGATTTGGCTGTTCATGCATTTTCTAGATACATTTCAACTTATGTTGGCTGCTTATAAACAACTGCCATTGCACTTACTTCACGAGTTTTTACGTATTATTGATTGAAAATACAAAGTTGCATATATTAGTGGCACTATATAATTCGGCTGTTTGGCAGCATACGGTAGTTCAGTGGGTATTCGAGCACCTACACCGAAATGTGTATATTTTATGCTCTAAGTCACCAGCATCGATACAAATACGTATTTTCTGCTGATAGTGTCCAAAAATTTTCAGTACAAATTTACACATGTTTATTGCACCATAGAATTTTGCTATTAGGCAGTATAGTTAAGTGCGTATTCGAGCACCTACACCGAAATGTGCTGTACTTTATGCTTCAAATCCTATAGGAATTTGTGTTTTCCACTGTTAGTGTCAAAAAATTCCTATCGTAATGGGAAAAAATGAAAACGGAAAGACAAGTATCATAGAAAATGAAAATATCGAACGGTAAGGTGAACAATAACTGCAGTTTCACCCCATATCTGAAGTATGGGATCTGTACAGGAAGGGGGTAAATACGCAATTCTAACATAACGCAAGGAAGAGAGACTCAAAAATGTATTGGACGTATTACTACCTCAGTTACGAGCAATGTAGCCTCTAGGTGAATTTCACAAGTAATCCATTACAGACGCGTCATTTGGACTCTGTTTAGTAGGGGCGATCACTTAGGCGCTTCGACGTAGATCACAAAATAAATAAAATAAAAATAAAAAACTGAAACGTCCCCTTTGAACAATTGTACAGGACTGTGCTTAACCTGACCTACAATATTTTTAGCGCAACGCAATCTGACTTTCAGAAATCCCTAGAAAAGAATGGCCCAGACTAACATTAACCTATGCATTTCACAAATCGCTTACCTCACAAAAATCTTGGTTACTCGTACTACTGCAATACAGCGGCGCCACTACTGCCAGCTAAATAAAAGATTCAAACTATGGAAGGCACTAACTACTGATAGGGATAGTTAGCAAATGAAAGATATTAATAGAGAACAAACAATGTATTTACCTTAATATCATCAAAAGTCATAATATATATAGCAGTTCATCACAAATTACAAAACTCCGCCATCTCTCTCCCCACATCCACCACTGCTGGCGGCTCACCTCCAACTGCGCAACGCTATGCGCTGTTCACATCCTGCTGCCGCTGCCCAACACTACAATGGCAGACAACAATGCAAACTAGACACAGACTGCACACAGCACAGCCAGTGATTTCTATACAGAGGCGGTGTTACCAATAAAAAAACCTAAACAGCCTACTTACATAGCCCCCATGCTCCCCACAAAAAATTTTACAAATTGTTTTGGGCAGTGGCCAATAATGATTTGATAAAATTTTTCATAATTACAATAACAAAGATATCAAATGCACACACTTATTGATACAATGTTGGTCAAAAGCTAAAATTTTCTCACAGTCTATAAAGACAGTCCTGATTCATCACAGTAAAATTACAATGTTTTTCTTTTTTTTTCAAAGCCTGAACAGTAAAAGAGAATGCTCACAGAAATGTGGATTTCCATGCAGTCCTGAAGAAGTAGTGTTGTCCTTCCAAAGGAAAAACAGTGCTGACTCTTGACATGTAGACAGGTAATGGGCCACAACAGAGCAAACCCACAGCAGAGTCAATCGAAGTTTTGAACAGTATTGGTAGGTCATCACAGAGCAGACCCACTGTAGTCCTGGTAGAGATTACGGTACTGGTGGGCCACCAGAGGTGCAGACCCACTGCAGTCCTTGTAGAATTTGGTGGGCCATCAAAGATGCAGACCCACTGTAGTCCTTGTAGAGACGGCCAGCAGCCATCTGTTGCAAATGTGCAGGTGCACAATCACCATCGAAGAGTCTTGCAGACAATATTGCAAGTCCATAAACCACCACTTGTGC
Organism: Schistocerca serialis cubense; assembly: GCF_023864345.2. Classification (NCBI taxonomy): domain Eukaryota; kingdom Metazoa; phylum Arthropoda; class Insecta; order Orthoptera; family Acrididae; genus Schistocerca; species Schistocerca serialis. Next base: position 740,179,025 of record NC_064640.1, read on the forward strand.
ACTCACAAAGTTTCTGTAATTGTGCTTAGAACCAGCAATGCTGTTATCCAGTCCCTTGCTGAATCCTTAACACACGTGCAAACACTATCAGTCCCTACTTCTCACATATTGTCCATATACTATGACCAACAGAAACGTGTGCAGTGAAATGTAAGTTACAACTTACTTAATTTGATGAACTGGTCTCAATTACAATATTATAACATGAGAATACAATAACAAAGGTACAAAATACATCATTAAAGAACATAACAATACGGATAACATTTGTAAAAATCAGGCTTCACAAAAGAATAGAAATAAACATATACATCAGTGTTACAAAAATAATGACATAAGAATAACTTTTGAAACACCAACTTCACACATGAGCATGAAAACAAAACAGAATCAATAATGTCTAACATCTTTACAAAGTAAATAAGATATTATTAATGCCAGTTATATTTGCGGATAACAGTATTCCTCATCATAGTGAATGTAGCTTAGTATTAGAAGAGAAAAAAAATTCTATGAAACAGTACACAGAGACAGGAAGAAAACAAATACACAAGGGTACACAAACACATAGCATAATAATACAAAAGCAAAGGACAGGGTTTGTTTTACTGCAGTATTTTGCAAACAAAACTTTCTTTACTTCTTGGAGATCTCCCTTCGTTCTTCATTATTTCAAAAAGTGCTATCTATACCTGCTTTCTGTATATTATTCATATTTCTTTCAAAATAATTATTTCTCAGTGTACAATACTCATTTTGGCCCAAATCTTTTTCATATAACTTCTCAATGTATTTTTTTCCTATTGTCCATACTCAGTTTCTTATGTAGTCTACCCCCACTTAAGCTAACTTAAATCTACTGAGCTCAGATGCTAAACTAAGGGACGAGGCAATGCAGCAGCACAAAACAATTAACACAAACATCAATGACAAAAAATTCAAACTGGCAAAGTAATTGCAATATTACCACTAATATAAGGCACTGTGCAGCAAACAAGAAAAATAAATGCGTAGTAAACTGGCTTAACAGCGTAATACAAAGTCAAATTCAGTAAATTATGCCTGGCAAACAGCAGCAGCAAATAAAAGAAACATATATCTAAACATGACATAGCTCAAGCAGAAAAAAATAGTACACTAAAAATGGCCATGTCTAATACCTATGTCACATCTTAACACTAGAGTGATGCATCACAATTTATTCTACAAAAGAAATTACCAAGTACTTGAAAAGAAAATTATGAATGCAGCTCCTGTGAAAGTAAATGTCTTTTGTGCTCCCACATTTTTTTGAAAAAATTATTATTTACTCGATCTGTAGACAGAAAATATTTATATTAGTACATCTATAAAATTTTATTTTAACCAATGCTGCAGTGCCGCTAGAAACTAGATATTAAACAAAATTGGCAAAGCAAGGCGTCAAACGTCATTCACTAGCCATATGACATTTCATAATGCAGTAAACAATCTTTCAATTAGCAAGGCAATAGACATAAAATGTTTCTCATCATTTCATTTCAGTAAATATCATAAATTAAGAACTCCACAGTGTAATCATATGTTTTCAAGTTCCAGCGTGTCGTATTTGCGATGCTTTCTACAAAGGAATGTCAATAGCGAGGTTAATGGCCTCCCTTTTTTTTTTCTCCACCTAATGGCTTTCTTTTGTCAGGCGACAACCTCTCAGCTGGGCGCCCAAAACGCATTACGTCAAGGTCACTTACCTTTCTTACTGAAATATTTACGACAGCAGTTTCCGCTACAATGACAGTCTCATATAAAAATTTCACAGGTCGAAAATTTGCGTTACAAATGTGTAGAAACAAAATCCTGTAAATATAACAGCGTCCAAAAAATTTTCGCCAGCATTGTGATACATTCACGCATATACACACATTTCATAACTCTTAAAGTACGATTCTTGGTTTCCAACATCCTTTTTCACAAACCAGAGTCCCTAACCACTACTCATTATTCCTTACCTGATTCGTCGACACTTCTTCAATATTTCATCATAACAGATATGTAACATAATCAAATAACTCATATACAGTAGCATCATCTTATTGATCATAAACATATCTCAATAGCATAATACACATCGTCGTCGTAATAATAACATCATAACACCTCAGACAAATCTTGAAATCGTCGTAGCTTCCTCCAATAATTTCAAAACCTAAAAAAAAATCTCTGCCGCTTCAATAGTGTCATCTACCTCAAACGTACTTTAAAAATCATGATCCCATACCAAATACATCATTCAAAGCTCTCATAGTATTACAATGGTTCTGAAAAAATATGAACAGTTCACAAAGTACAGACAAAATACAATTTTGTAAGTGTGAAGTTATCCAACGGTCTAATTACGTAAACATCTGTCACTGCCGTAGTAAAGAGGTTTGTCTCTCTCAGTTAAATGATCAGATAGGTGTGTAATTATGTGTTAGAGAAATATGGTAACAATGTGTAAAGTTGTGTAAGCATATACCATATCAGCTAGGGCTCCTTGTGCTTGCCAAACACATGATACACAAAGTAAGCGTGTACCCCCTGAGGATTAATGTAATTATACCCTCAGGTGTTACAGATTACAACAATGGAATGAAATGTATTACGGAAAACCTTTGTATCATTGTACTTCAAATATCTTTAAAAATAAATGATTTAAGTAGAAAATTAATCACTCAAATACGTGTCCTGTAGTGCTAAATGTGCGTCTTGCTGTAAGATAATCTCTGTGGAAGTGTCGTAGTTATTGTCCTCCGGAAGCTAAGTTCTGCAGAAGCCAATGTACTTACCTCATGATACAAAAATTTCTATTAACCAAAATGTTGCATTAAAATCTCATTAGCAGTACTGGTAAATGTTCTAAGTATGTGAGCCTTATAGTCGTTATGTAATCATACAACTAACAAGCAAGAAGGTACAAATAACAACATTGTGTCATCTGTTCACTATAAGAATGCATTCGTAATTTCTGTTTAAAAAAGTTCCCTAGGTTCTAGACTGGATATTTAACTTCAAACATTGTTGCATGTTAACAGTTTCTTAAGTCTGACAAAGCATACTATAAATGTGAAGTGAAAAGTTTTATACCGAAGACTAAGTTAAAAAGCAGATTATCTCTCAATAAATGGTTTTACATGTGAAATGTGGTGTAAACCTTTACTCATCCTAGTACTCACACTTTGATTTGAATGCAATTATCATGTTGTATACGTCGGTAAGGGATGCTAAAATTTTTCTCAAGGTTAGCGTGTATGCTATTTTTTCCTGAGCCAGCCGGCGCAGGTGGCTGCCTGCGGTGCGAGTCATTGTCTGTTTCTTTGTTGGCGCGTGCCGTTATTGGGATTAGGAGACCGAACTTCTACAAATTGACGTTGTCGAAAGGGCCCTGCTCTGTTAGAATCCCGCCAGTTCTGATGCAATTCAGGTCTGTCGTCATGTCGGTAGATGCCATAGTTTCTTTCTTGTCGGTCACGTGGTGGAGAATTTCTCCCTGAATCGTAACTGCGCGCTGGACCGTTGCATCTAAAGTTATTCTGTCTCCCTTAATAATAATTATTTTGGTTCCCAAATTGTCTGTTTCTCTGATTGTCTCTGTGATAGTCACTACCGCAGAGGGGTGATCTTTCTCTGTAATTATTACTACTCTGCCAACAGTTGTCATACGGGTGGTGTCTGTTTTGGTCACGATATGTGTTGTGAGAATAGCCTTGTCGTGTCCAGTTATTATTTCTGTCATCGTGGAATTGTGACGGATGTGACCTGTAATTGTTGTGCTCCTGTTTTCGCGTTCCACGAATGTCAGTGTCAATTTCCAGTTCTTGTAAGAGCCCCTGAAAAGCTTCAATGTCGTCTTTGCAACGTCCTGCCAAAATAATATGCCGTAAATGTTCAGGTAATTTTATTGAGCAAATGCAGATGAGTTCTGAGGGGCTGTATGGGTTTGAAAGATACTGATTCTTGTGCAACATGTCTTCAAAACATTTCACAAGACTGGAAAATTCAGATTGTTCGAAATGTTTCATCATTATGATGCCATGTTTTACTCGGTCTTGTGTGGCTTGAGACCAATATGCTGAGAGGAAGGCATCGTAAAATTCTCCTTCACTGTGGCAATCGTGAATGACCGATCGCATTCTTACAGTTGGTTCATTCTCTCAGTAGCCACACATAAATTCTAATCTGTGCTCCAATGACCAGTTGGGAGGAAAACAATGAGAGAATTGATGGAGCCATGCTTGTGGATGAATGTCGTTGCCAGAATTCTTAAATGTTTTGAATTTACGTGTAGTAATGAACAGTTTATAGTCAAAATCATCGTGTCGGCGAGTCGCATATCGGTCATTGTTACGTCGTGTCGGCAGTTCCATCTCAAAATTCGGTGCACATTGCCAATTTCTTTCATAATTTCCGAAATGCCCTGTGTTATTATTTTGCGGCTTTTCCGTATTTCTAAGTCCCTCTTCCCGTGTTGGTGTGTGAGTGTCCTCTGAAATATGTAATTCTTGTATTACCTGCGTCAACTGATCTTGTACTTCCCGGATTTCTCTTTTGTACTTTGTATTAATTTGATTTTGATTTTGTTTGAATTTTCTAATTTGTTCATACTCTTCTGTGTCAGTGAAGGCTACAGGTCTTGTGTCATTCAGATCATCATCTACCTTTGTAGATAAGTTAGTGAACTGATCCGAAAGTTCAACTACTTTCTCTGATAATGTACTAATTTCCTCCATGTGTCTTTCTACTGCGTCCTTTAAGTTTTCCTGAGTTTTAGCAAGTTGCATAACCGAATCGGTAGATGCAAGTGAGTAAATTTTAGCTTGCAAGGTCTCATGATTTTCATGAACAATAATTTGCAGTTCTTTTATGGCTGCTTCGTGATTCTGTAATGCATTTTCATGCCGCGAAAAAATAGGTTGAAAATGCTCACAAATTTGTGTTTTTACGTCGTTACAGACTTTTTGACATTTCGATTCGATTTTATGTAACTCAGTAGTTAATCTTCACGTGTTTGTTCAAGTGTGGTGTCTAACTTTTGAAGATTTTGTTCCATTGGGTCTAACTTTTGAAGCTTTTGCTGTGTTTGTCTCTGATTTTGTTCCATTGTGTCTAACTTTTGAAGATTTTGTTCCATTATGTCTAACTTTTGAAGCTTTTGTCCCATTTGTTGCATTAATTGTAATAACAATGCACTGATGTCTGAAACATGTTCCACAGTGCTATTTGGCAATGCATTTGAACCGGCAATATTCACATTTTGACAAGCAGAAAATGTGTCTTGACTTATTTGAGAAAACGGTGAGGACGCAAAACCTAAATCTACAGTATTTGCAAGATTGTGTCCTGTCATTTCGGATTTCTGAGGCGAGCTGTTGCCGACCGATCGATCGATAATGCTTCCCTGTTCACTAATTGTTTCACAGCCTACGCCATTGTTTGCCGTCCGCTCCATTTCTTTATGCACAATTACCAAATTACTATGTTGAACATTAGTTAATTCATTACACGGTGGCGCTAACCCACTACTTTCGTCTTCACTGTCATTTCTCAGTTTACTTTGGAGCCTAGTATTGCGTTTTTCACACACCATTATTGTCACAATATTTCACACGACGACACAGAAAAACACAATTTGAAGAGGAAAAATAGGGGAACACATTAACATAACACTGAAAATAATATCTAGTTAATTGCAAGCGCAGCTGCGAAATACTTGGTGCAAATCTACATGCATCCCACAACTGTGTACAAAAATGAAAAACTACAACTACAAAGGAAATTCTCTCTATATTTACGCGCTAGCAATAAACAAAAGCTACACTAATTACACAAACTACAAGAAAAAATCAGAAGATTCCAGTGAGGTATCCTTGGCTAAGGGTCGACATATGAAACGTCCCCTTTGAACAATTGTACAGGACTGTGCTTAACCTGACCTACAATATTTTTAGCGCAACGCAATCTGACTTTCAGAAATCCCTACAAAAGAATGGCCCAGACTAACATGAACCTATGCATTTCACAAATCGCTTACCTCACAAAAATCTCGGTTACTCGAACTACTGCAATACAGCGAGCGCCACTACTGCCAGCTAAATAAAAGATTCAAACTATGGAAGGCACTAACTACTGATAGGGATAGTTAGCAAATGAAAGATATTAATAGAGAACAAACAATGTATTTACCTTAATATCATCAAAAGTCATAATATATATAGCAGTTCATCACAAATTACAAAACTCCGCCAACTCTCTCCCCACATCCACCACTGCTGGCGGCTCACCTCCAACTGCGCAACGCTATGCGCTGTTCACATCCTGCTGCCCCTGCCCAACACTACAATGGCAGACAACAATGCAAACTAGACACAGACTGCATACAGCACAGCCAGCGATTTTGTACAGAGGTGGCGTTACCAATAAAAAAACCTAAACAGCCTACTTACAAAAGATTACAGTCTCAGTAATGTTGAATACCCCTCAAAATTCCATTTTAAACCTTGAGTGACATTTTCGACCGACAGGAAGTGTTCCTCATAGGCCATAACAAGATCGACCAAGAGAAAGAACTCCATGGTACCGGTACTACCTGTAATCACGGCGAAATTAAGAAATGCATTACAAATGTGTGCTTGAGGCTCAGAGTAACTGATATGTACCCGACACACGCAGCAATGTACGTGTAACATATAGAAAGTACAATGACTGAAGGAAGGAAAGGGCTTTCCAGATCATGTTGTAGAATTCTTCTCTCGTCAGTAGACATCGAGGTAAACAGATATCATTAGATAACATTACACAGTTAAAAGAGTCACCAGTTGTGACGTTGAATCAACCTTGTAGTGTCTCACAACGAACATTTCCTGTCATTCAGCAAAATAAAATCCGTCTGAAGATTCTACCATGCAAAGAGATTTGCAGATGGTGTCTTTGTAACACTGTCTCCAAAAACTTCATCAAGCAGCAACACTGTGCTTACAAAGATAGTGAAAATATTGACTGGTACATTCTGGTGCAGTCCTTTTCGTTTTTTTCCTATCTCGATTACCCTTAACACATATTCACTAGCGTAGCTCAGGTTATTGTGAAAAGGTAAATCAATGTCTGGTATGAATTTAAAACAGTATAACAAGATACGATGCTACATTTCTTATAGAAAAACATAAGGGGTAGCCATAATACCTGGAAAAGAGAAGACCTTGTCTGACGCCAGATTTTTGGCTGTTCAAGCAACGTTGTACCTCCCAAAGCACCTCCTTGTCATCTTGTCAATCTGGAAGTGCTAGCCCCACAGTAGTTTCTTTATCTGAGGAAAGGGGAAGACGTCAGTGGGTGTCATATCAAGAGGACATTGGAGGTGAGACAAAATTTGATGACACAAAGAAGCTGCATGTGTGACTGTGTCGTGCCTAGAATGAGCTACGACACTGACATGGAACAGATTAACCCCATGGACAGCTTCCCTTGCTTGTGCTAACAGCCTCCAGTAACCTTGTCAAGACATTTTGAAAGTATGCTCCAGTGACGATTGTCCTTTCTGAGTGTAATCAGTTTGCACCACACTATGTAAGCCCCCTCTCGCCCCCCCTCCCCAAAAAAAAAATTCGGAATCATTTTTCTTGATCATTGTTCAGTCTTGACGTTATTTTGGGAATGGCGAATTCACATGTTTCCACTGCTTCCTCTGCTTCTTTGTTTTGGGGTCATAGGAATATGCTGAGCATTTGTACATGTGATTATTTAGCTGAAGAAGTCATCTGGACTGTTCTGAGATAGCTGTAGTAGGCCCTATTGTTTTGATGTGGTTTTGCAACTGTCGTAAACAGTCATGGAGACAAACAGGTGTTGAACTACGTAGTGATCAAAAGGCGTGTGAGAAATTTGAGACCGATCTTTGTCAGATTTTCAACTCTCCCACTATTGCTTTGATTGACACATGCTGGTTTTCGAAGACCAGGGCCTCCACATTTCTCGTGATTGCTGTTCCTCACAGTGAGATGGTGTGCTACTGAAACTCATTTACACAGGTATCTGCCAAGGGTGGTGAGAGGGGGCACTTACCCAGTTCTAGTATCTGGGGAAAGGTTTCTTATTCGTTACAGAATTCTTGCGAATTTATAACAGTATCTGTCTGTGTACCAGGACTGCAGACATGTACATGCAAAAAAACTGTATTTTTTATGTCATAATTAAAACTTTATGTTATACTGGTACCTCCTAGTTACCTCCAAACTGCATCCACTTCTCTGGAAATGGAGAAGCAAGCAGAGGAGAAAATATGTAAATAACTGCTGGGAGGATAATGGTCCACAGCTAAGGATTAGCCAGGGAACAGAGCTGCGGAGTGGGACAGATGTGTTTTTGTTGTTGTAGGGAGAAGCAAGCAGCACTGTGGCTAGCTGGTGGGCGACAACGTCCAACTGTGCCAGCCAACACGTCCACATTGCTGCCGTGGCCTTTTTCCATTCCATCCAAGGCAGTGCATACCAAGCTGCCCCTGTGCAACAGTGGCAGTATGTCACATGAAGATGACCCAGAAAACCCTCTACAATATATAACTACAATGGGGACTACTCACCAGGAAAACGCATGTGCAAGATAAGAGACACAACGAAACTGAAACTCCATGTTATTTTGTGTTAAATATGGCACCAAAATAGAGTCTCAAGTTCGTTTCTCTAGAAAGTATACCAAGACCAGTGGATCTGGTTAGAGCAAAAATAAATAAATGAATAAATAATTGTAGATTCTGTTACTGAGAACAGACAATAGACATGCAATTTGCCATCTGGTCAGCTGTAGCTTGCCTAAGTGCAGCTTCCAGTCAGGTGTAACAGAGCAAGAGCTTCGAAGCATGGACACTTTACAGCAGTTGTCTTCAACAAAGCTCACACAGTGCTGGGCAGCTACCTCAATGAAATAAGATTGGGGATCCAAAAGAAATTACAATTAGTAAGTTATTGTTTTTTGTATTTCACACGCCATTTACAACAATGCATTGTTTAAAATATAGTGTTTATCAGTTATACTGCACTTACCCTATCTCAAAGTCATACTCATTGATGGAAATCACGTTTTATGTCTTCCAGCGTTATGCTTTGTAGAAAGCACTTACATTATGAGTGGCACTCCCCTCCCCCATCCCCTTCCCCCTAGATAAAGATCTTTGCAATCCTAATTTGCATCCTGCCCCATTACACAGATATACATATGAATTAAGTGTCAGTATCAAGAAATCTAGGGCATCTAATGGGTATAGATTAGTATAAGGGTGTGCCAAGGACTGTTTGTCTTGAAATGGCATTCACAGTGAAATTAACATTAGTTCCACCACTCTCGCCTTGTTCTCAGTACATGTTCCAGGTACATTCTGGCTGCATAATGACTCCAACACATTGTGTTTCAACAAATCTGCCCTGAAAACCTTTTAACATTCCCACTAAATTCAGTGATCCAATTTTTATCTACTCCACTTGCTCAAAATTATAGAACCTGATTGAAATGATTCTCAACTGACTGATGTATTTCTTCTGTTAACTGGAATTTCATGTGCTTGCAGTCTGTCCCTGGTTTCTATTGTCAAAATCCCTTCCATAGTTCCTATCTGTACCATTCCCATTATAATCTCTATTAATTCCACCATTATGATATTCATTCCTAAGACTTTCATATTCTCTACTCCCTTGGCTTCCCCCCATTAAAGTCTGAATTCCATCCGGCATACTGATGATATCTGTGATTGGTATTTGATCTAATACCCTTCTCCAAAACACTATCGAGGTTGTCCAGATACTTTAAAAATTATTCCATTGGGTCATAAGGTCCATAAATTAAATCCATTGTATCGTCTGTGGTATAGTTTCCTTTTGAATCTACCATTGTGTGTCATTTCGTCAAATGGCCTGTCTAAATGTACTAACCTTTTTAACCAGTTTTTGCTAAATTCCTTCATTCTCATTTCTTCCTCTGTAGTTAGGTCCATTTATTAAAAATTTACTCTAGGTTCTGGGTTGTTCAAACTCTGACAAAGACGTATTTAAAAACCCCATGTTAGATTCAGCAAAAGTTACCCTCTGATCAAAATTTTGGTTTGCCAACATAAATCTTCCACTTCAAAAAACTTCTAAACAGATTTAATTTTTGAACTGTCTTTCAGACCAGTCACAAAGTTATGTTTACAATGTCGAAGATAAGACTATAGCGTGTAATACATTACTATGAAAACTTTTCTCCGGAATATTGGCCCATATAACACTAATGTTAGCACACAGATTTTTAGGCAGTGTACCCTCTGGAAATTGTACTAGATGTTTGCTAACATTACGCAACTCATTTCCTGTCACAATCACACAGTTAGCTACATTGTTTTTGACATCACCTAAATGTGCATCTAATTCACTAAGATTTTTCTCTGTTTCAATAATTAAGCTACTTATTTTGTTTTCTAAGGTACCTTTTACCTTGCACTGTTCTCCTTTTACCTTATCATTCCTGTTTAATAGTAGAACTGATTTTATAAAACTTTTATCCCATTTAATACTTTCTTTAACAAACTCTGTTTCTAAAATGATTAACTTATTTTCTATGGTAGGTACTCTGGAACTGATCCCCTATAAACTAGTATAAGAAAGATTTTTGTCTTTGGTAGAGTATTGCCAGAATTTTACCTTCAATTTCATCGAATTTGTCACCTGCTAAGTTCATTTAAAAGCCTAAAAGTGTCCCCTGTTGCTTTGTGTTAATCGTGCTTCTAGTTTCTCGCTTTTTTCTTGAAGTTTTGCATCTAAGTGTTCACTTAGCATTGTTCTCTACTTTGAAAGAACAAACCTGTTCGCTGCTTATGCTTTGAAATTTGTAAAAATCTCGAATTCAACTGGGTGTAGGCTTTGTTATTGCTTGCATCCAACTTACTCTGCCGAACTGCAAATCCACTCAACAATTTTGTTGAATCAGGGGTATTGACTTCTTATGAACCTGGCTGATCGAATATATTTCCTGGCACCCTACCAAGCAAGGTGGCACAGTTGTTGGTACACTGGACTCACATTTGGATGATAGTTCAAATCCTTGTCCAGTTATCCTGATTCAAGTTTTTCATGATTCCCCTAAATTGCCTGAGGGAAATGCCAGCATGGTTTCTTTGAGAAGGGCACAGCCAATTTCCCTCTCCATCCCTTCATAGCACAAGCTTGTGCTTCATCGCTAATGACCTCGTTGTCAATGGGATGTTAAATCCTGATTTTCTTTTCTTCTTCATGCACCAAACTATAATTAAATTTCTCTCACGATCCATTTTTGTTACGGTTATTGATAGTCCAAAATAAAGTGTAAAGAAGTGTAAAAAAGTTAAAAAAGTGTAAAATCTCTTATCTTTCCTGCTGAAGGACAGTTTACTAACTGTTTTCGACAATGTGAGTCTATTCTAGCTCAGTTTGTCTGAATTTTTCATATTCTAAGCACATTATTCTTCTGTAGTCATCTTGTACTGTTTTGTACGCATTTTGGAAACTGTTTTATATATGCTGCTGACAAACACAATAATAATTAGAATTTAAGTCTATGATTTTCAGACCCTGGCAGCAGCACCAAATTCCAACAGAGCTACCATGTGACTGTTAGACACAGAAATCAATAAATGAAAGGTATTAAGGTACCATGCAATCATAGTGTAAACCACTAATGTTGCATTTATGTAGACAATTTTCTGAATAGTCTTCTTATAGGGAGAAGGTGAATTACTTACCATTCACTGACAGCAGTCATAAAAGGGCTGCAACAATCCATTTGGGATTTCCATTATTGAGGCCTAGATTTTAGCGAATGGTGGAAGTATTCCTTCTGCTGTTAACTTTTCAATCTATTATGATGTTTTCATTCAAAACTATGTTGACATGTCTGTTCTGAATCACACCAAAAGGTTAACAAATATTGCATTCCATTCCAAATTCATACTCCCAACAAATACAGTGACCAGCATTCAACTAATTGTGTACAACATGTCTGCCTATTTTGGTGCAGTGACGTGACCTAGGATATTGACGTATGGTAGATGAATTATGAACATAGAAATATAGACTGTGTTACTCACTGTGTACAATAAAAATAGTACTCGTGTATCAATTTGGGGTGCAAAATTATTCCATCTCTTAAAATTTATGATTTTGCTTACTTTCATTTACACTACTCATAAAAGTATCAGAATGGCTAATTTTGTAGAGTTTTCATATTCTCTCACTCGAAACACAGTTGCAAGACATTTTTACTAGCTTCAAAAAGATAAATAAATTGGAACAGCAAAGAAGTATATTAATATACCAAGCACCCTGTAAAATCTAAGACTCGTGCAAAGTCGACCAAAAGAGGCTTTGGAACATTCATGAGAGAAGGTGGTGGTGATAGATTCAGTTCACACTAAAAAGCTCAAAACTGGGTTCATTACATTGTGAATTATCCTTAATGGACAGTAACATAGCCATTATGAGGATTCAAAGAGCTTAACCAAAGAGTCACGTAAGCCTAGAACATCATACTAATCAGACAAGAAGTTTACTTTTTCTATGCTGTCATAACATGGTAGTTATAGAATAACGACATTCAGCTGCACACAATCTTTGCCAGGTTTGTCAGTCTACTTCATGCTTATAGATTCCCACAATAAAAAGCAGAAATAATGAAATTGGCCATAGGAGAAGCAGTCTCTCCAGTGGCCGCATCTAGCATCCACCAAACACCATTTGGCAAGCCATCAATTGAATACATCCACAAATAAAAGAGAGGAGAGGGCCTTTCATCAGTGCTATACAAAACTAAATAAACTTATTGAGCATTGTCAATGATTTTTACTGAAGTAGAGAAATAATCAAGCATTATGACTAAGTACTTTTTCAGAATATTAAATACAAAACACTATCTGTGAGTAATCAAGGAATCTATTAACAACTATAAATGTCTGTTATGAAATTAGCAGGGAAGACTGGCAGGTTGTGTGAGTATCATATAACGATCACTTTGGTTTTGTAAGCATTGTCAGCCTAACTCGCTAACATAAATGAGCAAGTCTCTTTTGAGAAATGGAATGTGAGCAGCTCATCCATCTCCTCATAATTAGCAATATTAACCATAAATATGAAAATTTGTAGAAAAAAAGCTGATAATTTTACCATGAGTACGGACAGGAAAAGTTCATTTGAACGGTAACACGACGAATAACGTGAATTCAGCAGTTTTTAAGGAAGTAATGCGAATTCGGCAGTTTTTAAGGAAGTAACGCGAATTCGGCATTTGTTAAAGAAGTAACGCAAAATCAGCGTTTTTCAACAATATTTTTCTGTGTCCTCGTAAGAAGTTTCGTAAATCTAATGATGTCAGAAACATATTTAACGTTGAAATGATCCATGTTCCATCGTCGTACTACTTTTTGCAGTTGTGACGTCACAGGTGGCCTTTCGAGTATCGACTTTTGCGAGCGCGTACGAATGACCACTCTGCGAATTTCGATTACTCTTTTGCAGTGTATTAGCCACAGTATGCCGTTTCAAAGCAATGGCGTAATGAAAATCTATCACAAACACATCAAATTGACGAAGCCTACAGTAACCGCTGACAAAAGAATAAGAGAATTTGAAATCGGTGATTTATATGTTCCTGATAAGCTAACTGTATTTTGTAAATTCTGCAATGTCAGAGTTTCATGAGAGTGTGGCGACCATGGAGGTAAGAATAAGGGAAGATGGCGCTACGTATCCCAGCCGTACTACGTTTTGAAGCCATGGGGCCGTGGCTCGCTGCCATGACACTCTGACCAAAACATTGCCAGTGTGCTATAGCGCTGCGTGTATTAAAGTCGCTAATTGCACCATATACGCATGTAACGTCATCAGATTGGTTGTTTCAAAGTTTTTGTTTAAAATAAAATCTCGTAAAGGCGAAATTCCGCGTTTCTTCTGATTAAAAATAGTTTTTAATGTAATATTACGAATGGCTAGTCTTCAATGTAAACGATACAATTTTGTTAATACAGTAATCAACGTGTATCACAAACTAGGGTTCTTTCTTTACTTATTCTTACGATCATCAGATTGGACGAAGCAATGCCAGATTTACGAAAAGTGACCTCGTCTTTTCCGAGTTTCGTGACATACAAACCAAAACTTTTCAGTTGTTTGAGTTCAGAATGATGTATTGTAGCAGCTATTTACTAATGTGTAACAGACTGATTGCGGTTCTGACCACCACCTATATCTGAAGAGGTAACCAAGTGATCTGTCTTTGTTGTTAATTATGTAAACAATGAAGCAGCAGATAAATAAATCTGATAAAATAACTCAATGTGAGTTAATGTTTAGCCAACAACCTGTCACATTGTGCACAACTTCATTCTGTTGTCAAGTGGAATATAACTGCGGAGAATCCCAAGAAATATAGATTAGGTGTTTGTTATACACAAAACAGGTACTTTCAGTTTGGATAACATTGACCCTGAGGAAGAAAACAAAACGCTTTGCCATACAGTTCATACACACTTCAATACATACCACATTTCTTCTCTTAAGGGATATGCAGCAGCTCTAATATGAGACTACGGCACTTTTTTTAGTAACTAACAAATCAACTGCAGCAGCAGCACATAAATGACATGTCTGTTAGCAAAGGCAGTATAACAGTGTTCCAATTTTCATCTGCTATGGGACTCGTTTTAATATTAGTAAGGAGTTCTACTTATTGCTTACTTACCGTAGGTTCCAATTTCTTATTTTGGTATGGAAGAGATTTCTTAACAGGGCAACAATGTCCCAGTGTTTTTAGGTAGCTTAGGCATAAACCATTCTACATTGAGCTTTATTTATGTCATTCCCTATTTTATAATTTTCATTCTTTTAAATGCAAGCCTTTCTTGTCAAGCTGACAGGTATTTACAGTGGTACAAAATGAAATGATGAAGGGATTGAGACAGATCATGGAGCAAAACTTTACATCATAGTTTGAGAAGTGTGGAATGTCTCAATCAATAAGCAGAAGCTTCATTGCTTGCCAATGACAAAGTTTTACTAACATTGAAACTAGGATTTGCTTTTGAAATCATTGTCCTAAAAAAATATAGGCTATATATTCCTTATTCATTCATAAAAAGTATGGGAACTGGGAATGAAATAAAGCATAAATATTAGGTACCATATTCAGAATTTTATTCCAGCAAAAAAGCTTTCCTTGATCTGTTATTATCCACTTTGTTGAACTGCTTGTTACAGGTATACAGAAAAATTATTACAATGTGACTTTTCTGTTAACTGCCTTTTTCACAAGATTGTGGAATTTAAAAATAACAAAGTTCTATGTAAAAAAAAATATTATATGAAATTGTAACAAAGTCCACATCATTGCTTGTTGAGAATGAAACAAATGTCTCAGTCTCCTGACTGATACAAATGTAGTACTATTTACCATTCCACATACATATGATTTATCACAGTGGTCTTGCATAAACCAGGAAAGTAGTCAAGCAAACAAACATAAGAAAATATGCAATCATTTATAAAATATATCTTACTACAGATATAAATGTTGTGGGCTGTAGTTTCTGTACAACACATGGGTTTTCATTTCAATGGATTAGGGGAGAGACTGCTAGAAAATTTAGTGCCCAATGAAGTAGTGAAAAACCAGTAACGCTCACCTGCGAACACTACTATCTCTCATTTTTTGAGGGTGAACCACTGTTGGACTAGATCACAAAAAATTGAATTTGTAATGACACACAAGCAAAAACCATAACATACCACACAATGATGGGAATGTATTTCAATGTGCCAAGAATGAGGCAATTCTGTTTCTCAATAACATGTTGTCACTCGTGGAAACTTAATTAACAACACTGGCTAGAACATACTACAGCATACTCTGCCAAACAATGGTTAAATTTTTCAAAAAGAAATGTATGTCCCATTTGGAAGCACACAGATCACAAGCTATTGCAGAACTAGTACTGCATACTGGAATGGTGGAGTATCAATCACTTGGAAACACTCTACATATAATGTAGTTCCAAATTTTGGTTTGAGGAAGACATATTTGGAAGGTATTACACACACACATAAAATTATAATTGTCTGACTCTACCACACACCAGGAACAAATTTTCATAGATACCCTGAATATGCTAGTACTAATAGTTTTAAGATACACACATCACAAACATTTTGTAGCTGGTTATAAAAACATAGACATAACGGAAAAGGAAGAATGTGCATCATTTATTAATTACAATAAGGTTACATTCCCAGTTTGCCTCAATGTAATGAATGCTTTATACAAGATGCCTCACACACTAGACCTCTGTGTACAAATATCAGTTACTGATCTTTAAAGAGTACCAGTTTTGTATAGGTTGCCCTGATTTTATTTTCATGCAATGCATCACTTATTCTCTTGGCTGCATGTTTTTGCCGCGTCAGGAGGTATCGTTTGGCAATTGCTTTAATCAGCAGTATCATATGATTGTCCTAGGGATGCTGATTTTTCATGTGGTCTGCTAACTTCTTAAACACTGGCTTGAACATGAATTCACTAAGCATCTCAGACACACATTTGGAAAACTGATTTTTCAAAGGAACTTTAGAATTACCTTTAGTATAGCACCTGAACACTTTTTCTGCACACACACAGATGTCAACAACATCATTCGATGGTAAAACCAACCATCCCCTACTCTTTCTATGAATGAGAGAATAAGCAACATGGCTACCATCCCCTCTCAACACGAATAAACATGGTTCAGATTTTTAGGTTTTTTCTAAGTGAGGCACCACAAATCCAGCTATATATACTACAATATGGACTGCCACTTCAGAGAGATAAATTCCAGTAGCAAAGTAATCGTGGTCGTTGTCAGTTGTCGCTGCACTATTTTCCGTGCTTAGTAACTGCCACCGTTCCGAAGTGTTAGCCACTTTCTTCTTAAGTCGTCGCTTAGACTGTTGAAGAGTTTTAATTTGTTTTTTGTACTGATCAGTTTTTCTTATGAGATGTTCACACTTCGTCTTCAGTTCCTCACTTTCAGAGGATGTCTGACTACGTTCTGGTGGTCCTGCAGTGTACTCAGGAACAAGAGCAGGAACTTCTTCATCCTGCACTCTGCTGACGGCAGCCAAAACTGAAGATGGAAGGGAAGAGCTCTCCTTCTGCAATGGTGGCTTTCTCTTCTTGTCTCCCTAAATGAAATAAACGGATGGAAAACATTAAGAACTGTTTTTAACAGATGGTTGAAGGTGTTACAGTCTTTGTCATGAACAGCATGTTACAGCCTACTAATTACTCTTATTCTTAGTCCTTTCCAGAAATATAAATTCTATTTTTCCAGCAGCTATTTATCATGTTCGTAAAATACTCATTACTCTAACAAAAACCGTTGTTGTGTTCAGCAGACAACTTGAAATGCCTCCCATGTGCGAAGCTACAAGTAATACACACTTATTGAAAAAATAAAAACTTTGAACATGTAAAATATTTCTGCTGGGGTGTCTTGTTTAACTATCACACTGTATCGCTATGGGTGCTGTCGGTTAACAAGTTCTCAATACAACTGGTCCAACAGTTAATGATATAAAATTGTGTGTTATATCTAATTTTGCATTAGTGGTTGGTGCATATTCAATGTTCCACAGTAGTGGATAAAGTTAACAAGAAGGTAATGCCAAAGCTTTTTAATCAATGATATCTTTCAATGGAGAATGTCAATGAATAGTGCATCAAACAAAAGAAATGTTCATTTGCCGTGCTTAACCCAAATACAGAGTTATATTTAACACAGCCCAAGTGTTAATTTCTGTGACTTCACTAAATAATTATACCAGACAAACTTGTTAGCTTCAGTAGTCTCATAATCTAAACAGCGAACCTGAATTTTCTTCTCGAATATTCTCTTGTGTGCAGAGGCTGATGCTCATCAAAAAGGAGTTTCATAAATTTGTTTCTACATGACAATGTGGAGAAACCGATTATCTCTTTATACCTTACTGTGTAGCTGCAGAAACACTTCAGTGTTCCAGCACCTCCCCTCTTAAATTCTATATACAGCATGGAATCATTCATAGGCAAAAGCTATGTGTAAGGACCTAATCAGGTGGAAAGTGAAATTAATGTATTCAAATGACCTAAAGGAATCCTCCCAAAATAAACATATATAAGTAAAACTAGAGCTGTATCAATTACTCCTAAAACATAACTGCCATTAACTAGCAAAGAGAGTGCAATAAAAATGTTGTACAACACAGTAGGCCAGACAAAGTGAGATGTTCACAAACTACTGCCTTAAATATTCACATAACTGATATAATTTACTTCACACGTGTATTCCATTACTTTCGGAGTTAGAGCTAAATAATAGAAACTGAAAACTAAGTTAGCTATACCCTCCCTCCAAAGCCCCATAAATACATCTTGTTTGTAATAAGTTGTGGGACATTTCAGTTACGTTACACTACTGGGAAACACTGTTCATTACCACCAATATTTACTGAAATACGGTACATAGAATGGCAAATCTACACAGTGTCCTGTTTAGGCCTATACTTTACGCTAGTTAATGTAGTGTTAGCTTTTAATCTGGTACATGACGAAGACAAAGTGAGTTACTCAACACTTCGATTATCGACGATACGTACATATTATACTGAAACGTGAACTTGATAACTAAGACTTTAATTCTTTGAATTTACATACCTTTTGCAAATGTTTTGGGTGTGTAGGGAAAACTGATGGTACAGCATTTTCTCGTAGCCTTACTGTTGAAAGGGAAGTTCGGTCTATGTCCTCTTCTCGGAAGAGAACATATAGTGCTCCGTTTAGACGCACGCCAATTCTTCCTCCTCACGGCATTCTCCCACAGAGCTTTCCGACTTTCATTTTTAGGAAATCTAAAATCATACAGGAGAAAAACACAATATAGTACAAGTACCGATGTAGCACACGTTCATTCACAATGAAGTTGTAAAATCACACTTAACGAGACAACTGACACATGAAATGTTATTCCCTACGATTTTGCATCACAATCAGAACGATTCGTACACCCGAACACCACACAAGTCACCATAATAGCGCAAAATCCTTTCAAAAGCGAGCGACAAGCCTATGCACACAAGCTTACAGCAGCAATGTTTTGGTCAGACTGAGATGGCTACCCTCGGCTTCACATAGCTTCGCAGCTGTGACGTCACGGCGTCTCCCTCTATTCTTACCTCCATGGTGGCGACAGTCGACCGCCAGTAACTTCACTGGCGAAGCGCAGAGTAAACGGTCTTTGGAGACTCGAGATTCTTTGGCAGTCCCGTCTGCTACTTGACTGAGTGATACACGTGACGTGAAATTCTGCATTGTTTTTCTTGTGTTTCTGTAATTATAGGAACCTTAATAAAAGTGTCTTATCGTAATAAGTTGGAGTTTTCGGTGCGTGGTCCGCCACTATAGCCAAAAAACCCACATTGGTGACCCCAAGTCGCGAAAATACGTTGCAGTCACTCGTTGTGTATCACCGGTTTCGCGCCAATAGACAATGTCGCAGCCTCCAGTTTTTACAGCAGTGCACGATGCCGCGACCGCAGAATGGACATTCGACTGTGAAGCGCAACGCTTAACCCCGTGTGCTACTAATACACCGGGAATGTTCATATCTCCCGTGTTTGCCTCGCCTGACTGGACTACCCTAACCTCTGCCGGCATACTACACCGGGCACTGTACACATCATTGCGGACACCTTCTATGGCATTCTACACTCGACAGAACGCTCCTCCAGCACAGGACTCTGGAAACTCCAAGTTTCTACAGCACAACATGGACCACGCGGCTGTCCAGTTTCTGGGTCCACACGCACGACCGCCGTTTAAAGTGTCCCCCTCCGCGCCGGTCGAATGGAGACTCGTGCCAACCACTTCGAGCCATTTATATGCCTATCCATCCTGCCACCCGCGCACACCTTGGGCGATGCACCTGCCATAGTTCCGCCCTGTCACTCGGCGCTCAATCGCGATCTCGCGCCTCATCTCTAGATTTCGGCTGCATCAGCAGTTTATCAGCCCGCACCTGCTTCGCTGTGCTCGTGTGGCCATACAGATTCCGTGCCTACAGGTTGCAGTAGCTACTGGGAGATAAAGAAGCTTGCACGGGATAGAGGAGCATGGAGAGGTGCATCAACCCAGTCTCAGGACTGAAGACCACAACAACAACAACAAGGACTGGATACCACATAATTTACCAGGAGATTTTAGGTGACAGAACACCCTCACAGCTGTGGGGATGCTTGTGTGCACAGGTCAGTATTGAGATCTTCTCCGAACTTAGCGCTCTGGACATCGTGGTTGGTGAAGCTGCCGCAAGAACTACAGTTACATTTGCTTCCACATACCGCAGCGTCACTCGAGGATAAACTACGGCTGGCAGACCAGGCATACACCATTATTCGACACAGTCACCTCCCTCCGTGCAGCACAGTGCCTAATACCACCGAGGTTGGTAATCCTGGGGTTATAAATTCCACTGTCGGGCGGTAGAGACCAAGCGCGTGCATATCGCAGACAGCACACGGAACAACAGCCATCTAGCCACCAAGAACTGGAACTGCCAGTGGGTCGGCAACCGCCTCTCCCCACTCCAACTGGGCTAGGGCCTGCCCGCCCCACCTTACGCTTCGGCTGGTGGGCCGAGTACAGCTGACTCATGCATATGCTTGTTTAACACCACTTTCAGGGACGCTGCTCGCAACTGCCGTCTGCCCTGCATGTTCACAAACGCCGCACGTGGGCCACAGTAGGCGCCACGGCCCACGGATACATGCAGGGGCACCCACAGACATTGCATTCTGTCAGATCCCCCATCTCACGAGGACATCTATATGTCTTGGATTTAGGTTCGCACCGGTATTTTCTCGTCAACACCGAAGCAGACATTAGTGTCATACCTCCCACATTTTCTGTAAAGGACATGACACCAACCAAACTGTCCCTTCGATCAGCAAATAAGTTGACACTTCGTGTCGAGGGTTTGGCCAAGTTACCTATTGAACTCATACCTGACAAACAGTTCACTTGACCCTTCTACGTGGCTGATGTTGAAGATCCAGTATTAGGCATTGACTTCGTTTTCCACTTCGGATTGTCTCCAGATCTTTAGTCAGCTGCATTATTGCGCCACGCCTCGTCCACTCATTTTGCATGTTCAGTCACCTCTCCGGCCCTCCTTCCCCGTCAGCTGCCCGATGACTTCGACACAGCTCCCATCGAGTGCTCTTCATTGGTGGAGAGCCTCACAACTTCCACTGCCCAGCTGCAGCCCTAACACCCTGCAGTCGCCGGTCTCTGAGCTCACAACGCCGAACTGAACTGTGCCATATTGTTGGCTACGCAAGCCCTCACCGAGGCACGATGCCTCGTACAACGCCTGTCAACACTGCCACCATCCAACACCGGAGATGCACTTCGTGGAACTTTGTTGCCACCAACGCAGACAGCTTCCCCGGCACATCAGGTTAGTGACTCTTGTGTGCTACCGATTACCGTTCACGACACACCCGATCGAGTTCACCAGCCGAGCTGTATGCTATCATGTATGGCACAACACACAAAATTGTCACGACAGATAGGCCTCCAGTGCACCATAAAACGCGCCGAATGTCACCACATAAACTGTGCATTGCTAAAGCCGCAGTGGAGGGACTTCTACGGGCAGGTATTGTTTGCCCATTGGACACTAACTGGTCCTCGCCCATACACTTAGTCCCCAAAAAGGACATCACTGTGCACCTCTGTGGCAACTGTCATCACCTCAATGTGTGGACGGTGTTAGACAATTACCCGATACCTCAGATATTATACTTTGCACAAGTACTTAGTGGAGCATGCATCTTGAGTGTCTTGGACTGCCGCAAGGCATATTTACAGATACCAATGGAACAGAGTGACATACCAAAGACAGTAGTGATTACACCTTTCAGCCTGTACGAATTTTGTTACATGCCTTATGGTCTCAAAAACACGGCCAAAACTTGGCAGCGATTTATAGACTCACTTCTTTTTAACTGCACATATTGCTACGCATACCTCGACGACATACTAATTTTCTCCCACTCTGACAGGGAACATGAACTCCACCTGGCCACAATACAGGACTTATTGACACGTAATGGAGTCAAGATCAATAATGACAAGTCACAACTCCGCTGCACTACTGTCACCTTTCTGGGGTACACCGTCCCCTCGGACAATGGAACCGAATTGCACAACCTCCGACAGGACCCAGATACTTACTTTCAGATCGTTGCTTGCAACCTACCGGGCTCCGCAAAGCCACTGTGGTGTGATACGTCCATGGGCACCACTCGGCCTATTGTTCCCCCTGCGCTGCGTCACCAAGAGTTCACTACTTTACATAAACTGGCACATCCTGGTGCTAAGGCTATTCCGCGCCTGGTTACAGAACGCGTTGTGTGGCCAGGTGTGAAAAGGGATTGTCATACTTGGGCTCGTGCTTGTTTACAGTGCCAGTGCAACAAAGTTGGCAGGCACACACAGCCCAGTCTAGGTAAGTTCGACATCCTGAAAGGCCGCTTCCATCACGTACATGTGGATCTCGTAGGACCATTACCCACGTCTGATGGTTTCAGGTATATCCTGTCTGTTATTGACCGCTTTACATGTTGGGTCGAGGCAATACCCCTGCAGGACATCACAGCAGATTCCATAGCATGCGCATTTGTATCCTCCTGGATAGCTCGATTTGGCTGTCCTACATCCATCACCACCGACCAGGGAAGACAGTTTGAATCCCTGCTGTTTAACAAACTCTGCATCCTTTGTGGGGTGGATAGATTCTGCACTACGGCTTACCACCCTCAGAGCAATCGACTGGTTGAGCGGTGGCACAGAACTCTGAAAGTGGCGCTCATGTGACATGGTGGTGAGTGGTGCAACGCACTTCTTTGGGTTATGCTAGGAATATACATGGCTTGCAAGACAGACCTCCAGGGTTCACTTGCAGAGCTCCTGTATGGCGAGACCCTAGTTCTCCCCGCAGAGTTCGTCAACGACGAAGCAATCGCCAACCTATCCGACCTCCCCATGCTAGTTGAGCGTGTCCGGACACACATAGCTGCGATCCGCATGCCTCCTCCATGACCACATACCCACCCTCGGGTGTTCCTGCATTCGGCACTGTACTCTTGCGAGTTCATTATGTTACGGGATGATGCAGTCAAACTGGCATTGCAGCCACCTTACTCTGGCCCGCATCGAGTAGTGGCTCGCACGGACAATATTATGGACATTCTCGTCAGTGGTCACTGGCAGACAGTTTCCCTCCAATGCGTGAAACCAGCCTTGACGATCGAGGAATCTGTAATGTGGATACGACTGCCATAGCTGCTACGTTCAGCACCGACGGGATGCTCAAGATCCGCATCCCCCTCCCCACCAGTACTCCAACAACGACATCTCCTGTGCCAGTCCAGTTCACGCGCGCAGGTCGACCAGTCCCCCTCCCCCCCCCCCCCAACTGGATGCTGGACTATACGAGCGCTAGTCCTCCCTGCACAGACAGTATGAACCCTTAGCACACTCTGCTATCAACCAGCGAGCATCCCACAACGCCACTACACAGGAAGACACCCACGTCCTTCCCCCAGTGCTCTGCACTCCCGGAGAGAGGGAGGGGGGAGCTCTGTGGCGACAGACGACCGCCAGTAGCTTCATCAGCGAAGCGCAAAGTAAACAGTCTCTGGAGACTCGAGATTCTTTGGCAGTCCCTTCTGCGACTTGACTGAGTGACACACGTGTCGTGAAATTCTGCATTGTTTTTCTTGTGTTTCTGTAACTATACGAATCTTAATAAAAGTGTCTTATCATAATAATTTGGAGTTTTCGGTGCGTGGTCCGTCACTATAGCCAAAAAAAACCACAGGACTGTAGAGATTCAACAGTGAAACATGTGCAGACCGAAAAACGTAAGGGCAGCAAGTTGAAGTAGACCAATTTGCCGATAAAGCAGCAGTCTACGATTAGCAGCAGCTTTGAAGCTGCAAAAAAGAGGATTTTGAATATCTGGCCCAAAGGACTGTGCAAACATTTTTGCAGGCCAACATTACATTCAACAAGCTGGATACATTATTGATAAATAATTTTTTCACATTATTTAAAATATGTGCATCACTCCACACCATGGTTTAGTGATAATGCTTTGATCGTAAATAAGGATACAACGGTATTGATGAATTCCAGTAATATTAAAAGTAAGGCTAGAAGAAGAGTAAAAGCTGAGTTAGGGAACTATGTTATTGCACAAGCTCCATACACAAAATTCCATGGTATATGGGTGGATGAGCACTTGAGATGGGAAAAGCATCTAGAAAATTTGAGTAAAAAATTAAGTAAATGCTACTATGAGCTAAGAATGCTTTGGGAATGCTGCAACACTGAATCATTGCTGTGTGCTTATTATGCTTACATGAACAGATTGATAAAAATTGGTGTGATCTTCTGGGGAAATACAGGTACGGCAAAACAAGCTTTCAAACTTAAAAAAAGGGCTGTTAGAATAATGAAAGGGGTTCAGTGAAGAGTGTCATGCAGGGAATTATTTAAAGAATTTAAAATAATGACTCTTCCAAGCTTATACATCTATGAATGTGTATGCTTTCTGAAAACTCACCACGAGTTTTCAACAATAAATAATCAGATTCATAACCATGAAACAAGGAACAGGGATGATTTTCACAGAGACACCCACAAAGGAGCTCTCCACTAAAAATTGGTAAACTACCAGCCAAAATACTTTCTAGTACATTGCCTTTTACAATAAAGAAAATTAAAGAATTTCGTAAATTGAAGGTAGAGCTTAAACAATTTTTACTAACACATAGTTTTTATAGCATTGAACAATATCTGAATATGGAAAAGTAATATTATTTATGTATACTGATATAAAATATTTGTATTATCCAAGTTTTTGAAACAAATTAAAGATAAGAGACTATAATGTAATTGACTACATCCATACCATGTATATTGCTAATGGTCGAATAAAGAGATTGATTGATTGATTCTGCCAAGCGCAGCAACAGTATACAAATGTTAAAAATTGAAATAATAGTCTCTGTTGCAGATACTTTATTGATGACACATTCCATGCATCTAGCGCATCTTCAGGTCATTCTTGAGCTGTGAAGACTGGCTTCTGTGGTCTCCACAGCTCAAGAACGACATGAAGAAGCGCGAAACATGTCATCAATGAAATATCTGCAACATGCTGTTATTTTTTTTTCCTTAGGTATTTGATTTTGAATAATTATTTGTGTTAAAGTTTTTTGTTAAAACAATTTTTTTCTACGCTTGTCTCATGTTTGGCCCATCCTATCCTGGAAATAGTTACATTTTCAACATAGCATTGAAAAATGATGAAATTTGACAAAAATAGATAACTGATAATAGGAAAAGCTTGCCAGAAATAACACCGATAAATAACACAGAAAAGTGCCAAAAATAATACCGATTTTGGCCATAAAATAGCACCCATTTTTTCCTGTCCCTAACCATGAGCAAGTTTGTTTCAGTACAATCCATTACAATGGAGTGATTCAGACTTTACATTCACCAAAGAAAAAGTCCAAGTCATCTTAAGAACACTTAGAGTTTATCAGAAACTGAAGCTTCTGTCAGCATTAGTATCTCATACGTAGGGACCTATGTTGGTATCAGTATACACAGAGGAAATGTGCATCTCCCAAATTCTGACAGATCATCATAATGTTTGAGTAGCCTCACAGATGCTGAAATGGTGCAGCTTCCATTGCAATCCCTCAATAAGATATACAAGCTTAATGCAAACAAACTATTAGTTTCTCTAGTGATATATGTTAGCCACTTGAATAGAAAGGAATCTTACATTTATACATCCTGTTCCAGTCTACATAATTAAAAACATATTACAAGTCATATTACAAGTTTGTACACATTAGTAGCGTAGTAGAGTGATACACTGTTTTCCAGGTTGAACAATAAATATTAAAGTTAAACTTTATTTCATGGTAAAAATTATTGACACTAATTAACATTTGTAATGAAAGATTCACTCTGAAGATGAGTGCGTACAGATGTGAAACCCCCTGGGAAACTATGCCCCAGACTGAGACTCAAAGTTGGGACCTTGGCCTTTCATGGGCAAATGCTCCACCAACTGAGCTAATCAAGAATGACTGATGACCACTCATGACTCATCTTCACAGCTTGGTAGAGCACATGTTCATGAAAGACAAATGTCCCAAGTTTGAGTCTCAGTCCGGCACAGAGTTTTAATCTGCCAGGAAGTCTCATTAATTAACATGTTCTGACAGCAGACTTCCACTTTAACTGACATTATTGCACTATTAAAATTATGAGGGAGATTTTTTCATATCAGCATGAAGATTTTTTATCATCATGCAGATTCTGACATGATCTGTCTTAATGATGTTATGTGAGTGCTTTTTGTTCACAAACTTTTTGATACACAGGTGGTGCACATTCAGAAGTGTATCTAGGACTCGCAAATTAATGACAGGTGTAAGAATATAATGTTTTTTATGAAACTACAGTAACTTGTAAGTATTAATGTAAAACAGCCAACTGAAATTGAAATTCTGAACTTTCATTGTCAGTTGCCTGAGATTCAGAAGTTAATTAGTTTCACATAAATTAAAGTATGTTTCAAGAGGAGTGAAATATCTATCGCAGTACTTTGTATTCTGTCTCTTCACTCAAAACATTTCCCCATTGCTTACATTATTCAGCATTTCACTAATAATGGAATGAATTGTGTCTTTGGTAATTGGTCAAGGCATTGAACAGAAAACCCCAAGGCAGGCAGGAATGTGACAAGAGATAGAAATTAGCCAGCAGGTGGGCCACCAGCTGGAATCTACGAAGTCAGCAGCATTCATACTTTGTGCAGACAGCAAATCCACATCTAGTGGTAATAGTGGCTACCAGTAGCAGCTCAATAACATGTTTCTTAATTATATCTGGCATCGTCATTACCTTGTAGCTGCTTTGTGATGCTCATTGATGGTGGGTAATGTTTAGATGATGTTAGTCTGTCATTCTTTCCTGAATGGCAGCACATTTCTTCCGAAATATTGTAGCAGTTTCACCATTCTGAAGCCCTGAGCAGTAACATCTGCATTGTCAGCATAGACTGAATATATCTTCTTATACAAGACGCCAACTTGCCCCTCTTACTGAATTTTCTTGCATCACCATGGTTGTGACATCTTCTGTTAAGCACATCACGTGTTTTTCTTCTAGACCAGGCGGGGCCATCAAAACAAAAATTGATGCATTTTCCTTCATTGCCAGCGTAAGACTCATGAGTATCATAAGTAAATTTTGGCAAAGATTCTGAAACCATCCTCCATGCTTCATATTGGAAGGAGCCACTTTGGAATACATTGTTTTATGGTCATCTCTGTATATGAATATATCCTTAGGTTGGGAAGAGCATAAAGGTATACTAATTGGACAAAAATCCAAGTATTCTTTTGCTGGTAATTGAAGTTTTAGGCCCTGTGTATTACTAAAGTATCATCTCTGCATACACACAGAATATATGCCATCTGGTATTACTAATTCTTCTTTATTATGAGAGATAATTGTCACTTTCCAGTTTACTCTTTCTGTCCTTGTTGCTTAATATGTTGATAACTTCATATTTTTAACCTTATCTAGCATTCCATAACTCTCTCTCTCTCTCTCTCTCTCTCTCTCTCTCTCTCTCTCTCTCTATGTATCTATCTATGTATCTATCTATCTGTCTCTCTTCCCTGCAATATTATATTTGATGACTTTTTGTTACAGGCAAATTTTTTCACAAGGTATGCCCCATTGGTGATGTTTTCAAAGAGCATATCAAAGTTTTCCAAGCAGTCTCCTTCTTTCTTTATGGCTGTCAATGATTCACTATGATATATTCTAAACATAGCTCTCTTTCTTAGTCTTCTAGTCTCTAGTTTATTAAAGTTGTTCCTGTCAAGAAATGTTTCATCTTTTGAAAACTGTTTGACCTATAGGTATTTCACTTTCTATTTCCTGTGAACAGTTTTTGTTTTCTATCACCAAATGTCTTAAATAACTAAAACATTTTATTTGTTCAAAGGTGTTCCCTTCCAGTCATGTTTTAACTAGAATTTGTATATGCCAAGGTCATCTCTATTGTTTTTCCCTCAGTTGTACTTTTTCAATACTCTTTTACAACCCTATTACTCTTAAATTGTAGTTCTTCCCATGACTTTGTCAAGACTATTTCTTCATATATGTACTTCATTGTATTTGTCATTTCTCCTCCTATTATTATGGCTCTCCCTTTTTTAAATGGTTTGTTCAATAGTTTCTCATTACAAATATTGAAAAGCCATGTGACAAACAACATTTTTACCTAACAACTTTTTTCTAATAATCACTTGTTTTGTCATTGTTACTTCTTGTCTTGCATATAGGTGACTTATAAATATTCTTTTGTTTAAGTCTGCAATAACTACCCATATCTTCAGCAGGATATTGCAGTGAATAATTGGAAATGCCTAAACCCAATTAAAATACTACTTTTTCACTGTAATGTTTCTTTCCCTACTTTTTCTTTGGCACTGTATCCTATTGGTAGCAGAATTGTTACTAGTCATAAAAATCCTCTTCACTTCCCTCCAGTTCATACTAAAACACTGAGTTATACTTCTGGTGGTTAGCAGATAAAGAAATTTGTAACTGAAAAATCTCATCACACTAAATGTAAGAGATTTACAAACCATTGTAAATATGTGACTAAAGACAAAGACACACTAGCTCAGCCAGGAATGCACATTTACTGTTGATAAAGATTTTAAGTTCCCACATTACTTTAAATCAAAATAATTACCACAATAATCATAGAATTATTAGTGACTCAAAAACAATTTCAGAGATATTGCAATACAAGTGGAAAGAATAATCAGTATTAATACATACCAGATAAGTGTGGAGAGAAATCATTAAAAGTAAGAACGTTTTGGGATTTCAAATACTTTACTCACATCTGAAAAAGATTTTATGATTAATCACACTGAATGAAAAATATCTGCACTCTTGAATGTAGCCAGTTGACAAGACTAGATCTGAGGAAGGCTTCACAACTTATGGTAATTAGTGGGTAAAGGTTGCCATATATTTTAGCATCAGTGGATGGTAACACAACCATCCTGAGGATGCAAAGAGGCCAATCAAACAATCATGTGAGCAGAGATCTTTACATTAACCATACAACAGGCTTACTTGTTCGACACCAATGTAATATAAAGGTTACAGAATACTGCTTTAATTTGCATACATTCATTTGTCAGGTTTCTCTGTCTACTTCATGGTTCTAAGTTTCCACATTGTGAAGCAATGGAAGGAATTATGTTGACTAGCAGAAAAGCAGTCTGTCCCATGACTGCATCCAGTATCCACTTGAAACCATCTAGCAAGCCTTCAGTTGAACACAATACAAAACTAAAGAGAGCAGAGTAAGTCATTACTCTGTGCTGTACAAAACTAAAGCTAGTTATTGAGCATTATGTGTGTTTTCTACTGAATTAGAGTAATATTGACACATCATGATTAAAGTCTCTCTTATGATATTAAATCTGAAATTATTTCTGTTAAGCAGTATCAGTAGTCTAGTAATCTTCTTTCACAAATATCTGTCGACACAATAAACAGGGAACAGTTAGAAATTTTGCCAAAAAGACACAAGAAAGAATTTGTTTTTATAAACATTGTCAACCGAATTCATTACCAGAAACCACAAGCACTTTCCTTTCAAAAATGAAATGTGAGCAGCTCATGCATATCTTCTAAAGTAGAAATAAATATTTGTCTGTCTCCTAAGCTAATTTTTCAGTATGTCTGATATGTAGAGAATTTGTGTTACATTCCCAGTACTGCCTGGGCTTTTAGCTAGGTGATACTGCTGGAACATAGTATATCCAGTTTTGTAATGCCATTTGGGGATCTATTTGAGTGAGAAGTAGAAGCTCCCAGGTCAGGGAAGGTTTAAAAGTCTGGAAGAATAGTATGCTGATCCCATGTCCCTCTGTAATGCATCTGACTGACTCCATTGGCAGCTGATTACTTGGCAGTCAGTTGGTACTAAATGACGTGACACAGCCAGTAGGTGTAACTTTAGCTTCAGAAAGAAATAGTTCCAAGACATTTTAAGCTCATGTACAACTTCTTATAAATAAGTGTTCCCAATCATTCCGGAGGTTCTTATCATCATAATCTCATATGTAGGTTTGGAGCAATGTGTATAGATAGAGTGAGCATTCCCTAAGCTCCATGCATGCCTCGACTATGTTTCTGTTGAACACAAACTCAAACTGTGTAACTTGCATTGCTGTCACCCAGTAAGATGTTGTTAAAGTGACATGTTTGTTATTGTTTGTATAATGATCCAAACTGCTTACCACAGTGCGGTAAGTTTAAATTAAACTTTGAATAAAATTACTTTTCATCTCTTTGCAGAGAAAAAGATGGTGAGACCTAGAACTATATAAGGATAGCAACTTCGATCATACTTTATTAAAATAGGAAAGTCAATGTAATACATGAAGGTACCTGGATCTTGAGGTGCTTTGAGTATGTTGTCACAGTAAAATGGCTGAGTTATTAGGATTTTATGAGCTCTAGTGTGCTAGGTTGGTGGTCTGATCTCATGCATGTGTTGCATAAGCTGCCAATAGTGTAGAATTGGCAGTCTATGGGTGATAATGTTTGGTAGGGTGGCACAGTGTGCAGTTACATTTGGGTAAATGGTTGACACTCAGTGGATGGTTGACAGCTGTTAGCCGTTCTCCAAAGCGGAAGTATAGGAAAGAAAAATCAAAAGTAGCAAAGGATGCAGTGTACTGTAGCTATGATGGGAGCAGAACAGAAAAAACTGTACTTTGGTAACTGGAACACAGCAGAGTGAGACATGAGAATAATTCATTGACAGCAAAGTCAAAACTTGAAGGATTCAGACTGAGAAAACAGTAACAGGGTATGAAGATCAATTGCAGTTTCATGATAATAAAAGGTAAATATATGAATATTTATCATGACAGGTTCAATTAAAGTTCAACCTGTTCACTACCTATTAATTAAAATACATTGAATAGCACCACACTATACAGACTTCATTCCATCAAGCCCGCCAGCAGCAAAATGTTTGCTCCTTGCTCCCACACACTCCTCTTGCACACACTGCTTGATGTCATGTACACCAGGTGCATTCTACTAGGTGCATTCACTGTGTAATAACAGCATAACACACATCTATGACCATATTTTTCTTGCTATTTACTCCATCTAAGTGGACACTGTGATTTATTAGATCACAGTGCCCCCCTACCCCCAAAATCTTGATACAAGAAAGTGACTTCTGTCTAGGATGCAAATAATGTAGGAAGAAAGTCCAAAATAAAAATTTTTAAACCATTCACAGGAAACAAAATGACACAGTAATGACAATGATAGTAATAATAATAATAATAATTAATAATAATAATAATAATGAAATTGTGAAGATTTTCAGCTGCTGAACCATCATAGCTTTAGTATTAGTTAAAAAATAAAATCTCTTTTGAAATATTTACTGTTTATTTATAAAAGTGATATGTCACCTGGTTAGTTTTCACTGGCAACTATCAGTTTCATTCTGTCATTCCTTGATATGAAATGCAACAGACAAACAGTAAATGAAAATGTACCCAAAATAAATCTTAAACAAAATAATTAGATCAGTTATAGATAATAGTAAAGGATATTTAGCCTTTACCTTTGCATAACTGTGAGTATTGACTCATTATGTGCCAGTCTAAACCATTCGTATTAATTATACCATGGATAGGAATTCCACCTCAACTAAATAATTTTTTCACCAAACTGTTCACCTTTATAAAATAAAACAGCAAGAAGAGTATTAATTCCAGTCATAAAGTACTCATTACAGAAATGACATATGGAGAAGATAGATCGCTACTCACTGTAAAGATGACTCATTCAATGCAGACAGGCACAACAAAAAGACCTCTACACATTTACTATTGACCAAAGCCTTCATCAGAAAAGGGGAAACAGACACACACATTCACAAAAGCAAGCATTCACAAAAGCTAGCGCACTTCATGCACATATGACCACCATCTTGAGCATCTCGAAAAAAGCTTCTGGAGGTGTATGTTCCATTTCCTGATGAATGCTTCCACTGAAAGCTAAGGTGTCTTTTTGTTGCGCCTATCTGTAACTCAATGTGTCAGTTTCACAGTGAGAAGCAATGTATCTTTTCCTTATATGATCAAAATTATTACGTGAAATTTCCATTGCTTGATTGCATCACAGAAAAAGAAGTTTCTGTCAATTATTTAAGTGCAAATTTTCAGAGAGAACTTTAGCCACACTCAATTCAATTGTTCTTCAGTTCTTGAATGTACTTTCATAATGGTCTGTTGTCTGTTTTCTTGCTACACTGCACTAGAACTGAACCTCCTGGTAGTGCTTCAGTGCTGTGGCTCAGTACAACTTCACTTCTTGATGCAAATCATGCCTAAATAACATCCAGTCTACTACCCGGCATTAAGAAATAATTGTTATTTAAACAAGCACTTCCAAATAAAAATAATATATTCATTAATAGAGCTAAAGCTATTTCGGTGATGAGTCGCCATTTCCTCATACCTCTTTACACGTTACCTATTCTGCATGGTAGCAAACAAATTCTACATCTACATAATTCAAAAGATAATGCCAACCACATCTCCTCGGTCATTTCATTGAAAGCTTATATTTTATGCTCACTTACCATTCATCAACATATATTTTACTTACACACAGAACACATAAACAGCCATCACTGAATAGTCATGAAAAACACTTAATGATATCCCTTATATTTCTGGAGTACACATTATGAATTGCAGCAAAATAATATAAATCAAAAAATGAGGCAGACACACACACATACACACACACACACACACACACACACACACACACACACTCACACACACACACACTTGCACATGTACACAAATTAATCATATTGGTGTATCATGGTAAAATAAAAGGAGTCATACAGTCACAGCTTAGGGGAGATGTAGTAGCTGTATGCACATTTATGTTTCATATGGTGAGTTATCTGAATCAAGTTGTGTGTAAATCAAAACATATTGTATGATAGCATCCAACTGAATGAGGCTGTGCAGCTGTATCCTCACATTTGGCGGGATGCACTAAGCTCTGTCCAGTCATCCTGATTTCAGTTAACCTAGGTTCTCCTAAATGTCTTCAGGCAAATACAAGGATGGTTCCTTTACTAAGGCCACAGCAGATATTCTTTCCCACCCTCATAAAGCATATTTATATATTCTGTGTATTTGTGTGTTTTGACGAACTGATTTTCATTATATAAATTTGACAGTTCAGATGTCATTGTGAAACGATCCCTGGATGAATAAATATAAATAAATAATTAAATAAATATGGACATTTGAGACCCAGCGGTTTCAGGCCAATGTGTGTTTCTAGCATTCTGGTCCTTCGACCATACAATGAAAGAAAAGCAGCTGCAGTACAAGATGTATATGCTGTGGAGGGCCAGTACAGAAAAGGGACGACGAAGGAGGTATCTGCATTGTATCAGATACAGTCTCCAGCACAGTAAGTCATTTATCAGCCTTTTATATTAGTAAGTAAGCCTTTTTACTGGTTCTTCAAATATTCTACATGTTGGCATAGAACCTGAGGAACATAACCACAGAAAGAAAGGTAGTTTATAGTTATCATTACCTCAGTGAAAAGGCAGTAAAAAAAGAACAGACTTGAATTGTATGTAGATGGGGAAGATAATCAGTCATGTCCATTTGAAAGAACTTTCCACTTGAGTGATCATTTAGAGAACTATGTAACACATGAAACTACATCTCTGTTGGAGGGTTTCCACTTTATGTCAGGACACATCATATTAGTGCAAAGTTCTATGGTATTAGTGTTGTAATTAATTCAGTGACCTGTTGGCAGTAATATTAAATTAGATAAATATTTATCAAAGATACTGCTGGACTTCTTTTAAGCTCAGCCTGTCATAATAGCAAAATAGCACACTAAGTTTCACCAATTCTGGTACCCAACAGTCTTCGCCCCTGTACGTTTGAAAAAGGCGTGTGTTTAAATCCATGGTAATAGCTATCATAAAACTAAGAATTATAGGAAGATGCATGAAGACAGGAGTTACTGGTACAGAAAAGAGTAGGTCTTCACAAAATGAGAGAAGGGATCACATGCTCACACTTTCAGATGAAAATGAAATTCAGACGTTACCCTCATGTCAATTTTAGCTTGTGGGTGCATTTTAGCTATGTCACATTTGGTGGATTTCATTACAATTCCTTCGTTTGTGTTTGCTTAATCGTTATTTTTGTGATCTTCCAGTGACTCATATGAGATAGTGTAAATTTTTTCAGAAGCTCTTGCAGATTTTGTTTATTTGTTATTCCTTAAGCTACATGAAAATAATGTGTTCATAGTTGGTCAGACTTTGATGTTTGACAATTCCATGGTGAATAAGAATGTCATTAAAGTTGGAGACATCTACCATTTCAACAGTTCTCTTACAGTGACCGTCACACCACTGCTGACTCCACAACCCACTGTGTATGCTTTGAGCCATGCCCATCATTGACACAAACAAGTGAGGGTTGCACAAAATATTGGCAGTTTGTCTACTGCTTTTGCAAATGCTAAGTTCTTTATATACATATATATCTGCATCCATACTCGGCATATTCCTCATTGTAGCTAGTATCAGGGACTCTTACTGCACCTTTTGGGTGTGCACCATGGGTAGAATCACTGCTCAAAGACACACATGCAGGAATTAGTCTGAGTTTGTCTTTTTGATCCATGTAGGAGCAGTATATAAAGGATTATGGTATATTCCTCTTCATGTACATCTACATACATACTGTACAAGCCACCAGATGGTGCTTGGTGGAGAATCGTACCAGTGCTAGTGATTTCCCTTCCTGTATCACTCACAAAACAGAGAAGGGAAAAACCACTACCTCTATGCCTCTGCACAAACCCAAATTTCTCTTATCTTGTCTTTGTGATGCTCCTGCGAATTGTACAGTGGTGGCTGTAGCATTACTCTACAGCCAACTTCAAATGCTGGTTGTTTAAATTTCTTAAGTAGTGCTTTGTGAAAAGAACACCATCTTCCCTCCAGGGATTCCCATTTGGAATCATGAAGCATCTCCATAATACTCACATTGTGACTGAAACTGCCAGTGACAAATCTAGCTGCCCACCTCTGAATTGCTTCAATGTTTTCGTTTAATCCAAGCTTGCAGGAACTAGTAGCATGCAACCAGTACTCAAGAAACCACACTTTCCTAAAATTCTTCTAGTAAACCAGTGTTGACCAACTACTTTCTTTGAAACAGTCCTTGCATGCTTGTTCCATTTCATAGAGCTTTTCAGTGTTACACCCATATGTTTAATCAATATGATTGTCTCAAGCAGCACTCTAGTAATGGTCTATTTGATCATTATAGGACTTTTTTTTCTAGTCATCTGCATAAACTTATGGGTTTTAGTGTTGTAGGATTGCCAAATACAATGATGCACACTATACCACATGTAATAAGCAATATTTTATTACTCGGAAGCACACATATACAGTTATATAGATTCTTGATTCTCTGTCCACTTGTGTACTCTTTTGCACCACAAAGAGCTTGCCAAAGCAAAGATATTACTAGTGACTTGGTCGATAGTCACCTCATTAGCAACCCCCCCCCCCCCCCCTAGCCACCCTTTAGAGAGTGGAGCACCAAACCTTAAATATTTAGGCATATATGGAAAGGAAACAAGCATGGGGGAGGGAGAGGGTTTTTAAACCGATATCATTCCTTACATTACATTACATCACTGAAGTCTTCGAAAGAGTGAGGGAGGGGATGGTCCTGCCTGACCAGTTGAATCCTTGTACAGCAGCAGAGGGTTCCAGGGAGGGGACAATGGGTTGTGATGAGCCGCGGTAGCAGAGGGGATTGCCTGTTGCCGGTACATAACACTTTTATCGTTGATGGGTCAGTACCAACAGGCAAGCGGACAGACTGAAGAAGATGAATGTTGGTTAATTTGTCATTGGGGGAGATGGCTTGTTCGTAGAAGATATACACATTGTCTGGCTGCATAACAAAAAACACTTTATAGCTGCAAATAAAATCTGCATTGGCATTCACTACCACTTCCATTTATGGGTTGACCGAATCTTCACACAAGTCGTTGTTGGTAACATCACACGTTCCGAGGCTGGCCCTGATACATCACTGAATCCTAATTGGGGAGAGGTGGGGGGCTGCCTGTTGGAGGGGGAGTCTTCACACGCATCACTGTGTGTGGGAATGTCACACGCACCTGTAGCAAATGGTTCAAATAGCTCTGAGCACTACGGGACTTAACATCTATGGTCATCAGTCCCCTAGAACTTAGAACTACTTAAACGTAACTAACCTAAGGACATCACACAACACCCAGTCATCATGAGGCAGAGAAAATTCCTGACCCTGCCAGGAATCGAACCCAGGAACCTGGGCACGGGAAGCGTGAACGCTACCGCACGACCACGAGCTGCGGACGCACCCGTAGCACTGTTACCTGATTGGAAGTGGGTAACATCACAAGTGCAGGAATGGGCATCACTCATTCGTGGACTGTCGGTAGATGCCTTGTGCGAGGCGGGTGTAGCAGTGGGTCAGTGCTGACTGGGTGGGGTATCAGGCAGTTCTCCCAGAGACCATGCCAGTTTGAGGTGGCAGACAGATACCATTTGAGATGTGCTGTTAATGAGCACGTTGAATGTGTTGGTACACTGCAATAAGACTCTACATGTGCCCGAGTATGGAGGTCTGAGTGCCGGTCGGACAGTGTCATCATGCACCATGACGTGAGTGCACAATTCCAAGTCTTATGCAGAAATACGGGAGGGAGGGAGTGTGGTCGAGGTGGAGGCACTCGAATGTTAGTGATTAGCTCCTTAACATGCCCGACGAATGTCGAGTCGCACATTTGATCTGGAGGAAGTGAAGGCTCAACTTGCTCTGCTGGGAGTGTGAGGGGTTCTCCGTACAGTACTTCTGCCAGGGATGTGCCACGGTCCTCTTCGTATGCGGCCCAAATGCCTAACATTACCCGTGGTAAGGCATCGGCCCACTCACCTCCGTGGCAAATCAGGGAAGCTTTAATAATTCGGTGCCAGCATTTGACAAGCCCATTGCTCTGGGGGTGGTATGCTGTAGTCCTAAATCGTTTCACCCCACATAGTTCACAAAGCTGTTAGAAGAGGGCGGACTTGAACTGGCGGCCCTGGTCAGTGGTGATAGAAACCAGGCAGCCGAAGCGCGAGGTCCACATTAATGAAAGGGCTTGGGCCACTGTGTCGGCTCTGATGTTAGTGAGAGGAATTACCTCTAGCCAGTGGGTAAACCTGTCAATGGCGGACAGTATGTAATGGGAGGGGCCTGAGGGGGGTAAGGGCCCAACAATGTCGATGCATGTGTGCTGGAATCTTCTTCTTGCCACATCGAACGTACCCATGGGGGGCTGTGCATGATGTCCTACTTTTGGGTGCTGACAAGTCATACAAGCTCGTGCCCAACTGCGACATTGTTTCATCACCTGGTCCAAACGAAACATTCACATACCAGATGTGGGGTGGCACGAATGCCAGGGTGTGCCAAGTCGTCGATACTATTAAAAATGTCCCAGTGGAGAGGTGCAGAAATCACCAGACGTATGCGTCCTGTTGAAATGTCGCACCAGATGGGTGATGAAAACCCAGGAAGTGTCCATAACTCTAGTTAAGTCCGTTTTTAACATTGGAGCACAATGCAGTGAGTTCAGTATCCTCTGTCTGCGATTTAGGGAGTCCACTGACATCCAGTTTGAAGTTAAAACCAACACCCAATATAGAAAATCGGCCGCGAAATTGTCTGCCCCTCTGACATAACATGTGTTGTTCATAAACTGACGTATGAGGTCCACATGCTGAAACAGATGAGTCCTTGCCTGGGTTACAGAAAGCATATACCAATGGCTCGTGGTCAGTAAATACCACGAGATGGCGATTTTTGATATTGTCTTGGAAATATTTCATAGTGGCTTAAATAGCAAACAGTACCAGGTCGGAGGTCGACCATTTACGTTGGGAAGTGGACTATTTGTGGGAGAAAAATCTGAGTGGCTGTACAACAGAACCCATGGATTGCTGAAGTACCAATGCTGTATCACTCGTGTCTGTAGTAAGTGAGATGGAAGCATCAGGAATGGTGTAAGTGTTACAGCCATCTGTTAGGCTGACTCTAGGTTATCAAATGCCTGACGCATATCTGGAGTCCATGTGATCATCTGAGACCCTGAAGGGTTTTCTCCTGCAAGAGCATCCGTCAGTGTGGCTTGTATTTCAGCGTTGTGGGGGATGTGTTTGTGGTAGTAATTTACTGTTCCAAGGAAGCGGTGGAGGCCCTGAAAATATTTGGGCAAGGGCACCATAATAATAGCCTCGACCCATTGGGGTAGGGCACGGATGCTGTTGGAAGAAACCCCGTGGCCCAGAAAAGTGACACTAGTCGGCAGAGTTGTGACTTAGCATTGTTCACTGCAACACCATTTGCTTTTAATAGTTGAAACACTGTATTTAAATGGAGTTCATGTTCCTCAAGTGAGGAAGAAAAATTAACAAGTCATCCAGGTAGGCATATGCAAAGTCCAGTTTTCCACCCAATGAGTCGATGAAGAATTGCCACATCTGTGCTGCATTCTTAATGCTGAACGGTATAAACAAATACTCAAACAACCCAAACAGGGTGAAGATAGCGGTTTTTTCAATGTCCTCAGGTGCCATTGGCAGTTGGTGATACGCCTTGTGACAGTCAATTACACTGAAAATTTGTGCTGCATGCAGTTGGGAAGCAAAGTCTTGAATATTTGGGATGGGATAATTATCTAGAATTGTTCTGCTGGTAAGCACCCGATAGTCACAGCAGAAGCAGAATGTGTCACCTTTCTTGGGCACCAAATGAATGTGTGACGACCAACTACAAGAAGAAAGCGAATAGTCTTACTATCTGACAGTTACGGTGTTTAAGTTTTTTTGGATTTAAACTCCTAGCATTTGCACATACCAGTGGGTCTTCTGTGGTAGTGAATCTGTGGACAGTACCATTGTTGATCGCAAACATCGATGGGGTGATGAACCCGCACGCAGTGCGCTATGGCTAACCTGTGATGCACACACTTGTGGGTCCCAGGTCGGCAGGTCAACAGCAGTGGCAGTGATCCACCAGCAGTCCTTGTCGTAAAGTTCGGTGGGGTACTTGGTAGTGTTGCGGGCACAGCTTCTGTCTGGCAATGGAAACGTTATGCAGTGTCGGCGGCAGGTGCGAGAGAGTGGTGAGGGGTTTGGGGGCGTGGCCGTGTGTGACAGCTGGGTGACCTGCTCATGAGGGTCCATGAGCTTGGCTTGCATGGTGGCGATGCGTAAGCGGGGGGCATCATTGCTGTCCTGATGTTCGTTGTTGTGTGATCTAAGAGGGAGCAATGCAACAGCAGTTTCATGTAGCTCACACAATAGAGTGGCGCTCTCGGATGAGAGGGAAGAGGTACCTGAACTGGTGGTACAGTCTATCGAATTAAAGGTTAGTACCTTGTTGTAGGTTGGGTGACAGTGCGTGGGCTAAGAGAAAATCTACCATGAGCATGGTTCATCCACCTCCATGATAACAAAAGTCCACTGTAAGGGGGTATTAATGTCCTGCAGCTTAAGGCTTAAATTAGTTATTCCATGAGATTGGATCAGGGACTTATTTGCAGCTCATTTTAATTCCTGCAGACAAAGGTATCACACTAACCTCGGTCCCTGTGTTGACTAGAAATGAAAGGCAAGACACTGCGTCTTTCACATACAAGCGTCCTGGTGCATGAGGTGAAGAAGTATTAAGTGATAGGCATCTGTGCAGTGCTACGGAGCCCGGAGCGCCTGAATCGGATCACATTATTAGTTTGGGAACGCTAATGGAGAACAGCATTTCATAGCCACATCACCATGGTGAGAATGGAAATAACACCAACTGGGACGGCATGTGGCGTCATACATTGTGCTGGCTGAGTTCAAGTGACAGTGGAGAGGGTCTTGTTTGTAGGTTCCGCCGATTGCGGCGTTGCAGTAGTGCTGATAGGAGAGGAAATATGGAGGTGGCTGCCGGGCGGCGTTGGGTCCGAGCACATGTGCCGAGCGAGTCGTGTGCGCTCTGTGCCACACGATGGAAGCTGCCGCACAGGTGTGCCAACCCCTGAGGCCAGAGGGCCGCCTGGGGGCCTTTGCGGGGCGGGGGGGGGGGGGGGGCAGAATATTATAAACCTGGTCTGCGATCTTCAGTTTGCCGTCTAGTGGGGCTAAAGTAACATGGAGAAGTTGAATTTGAACTTCCACAGGACGTTTGAGCAACCAGATGAACCAAAGTTTAACGTCTGGCATGTAATGTGTGTCTATCATGGGGCGGAGAAGACACCAGAACTGTGACGAGGATCTGTAACCCAGCGACCTGTGACTGATGAGGCGGATAGCTTCCTCTGTTGATGTGGATAGTCGCCCGAGCATGGTGCGTTGGGCAAACACACATTTTTCCGTAGCGGGGGCAAAGCCAAAGTATCACAGATCAGGTCCAGTTCATCATGGAGGTGACATAGTAAGCAATGGAACTTCGAATTGTCATTGGCGACACTGTGTACCTGCAGAACTTGGTCAAACAAGGCAAACCATATGTGTGGGTGGTCCTTGCAAAGGGGTGGTAGCTTTGGCCAATGGATGGGGAAGTCTTGACATAACTGTTTATCAGAAACTGTCACTCCCTGTCCACAGTTCTGCAGCGTAAATGGCTCAGGTGCAGTAGCGGTGCACCAGCTTTCGACACTGTCAGTGGCACGCAGCACAGTAGGCGTGGCTGATTTGACCTTGGTCGAGAAATCAACAAATCGTGCATCATTTGGCGGAGTATTGCCAACAGGCATAGAATGGACTGGCATGTAGAATCCACCATAGTCGACCGATATGTGGAGAGCGACGGAGTACAACATCTGGGACACCCCCCCCACCCCCAATAGGCACATTTAAATTGTTAAAAATCACCATATACTTGTGGAACACCCGAGGTGGATGTGGCAGGAACGGTGTGTGCTATCGGAAACACTCATGTAGCAGACACTGGTAATGGGGGGGGGGGGGGGGGGGGGGGGGGAGGGAGCTGGTGCAAAATGCAGAGTTCTGGGATAAACATGAAATTTCCCATCTTGAGCATACGGCTCGATTTGTACCACCACTGATTTGGGTGGAAAGTTCACACTGGCACTTGGGAAACCCGTAAACATAATCACTGGGGTTTGAGCACATTGCGTTCATCATTGTTGATCACTCAGAACACATGGAAAGTTCATATTCGAAGTAAAATGTTCGCATTCGAAGTTTTGTGGGCAAAAAACGTTCGGTTGGTATGGAACACTACCACACAACTGCTGACTCGCGTACGATAATGGAAAGTTATTGTTCATACTTGATGCCAGCACACGCGACTGTGGAAGTGCAGAAGCACTGTCCTATTGAGTACAGCTAGTAGGTGTGTTCGGGAACTGCATCAAACTATTGCGAACACAAGGTGGATAGTTGGAAAACCGTGACGAAGCATCCGTTGGGAAATTTAGTTGGCACATGTGCAGAGCACTGGGCGGCAAGCGATCCATTGTGTATTGCTTGATGGTACAAAAGTTCGTTGTAGCACTCACAAACAAAATTTGGAGACACCAGTATGGGCTTTAGTGTTGCAGGATGCAAAATCCAATGATGCACACTATACCACATATAATAAGCACTATTTTATTACTTGGAAGCACACTTATACAGTTAAATACATTCCTGATTCTCTGCCCACCTGTGTACTCTTTTGCACGCAGGCACAAACTGCTGCAAAGAGCTTGCCAAAGCAAAGA
Source organism: Schistocerca serialis cubense (assembly GCF_023864345.2). Lineage (NCBI taxonomy): Eukaryota > Metazoa > Arthropoda > Insecta > Orthoptera > Acrididae > Schistocerca > Schistocerca serialis. The sequence goes on from NC_064640.1 coordinate 740,221,145, forward strand.
TATTACACACGACTTGGTCGATAGTCGCCACAAACTTATATTTTCTATATTTAAAGCAAGCTGCCATGAATCACACCAACTAGTAGGTTTTCCTGAGCCTTCCTGTATCCTCTTACAGTCACTAATTGAGAAGAATTTCCATTCCCCACAACTTCATCAGCAAAGATTCACAGACTGCTGCTCATCATGTCAATCAGATCATAATTCCTATCATATTCTACTGACTCAAACACTTTTGAGAACACTGGCAGCAAATAGATGAGTCAATAATTGGATAGTGGATTCCATGCCCCATTTATATGGATGGGCATCCCATTCACTGGTTAAGTAAATAGCATAATATGTGACTGAATAAGTCCCCACATAATTTTAAAATCCTGTTTGATATTCCATCATATCCAGAACATCCAGATCTTTTATGATTCTTTTTCAGTTCATTTAGTAGTTGTGCTTTTGAAATAAACTGCTAAATTTGGTGTGATTTGCTTATGTTTTAGTAGCTCTGTGGCTTCTTTGGGGTCAGTTTATTGTGGCTCCACATGTTATTTCAGCTACTGTGAGGAAAAAGCTATTAAAATCTGGGGCTGCAGCTTTTGGATTGTTGATGTGGCAGCCACTGCCAGAGTACTGTGGAGTCCCCGCTCGTTCAGATGTTATGTTCTTGTCTCACATTTTATGATGTTTCATTAGGTTTTTAAGTTATTGTGAGAATTCCTAAGTTTTTCTGCATGATGGATTTGTTTACACAGGGCTCTCTTTTTAGCACATGATATTTTGATGCCAGCTGTTACCAGCTCTTTCTTTCAACAGCAGGATGATTTCATTATAACCTGTGGTTGGATGAAGCAGGTTTCAAAATGTTTGGCAATTATGTCCAGGAACGAATTGAATTTCTCATTCTTTGTGTCTACTTGGTATATTTCCTCCCAGTGATAAAAGTGTAAACTCTTTCTAAAGAAACTAGTCGATTCCCTATTTATTATTATAACATATTTACCTAGGGTGTAACCGTTTACTGTTTTTCTTCTGGTGAGTTTTAAGATTGTGATTTGATGATCCTGATCGAACATACTATTTATTATGGCTTGTGTTTTCACGTCATTTTAATTTGTGGGGTCCAGAAACAGAGTATCAACCAAGGTCTTGCTTTGCCACTATAGTCTTCTTGAGAATGCGACCATTGGGAGCAGGTTGAAAGCTGACAACAATGATTCCAGTTGTTTATGACTGTTAGTATCTGACGTAAAGTTAATGTTAAAATTGCCTCGTAGTACAATCTGATCGTTATTCATCTAAGGTTCTGTAAGATCAAATTCTAGCTGTTGAACTACAAGTAGCTGAAAATAACCATTTACAGTCAGTAATGATTTGGTCAGCCCACACCATTGTGGAGCCACCACCAACTTTCACAGTGCCTCATTGTCAACTTGACTTTTTGGTTTAATGTTGTCTGGGCCACACTTGAAACCTGTCATCAGCTCCTATCAACTGAAATTGTGATTCATCCGTCCAAGGCACGGTTTTCCAGTCATCTAGGGTCCAATTGATATCATCACAAGCCCAGGAGAGGCACTGTAGCTGATGTCACACTGTTAGCAAAGGCACTCACATGGGTTGTCGGCTACCATAGACCATTAATGCCAAATTTCACTGCACTCTCCTAATGGGTACAATTGTCATACATCCCAGATCAATATTTGCGGTTATTTCAGCCAGTGTTGCTTGTCTGTTAGCGCTAACATCTCTGTTCAAATATCACCGCTGCATGTGGTAGCCATTCGGTTTGAGGCACTTTGTCACAGTTCGCGCGACGCCCCCCCATCAGAGGTTCAAGTCCTTCGTTGGTCATGGGTGTGTGGGATGCCCTTAGTGTATCTTAATTTAAGGTAGGTTAAGTAGTACTGTGTAAGCGTAGGGACAGTTGACCTCAACAGTTTGGTCTCATAAGACCTTCCCACAAATATCCAAAATTTCTTAGATATTTAGTGAAGGCACTTGACTACTGGGTGATTCCAGGCGAGAGATAGTGCCTGAAATGTAGTATTCTTAGCAACTGTTCACACTGTGGATCTTGGAATAATGAATTCCCAAATTCCCCAACTACTATTCAGCATTCAAAGTCTCTTAACTCCTGTTGTGTGGCCATATTCATGTCGGACACCTTTTCACATAGTCACCTGAACCAAAACTGATAAGCCTTCAGAGATTGTTCAGGGTTACTTTTTAAATATGTTATTATAATGGTGTCATAGCATCTGGAGGGTCATTACTAAGTAATAATATAATTTATTTGATATGTTAGGATCCCCAATACCAAAATATACAGCAGGTATCACTAAAGAGCGTACAAAAGTGTGTCAGTGGAGTTCTGGTACACCCTAATGGGCCTATGGTTTCAGAACCATGGTTATTATTGAGGTTGGTATCTTCCTCAGACACGCTGAACCAGAGTAGAATTATCTTGAAGTATTATAGAATTTTTTGAATGAATAACTCTATGGAATAGCACCTGAATAAACACTTCCCCCTATATCCATACTAGCATGCAACAGAAATAAATGTGACCATTTCATTTCATGTCAATGTATACTTCTAGTATTTCAGATTGCATGGCAGCAGAAACAGCCATCTCAGTGACTGTGCACAATGTCATCAGTAGACACAGTACAAGGACAAATGCACCGCTTGTTTTAGATTTGTGACAGTCAGTAAAACAGTGTTAGCAATTACATCTTTTGTAATGTACCAACCTATTTCTCCTGAGATTTCAGCTATAATTCACACAATCATTGTCATGAAGATCCTTCCATTGTCTGCTGAGCTCACTGTAGTGTTGTTCCTTAAGATGGAAATATTATTAATCAAGGAAGTCACCAATAAAATGTGATAACCGTAATTAAAGATAAAACTGAATATGGAAGGTGCAGATCAATAATGCTTAAGCATCAACTCTTCAGTCAGTCAGATTATGATGAGATCCAGATTCGCAAGAGAAATTACTATGGTGGACGGTTTTTAAAAGTGTTCATAGTTAATAGAGTAGTGAGCAGAGGTGCAATACTCAGCCATTGCCGATTTTTTCAGGTGAAGAAGAAAATATCAGGCGCCTAAGTTCATTGAATTGTTTTTGTATAGTTTGTTAGGTATGGCCTATATGTAATATTTCTCAAAATGACACCAATCCTTGCTTTTCTCTGTATATTGTCACTAACCTTTGCCACAGAAGTCTCTGATGTTGGAAAGGTCACTCATATTGAACTTAACCCCTTGATCCTTCCTTTTTCTTTTTTTTTTAAGGAATGACTTAACTACTGACAACATATCTATTTGATTCTTCTTCCTGGTCTCTTGATTGCTACTGAGGCATGGTTTGCACTGCTTTCTTAATGAGATATGATAAAAATTTGCTCTTCTGGAATAGAGTTTTTTTAGTCTTCTAGCTCATTTAGAGACTGTCAGCTTCAATTACAATATGAAACCTATGAATTTCAGTTTCAAAAGATGAACAATGTGTGTAAGGGATGGGGTTGGATTCTACAGGGAACCAAAACCCAACTGAACTGTAGTGGACTGGCACACACGTCCTCTCAAATACAAGTCTGTTAGAAATGATAGACAGTGCAGGCAAAAAAACAGTGTAAAAGAGATCAGTTTCTTCATGTCATTTCAATGCAAAGAACATCTGCATCCCAATGATGTCCTGTAATTTTAATTATGGCAGCTATCTGGGCAAGTCATGCAACACGAAACCGCAAAGCAAGCATTTGACAAGAGATAGATATTAGCCAGCAGGAAGGCCACCAGCTGGAATGTACCAAGCCAGAAGCATTCATACTCTTTACAGACAGAAAACCGACATCTAGTAATGATAGTGACTGGCAGTAGCAACTTGATAACTGATTTCTTAATTATATCTTTCATCATAATTATCTTGTAGCTGCTTTATGATGCCAATTGATGCTGCCTGCCTTTACTGGGTAATGTTTGTATGAATTCAGACTGTCTGTGTTTCTGAAATGGTAGCTCTGATCTTCCCTAATAGTGTAGCAGTTTCACTGTTCTGAAGCCTTGGGCAGTAACATCTGCAGTGTTAGCATAGTCTGAATATAGCTTCTTATGCAAGACACTTACTTGGCCCTGTTACTGAGTTGCCTTGCATCACCCTGGTTGAGGCATCTTCTGTTAACCCAGTCACAGTGTCTTTCTTCTAGACCAGATGGAGCAATAACACAAAAATTTCCATGTATCAAATTTGAAGCAGCCAGTTTTGCATACATTGTTTTATTGTCATCTCTGTATATAAATATATAATTAGTTTGGGAAGAGCATAAAAGTACACTAATTGGACATAATTCATGTTTTCTTTTGTTGATAATTGAAGTGTTGGTCCCTATGTACCACTAAAGTCTCATCCCTGCATACACATAGAATATGTGCAATCTGGTACTACTAATTCTTTTTATTATGAGAGATACTGTGCACTTTCCAGTTCACTCTTCCTGTCCTAGTTGTTGACTCTGTTGATAACATCATATATTTTTAACCTTATCCATCATTCCACATCTCTGTCTCTCTCTCTCTCTCTCTCTCTCTCACACACACACACTCTCTCTTTCTGTCTCTCTCTGTCTCTCTGTCTCTCTCTCTCTCTCTCTCTCTATGTCTCTCTGTCTCTCTTTCTCCCTACCTCTCTCTCTTCCTTCAATTTTCATTTGATGACTCTTTGGAACAGGCAAATTTTTTCACTGTGTATGTCCCATTGGTGATGTTTTCCACTAGTTTCTTTTCACCCTGCTATTCTTATAAGTAATGATTCATCCCTCATTCTGCCAGACCCTTTTACAATATACAGTTTTCTTACAAAGGGCATATCAAGGTTTTCCAAGTAGTTTACTTCTTACTTTATGGCTGTCAGTGATTCACTATGATATATTCTAAACACAGATCTTGCTGAATCTCTTTCTTAGTCCTTCTAGTATCTACTTTTCTAAATTTGTTACTGTCAACATACCTTTCCTCTTAGACCTATGAATGTTTTGCCTTTTATTTCCTATGAACAGTTTTTGTTTTCTATCACCAATGGTCCTAAATAACTAAACTATTTTATTTGTTGAAAGGTGTTCCCATCCAGTCATGCTTGAACTGGAATTCATATATGCCAAAGGTCATCTCTTTTGTTTTTCCCTCAGTTACACACATTCAATACACTTTTCAACCCTGTGCCTCTGAAATTGTAGTTCTTCCCCTGATTTTGTCAAGACTATTTCTTCATATATGTACTTCATTATGGTTATGTTTTCTTGTCCTATTATTTTGCCTCTTGATTTTATAAATGATTTATTCAATAGTTTCTCAGTACAAATATTGAAAAGTGTTAGTGACAGAAGACATTTTTACCTAACGCCTACTTTCTTATACTCACTTGTTTTGTCATTGGTACTTTTTGTCTTTGGTACAACTGACTTACTAATTTTCTTTCTTTTACGTCTGCACTAACAACCTAGATCCTCAGGAGGATACTCCACTAAATTCTCTGAAATGCCTTTTCCTAGTTAAAATACTGAAGTTTTGTCATACTGTTTCTGTCACTACATTTTCTTTGGCTCTGTGTTTCCTCACAAATCGCTTATTGGTGCTAGAATTGTTACAAGAGATAAAAATCCTCTTCACTTCCCTGTAGTTCCTAATAAAACATCGAATTATACTTCCAGTGGCTAACAGATAAACAAATTTATAACTAAAAAATTTCTTCACAATAATGTAAGAGATATAAAAAAAACCTGGTAACTGTGTGATAAGACAATGACACACTAGCTGAGCAAGCAATAGAAATTTACACTTGATAAAGATCTTTAAGTTCCCACATTACTTTAAATTAAAGAAAAATACCACATTAATCAGAAAATTGCTAGTGACTCAAAACAATTTCAGATATATTGCAATACAAGTGGAAAAATATAAATAGTTTTAATACATACTAGGTATGTGTGGAAAGAAATCCATAAAGGTAAGAATGTTTCAGGAGCTGAAATATTTTGCTCACGTCTGAACATGATTTTATGATTAATCACATTGAATAAAACGTAACTGCACTCTTTTACAGGGTCAGTTGACAAGACTAGATCAGAGGAAGGCTTCACAACTTGTGGAAATTAGCAGATAAAGTTTGCCATATATTCTAGCATCAGAAGATTGTAACACAACCGTCCTGAGGATGCAAAGAGGTCAACCAAACAATCATGTGAGCAGAGACCATTACATTAACCATGCAACAAACTTACTTGTTCTGCACTGATGTAATATAATAGTGACAGAAAACTGTTATTCAGTTGGATACAGTCATTGTCATATTTCACCGTCTACTGCATGCTTCTAGGTTCCCACAACATGAGACAGTGAGAGGAATTATGTTGACCAGCAGAGAAGCAGCCTGCCCCATGACTGAATCCAGCATCAACATGAAACCAATTAGCAAGCCTTCAACTGAATACATGACAAAACTAAAGAGAGGAGAGTAAGTCTTTACTCAGTGCTGTACAAAACTAAAGCTAATTATTGAGCATTATGTGTGTTTTCTACTGAACTGGAGTAATATTGACACATCTTGATTGAAGTCTCTTTTATAATATTAAATTTGAAATTATTTCTGTTAAGCACTATCAGTAGGCTAGAAATCTTCTTTCACAAATATCTGTTGACAAAATAAAGCTTTAATAGTTAAAAATTTCACCAGAAAGACACAAGAAAGAATTTGTTTTTATAAACATTGTCAACCTAATTCATTATCAGAAATCACCAGCACTTTCCTTTGAAAAATGAAGTGTGTGCAACTCATGCATCTCCTCTAAAGTAGAAATAATTTGCCTGCCTCCAAAGCTAATTTTTCAGTATGCCTCATATGTGGAGAACTTGTGTTAGGTTCCCTGTAAAACCTGTACTTTTAGCCAGGTGGGAGTGCTGGAACATAGTGTACCCAGCTTTGTAATGCGATTTGGGTATTTACTTGAGTGATAAGTAGTAGCTCCAAGGTCTGGGAAGATTTAAAAGGCTGGAAGAACAGTATGCTGATCCAATGCCCGTTTGTACTGCATCTGAGTGACAACACTGGCAGGGGATGATTTTGCAGTCAGTCAGTATTAAACGACCTGACACAGTCAGTAGACATAGCTTTATCTTTAGAAAGAAATACTTCCAAGGCATTTTAAGACTTGTAGAATTTTTCAGGAATAAGTGTACCAAATCTTTCTGGAGGTTCTCGTCATCATAATGTAACGTCCCCACAGGAAATACCCTCTACCACGCACCAATTAATCATTGTCAATCAAGCCATCCACATTCATTCACTTTGGAAAAGTATCTGATCTGATTTTCTCGTAACATATGCGGTGACAGCTAGACGACGCCAAAGTATTTTCTAGCGCGTTTATTCTTTGAAATAACAGAGATGCATATATGCATTCTCCATGGTTATTGGAGTGGTAACTAGGACAGCTTCTGGAGTAGGGATTGAGGGATTAACGTATTTCTGAGAGATACATATTCTGATTTTCTTCTGGCTAAATCGAGCGAATTAACTTTTGTGCCACTAGCGGTTTGTTTGAATAGAAAGAGAGTGTAAACGGAAAATAATTAGGATGAGGAATCACCGGAGATCTGGACATGTAATGAAAATGGATTTAATACACAATTTCCTTCATAAATAAGGTTTGTGACTTTTTGTTCCGGAGTGAATGAACGAATGAGTTTTTTTCTGAACCATTTGATGATCACATTGGCCCTGTAATTAGTGGGGAAGTTTCAGCTGTGTCGAAGAGAACCTGCAATCACTGAGTCTGTGTTAAATCGTCCAAAAAGGCTTCATACACATCTGGAATTCGCAATCTTTCGTAAAAGAAACAAATTGTCCACACGATTGATTCTCCCGACTGAATACAGTGTTTAACAGTAATAATAAATGTAAAGATCTTTTACAGCAAGCCAGCTGCTGATTACCAAGACGAAGGACTCCACCAAAGATCCTATTTGGCTGATTTCATGTAATGAAATATTATAATAAAAACTGTACATAGATCAAGGAGAGAAAGAGAGAGAGAGCGAATGAAAATAGAGATAATATTAATAATCCTCCATTAATATAACTTTTCGCCTGTCGTATCACGGATCAGCCAAGTCACATTACATTACTGTATAGATTTATGTGTGAAGGTGAAAGGGTCTTTAAGACAACAGATACACGTCCATACAGACAAGACATTACACAAAGTTAGCGGCTAGCTGCATTCATCATCTATTCATAGAGGAAGAGACGACAACTTATTATTATCTTGTTAAAATGGCGACCGTGACAGGACACGGTTTTGGATGATGCTAAAATAATTTTGTTCTCTGTTTCATGTCAACTACGACGAGCTAACCTAACTGACGCTTGGAAAAGAGAGGAAAGACTCGCAGGTGATATAATTGGATCTACAAATAAAGCCGAAAGACAGCACGCTGGGCGCAGAGAAAAGGCCAGATCTATATTTTTATTATTATGGCTTGCTAGTATTGTTGAAGTATACGCTTTTTTGTTTAGTGTTATTGGATTTTTGAACATTGATTAACTCTGTTCATGTTAGATGTATTTTCATTGACCTGTCCCAGTTGCATTTATCTGTATATGTACATTAAGAAGGTAGACACAGAAGTACTTTTGTGTGAACGGAGTTACATATAGTGACAGTAGAAGGGAGTTATATATAGTGACAGTAGAACATTTGTATGGTTTTAACTAGGGCAATGCTTAGGATGAGTCAAGCAGAGCAAAGCAGCATGCAACAGCCTTCAGCTGTTAGCACTGATAATAATGACGTAGTAAGTAGTGGTGTAGGACCGATGGCTACAGATAGCGCAATAGAACGCCCTATAGACACGACTGGAGGTGTAACAGCAAGTACACAACAGGGATTAGATCCATTGGTAATTATCATGAGACAGATGCAGATGATAACCGAGAGCATGTATACTTTGAAAACCGATATTAACGCGAAATTAGCCTCAGTTACTGAAGGGCAAAATGATTTTCATACGAAATTAGGCTCAGTTACTGAAGGGCAGGAAAATCTGAAAACCGACATTAACGCGAAATTGGCCTCAGTTACGGAAGGGCAAAATGATTTGAATACGAAATTAGCCTCAGTTACTGAAGGGCAGGAAAGTCTGAAACCGATATTGAAACACAATTAGTGACAGTCACTCAAACTCAAGAAGAAATGAAATTAGTCCAGACTGAGATTAAGCAGCAGTTACAAGACAGTTTTTCCGAATTAGAGCAGCGGATAGAGGCGAAGACCAAGGAACTCAAACATCAGGCCGAAGAGACGGAACGGAAATTAACTGCACAAATAGAATTGGTGAAAGTACAATGTGAGGAATCTACTCACCGCGTACATGTCGAAATGAAGGAGTATGTGGCTATCAAGATAGATACTGTACGGGAACAAGTGGAAATGGTTCCGCAATTAATACAAAAGCAAGACGCCATGTCATGTGCAATTGCGCAACTTCCTGAAATGGCACGTACACAGGCTAACCTAAAGGAAAGCGTCGAACATCTGACAGAGCGTCAAGACGTTATAGACCACCAAATTAACGTATTAATGGGTAAATTATCCGAAATCACATTAGAAAACAAAAGGCTAATGTGTGAAAACGTTGAGCAAAATGTTAAGGCAGCATTCCAGAGTTTATCTGGCAAACAGGAAGAGAATTTGTTTGCGAAAGGACTTGAGGAGGTGCGACACCAATTAGGTGCTGATTTGGAGCATTGGAAACAAACGATAGAAGAGTCAATGCGTGCTTCACAACAAAGCTCAGAACAAATGAATACAGGGCAGCAGCAGAAGTTGGCAGCGACTATAGAGCCAGTTACTGCCCATTCGCACACAATACCAACTTGTGTAAGTAATTGAAACATTAAATTGCCACAAGCGGGCTGTTCGCGTGAATTCTTATCTAACGGAGATTACGAAAGCCTTTGCCATGCCGAAGAAAAAATGATAAAGCATCGGCAATTCCAGATTTTTAACCCTGACAAAAGGGGGTCCATCCAATTGTTTTTATTCGAAGTTTCAGGGGCATGTTACCCAGAAATTGGTCAGAGTGGCAGAAGATCAGTTTTGTTACAGGATATATACAAGGTTCGGGGGCGATCTGGGCCTCGGACATGACTTCTGTTTGCTCGACATATGACGATTTTGAGAAGGCGTTTTTAGCAAAGTTCTGGTCAGAAGGGGTACAGGAACGCCTAAGGCAGGAGGTGCTCTACCCAGAGCCTTTCTCCTTTTCGAAAGGAAGCCTTAGAAAGTATTTCGAAAAATATATAAATAAAACGAGATACTGGGACAGACCTATGCCTTTGCCAGACATAATAAACATACTTAAGGCAAGACTACCAACTAGCATCCGGAATCAATAGATTTATGGCAACGACAAAGACTTGGAGTCGTTCCTCACGACGTTAGACCATATAGATATTATCGAAGAGAACAACCAGAAAGCCCGTAATAACAGATTCCAATATAGGGAGATAGAACCTCCGCCAAATGGTAGGCAAGGTGGAAGTATGTGTTATGCCAATGGCGATCAATCGACACTTGGAAGGAATGAACAGAGATCGTTAAGTAATGGAGAAACCCCTCAAAATCTCAAAAATCTCAATAGTAATCACAGCAATGGTCTTGCGAGGGGCTATTCAAGGAACAACAGGAACGGGAAAAGATACAATCCCGTGTGTGGGAACGAAAGAAATTTCAGACCCCAAGCCTGGAATAATAACGATAATAGGAAGTGGAATCAACCGGGAGGAATTAATTCAAATAGCCAACATCAGTGGAGATGGACATCTACGAATCAACCGGTAATTACCGAAGTGATGGATGATGTCAACCAGCAGACAAATCAAAATCCAACAAACTTGTAAGGACCCACTCGTGCCCCGGAGGAGCGGTCAACAATTGGTTGAGGGGCAACAGGATATGTGTACCCATGTTAACGTATAATGGTGGACGATTACTGGCAGATGAACTGACCGAGGACTTAGAACCACAAGATGAGGATAAGGAACAGGTGGCAGTAGCCGAAGTGCAAGTCATTATGGAGACCATACCTATAGTGGCAGTTTTAGACGCAGCTGCAACCACAAATGTTATTTCGGAGGCACTGTTCAACAGGATCAGAAATATAAGACGAGTACCAATTTTTCCAGTTCAAAATTGCAGAATAATAGGCGCCGTTGGGGCTCGATCGGCTAATGTAAAGGTGCAGTCACTACTTGGTGTGGAAGTCGGAAATGTAGCAATATTAAGCACATTCCTTGTTGTGAAAAAGTTGGTGGTAGATTGCATTATTGGAGTCGACAGCCTACGTCAATACGGATGCAGAATAGATTTTAAAACAGGAAAAATTTGGTTGAATGTTAATAAACAAGAAATTGAGTTGGAGTTGTTCAGAAAAAAAAGCCTTACGAGAAAATATAATTGTGGGATCAGTGTGTAAGTAATCAGGACGGCCCTAAATTCGAAAGAGCACATAATTAATGAGTTCCAAGTCAAAGAAGATTTAGGTCAATTAGTGTTTGAAAAGATAAGTGAATCTGACTGCATTATCGAAGATCAGAAGAAGCAGCTCAATGAATTATTATTCACGTATGAAAACGTTTTTGATGAAAGGCCGGGAGTTTTTAAGGGATACATATGCCGTCTCTCCGATAAGCTGCACGAAATGTATTGTAGAACTTTCTATACTGTTCCCTGGAGGTTAAAGGCTCAAGTTCAAAAGGAAATAGATCGCATGTTGAAATGGGGTTGGATCGAACCCTCTACAAGCCCATACTGCTCCCCATTGTTAGTCGTGCCAAAAGCAAATGGGACTGTTAGACTGGTACTCGATGCCAGAAAAATAAATAAAATCATAATTCCATTGAGAACACATCCGGAAAACATAGGCGAACTTATACAACGGTTCGAGGATGTTCAATATTTGACGAGCATTGATTTGCGGAACTCTTATTGGCAAGTAAAGCGGGATGAGTCATCAAGGAAGTATACGGCTTTCATTTATTATGGAAGAAGTTACCAATTTACTGTAGTTCCTTTCGGGCTCAACATTAGTGCCGGAATCTTTATAGCAGCTCTAGATTATGCACTAGGCCCAGAACTCAGAAGCAGGATAACAGTGTTTGTTGATGATTTGCTTATTGCATCGAAAACTTGGGAGGAGCATATTACCTTACTGAACCGAGTGTTGGACGTGTTCAAAACCATGGGAATAACTGCTAACCTACAGAAATCCCATTTTGCAGTAAACAGAATCAAGTTCCTGGGGCATATAATTGACGCAAAGGGAATTTTACCAACCAAGAAGAAGCTAATTGCGATTAGTAAGTTTCCAACACCCAGGAATAGGAGGCAATTAAAAGGGTTTATGGGCCTTGCCTCATTTTTTAGAAGATTTGTAACAAATCAGGCGATGAACGCAGCGGCTTTAAATAATCTGTTGAAGAAGGATGTGCCCTGGCTCTGGACATTAGAGTGTCAAGAAGCATTCGAAGAGATAAAGAAGCAATTAGTAAATGCACCGCTTTTGTAGCATCCGGACATGCAAGAAGAATTTTACTTGTCAACAGATTCTTCGAATGTGGGTATTGGAGCAGGCCTTTTCCAAGTACGCAAGATAAATGGAAAACTCACCTTCTGTCCTATTGCGTTTGCTAGTCATGTTTTGTCCAGCTGTGAACGAATTTACACGACGACAGAATTAGAGGCTCTTGTGGTCATCTGGGGATTTAAAAAATTTCATTAGTATCTATATGGGTCAAAGACTATTGTACATTGCGATCATCAATCATTAACGTTTTTACAAACGTGTAAACTGCTACACCCCAGACTGGCTAGATGGACTCTCGCTCTGCAACAATACCAATTTAAGATCGTGCATGTCTCAGGACAGCAAAACATTATTGCTGATGCTCTATCACGATCACCACAGGGTTTGACCAAAGAGACTGCATTAATATTATACCTTTGAATTACATTTTGAGAAGTAGTTGTAATAGGAAAAATATCAACATTAGCCACTTTTGGAATTTTCAGAAAACCTAATGTTGGTGTATACGTATAGTCAACAATAACACTTCCTGTTCGTGCATCTGCATCTACTTCAGAAACACAAGACTGTACACATTTCCAACCCCAATTATGTAAACCCTTATCTTTTGAGCTAGAAACACACGCATAATAATATTTTAAATTAACTGGTTGTCCAAATTGATGTGCAGGCACTTTAGTAAGAAAACCTGCTTCATCATTTCGATAACCATACCATGACTTCCAAATGGAATCAAACTGTCGTTTATGGTCTATGGCAGTTGTTTCCATAGGTGCATTTGCAATAAATGCTGTAGGCTTTACATTAATACCAGGTATTTTCAAATTAATACCTACACCTGTAATCATATTCTTATTTTGATTTAATGTTGCAAGTTCTGTATCACTTGAATTAGTCGGAAAAGCAATTCTAGGATTACGTGCAATTACTTTTACAAAACAATGAACAATTCTACTACCATCAGGCAATAAATCGAATTCAGAAGGCGTCATATACAGAAATGGCCGATCAACGGGAATTTCAGCTAAAGGAGTAATCATACATACTGCTTTTTCATGTTCAATCACTTTGTATGCTAAACCGTATGTGAAAAATCTATTAACTTTGCGATATCTTGTAATGTTACCGGTATCTAATATAGAAGGAGCAGGTAATGGATCAACACGAGTATTAGGAGAATCACCCAGTACATTAGCAGATGGTGCTGCAGTGCCTGTTAACGTTTTTTTTTTTCTTAGATCCACCAGATTGACCTGATGCAACCTGTCGTTTACCTGAATCTACCTGCATTGGCGAACTCATACCTTCGTCACTGTCAGAGTATGGTACTAAACGTTTTGGTTAAGAATGTTGTTGTATTTCTTCTGGTCCTTCTTCATCTTCGTCTTCGTCTTCTTCGCTGTGTGATACTTCTTCGTCGACGTGATATTCGTCTACAGAACTTGTTCCAGAGGCTGAACCAGATGTTGATGGGCGGTCGTGATCTATAGGCAAACCACGACGAACACGAGACATTAGCCATTGTTCATAGGCATACCGTTTCTGGCCTTCATGCATAAACTCCCAATTAGACCGTTCCCACGGTGGAATTTCATAATTCTGAAGGCAAGAAACGTTACAATTAAAAAATTTAACCAAAAAATTATTATAAACAACAAAAATTAAATTTACATACCTGTTTTTTCGGCATTCGGTTGTTGCGGGTACAGAACTTTTCTGATACGTTGTTCAACAGCTGTCTTCAATTTCAGTCCGTACTTTCCTACAAATGAATGCCAATTTCGTGTATGACTCCAGTCAATTGCAAAATCAATTATAGCTTTTGCACCCAATTGTTGAACTCGTTGTCTAAATTCTTCTTCTGTAAATGGTCGTTCCCTTCCTTCCTTTAGCAAATTATCGTATCCAACGTCGTGCTCTTTAGCAATGGCATCTGCTCCACTGTGCGGTGCGTCTATATTTATAGGATTTCCAGGTCCTACGTAATCACTACCAGGTAAAGTATATCCTTTCCTCTGTACACATTCAACTAGTTTTGTAACGCCGTAAGCAGCACCTGCGGCGGCAGCAGTCGTCGTGCCAGCCGCTATCGCTATCTGTCCTGAACGTGTAATACCAGCTGTGCTAATTGCTGCCCCGTCCGTGACACTTTCAGATAACAAGGGAACCGTTTCGCTAGAGGTTGCTGTATCTGCACTGGGTTGACCTCGACCACGATTTCGTGGTCTATTTGGGCGGCGCCGCCGCACTCCAAGATTGCTTTCTTCTGGCGTTGTTTCAGGCACGCGTTCAAATTCAACTGTTTCGCCACTCGTATCCAAATCGTCGTATGCTGGATTATCTCCATACCGTATACGATTAGCAGCATCCTCTCTTTGCACTGTCCGAATATCATTACTGCTACGAGAACGATTAACATTTGTTAATGGAATTCTTTCCGCCATTTCAATGTCTTCCTCTGGTCCCGGATATAAAACACCTCCGTCGTATTGTATAGAGCCATGGTTGCCCGTGCTTAAATACTGATTTACCCACGACATTTTGCTGACTAAAATAAATAAATCATTGTCGCCTTTTATATACATTAGGTTATTGAACAGCACGTGTCGGGCAACCTTTTGGTGGCGAGGGTGCTTGCTCAGATAACTGTCCTAAAAGCACAAATTATCTCGGCGGGACAGTGACGCCGCCATTGCGACCTTGGGACCCGGGGGCCTCCTTTTTTTTTTATCAGTTGCTGACCCTCGAATCATGAAACGACGCGACGCAGTCATGTAACGATTCATGAGGGTCAGCAACTGATAAAAAAAAAGGAGCCCCCCGGGTCCCAAGGTCGCGATGGCGGCGTCACTGTCCCGCCGAGATAATTTGTCCTTTTAGGACAATTATCTGAGCAAGCACCCACGCCAGCAAAAGGTTGGCGCGTGTTAAAGTTGTCTTTTTGGAGTGATAGAAATGTAAGCATTGATAACTGAAATTGCTTAGCAACCAATCTAGTATATAAGCGGCATATAATTGTTGTCTTCACAGTATGTCCTCTGACTACACGTCGAAAACGTCTATTGTCCGTGACGAGCTGCCAGAAACAGTAAGTACATTTCTGTATAATGGACACTTTGTACAAACTTGCACGAATTGCTGTTTGTGGAAGACTTACAAATGCTTTAGATGTGTATCAATTAGAAGTACCACAAACCATACGAGAAGATATTTTACTGGAATTCAGATATTCAAAATTCAATTTCATGCTGAATTCATATAGACTGCCAGAATGCTATATTTTTGATAGAAGTGAAAATGTCCCAATGATTAACGAAATTGTAAATGATGCAATAGAAGCAGCTTCCAAAATTAGAGCTGGAATTCCAGTTCCATGGGAAACACTCGCTTTAACCACAATGTCTTTCTTCGATACTACTACATTCTGGCAAAGTCGATTTAAAATTAAAATGTTTTTTTATGAAATTACTTATAAGCAATTCGTATTTACCATTTGTGAAAATTGCTTATATAAATTATCAGATTCCTGGCAAAATCCGCTACTACAACCACTTCTGTGCAGGAAAATCCATATAAGATGTACTACGTCAATTTGTGTGTGCATATGGCACAGTTACAGAAAAGAGATGCTCAATGGGGAAGTGTCATTCAAAGGTTACAACAGCAACCTTCGGATCAGATGGCAAATTATTACAAGCTGGTAAATGGCGTATTATTTTTCCACTGTGGAAGGCCAAACAAAGTCCGATGGTGTGTTTGTATACCTGAGACGCAAATAGAGAAACTCGTATGGTTCACCCATTTAACCTGGGGACATTTCGGTGCGAAAAATGTGCAAACAAGATAAGTGTGTACTGTTATTTTCCCAGCATAAAGCGCAGAGTGCATGAGGTCTTGAAGAAATGCATAATCTGTGAAAAAGCAAGGCCGGATTCAAAAGGGAGTAAGCACCCATTATGCTCTATATTAGTCCGAGAACCAAAAGAATTAATTTCGTGCGATCTGTGTGGACCGTTACCTACTTCAAGAGGAGGTGTTAGATATGTGTTGGCATTTCTCGATGTGTGTACGAAATACGTAAAGCTATACCCGACAAAGTCGGCTACAGCCAAAGTAATTGTATTAAGATTGACAAGGGATTATCTTCCACATGTTGGTATACCTAAGGCGATAATGACAGACAATGCTAAGATATTCACGGGACTCCGATGGAAACAGGCTTTGTCTCAAGTCGGTGTGAAACACATACTAACATCATTTTACCACCCACAAGGCAATTTGGTTGAGATAATTTTTAGAGAGTTCAATCGATTTATGAGGACCCATTGCCATAATAAGCAGACTGCGTGGGCAAATTATGTGGAAGAATTTGAGCAGATATACAACAACATGCCCCACTCCTCAACTGGATATACACCTCATGAATTGATGTTTGAGGCAAAAGAAGAAAACTTCTGGATTGAACATATGCCCAAAACTCAGGAAACTGAGATGCCTTGGGAAGAAAAAATAAGGCAAGCCATCATAAATATGACACAAAAGGCTGATTAGAGAAAACAACAATAAGACAAATTAATAAAAAGGGTACAGGCGTACCACGTCGGAGAGAAGGTACTAGTCAAAAGACATACCAAATCATCCTTAATAAAGAAGAGTAGAAAGAAATGGGAGTTATTATATACTGGCCCATACATCATTCTACAAATTCCGGACCCTGGGGCTTATCTGTTAGCATACCCGGGATCTAACAAAATGATAGGGTTATTTTCCCATGATGACTTGAAAAAATTTAATGAAGATTAGAAGATAGGGAGGAATGGTGCTGCGAGTGACAGAGATGAACGCTCGAAAAAACATAAAAATAAACTGTGTGTGTTTAGTGTTAGAAAACTTTAAACTGAAATAATTAATCAGTGACACAGATTGTAGAAATAGTGACTGAGTATTACTATCGAGTGCTGCAAAGAAGACAGTGGAGATAGGCTTCACCTGTGTTTGGGTAAATATGGAACTTTAGCATTGCTAATGTCATCAAGATTTATAAGGGATCTGAATGACCTTCAAGACGAAAGAAATGTTTCCCGAAAATGACGCTGCATAATCAAAAGAGGTTCCCAGTGAATGTTCATATATACTTTCAAGTGCACGCTTAGATGTGTAAACGTGTGAAGTGATGCCTTTAGGCAGTGAATCATGAGTGACGGTTAACGACACAAGGATAATTTCCAGCGCAAAACAATTGACACCGGCGCGAGAGTTAGAATCGATATAGACGACACAGAATTGTTTTGTAAGAGACTCGCATCAAATGCGAGGGGAAACTGATTGATGTTGAACTTCAAAAAAGTGTCATAATTAGACGTTAAGAGATCTTGATTTATTGTTGAATGTCAAAAGAAACTAAGATTCATAGAATTAGTAGTTATTTAATGGGTCTTGTTCACTTCAGAATTTTGTTTGAAAATCCATTTCCATATATGTGCATGTATGAATGCCGGATGAATCAGAGAATAAATGAAAGAAGAGAATCCACATTCCTCACTACTTATAACTTTTACATTACAGCAATCAAGTGGAGAAATATATGTATTTAGGATAAAATTTTTATGAGTATAGATAAATGATATGACTTTTCAAGGAAATGATGGATTATGTCTTTGTATAAAATGAACCACACTTTCCAATATTCGATGATTTGAATGCAAAATCTACTGCATGAATCCTTTAAATTACGAAGAACAAATCATTGACAGAAAATGTGTCAGAATTGTTGGACTTACAAGCACAAGTGGTGATGCGAAGTCCAAAAGAAAATTCAAACTAGAGTAAATATTATGATGTTTTCGGCAACAGCATTAGTCAATGGATAAATGGAAACTTTAAGTCAATGGCTAAATTCCTTGCAGTACGTCGTAAGAAAAAGGATGCATGAAGCCATACGGATTTTGTTTTCAAAAAGGAGAATCTTGGAAGGTGGAACCTAACCAGTTCTTTTACAGGAAAAGTTTCCCTTTCGGTCATTGCTAATTGTTTTGGAATGAATGTTGCATGTGAAATCTGGTATCCCAGTTCCTTCTACTCTTCCCATTGTGGGCCGCGTAGAAGACTGACTACAAATGTGGACGTCGGGGACATGCAAGATCAGCGGGAGTTTCAGCATCGCAAGATATTGTCCTGGGAACAAGATTGTAAAAAAAGAAACTCGAGTTATTTACTGTAATTTTTTTCTTGCTAGAGGCACAAATCACTCTTCTCCAAATCGTTATATAAATTGATCCCTATCTTTCCTTTAGAGATCAATTTCAAAATTATTTTTTCTCTTCTGTAGGCTTTCCTATCTTCTATGTACCGTAGGCTGGGGGTCTCGGCTTACGAGGTTTTCCAAGGTTTCCCTGCTTGAGAAAGTTCCCGAATGGGTAGACCCTGATAACAGTCTCATGAAAGATCATCTTCCTTGGTTGTGCACAGCAAACATAACACCTTGATGCACGTAAAAGCAATACAGCCGCGGTACCTGTCTCTTCATTTCTTCTGTTTCCAATGTTTATTTTCTTCGTCTGTCATAAACATAATTAATCTTTTTCAGTCGGAGGACTGACACTCATCACTTCCGGGTTACCCACACTAATAGATAGTTCGCGAAGTGGGTTCGATAAATCAAAATTAGGCTCACAAACTTCGCTCGCTGCGAGGGGCATTGTAACGTCCCCACAGAAAATACCCTCTACCACGCACCAATTAATCATTGTCAATCAAACCATCCACATTCATTAACTTTGGAAAAGTATCTGATCTGATTTTCTCGTAACATATGCGGCGACAGCTAGACGACGCCAAAGTATTTTCTAGCGCGTTTGTTCTTTGAAATAACAGAGATGCATATATGCATTCTCCATGGTTATTGGAGTGGTAACTAGGACAGCTTCTGGAGTAGGGATTGAGGGATTAACGTATTTCTGAGAGATACATATTATGATTTCCTTCTCGCTAAATCTAGCGAATTAACTTTTGTGCCACTAGCGGTTTGTTTGAATAGAAAGAGAGTGTAAACGGAAAATAATTAACACGCGGAATCACCGGAGATCAGGACATGTAATGGAGATGGATTTAATACACAATTTCCTTCATAAATAAGGTTCGTGACTTTTTGTTCCGGAGTGAATGAACGAATGAGTTTTTTTCTGAACCATTTGATGATCACATTGGCCCTGTAATTAGTGGGGAAGTTTCAGCTGTGTCGAAGAAAGCCTGCAATCACTGAGTCTGTGGTAAATCGTCCGAAAAGGCTTCGTACACTTCTGGAATTCGCAATCTTTCGTAAAAGGAACAAATTGTCCACACGATTGATTCTCCCGACTGAATACAGTGTTTAACAGTAATAATAAATGTAAAGCTCTTTTACAGCAAGCCAGCCGCTGATTACCAAGACGAAGGACTCCACCAAAGATCCTATTTGGCTGATTTCACGTAATGAAA
Source organism: Schistocerca serialis cubense (assembly GCF_023864345.2). Taxonomy (NCBI): domain Eukaryota; kingdom Metazoa; phylum Arthropoda; class Insecta; order Orthoptera; family Acrididae; genus Schistocerca; species Schistocerca serialis. The sequence continues at coordinate 740,241,266 of NC_064640.1, forward strand.
TATTATAATAAAAACTGTACATAGATAAAGGAGAGAAAGAGAGAGAGCGAATGAAAATAGAGATAATATTAATAATCCTGCATTAGTATAACTTTTTGCCTGTCTTATCACAGATAAGCCAAGACACGGGAGGCCCATACATTAATGTATAGATTTATGTGTGAAGGTGAAAGGGTCTTAAAGACAACAGATACACGTCTATACAGACAAGACATTACACAAAGTTAGCGGCTAGCTGCATTCATCATCTATTCATAGAGGAAGAGACGACAACTTATTAATATCTTGTTAAAATAATCTTATATGTAGGTTTGGAGCAATGTTTGTAGAGAAAGTAGCATTCCCTAAGCTCCATGCGTGGCCTCACTATGTTTTTACTGAATGACAACTCCTCAAATGGTGTAACCTTCATTAGTAAGATGTTGTTATAGTGACATGGATGTTATTGCTGTATAATGATCAATCCTGTTACCACAATGTGGTAAGTTGAAATTAAACTGTGACTAAAATTAGTTTTCAGCTCTTTGCAGAGAAATAGAGTTTGAGAAATACAACTAAATAAGGATGGCAACTTCGAACATACTTTATTAAAATAGAGAAGTCAATGTAATACATAAAGGCTTTTATAATAATTATATCATTGATATTAATTCCACCTCAACAAAATAAATTTTTTACTGAAATGTTCACCTTTATAAAGAAAAACCATGAGAAGAGTGTGAATTCCAGTCATAAAGTACTCGTCGCAGAAATAACATATGGAGAAAATACAATGCTACTCACTGTGAAGATGACTCATTGCATGCAGACAGGCACAACAAAAAGACACTTACACATTTACTTTTGACCAATGCCTTCATTAGAAAAGAAAAAACAGAGACACACGCATGCATTCATTCACAAAACCAAGTACACTTCATGCACATATGACTGCCATCTTGAGCATCACGATAAAAGCTCCTGGAGGTGGTGGTTGTATGTAAACAAGGGATTGCTTATTTCTGTGAATGAATGTGTGTTTGTTTCGTTTCCTGATGAGTGCTTACACGGTAAGGTGATGTGTCTTTTTGTTATCTGTAACTCAGAGGGTCAGTTTTACAGTGAGTAGCAATGTATATTTTCGTTATATGATCGAAATTCCAACCTGAAGTTTCCATTGCTTGATTTCATCACAGAAAAGTGTTATAACCTTTAATCCTAATAAATTGCGTGGATATACAACGAAGAGCAATAGCGAGTTACATGCTACCAACTCCGAATCTGTCACTCCACTGCCGTGCCGTGACATGCGGCCAGCGCCGTTCATAGCCAGGTGGCGCTCCCGCTCTCAGCCGAGCTGCGGAGCACCTCTATCGCCGTGTTCGCGTACTGACATAGCGGCAGTTTTAAATCTCATGGCACTGTCACAACAATTGTCCCCCCTTGAAAAAAAACTCACTTCCTTGGAGACACGGACAGTGCGGAGACATCCATGGCCTCTCGGGAGGCCCCGAGAAGATCCCGAGGAGAAACACGAGAGTATGGTCGAAAATGTGCAGGACGGAAGCTTGCGCGTGGAACGGGCCTCCTGGATGAGATGATGGGTGAAAACTCCGAAGCAGCATCCATAGGTGTCATGGACCTGGGGGTGTGCTCCAGCAAGATGGGTCCCGGAGAAGGTGGCGTTGCGACTGGGCCGGTTCCGCCGTACTCGGAAGCGGTAGCGATGTCGGCTGCAGCAACACGCACGGAAGATCGGCAGCAGGGACAGGACTGGCTTCTCGGGCTGGTGGAGGCGAAAGAAGGGGCGGAGACACCGGCGTGGCCACCACTCGTAGGCGCATCTGGTAGTAATGGCGAACAACCATGCCGTCGTCCATACGTATTCCACAAAGCCGGCGGCCGCGAAGAGCCTTGACCACCCCTGGAATCCATTTAGGGCGCGATCCATATCCTCGTGCCCACACGTCGGCGCCCACCGAGTATTTGCCCGCACTGGGGGACACAGTACAAGGCCTGACAGGGTGAAGCAGGTGCAGTAGAGTGTGCGGTTGGCGGCCATGCAAGAGTTCAGCAGGGCTGCAATCACCCAGAGGCGTGAAGCGATAAGAACTCAGAAACTGCAACAGAGCGTCATCTGTGGAAAAATCACTAAGGAATTTTTTCATCTGGCTTTTGAAAGTGCGGACAAGGCGCTCGACCTCCCCATTTGATTGCGGATGGAAGGGCGGTGCTGTAACATGATGAATCCCTTGTCCAGTACAAAAATCATGGAAGGCCTGCGAAGAGAACTGAGGGCCATTGTCCGTGACAATCGTGGATGGAAGACCTTCTAGCGCAAAGATTTTGTACAAAGCCAGCGTCGTCGCCGCAGCGGTGGGCGACAGACATCGGACAACAAACGGAAACTTCGAGAAGGCGTCAATCAACAGTAGCCAATAAGTGCCGAGGAAGGGACCGGCAAAGTCAGCGTGCACCCGTTCCCACGGCTGCGCCGGGTCAGGCCACGGAGAGGGCATTGTATGGGGTGCAGCCAGTTGTTGAGCACACTGACCACATGAAGCGACCATGTGGGCGATGTCTGAATCAATACTGGGCCAATAAACGTGCCTGCGGGCCAAGGACTTAGTCCGAGAAATCCCCCAATGGCCTTCATGCAATAGTTTGAGAACATCTTTGCGAAGAGATGCTGGCACCACGACCTGAGGAGATGCGCCATCCGTGGCCAGAAGAACAACACCCTCACGAACAGACAGACGAAGGCACAAGGCATTGTAGTTGCGAAGGGGATCTGATGCCCGGCCCTTGGTCCTGTCCGGTCAACCCCGTTGAACAAAACCAATCACCTGACGCAGGATCGGGTACCGCGCAGTAGCCGATACGACCTGCGAACCTGTAAGTGGAAAACCCTCGACCGCACAACATTCTTCCTCATCAATGTGGAAACAGAGTAGTTCATCTTGATCGAAAACCGGGTCGGGGCCCATCGGCAAACTCAACAACGCATCAGCATTGGCGTGCTGGGCCGTGGGGCGATAGTGAATCTCATAGTGAAAACGAGACAAATATAAGGCCCAACGTTGCAGGCGGTGAGCTGCCTTATCCGGAAGCGACGCCAAGGGGCTGAACAGAGAGACCAGCGGCTTGTGGTCGGTGATGAGGTGAAACTTAGAACCATACAAAAAAACGCCGAACATTTTTAGAGCATAAATGATAGCGAGCCCCTCCTTTTCGATTTGAGAGTAATGCCGTAGGGCATCGTTGAGGGCCTTGGAAGCGTAGGCGATGGGTCGTTCCGACCCATCCTCATACCGATGGGCGAGAACAGCCCTTAGGCCATACTGTGATGCGTCAGTCGCTAGAACCAAGTGCTGACCCGGATGGAATGTGGCAAGACAAGGCGCCAACTGCAAATGAGCCTTAAGGCGGACAAAAGCCTGCTCACACTCGTCGGACCAACAGAAAGGAACGTTTTTGCGTAACAGCTGATGCAGAGGATGAGCCACCGCTGCCGCGGATGGAATGAATTTGTGATAATAAGCAATCGTGCCTAGAAATGCCTCAAGTTCTTTGACCGTAGACGGCCGGGGTAGAGCGGTAATAGCCGCAATGTGCTGTCGTAGAGGACGTATACCCTCATGGGACAAGTGGAAACCAAGATACACAATGGAGGGTTGGAAGAACTGTGACTTGTCCAGATTGCACTTCAACCCAACCGAATGCAGAACCCAAAACAGTGAACGCAAATTGCGAAGGTGCTCCTCAGTGGAGGCCCCAGTGACAATGTCATCCAGCTAGTTGATGCAGCCGGGAACGGAAGCCGTGAGCTGTTCCAAAAACTGCTGAAAAATGGCCGGCGCGCTAGCGACGCCAAATGGTAACCGCTGGTACTGATACAACCCACGAGTGTTGATGACGAGAAATTCCTTGGAAGACGCATCCAACGGCATCTGATGGTACGCCTCCGATAAGTCAAGTTTGGAAAAGAACTGGCCCCCAGCGAGCTTGGTAAATAACTCCTCAGGACGGGGAAGAGAATAAGTGTCAATGAGGCTCTGAGCGTTAACAGTGGCTTTAAAATCACCACACAATCGCAGACTCCCGTTTGGTTTAGAAACCACCATGATTGGCGATGCCCATTCGCTGGAGGTAACAGGAAGGAGAATCCCTGAAGCTGTTAACCTGTCTATCTCAGCCTTGGTGAGCGCAACGCCATCGGAATAGGGCGTGCCCGGAAAAACTTAGGGCGAGCCGTTGGCTTAAGAGTAATGTGGGCTTCAAAATCCTTGGCATGACCCAGACCAGCAGAGAACACAGACGAGAATTCAGAACACAATCCATCCAGCTGTTGATACGGAATATCCTCAGATATGAGGTGCACATCATCATCAATGGAGAACCCGAACAACTGGAAAGCATCATAACCGAACAGGTTTTCCGTGCCCGCATGATCCACCACATAAAACGTGAGGGGCCTAACAACAGACTTGTAGGCAGTGGAAGCATTAAACTGGCCTACGATGGGAATTTTCTGCTTATTATAAGTTCACAGATTCTGGGAGACAAGGGAGGGGAGCCCAACTCCAAATACGTGCGATAATTAATGAGAGTTACTGCAGAGCCAGTGTCCACTTGCATGCAAATGTCTTTATCCAGAACACGAACAGTAACAAACAACTTATTTGTTTGAGAAAGCACACAGTTAACATCCATGTCCAATGCCTCGTCCTCGTCGACAGGAACTTTAGGGGACTCACACACAGAAGCAATGTGGCCTTTTTTCCTACATGAATTACACGTGGCCCAACGTTTTGAACATGCAGCCCTGTCATGCTGTACGAAACAACGTGGACAAGAAGGAAGTGCGGAACGAACCTGCTTCTGTGGTTGCCGTTTTCGCTGCGAGCGTGGTGGCCCGACGCGACTTTGTTGACGCGAGTGAACCGCTGCCACATCGTCGTTCCCCTGTGAAACAGGCAAATTGTCTGCGTCGAAAGTGGTCTGTTCAGCGCCCACATCACACCACGCGTCTGTTTCCGCACCAGCAGCGTGAGACACTTCAAAAGATTGAGCGATGCTGAGAACTTCCGACAACAACGGGTGTGGCAGTTGTAAGGCACGTTGCCGAACTTCTTTAACAGGAGCAAGCCGTAGAATAGCGTCCTGTACCATTGAATCAGCATAAGACTCATGATGAGTGTCCGTGACAAACTGACATCTCCTACTCAGACCGTGTAGTTCCGCCGCCCAAGCCCGGTAAGATTGATGAGGCTGTTTACGATACCGGTAGAACGCCATGCGGGCAGCAACGACGTGGGTGTTTTTTCGGTAATAGTTAGACAATAAGTCACACATTTCTTGGTATGATAGAGAGGCAGGTTCCCGCAGAGGGGCTAACTGAGATAGCAGCTGATAGATCCGTGGGGAAATCCAAGATACAAATAACGACTTCCACATAGGAGCGTCGACAACACCGAAAGCCAAGAAGTGTTGCAGCAAACGCTTCTCATAATCCTCCCAGTCTTCAGCGGCCTCGTCGTAAGGAGGGAATGGAGGCGGAGAAGAGGAAGACAGACGATGAGTAAGCGACGTCGACAACGCCTGAATAGCAGCCGTCTGCTGTGTTTGTTGCGCCTGAATAGCAGCCATGAGCTGTGTTTGTTGGTCAATGAGCACTTGCATAAGCTGTTCCATGCTGCCCCGACACGAACACACAATTCCACAACGCAGGAAAAAAAATATCTGACCTCGTCGCCAAAACGTGTTATAACCTTTAATCCTAATAAATTGCGTGGATATACAACGTAGAGCAATAGCGAGTTACATGCTACCAACTCCGAATCAGTCACTCCAATGCCGTGCCGTGACACGCGGCCGGCGCCGTTCATAGCCAGATGGTGCTCCCGTGCTCGGCTGAGCTACGTAGCGCCTCTATCGCCGTGTTCGCATACTGACGTAGCGGCAGTTTTAAATCTTGTGGCACTGTCACAACAAAAAGATGTTTCTGTCAATTATTTCACTGCAAATTTTCAATGAGCACTTTCGCCACACTCACTTAAATTGTTCTTCAGTTCTTGAATGTACTTTCATAACATCCTGTTGTCTGTTTTCTTGCTACACTGCACCAGAACTGACCCTGCTGTGAGAACGTCAGTGTTCTAGCTCAGGACAGTTTCAGTTAATTGGACATACAAATCTAGCCAAAATAGCACCAAGTCTACTATCCAGCATTAAGAAATAATTGTTATTTAAAAAAGCACTTGCAAATAAAAATAATGTATTCATTAATAGAGCTAGAGCTATTTCGGTGATGAGTTGCCATTCCCTCATACCACTTTACACATTACCTATTCTGCATTGTAGCAAACAAATTCTACATCTACATGATTCATAAAAATAATGACAACAATATCTCCTCAGTCGTATCATGGGAAGCTTATATTTTATTCTCACTTACAATTCATCAACAGATATTTTACATACACACAGAACACACTAACAGCCATCACTGAATAGTCATGAAAAACACTTAATGATACCCCTTATATTTGTGTAGAACACATTCTCAATTACAGTATAATAATATATATGAAAAAATCAGGCACACACACACACACACACACACACACACACACACACACACACACACACACACACACATGCACTTGCACATGTACACAAATTATTCATATGGGTTTATCATGGTAAAATAAAAGAAGTCACACAGTCACAGCTTAGTGGAGGTGTTGTAGCTGTATCCACATTTCTGTTTCGTAGGGTAGGTTATCTGAATCAAGTTGTGTGTAAATCAGAACATATTGAATGATAGCATCCAGCTGAATGAGGCTGTGCAGCTGCATCCTCACATTTGGCGGGATGCACTATGCTCTGTCCAGTCATCCTGATTTCAGTTAACACAGGTTCTCCTAAATGTCTTCAGGCAAATACAAGGATGGTTCCTTCATTAAGGCCACAGCTGATCATCTTTCCCACCCTCATAAAGCATAATTATATGTTCTGTGTGTTTGTGTGTTTTGACGAACTGATTTTCATTGTATAAACTTGACAGTTCAGATGTCATTGTGAAATGATCCCTGGATGAATAAATATAGATAAATAATTAAATAAATATGGACAGTTGAGACCCAGTGGTTGCGGGCCAAAGTGTGTTTCTAGCATTCTGGTCCTTCGACCGTGTAATGAAAGAAAAGCAGCTGCTGTGCAAGATGTACCTGCTGTGGAGGGCCAGTACAGAAAAGGGACGACGAAGGAGGTATCAGATACAGTCTCCAGCGCAGTAAGTCATTTATCAGCCTTTTATATTAGTAAGTAAGCCTTTTTACTGGTTCTTCAAATATTCTATATGTTTACATGTTATCTGAGGAACATAACCACAGAAAGAAAGGTAGTTTATAGTTAGCATTACCTCAGTGAAAAGGCAGTAAAAAAAGAAGAACAGACTTGAATTGTATGCCTGTCATAGCACACTAAGTTTCACCAATTTTTGTTACCCAACAGTCTTCACCACTGTACATTTGAAAAAAAAAAAAACGTATTTAAATCCATGGTAATAGCTATCATAAAACTAAGAATTACAGGGAGATACATGAAGACAGGAGTGACTGGTACAGAAAAGTGTAGGTCTTCACAAAATCAGAGAATGGATCATATACTCACACTTTCAGATGAAAATGAAATTCAGAGGTCACCCTTATGTCGATTTTAGATTGTGGGTGCTTTATTGCTATGTCGCATTTTCTGGATTTCATTACATTTCATTCATATGTGTTTGCTTAACTGTTATTTTTGCGATCTTTCAGTGACTTATATGAGCTAGTGTAAATTGTTTCAGCAGCCCTAGCAGATTTTTTTTCTTTGTTATTCCTTAAGCTACATGAAACAAATGTTACCATACTTGGTCAGACTTTGATGTTTGACAATATCATGGTGAATAAGAATGCCATTAAAGTTGGAGACAGCTACCACCATGACAATTCTCCTACAGTGACCATGACACTACTGCTGACCCTGCAACCCACTGTGTATACTTTGAGTCATGACTGTCATTGACACAAGCATGTGAGGGTTGCACAGGATACTGGCAATTTGTCTGCTGCTTTCACAAATGCTAAGTACTTTATATACATACACATCTATATCTATATTCTGCATATTCCTAATTGTGGCTAGTATCAGGGATTCCTACTGCACCATTTGGGTGTGCACTAAAGTTAGAATCACTGCTCAAAGACCCACATGCAGGAATTAGTTAGAGTTCATTTTTCTGATCCATGTAGGAGCAGTATATAAAGGATTATGGTATATTCCTCTTCATGTACATCTACATACATACTGTGCAAGCCACCAAAAGATGCATGGTGGAGAATTGTACCACTGCTAGTAATTTCTCTTCCTCTATCACTCACAAAACAGAGCAAGAGAAAAACCACTACCTCTATGCCTCTGCACAAACCCAAATTTCTCTTATCTTGTCTTTGTGATGCTCCCAAGAATTGTACAGTGGTGGCTGTAGCATTACTCTACAGCCAACTACAAATGCTGGTTGTTTAAATTTCTTCAGTAGTGCTTTGCGAAAAGAACATTATCTTCCCTCCAGGGATTCCCATTTGGACTCATGTAGCATCTCCATAATACTCACATAGTGACTGAAACTGCCAGTGACAAATCTAGCTGCCCACCTCTGAATTGCTTCAATGTATTCGTTTAATCCAAGCTTGCAGGAACTCGTAGCATGCAACCAGTACTTAAGAAACCACACTTTCCTAAAACTCTTCTAGTAAACCAGTGTTGACCAACCACTTTCTATGAAACTGTCCTATCATGCTTGTACCATTTCATGTTGTTTTTCAATGTTAAACTTATATACTTAATCAATGTCATTGTGTCAAGCGGCACACTAGTATTGCTGTATTTGAACATTATAGGACTTTTTCCCTAGTCATCTGTATTAACATTTATTATGCTATATTTAGAGGAAGTTGCCATTATTCAACTCAACTAGAAACTTTTACTGAGCCATTCTGTATCCTCCTACAGTCACTCAGTGGTGACACTTCCCACTCTCCACAGCATCATCAGCAAAGACTCACAGACTGCTGCTCACCATATCGATCAGTTCATTTATATATGTAGCAATCTGTGGCTGTTTGCTGATGGAGCTGTGGTGCACAGGAAGTGTCACAGAAGATCCCCATTCGGTACCTTCAGGGATTTAATTCACCTACAGTTTCATCTGCTATGCTAAATATAGCTCTCTGTGTGGGGCATCTCTTATGAAATTCAAACTATGCAGAAGTTAGTGAGCCATTTTGTATCATAACCCCTATCACATTCTACTGTCTCAAACACTTTTGAGAACACTGGCAGCAAAGAGATGAGTCGACAATTGGATAGTATAATGGTTGCCCCACTTTTATGGATGGACAACCCTAATCCATGTTTCAGTCTATCTGGAAATGTCCCAGTTTTCATTCACTGGTTACATAAATAGCATAATATGTGGCTGAATAAGTCCTCACATGATTTTAAAATCCTGTTTGCTATTCCATCATATCCAGAACATTATGATTTTATTCAGTTCTTTTAGGAGTTGTGCTTTTGAAATAAAGTGCTATATTTGGTGTGATTTGCATATGATTTAGTAGCTCTGTGGCTCCTTTGGAGATATTTTTATGATAGCTCCCTGTTGTTTCAGCTACTGTGACAAAAAAGCTATTACAATCAGAGGCTTCAGCTTTTTGATCGTTGCTGTGTGAGCCACTGCCAGAGGATAGTGGAGTCTCCGCTTGTTGAGATTTTATGTTCCTACTTGTCTCACTTTTTTTTATGTTCCATATGGTTATTACTTTATTGTTAGATTTCCTATTTTTTTCTGCATGGGGTGTTTGTTTGTCCCTCCTGATTCCACATGTTAGAATTTTAGAGTACTTTCTTTTTTCTCTAGTGCAGGTTCCAGGTTAGTGGTCATCTTTTGCTCTGCATACAGGTCCCTCTTTTTAGCACATGATATTTTGATGCCAGCTGTTACCAACTCCTTTTTTCAATAACAGGATGATTTCATTTTAACTCCTGTTTGGACGAAGCAGATTTCAAAATGGTTGCCAATTATGTCCAGGAATGAATTGAATTTCTGATTGTCTGTGTCTGCCTCATGTGCTTCCTCCCATTGTTAAAAGTGTAAACTCTTTTTTAAGTGATTGGTAGATTCCCTATTTATTATTATAAGATGTTTACGAAGCATGTGGCAATTTACTCTTTTCCTTCTGGCAAGTTTACGCATTGTGATTTGACGATCATAATCAGACATACCTTTTACTATGGATTGTGTTTCCATGACATTGTAATTCATTGGGTCCATAAACAGATTGTCAATCAAGATCTTTCTAAGCCAGTATACTCTTGTTGAGAATGGGACCCTTGGGAGCAGGTTGAAAGTTGACAACAATCATTCCAGCTGTTTATAACTGTTATATCTGAAGGAAATTTAATGTTAAAATTACCACGTTGTACATTCTGATTATTATTCCTCTAAGGTTGTGTAAGAGCTAATTCTAGCTGCTGAAACCTAAGTAACTGAAAATAACCATTTCCAGGCAGTGATGACTGATTCAGCCCACACCATTATGGATCCACCACAAGCTTTCACAGTGCCTCATTGCCAACCTGACTCTTTGGCTTAATGTTGTCTTGGCCACACTTGAAGCCCATCATCAGCTCCCACCAACTGAAACTTAGACTCATCTGACCAAGGCACAGGTTTTGGTCATTTAGAGTCCAATTGATATGATTACAAGCCCAGCAGTAGCAATGTAGATCATGTCAAGCTGTTAGCAAAGGCACTCATATTGGTTGTCCACTACCATATACCATTAATGCCAAATTTCACTGCACTGTCCTAACGGGTACAATTATCATGCATCCTAGATATATTTTTCTGGTGTTTTCAGGCAGTGTTGTTTGTCTGTTAGCGCTGACAAATCAACGCAAACACCACTGTTCTTAGACATGTTATGCAAGATGGCCACGCGGTTTGAGTTGCCTTGTCACAGTTCACGCGCCTTCCCCATCAGTAGTTCAAGTCCTCCTTCAGGCATGGGTGTTGTGATGCCCTTAGTATATGTTAGTTTAAGTTAGGTCAAGTACTAGTGTGTAAGCCTATGGACAGTTGACCTCAGCAGTTTGGTCCCTTATGACCTTCCCACAAATATGGAAAATTTCTTAGTTATAAAGTGAAGGCCATTGACCACTGTGTGATCCGAGGTGAGAGGTAAACCCTGAAATGTGGGATTCTCAGCACAGTCTTGACACTGTGGATCTTGCAATAATGAATTCTGAAACGATTTGGAAAATGGAGTCTCCCATGCATCTAGCTCCAACTACCATTCGGCATTCAAAGTCTGTTAACTCCTCTCGTGTGGGCATATCCATGTCGGACACCTTTTCACATAATCACCTGACCCAGAACTCCACTGATAAGCTTTCAAAGATTGTTCTGGGATACTTTTTTAAAATTTTAGTATAAGGGCTCATTCCCTCTGGTGGGTGATTAATGTAATTGTAATTTATTTGATTTGTTAATTGCAGTCATCCTTGTGTCTGTGCAAATACCTTCAGGACAGTGAAGAAGTCTCTTATAAGCAGTAATCAAAATGTACGTCACACAACTCAGACTATGCAACAACCACAAGAAGTACCACTTATTCTGTTATCACAGCTTCATTATGCTATTTTTACATTGCATTCAGTGAATTCGTAAACCAAGTGCAGATTGTCCAACTTTTCATTGTTATGCCTAGCCTTAATACTGCTGTGTATCGTCATTAATGCACAACTAAAACTGCTGGGAAACAAAATCCTGGGCAGAATGGTGCAGTACTGAAAGCAAACTTGAGGACAATGTGATATGGAGTGAATTACTGCTGTCAACAGCAGGTACCGTGACCAAATCAAAACAAGACACACAGGTCAAACTGTCCTCATTTGCATGGTTGTCCACTATATTCAGTGCAGTAAAGATGTTGAGCTAATTCAAGCAATAAACAAAACAAAGTGCAGTTACTCTGTAGTTAGCTGCCAGATACCACAGATCTCCAATGCCAATATACTCGGAAGGTATCCACGAATGTTTGTCACTGGAGTTCTGGTTCAGCCTGTGGGTACCTATGGTTTCAGAACCACTGATATTAGTGCTGTGGGTATCTTCCTAAAACACATTGAACCAGAGTAGGATTTTCTTTAAGTGTCACTGAATTTTTTGAAACAATAACTCTATGGAATAGCACCTGAATAAAAACTTACCCCTATATCCATTCTAGTATGGCACAGAAAATTTATGACCATGTCATTCCATGTCAGTGTACACCTCTAGTAGTTCAGATTGTAGAACAGCAGAAACAGCTATCTCTGTGTCTGTGCAAAAGTGTCATCAGTAGACACAGTATGAGGACCAATGCACTGCTTGTATTGGACTTGTGGCAGTCAAGAAAACAGTGCTAGCAATTATATCTTTTGTAATGTACCAAGCTATTGATCCGGACATTTCAGTTATAATTCATACAATGATTGTCATGCAGATCCTTCCATTGTCTGCTGAGCTCACTGTAGTGTTGTTCCTTAAGATGGACATGTTATTAAATGAGGAAGTCACTATAAAAATGTGATAACCGTAATTAAAAATAAAACTGAATGTGGAAGATGCAAGTCAAAATGCTTAAGCATCAACTCTTCAGTCAGTCAAATTATGACGAGGTTCAGATTCACAAGAGAAATTACTATGGCAGTATATAACAGATATGTGCAGAATCCATGTACTGAAATTTTCTAATTTGAAAAATTCATATAGACTGCTTATATCTGGTGCTAGTTATTTTTCACTACTTCCTTAACCTCATTTCTCGAGAAAGATGTGATGGCGGACAGTTTTTGAAAGTGCTCATAGAGTAGTGAGCAGAGGTGCAATACTCAGCCAATGCTGATTTATTCAGGCAAAGAAGTAAATACCAGCTGCTTAAATTCATTAAATTGTTTTTCTATAGTTTGTTGGGTATGGCCTTTTTGCTGTATATTGTCACTAACCTTTCCCACAGAAGTTTCTGATGTCAGAAAGGTCACTCATATTGAACTTAACCCCTTGATCCTTCCATTCTTTTTTTTTTTTTTTTTTTAAAAAAAGAAAAGAAATCACTTCTCGCACATTGAAAAAATCATGTAACTACTGACAACATCTCTACTTGATTCTTCTTGGTTCAAATGGCTCTGAGCACTATGGGACTCAACTGCTGAGGTCATTAGTCCCCTAGAACTTAGAACTAGTTAAACCTAACTAACCTAAGGACATCACAAACATCCATGCCCGAGGCAGGATTCGAACCTGCGACCGCAGCGGTCTTGCGGTTCCAGACTGCAGCGCCTTTAACCGCACGGCCACTTCGGCCGGCTTGATTCTTCTTCCTGGTCTCTTGATTGCTACTGAGGCATGGCTTGCACTGCTTTCTTAAGGAGATATGGTGAAAATCTACGCTCATGGAATAGAGTTTTTTAGCCTTCTAGCTCATTTAGAGACCGTCAGCTTCAATTACAATATGCAACCTATGAATTTCAGTTTCAAAAGATGAACAATATGTGTAAGGGATGGGGTTGGATTCTACAGGGAACCAAAACCCAACTGAACTGTTGTGGACTGGCACACACGTCCTCTCAAATACAAGTCTGTTAGAAATGATAGACAGTGCAGGCAAATAAACAATGTAAAAGAGACCAGTTTCTTTGTGTCATTTCAATGCAAAGAACATCTGTATCCCAATGATGTCCTGTAATTTTAAGGTTTTTTTCATTTTTAATTCCTTTTAACAGATGATGTGCCTCATGACTTTCACAACGTTTGTACAAAAATTATAAAGCGTGATTTACTGACTCAGTCCCTGATTTAGTAACATAGTGTGTAGTACTTACAAAAGTGGCAACAGTAACCACTATTCTCTTTGAATGAATCATCTTACCTTATGTATAAAGAAAATAATTATTTATGTTTATACAATGTCATCTACATGCAAATGTAGGTCATTACTAAGTTTAAATTACTAAAACTATACAGTATAATGGCCAGAGGTGAGAGGGCACTTAACAACATTCTTTTGTGCACTGTAAAAACAATTCCAATTGTAAACAGGAAAACGAAAATTAAAATCATTTAATACATTCAGAGCATCTTTAGACTTATATTTACGCCATACCATGTGTCCCTCACAGTAATTACATTTGGTTCGAGCCAGTACATAAGTATTATTGTTATTTTTTGGTTATTGGGTTGTATGTGTTTTGTTTGGTATTTGTACTGCAGAGACTGGTGGTGTGTATCTCAGTATTATTACTTAGCTAATAAGTGCAGAAAGAAATCCTTAAAAATTAAAATGTTTTGGGAGCTGAAATATGTTACTCAAATCTGAACATGGTTTTATGATTAATCACACTGAATAAAAAATAACTGCACTCTTGTATACAGCCATTTGACAAGACTAGATCTGAGGAAGGCTTCACAACTTATGATAATTAGCGGGTAAAGTTTGCTATATATTCTAGCATCAGAGGATGGTAACACAACTGTCCTGAGGATGCATAAAGGTCAACCAAACAATCATGTGAACAGAGATCATTACATTAACCATGCAACAAGCTTACTTGTTCTGCTCTGATGTAATATAATAGTGACAGAATACTGATATTCAGTTGGATACATCCATTGTCATATTTCTCCATCGACTTCATGCTTCTAGGTTTCCACGACATGAAGCAATGCGAGGAATTATGTTGACCAGCAGAGAAGGAACCTGCCCCATGACTGCATCCAGCATCAAAATGAAACCAACTAGCAAGCGTTCAACTGAATACATGACAAAACTAAAGCGAGGAGAGTAAGTCTTTACTCAGTGCTGTACAAAACTAAAGCTAGTTATTGAACATTATGTGTGCTTCCTACTGAATTAGAGTAATATTGACACATCATGATTGAAGTCTCTTCAAATCTGAAATTATTTCTGTTAAGTAATATCAGTAGCTGAGAAATCTTCTTTCACAAATATATGTTGACACAATAAACTGGGAATAAGTAGAAATTTCACCAGAAAGATACAAGAAAATATTTGTTTTTATAAACATTGTCAACCTAATTCATTAACAGAAACCACCAGCAGTTTTCTATGAAAAATGAAATGTGAGGAGTTCATGCATCTCTTCTAAAGTAGAAATAAATATTTGCCTGCCTCCATAGTTAATTTTTCAGTATGTCTGATATGTGGAGAACTTGTGTTAGATTCCCAGTACTGCCTGGAGTTCTAGCTAGGTGATACTGCTGGAACATAGTATATCCAGTTTTGTAATGCCATTTGGGGATCTATTTGAGTGAGAAGTAGTGGCTCCCAGGTCTGGGAAGGTTTAAAAGGCTGGAAGAATGGTATGCTGATCCCATGCCCCTCTGTACTACATCTGAATGACACCATTGGCATAGGATTACTTGGCAGTCATTTGGTAGTAAATGACGAGACACGGCCAGTACACATAGTTTTAGATTTAGAAAGAAATACTTTCAAGGCATTTTAAACCCATGTAGAACATTTCACAAATAAGTGTTCTAGGCATTCTGGAGCTTTTCATCATCAATATCTCATATGTAGGTTTGGAGCAATGTGTGTAGAGGAAGTGTGCATTCCCTAAGCTCCATGCACGCCTTTACTATGTTTCTGTTGAATGACAACACCCCAATGGTATAACGTTCATCGTTGTCTCCCAGTAAGATATTGTTACAGTGACATGGATGTTATTGGTGTATATTGATCCAAACTGCTTACCACAATGTGGTAAGTTCAAATTAAACAGTGAATAAAATTACTTTTCATCTCTTTGCAGAAAAGAAGATTGTTGGACCTAGAACTAAATAAGGATAGCAACTTCAAACGTACTTTATTAAAATAGAGAAGTCAATGTAATACATAAAGGCACCAGGATCTTGAGATGCTTTGAGTGAGTTGTCACAGTAAAGTGTCTGAGGTAGTAGGATTTTATGAGCTCTAGAGTTCTGTGTTGGTAGCCTGAACTCATACACGTGTTGTATAAGCTGCCGATAGTGTAGAATTGCTGGTCCATGGGTAATAATGTGGGCAGGGTGGCTGCAGTGAGCAGTTGAATTTGGGTAAATGGTTGGTACTCAGTGGATGATTGACAGCTGTCAGACATTCACCAAAGTGGCAGTATACATAGGAAAAATCATAAGTAGCATAGAATGCAGTGCATTGTAACTATTCTGGGAGCAGAACAGAAAAAGCTGTACTAAAGTATCTCAAACAGAACAGACTGAGACGTCATTAGAATAACTCACTGACAGCAAAGTCAAAACTTGAGTCAGTACTGGAGTCAGACTGGGAAAGCAGTAACAGGGTATATACATCTATTGCAATTTTGTGATAATAAAATGTAAGTATCTGAATATTTATCATGGCAGGTTGAATAAAACCTGTACAGAACCTGTTTTTTAAAATACATTGTCCAGTACCTTGTTATACAAACTTGATACCATCAGGCCCACCAACAGCAGAATGCTTGCCCCTTGCTCTCAGACACTCCTTCTGCACCCACTGCCTGATGTCATTTGGATTCACTACTTAATAACAGTGTAACACACATCTGGGACCACATTTTTTTACTTTTTACTGCATGTAAGTGGACACTGTGAATCATATCATCACACTGCTCCCCCTAGTTTCACAGTGAGTATCAATGTACCTTTTCCTTATATGATCAAAATTCCAACCTGGAAATTCCGTTGCTTGATTTCATAACAGATAAAGGTGTTTCTGTCAATTATTTCACTGCACATTTTCAAAGAGCACTTTTGCCACACTTGCTTAACTTGTTCTTCAGTTTTTGAATATATTTTTGTAATGTTGTGTAGTCAGTTTTCTTGCTACACTGGACCAGAACTGAATCTCCTGTGGGAACTTCAGTGCTCTGGCTCAGGACAGCTTCAGTTCATTAGACATACAAATCATGCCACATTAGCATCAAGTCTACTATCCAGCATTCAGAAATAACTGTTATTTAAAGGAGCACTTGTAGATAAAAACAATGTATTCATTAATAGAGCTAGAACTATGTTGGTGATAAATATCCATGCCCCCATACCACTTTTAACATTACCTATTCTACATGGTAGCAAACAAATTTTACATCTACATGTTCAAAAAAATAATGCCAACCACATCTCCTCAGTCACCTCATGGAAAGTTTATATTTTATTCCCACTTACCATTCATCAATACATATTTCACATATGCACAGAATACTCTGACAGCCATCATTGTTTAGTCATGAAAAACACTTAGTGCCACCCCATATGTTTCTGGAGTAAGCATTGTCAATTGCAGCAAAACTATATCAATCATAAAATCATGCACACACACACACACACACACACACACACACACACACACACACACACAGACAGACACACACCACACACTTATACCATTCATTCATCTTCAATGTACATTTTGTCACTTTCATACACTAAAATAGTTACATGTCTTTCATAAACCTGAAGATATATGTGACTTCTTTTCATTCTACATAAAACTTGCTCTCAGTGTCAATCTATCTGTTTTAACTTTTTATTGTGTTATGTTTTCTTCTTGCACAGTTGTTCTCTTTCTATGAACAAATAATATATAGTTTTTTTAAAAAATTACTTCAAAAGAAACAGGAAGTATGATGATTATACTAGACTCCATTTCCAGTGGCTATATTTTAAAATCATCATCATATATTTACCATACTTATCAGTCTCCTTCCATCACTTGTTCTCATTTACCTTAGATAACAACTCCCTTGCTAACTTGAATTTATTGGCTTTCCAATAGTTTACACAACTCTACAAGCACAGATAAGTAAACTCTTCCAAGTCCATCTTACAGCTGGCATTTCTAGGTTTATAAAACCATGGGAATCCCTCCATTGAATCATGCACTTCCTGCAATTTCTTGATCATTATGTCTTAGTGTTCCATACACTTTATTTTTTCAGCATCACCAGTGCTACATGCTTTATATTACCAAGCACTTTCTCGTGATGAACACATGTTTGATCTTAACCCCTTTGATTTTACTGTATCATATTTTTTCCCCAGCTATTGTATCTGACTTCACCACCACAAGGACGTTAGCCCCGTTAACATTTTCTACATTATAAAAAACATCAGTTATGTCACTGTTCAAATCACTACCAACTCCATTACCAACTGCTTCTATGCCATTCACTTCATTATTTAGATAAACAAAACAGTGGAATTGCCAGTGATGAAATAGTTCTTTATTTTATGGATCAATGAGGGCCCAATATTTCAGAAAATTAGCATGTTTACATCATGAGGTGATGAAGGCAATGTTGGAAAATTGTGCCTGTTGGATGACATCTGATCATTGACCCGTGAGCTATCCATCATGAATAATGCTGGGATAAGTTGAATACCACACAACAACAAATTGTCGTAATAAATAACTTTCACTTTTAAAATAATATAACTTTGCTCTGCATCAACATGCACATTGGTCACTGCTACATTCATTATATCACACTCATTCACATTATCTGGCTACTGCAAACATTCACATATATGACTGTCTTCCAATGGAGAAAATTTAGTTTCTAAGTTGCAATCTATTCTGAAAATTACATTCTTAACCTTGGCATTAAAACTTATGTATTCATTTGAGTTACATTCTATCCCCAACTTTGTTTTTGGCATCAGTGCCTCCTTTGGTTAATATACTTTCCATTGACTTGATACTACTAATATTTTCTGCCCTTTGATTTTTCATATTTTCCTTCATTTCTTCCAACTAGCCATTAATGTTCACAGAAACTTGCAATATTAAATTCTGGTGATCCACTTTCATTTCAGAGCCATTCATAGAAGATATACTGATTTCATTCTCTGAAGCTTAACTGCAAGGAAAATGATTATTTATCTTTGTAACGTATAATCTAAATGCAAATGTAGTTGACTACAATATTAAAATGTGCACAAAGCCGCAATAGTCCATTTATTTTTTGTGCATATAGTAAGTGTGGCTCATTTGCTCACATTTACATATTTGACAATACAGAGATTCTGTAGTTTCTCTGACTCCTTCTTTACTACTGCTCGAAGGGAAATTGGTACAGAGCCTGCTCCAAAAAACTGAATAGTTGCTGTTGGTTTGAAGGTAATATGGACTTTGAAATTGTTGGAACATCCAAGATAGACCTCAAAGTTCTTCACAGAGTTCTTCTAAATTGAGAAAACAAATGTTTTATACCACAGGGAACCTGAAAGTATTGGGCACTTTGTATCACTTGCTTCTGACAGGCTTCTGTTCTGAACATAAGATTGACTGGTATTCTTATCTTGTAACATAAAGTTATACGGTTGTCAGCTAGTGACAATGGTGGTAAACCTGTTCTGTAGTATATTACCATGTTACGTAATGTCACTGTTGGACTTGTGTCTACTTGAAATGATAGTGGCTTTTTACTGATATCATTAACATTTTATATGATGTACAACATTCTACTACAAAATTTTAGGTATTGATGAAAATTTTCAAATTTTGTATTTTGGCTTCTAAGTGATGTTTGATGAATATTAGAAAACATTGGGTCTGTTTGCAGTAGAAAGCTACTTAACTAAATTTGCTCCATTGTTTATGATCTTCCTTCACTGCTTTGTATTCCCAATTGATTCATCATGCATAAAGGAACATAATCGTAGCACTCTAATTAATGAAATGATATACACTATATTCTGATTTCATTTTCTCTTTATTGTCAAAGCTCATTAATTGATTTTGACAAGCTTTTCATGCAGACATATTGCAGAGTACACTGAACTGAAGATGCAGCAAACACTAATAGACTTGGTAGGCTCTGCAAACTTACCATAAATAAAGTAAATCAATCCAGGCGTTCAGCAGTATTGAAACATGCTGCAATACTGGTAGAGTGTATTACAATAAAGCAATGTTTGCATTCATGTTCAATAAAGTGCTGTGTGGAAGAAGGCTACTTCTGTTCAGAGTGGTTTATTAATTGCTTAAAATGCTTGCTGCTTAGATGTCAAGTCCTTGCTCAACTGTAATTTTAAGGAATTGTGTCATACCTCTTCCATTTTGCTCATACTGCATGAGTCTGTCATGAATAAAAGAGCCCATATATGGTGGATAACATTATTGAGATCTAAAGGGATATTTATATACTAATTTCTCTCAGTCTGTTAGTGATGATAGTATGCTGCTAGTGACAATCACGGTTATACAAATGACAATGTTTCTGGGCCTGCTACTGGGGCTAGCACATGTAGTGAATAAAACACATAACATCCAGTCCAAAACAAAAAGTAGGCTTTTTGACTGACACTGTCTGACACCTCAAAAACTGTAAAATTCTGTTGCTGTTATTTACATATTAAGACTTCAAGCCATATATGGCTACTAAAGATGGTGGCAGTGCAGTGGATGATATCTATGCTAAAGGAGATTTTTGCGTTTGTAAGTTGTAAGTCAGAATTTCTACTCTTGCATCAACTACACTGTTCAGTCACACTAATGTGAATACCTGTCAAAAGCCCATATAACTACCTCTTCCCTTTTGGCTGTCTATGGCATATGCCGATGAGATTTTGGAAGGTACTGGTAAGAATGTGGAACTATAATCAACTCCAGCACTGTGGCCAGCTGTACTATGGTTCTGGGTTGAGGATCCACAGCGCAAACAGCCTGATCAATGTGGTCCTACTGATTCTTGGTTGGGTTTAAATCAGCTGTGCTTTTCAAACCATGCACATACACTGATGGGTCTGGAATGAAATACATCACTGATTCTGTGTATCAGGGATCTGACACTTTTTTGGTAGGTTTGTGCTGGTATATGGTTTTAGATGTCTATTCATAGTTCATGTAATTCATGCTAATAATGGGCCGCTGATTTGTGTATGCAGTGATGCCGCTGATTGCGACACAGGTGAGTCCCACAGGATTTACATCAGGTGAATTTGGTTGCTGAGACATCAGCATGAGTTCGCTATAACACTTCTGTATCAAGGTTTTGGCACTGAGAAATGGACAATTATACTGCTGAAAGATGGCATCGCCGTTGGGGAAGACATCAGGTTTGAAGGGATTCAGGTGATTTTCAGCTATCAGCGTGTCTTTGATTACTCCCACAGGCTCCATGAAAGCTTAGAATAATGTCTCCCATACCATAATACTGCTCCTACCAGCCTGCATCTGTGGCCTGCTGCATGTTTCCAGCCACCTTCACCTTAATAGTGTCTGTGGAGATGACCAGCAACCTAATATAGCAAAAGTGTGATTCACCCAAACAGGCAATAATTTCAATTTATCAATCCCAATGGTCCCATGGCCATGGCAATCATAACTGATGATGCCATTGGCACAACATGGAAACATGTAGGGATGGCTTGCTGCGGAGCTCCCTATTTAACAGTGTATGATGAATAGTGTGCTCCAAAACACTTCTGCGCACACCAGTGATCTTTTGGCAGAGATGCCACAAATCACAGTACATCCTATTTTATAGAGCAGATGAGCCTCCAAACCCCACAGTCTGTGGATGTGGATGCTCATGACATTAGTACATGAACATTTGACCAGCGTCACTCTTTTCAATATACTCATTCACAGTCTTTGCTAAGTAATAATTTGTCCTTTGTCAAAGTCGCTTATGTCAATGGGTTTCCACATTTTCAGCCCATATCTTCACTAGGGTGATCCCCTTTGCATGTCTTCTCTGCTTACATACATTTGTTAACTCATCACGTGCTTGCGACGCCATCCTGTGTCATGGTGGGCAGTGGTCATAATGTTTTGGCTGCTCAGTGTACACTGAAAGCTGTGTGGTACATTGCTTTGTCCTGCTGGTAGATGCCATCATTCTGAGGAAAAAAAACTGCATGTAGTGGTGGAAATGGTCCCAAAGCATACATGCATCTATTGTGCCTTCCATAGTGACTAGATGACCCAGGGAATGCTACAAGACCATTCCCCAGACCATAACGCTCCCTCCTTCAACTTAGATCCATCCTATGTGTTGCAGGGTGTTTAATTTCAAATGTTTCATCCTGTTTACGTCAATGACCATCTGTCTCAGTCAGCACAAAATGTGATTCTTCTGGAATGGCCATTTGTTGCCACTTAGTGGACATCTAGTTGTGGTACTCATGTAAAAATTCTACCATTCTTTGCTGATAAACAGCAGTCAGTATAGTTGCGTAAACCAGGTGCCTTTTGCAGTGATCCACATGCAGAAATGTTCGATGAACTGTCATTGAAGAGACACTGTTGGTATTTCATTGGTTCATCTGGGTAGTTTGCCGCTCAACATTTGCATATCTGTTTGCCTATACACATCTCTGCAACCATCATTCACCCATTTCATCTATGGCTCATGGTGTACCAGAGCTGCCTTAGCACAGGTTTCTTATAGCACCATCTTGCCATTTTGGTGTACTTTAATGCCAGCAACATGCAAACAGTTTACAAACTTAGCCATTATGGAAATGCTTCCACTCTTGATCTGAAAACCAATGATCATGCCCTTTTGGATGTGAGATAAATCATTATGTTCCCACATTACAACAATGAGTAGCTCTTGTAGATGCTTTAATTGCTGTCCCTGCAATGACTTTTGTCTTTGCCATGTATTTAAAATATCAACATCTGAGCTGTTATTTATCAGTCCACATGTAATGTCTCATGCAGCTTGTCACTAAACAGTTATTTACCCAGGCTCATTATTCTTTTTAAATCCATAAAAGCCATTGCAGGCAGCTTGAGTAAGCAGTGTAATGAGTACTGAACATCATGTGAAGTATGCAGTCTATGACGGCAACTTTTAACAGTGTCATGATGTCACAGTGACAGTAACTATTGGTATGGCTTACACTTCCATGGTCAGCAGTGATCTGCCTTGTGGTGAGAGAGTATCTCTAGCTCTGGCGAGACATTGATATTGCTATGCAACACTATCCTTGTACAGATCTCATGATGGAGTCTCTCTACTTATTGGCCAGTGCTGGCCACTCTGTTGGTCACCCATTTGTGTCATTATAACTGTTGATTATGATGGAGGATGAGCTGACTCTGCCTTCAGACACTTTGGTACCATGAATAGCCAATGATAACACCCTGATTTCACATCGACATAAAGATATGTGAGCTCATGTCCTCATATTTTTGTGACAGTGGGCTATGGGCTTGCTGGGTTGGATATGGCACTTTGAACAAAATTAAAATCTAAGCATGTGCAACTGATCTACAGGCCTGTCACAATTAATGGAGATGAGACAATATGTTGCAAAGAAGACTGTTAGGTCTTCCTGAGTCACTGTTGATACCATAATTTTTCTTTGGACAATTTGTCACATTTTGGAATTAAATACTGCATGGAACAAAATGGTAATAAGGTGCTGACTATAACTGTTGCTGCATTTACAGGAGCTCCAATAGTGTGAGGAAGGTAGTTGTGGGCAGTCATCAGAAACCATCATATGGTGTGTCCTCTTCATGGAAAATACTTTTCCCACACCCAAGATTGTAAAACTTCTGGTGATGATAGTCATCTGAACAACATATAGGAATTTTGAGATGGCTTCCATGACCAGTAACCATATAGCTCCCTTGAATGAGTGTGAACCTACTCCAAAGAGTGGTCGCATCTGAGTCTCAGTGTCAATGCCTGTGCAACAAACATGATGTGATGCTATCATGTGTATTATTCCCCAAAGTGACCTTTGCAGTAACTGGAGTAGCAATGGCTGGGATGTAGGCAGGACGATAAAACTACAGTTGTCATCCACATAACCAGCAACATTATGAAACTAGTTGTGTTGACCCTATGTTGTATTGGGAAGTATGTTATAAAAGCTGGCAGTAATCCTTTCGGTAGCTGATACTGCAACCCATACCTAACTGATGATGTGACTCTGCAGAGTAGCATGGTTCCCTGTGTACACGGGTCTATGTGATGAGAAGTAACAGGGAGTTCTACTAGAATAGATTACACACTGTTATTTATTTGTAAATGCATTGACTTGTACTTATGAAACTTAGTCCATGAAGTTTCATGGGATCAAGAATTTTCATTAGCCAGGCCTATAATGAATGTCAGGCAGTTCTGCACTTGGGAATAAGCCCCATTACTGCGATCATTGTACTTACTTTTGTGGGAACTTAGACTGGAGGCTTATAACAGCTATGAGTGGCTTATGATCTGGAATTATGTAAAATTGTGTTCCTTACAGATATATGTGAAATATCATAATCTCATATGCTATCACTAATACTTTCACTCTATTTGTGAGTAATTAATTTGGGCCACCACTAAGTCACCTAAGGTAAAATAGGTCGGCTGGTGTGTGTTGTAAGAAGTCTCAGTGTACTTCTTGTGTTCTTCTGCTATACTGTCGCCTCAATTACAGTGTCATTTCTCAGTATATGGCCAATTCATGCATCTCTTGTGTGTAGGTTAAGCTTTGAAGGACATAGCTTCCTTGCCTTCGCTCTGTTGAGCATTCTGCATTAGCACCACATCTGGAAGCCTACTACTTTGTGTTAGCCTTATTACCTATTCAAGTACTAATGTTGACATTAAGTGTACAGCATGCACTCATGGACAGGTTGTCTGATGACTGTTAATGCTTATAAGTTCCCAAAACACAGAAGAAATGTGTGGTTACATCAAAAATGGCAGAAGCAGCCTCTCCAATTGCCACACTCAGTTGCTTTGACGAAGTACCTGTGGGATCATTAACTGAATATACTGAGAAACAAATGGCAGAAAGACAAGTTGCTTTACATACATGTATAATACTAGATAGTGAACTTAAATTAATTTTTGGAGCTTTCTAAAATAATTTTTCACTCTGCAGTAGAGTGTGTGCTGATATGAAACTTCAACGCAGACTGAAACTGTCTGTCAGACCAAGACTCAAACTTGGGAACTTCGCCTTTTGTGAGCAAGTGCTCTACCAAATGAGCTACCCAAGCATGACCCATGATCTGTCATCTCAGCTTTACTTCCACTACTACCTCATCTCCTAACTTCCAAACTTCACAGAATTACTACTGCAAAGCTTGCAGGGCTAGCAGGCCTAGAACAAAGGATGTTGTGGAGACGTGCTTTAGCCCAGTTTGTGCATGTTGCCAGTAGTTTGAATGTGAAGGTCCTGAGTTTGAGTTTCAGTCCAGCACACATTCGTAATCTGCCAGGAAGTTTCATATCAGCACACAGTCCACTGCAGAGTGAAAAATCACTGTGGGAACATCCTCCAGGGTGTGGCTAAGCTGTACCTCCACAATATCCATTCTTCCAGGAGTGCTAGTTCTGCATGTTTCACAGGAGAACATACCTGTGTTTGTAACACTTCTGAGGCTGCACAATTTGCCCCACTTGTTGGGCCAGCATCTAGCTTTCCTGCCCAATCTGGACAAGTGCAGAGGATGTGTACACTAATCATATGGAGCTCCAATGGCAGTTGTGTAATGGAGTTCCTCATAGAAATACCATGCAGGGTAGGAAAGAATGCCAGTGTGCACTCAGTATGTTTGCCGTGGGATCTCAGGTACAACCGGCTGCAAACAGTGGCACATGTTGGCATGAATGATGACTGCCACTTGGATGCTGAGGCTATCCTTGGTTTCTTTCAGTGTATAGCTAATTTGGTGCATCACACAGAATGCATGTTGAGCTGACTATTTGTTGCATCATACTCATGGTTGATCGCAATCCTCTGGTTTGGAGCAGAGGGGAAGGTCTAAAACAGAGGCTCAGCCTCTCCTTTCAATCATTGTACAAATGCTGAAATGGCAGATATAGACATAACTGAGCATGGAACAGAAAAATAACTACAACTACTTAGTAGTGGACAGGCATTATGACCAGACAAGATACCTATAGGATTCTACAAAGGTTATGCAAAAAAACCATACACCCCTTCTAGAAGTTGTTTATCATAGTTCACTGGACCAAAGAACGATACCTAAAGACTGGAAAAAAGCACAGGTCATCTATATTTTGAGGAAGGCCCATAGGGCAGATGCATCTGTTGCATAATTATGCAACAAGTTTTATGCTCAAGAGTTATGACATTTTTGTTGAATGAAGCTGTCCTCTATAAAAATTGACATGGATTGTCAAACAGAGATCTTCCAAAACTCAGCTCACTCTGTTCCTCCATGACATACATAGTGCTGCAGACAATGGCGCACAGGTTAATGCCATGTTCGTTGACCTCTGGAAGGCATCTGACATTATGAGCTTATTTAGTATCACAACAGATTTGTGACTGGATTCAAGCCTTCCTTGTGGACTGAACTCAGCATGTCACCCTCAACAGAACAAAATTAACAGATGTAAAAGCAATTTCCAGTGTACCCCAGGGAAACGTGATAGGGCCATTTCTGTTTACAGTGTGAATAAATGATCTAATAAATGTAACATATTCATTTGCAATTACATATACATGGATACATTGAAAATCACACTTAGGTGCCTGGCAGAATGTTAATCGAACCACCTTCACAATAATTCTGTTATTCCAATTTTGAACACTGCCTGGGGGGGAAAGCAAACAGCTATATCCTTCCGTGAGAGCTCTGATTTGCCTAATTTTGTTATGATGATCATTTCTTCTTAGGTAGGTCGACGTCAACAATATATTTTTGCATTCGGAGCAGAATGTTGGTGACTGAAATTTCGTGGTAAGATACCGCCGCAATGAAAAATGCCTTTGTTTTAATGATGTCCACCCCAAATCGTGTTTTATGACAGTGACAATCTGTCCCCTATTTCATGATGATGCAAAACGTGCTCCGCTTCTTTGAACTTTCTCTATACACTCCTTTGGTTTTTGAACACATTCTAAGTTGATTTTTGAACGAATCATAAGTTGATTTTTTAATGCGTGCGTAGTGTACGTGATGTCTCTGCCAGGGGAATCTCTGTCACATCAAGAAGTAAAAAATTTCTGCAGACAAAAGAGCATGGGGCTATACAAGCTGAGGTGAATAAACCTGAATGGGTGAATGCAATCGCTGTTTGTTTATGTGGTTGACTGGGTGTGGCAGTGATGGGCGTTGTTATAACTATTAGTGAAATCCAGAGATTCAAGCTGCCAGAGTGGAAAAAACGACTAACAGGAATAACAGCTAAGAAAGATTACCTATTACCTTCTCAGTGTAACCAAGAAAATGAGATTGTGACAGAAAATTTTTGCCAGAATGCAACAATACTAGGGCCAGTAGTACAGTCCACGGTTGGCAGTCACTTAAGTTCTATTCTTGGCATACGTGTTGTACAAATACGTTATAATGCCTGACCAGAGAATGAATATATCTACTGTGAAGGAGATTAAATAAATCTGATCACACTAGGAAACCTGTGCAACCTAAACTGCCTTCTTTCAATACTGGAGATTGAGAGCCTCCGTAACATTTAGGAAAATAATAATCTACTTTCTCATCAGTAACTGAAGCTACCATACAAAATTATTTCTAAACATGTTCAGGAATTATGGAAAATAATATGCTCTGCATATGTTGAAATTTAGAAAAAATGATGAACACTTGACATTAAATAGAATACATCTGTATTTTATATTAGTAAACAGTGATAAATCACTAGCAGTTAATGTACCTCAGCTATCCTTTCTTCCCTGTAGATAGGTTAGGATGAAAGATTTTCTGAAATGGATGACTATTTAACTGATAAATATTGCATGGGATGTTAATAACTCTTCCATAATTGCTCTACCAAGTTGTTAAGTTCACAGTAACGCTTTATAAAATCATAAAAGTAAACGTGAAAGGATGTGCCTATAACTCTCTACTTTTTTAGGAATCACACAGGTAATTTAAAAATGATTACAAGTCCTCTGTTTATTGCCTGAAAATTTGAAAAAGAACTTACCCTTCTCTCATTCCTTTCTTGGCACGTTTAATCAATGGCGATTGGGAGGTAGTATCACAGGAATTGGGAGTTAGCTGCTACAGGAGCTTCTTTGGCTACATATGTAATCACTCATGTTCCTCTATATTCAGAATACCTATAAACATGAATCAATCTGGGACAACATTTCAGTTTGTCCTTTAATAGGCAGGAATGGCATAGAACAAGTTAGGTCACCTGAAAAATTTTGTACTATGTACTGGGCTTACAGATAATTAATCAGACTTAGCCTGTCCTTTTGTTCCTATAGGATTGCAGTATCAGTGTTCATAAGGGAAAATATACATCTGCATCTACATCATACATGGTTTGTGGCAGAGGGTACTTCTCACACCTATAACTGATCCCCCCTTCCTGTTCCACTCCCTAATGGTGCATCGGAAGAATGATTGTCAATAAGCCTCTGTATTAGATAATATTTCTTGAAATTTCTCATCAGTGTCATTTCCTAAGATGTATATGGGAGGAAGTAATATGTCATCCAACTTTTTCTGGAAAGTATTCTCTCAAAATTTCAGTAGTAAATCTCACTTGTAATGCTTGACAATGGAGACTGCTGAGCATTTCTGTAACACTCATGCACCAAATAAATGATCCCATGACAAAACATGCCCCCCTTCAATGGTCTTGTTGATCTCTTCTATCTGTCTACCTGGTAATGATCCCATACTGAACAATACTCATGAATCGGTGGAATATGTGCCTCATGAGCCCCTTACTTTGTGGATGAGTTACATTTCTTAAGATTCTTCCTACGAATTGAGTCTGACATCTGTTTTTCTTACAATTTGTTTTATGTGGTTATTCTACTTATGGTCACTTCAGACCAGGGTACAGATTTGCTAGCTGTTTATCAAGGAGTTCCTTGTGAGGTGACGGAGTGGCCATGTATGTAAAAATTAATATTCCATTTGAGTCCCTAGACATACCACAGTACTGCACTGAACAGATATTTGAATGTTGGTTCAAATGGTTCAAATGGTTCTGAGCACTATGGGACTTAACATCTGTGGTCATCAGTCCCCTAGAACTTAGAACTACTTAAACCTAACTAACCTAAGGACATCACACACATCCATGCCCGAGGCAGGATTCGAACCTGTGACCGTAGCAGTCGCGCGGTTCCGGACTGCACGCCTAGAAATTTGAATGTTGAGCAGAGGCAGTTGAATTTAATGAAACTAAACTTCTAACTTTTGTTGATTATAGGTACCCTAACTATGACTTTAGAGCATTTGTGCTCAAGTTAGAGTGGGTTCTTGATTCACTTTATAGGATGTGATAGAATTTAGTTATATGTGGCGACTTCAATATTCATTTTGATTATGATTGTTCCAGAAAATGGATGCTGGTAGATCTCCTAAATTCATATGGTCTTATGTGGACGGTGTTTTTTCCTGTCAGTGTGCAGGGGAACAGTGGCACAGCCATAGACAATCTTTATATTCATTCTTCGTTACTAGATAGGCATTCTGTTAGTAAAAGAGTTATGGCCTTTCATACCATGATACACAATTTTTAACATTAAGAGGCTTTTATTCTCAAACAAATGTCACATATAATTACAAATTATGTTGGAAAGTTAATCCAATGGCAGTAGAGAGTTTTCTAAAACTCATCAAGGAGGAAAAGTGGCACAGTGTTTATAAAGCTGATAACATAGATAACGAATATACTGCTGTCCTTAACACATTTCTCATGCTCTATGTGAGTTACTTTCCATTATAACGTTCCAAATGGGGTAAGAGGCAGCCTGGGTGGCTGACTAGTGGGATAAGGATATTGTGCAGAACAAAGAGGGAATTATATGAAAATGTCAGAAGTAGTCACAATCAAGTTACAGTTGCCCATTACAAACAGTATTGTAAGATGCTTGAAAATGTTATTAGGAGGGCAAAGAGCATGTGGTGTGCAAATGAAATAGTTAATTTGCAAGATAATGTTAAAACCATATGGTCAGTTGTGAATCTGGTCAACAGCACAAGGTCAATGACATTGAGTCAGTTCGTAGTAAAAATATTTCTGGTACTGATAAACTAGATATATTTACAATATTTAACAATAATTTTATGAGCATTTCTGGTGAATTAAATAAAAATTTAGTTTCTACAGGGGATCATATAACTCTCTTGGAAAATGCATTTCCAAGACTGATGCCTGAAATACTCCTCTGTGTAACTGACATGAGGGAGATTGCGTCAGTAATTGAATCACAGAAGGCTAAGGACTCTCATGGATAAGATGGAGTGCGTAGCAGAATATTAAAGTACTGAGCTGCACATGTTAGCACTGTAATTAGTCATATTTGTAATTTTTCCTTAAGGAAAGGTCAGTTTCCTGAATGGTTAAAGTACTCAGTAGCAAAGCTGTTTTATAAAATGGGAGAAAGGGATAATACAGACAATTTTAGATCTATTTTTATGCCATCAGTGTTTGCCAAAGTTATTGAAAAGGGTTTGTATGTGGGGATAATTGATCATTTTATATCACACGATTTGCTATCAAATGTACAGTTCAGCTTTAGAAGTCGTTTAAAAACTGAAAATTCTCTTCTCTCTGTGAGGTACAGGATGGGTTAAACAAAAGGTTTCAAATGCTAGGCATATTTTTTTTATTTAGCTAAGGTGTTTCATTGTGTGATCACAAAACATTGCTCCAAAAGTTGGACCATTACGGAATACGGGGACTAGTTCACAACTGGTTCACTGCTTACTTTAACAACAGACAGCAGAAAGTCATTGTTCACAGTGTTGAGAATGACTATGATGTGGGGTCTTGAGTGGGGTACAGTCAAGTGAAGGTGCCAAGGATGAGTGTTTCGGCCACACCTGTTCCCTATTTATATAAATGTTATGCCCTCTGGTATTGCGGGTAACTCCAAAATATTCCTGTTTGCTGATGACACTAACTTGATAGTAAGGGATGTTGTGTGCAACATCGGCTCTGTTTCAAACAGTGCAGTTGATGACATAAGTTCATGGCTTGTAGAAAATAAACTAGCGCTGAATCGCAGTAAGACCCAGTTTTTTACAGTTTAATTCAACAAAACTTAATGTTTTAATTTCTCAGAATGGGCATATGATTAGTGAAACTGTACAGTTCAAATTTCTAGGTGTTCATGTAGATAGTACACTGTTGTGGAAAGGCCACAAACAGGATCTTGTTGAAAGACTTAATGCTGCCATTTTTACTATTCAAACGGTATCAACACGAAAAATAGTCTGCTTTGCTTATTTTCATTCACTTGTGTTGCATGGTATTATATTTTGGGGAAACTCTTCCCACTCTAAAAGGATATTTTTGGCTCAGGAATGGGCGGCTTGTGCAGTAAGTGGTGTAAGTTTGCGGAACTCTTGTCGGCCCATGTTCATTAACCTGGGAATTTTGACAATGGCCTCTCAGTATATATATTCTTTACTGTTGTTTCTTGTTAACAATATCAGCTTATTCCCAAGAATAATCAACTTTCACTCAGTGAATACTCAGCAGAAATCTGACCTGCATTCGGATCGGACTTCCTTAACACTTGTGCAGAAAGGAGTGCAATATATTGCTACGTCCATTTTCAATAAGCTACCACAAGAATTCAAAACTCTTAGTAGTAATTTACTCGCTTTCAAATTGAAACTGGAGAATTTCCTCATGGGTCACTCCTATTCTCTTCAGGAGTTCCTGAAAAATTAAAATCATTTTTATGTTATATTTTTGACTGAGTTTCCTGATACTTATTGCTTGACCTTTTTTTTTCTTCATAAACATTTTATTTTTATCTTTTATTACCTTTAAGTTGTAATTTCATGTCGTGACATGTTCCATGACCTTGGATATTTGATCCTCAATTTGGTCCTATGAAACTTGACGTTTAAATAAAACAAAATAAAGATAGCTACTCGTATATACTTTATGGCAGATACTGTTTCACATAGTTTGTAATCAGTGGTGTAGTACACAGTGGCAGATTTATTTTCCTATTTATGTGCAATACACAGACTGGCAAGTTGCACAGGTCACACCAATACTCAAGAAAGTTACTAGGAGTAATTCACTAAATTATAAGCCCATATCATTAATGTCGATATGCAGCAAAGATTTAAAAAACATTGTTCTTCTGAAACACAACCAACTCTTTACACATGCAAATTTTTGAGTGTTATTGACAAGGGATTTCAAATTTATTCAGTATTTCTATATTTCCAGAAGGCTTTTGACAGTGTACCACACAAGTGACTTGTACTGAAACTGCGTGCTTATGGAATATTATTTCAGTTACATGACTGGATTTGTGATTTCCTGCCAGAGTGGTCACAGTTCATAGTAATGGATGGAAAGTCGTCAAGTAAAACAGAAGTTGTTTCTGGCATTCCCCAAGGTAGTGTTACAGGCCCTCTGCTGTTCCTTATGTATATACATGATTTAGGAGACAATCTGCTCAGCCGTCTTAGGTTGTTTGCAGATCATGCTGTCGTTTATGATCTAGTAATGTTGTCAGAAGATCAAAACAAATTACAAAACTATTTAGAAAAGATATCTGTATGTTGTGAAAATTGGCAACTGACGCTATATAATGAAAAGTATGAGGTCATCCAAATATGAGTGCTACAAGGAATCCATTAAACTTTGGTAACACAATAAATCAGTCAAATCTAATGGCTGGAAATTCAACTAAATACCTAGGTATTAAAATTATGAACAACTTTAATCGGAAAGAACACATAGAAAATGTTGTGGGGAAGGCAAACCAAATACTACATTTTATTAGCAGAACACATCGAAAATGTAACAGACTGTTAAAGAAATTGCCTACTCTACGCTTGTCTTTCATCTTTTGGAGTACTGCTGAGCAGTCTGGGATGCTTACCAGGTAGGATTAATGGAATCAACCCCAAATCTAAGATAGTCCGAGCCGGGGCAAAAATGTCTTTGAGCATTTGACTTAGGAAGTAAAAAATTTAAAAAAAATCGTTTTTTAAAATTATGTTCATTTTGTAGTGCACATCTCTCTCAAGAGTCTGATATGTAAAACATGCATGTTTGAGAAAATGTAAAACAAGTTGTTTGGTCTTAAGTGTGACAAAGTGAGATGCCAGGCATATTCACGCATCATTCTTCTATCACACATCACTGTATTTCAGTCTGTGGGATTAAAAAGTCAATATTTTGTAATGGAAGCTGTCAAACTTATATTCAGCGACAGTGGGAATTAAAATGTCCTGTGGTACCTATCCTATTCCCAGTCGGCCAGTTTGACATCATAAATCCCTTTTAAAAACAAAAAAATACATAAATAAAAAAAACTAACAATTAATACTGGTTGGTATTATATATGACCGGGAGAATAAGAACTCTTCAGAAAATTTGCACTCTTTATTGATTTATAGCTAATAACTTTCTCTTTTGTGTAACATAAAAATAAATATAGGAAACATAAAACCAGTAAAGGCAAGAGACAAGCATGACGTATATATTTCTTCAGTCCTTAGGTCCCAGCATTTTTTTCTCTCTAATGTAGCTAAGGCTTTACACACAGTCCTTTAGTTTCTGCAAAAGAATCTATGAGCCACACTGTTTTGGCATAAATGGTCTTTCTATATACCTCATTTACATAAATAACACAACAGAATGTATTTCTCGAAGTACCAATATCTAATGTCTATAATGCTTGTTACAGAAAAAAAGTTTTATTTTAGGAAATTTGTATCACATTTCAATTACATGCTCCAGCTTCTCAAGCATGAGATCGAAAAGTATTGGTACGGAATTTTTTTATAAATATGGAATCATCATTATCTTCCATATAATTTGTGTAATGTCCCCATTTCTTCTCCTTCCTCGATCTAACAAACAATCTTGTCATCACTAATTCTGTAACATTCCCTGATTAACTTCACTAACCCTTCCAGAATCTCCAGTTCAGGTAATTGACAAAAATAACTTTTGTAGACGTTGTTTTGCAAATGTCAAACATATCTTATTAATTTTTATAACATATCGGATCCCTAAAGTGAATAATAACAAATCAGACTACATATTGTACATTTACAACTTATTTCCACAGTTAAAAGTATGAATTACATGGTTTTGTGCATAGAATACCACAAGATTGAATAAAAGCAGTTTTGCAGTAGGTAAGCTGTCACAGACTTAAATTTTTTCTTCAAGATGAGGTTTTATTTGTCTTGGATATTTGTGACTTAGTTTTTCCTCTTGCATGGTATAAACCTTTTTTTGGAAAAAAATTGTGTTGCAACGGTTAATATGTATATTACTGTGCTATCTGGTACTGTAATCATGGTCAATTATGTTTTGCATAAAAGTGTTTTCTTTTCTCATTACATTTTTTTGACTTGCAATACTACTTTAAATATATAAATGCAAGAAATGTGTAAAATTTTTGGATCTTCAAAGTTAGTTTTGCATGATTTTCTGCTGCTTGCTTGTTTAATTATTCCTATAATTGGCTTCTGTTTCCTGAAAACTGTCTTGGTTTGATTCACATTCTCCAGAAAATGATACTGCAGTTCACTGATGAATGTACATGAGCAAAGTATATAGCCCAAACAAATTCTGCACTGGTGTTATTGCAAAACAATCTTACTACATAGCTAATTTTTGCTAGTTTTGCATTTAGGGATGTACTATGAGAGCTCCCTGTAAGATTTTCTTGAATATGAGTCAAAGGAAATTTAGTTTCAGTTACAGCATCAATGTTTTGGTTATCCCGACATATTATTTGTTGTGCTGCATGAAAGAAATATAAGTGAAATAAGTAACTGGACTAATAATGAATGTTTACATGTTTCAATTATATTTGCTGAAAATGCTCTGACAGCACATTGTGTATTACTTACTTTCGAAAAACTGTATGCTAAAAACCAGCATTATTACACATGGATATTTGTAGCTTCAAAACGTCTTTTATTTATGTGTTAACAAAGGTTTCCACGTTTGAAAATTAATTAATGATGGTGGGGTATTCTGAAAAACTTCAAATTTTTGTAAAATTTAATTATAAACTTCCCAAGAAGGTTAACTACATATTACCTTTCATGTGAGAAACATTTTTTTACATATCATCAGTTTGATGAAAGTACCTCAAAACCTAATTACCAAATTGCCTTGTGGGGTGTGTTTTACTTGTTAAAAGTGAAACTGGGCAGAAGAAAAGTATTGCATCAATTTTCACCCTCAGCATACCTGCCAAATTTCATCAAGATCATTTAGTGGCACTTGAGAACGTTCCCTTGTTAGTTAACATGTATTTATGTCTGTTCCTTAGTATAACAGGCCACAGGCCTGCACAGATGCCTTTCTGCAATGATGAAGGCCTATAACAAATACTGCAAGTTGACCGAAGATCTGCAAAACTAGCTCTTAATTTCCGATGGAATGTGTGTACTGACATGCAACTTCTGTATTTACAGATACATATGAGTTCTGTTGCACATTGCAGTGTATAAACAATCTTTGAAAACAACTGGGAACAGTAGAAACAATCTTTGAAAACAACTGGGAACACTAAGTTTTAAAGTGTTGTTTCACATGAAACAGACAATAATGAAGGTCAGCTCTGGCCTTCACTTGTACTTAGAAACATTGCACCCTTCCGATACATGGAACCTTTTATTGATTGTCCAAATGGATTGAGTTGTAAAATCTTCTAAAGAAGTAAAAACTATTTTTCTTAAGCTGTAAGCAGTTCTTAAACTTGGTTTAATATTATGATACTGTGATTAAAATACACTAACAGAAAAAAATCACAACACAAAGAAGGGGTTGTGCAGTTTGGTTGCAGGACCTCAAGTAGCCTCTATCTAAGCAGCACATGGTCATCACTGCCACCTCAACACTTACCTTCAATGATCTCTCGCTTGACGCCACTTAAGTCAGAAATAGTGGTGGTTTGAGGTCAGTGGAATGCAGGCTACAGGGCATCTGGCTCACAGCTGTTCTTGAAGTAACTGATTTGTATCAGTTCGTTGTGTCACTGTTGTGCCAACTGGTGCTCAGAGTACTGTTAAAATTGCAGCACAATATGCCAGGACCTTCTGCTGAACACAAAGGTGTTTCCTCCTGCTAGTGCCAAGTGTCTGTCCTGAGCCTGGTCTTCTTGCGACTATACATTCTTGTGACCATGATTACCAGCAATGATCTACAGTGGTTACATTCCTGACAAATCTTGCTGCAATATCTCAGAAGGAATATCCAGCTTCTCTCAGACCTATTACATGGCCTTATTCAAACTCAATGTGGTGTTGACAATGACATTTATGTTGCCTTAAATTCATTCTTGACTAACATCTTCTCACTACATTCAATCTCAAAGGCACCTAACACTCTAGACCATTACAGCATGTGTTTAAAGCAAACCTGCATCATCATAGTGATACTGTAAGTGCTATTTTTATGCAATTCCCATGAAATTTGAACAGACATCATCTTTCAGGTGTCGAAACTTGCCTACCAACTTTTGTTTATGTCACACAATTCTTTCCTTGTATTTTGAATTTTTTCTATCAGTGTACATTATATTACGAAAGTGTGAAAACTCAAATGCTGGGCAAGGTAGCATTCTGCTACGGTAATATAGTGCAGTATTCAGGTTTTTTGAACAACTGAATCATTAATTTGCATTTTTCTGATATGGTAAAATGTAGCAGCAGCAAGGTTACCATACATATATTTGTTAACACAGTTGGAAATACTTTGTTGGAACTGTGTTCCTTAGACACATTTTAAGCCGAGATGACACCTAAATGGAACTGACATCACAGAAAAGGTAAAAATCTTTTTAAAACCATTTTCTCTCTTTCCAGAATTTCAGATCCTCTTCAAAGCAGATACATTTATCCAGCTAACTTTATGCAGATCTGAAGATTAGATAAAATAGACGGAGATATCATTAGTAGCCTTTTACTGTTACCACAGAGGCACCAAATAATCTGTAATAGACTATTCATGCTTCTTAAAAGTCTATAAGCTTCCACATGATTATAGATCAAGGAAACACACAAGGCCAACAGCTTACTCATTCTTCAGCACGCTTTCAAATTTGTTGTGGATCAAGGGAAAAACCAAAGAGCACCACAATGTGTAATAGATGACTCAGAAAACAACTTACAGAAAGTAGTGGTAATAACATGAAAATCTTATTGATTACCCCTCACCTGGACATGCTCTCTTCAAAATAGTGTCATCTGAAAACTATTCTGGGGCTCACTACACTAATTTGTGCCATTTTGTGGATTCAATTAACAGTACTAAATCTGAAAAAAACTTCACAATTAATGTTTATCAGTGAGAAAAGGATGTTTGTGGCAATTAGGCTTTACTTGTGATGACATTGCCATCCACAAAGTGCAAAAAGATTTACCAAAGTCTGGCTAGCCTTGAAGAATCCCAGAACAACACACACAAACACACACACACACACACACACACACACACACACACACACACACACACATCATTTGAAAGCCCTGTCTTTTCATAGTACCATTGTCTATTAATGTACAAAGAGTGACAATTTGCAGTGCAGACATTTCACCATGTTATCTAAGGCTATTCAGTGGTTCTGGGCATTCATAACAAAGAGGAAAGCAAGTGAATAGGTCTCCTGTAGGAGAAGCAGCAATTGTATTGACTGCTTCCTCCTTCTGTGAAACACCGTGTAAAAAACAAAGAGGAAGAGTGTAAGTTGTGTTACTATCCTCTCCATAATAATGTTAGTACTGCCAATTGTGTTTTGAAATATGTAAGTGTTTGTCATTGCATGAGGGAAGCACTGACATACTTTGATGATTTTTGTAAAATTTCTGTTGTTTATGAAAGATGAGGCAAAGAGTTGCCATTAACCTGAACTCGTATTATCCCTCCTACACAAAATACCATTTTTTATATTTGACATATGTAGAAACAGGTATCCAAGGATCTTTATATTTTTAACTGGTGTAGAATATAAATGAATAAGCAACATAAAGGCTAAGAAAACAATCTCCTACACACACTGTTGCCCAGATTGTCTCATGCTTATTCACGGTTCTAGGTTTTCAGAACAGAGGATAATGGGAGTGTCTGTGTCAGCTATGGCTGAAACAGTATCTGCATCCACCTTTAATCACACAATGCCAGGCAGGGCACCAACTGAATATGCCGAGAAGCAATCAGAAGGAGAGAAAGTTTATCCTCATTAATGTCTAAATATAAACACATATTGAGTTACTTTTTCTGATGTATTGGTGTTTTCAAGTTAATTACAGGTGAACAGGTATACAGTAATTATGTGCACTTTCCTAATTTTAGTTATGTAAATAATTATCTGAGCTAATATAAGTAGTTAAGATGTTTATGAACTTCGGTACATGATTCTTTAAGGAACTCATATGGAAGGTGTACCATCTACTGTAGCTGTACCAGTATTAACCTGGTTCTCATAGTCTCTCTTCAGTAGCATCCCTTTTGATTGGCACAAAGCTGAAAAGTATAAATGAGTGCAAGAAGGTTCTTACTCAAAGATGTACACAACACCCTTGTTTACATTGAACTAACACACTCACTTGCTCTTCACTAAGTTTGGTATTAGAAACAGTGACCAATTTGTCAATTACAGAAA
Source organism: Schistocerca serialis cubense (assembly GCF_023864345.2). Classification (NCBI taxonomy): domain Eukaryota; kingdom Metazoa; phylum Arthropoda; class Insecta; order Orthoptera; family Acrididae; genus Schistocerca; species Schistocerca serialis. The sequence continues at coordinate 740,279,922 of NC_064640.1, forward strand.
TTTGCTAGGTTATTGAACCACATCTGCTCTATAATTATGTTAGTGAAGTTATATTGCAGACAAAGAACATTTCACATTTACACATGCCAAAACGTGCACTTAGCATTCTTCTGTAGTAATTCACTAGCAAAAGATTACACTTTGATGGTTCTTTTAAGCAAGTCTATAATGGGAAGCACCATGTGCAACTGTGACTAGTTTTGATGTAAATAAGATTCTTCACTCTTGCTTGTCACAGTACAGGTTGAGTGAAATGTTAATTACTTTAGGTTCCAGAAATCATCCAAAAGCTATTAATTGTTAAAGTTCTTGAGTTCTTACTTGTGAGCTATCTAACTGCAAACTGGCAATTTTGAGTGAAGTTTGACTACTTATAGATAGGCATAACAACAAGCTGTTACTCTGAAAACCACACAATGTTTTACAGTTTAGCTAGGAATACTTTCACTGTTTTTGATTACATCAAGAACTAATGTGATTTTGCATTAACTAAGTGAAACACTTTTTTAACCTTGTTTCACAAACTTCAGTATTACTGTATGACCTAGGTTTCAGGTTATAAACCTATTTTCCTGAAACCTATGTCATACAGTAAGAATGAAGTTTTTGAAGCAAGACTAAAAGAGTCTTTCATTTAGTTAATATGATATACAGTATTTACCAAGAAACCACAGATGAATCAATTAAAAAAATGAGATTTTGCCTGATAGAAAATATTGCTTGATACAAATGTAGAAAATTACATGTACACTATTCTCCTTATGCAATGTGAATCCCCTTTTATCTATGCCTGATGCCATATTAAAATTTAGGATAAATTACAAGAAATTATTAATCATTTAATTAATTATTTTTGTGTATAATTATCTATCAGTGGCCGTGCTGCAGTGGTAACATCAGTTCCAGTCAGATCACTGAAGTGAAATGCTGTAAGCATTGGTTAACACTTGAACTGGTGACCATCTGTTGGCAAGTGGGGTGCACTCAGCCCTTTTGAGGTCAATTGAGGAGATATTTTGTTGAGAAGCAGCTTTTTTGGTCATGAAAACTGACAGTGGCCAGGAGAGCAGGGCGCTGACCACATGCTCTTTCATATCTGCATTCAGTGATGCCTGTGGGCTGAGGATGACAAGCCAGTGTAGAAGGAAAACTATTTAGTGTAGAGGTACCCAGCTTTATAAGTATGATGTTCAGGCTCTGTGCTGCAGGATTTGCATTGTTAGTAGTGCTAGTGTAATGACTTGTTGTTAGGTGTTGGTACTGGTATGGTGAAGCAGGATTGAAACACAAGCATCAGTTTGCACTACAGTAGCAGCCTGTCAACATGAGCTTGGACTAGGTGAGCAAGGCTTCACTCATAATGCTGTTTTATCAAAATAAGCAGCATATTCTTCATGAATATGGACACATTAAAGGAATATGGTAAGGACCTCTTTCTTGAAGAATGTTATTAGGAAGTTTGTATTAACTGGTGTTTTGGAAATTGCTCCTGGGAGAGGCGGATGGACAATTGTGGTCCAGATTGTTGAAGAAGTTACTGTTATATGGCTGAGAATTGTGGATGCAATGTGCAATTTTCAATCACTTCACAGGCTGTGTCACAACAGCTGAACATTTCATGGTCCACCGTTTGAAAAGTAATACGAACAATTATGAATTGGTATCCCTAATACAGTTCCAGGCTGTATTGGTAGCAAATAGTCATAGTATTGAGAAACGTTTGTAACCTGGAACATAAAAATGGTGTGTAATTAACAGATGTTACTCTATAATGTGGAAATTAAATGTCTTTCTTTAAATGATTTACAAATTATTCATCTTCCACAAATCCTTACAAATGTTTCCACTAAGTTTCATTGTTGTACGCTCACTAGGTTTTCGTGGGGGATCTCTCAACTAGGGAAAGTTTAAATATAAGCACCGTGTATATGACTATACTTATCTTCATGTCTGTATTCTGTAACTGTCCTTGGCCAACTCAGATGTTATACAATACAAGAAATGCAGTATAATACAACAGAACAAAGGTCAAAGCAGTGTTTCTCCTGAAATGTATGCAACAGGAAATTCACAAATAATGCTGCTGTTAAGGCTTCCAGCAGAACAGTAATTATTGTAGGTGAAGTGTGTTTGCTTGCATTAACCCCTCAATACCTTACTGCACCATACTTTACATCTATGCCAGTGCCACTGTGAGCCCCTGCTACTACCAGACTGCTTCATTGCACTTTCACTATTGCTAGACAGCCATTCACCAAATGCTCAGCTATTCACCCAGGCACATTTGTTAGACCAACTGTGCCACTTGATGTGTAGAGCCTTACCATGGTTTTTTTTCTGTCATTGTCTCTTTTGAGAATGTTAAAATATTTAGACCCTGTGCCTGTCTTATACATTAAAATTTTATAAAATGTTGACAAAATCATTTTATTCCTTACAACTAACCATTTCATCTTGTGAAAGAATTAACATGTGCTACCTCCATATTGTCTCACTTAATCATACACTGGCCCACTCTTCCTCTCCTTTAAATTTGCTCACTATTTTTAGTTGTAACCATTATTATCAACAAAGTGTTACCAATGGTAGCTCATTCTGTGGATAACAAATTTTCCTGAATTGAGGTAATCCTAGTTTGTTTTTCACCTGCTGTCTGGACAACCTCCATGATGGTGTGTACTATGCCATTGTGTCACACAGTTTGGCTTTGATGGGGTTTGTTGTTATACTGCATCTTTCCCATGTTGTGCTTATCTTTCATGGCAATGGCCGGATGACTTCCTGATTGCATGGAATACCAGCTGCTACATTTGCTGTGGCAATAGCTGTGTCCTCTCTCCAGCATACCTGTGGTTCTTAGTTCTCTGGCCCATGATTGATAAGGGCCAGTATGTTTGTAAATACTCAGAGATCCTTGGGCAGTCTGTCAAATTTCATACAGGACTAAAGGAGAGCATGCACATGGGGTATTAGATTCACACATGGAACAAGTGGTTTCAATTTTTGCCTCTCCATCACAATGTAGGTTTTCCATAATTTCTATTGATCATGCAACAAAAATATTTGGTTGAGTCTTTTAATGAGACCACATCCAGCCTCTCCATCCTTGTCATTCATCCACCATAAGCTAGAGTCCTGCACCTAGTGATTTCACCTTCAACTAAACATTAGACACTAACCTCTATTTCATTCCCTTCTTCCTTTCAAACAAATCTGCAGCCCTCTGAACTTGATCTGCTTTGTATGATACAGAGACAAGTAGGTAGAAGTAAGCAGTGCCCAACAGCCTTCACCACTGCCACCTCTTAGCATCCTGCGGAGATCTGAGGAAGAGTTGCTACAATGGCCTCTCCCAACACCACAGGATGTTGAGCACTACATTGGTCTTCCATTATATGCTAGTAGTAGTAGCTCACTGGGAGTTGCTACTGCAATACATACAGATGCAGATACATCAGAGGAATCCCCAACTGGAATACATAAGTTGTTACTGTGAGTTTCTAAAATCACTTCCACAGTAGACAAAAATATTTGTCATCTGACATGCTATTACTATACTAGTGTATAAAAAAACCTCAAAAAATTAATGTGCATAACTTGAAAAGAGTATTTGAAGGTTCACAGAACAAGATAAACCATTAATCACAAAATGTATGAAACTGAACCGAGTCGACTCCAGAAACTGAACAGAGCCGACACCATGTATTTTGAAAAACTACCAATTTAAAAATAAGTAGAAACCTGGAAACTATCTTAAACAACAACAAAAGTTCAGCAGACAAAATAGTTTCTCCCAGCTACCAATCATACTTGCGATAAATTAGTTCAGAAGTACTTTTGGCAATTGATTCCAGTCCTGAGATTTTGGTTTTGTGGATCTGGAAGAGAGATGTTTGCTGATGGGTGGCAGTATGCCTTGCATCACATCCTAGATGTGCTTTATAATAACATTTCTTAAGGTTCTCTAATTCTGAACCTGTGGTAATTAAATTTTGAATCAGGGAGTTTGAAGTATTCCACTTTTTGCCATCCAACAGTACTTGACATTTGCACCTTTGATGTACTCAATATTGCCCTAAACACTGAACAGAGTAAGTCATATTCTCTTTCATCCATGCTATTACATGGTATACTACAATACTCTGATGTGATCAATCCCATGAGATTGATCACATAAATAATTTAATTTCAAGTTATTATTATTTTACCAGAAGTGCTACTCAGTTCAAATTGTGATTCCTTTTGTTGGTTATGATCAAAGTGTTATGATCAGCATGTTTTTATATGTTTATAAGAATAGTATCTGAAAACTACACTGAATATAGGGTGAATCTTATCAGCATTTAAAAGCGCCAAAAGTGCCATAGATGATCATGAGACAAGTAATTTAATATAAGGCACATGGAGTTACAAAAGTCAGGAAATACCCCAAAAAGGAATGATAAATACTGAACATCTGACATCACCAGATGGCATACCTCATTGCACATGCAGCAGTTGGCCTATGGCATGAAGAGATTATTGAGTGATGTAGTACTTGCACTAAAGCAAACAGTGCAAATTTCAGACATCTTTTGTGAATGTGGTCTGTTGTAAATGTTGAATTTGCAAATTTATGGTCCTTTCTGTAACCAAGTAAAAGCTGTTTTTAATTTGTGCTTCTTTCCTTTTTCCTCCTTTTATCTGTTTACAAAAATTATGTAGTAAAGAAAACATAAATCATTTACTGGAAGCAATGCAGTGTGGAAGCTTATACCCATTTACTTGTGATGGAATATTGTATGTTTTTGTTGTATTGTACTTTGTATTAATGAGTGGTGACTGCAAGACCAGTAAATTAAATAATAAACCTTACTTCAATGTAAACACATAATTGTTTAATGGAATGAAAAAATACTGCTCGCCAGACACAAGACTCAAACTCTGAGCCCCGTGCACTGAAGTCATGCATGGGAGCCCAGAACCACACTGACGGAAATACTTGAGTAGGGTTGAGATGAGCAGGTGCAACAAACTGATAGGTTCAACTGGTGCATCTACAATGAAGTACTCCAGGTGGTGACATCATCTGTTGAACATTTGTCACCCACTTTTGGGATATTTTGTGACATCTGCAATCCCATGTGTCTTAAATTAATTCACTCAGCATCATTTACATCACTTTGGAAATTTTTAAATGGTGATGAGAAACACCTTGTATATTACATTAATTACCCAGTGAGGAAGAAGCACTAGAAAGTGGAGAATAATATCACTGTGATTCACAGTTAGACTGTGAAAGAGATGAAGAAGGTTATAATGATACTTGCAGTTATTTTATTAGCACAGATAATATATGTAAGGCTCAAAAATTAAATTTCAAGAAATGAGTAAGATTACAAAACAAAAATTGAATGAAAATACCACCTCACCCAAGGCATATTGCTGAAATACTGGCTGCATATTGTTACTTATTTATCCTGGTTATGAAGAAAGGCAGTCACAGAAATTTAACTGAACTATGAAATTCTCGTGGGTCACATACTGTAAGCTCAAATATAGTGTCATCACAGTTTGTTAAACACAAATAAACTTTCTGTAACAATAGGTTCCAATTGTCTATTAGTCCATGAAATCAAACAATAATACTTGGTGATAATTAATATAAACCTTAGTTCCTGATAGAAATGAAAGTGCAATAGTTTCTGTTTGAATATGATATAAATCCAAGCACTACTTCTTTATGATGCATGTGTATTGAAATTATAACATGAAGCAAAGTTCCACCTGTGACTAGAGGGGCTGGAAACCAATCGCTCAGCTGTCAAAGCACTATACAACACAGTTGTAAATTTGTCCACATAAACATCAGTGGTGGCCATAGTTCACTTGCTCAGGAAAAGTTGGATTATAGCAACTGAGAGCAATCTAGCCACTGGTTGGTCTTATATTTGCAATTTACAGAAGTTTATTTGACCAGCCTATTGTACTGGTGGCTCGAGGCTCACTTGCTGGATGTAGGCAATGTCACACAGATTGACATGTTCATATATTCCATTTGCATGTCTGGCAAGGTCCCTAAATCATATACAGTAGTTTTGATGGTGTGTATGCATTACAAGCATTTCTTGCTTCTGTTTTGAGGTTTGCACTTTAGCCAGTAATAATGAAGAATACAAAGAGAAACACTAAAAAATTGGGTATTTTGCATCCATTTTTAGATCTATATAGATGAATACTGTCTAGGTTATTTTTGTCACAAGACAGGAAAAATTAGAGTATTTCCAAGGAAGGTGTAGGCATATGCATTTTAATCTCTGAATGGCAGTTAGTAAATAGTACAGAATTTTTCTAATTTTTGGGTGAATGTAATGATGAAAACCTTGAAGTGGAAGAAATGTATAACTGAGTAGCTCAAACAACAAGTTTAGGAACCATTGTCGTTCACATAATTATGAATGTTTGAAAGAAACAGACAAAAATCGTAACATATTCTTCATGTTTATGACATAATTTTCTGTTTTAAACGATCATTTATAAGGGTAGTATTATTGCATAAAAGCAAGTAGTGAGTGAAGTAGAGCATCAATTATCCAAAACAATTTGGGACTGGGGGTGTTCAGATAACAGATTTTTACATAACTAATCCTTTTCTAGAAAAAAAAGTACCACTATCGTTGGAGGAATATGAAATGAAGAAACAGATTTGTGTCTTAATTCCAAAAGTGCATGTTTTTTCTATGTATTACAAATACTGTACCTAGCTTACATAAATTACTCATTTTCTATTAAGGCATCCCTACCATCTATGAAAAGGAGTTCTAAATTAATATTTTCTCCAGACCTGAGACATGCTTTTATTGTCACTAAATCTCACGCACATCTTAAACACAACAGCTGCACGACATCACACTCTTCAAGTTTGCAAGGCAGTGAAAAACTTCCTCACTGTGTAGTTCTTTAATGGTACAGTCATCACTAGCCTCTATTTTGTCACTGCAAGCATCTTGGTCACAGATGACGTTACCAATGACCTCATCATCTGTCAGTAATCGATAACCAGGAGCATTGGTATCCCATTTGAACCAGTCTTGAATGTTTTTCTGTTCATAATCTCCAAATCTTGAAGATCCTTTAACCAGCCCATGCTGTTGCAATACTGATGTATGGTTGGTGGTTCTACAGTTCCAGTGAGGTGCTCATCTGATGGAAGGAGTTTGTTCCAATGTTTTGCTAGAGTAGTGTCCTCAACAGCAGTCTGAACGTCTACTACTGTGTGCACAGCATCCTACAAGTTAATGCCAGAGGACTGGAGTAATGTTCTGAGGCAAGAAAATAACTTTAGACTTTCCATTTTGTCTTTGCATTGAACATTTTGAGGGATGACTTGGGGACAAAAAAACATTTTCAGAATTACCAATTGCATGCCATTGCTTTTATACTTCAGAAATAAATACAGGGTGGTATTATTCTGTAAAAATGCTTGCATCTGTCCTTGCATTCTTTTGATTCTTGTAGGTGACCAACTATTTTTTACTCCCATAAAACAGTGTCAAGTTTGGGTTTCCCTATGAACAGAAAGGGTAGCCTATGTGTTCTGGTAACATTTCTGCACACCATAGCAATGATGCAAGGTTTTCTTGCCTTATAACCAGGAACTGACACTTCTTTCTAGGAAACTAGTGATTCTGTTGGCATTTTCCTCCAATACAAAGAAATTTCATCTATGTTGTAGATATTTTTTTGTTATAGCACTTGGTGATAAATTTATTTAAAGTCTCTTTGGAACAATCTTCTAATTCAGTGTCAGCAAACAGTTCTTCACCTTGAGTGTCCAATTCCCCAATTCAATGCCTAGATATAAAGTGCATAATCCAGCCAGAAGAATAATGGGTAGCTTTGAGAATTGAAATAGTGAAAGCAGCAGAGGATGAAGTACGTAAAAAGATGATGACTAGTAGAAATCCTTGGGTAACACAAGAGATATTGAATTTAACTGATGGCAGGAGAAAATATTAAGATGCTGTGAATGAAGGAGGTGAAAAGGAACAGAAACGTCTCAAAAATGAGATCAATAGGAAGTGCAAAATGGCTAACAGGAATGGCTGGACGACAAATGTGAGGATGTAGAGGCATATATCACTGGGAGTAATAAAGTTGCTGCCTATAGGAAAATTAAAGAGACCTTTGGAGAAAAGAGAACCACCTGTATGAATATCAAGTGCTCAGATGGAAAACCAGTTCTATGCAAAGAAGGGAAAGCAGGAAGTTTGAAGGTTTATATAGAGAGTCTATACAAGTGCCATGCACTTAAGGGCAATATTATGTCAATGGAAGAGGATGTAGACGAAGATGAGATGGGCAGTATGTTACTGCATAAAAAATCTGACAGAGCACTGAAAGTCCTAAGTTGAAACAAGTTCCTGGGAGTAGACAACATTCCAATAGAACTACTGATAACGTTGGGAGAGCCAGCCATGCACGAAACTCTTCCATCTGGTGAGCAAGATGTATGAGACAGGAAAAATACCCTCAGACTTCAAGAAGAATGTAATAATTCCAATTCCTAAGAAAGAAGGTGCTGACCGGTGTGAAAATTAGTGAACTGTGGTGACTCGCCAATCTTTCAAAGTGCCGTTGTGCAGTTACGCGCGTCCTCTTCATGTGGCGCTGTCTGCCAGCCATGCAGCAGCAGCGCCACCTAAGCGGCCACCCAGCCAGCAGCCGCGAGACTTGGACTCAGTTATTATTTGACTGTTAAAGTGACACACATCTTACTCTGTTTACTTGATCTGTGACTTTCATGTGTTGCATTGTCCTTGAAACATATTTGTTCAACTTGAAGTTATAACATGAACTATCAGTTTAATGAGGCACAGTTTCAAAATAATAACTCGATTTCTTTATAAAGAAATGCAAAAGCTAGTATAAGCTGACCTAAGGGAAGATCAGTTTGGATTCCAAAGAAATGTAGGACTACTTGAGGCAATAGTGACTCTACAGCCTATCTTATTTATATGATTTGTAGACTTAGAGGAAGCTTTTGACAATGTTGATTCGAATACTCTCTTTCAAATTCTGAAGGTGACAGGGATAAAATACAGGAAGAAAAAACCAGTACAAGATTTGAGTGGCACAAATGGGAAGCAGTGGTTGAGAAGCAGGGGAGACAGTGTTGTACACTATCCCTGATGTTCAATCTTTGTACTGAGCAAGTGGTAAAGGATACAAAAGAAAAATTAGGAATAGGAATTAAAATCCATGAAGCAGAAATAAAACCCTTGAGGTTTGATGAAGACATTATAATTCTATCAGAGACAGAAAAGGAGTTGGTAGAGAAGTTGAACAGAATGGATAGTGTCTTCAAAGGAGGATATAAGATGAACACCAACAAAAACAAAATGAGGATAATAGAATGCAGTAGAATTAAATCAGGTGATGCTGAGGTAATTAGACTGGGAAGTGAGACACTTAAAGAAGTAGATGAGTTTTGCTATTTGGGCAACAAAATAACTGATGATGTTCGAAATAGAGAGGATATAAAATGTCGGCTGGTGATGGCAAGGAAAGCATTTCTGAAGAAGAGATATTTGTTAACATCAAGTATAGATTTAAGTTTCAGGAATTCTTTTCTGAAAGTATTTGTACAGAGTGTAGCCATGTATGGAAGTGAAACATGGGCACAAAGGAAATAGCAGCTCTTGAAATGTGGTGCTACAGAAAAATGCTTAAGTTTAGATAGGTAGATCATGTAACTAATGAGGATGTACTGAATAGAAGTGGGGTGAAGAGCAATTTGTGGTACAATGTGACTAGAAGAATGGATCAGTTGTCAATTGGTAGGGCACTTTCTGAGGCATCAAGGGATCACCAATTTAGTATTGAAGGGAAGTAAATCATAGAGGGAGAATGAGAGACGAATACACTAAGCAAATTCAGAAGGATGTAGGTTGCAGTATTTACTCAGAGATGAAGAGGGAAGAACAGGATAGAGTAGCATGGAGATCTGCTTCCAGCCAGTCTTTGGACTGAAGACCACAACAACAAGCAACAAGCCAGCCAGTAGTCACTTTAAAGTCAGTATTATCCCCAAGTTTCTTATTCAGTGAAGCACTTTTTCATAACTCAAAGGGCCACTTATGGACTGTACCTGCGTGAACCAAGTGTACACTGCAGTGTCTAAATTCTGATTTTCTGCCATTTTCATCATTTTTCTGTGTAAGATTCCATCTTCACTGCCAAGTCACTTGGCAAGTTTTGTAATAGTGTTACATTCTTTTTAATATCCATTCTTGTGGCATGCCATATACCCTAGCTAAGCTTGATCCACTAGCACCATTCCTCAGTTAGCCAAATATTTTAAGTTTATTGGAAATATTGAGAACAACTCATTTACATTTATTAACTGTTGTGAACAGTATAACTACAGCATATTTCAAGTGAAGGCTAAAATGCCACTCATGGATGATGACTAGAGGATTGAGTTCAGGCAAGAACTAGTGGTCACTAGCGGAAAAGTATGATGTACAAATTTAAGTTTATTGACTGAGACCCTTTCATATAATCACTGTTTCAGTTGATTCACAACAAGTTATCAATATCCGACTCTATAATATGTCATGTTTACCAAGAACACCTTGTAAATACCTTTTCAAGGAATTTTTCATATTAACTGTTTCACAATATGTCTATTAGCCTATGAACTTCATCATAAAAATTCAATCAGGATTTGAGGTGAGTACGATGTTCATAGCTGTTATACTAGAAGAGAAAAATACCTTTATTACTCTTCAATTGACACTGTGCAAAGCTCATTCCATAAGGAAGATATAAAAATAATTTTATTTGTTAATTTATGTACTAATGTCATGACTGATTTGGCATGGAACAGAATTTTAAGGGACCTATTTGAGAGCTACAAACTTATGCAGATATCTTACTTTCAAGCTAATCTGTAGACTAGCTTAAACCCAATCTTTCTCCTTTTCTACAGACAGAGCACAAGCTTGGCTTGCATTCAGGATGGGAAGGAAATTGGCTGTGGCATTTCAAAGGAATCATCCCAGCACTTGTCTGGAGTAATTCATGGAAATAATGGAAAATCTAAATCTGGATGGTCGGTCATTGGTTTTAACCATCATCGTCCTGAATGGGAGTCCAGTGTGCTATGTAGTGCGCCACCTTGCTCAGTAATATATAGAAAAGTAGTAACACACACACTGATTAAACACTGCAGAGTCAAAGAAACTGGTACACCTGCCTAATATCATGTATGGCACCAGCGAGAATGCACAAGTGCCACAACGCAATGTGGCCTGGACTCGACCAATGTCTGAAGTAGTGATGGAAGGAACTGACCACATGAATACTGTTGGGCTGCCCATAAATCTCTAAGGGGACTAAGGGGTGGAGATCTCCTCTGGACAGCACATTGCGAGGCATCCCAGATACTCTCAAGACTGTTCATGTCTGGGGAGTTTAGTGATCAGTGCAAGTGTTTGAAATCAGAAGAATGTTCCTGGAGACACTCTGTAGCAATTCTTTTTATGTGGTGTGCTGCATTGTTCTGCTGGAATTGACCAAGTCTGTAAGAATGCACAATGGTCATGAATGGATGCAGGTGGTCAGACAGGATGCTTATGTACATGTCACCTGTCAGAGTGATATCTAGACATATTAGGGGTGCAATATCACTCCAACTGCATATGTACCACACATGTCACACATCAGGAGGAACACCACTGTGCCTCTCTAAGAAATGGGAAGAATTGGCTTATTTCTCAGGTAGCCACCATACTTGCTGACAATGGTCATCTAGGGTAGTACAGAAGCACGATTCATCACTGAACAGAATGTGACAGTTTTCATCAGCAGTCAAAACTACCTGGTACAGCACCACTCCAGACACAAATGTTTGTGTTGTGGTGTTTTAGCAGTCCACACAAAGGACAGCAAATCCCTACTCAAGATGCTGCTTTCCTATGACCAGTGGTACAGGATGACATAGAATGTTGCAGATAGTCCATTTCTTGTGGATCTTCAACTTTATCTTATGTAGTTTACAGGTGAATGGCCAGACATCAGTGTCCAGTGAGCACAGTATTTCAGTGAGCAACCACATTGCGATCATCAGATGCACTGATGAACTGACTGCTTAGGAGCTTGTTCATGGTCTGCACTCAGGTGTGGACGTGCATACAGCATCTCCTGCCTCATCTCCTACTCCATATTGCTCCATCGAAGGTTTATGACCCAGTGACTTGTGCTGGTGATATCTCCAATTTCTGTTGCTCTGTATGACTCTGAAGTCAGTTTGTAATGGGATACCACTGCACTCTTCTGTGTAACCTAGTCCTGATTTTCCCCACATATACCAATGCCCATTGTATCCCAAAATTTCCTATCGAAACTTAATCTATTCATGGGATATCTATTCCTGTCTTTATCTTGTTGCTTGTATGGTTCAAAGTTTATCCTTCTCTCATAATTCTTTTGTGATAATTAGCCTGATTTCTTCTATTTTTCCCCACACCAAAGTGACTAGATCTCAGTTGGGGGATCCCTCTTGTACCTCATCATTACCCCTATTTTCATATCTACTGTAGTTAAATGGTTTGGCGTTTCCTTCCAATGATCTGTTTAAATTTTCTTGTATTCTTTCTCATTAATATTTCTGTCATTCGAATGTGGATCACTTTTCTGATGTCTTCCCTCATAATTATACAGATAATTTCTTCCCCGTTTCCTTCTGTAATTACCCACTCTTGCGCTGAGTCACACTATGGAAATTCTGATTAAAAACTATGTACATAATTTCTCTCTAATCCCCTATCCAGTTTATCTACATATGTCAGAAACCAAAATAGAATCGTCTGCCCCATAAACTAAACCCTGTTGCACGTTCCTTGGTAATCTGCTCTTTCATACACCTTTTTGTGTAAGCTCATCAAATGATTGATCTAGGATTTTTAATTTTCTCAGGTGCTTCTCTCAAAAATCTTTCATGTTGCCATTCACTTCTCACTAATTGGTCCATTTATGAATTAACTTTTGATACAAGCATGTTCAGTTTCTGACAATTTATTCAGAAAGCTGTTTTCAAAAGCACAATATGTCATTTCTGCATGAATATATTGGTTAGTCCAAGAGAGTGCTTCCTCATCCAAAGACTCTTTTACAAACTTTTTCTTAAGCAAATCAGTCAAACAACTATCAAAATTATGACAAAAATGTTGAGAAAAGTCAACTATGTTAAGGTTATTATTTCCTCTAAAACTTTTAATTGGCACATTGGTGCTCATCCCACTACTGTTACTACTGAAACTTCTAGTTACAAAATTTTCCTCCAATTCAGATAGTTTTCTAAGAATGTAAACTACTTTACAATCACATGGAATTACATTACAACTTTCTCTAGTGCAACAACTTTATCATTAACTACCTACTTTTCAAGTTATTAATTTTACATTCAAGATTATTGTCATTTTGATCCATTTCTGATCTTAATACCCAGCCTTCTTGTTTCATCACATTGTGCATTATTTCAAAAGTTTTCCAAATTTCTCAACTTTATCAGGACAATTTTGTTTTAATTTCAGTCACTTCACGTATAAGAGAATCAATCTGTACATTGATTCATTTGTCCCCTGAGTGTGCAACTAATTTATATTTATTAAGATTCCCTATTGTTTCAGGCACTTGAATGCCAGTCTCCAAATTTCATTCCTCAATTCCTTTAACTTGTCATATTTAGCAGTGATTTTACCACCCCTATCACTTTTTATTGTTTAAATCCTACCAATCAAATCTTCATTTAGTTTGCTTTTTAATGCCTCAGTTCTACCCCGCCCCCTCCCAAATTCTTATTCAGATCCCTGTTGCATTTTTCTAGTTTTTCTTCAAAAAGCTTGGTTAGTTGTCAAAACAAACTATACTAATAGTTCCCCCTGATAATCCTCTGTGACTGAAACTTCGGAATGGACAGCAAGCACTACTAACATTCCTGCCTACTGCTCCTTTGTCTTGCCTCTGATTTTGTTCCAACCTTGTCATTAAAAACAATTTCTATCTCCTAAGGCTATTCGTAAGTTTCATACTGTCATTGATAACTGGTTTTTTTAATAACTGTGTATGTAATGGGGAGCAGTCGTTGTAATTACAATGATGTGATCACTCGCACTCTTAGCACTTAATATGAGTACTTTTATTCTTGCAACGTACACACAATGCGTTTAACATAGAACATGTACTACAGAAAACTCATCTGGCAAAGATACAGTTGTTCTTGCTGTGGTAGGGCAGCGATGTTATTGGGGGATAGAGTGCTTCTAAATCCCCCCAGAGGACCCCCCCCCTCAAATCACCAGAGTGCAGCATGGTGACTAGTGTACATCATTATGTGTTGTCCTGCTGGTGATGGGTAATGCCAACATATTGTAGTCTGCCAGGTACCTGGGTGCCTGTAAAGTGTGGCTGGCCTGTGATGTCAAGTAGTGGTGCCATTGGCACAGTGGCGATGTCCATTGAGGTGTTGGTGGCTGTTAGTGCGCCATCCAGTATTATAAAATTCTCTGGGGCCGACAAGAGCAGGTAGCCGTCCAAAGAAAGAGTAGATTTCAGACCTGCTGAGTCAATCGTAGGTGGAAGGGGCGTGCAGTGCTCTAATGACCTCAAGACCATGCTATAGCCTGACTGTCTATTGTTTAATTTGCACCTGAGCATGACATGTGTACATGATTGGAGGTACTTGTGCTCAAAGATGGTTGGTTTGTTGTGGTGGGATGGCGATGGGATGTGGATGTGGTGGATGTGGTTCCTGACATGTTTTACTAGGTTGACATCCACAGGGTCGGTGGTTTGTGGTACAAACTCTGTTGGGAGGGTGATTGGTTCCCCATAGAGCACCTCTGCAAGCGGGGCACCCAGATCATCTTTGTAGGCAGCTCGTATGCCCAGCAGCAACCAGGGGAGAGCCTCCGTCCACTTTTGGTTGTGGTGTATGAGTGCAGTGCCACTGTTCCACAAGTTCATTGGACTGGGGATGGGAGGCCATTGTGTGTAACTGGTGGCACCCACAGAGGTGGCAGAGCTCAGAGAACAGTGTCAACTAAAACTGCTGGCCCTGGTCTGTTGTCAGGGACTCTGGGCAGCCAAAGTGTGCAGTCCATAATGTGATGAAAGCTTGGGCGACGGTGTCAACTGAGTTATCAGTCAGAGTGTGGCCTCCACCCATCAAGTTGTCCTGTCTATGGAACATGTACTTGTATCTGTCTGAATGTGGGAGGGGCCCCACCGGGTCTATGTGGACATGTAACAAACAGCCCTTCAGGCTGGAGAATTTCCCGAAGGGTGGCTATGCATGACATTCTGTCTTGGCCCATTGGCATTGGTTGCAGGCTCTCGTCCATGCAGTGCTGTCCCAGTTAATGTTAGTCCAAAAGAAACTATCTGTTATCGGTTTTAGTGTCGGGCATACTCCGGGGTGAGACAAGTTGTAGAGGAGGTCGAAAACTGTCTTCCTGAAGTTCTGTGGGATGACAGGTCATTGTCTACCATGGGATACGTTGCAGCAAACTAGTTTTGTTGTGCCTGCAATGGTGCACTTCTTGAGCTGGAGGCCTGTTGTGTGTCCAGATAGCAGGTTTTGAAAGTTGGTGTCAGTTGCTTGTGCCTCCAATAGTTGGTCAAAGTAATGGTGTGCCGATGTGGCAGCGAGTCATGAGACGAAGTCAGCCAGCATGTTGTCTGCTCCCTCATACATAGTGTAAGTATGGTATTTAACAGCGTCTGTGTAGATAGTAAGCTGACAGCCCTCAATGTCATGTGGGAAGTATTGAATCACTTTGTATATCGTCAAAAGCTCACAGTCAAAAGTTGACCACATATTCTGGGAGTCAGTAAGTTTCCACAAGAAAAGCCATAGGGGTTGGGTTGCACTGGGGACTTCCTATTGTAGCACTGCCCCAATCGCTCGGTCGTTGGTGTCGGCTATCATAACCATATGAGTGTCCATGGATGAAAGTGCCAGAGCGGTAATCTGAGCCAGCTCTGTTTTGATGTTCTCGAAAGTTCCTTGCAAATCAGGAATACAAGTGAGCTTATGTTTGCCTGATGTGTTCTTGCCACAGAGTGACTCTGTGAGCAGGACGAGTGTCTCTGTGGCATGGGGGAGTTGTTGTATTAAAAATTAATTACCCCTAAGAAAAGGTGGAAATTTTGATAGTCCATTCTTGATGGTAGGTCCATACTTCATCTCTGTTTTCTGGGGTGGGATGGATGCTCGAAGTGTTGACGAGCTGGCCTATGAATGTAACACATTTTTGCCAGAGTTGGCATTTGTCCTCATTGACAACAACAGCCCGCTCTGCTAGTTTGTTGAATACTACTTGCAGGTGTTTCTCATGACCTTGAGTTGTTTCTAAGAATATATGTACATCATCCAAATAACAATAGCAAAAGAGCATGGTAAAAAAACAACCCGTCAATGAACCACTGGCCAGTCTGGGCTACGTTCTTTAGTCTGAAGAGCATAAAGAGGAACAAATAGGCCAAAGGGAGTAATTATTGCAGTCTTTGTGATGTCCTTCATGGCCATTGGGATCTGCCAACTATCTCTTTTAGAGTCGATCACGCTAAGTATGGTTGCACTAGCCAGTTGCCGGAAGAATTCCTGAATATTGGGAATGGGCTAACTATCAGTGATGGTGTACACGTTCAAATGTCTGTAGTCTCTGCACATGCACCACATTTTATCTTTTTCCATTGTCATTGTAGTCAGTGAGGCGCACACACTGTGTGATGGCCTAATGGTGCCCTCATGTAACAGTTCCTTGATCATTGCCTCGGCCACCTTTAGTTTGTGAGGGACAAGGTCGTGGGGCTGGTGTTGGACCAGTGGACCTAGGGTAGTATTAATTCTCAGCGATGGAGTTGTTGTTCAGGTGAATACGATAGGCATTGCAGTATGAGCATCTTCGCTGTCTCATATCTGCCAGTGGTTGGTGCATACAGTAGGACATCACAGGTAAGATTGGTGTTGGTAGGGAGGTGGTTCAATAGCACCAAAAACTTGTCACAGTCATCTGTGATCCTGGCCAACTGCATCATGCACTCGCAGAGTGTGAACCATTCTTGCAGGGAATCAACTTCTAGCGGTGGCAGATGTAACTCGGTGTGTGGCTGGCTGTAATCTGCCTAGTGGTGAGTGACCAGGACCTGTATGAGGTTGTAATCATGTGAAGTAAATGGTGCAGATTCATGAAAACCTTTTGGTGGCACTGATAAAGGCGGCGGCTGGAGCTGTGGCACGGTAGTTGCTGTAGGTGTATTGGTAATGAGAGAGTCATGACCGGTTATCACAGAATGTGGCATGTGTGTCACAGCTGGTGCATTGGCGTCATTAAGGATGGTGTAGTAGTGGGGAAGCAAGGAATACAGTGTGGTGGACAGGGTGGCGGATGGCACATCAGTGTAGATCACTCAACCCGGCAGCTGTTGAATGTTGTCCTTGTGATCACACAGTGTGATTCGTAGTTGCAGTCAGGCTCGCCATACTGATATGCTGTTCTCACGAGGTGTGAAAACTCTGTGCTGTTGCAGGTAGACATGGTATGCCTGCTATTTGAATGACTTCATGTGGCAGGTGTGACCCAGAGCATGACACGACTGTTGTCAATGTGACGTCATCGTCATGACGTGACCTCGGGCACAGTACACAGTTAACAAGTGTGACGTCACCCGGGTGATGTATGGTATAACATAGAATGTAAATTTCAGGTTTAGGCCATGGAAAAGCATGGTCTGGCATAGGTAGGTCACTTGTAGGATGGATTTGTCTGCAATAACCTGCAAATATCAGTTCTCTGCAGTGGAAGGTGGTCATACATGGTGGCGATTGTTGGTCAACAGTTGCAGTACTCTGGAGTATGTCTGTCCATAATGTCAGTATGCGCTGAATCATTAGAATGAAAGTGAATGGGTTGTAGTTCATTAACAGTGTCACTGATCAGTATATTACTAGCACTGGTTAGTTGGGAGGTGGAGATGGCAGCAGGCAGCCATTGTACACAGTGCACACCTGTTGATGTACCACAGTTAATTAATGGTGTGGCAGGCTTCATCTCACGATTTTCAGTGCTAACATAGTACTTGACCTGTGGTTTAGTGTGTTCATCTGTTTGGCGATAGGTAACAATGCCCTGGTTTGGTGGTTGTTGAAACAATTGTAACACTGAATGAGATTTTCACTCTGCAGTAGAATGTGCACTGATATGAAACTTCCTGGCAGATTAAAACTGTGTGCCGGACCGAGAGTCGAACTTGGACCTTTGCTTTTCACGGGCAAATGCTCTACCAACTGAGCTACCCAAGCACAACTCACGCCCTGTCCTCACAGCTTTGCTTCCACCAGTAGGAGCCCTTGTTTTGTTCAAGACACCTTCAAGACTACCTTCAAGTTTGTGAACAAATATATTTATATATACACTCCTGGAAATGGAAAAAAGAACACATTGACACCGGTGTGTCAGACCCACCATACTTGCTCCGGACACTGCGAGAGGGCTGTACAAGCAATGATCACACGCACGGCACAGCAGACACACCAGGAACCGCGGTGCTGGCCGTCGAATGGCGCTAGCTGCGCAGCATTTGTGCACCGCCACCGTCAGTGTCAGCCCGTTTGCCGTGGCATACGGAGCTCCATCGCAGTCTTTAACACTGGTAGCATGCCGCGACAGCGTGGACGTGAACTGTATGTGCAGTTGACGGACTTTGAGCGAGGGCATATAGTGGGCATGCGGGAGGCCGGGTGGACGTACCGCCGAATTGCTCAACACGTGGGGTGTGCGGTCTCCACAGTACATCAATGTTGTCGCCAGTGGTCGGCGGAAGGTGCACGTGCCCGTCGACCTGGGACCGGACCGCAGCGACGCACAGATGCACGCCAAGACCGTAGGATCCTACGCAGTGCCGTAGGGGACCGCACCGCCACTTCCCAGCAAATTAGGGACACTGTTGCTCCTGGGGTATCGGCGAGGACCATTCGCAACCGTCTCCATGAAGCTGGGCTACGGTCCCGCACACCGTTAGGCCGTCTTCTGCTGACGCCCCAACATCGTGCAGCCCGCCTCCAGTGGTGTCGCGACAGGCGTGAATGGAGGGACGAATGGAGACGTGTCGTCTTCAGCGATGAGAGTCGCTTCTGCCTTGGTGCCAATGATGGTCGTATGCGTGTTTGGTGCCGTGCAGGTGAGCGCCACAATCAGGACTGCATACGACCGAGGCACACAGGGCCAACACCCGGCATCATGGTGTGGGGAGCGATCTCCTACACTGGCCGTACACCACTCGTGATCGTCGAGGGGACACTGAATAGTGCACGGTACATTCAAACCGTCATCGAACCCATCATTCTACCATTCCTAGACCGGCAAGGGAACTTTCTGTTCCAACAGGTCAATGCACGTCGGCATGTATCCTGTGCCACCCAACGTGCTCTAGAAGGTGTAAGTCAACTACCCTGGCCAGCAAGATCTCCGGATCTGTCCCCCATTGAGCATGTTTGGGACTGGATGAAGCGTCGTCTCACGCGGTCTGCACGTCCAGCACGAATGCTGGTCCAACTGAGGCGCCAGGTGGAAATGGCATGGCAAGCCATTCCACAGGACTACATCCAGCATCTCTACGATCGTCTCCATGGGAGAATAGCAGCCTGCATTGCTGCGAAAGGTGGATATACACTGTACTAGTGCCAACATTGTGCATGCTCTGTTGCCTGTGTCTATGTGCCTGTGGTTCTGTCAGTGTGATCATGTGATGTATCTGACCCCAGGAATCTGTCAATAAAGTTTCTCCTTCCTGGGACAATGAATTCACGGTGTTCTTATTTCAATATCCAGGAGTGTATAAAGATGGTATCTGTTCTTTTGGACATGTCCGAAAGAACATATACCATCTTCATATATATATATATATATATATATATATATATATATATATATATATATATATATATATATATATATGAAGTGCCAGAACTCTTACAGGAATCAGCAAAAAACTGAGAGTAATGAGTATAGTGGGCAGGGGCACTATGAATATAGTGTTGGACAATAAGTTGGGAATGTGGGTCTCACAGGAGGCATACCAGAGATAAGTCCCTGCCATCACACTATCCTCTGTGTCCTTGGTGGCTCAAGTGGATAGGGCATCTGCCATGTAAGCAGGAGATCCTGGGTTTGAGTCCCAGTCAGGGCACACATTTTCAACTGTCCCTGTTGACTTATATCAACGCCTGTATACAGATAGGGGTATTCATTTCATTGTAATGAATATATTTATGTTTGAATTTGGCCTACTGAAGAGGCATACAATGAATGTTTTTAATGAGGTTCGTTCTATAGGACAAATTTCAAAGTCAGGTTGTTTTTCTGACTTTTTCAAAGGTTCTAAGCAACAGTTATTGATACCATCTTTCTCAAACATACATTTTCCTCAATGAGCAGTTTCTTTTTAAAAGCAACTTGCATCTTCTTTGGGGGTAGATCATCTGATGATGTAGATCTTTCATTAGCTGAATATGCTGTCACTCTCACTGTTTCATTTTTTATCAATTTCTGGCTGTGTTGTTTCACCTCCTGTAGTTGTTATTACAGCTGCTCCTCCCTGAACACTTTCTTGTGTAATCAATGTTTCTTTGTGTGATACTGCTGCTGCACCTCAATAAGTAGGTAGGAATAATATTCTGTAGGTCTCCTTTGTAGTTGGTGAAGAAATTGTGTAACATTTCTGAATTCTAGAGAAAACATTTTTCACTAACACTTTGGTATTCTGGCTGAGTAGTCATTTGCCCCATTTGCTTACATGAATTTTGTGCATTGCACAGTGGTTTCTTTCCAGACCATAAATAGTGAGGAAAAAAAAGCATTTGAAGTGGTATCGCTGATCTTACTGTAAGTCCTGTTTGGTTTTTGGCTCTCTTTATTTACAGTACACAAAAAGATTCAGTAAGGTCATGCCTTTGTTGTTTGCTTATCGGAATCAGCTTTTGATCGCCTAGTGTACATAGCCTGTCTCTTAAGATTCTCTTTGCTACTTTTATTTCAGTTTAATAGATGTCATCGTTTGCATTTTGCTCTCTTTTTCATGCAGTTTGCGTAAGTGCTGCCTTCCAATTGTTATTACCTAAGCTGCATATAATAATGTATGCCAAACTGTAATTTTCCAGTTTTGGACATTAAGTAGGTATATTTGTTAACTGAGTTGGTCATTTTCATTATTCTTACTTTTTTGTCTGATTTTTAAACATTGAGTGAAGCATGTAAAACAGATAGCAAGATTAACACGAGAACTTTTAGTGATTGACAAAAATGCTTCAGACAAAAGTTGCTATGGGTGATAGGGCGGATTATGCGGTGTTAACAGCCTTGAAGAGATACAACAGTCAACTCTCTTATATTAAATTGTGCTATGTTGTACTTTGGCTCCAGAACAGTATATATTGATATGAAAAATCAGCCAACCAATTGCAAATAAAGGTTTATTATCCCTTGATCATGGTTTCGATATTTGTAAAAGTATCTTCTTCAGAAACATTGGCACTAAAAATGTGTACAGCAGTTACAAAATGATTTTTACTAACAGAAAAAAAATATTAATAGAAAAACATTTCTGAAGTAAATGTAGTCATTTATTACATCACATGATGCACCAATTGATTAGATGAAGCTGAGCTCCTCTTGTCATAAATGAAATTGGTGAAACAAGAGTTACCACAAGCCATGGCTTTAGATAACGTGAGATTACATGTAACGTATTGTAGAAAGACTACTCAGTAAATGCCCACAGGTAGAGGCTCTTGTTATCATATAAACAGAATAGGTGTCTCAAAATAAAATACATGCATAAATTACATATACTTTATGCCAGAGACTAATTCAATTGCTAGAAATATACAGGCTCAAGCGAGCAGGAAAAACTGATCTACAGAGGGTGATGCTTTTGGCTGATTTTTCGATCTGTTCTGAATTACACAGTTGCTGTTTCACAGCCATGTTTAAGATTTTGAGCTATTGATGAGGTAGGTTATTTAATATAAATATTTTTTGATCTGGAAAGCAACAGATTAAAATGCATTTAAAATAGGCAATTTACTACTATTATTGTGTTGGGCTGAATAACACACCACTCTGAATTTCTTGCAACTGTTGATGGTAATATGAGATCATGAATTAAGATATTCTTAAACTGTTGTATATTGATCTTAGGGAAATAGGAAGGAACATTAGGATTGAATGACTATTTACAGTAAAGTCATTAGAGATGGGGCAAAACCTGAATAGGGTAAAAATGAGTAAGAAAATTAATTGCGTTCTTTGAAAATAAATCATGACAGCCTTTGTCTTAGTTAATAAATGGCAGTAATTGAAAACTAAAATCTAGATGGCCACTTGGTAATACAGAAACCATCATTCCTCCTGATAGTTAATTGCCCTTTGGATGATCTGATTAAAGTGTGGATTAACCTCATCCAGTACAATAATGTTGAGATTCACCAGCAGATATAAATACTGGGAATGTTGACACCTGCTGATGAAGTATGATACTGGTGGGTTAATAGGATCCATTAATGCGGTACATAAAATGAGATGATGGTGATGTGTTATTAAAATAAAAAAAATAGTTTGTTGTGCTGATTTATTACTATGGTTCCTATCACTGCATTTGTACACCATAGTTTATGCAACTACAATATGGTACTCTTAAAAAGAATCATCTGGGGAATTTATAAGGTCAGTTTCAAATACAAAATCAAAAGAATGTTGGGAAAAATCCTCTGTTACCATAAACTTCTGTAACTTCTCAACAACTAAGGTAAAAAAGGAAAATGGAAAGACCTGTTATTCTATAGCACACAATGACAACCATATAATATTTTGATAAAGAGTTGTGATGTCGTACAGGACTTAAAAACATGTCACATAATAATCATAGGTAGCTCTTTTCTTGTCATAAAATACAACAAATTCAATAGAAATTTGACTCACTGCAATGAAAATAACAAAAATACTGCAGATTTGTGGGTCACCTTTCCAGGGTAGTAAACAACAAGCACTGGATACTGGTTAATGCATGCTGGTTAATAGTACAATAATCTGTCATAGACAGATCATTATGTCTGCATTTAAAAACCAAATAAGACCAATTTCCTGTCACAATTAATAAATTAATCTCTGCCCAAGACCATCTACCATTAGGTAAAATGAAATTACAGCAATTATATGGAAGCTGAAGATATCTCCATAACCAAAGTGAGGAAATTACCAACACAACCAAATATTACAGAATTATTGTAAGAAATGATGAGTTTTTTTAAAGGCAGAAGCAAATTGTCTCCCTCTTTCACTTTTTGATTATACATGGTACTGAATTACTATGGACACTCTGTTTCAGGTTGATGCAGTGACTGGAGGGTGTTGTACAAAGGGCACAGCATAAGGTGTGGAGCTGAAGCATGAGTGCAGTCTAATAACAGATACAGTTTCTTGATTATAGAGAAACCCAAAACACACACTTGGAGTGAAGCCAGCGTCACAATGAGTGTAGCAGTAATATTTCTTTGATTTTGTGTAGTTTACTAATTCATGAAAAAATTTTATTCGTCATTCAGTAGAAAGCTTACATTTTATTGTTCAATATGCCTCCACATTTCATCATGTGTGTTCACATGAGTTTGCTTGATAAGATGTTTGTCAGAAAGGTTTTAAATGTTTTAGCTGCTTGTTCCTTATAGGCCAGCCACAAAAGTGTTAATGTTTAAAAAAATTCTATACTGAAATGCGTTAATGTCTTTACCATATTAGTAACAGTTTTTACCACTGGATCATCAAATATGTAGTAAAAATATTTTGCCTTGTCACATTATTTGGCTCTTCACTTGGCATATGTAAGACATTTTTTAAATTTTAATCTGTTTGTCTGTGTATGTCAATGAACACTCAAAATATGTAATTTGTTAAAACATCAATGCCGTAATGATGAAACAACTATTGTATGAAATATGGCACATATATTTAAGACTTAAGAAATTATTAATTCATTGCACGCAATTATGTATGCTATAAAATAGCACCTAGTCACTCAAGTATTATCTAAATTTTAAAATAAAACAGGAACACTTTTATTGTTTTATTTATGAATGATTCTTCTTATTCCATTACCCACTTCAGTGATATAATAAATGTTATAAATTGGGCTGCCATTCAATTCATTCCACTCTTACACTACAATTTTTTTATAGGCTACATACTTTTCTCAGCTAATCACTCAACATGACTTAAGCTTCACTTGAAAACTGTGCAGGGCCACCTTTATTTAGCCATTTTGATATGATCAGAAGCTGTTTTCAATACCAGCAGATTTCCTACACTGTATTAGGTATCATAATGTCTTGTATTTTTGTGTTTCCATGTTATTGTCCACCTCCCATAACCACACTATCTAAGTGTGTATGTTCACCTAATACATTCAAACCTTTGTTCCATTGATTAGTAACAACTATAATGCATGCCACTTTCATGTCTCCTACACATTATGTTCATTAGGATAGCGCATTGTCCATAGGGTAAATAAGCCATTTCACAGATAAATCCCAAACTTTCTTACTATTTTTATCATCACAATCATCAGCACTGAATAACAACTAATTATACATTTAACTATTCAGTCTAATAATTGCAGACCATTTTTGTATGGATGTCCAGTCATTGTTATTATTAGTTACATTGATGGAAATCTTGACCTGTTTTGCCTGTTACTGTCAAGAAAACAATGTAATTGGGATCTTAAGCCTATCGTGAATGGTGGAGTAGGGTTGGACAATGTAGAAAGAAAGCTATTTTTCTGTAAGTTGTGGCTCACACACATACAGCCAAAAAATAGTTGACATCATGACCTAGATAGCTATGTGACTCCTTTTTTTGAACCATTGATGCAAAAGTGTTTTGAAAACTCTGTACATAGTGGATATTGTCAGGATATGAGTTACATAAAAAAAATAATAAAAACCTATGTTGATATTTCTAACTCTGTATGTCACCAAGAACAAGCTGTAACAGTGTTGATGTTTCTTAAGGGCAGTGGCCCCCTTTGATGAATGAAGTGTGTACATGTTCTGTTCCATAGATGGGAAGTAGTAGATGCTGTACTTTGCCCATGTGTTTATTGCATAACAGTATAGAGAGTTATATAGCATAAAGTCCGACACGATAACTGAATGGTCAGTGTGACAGATTGCCATCCTACGGGCCCGTGTTCTTTACCTGACTGTCAGAGATCTTCTCTGCTCAGGGACTGGGTGTTGTGTTGTCTTCATCATCATTTCATCCCCATCCAGCATGCAGGTGGTGGCGTCGAATGTAATAAGACCTGCACCAAGGCTGCCGGACCTGCCCCACAAGGAGCCACCCGGCCAATGACACCAAATGCTCATTTCAATTCCATTTATGGCATAAAAAATGCCAAATATTTCGATAAACTTTTGGGCCTTGGTGCATCAGATTATATGGCTAAAGTTCCTGCTTGTCAATATGCTATTAGGTATCCTGGTCAATGTTATCCCCACAAAAATTTATTTTGTCATATGGTGTTTTACCTTTGAGAGACCAACTGTTTTAGTTGAATATCACTGAACAGAGGTCACATATAGACTAGCCATAGCGCAGTTACAAAAGATGCCATTTTTGAAGATATATATGAAGGACCCAGCTAAGTACACATGACGTAACAATACAGTGGCATATCTTGCAAAGAATAGTAATTGACATGTTGCATGGTGAAGAGATCCACCTGCATCACTATTTAATAATTCAACACCTGCATCCAGAAGATTACCTTCTACAGATGCAGTTTGTGGATGGATTCAACCATCATATTAACCGGATGATAACTTCTTAAAAGTTTTAATATGGTCTGATGAAGCAGTAGTAATCGATGAGGATAACTTCAATATGCATAATGCCACTATTGGTGTGCCGGCAGCTTGCACATCTCCTATAATCATGTATATCAGATTTGCTTTAGTCTGAATCTATAGGAAGTTGTATTTCCTAAATCAGTTGACTGTATCACCCATTTCGTGCGGTTCTAGGCGCTACAGTCTGGAGCCTCGCGACCGCTACAGTCGTAGGTTTGAATCCTGCCTTGGGCATGGATGTGTGTGATGTCCTTAGGTTAGTTAGGTTTAATTAGTTCTAAGTTCTAGGTGACTGATGACCTCAGAAGTTAAGTCACATAGTGCTCAGAGCCATTTGAACCATCACCCATTTCTCATAAACAATTTGCCTGAGGTGCTGGAAGATATTCCGTTTCACATTCTGAGGAGGTTGTAGTTACAACATAATGGGGCACTTGCGCACTCTGGAAGGAATATGTAGAGCTATTCCTGGAAATGGGTTAGTTACATAAGTCCAGTTTCATAGCCTCTGTATTTGCCTAATTCCTTTATATTTGTTCCTCCTGAGGCACTTGTCCTGGTGTGCAGATTTATTCTATTGGCAAGGAATGTACAAGACCTAGTAAAGGAACATCTAACTGCTCATGTAACTGTGTATGCAAGTATGTCTGAAATATTGCAGAGGAGCATGATCCAGTGAGTTACTAAATGTTTGGAAAATGCAAGGAGGCCACTTTGAGCAGTTGATATTAATGTCTTTCGAAATAACATTATTTTAAAAAAAATTTCTCCACATTCAGAAATCTCAAATATGAGTTATAATATGCTTCTGAAGATAATCATTATCTTCTTTATCATATATTATACTGTGAGAATCTGCTTTGAAGGCAGTGTATGTTTCATCAAAGACATGGTGTTGTGATAGTGTATTTGTACTATCTTAGCAGGCTGCAAATGTATTTCACCTTGCAGCTTATGCTGAATGTAGTTTGTATGTTTAACTTTTTAAATGATTTTTGTCCTATTACAGATAATTTTTGTTTAATATTATTACTATTATTATGTTTGCTATGCTCATAATTAAAATATTATAGTTGCAGGATATATATGGTTTAAAATATAGTGTATACTATATTATCATAGGAAAGGAAATAAAAGAGGACACCAAAATCGAGTTTCAAGGATCTCTGTATGCAGAATCTGTGTTGTTTGCCGTAGATGAGATTTTTTCTACAAGTAGGTCATAATCGATGATCAAAAAATAAATTCCATAGTTCTGCATCAGACAATATGAGCCTGTTAATATCTTCATCCTCCAATAAACTTTTTCTTAAAACTGTTAGCGGCTAGCAATTGTCTAATTGCTTAACACAGCATCATTAGTTTTTCTAGTAACCTGAAATGATCTGTTGAT
The DNA here is from genome assembly GCF_023864345.2 of Schistocerca serialis cubense. Taxonomy (NCBI): domain Eukaryota; kingdom Metazoa; phylum Arthropoda; class Insecta; order Orthoptera; family Acrididae; genus Schistocerca; species Schistocerca serialis. Next base: position 740,307,266 of record NC_064640.1, read on the forward strand.
AGAAGGGGGCAACTTCTTTTGCATGAACTGTATAGAATATTAACAGTACTTATCAATCCCCAATTTCTTGACACAAGAGGACAATGTAGGTGCGTGTCTATTCTGTGATGACTACAGTATTATCTGGCATTGTGGTTTTCAGGCAAGGAGCAAATGATGAACTGTATTACAAAGTTCCAAAGTGAAAAAAATTTGAAAGACCAAATTTGATACTTCAGCTTTATATCTATCATCAGACACCTTCACCCCAATATCGTTACTGAGCAGTTGAGTATGTAACTTTGAACCACTTACTTAATTTGTGACAGACCAAAACTAATTCAGATACTTGGTCAGTTGGAATAATAAAGTTTTGATTTTGAGTTCACTGAACACATCTTGAACTACTCTCCTTATGTTCAGTATCAAAATGTTGACCAGGTTCAATGGTATGTTGTGCGTCTTAATTATAGCTGTGAGCAATGACACAGGAAAAATTATATGGAATATGACAAGAATTATAAACAAAGAAATTAATATTCTCTAGCAGCTCAGTCCAGTGAAATGAATAAAGGTCATTACAATTCTGTCTAAAGTCAGTATAGCTGTCAGAATCTCATCTGTTCAAAAATGTGTGGATAGCCATCTATCTTGAACATACAAGGACATTGCTTCAGTTCGTAACATTTTCGATTCTTATGATGGTATTCCAGATGCTATAGATTTTTTTACTGATTGCCATTTTTTATTTGTAGTTCACTCTTACTATTTGAGTTTACATATTGTCATTTTTTCATTTGGAGATAGTGAGTGGAGCTGTGGACACTAGAAAATGGAATGCCATGTGGGAACATTTCTGACATATTCTTCTTTTTTGAGTTCAAAGAGAGGGATAACAGGAGTGGAGACAGCCAGAAACATTTGTGCTGCGTATGGGGATAGTACCATTGGACAAAGTATGGCAAGAAAATGTTTTTCCCATTTTAAGGACGATTGTTTTGACATTAGTGACACCCCACGTTCATTTAAACATGTCAATCTACAGTCACCCACATCAGTGTACTTGAGAACTGGCAAATTTGATGAACTGTTATGATTCCACCATGTTGACACATTTCCAAAGAATGGGGATGGTTCAAAATCGAGTGTATGGGTACTGCATGCTCTAAGCCAAAATCACAAAAATCAGTGGGTGGTCATATGTGCATCTCTGCTCGCTCATCACCAGTTGGCTCATGAACAACACCAACCATTCCTATCCTGCATCATTACTGGTGATGAGAAATGTTGTCGTTATGCTAACATAAAGAAAAGAAAGGAATGACTGAGCCCAAACAGAGCAGCAAATCCCTGCACAAAGACCTAAGTGCATCCACAGAAGATAATGTTATGCATCTGGTAAGACAGCGATGGTGTGATGTTCTAGGAATTGCTTTCCCAAGGTGTAACCATCACTGTTGACATTTATTGCCAACAGCTGAGATTTCTTGCAGACACAATCCATGCACAGTGATAAGGAAGACCACGTGAAGTGATGCTGCTCCACAGTAACGCCCGCCAGCATTCTGCTAGACTGACAAAAAACACCACACAGGTCTTGCGACCTCAGATTTTCACCTTTTCCACTCTCTGTTGAACAGCTTTCAGGAAACGTCCTTTCTGCATGAAAATATGCTATGAAAATGGTTTTATGAGTTCTTCAACTAAAAATCACATAATTTCTATAGTCGCAGAATCAAAGAGTTACTACAGCATTGGCAGACTGTTGTAAATAGTGAAGGAGCATACATTAGAGATAACCAAAGTCTATGTTCGAATTTATTCATCAACCCAATATATGCTAATTGGCAATACCAAATATCAAGGCAAAAACTTTATTTTTTATCCCTGTTAATGTAAATGACTTAAAAATAAACTTACAGAAATGGTGTACTGGTTACAAAAATTAAATTGAGATGTTTATTCAGTAAAAGGACACTGGCTAATTCATAGTGAACATGGATTAAGTGTACCTTATCAGTGCTAATTAACCTCATGTTATTGTAGAGGAAATCTTAAGTATGATGGTGTTTCAATCTTTATCAAACAAACCACTAATTTAGAATATGAAGTGTAGAAGCAGTTTTTGAAGTTTCAAAAATGCTGATTCTAAGTCAGGAACTAATAGCTGTATCACATAACACTCTCCTAGTAATAACATAGAATTATTTCTAGAAAATCTTGAAAAAATGATTATAATTCTCTTAAAATACTATAAAAATTTTTAAAAATGATATACCAGGAAGGAGCTACGTAAATTGGTCACAAATTGAAATTCATACAGGTTGTTGTTGTTGTTGTGGTCTTCAGTCCTGAGACTGGTTTGATGCAGCTCTCCATGCTACTCTATCCTGAGCAAGCTTTTTCATCTCCCAGTACCTACTGCAACCTACATCCTTCTGAATCTGCTTAGAGGATTCATCTCTTGGTCTCCCTCTACGATTTTTACCCTCCACGCTGCCCTCCAATACTAAATTGGTGATCCCTTGATGCCTCAGAACATGCCCTACCAACCAATCCCTTCTTCTGGTCAATTTGTGCCACAAACTTCTCTTCTCCCCAATCCTATTCAATACTTCCTCATTAGTTACGTGATCTACCCATCTAATCTTCAGCATTCTTCTGTAGCACCACATTTCGAAAGCTTCAATTCTCTTCTTGTCTAAACTATTTATCGTCCATGTTTCACTTCCATACATGGCTACACTCCATACGAATACTTTCAGAAATGACTTCCTGACACTTAAATCAATACTGGATGTTAACAAATTTCTCTTCTTCAGAAACGCTTTCCTTGCCATTGCCAACCTACATTTTATATCCTCTCTACTTCGACCATCATCAGTTATTTTGCTCCCCAAATACCAAAACTCCTTTACTACTTTAAGTGCCTCGTTTCCTAATCTAATTTCCTCAGCATCACCCGACTTAATTAGACTACATTCCATTATCCTTGTTTTGCTTTTGTTGATGTTCATCTTATATCCTCCTTTCAAGACACTGTCCATTCCATTCAACTGCTCTTCCAAGTCCTTTGCTGTCTCTGACAGAATTACAATGTCATCGGCGAACCTCAAAGTTTTCATTTCTTCTCCATGAATTTTAATACCTAATCCGAATTTTTCTTTTGTTTCCTTTACTGCTTGCTCAATATACAGATTGAACAACATCGGGGAGAGGCTACAACCCTGTCTTACTCCCTTCCCAACCACTGCTTCCCTTTCATGTCCCTCGACTCTTATAACTGCCATCTGGTTTCTGTACAAATTGTAAATAGCCTTTCGCTCCCTGTATTTTACCCCTGCCAAATTTAGAATTTGAAAGAGAGTATTCCAGTCAACATTGTCAAAAGCTTTCTCTAAGTCTACAAATGCTAGAAACGTAGGTTTGCCTTTCCTTAATCTTTCTTCTAAGATAAGTCGTAAGGTCAGTATTGCCTCACGTTTTCCAGTGTTTCTACGGAATCCAAACTGATCTTCCCCGAGGTTGGCTTCTACTAGTTTTTCCATTCGTCTGTAAAGAATTCGTGTTAGTATTTTGCAGCTGTGACTTATTAAGCTGATAGTTCGGTAATTTTCACATCTGTCAACACCTGCTTTCTTTGGGATTGGAATTATTATATTCTTCTTGAAGTCTGAGGGTATTTCGCCTGTTTCATACATCTTGCTCACCAGATGGTAGAGTTTTGTCAGGACTGGCTCTCCCACGGCCGTCAGTAGTTCCAATGGAATATTGTCTACTCCGGGGGCCTTGTTTCGACTCAGGTCTTTCAGTGCTCTGTCAAACTCTTCACGCAGTATCGTATCTCCCATTTCATCTCCATCTACATCCTCTTCCATTTCCATAATATTGTCCTCAAGTACATCACCCTTGTATAGACCCTCTATATACTCCTTCCACCTTTCTGCTTTCCCTTCTTTGCTTAGCACTGGGTTTCCATCTGAGCTCTTGATATTCGTACAAGTCGTTCTCTTATCTCCAAAGGTCTCTTTAATTTTCCTGTAGGCGGTATCTATCTTACCCCTAGTGAGTTAGGCCTCTACATCCTTACATTTGTCCTCTAGCCATCCCTGCTTAGCCATTTTGCACTTCCTGTCGATCTCATTTTTGAGACGTTTGTATTCCTTTTTGCCTGTTTCACTTACTGCATTTTTATATTTTCTCCTTTCATCAATTAAATTCAATTTTTCTTCTGTTACCCAAGGATTTCTACTAGCCCTCGTCTTTTTACCTACTTGATCCTCTGCTGCCTTCACTACTTCATCCCTCAAAGCTACCCATTCTTCTTCTACTGTATTTATTTCCCCCATTCCTGTCAATTGCTCCCTTATGCTCTCCCTGAATCTCTGTACAACCTCTGGTTCTTTTAGTTTATCCAGGTCCCATCTCCTTAAATTCCCACCTTTTTGCAGTTTCTTCAGTTTTAATCTACAGGTCATAACCAATAGATTGTGGTCAGAGTCCATATCTGCCCCTGGAAATGTCTTACAATTTAAAACCTGGTTCCTAAATCTCTGTCTTACCATTATATAATCTATCTGGTACCTTTTAGTATCTCCAGGGTTCTTCCATGTATACAACCTTCTTTCATGATTCTTAAACCAAGTGTTAGTTATGATTATGTTGTGCTCTGTGCAAAATTCTACCAGGCGGCTTCCTCTTTCATTTCTGTCCCCCAATCCATATTCACCTACTATGTTTCCTTCTCTCCCTTTTCCTACACTCGAATTCCAGTCACCCATGACTATTAAATTTTCGTCTCCCTTCACAATCTGAATAATTTCTTTTATTTCATCATACATTTCTTCAATTTTTTCGTCATCTGCAGAGCTAGTTGGCATATAAACTTGTACTACTGTAGTAGGTGTGGGCTTCGTATCTATCTTGGCCACAATAATGCGTTCACTATGCTGTTTGTAGTAGCTTACCCGCATTCCTATTTTCCTATTCATTATTAAACCTACTCCTGCATTCCCCCTATTTGATTTTGTTTTTATAACCCTGTAGTCACCTGACCAGAAGTCTTGTTCCTCCTGCCACCGAACTTCACTAATTCCCACTATATCTAACTTCAACCTATCCATTTCCCTTTTTAAATTTTCTAGCCTACCTGCCCGATTAAGGGATCTGACATTCCACGCTCCGATCCGTAGAACACCAGTTTTCTTTCTCCTGATAACGACATCGTCTTGAGTAGTCCCCGCCTGGAGATCCGAATGGGGGACTATTTTACCTCCGGAATATTTTACCCAAGAGGACGCCATCATCATGTAATCATACAGTAAAGCTGCATGCCCTCGGGAAAAATTACGGCTGTAGTTTCCCCTTGCTTTCAGCCGTTCGCAGTACCAGCACAGCAAGGCCGTTTAGGTTATTGTTACAAGGCCAGATCAGTCAATCATCCAGACTGTTGCCCCTGCAACTACTGAAAAGGCTGCTGCCCATCTTCAGGAACCACACGTTTGTCTGGCCTCTCAACAGATACCCCTCTGTTGTGGTTGCACCTACGGTACGGCTATCTGTATCGCTGAGGCACACAAGCCTCCCCACCAACGGCAAGGTCCATGGTTCATGGGGGGGGGTTCATACAGGTATTGATGGAAAATACAAATTTGTAAACTTTGGCAGCCGATGGATGAATATATGATGCTGCAGCATAATTTCACCCTGCAGCTGGCAAGTATAGTAAACACAGGACATGCCAGTATCAGAGCATTAAGTCTTCGTGAATTTCACACTATGTAATCAAGTGGACAGTAACTATGCCTCACAGACAGGTGCACAAACAATACATGCAGATGTTAGCATTTCAGAGTGGGTATGTTGCTGGGCTCAAAGAAATTGGTGGGAGTAATTGGTGAAATGCTCAACATTTGAATAGTGGCAATGCGATTATTTGACAATTTCAGCAGGAATGGGTAAACCATAGTCAAACATAGTATCAATAAGGAAGTGGTCGAGCTAGGAAGATGACAGAAAGTGAAGACAGAACAATTCTTAGAGGCACTCAGAGCACTGGAAGCAACAATATCATCGATCTGACATACAACTGCTATTTCACTGACCACAACAACTATTAATAGGTAGCGCACCGAAAAGGGGCTGAGGTCATGGTGTCCCTTGCCCCAAATGCCATTGACCTCTGTACACTAGCAAGCCCATTTGCAGCAGTGTTAGGTACATTCAGCCAGGAATTACAATGAATGGATTAGAATAGTCTTCAGGGATGAGTAACACTTTGAACTGACGCCCAAAGAGCAGCAAATACTTGTCTGGAGATAACCTGGACAGCAGTAGGATATCAACTGGACTGTCGTCCACCATATGGCCTGACAAGTGGGTATGACAGGCTGGGGTGCCACTTCATTTCATAGCAGCCACCTTTTGGTTGCTGTCTGTGGTATCCTTAAAGCACAGTAGTACATCAACTATATTGTATGCGCCATTTTGTTGCCCTTCCGTGCAAGCCATCCTGAACTTACATTCTGGTGAGATAACACCTATATGCATACAATGAGAGTTTCTATTGCTGGTCTTCATGCTTCCAAACCATACGTTGGCCAGCAAGGACGCTGGATCTCTTACAAGTATAGAATGTTTTGAGCATTATGGACAGGGCCTTCTATCCAGCTCTGGATTTCAGTGGTCTAATGCACCAGTTGGACAGAATTTGCCACAATATTCCTCAGGAGGACAGACAATTCTGTCAATCAATGCCAAACTAAATAACTGCTTAAAGAAGGGCTAAAGGTGAACCAATGAATTTTGGACTTCCTCAATTTGTAAAGCTCTGTCTCTCAAATAATTCATTCAGTTTTCCTGAAATTCTAATAATTTACTTCTCTGTAAATGCAAATCACATCTATCGATATCCATTCTATTTGGGTAATTCTTTCCTGGTGCATAATAATGGCAGAGTTATAATATTTAGTAATATTAACATAGACATTAGGTATAAGACTAAAAATATGTTGTACCTATTAGATATGTTAAGATCACTAGACTACTACTGTCTGTATGATAATCCCATCAGGCTCAATGAAAGCTTAGATAATATAATCTGCAACTTTCAACCAAGTAAAACTGTATTTAATACTACAGACCTCACGATTTCTGACCATGCTGGACGATGGCTTAGGCCCCCCTCTAAGCCACAAAACAGACAGTTCTTCACCTTAACTAGGAAGGGAAATCAGACCAAGCAATGAACATGAATTGAATCAGTTAAAAAACCATCGTAGATTCATCAACTGGGGTACAGTAGTCGATAATGTTATGTTTGCCAACGAATCAACACAGAAATTTTTAAAATTACTTGTAGAAAATCTTGTCACATGTCCCATCTATAACAAAAACCACACAAACAGAATCAGTCTAATAAACCTGAAGAACTGAGGGACTGGAACATGCCTCAGCTGAGCCAACTTAGTGAGGAAATGACTGAACACTGCGACAGATTGCAGCAGACTCTAGCTGAGAAGGAAGCTTACACAGCAACAAGAAGGATGTATAGATTAGAAATGAGAACAGTCAAAGGATACTTAATGACAACTATGTACTCAACTCAAAGTGTGAAGTAGAATGGAAAGTTATTAAAACAAAAGTAAGCTCTGAAATTAAACACAACATTTGAATCCAACCAGGCGCCTAAATGCACAATTTACCAGTCCTGGCACAAATAAAAAGTCTCGCTGAAGATGTAAATAATGCCAAATCTTTGGTCCCAGCTCTAGACAGCAAGCTATTGACAATTTCTGCTGGTCTTGTGTAACTTACTGAACAGTATGTGAAGCAGTTGTCAAACTTAGCAACTCAAAAACCAAAAGCTTCTATGGGTTCTCAAACTATGTAATAAAAACATTAAGAAAGAAATTTTACAGCCACTAACTCAAATCATCAACCAAATACTTCATGACGGGATCTCTCCAGATGGCCAAAAACTACTATTTTAATACCTACTCATACCAGAGGTGATAAAGCATCCCCTAATAACTCCCATGCCATCTCACTCACACCAATAATACCAAAGATAATAGAATATTATATGTACAGACAGATGGACCAGCATTTCAATGAGAATACCATACTTAGCTGTTAACAACATGGTTTCTTTTAAGTTTAAAGAAATAACCTCTGAAACCCTTCTGAATTTGAGAAAAATGTTTGATACTGACTCCCACAGCATACACTAATCATAAAGTGCCAATACTACAGAATTGGAGAGAATGCTCTTCACATTACTGAGTCACATCAAAGCAAGGGAGAACAGTCACTAACTATACTCAAAGATCAGAATGCTGATCTGCTACAAAAGGAATCCCACATGGCTCAGTACTCTGTACTTTCTTATTAATTGTGTGTATGAATGATTCACCCTCATTTTTATCATTTGAGTTCTTATTAGACATAGGTGATACAACTCTACTTATGCAAGTTGATGATCTGGAGGAGCAATGGACAATTGTATTATTGGTTTGAGATAAAGTGTTTACAAATTATAATAGAAGAGAAGTCATTGTTTTCAGTTTTAGTGTCTCCAATAAAGATTACAAAATAATTGACCTGTTGGGTTTCTACGTAGACCAGAAACTCAGCTGGATGAGTCACATAGAAAAACTGTGCTCGAAATTATCTTGAGTGATTTACTTGTTGTACAAACTGAGAAATAATTAAGCATAAACCTATTAGTGTATGGACATTTCACATTTTTCCACTCTTGCCTTACAAAAGGAGCTCTTCTACATGGTAACTGCCCCAGCTCAAAATTGTATTCAGATAGCAAGAAAAGGCTGCCAGATGTATAGCAGCACTTACCACAACAGAATCTTGTAAAGATTACTTCAAAGATCATAGTGTAATTGTAATTCCTAGCCTCTATATGTAAAGTTGCCTTCTCAATGTTAAAGATAAATTATATGATTTTAACCTTAGGATGTCTGGCCTCGAACACAACACAAGAACTGGACAATCAATTGATACACTCACAGTAAGCTAGTTAAGGTTCACAATAGCCACAAATATCTAGGCCCCAGATTTTTCAGTAGACTTTCAAAAGCTGTCCATTGTCTTAGCTACAGTACATTTAAAACTGTTTTAGAAGATTGGTTTGAGAGGACAGCATGCTGCTCCATAACAGAGTATGAGGAATCGAACTTAAGTGACTCAAAGTTCTAACTAATTACTGTCAGACAAAGTTGTAAGAAATCATTGCTTAAACGGTTATTGCGTATATAATTTTCACATACTAGGTAATGATGTTCCACTGATGTAAATATGATGAAGTTTTATGTGCCTCATTTCTCTTAGCCTTATATATAAATATTTCTACCAATAACATGTAAAATGTTTGAAGTGAACTAAACTGGATTCTGATCTCTATTCGCTAATGGTTCTCTCCTTATTCATATTATGTGACACAATTTTTTAATTAATGGATGGGTAGAGCCATAAAAAGATCGGTTTCCCCAATGCTGTATGTAGATTAATGGATTAATTTGTTTTTTTACCAGTCACACACAAAAAATAGGTGTAAGACAAGACAAGTAGAGTCACAAAATTTGTGACTGTTTAAAGATCACAAGATATTTCTGAGAAGAGTGGTCAGTCAGCTTTCGGGCACCTCAAGTGTCATTAATGGAAATTATTCTTCTCCTGAGCCATATCAGTGACTTGAACGTCCATACTGATTTACATAAAACAATATTATTAACAAAAGAAGTACAAAATGCAGATACCCTACATGTAGTTAGCTCTTTCATAAGTCAGCTCAGTAAATTGTCAACAATATATCAATTCACTACAAACCCTGAGAAAACAATATTAATAAATTTCCATAATAGTCAAAGCAGTATTCTGCATTAACCTGCCATCGTCAACAGTCAACCCATTGTAAATAAAGAAGCAATAAGGGTCTTGGTAATTAGATAGAATGTGACCATAAAGGGATAGGCACATTAAATACATCAATTCCAATATGTGAACAGACTGGTAAATTTTAATGTGTCTAAAGGGATCTAGGAACAAACAAATACTAATGTGTGCTTATCTGTATCTGGTTTGTAAATGGGTGATTTACCTAATTTTGGGGTACTGAATACACTGGTAGAATCAGTTTTTCTCTATGATGTCACATTTCCTAGATACACAGCAGAATAAAAAATGGTAATAGTAAAAATTGACACAATTAAGTCAAACAAAAATACACATTCAGAACCTTTTAAATCAACACTATTTGGTATGTATATATGGGCATGATGCCAATAAAAGGTCCAAATTAGTTCAGCACATATTTGCACCTTTAATCGTCTTTGGTTTTTTGAAAAATTCGATGCCAGAGCTTTCGTTTTGTTTGTTGTTTCGTCACTCTCCCTAACAAGACCTCAGCAGTAGTCACCCATTATCTAAGGGCTCCAATGGTCTTGGTGATGGTATTCTATGGTAAGAATGTCTCGGTGATAGTGTTCTCCAGGCTCATTGCTTACGGCTCCCAAATTTTCCAGGAAGAAATCGAGGTGAGAATGTAAAAAGTGAATTGTAAGCAACATTCTTATAATTTTCTAACAGTTCTTTCATAATGGTAACATAGTTTTGTCTTTTCTGTTACCCAAAAAGCCCTTCAAAATTGCTTTAAAGAAGACCAAGCACCTAATTGGATATCTGTGAGTTTGCTATCAAAGCTTGGATCTTTCAGAAATTTTCTTATTTGTGGTCAAACAAATATACCCTCTGTCAGCTTTACCTCACTTACTTTGGGAAACTTTTCTTTTAGGGTATTGAAGGCCTCACCTTCTTTATTCAGAGCTTTGACAAAGTTCTTGATAAGGCTCAATTTGGTATAAAGGGGAGACAAAATGATTTTACTCCCTCCCAGGGGACACTGCCTTATAGTAGGCACCTTCAGTGCCGGGTGGGAGGGTTTGTGAGCTTCGGTGAAGTCGAGAGCTATGCCGGCGGTAGCATAGCTACTGGCAGGGTCTCCCAAGCCGTACTAGTCTCGACAGAGGAGCTAGACAAAGTGTGTCCCACAACATAGGGCAGGGAGGGCTCAAGAGGTGTAGTGAAGCCAGCTTCCCTAGAGGAGTAAACATCATAGAAATCCTGGTCCTCCAGGTTGGGGGTTGGGCATGGGGCTAATAACCCCATACTGTTAAAAAAAGAATATTATGGAAATTCAACAGAAGCCACGGAAACTGGATGGAAATCATGTATCACGACCCCGGCAAAGGAAACGGATAAAAGATCTAACTGTAGCATCGTGGAATGTGAGGACAATGCTTCAACTTGGAAAAATGAAAGAAATAGCCAATGAAATTTTAAAATTCAAATATTATATTGTAGGGCTACAGGAAATAAGATGGCAGGGGAATGGGCAGATAGATAAACCTGATTACTCATTGGTATATAGTGGACCAGAAGAAAGAACAGGCCAACTTGGAACAGGGTTTATAATAACCAGAGAAGTTAGGAAAAGCCTTCTATAATTTGAACCGATAAATGAAAGGATGTGCAGACTCAGACTAAAAGGTAAATTTAGGAATATATCAATAGTTAATGCACATGCACCAACAGAGGAAAAAGAGGATATAGTTAAAGAACAGTTCTATGAAGACTTGGAAAAAGTATGCTGTGCAGTACCTAAATATGACCTGATGCTAGTAATAGGAGATTTTAATGCAAAAATAGGGAGGAATGAACATCCGTATGGAGTTCCTGGAAAATATTCACTACATGAAGAAAACAATGAGAATGGAGACTTACTATGCCAATTCGCAGCAAGGAATAATATGATTATTAAAAGTACCTGCTTTCCACATAAAAGGATCCATCTGGGTACTTGGAAGTGTGCAGCCAATGGAGTAGTCAATCAGACTGACCATATTTTAGTGATTGCACTCCACTCCACGTCAGTTATGAATGTACGGAGCTGCAGAGGACCAAACTGTGATTCAGACCACTTTTTGATAAAATCAGTCTTGAGAGAGAAACTGTCACTAACAAAGGGCAACAGAATGGGAAAGATGATGAAATGGAATACAGACAAACTGAACATTCCTGATGAAGTAAAAAAATACCAAACAACACTAAGCAGAAAGTTGAGCAATGAAGAGACCACAGTAGGAGCAGATGAAAGGTGGAACCGGTTTGAAAAAGCCATTAAGGATGCTGCAGAGGAAATAATGAACAGAAGAACCCAGGAGTGGTTTGATGAAGATTGCAGGTCAGCAATAGAGGAAAAGAACATGGCAAGAACAAAAGTGCTACAGAGAGAAACCAGAAATAATGTGGAACAATATAGAGAATTAAGGAGAAGAGCTAACAGACTCTGCAAGAGAAAGAAAAGAGAGTGGAATAAGAAGAAATTTCAAGAACTTGAAGAACTAAAGGAACAGAGTGATATAAGAAAGTTCTATCATGCCATAGGCAAAATGAAGAATAGATTCCAACCAAAAACAACGGCCTGTTCCAGTAATGATGGGAAAATGATAAGGGAGGAAGAACAGATAGTGGGAAGATGGGCAGAGTATTTCAAAGATACACTAAGCACCAGCCTAGAAGATGAAGAGACAGCTGCACAGGAGGGAAGAGTGGAGCTGGAAGTAGACAATGAAACCAATGAGGCAAGAAAGCCAACACTACAAGAGATCTCCCAGGCTGTGCAGAAGTCAAAAAACAACCGAGCCCCTGGGGAAGACAGTATATTTGCTGAATTAATAAAAACTGGTGGTGAGGCTGTAATAAAGGAACTGCACACATTAATATCAGATATATGGGAAACAGAAACTATGCCAGATGATTGGAAAATTGGAATAATAGTCCCCATTTATAAGAAAGGGGACAGAACAGCATGTGAAAACTATAGAGGTGTAACACTCCTAAGTACAGCTTATAAGATCTTCCCAAGTATATTAAACGAAAGGATACAGAAGTGTGCAGAAGGCATACTAGGGGAATATCAGTGTGGCTTTCGACCAGGCAGAGGAACAACTGATCAAATATTTGTGATGAGGCAAATGATGGAAAAGTTCTATGAATATGATATAGATCTGCATTTCTTATTCATCGATTTCAAACAAGCCTTTGACAGCATAAATCGGCAAGAACTATACAGAGTACTGAAAGAAGTTGGTATATGTGCTAAATTAATAAGACTAATCAGAATGACAATGACAGAGACAAGAGCAAAAGTAAAGGTCCTTAGCAGAACAAGTGATAGCTTTGACTTTAATAAAGGTGTGAAGCAAGGGGATAGTCTCTCCACTGTCCTATTCAACATAGCCCTGCATAGTGCAGTAAATAAAATCAACAAAAGAGGCACCATATTTATGAAAACTAGCGAGATATGTGCATACGCTGAGGACATTGCTATAGTAGGAAGAAATACCAATACACTCCTAGAAACATACTGGGCAATGGAAACAGAAGCCTTGAAAATTGGCCTCATAGTAAATGAAAACAAAACAAAATATATGGTAATATCACAATCTGAGGCCAGAAGAACCCCTAAAAACCTAAACATCAATGGGTAATGCTTCAATGGAGTGTCCTCTTTTAACTACTTGGGAGCCCCAATAACAAATGATAACAGTATTGGAAAGACTATAAGGGAAAGAATACAAGCAGGAAACAGAGCTTACTTTGCAAATATGCAGCTTTTCAAAAATAGCCTTGTTACAAGAAAAACTAAACTGCTAATATATAACTCCCTAGTCCGCCCAGTTATCACATACGGCTCAGAGGTATGGACATAGACAGAACACGATAAAAATGCTCTAAGAAGCATTGAGCAGAAAATACTATGCAAAATCTATGGGCCAATAAGGGAGGAAGAAGGCTGGAGAATACACTACAATGCCGAATTACAAGAGTTAATAGAAGGCAGGGACATAGTAAAATTTGTGAAATCACAGCGAATACGATGGCTAGGACACTTGGAGAGAATGGCAGAGAATAGAACTCCTAAGAAAATGATGAAAGGTATGATCCATTCAGTTAGGCGAAAAGGGAGACCTAGAAGAAGATGGATCGATGAGGTAATAATGGATATCAGCAATATGGGAGTCCTGGGGTGGAAAAGAGCAGCAAATAACCGAGAAGTGTGGAGGAAGATTGTTGAAGTAGTCAATGCTGACCAAGGGCTGTAGAGCTACTGAAGAGGAAGAAGATGAAGAAATGATTTTATCAGGCTCAACCAATGGGATATTGTTCACATTTACGTTTCCAGGAACATATGACTTCCTTAGGCCATTCCTGGACTGTATAGGGGTTCATGGTGTCATGGCTGTCCCAAAGGCACAAAAAGCAGCAGTATTTCGTGAATCCAGCCTGTAAACCTATAAGGAGTGCAACAACTTTTAAATCACAGCAAAGCTGCCATTCATGATCCTCAAATTTGATTGCCTCTAGCAGCAAAGCTGTGGTTTCACAAGTTTCTTTCATGTCTACTGCGTGAGCCAAAGGTACCATAATGTGGGGTGAAGTGATACAGCGGGGTGAATTGAGACAAAATGCAACGTTTGCTATAACATGTCTCTGTAATAGCAACTCAAAGTAAATGTTGGCTACAATGACGTTTCTCTGACCATTTAGGTCTGTTCTAATGCCTGTGACCATCAACTGTTTTTTCCTGGCAATTTTTCTGGTCAGTTGAATTGTTTACTTTGACAGGTTATGTTGCGCTTTTTTTAAGATACTGGAAACTTTACTCAACTAACACATATCATACATTTCAATAAAGCTGAACTTCTTATAAAAGGTGTGGATGCTAATCCTGTTGGTATTGAAGAAATCCTGGATGAATCTGTAAAAAGTCTGCTTCAGGAGCTACAATATGGGAAAGAAAAACCGAGACCAAGAACCAGGTGGACAGAAAGCTCCACATTGAACCAGAAAGAAGTGTCAAGAACGTTAGAAAAGATGAACCAGAATCAGAAGAAGAAATGGAGACGTCTCATGACAGCAATGACGAAGATGAGTAATACTATATTGCTGCCCCAGAAGAAAGTGAGAAAGGAACTGTGAAGTAGTTGAGCCAACCACAGAAGTTGATTGCATGACACTCACTGTAGGAAACTTTTTGCCTGTAAAACTAAAAGACCAAATAACAAAAATAGATAAGTTAAATTGTTCGCAAGTCTCAGGTGTGTCAGAAACCAGCAGTGGTAGTAATAGGGTTACAGAAGTAACTTTTCTAAAACAGTATAGCTGCTATAGAGACACTTATGTATGGCCAGAAATCAAGGATTCAAGTATTGTATACCATCATGAAGTTATTTCATGTATTCCAAAGCCAGCGACTCTTGACTATGGTTGCCTTCAATTTCCAAAAAATGTTTTCTAATTTCTTTGTGAATAAATAGTTTTTTAAAAACATGCTATGTGTTTCAGTTCACCCCAGCACTGTTAGAACATGATACAGCAGCCATTTCATATGTTGTATCACTTCGCCCCTTTACCTGAGGTGAAGTGAGACAAGGTTTTTTTTTAAAAAAATAGGTAAAGAAAATATGAAAATTAGAAAGAATTACATGGACAGATACTCCAAACATAGATATAACCAGCCACTGGTATAAATAGATTTTTTTTAAAAAATTATGTGTGTTAATATGTTCTTAATTTGCGAACTGTATCACTTCACCCCATTTTACAGTACCGTTGGAAATGCACTGTCATAATGCAGTAGTACTGCTTTCAAACTGTTTTTACTGAAGTCAACAAGTAGTCACCAATCATGTGGATTATGTTGTAGGCCTACACCTAGCTGCATCATCACACCATTGACATGTCTACATACACACACGTAATTCTGCATATCGAAATATTGAGCAAAGGAAGCACCTCTTAATCTGCAACAGGAAATTGTGGTCCCCGAAACTAGAAGATTGCGTTGAGTTCAGCTTGCTGTTTCAAAAGTTTTAGATCGCGAACCAAATGGTTCAGTTCCTTTTGATTAAAGAGCTGAGGAGAGGAGTAATGAAATTGAGGGCAGTACTCTTCTATATATTCAATACTTTCTGATTCACTTGACATGGTGTCTGGTTCAGTGGCTTTCCAGTTGCAGACAGGAGCAGGCAACCTCTCATCATAGGGCACAGATAAATGAACTGAAGATAGGTTTGGATTCTTTATTTTATGTCTAGTTTTGCTTGAATGCCCCAAAATATTTGTAAGATAGAAGTAACAGTCAGAATAATGGTCATTAGACACACACCACACCATTGGAACAGTGAATGGCATAGCTCGGCGTTTTCCTTTCAACCACTCAGTTAAGATTGTAGTACAGGTTATGCAGGCAATATGAGGTGCAAAATTTTTATCTTATTACCAACAGGACAATCAAAATATATTTTATAAGCCCTCTCAACCAAATCAGTGATTGGTTTGCTTCGGGTTTTGGAGTGAATTTCCCACACACGTAACAAAAGTTGTTGGGGAGGTTAGGACACCAATGAGATTCACTAGTTGCCATTTTTCTTGGTGCAAGTTTCTAACACAAGAAGTTTGCACTATCTTTCACAGGAAACAGTCTCTGAGGATCTCTGCCACACCACTGGATGACCATACTAACCATATACTGACGATTTGTAGATCTTCTAGCTCTCCTGCGCATATCAAAAACGAACAATTAAACATCAAAACAGAAGAGGGGCAAAAAGCGAAGTACTGAATACAAAAAATGAAGAAGCTTTAAAAACTCAAAAACGGTACATACTAGAACATTTTGAAAAGTATATTTGGATTCAACACACTAAAATATATACTAGTAGATGTATCACATCGCAGATGTAAAATGGCTGTTGGCTAGTGTTGTTATTGGAAACAGAGATAGACAGCTGTATAAACCATTGTTTAAAACACTGCAAGCGCTGTTGTTACAATGCATGAATGTTGCAGACAAAGTAACGAATATTTAAAAATTTAACTGGCACAGATAGTTGCATGAGACATAATTGTGACTTACACATTAACAATTCAGGATTTAAAGGAGATAGGCTCGTAATCTCAACTAATATGTGTTTATGCTAGAATGGTGCAAGCAATATGGGAATAAAACTGTACTACATGTTGCCCGATGATTTGAGACATTCACACATCAAAAAAAGTTTTGCATCATCCCGGTTCCCAGAACACTTGAAGATAGACGTTGACTGTAGATATTGTATCACAGACGCAGTCCCTTTGACTGTACAGAGAAGTCACAAAACATCCTGAAAGATGTAAACAAATATGCTTGAGCAGCACCTGTCAGCCGGAGGGGGTTCGACAGCTGATCAGTTCCAGTCATTCCATCAGGGAGGAGGTACACAGCTCATGTTATCTGAAGTTCAACAATGTCTAGATGGTCAACACCGCAGTTCGATCACTTCTGCATTGTTACTTTGTGCCAGGAAGGGCTCTCAACAAGGGAAGTGTCCAGGTGTCTCGGAGTGAACCAAAGTGATGTTGTTCGGACATAGAGGAGATACAGAGAGACAGGAACTCTCGATGACATGACTCGTTCAGGCTGTCCAAAGGCTACCACTGCAGTGAATGACCGCTACCTACAGACTATGGCTCACAGGCATCCTAAATACCACCTCACCCAAGGCATATTGCTGAAATACTGGCTGCATATTGTTACTTATTTATCCTGGTTATGAAGAAAGGCAGTCACAGAAATTTAACTGAACTATGAAATTCTCGTGGGTCACATACTGTAAGCTCAAATATAGTGTCATCACAGTTTGTTAAACACAAATAAACTTTCTGTAACAATAGGTTTCAATTGTCTATTAGTCCATGAAATCAAACAATAATACTTGGTGATAATTAATATAAACCTTAGTTCCTGATAGAAATGAAAGTGCAATAGTTTCTGTTTGAATATGATATAAATCCAAGCACTACTTCTTTATGATGCATGTGTATTGAAATTATAACATGAAGCAAAGTTCCACCTGTGACTAGAGGGGCTGGAAACCAATCGCTAAGTGATATGATCTGGCACAACCATATAAGGTCAGTTGTAGGATAGATGAATGGTTGACTCCAGTTTACTGGGAGAATTCTAGGAAAGTGTAGCTCATCTACAAAGGAAACAACATATAGAACACTCATGCAACCCTTTCTTGAGTACTGCTCAAGCATTTGGGATCCCCACTAGGTAAGATTAAAGGATGATGTTGAAGCAATTCTGAGAAACACTGGTAGATTTATTACTGGTAGGGTTGATTAACACATGGGAATTACGGAAATTCTCTGTGTACTCGAACAGGAAGCCCTGGAGGGAAAACAATGCTGTTTTCATGAAAAATTATTGAAGAAAGTTTGGAGGAACACCATTTGTGACTGACTGCATATCATGCACAAGGACCAAAAAAAGAGGCTAGGAGAAATTAGGACACATACTGAGGCACATATACATTCTTTTTGTCTGTTCCATTTGTGAGCATAGCAGGAAAGGAATGACTAGTAGAGATCAGAAACAGAGTGAATATGAATCTAATCTTTGGGTTGTATGTTTCACAGATCAAGACACAGCTGTTACATCAGTGTTAACAGCCTTCGTTTGTTCATCCTGTATCCTCCTGTAGTCACTCAGTGACGACTCTTTCCTATACACTACAACATCAGCTAACAGTCACACATCGCTGCTCACCTTATCTGTCAGATCATACTTCCCTGGGACAATCCAGGTGATGTGCTTGTCTCTGATGAACACTCACTGTCCAAGACCAAGTACCTTGTTCTCTTACTTAAAAAGTCTTAAAGCCACTCACATACCTGAGAACTGATCCCATAAGCTTGGACCTTTGTTAATAATCAGTAGTGGAGCACTGAGTCAAATACTTTCCAGAAACCCAGGAATTTGGAATCTGCTTACTGCCCTTCATCCATGGTTCACAGAATATTGTGTGAGAAAAGGCCAAGCTAAGTTTAGGGAGACGGATGCATTCAGAATCCATGCAGATTTGTGGGTAGAGGGTTTTCTCTCTCAGGAAATTTATTACATTCAGAGTTAGAATAAGCTCCAGAATTCTGCAGCAAACTGATGTTAAGAAAATTGTCTCTAATGTAGTTGGTTCATATTTATGTCCTGCTCATGTATGTAATCACCTTTACTTTTTTCCATTGCCTGAGACTTTGTGATAGATAAGATGTTCATGATAAACACAAGCTAAGAAAGGAACCACTGTTGAAGTGTACTCTCTTGTGAAAGCAAATAGAATTTAATATCACCCTATATTACTATGAGAGATACAGTTCAGCAGCTACAAATAAAATTACGTTCAGGGTATATAGTCACAAGGTTTGTGCAACCAAATGCTAGTCTTAGCCAAGTAACAGAAAATAAATGTGTGCCTTAGGGAGTTTAGCAAGTGAATTCACAAGCATGCAGAGTGAATTCTCTGGGGCCATTGGGGTCAGGTGAGACTAATGTACTTCAGTTAAATTAAAACATCAGACTGCATTCAAGAAAATAAAAATGTGCGCGCTTTCTCGTAATTACCTAAGAGTAGAGTGAAACAGGAAATTAGTGGGATTCGTGTGAATATTAGGGAGGTAAGAAATAAAGTAAATGAGTTGTTAGTTTGTTTCAAAGATCTCAGCGTTTGGTAAGAAACTGATATCATTTGTCTCTCTGAACACAATGTAACCACTGGGATAGAGATATTTGTAGTAGGTGGCTACATGTTAGCTGCCTATTCATGTCGATTGTCTATGGAGAAAGGAGGAGTTTCACAAAAATGCTTGTAAATTCAAAAGCACAGAAATATTTGAACTTTCTGTAGACAGTGATATAGCAGCAAGTGGTCGTCAGTTAGTACTGAACAATATAATAACAATATTATTGTTATGGTATACAGGTGACCACACGGTAATTTGTGCAGTTTCATAAAAAATTTAGATATTCTAGGGTGCTGTCTGTCAGACTGAAAGATGGAATTATTGATTTTTTGTGAGTTTAATGCAAATCTCTTAAAGGAATCTTACAGGTTTGATGTTAATAAACTTAGAAATTTTAGTGTCACATCTAAGTTTACCTATTTGCATGGCTCATGATAATAGTACACTGACAGATAATGTATTCAGACAATGAGCTTAAGTTAAAGAAACACAAATCTTCCCTGTGATAGATACATTACATAACTTAGCTACATGTAAAGTCCAGAAAAACTCAATGGAGGCAGTAAAGATCACCAATCACAAACCAATGAAGATTTTAAGGAAAATCATAAGAACATATTGACTGGAGTGAAGCTTACAAAGAGCCTAATACCAGCTCCAAATTCAATGTTCATCTTATTAAGTTTTCAACCATTTTTAAACTCATTTTCCTGTAAAAGTAAATAAATCAAAGAAACTTTGGGTCACTAAAACTATTAAACTATGTGCAGAATAAAAAAGAGAAATCTAGAAAATCATGGAAAACAGCCAAACTGGTAAGGATCTGATTCTGATACTTTATTAATCATTTTGTATAAATACATTCAATAAATATATGTAATCTGGAGTACAGAATTTTTATTCTTTACAAAATTCATATTAACTTCTAGAAATGAGTGGATAATCAAAGATTTCACTTTTTCCTTGTGCCTTTGTCCTGCATTTGCACAGTATTGGCATGGTTATTAACAGAATGGGCAGGTTTATTTTAGGGCATTCCTGGATACTCCTTCTGTTGCCATCAACTGAGATGGAATATCTGTATCTTAACTGTCTGTGTCTAGTGCTATTCATATGAAAATGAATGAAAGTATTCCCAAATATTTATGACTCATATAACTGAGGTAGGACTTACCTACTGGGATGTGGAAAATTGCCTAAAAATCACTTCCAGAATGGCCAGCACACTGACACTCATTGTTAAACCTCCTGACCGGCTCTATCCAGGACCAGTGCACCATTCATCCTCGAAGCAGTGCTTTAATATGCTCAGATTTCCTGGTAGGTAGCGGATACCCATATCTCTTGTATACAGTAAGTTATTTGTGTCACCTATAAAATTTAATTGTTGTGTCTCGACATGTAATGAAACTAACCAACTCTTTTATATAATAAATGACAACTGGCAATTCTGGTATCTTTTTAGCCATTTTCTAGTTATACCAAATTAGTTAAGCACCTTTACCTCACAGTACATTGCGATTTTGTGTTATTCAGTTGTCCTGTGTTTTGTGTTATTTATTTTAGAAATGCTATCAGCCTATGGTTCAATAAAATGTAATTTATGATATTATGCATTCCTAGAAACAAGTGTTGTACACAAAGACTGAGTCAGTCAGTACATGGAAAACAAAATTTAAATAATGTGTAGACACTTGTGTGAGTCAGTCTGTGCAAGTGTCAGAATGTACATTTATAAAGTTTCTTTAGCCCACTGATACCAAAACATAGACCCAGTGTTAGTGCTAAAATCATGTAAATTCATGTATTTGTCTTGAAACTTTGTATGTAGGCTTTCGCAGGACCTTCAAGTACTACCAGATCTGGTAATCCTGCTTGACACTAACCCATGAATCGAACAAACTTTTGACTATTCATGCTGCCTTTCTTTTTGCACGTTTGATATAATGCCTGATGTGGATCCCAGTCACTTGAGTAATATCGTAGGATGGATCATTCAAGTATTCTATAAGCAGTCTCCTTTGTAGATTGAATGCATTTTCCAAGAATACTATGAATACATTTTTGATGGTGTACAGTAACCAGCATTTTAGGGTGGCTACTGTACATCATCAACAATTTGTGTAATATAGGAGCCATGATCTCTAACCCAATGGTGGATATACGAGGGCGGTTCAGAAAGTAACCTCCGATTGGTCACAGTGCGGGTTGTGGGGGGAGTAGCGACGCCATCTGTGCGTTCACGCACTCAACAGGTCAGTCGGCATCAAGCCGTGGTCGAGTGAACGTCGTACCTGCGCTAGTTTAGTTTTTGTGGCAGTTTGAAATGTGTGCTGCAATAGAAAACCCCTGCCAAATGTGAAGTGCGTGCTGTCATAAGGTTTTTTACAGCCAAAGGATATTCTGCAGCAGCTATTCATCGTGAGCTTTGTGCCGTGTACGGACCAAGAGTTATGAGTGAAGGAGTTGTCTGTGAATGGGTACGTTTATTTAAAAGTGGACGAGAAAACGTTCATGATGAAGAGAGGAGTGGTAGACCATCATTGGTGACTGACGAACTCGTTCAGACAGTTGATGCAAAAGTTCGTGAAAATCGACGTTTCTCAATGTTGGAGTTGTCTACTGGTTTTCCACAGATTTCTAAGACTCTCCTGTACGAGATAGTGACAGCAAGATTGGGTTACCGTAAGTTCTGTGCACGATGGGTGCCCAAAATTCTTACCGACCACCACAAAACTCAAAGAATGGCCTCTGCATTAGACTTTCTGTCACGTTATGAGGACGAAGGAGAACCATTGTTAAACAGAATCGTGACCGGTGACGAAACCTGGATTAAGTACGTGAACCCTGAGACAAAAGAACAATCAATGATGTGGGCACATTCAAATTCGCCTACCAAACCAAGAAAAGCCTCGCAAGATTTTTCTGCCAGAAAACTGATGGCAACAGTGTTTTGGGATGCCAAAGGGGTGTTGTTGGTTGAATTCATGGAACGTGGTACGACCATTAATCAAGACGTGTACTGTGAAACAATAAAAAAGTTACGACGGGCTATACAGAACAAACGCCGTGGTATGCTGACTTCCGGTATCGTTTTTTTGCACGATAACGCCCGTCCTCACTCTGCTCGCAGAACAACGGCCCTTCTTGAGTCCTTCAAGTGGGATGTTATCAACCATCCACCTTACAGCCCAGACCAGGCGCCAAGTGATTATCAGCTCTTCATGCATTTGAAGAAATGGCTCGGGTCACAGCGGTTTGATGACGACGAAGAGCTCAAAGATGCGGTCACAGCCTGGCTCCAGGCACAAGCGGGTGATTTTTATGCAGAAGGAATTTCAAAGCTTGTGAAGAGATACGATAAGTGCCTCAATCGCTATGGAGACTATGTAGAAAAATAGTGCAAAGATGTAGTTGTAAGATGTATATATTAAAATATTTTTATTTAACTTGGGGTATTTTTTTAAATCAACCGGAGGTTACTTTCTGAACGGCCATCGTATATGGGGGCGTGCAGGGCACGTGGCCCCCCCTCCTCCCCCCTCCCCCCTGGCGGAGGCATCCACATTTCCACCCATGCCAGTCAGCCCGCATGCTATTCATTCATTTCTTTCGTCAGTCGACTCGACTGAATCGAGTAGTTGTACTTTCCTATGTAGCACGCGCATCCATGTCATCATATTTTATATGTATCTCTCTGGCACATAGATAGCTAACATACACTGATTCTGTTATGCAAGTGTTGTCTGTTTGTCCTTGATCTGACTATCCCATTTTGTACGTGCTGTACAAAATATTTGCTTGTCTAGCTGCATCTATTGCTACAGTAGAAAGAAGTTTTTCAACAGTGTGGCATACAAAGACATGGCTGAGGTCGACAACGAGGGAGAATCGACTTAATGGCTTAGCTCTGTTGAACACTCAACCTGACATTGATTGTCCTATTGATGATGTAGTTATCCAATTTACGAGGAAGAATAGGAGCATAGAATTCATCATTTAAGGAAGAGAACCACAATTATAACTATTTTATATCATAAGATGCCATTGTCTTGTATATGCATATAATCAGTTTTAAAAAAAAGCTTTCTTAAAGTTTGCATGTGACTTGATTATTTTTTATTGCAGTAAAAGTAGCCTAAAGGTATCTTTAGCGCCCCCTCCTTGAGGTTTTTCTGCCTCTGCCACTGCTCTAACTACCTCCTTATGTGACAAAATTGCATTATCCTATTACTGAACTGAAGTCAGCTTTCAGGTACAACTAAGGCTGAAACTATCTCCATAGATTGTAACAGTCAGGAACTTGAATGAGTTGACTATTTCCAGTTGTAACTCATTGATATTTTAGTCAACGGATACTACGTTTTTGCATGTTTTGAAGGGCACAGTTTTACATTTACGATCGTTTAAAACTAATTGCCAGACTCTGCACCATTTTGAAATCTTATCAGGAACTGTCTAGACATTTATGCAAACTGGCCGGTGTGGCCGTGCAGTTCTAGGCCCGTCAGTCTGGAACTGCGTGACCGCTACGGTCGCAGGTTCCAATCCTGCCTCGGGCATGGATGCGTGTGATGTCCTTAGGTTAGTTACGTTTAAGTAGTTCTAAGTTCTAGGGGACTGATGACCACAGATGTTGAGTCCCATAGTGCTCAGAGTGATTTGAGCCATTTATGCAAACTGTTTCGGCTAGTCCTTCATTATATACGACTATATCATCTGTAAAAAGTACATTTCGAAAACACTCAGTCGTGCGCTGCCACTGTTATGTTATTACCGACACACACCACCACTCTCGTCAAATGGCCGATTGCGAGTTAGCTTGTTGCGCCACACATTACTTCCATTCCACGGCAGAGGACGTCTTTGGAACCTGTTTTCTTTTAGTTTCGTGCACTTTCGTTTGTAATGAGAAACAAAACCCGAAAAACAGGTGCCTTTTATGTGTGTGCAGAATGCCTTGTCAATGTTCTCAATTCGTTGTCTGTAGAAATACTACTGTTTAAGTAATGCATCGAATATGCATCTGTTTCGAAACACAGTAAATATAAACAGATGAATGAAGTTACATGATGGATATATTAAGTAACTAAATCAACAAGCTTAAAAAAAACGCCCGTCTTACCTTTTAAAGTTTTATCAACATACTTAAGAAACGCAAGGCATATGATACATTACTGTGCATTTCTTTCTTCCCATGTAACCTTTTAGCAATTTTGTTGCTTTTCAGAATATTGCATGTGTTTCCTTGCACATGTATTGCATGTGTTCAAATTTTTTGCTCTCCCTAGGCATTCATACCTGGAGTGACGCAACAAGTTTCATTGGTTTGAGCTGAGTACCAAGTGCTGGCTGCATATATAATTATTCCAATCTTGTATTAGTCCATCTCTCACATTCGCCTCTATGTCCATTTCTTCCTTTCCCTCCTCTCTCATCATCCTCTTCATCCCCTCTCTCTATCCAATTCCCCCACCCCCTCCACCCACTCTCAGTGCATCGACTCCTACCATTCTGTAGAATGTGATAAAATTTTCCCTTTCGTCGTTTCGTGGGTGTTGTCAGCGGAAACAGATTCAAAAAGGTTTGAAATTATGTGTAAAGTTTGTCGCAGGTCACAAAGTGGTCTTATTGTCAGATACTGGATCAGTAAAGTATGAGTATTTGTTAGTCATGGACTATACTACTTTTCACCTTTTTTTTTTTTAAAGAGGTGGAGCCCCTCCACGCCCACACCGGCATGATGGCCAACACAAAAGGTCTACTGCCATCTCTGCATAAGGGTTAGTATTCACTAAAGTGAGGTGTCGCAGGATGTGGGTACTGCGATGTCTGCGTACGTCTGGTTAGGATTAACCATTAATACGCGCTCATCTGGAGATAGATTGGTCGAAATCTGACGAAGGGTAGCGGTTTGAAGGGCAGAGGAAAAAAAGTGCAAAAGCAAGAGCCAAGGGAAAAAAACCTCTGCGAAAGTTAGGTCGGGCGGCAAGAGCGGTAGCGGTTGTCTTGCTGCCTGCGATAGGTTGTGTAAGGATAGGCTTTGTTAGTAGTGGGTATCATGCATGTCGATACCTTGACGTTGTGCGTTTGTGCTGCTCGGCGGCTGGCGCTGGGTGCTGGTACAGAGTCCTCGTTCAGCGTCCTGCAACCTGCAACAGTTAGGTTTGTTATCGGTCTTGTGTCCGATAGGTCATATACCGGAGGCACAGTGTGAGGGAGTGTTGGCAGATTGTTCGTGCGTCTGTGTGCGAGCTCGTCGGTGTCCCTGCTGTGGCCTGTTGGTTGGCTCTAATAGCAGCTGGTAGTTGCCAGTCAGTGTTGCTGATATGCAGGGGGTTACCGGCGTTTGTCGCTGTTTGCGTATGTTAGTTTACCATAGGTGGTTATGCCCTAGCTAGCAGTGTCTTTGGCCGCTTGTGTTTCCACCTGTGGTTGTGATGGTAGTTTCACCCCCATCTCTATCTGTTATATAGGTAGCTGGTTCTTATCCTCACAGTGATTCTTTCCAAATGGTAAGTGATACGTGTACCAAGTTTGGTAGAAATCAGTCCAGTGGTTTAGGAGGAGGTGCAGAACATTAATACATACAACAATTTATACAGGGTGGTCAGTAACAGTCTGGAAAGCTTGTCAGGGTGTT
The DNA here is from genome assembly GCF_023864345.2 of Schistocerca serialis cubense. Taxonomy (NCBI): domain Eukaryota; kingdom Metazoa; phylum Arthropoda; class Insecta; order Orthoptera; family Acrididae; genus Schistocerca; species Schistocerca serialis. The sequence goes on from NC_064640.1 coordinate 740,333,532, forward strand.
GCAGGGTATGTTGTGCTGATAAATAATTACTAAGAAACAAATTCGATACGTTTCGCCGATTCCCAGTTAATTAACATTGAAGATGGCCAATCAGTCCATTGCGTGTGCAAATTACAATCTTGGCTTTGTATTATACGCCCAAACGAAGTTGACACTCGGTGTGGTGGCTGATGGGAGAGACCTTAAAGGCATTTCTCTTTTACAATCACTCCCATCAGCCACCGCGTCGAGTGACAACTTCGTTTGCGCGAATAATATATAGTACGGTACTCTTTTCGCCTCTTTTGAAGAGAATTTTAATACAGAATCTAAGCATCTGTCATGTATGACTTACTCTGCTTCGTAGGTAAGTACATACATACATTTCTTTTATCTCTGCTCCTTCCATTACTCAATGAATAAATACGTTACGAGTCAGTTCGTGTGGGTGATGTCGTTTACATAATCTCTGGAACAAAATGGACAACCGCGCATGTAAGTAAATAATTAATTTTTAAGTGATTACCTTTACCATTTCGCCCTACTTTGGTTTAGTAGCATCCGCAGTATGCCTGTAATACGTGATTTGGCTGTTCATGCATTTTCTAGATACATTTCAACTTATGTTGGCTGCTTATAAACAACTGCCATTGCACTTACTTCACGAGTTTTTACGTATTATTGATTGAAAATACAAAGTTGCATATATTAGTGGCACTATTTAATTCGGCTGTTTGGCAGCATACGGTAGTTCAGTGGGTATTCGAGCACCTACACCGAAATGTGTATATTTTATGCTCTAAGTCACCAGCATCGATACAAATACGTATTTTCTGCTGATAGTGTCCAAAAATTTTCAGTACAAATTTACACATGTTTATTGCACCATAGAATTTTGCTATTAGGCAGTATAGTTAAGTGCGTATTCGAGCACCTACACCGAAATGTGCTGTACTTTATGCTTCAAATCCTATAGGAATTTGTGTTTTCCACTGTTAGTGTCAAAAAATTCCTATCGTAATGGGAAAAAATGAAAACGGAAAGACAAGTATCATAGAAAATGAAAATATCGAACGGTAAGGTGAACAATAACTGCAGTTTCACCCCATATCTGAAGTATGGGATCTGTACAGGAAGGGGGTAAATACGCAATTCTAACATAACGCAAGGAAGAGAGACTCAAAAATGTATTGGACGTATTACTACCTCAGTTACGAGCAATGTAGCCTCTAGGTGAATTTCACAAGTAATCCATTACAGACGCGTCATTTGGACTCTGTTTAGTAGGGGCGATCACTTAGGCGCTTCGACGTAGATCACAAAATAAATAAAATAAAAATAAAAAAGTGAAACGTCCCCTTTGAACAATTGTACAGGACTGTGCTTAACCTGACCTACAATATTTTTAGCGCAACGCAATCTGACTTTCAGAAATCCCTAGAAAAGAATGGCCCTGACTAACTTTAACCTATGCATTTCACAAATCGCTTACCTCACAAAAATCTTGGTTACTCGTACTACTGCAATACAGCGGCGCCACTACTGCCAGCTAAATAAAAGATTCAAACTATGGAAGGCACTAACTACTGATAGGGATAGTTAGCAAATGAAAGATATTAATAGAGAACAAACAATGTATTTACCTTAATATCATCAAAAGTCATAATATATATAGCAGTTCATCACAAATTACAAAACTCCGCCATCTCTCTCCCCACATCCACCACTGCTGGCGGCTCACCTCCAACTGCGCAACGCTATGCGCTGTTCACATCCTGCTGCCGCTGCCCAACACTACAATGGCAGACAACAATGCAAACTAGACACAGACTGCACACAGCACAGCCAGTGATTTCTATACAGAGGCGGTGTTACCAATAAAAAAACCTAAACAGCCTACTTACATAGCCCCCATGCTCCCCACAAAAAATTTTACAAATTGTTTTGGGCAGTGGCCAATAATGATTTGATAAAATTTTTCATAATTACAATAACAAAGATATCAAATGCACACACTTATTGATACAATGTTGGTCAAAAGCTAAAATTTTCTCACAGTCTATAAAGACAGTTCTGATTCATCACAGTAAAATCACAATGTTTTTCTTTTTTTTTCAGAGTCTGAACAGTAAAAGAGAATGCTCACAGAAATGTGGATTTCCATGCAGTCCTGAAGAAGTAGTGTTGTCCTTCCAAAGGAAAAACAGTGCTGACTCTTGACATGTAGACAGGTAATGGGCCACAACAGAGCAAACCCACAGCAGAGTCAATCGAAGTTTTGAACAGTATTGGTAGGTCATCACAGAGCAGACCCACTGTAGTCCTGGTAGAGATTACGGTACTGGTGGGCCACCAGAGGTGCAGACCCACTGCAGTCCTTGTAGAATTTGGTGGGCCATCAAAGATGCAGACCCACTGTAGTCCTTGTAGAGATGGCCAGCAGCCATCTGTTGCAAATGTGCAGGTGCACAATCACCATCGAAGAGTCTTGCAGACAATATTGCAAGTCCATAAACCACCACTTGTGCACTCACAAAGTTTCTGTAATTGTGCTTAGAACCAGCAATGCTGTTATCCAGTCCCTTGCTGAATCCTTAACACACGTGCAAACACTATCAGTCCCTACTTCTCACATATTGTCCATATACTATGACCAACAGAAACGTGTGCAGTGAAATGTAAGTTACAACTTACTTAATTTGATGAACTGGTCTCAATTACAATATTATAACATGAGAATACAATAACAAAGGTACAAAATACATCATTAAAGAACATAACAATACGGATAACATTTGTAAAAAACAGGCTTCACAAAAGAATAGAAATAAACATATACATCAGTGTTACAAAAATAATGACATAAGTACATACATAAAGATCAGAATAACTTTTGAAACACCAACTTCACACATGAGGATGAAAACAAAACAGAATCAATAATGTCTAACATCTTTACAAAGTAAATAAGATATTATTACTGCCAGTTATATTTGCGGATAACAGTATTCCTCATCATAGTGAATGTAGCTTAGTATTAGAAGAGAAAAAAAATTCTATGAAACAGTACACAGAGACAGGAAGAAAACAAATACACAAGGGTACACAAACACATAGCATAATAATACAAAAGCAAAGGACAGGGTTTGTTTTACTGCAGTATTTTGCAAACAAAACTTTCTTTACTTCTTGGAGATCTCCCTTCGTTCTTCATTATTTCAAAAAGTGCTATCTATACCTGCTTTCTGTATATTATTCATATTTCTTTCAAAATAATTATTTCTCAGTGTACAATACTCATTTTGGCCCAAATCTTTTTCATATAACTTCTCAATGTATTTTTTTCCTATTGTCCATACTCAGTTTCTTATGTAGTCTACCCCCACTTAAGCTAACTTAAATCTACTGAGCTCAGATGCTAAACTAAGGGACGAGGCAATGCAGCAGCACAAAACAATTAACACAAACATCAATGACAAAAAATTCAAACTGGCAAAGTAATTGCAATATTACCACTAATATAAGGCACTGTGCAGCAAACAAGAAAAATAAATGCGTAGTAAACTGGCTTAACAGCGTAATACAAAGTCAAATTCAGTAACATTATGCCTGGCAAACAGCAGCAGCAAATAAAAGAAACAAATATCTAAACATGACATAGCTCAAGCAGAAAAAAATAGTACACTAAAAATGGCCATGTCTAATACCTATGTCACATCTTAACACTAGAGTGATGCATCACAATTTATTCTACAAAAGAAATTACCAAGTACTTGAAAAGAAAATTATGAATGCAGCTCCTGTGAAAGTAAATGTCTTTTGTGCTCCCACATTTTTTTGAAAAAATTATTATTTACTCGATCTGTAGACAGAAAATATTTATATTAGTACATCTATAAAATTTTATTTTAACCAATGCTGCAGTGCCGCTAGAAACTAGATATTAAACAAAATTGGCAAAGCAAGGCGTCAAACGTCATTCACTAGCCATATGACATTTCATAATGCAGTAAACAATCTTTCAATTAGCAAGGCAATAGACATAAAATGTTTCTCATCATTTCATTTCAGTAAATATCATAAATTAAGAACTCCACATTGTAATCATATGTTTTCAAGTTCCAGCGTGTCGTATTTGCGATGCTTTCTACAAAGGAATGTCAATAGCGAGGTTAATGGCCTCCCTTTTTTTTTTCTCCACCTAATGGCTTTCTTTTGTCAGGCGACAACCTCTCAGCTGGGCGCCCAAAACGCATTACGTCAAGTTCACTTACCTTTCTTACTGAAATATTTACGACAGCAGTTTCCGCTACAATGACAGTCTCATATAAAAATTTCACAGGTCGAAAATTTGCGTTACAAATGTGTAGAAACAAAATCCTGTAAATATAACAGCGTCCAAAAAATTTTCGCCAGCATTGTGATACATTCACGCATATACACACATTTCATAACTCTTAAAGTACGATTCTTGGTTTCCAACATCCTTTTTCACAAACCAGAGTCCCTAACCGCTACTCATTATTCCTTACCTGATTCGTCGACACTTCTTCAATATTTCATCATAACAGATACGTAACATAATCAAATAACTCATATACAGTAGCATCATCTTATTGATCATAAACATATCTCAATAGCATAATACACATCGTCGTCGTAATAATAACATCATAACACCTCAGACAAATCTTGAAATCGTCGTAGCTTCCTCCAATAATTTCAAAACCTAAAAAAAATCTCTGCCGCTTCAATAGTGTCATCTACCTCAAACGTACTTTAAAAATCATGATCCCATACCAAATACATCATTCAAAGCTCTCATAGTATTACAATGGTTCTGAAAAAATATGAACAGTTCACAAAGTACAGACAAAATACAATTTTGTAAGTGTGAAGTTATCCAACGGTCTAATTACGTAAACATCTGTCACTGCCGTAGTAAAGAGGTTTGTCTCTCTCAGTTAAATGATCAGATAGGTGTGTAATTATGTGTTAGAGAAATATGGTACCAATGTGTAAAGTTGTGTAAGCATATACCATATCAGCTAGGGCTCCTTGTGCTTGCCAAACACATGATACACAAAGTAAGCGTGTACCCCCTGAGGATTAATGTAATTATACCCTCAGGTGTTACAGATTACAACAGTGGAATGAAATGTATTACGGAAAACCTTTGTATCATTGTTCTTCAAATATCTTTAAAAATAAATGATTTAAGTAGAAAATTAATCACTCAAATACGTGTCCTGTAGTGCTAAATGTGCGTCTTGCTGTAAGATAATCTCTGTGGAAGTGTCGTAGTTATTGTCCTCCGGAAGCTAAGTTCTGCAGAAGCCAATGTAGTTACCTCATGATACACCAAATTTCAAGTAAACCAAAATGTTGCATTAAAATCTCATTAGCAGTACTGGTAAATGTTCTAAGTATGTGAGCCTTATAGTCGTTATGTAATCATACAACTAACAAGCAAGAAGGTACAAATAACAACATTGTGTCGTCTGTTCACTATAACAATGCATTCGTAATTTCTGTTTAAAAAAGTTCCCTAGGTTCTAGACTGGATATTTAACTTCAAACATTGTTGCATGTTAACAGTTTCTTAAGTCTGACAAAGCATACTATAAATGTGAAGTGAAAAGTTTTATACCGAAGACTAAGTTAAAAAGCAGATTATCTCTCAATAAATGGTTTTACATGTGAAATGTGGTGTAAACCTTTACTCATCCTAGTACTCACAGTTTGATTTGAATGCAATTATCATGTTGTATACGTCGGTAAGGGATGCTAAAATTTTTCTCAAGGTTAGCGTGTATGCTATTTTTTCCTGAGCCAGCCGGCGCAGGTGGCTGCCTGCGGTGCGAGTCATTGTCTGTTTCTTTGTTGGCGCGTGCCGTTATTGGGATTAGGAGACCAAACTTCTACAAATTGACGTTGTCGAAAGGGCCCTGCTCTATTAGAATCCCGCCAGTTCTGATGCAATTCAGGTCTGTCGTCATGTCGGTAGATGCCATAGCTTCTTTCTTGTCGGTCACGTGGTGGAGAATTTCTCCCTGAATCGTAACTGCGCGCTGGACCGTTGCATCTAAAGTTATTCTGTCTCCCTTAATAATAATTATTTTGGTTCCCAAATTGTCTGTTTCTCTGATTGTCTCTGTGATAGTCACTACCGCAGAGGGGTGATCTTTCTCTGTAATTATTACTACTCTGCCAACAGTTGTCATACGGGTGGTGTCTGTTTTGGTCACGATATGTGTTGTGAGAATAGCCTTGTCGTGTCCAGTTATTATTTCTGTCATCGCGGAATTGTGACGGATGTGACCTGTAATTGTTGTGCTCCTGTTTTCGCGTTCCGCGAATGTCAGTGTCAATTTCCAGTTCTTGTAAGAGCCCCTGAAAAGCTTCAATGTCGCCGTCTTTGCAATGTCCTGCCAAAATAATATGCCGTAAATGTTCAGGTAATTTTATTGAGCAAATGCAGATGAGTTCTGAGGGGCTGTATGGGTTTGAAAGATACTGATTCTTGTGCAACATGTCTTCAAAACATTTCACAAGACTGGAAAATTCAGATTGTTCGAAATGTTTCATCTTTACGATGCCATGTTTTACTCAGTCTTGTGTGGCTTGAGACCAATATGCTGAGAGGAAGGCATCGTAAAATTCTCCTTCACTGTGGCAATCGTGAATGACCGATCGCATTCTTACAGTTGGTTCATTCTCTCAGTAGCCACACATAAATTCTAATCTGTGCTCCAATGACCAGTTGGGAGGAAAACAATGAGAGAATTGATGGAGCCATGCTTGTGGATGAATGTCGTTGCCAGAATTCTTAAATGTTTTGAATTTACGTGTAGTAATGAACAGTTTATAGTCAAAATCATCGTGTCGGCGAGTCGCATATCGGTCATTGTTACGTCGTGTCGGCAGTTCCATCCCAAAATTCGGTGCACATTGCCAATTTCTTTCATAATTTCCGAAATGCCCTGTGTTATTATTTTGCGGCTTTTCCGTATTTCTAAGTCCCTCTTCCCGTGTTGGTGCGCGAGTGTCCTCTGAAATATGTAATTCTTGTATTACCTGCGTCAACTGATCTTGTACTTCCCGGATTTCTCTTTTGTACTTTGTATTAATTTGATTTTGATTTTGTTTGAATTTTCTAATTTGTTCATATTCTTCTGTGTCAGTGAAGGCTACAGGTCTTGTGTCATTCAGATCATCATCTACCTTTGTAGATAAGTTAGTGAACTGATCCGAAAGTTCAACTACTTTCTCTGATAATGTACTAATTTCCTCCATGTGTCTTTCTACTGCGTCCTTTAAGTTTTCCTGAGTTTTAGCAAGTTGCGTAACCGAATCGGTAGATGCAAGTGAGTAAATTTTAGCTTGCAAGGTCTCATGATTTTCATGAACAATAATTTGCAGTTCTTTTATGGCTGCTTCGTGATTCTGTAATGCATTTTCATGCCGCGAAAAAATAGGTTGAAAATGCTCACAAATTTGTGTTTTTACGTCGTTACAGACTTTTTGACATTTCGATTCGATTTTATGTAACTCAGTAGTTAATCTTCACGTGTTTGTTCAAGTGTGGTGTCTAACTTTTGAAGATTTTGTTCCATTGGGTCTAACTTTTGAAGCTTTTGCTGTGTTTGTCTCTGATTTTGTTCCATTGTGTCTAACTTTTGAAGATTTTGTTCCATTATGTCTAACTTTTGAAGCTTTTGTCCCATTTGTTGCATTAATTGTAATAACAATGCACTGATGTCTGAAACATGTTCCTCAGTGCTATTTGGCAATGCATTTGAACCGGCAATATTCACATTTTGACAAGCAGAAAATGTGTCTTGACTTATTTGAGAAAACGGTGAGGACGCAAAACCTAAATCTACAGTATTTGCAAGATTGTGTCCTGTCATTTCGGATTTCTGAGGCGAGCTGTTGCCGACCGATCGATCGATAATGCTTCCCTGTTCACTAATTGTTTCACAGCCTACGCCATTGTTTGCCGTCCGCTCCATTTCTTTATGCACAATTACCAAATTACTATGTTGAACATTAGTTAATTCATTACACGGTGGCGCTAACCCACTACTTTCGTCTTCACTGTCATTTCTCAGTTTACTTTGGAGCCTAGTATTGCGTTTTTCACACGCCATTATTGTCACAATATTTCACACGACGACACAGAAAAACACAATTTGAAGAGGAAAAATAGGGGAACACATTAACATAACACTGAAAATAATATCTAGTTAATTGCAAGCGCAGCTGCGAAATACTTGGTGCAAATCTACATGCATCCCACAACTGTGTACAACAATGAAAAACTACAACTACAAAGGAAATTCTCTCTATATTTACGCGCTAGCAATAAACAAAAGCTACACTAATTACACAAACTACAAGAAAAAATCAGAAGATTCCAGTGAGGTATCCTCGGCTAAGGGTCGACATATGAAACGTCCCCTTTGAACAATTGTACAGGACTGTGCTTAACCTGACCTACAATATTTTTAGCGCAACGCAATCTGACTTTCAGAAATCCCTACAAAAGAATGGCCCTGACTAACATGAACCTATGCATTTCACAAATCGCTTACCTCACAAAAATCTCGGTTACTCGAACTACTGCAATACAGCGAGCGCCACTACTGCCAGCTAAATAAAAGATTCAAACTATGGAAGGCACTAACTACTGATAGGGATAGTTAGCAAATGAAAGATATTAATAGAGAACAAACAATGTATTTACCTTAATATCATCAAAAGTCATAATATATATAGCAGTTCATCACAAATTACAAAACTCCGCCAACTCTCTCCCCACATCCACCACTGCTGGCGGCTCACCTCCAACTGCGCAACGCTATGCGCTGTTCACATCCTGCTGCCGCTGCCCAACACTACAATGGCAGACAACAATGCAAACTAGACACAGACTGCATACAGCACAGCCAGCGATTTTGTACAGAGGTGGCGTTACCAATAAAAAAACCTAAACAGCCTACTTACAAAAGATTACAGTCTCAGTAATGTTGAATACCCCTCAAAATTCCATTTTAAACCTTGAGTGACATTTTCGACCGACAGGAAGTGTTCCTCATAGGCCATAACAAGGTCGACCAAGAGAAAGAACTCCATGGTACCGGTACTACCTGTAATCACGGCGAAATTAAGAAATGCATTACAAATGTGTGCTTGAGGCTCAGAGTAACTGATATGTACCCGACACACGCAGCAATGTACGTGTAACATATAGAAAGTACAATGACTGAAGGAAGGAAAGGGCTTTCCAGATCATGTTGTAGAATTCTTCTCTCGTCAGTAGACATCGAGGTAAACAGATATCATTAGATAACATTACACAGTTAAAAGAGTCACCAGTTGTGACGTTGAATCAACCTTGTAGTGTCTCACAACGAACATTTCCTGTCATTCAGCAAAATAAAATCCGTCTGGAAGTGTTCCTCATAGGCCATAACAAGGTCGACCAAGAGAAAGAACTCCATGGTACCGGTACTACCTGTAATCACGGCGAAATTAAGAAATGCATTACAAATGTGTGCTTGAGGCTCAGAGTAACTGATATGTACCCGACACACGCAGCAATGTACGTGTAACATATAGAAAGTACAATGACTGAAGGAAGGAAAGGGCTTTCCAGATCATGTTGTAGAATTCTTCTCTCGTCAGTAGACATCGAGGTAAACAGATATCATTAGATAACATTACACAGTTAAAAGAGTCACCAGTTGTGACGTTGAATCAACCTTGTAGTGTCTCACAACGAACATTTCCTGTCATTCAGCAAAATAAAATCCGTCTGAAGATTCTACCATGCAAAGAGATTTGCAGATGGTGTCTTTGTAACACTGTCTCCAAAAACTTCATCAAGCAGCAACACTGTGCTTACAAAGATAGTGAAAATATTGACTGGTACATTCTGGTGCAGTCCTTTTCGTTTTTTTCCTATCTCGATTACCCTTAACACATATTCACTAGCGTAGCTCAGGTTATTGTGAAAAGGTAAATCAATGTCTGGTATGAATTTAAAACAGTATAACTAGATACGATGCTACATTTCTTATAGAAAAACATAAGGGGTAGCCATAATACCTGGAAAAGAGAAGACCTTGTCTGACGCCAGATTTTTGGCTGTTCAAGCAACGTTGTACCTCCCAAAGCACCTCCTTGTCATCTTGTCAATCTGGAAGTGCTAGCCCCACAGTAGTTTCTTTATCTGAGGAAAGGGGAAGACGTCAGTGGGTGTCATATCAAGAGGACATTGGAGGTGAGACAAAATTTGATGACACAAAGAAGCTGCATTGTGACTGTGTCGTGCCTAGAATGAGCTACGACACTGACATGGAACAGATTAACCCCATGGACAGCTTCCCTTGCTTGTGCTAACAGCCTCCAGTAACCTTGTCAAGACATTTTGAAAGTATGCTCCAGTGACGATTGTCCTTTCTGAGTGTAATCAGTTTGCACCACACTATGTAAGCCCCCTCTCGCCCCCCCTCCCCAAAAAAAAAAATTCGGAATCATTTTTCTTGATCATTGTTCAGTCTTGACGTTATTTTGGGAATGGCGAATTCACATGTTTCCACTGCTTCCTCTGCTTCTTTGTTTTGGGGTCATAGGAATATGCAGAGCATTTGTACATGTGATTATTTAGCTGAAGAAGTCATTTGGACTGTTCTGAGATAGCTGTAGTAGGCCCTATTGTTTTGATGTGGTTTTGCAACTGTCGTAAACAGTCATGGAGACGAACAGGTGTTGAACTACGTAGTGATCAAAAGGCGTGTGAGAAATTTGAGACCGATCTTTGTCAGATTTTCAACTCTCCCACTATTGCTTTGATTGACACATGCTGGTTTTCGAAGACCAGGGCCTCCACTTTTCTCGTGATTGCTGTTCTTCACAGTGAGATGGTGTGCTACTGAAACTCATTTACACAGGTATCTGCCAAGGGTGGTGAGAGGGGGCACTTACCCAGTTCTAGTATCTGGGGAAAGGTTTCTTATTCGTTACAGAATTCTTGCGAATTTATAACAGTATCTGTCTGTGTACCAGGACTGCAGACATGTACATGTAAAAAAACTGTATTTTTTATGTCATAATTAAAACTTTATGTTATACTGGTACCTCCTAGTTACCTCCAAACTGCATTCCACTTCTCTGGAAATGGAGAAGCAAGCAGAGGAGAAAATATGTAAATAACTGCTGGGAGGATAATGGTCCACAGCTAAGGATTAACCAGGGAACAGAGCTGCGGAGTGGGACAGATGTGTTTTTGTTGTTGTAGGGAGAAGCAAGCAGCACTGTGGCTAGCTGGTGGGCGACAACGTCCAACTGTGCCAGCCAACACGTCCACATTGCTGCCGTGGCCTTTTCCCATTCCATCCAAGGCAGTGCATACCAAGCTGCCCCTGTGCAACAGTGGCAGTATGTCACATGAAGATGACCCAGAAAACCCTCTACAATATATAACTACAATGGGGACTACTCACTAGGAAAACGCATGTGCAAGATAAGAGACACAACGAAACTGAAACTCCATGTTATTTTGTGTTAAATATGGCACCAAAATAGAGTCTCAAGTTCGTTTCTCTAGAAAGTATACCAAGACCAGTGGATCTGGTTAGAGCAAAAATAAATAAATGAATAAATAAATGTAGATTCTGTTACTGAGAACAGACAATAGACATGCAATTTGCCATCTGGTCAGCTGTAGCTTGCCTATGTGCAGCTTCCAGTCAGGTGTAACAGAGCAAGAGCTTCGAAGCATGGACACTTTACAGCAGTTGTCTTCAACAAAGCTCACGCAGTGCTGGGCAGCTACCTCAATGAAATAAGATTGGGGATCCAAAAGAAATTACAATTAGTAAGTTATTGTTTTCTGTATTTCACACGCCATTTACAACAATGCATTGTTTAAAATATAGTGTTTATCAGTTATACTGCACTTACCCTATCTCAAAGTCATACTCATTGATGGAAATCACGTTTTATGTCTTCCAGCGTTATGCTTTGTAGAAAGCACTTACATTATGAGTGGCACTCCCCTCCACCATCCCCTTCCCCCTAGATAAAGATCTTTGCAATCCTAATTTGCATCCTGCCCCATTACACAGATATACATATGAATTAAGTGTCAGTATCAAGAAATCTAGGGCATATAATGGGTATAGATTAGTATAAGGGTGTGCCAAGGACTGTTTGTCTTGAAATGGCATTCACAGTGAAATTAACATTAGTTGCACCACTCTCGCCTTGTTCTCAGTACATGTTCCAGGTACATTCTGGCTGCATAATGACTCCAACACATTGTGTTTCAACAAATCTGCCCTGAAAACCTTTTAACATTCCCACTAAATTCAGTGATCCAATTTTTATCTACTCCACTTGCTCAAAATTATAGACCCTGATTGAAATGATTCTCAACTGACTGATGTATTTCTTCTGTTAACTGGAATTTCATGTGCTTGCAGTCTGTCCCTGGTTTCTATTGTCAAAATCCCTTCCATAGTTCCTATCTGTACCATTCCCATTATAATCTCTATTAATTCCACCATTATGATATTCATTCCTAAGACTTTCATATTCTCTACTCCCTTGGCTTCCCCCCATTAAAGTCTGAATTCCATCCGGCATACTGATGATATCTGTGATTGGTATTTGATCTAATACCCCTCTCCAAAAAACTATCGAGGTTGTCCAGATACTTTAAAAATTATTCCATTGGGTCATAAGGTCCATAAATTAAATCCATTGTATCGTCTGTGGTATAGTTTCCTTTTGAATCTACCATTGTGTGTCATTTCGTCAAATGGCCTGTCTAAATGTACTAACCTTTTTAACCAGTTTTTGCTAAATTCCTTCATTCTCATTTCTTCCTCTGTAGTTAGGTCCATTTATTACAAATTTACTCTAGGTTCTGGGTTGTTCAAACTCTGACAAAGACGTATTTAAAAACCCCATGTCAGATTCAGCAAAAGTTACCCTCTGATCAAAATTTTGGTTTGCCAAGATAAATCTTCCACTTCAAGAAACTTCTAAACAGATTTAATTTTTGAACTGTCTTTCAGACCAGTCACAAAGTTATGTTTACAATGTCGAAGATAAGACTATAGCGTGTAATACATTACTATGAAAACTTTTCTCTGGAATATTGGCCCATATAACACTAATGTTAGCACACAGATTTTTAGGCAGTGTACCCTCTGGAAATTGTACTAGATGTTTGCTAACATTACGCAACTCATTTCCTGTCACAATCACAACTTTAGTTACATTGTTTTTGACATCACCTAAATGTGCATCTAATTCACTAAGATTTTTCTCTGTTTCAATAATTAAGCTACTTATTTTGTTTTCTAAGGTACCTTTTACCTTGCACTGTTCTCCTTTTACCTTATCATTCCTGTTTAATAATAGAACTGATTTTATAAAACTTTTATCCCATTTAATACTTTCTTTAACAAACTCTGTTTCTAAAATGATTAATTTATTTTCTATGGTAGGTACTCTGGAACTGATCCCCTATAAACTAGTATAAGAAAGATTTTTGTCTTTGGTAGAGTATTGCCAGAATTTTACCTTCAATTTCATCGAATTTGTCACCTGCTAAGTTCATTTAAAAGCCTAAAAGTGTCCCCTGTTGCTTTGTGTTAATCGTGCTTCTAGTTTCTCGCTTTTTTCTTGAAGTTTTGCATCTAAGTGTTCACTTAGCATTGTTCTCTACTTTGAAAGAACAAACCTGTTCGCTGCTTATGCTTTGAAATTTGTAAAAATCTCGAATTCAACTGGGTGTAGGCTTTGTTATTGCTTGCATCCAACTTACTCTGCCGAACTGCAAATCCACTCAACAATTTTGTTGAATCAGGGGTATTGACTTCTTATGAACCTGGCTGATCGAATATATTTCCTGGCACCCTACCAAGCAAGGTGGCACAGTTGTTGGTACACTGGACTCACATTTGGATGATAGTTCAAATCCTTGTCCAGTTATCCTGATTCAAGTTTTTCATGATTCCCCTAAATTGCCTGAGGGAAATGCCAGCATGGTTTCTTTGAGAAGGGCACAGCCAATTTCCCTCTCCATCCCTTCATAGCACAAGCTTGTGCTTCATCGCTAATGACCTCGTTGTCAATGGGATGTTAAATCCTGATTTTCTTTTCTTCTTCATGCACCAAACTATAATTAAATTTCTCTCACGATCCATTTTTGTTACGGTTATTGATAGTCCAAAATAAAGTGTAAAGAAGTGTAAAAAAGTTAAAAAAGTGTAAAATCTCTTATCTTTCCTGCTGAAGGACAGTTTACTAACTGTTTTCGACAATGTGAGTCTATTCTAGCTCAGTTTGTCTGAATTTTTCATATTCTAAGCACATTATTCTTCTGTAGTCATCTTGTACTGTTTTGTACGCATTTTGGAAACTGTTTTATATATGCTGCTGACAAACACAATAATAATTAGAATTTAAGTCTATGATTTTCAGACCCTGGCAGCAGCACCAAATTCCAACAGAGCTACCATGTGACTGTTAGACACAGAAATCAATAAATGAAAGGTATTAAGGTACCATGCAATCATAGTGTAAACCACTAATGTTGCATTTATGTAGACAATTTTCTGAATAGTCTTCTTATAGGGAGAAGGTGAATTACTTACCATTCACTGACAGCAGTCATAAAAGGGCTGCAACAATCCATTTGGGATTTCCATTATTGAGGCCTAGATTTTAGCGAATGGTGGAAGTATTCCTTCTGCTGTTAACTTTTCAATCTATTATGATGTTTTCATTCAAAACTATGTTGACATGTCTGTTCTGAATCACACCAAAAGGTTAACAAATATTGCATTCCATTCCAAATTCATACTCCCAACAAATACAGTGACCAGCATTCAACTAATTGTGTACAACATGTCTGCCTATTTTGGTGCAGTGACGTGACCTAGGATATTGACGTATGGTAGATGAATTATGAACATAGAAATATAGACTGTGTTACTCACTGTGTACAATAAAAATAGTACTCGTGTATCAATTTGGGGTGCAAAATTATTCCATCTCTTAAAATTTATGATTTTGCTTACTTTCATTTACACTACTCATAAAAGTATCAGAATGGCTAATTTTGTAGAGTTTTCATATTCTCTCACTCGAAACACAGTTGCAAGACATTTTTACTAGCTTCAAAAAGATAAATAAATTGGAACAGCAAAGAAGTATATTAATATACCAAGCACCCTGTAAAATCTAAGACTCGTGCAAAGTCGACCAAAAGAGGCTTTGGAACATTCATGAGAGAAGGTGGTGGTGATAGATTCAGTTCACACTAAAAAGCTCAAAACTGGGTTCATTACATTGTGAATTATCCTTAATGGACAGTAACATAGCCATTATGAGGATTCAAAGAGCTTAACCAAAGAGTCACGTAAGCCTAGAACATCATACTAATCAGACAAGAAGTTTACTTTTTCTATGCTGTCATAACATGGTAGTTATAGAATAACGACATTCAGCTGCACACAATCTTTGCCAGGTTTGTCAGTCTACTTCATGCTTATAGATTCCCACAACAAAAAGCAGAAATAATGAAATTGGCCATAGGAGAAGCAGTCTCTCCAGTGGCCGCATCTAGCATCCACCAAACACCATTTGGCAAGCCATCAATTGAATACATCCACAAATAAAAGAGAGGAGAGGGCCTTTCATCAGTGCTATACAAAACTAAATAAACTTATTGAGCATTGTCAATGATTTTTACTGAAGTAGAGAAATAATCAAGCATTATGACTAAGTACTTTTTCAGAATATTAAATACAAAACACTATCTGTGAGTAATCAAGGAATCTATTAACAACTATAAATGTCTGTTATGAAATTAGCAGGGAAGACTGGCAGGTTGTGTGAGTATCATATAACGATCACTTTGGTTTTGTAAGCATTGTCAGCCTAACTCGCTAACATAAATGAGCAAGTCTCTTTTGAGAAATGGAATGTGAGCAGCTCATCCATCTCCTCATAATTAGCAATATTAACCATAAATATGAAAATTTGTAGAAAAAAAGCTGATAATTTTACCATGAGTACGGACAGGAAAAGTTCATTTGAACGGTAACACGACGAATAACGTGAATTCAGCAGTTTTTAAGGAAGTAATGCGAATTCGGCAGTTTTTAAGGAAGTAACGCGATTTCGGCATTTGTTAAAGAAGTAACGCAAAATCAGCGTTTTTCAACAATATTTTTCTGTGTCCTCGTAAGAAGTTTCGTAAATCTAATGATGTCAGAAACATATTTAACGTTGAAATGATCCATGTTCCATCGTCGTACTACTTTTTGCAGTTGTGACGTCACTAGTGGCCTTTCGACTATCGACTTTTGCGAGCGCGTACGAATGACCACTCTGCGAATTTCGATTACTCTTTTGCAGTGTATTAGCCACAGTATGCCGTTTCAAAGCAATGGCGTAATGAAAATCTATCACAAACACATCAAATTGACGAAGCCTACAGTAACCGCTGACAAAAGAATAAGAGAATTTGAAATCGGTGATTTATATGTTCCTGATAAGCTAACTGTATTTTGTAAATTCTGCAATGTCAGAGTTTCATGAGAGTGTGGCGACCATGAAGGTAAGAATAAGGGAAGATGGCGCTACGTATCCCAGCCGTACTACGTTTTGAAGCCATGGGGCCGTGGCTCGCTGCCATGACACTCTGACCAAAACATTGCCAGTGTGCTATAGCGCTGCGTGTATTAAAGTCGCTAATTGCACCATATACGCATGTAACGTCATCAGATTGGTTGTTTCAAAGTTTTTGTTTAAAATAAAATCTCGTAAAGGCGAAATTCCGCGTTTCTTCTGATTAAAAATAGTTTTTAATGTAATATTACGAATGGCTAGTCTTCAATGTAAACGATACAATTTTGTTAATACAGTAATCAACGTGTATCACAAACTAGGGTTCTTTCTTTACTTATTCTTACGATCATCAGATTGGACGAAGCAATGCCAGATTTACGAAAAGTGACCTCGTCTTTTCCGATTTTCGTGACATACAAACCAAAACTTTTCAGTTGTTTGAGTTCAGAATGATGTATTGTAGCAGCTATTTACTAATGTGTAACAGACTGATTGCGGTTCTGACCACCACCTATATCTGAAGAGGTAACCAAGTGATCTGTCTTTGTTGTTAATTATGTAAACAATGAAGCAGCAGATAAATAAATCTGATAAAATAACTCAATGTGAGTTAATGTTTAGCCAACAACCTGTCACATTGTGCACAACTTCATTCTGTTGTCAAGTGGAATATAACTGCGGAGAATCCCAAGAAATATAGATTAGGTGTTTGTTATACACAAAACAGGTACTTTCAGTTTGGATAACATTGACCCTGAGGAAGAAAACAAAACGCTTTGCCATACAGTTCATACACACTTCAATACATACCACATTTCTTCTCTTAAGGGATATGCAGCAGCTCTAATATGAGACTACGGCACTTTTTTTTAGTAACTAACAAATCAACTGCAGCAGCAGCACTTAAATGACATGTCTGTTAGCAAAGGCAGTATAACAGTGTTCCAATTTTCATCTGCTATGGGACTCGTTTTAATATTAGTAAGGAGTTCTACTTATTGCTTACTTACCGTAGGTTCCAATTTCTTATTTTGGTATGGAAGAGATTTCTTAACAGGGCAACAATGTCCCAGTGTTTTTAGGTAGCTTAGGCATAAACCATTCTACATTGAGCTTTGTTTATGTCATTCCCTATTTTATAATTTTCATTCTTTTAAATGCAAGCCTTTCTTGTCAAGCTGACAGGTATTTACAGTGGTACAAAATGAAATGATGAAGGGATTGAGACAGATCATGGAGCAAAACTTTACATCATAGTTTGAGAAGTGTGGAATGTCTCAATCAATAAGCAGAAGCTTCATTGCTTGCTAATGACAAAGTTTTACTAACATTGAAACTAGGATTTGCTTTTGAAATCATTGTCCTAAAAAAATATATGCTATATATTCCTTATTCATTCATAAAAAGTATGGGAACTGGGAATGAAATAAAGCATAAATATTAGGTACCATAATCAGAATTTTATTCCAGCAAAAAAGCTTTCCTTGATCTGTTATTATCCACTTTGTTGAACTGCTTGTTACAGGTATACAGAAAAATTATTACAATGTGACTTTTCTGTTAACTGCCTTTTTCACAAGATTGTGGAATTTAAAAATAACAAAGTTCTATGTAAAAAAAATATTATATGAAATTGTAACAAAGTCCACATCATTGCTTGTTGAGAATGAAACAAATGTCTCAGTCTCCTGACCGATACAAATGTAGTACTATTTACCATTCCACATACATATGATTTATCACAGTGGTCTTGCATAAACCAGGAAAGTAGTCAAGCAAACAAACATAAGAAAATATGCAATCATTTATAAAATATGTCTTACTACAGATATAAATGTTGTGGGCTGTAGTTTCTGTACAACACATGGGTTTTCATTTCAATGGATTAGGGGAGAGACTGCTAGAAACTTTAGTGCCCAATGAAGTAGTGAAAAACCAGTAACGCTCACCTGCGAACACTACTATCTCTCATTTTTTGAGGGTGAACCACTGTTGGACTAGATCACAAAAAATAGAATTTGTAATGACACACAAGCAAAAACCATAACATTCCACACAATGATGGGAATGTATTTCAATGTGCCAAGAATGAGGCAATTCTGTTTCTCATTAACATGTTGTCACTCGTGGAAACTTAATTAACAACACTGGCTAGAACATACTACAGCATACTCTGCCAAACAATGGCTAAATTTTTCAAAAAGGAATGTATGTCCCATTTGGAAGCACACAGATCACAAGCTATTGCAGAACTAGTACTGCATACTGGAATGGTGGAGTATCAATCACTTGGAAACACTCTACATATAATGTAGTTCCTAATTTTGGTTTGAGGAAGACATATTTGGAAGGTATTACACACACACATAAAATTATAATTGTCTGACTCTACCACACACCAGGAACAAATTTTCATAGATACCCTGAATATGCTAGTACTAATAGTTTTAAGATACACACATCACAAACATTTTGTAGCTGGTTATAAAAACATAGACATAACGGAAAAGGAAGAATGTGCATCATTTATTAATTACAATAAGGTTACATTCCCAGTTTGCCTCAATGTAATGAATGCTTTATACAAGATGCCTCACACACTAGACCTCTGTGTACAAATATCAGTTACTGATCTTTAAAGAGTACCAGTTTTGTATAGGTTGCCCTGATTTTATTTTCATGCAATGCATCACTTATTCTCTTGGCTGCATGTTTTTGCCGCGTCAGGAGGTATCGTTTGGCAATTGCTTTAATCAGCAGTATCATATGATTGTCCTAGGGATGCTGATTTTTCATGTGGACTGCTAACTTCTTAAACACTGGCTTGAACATGAATTCACTAAGCATCTCAGACACACATTTGGAAAACTGATTTTTCAAAGGAACTTTAGAATTACCTTTAGTATAGCACCTGAACACTTTTTCTGCACACACACAGATGTCAACAACATCATTCGATGGTAAAACCAACCATCCCCTACTCTTTCTATGAATAAGAGAATAAGCAACATGGCTACCATCCCCTCTCAACACGAATAAACATGGTTCAGATTTTTAGGTTTTTTCTAAGTGAGGCACCACAAATCCAGCTATATATACTACAATATGGACTGCCACTTCAGAGAGATAAATTCCAGTAGCAAAGTAATCGTGGTCGTTGTCAGTTGTCGCTGCACTATTTTCCGTGCTTAGTAACTGCCACAGTTCCGAAGTGTTAGCCACTTTCTTCTTAAGTCGTCGCTTAGACTGTTGAAGAGTTTTAATTTGTTTTTTGTACTGATCAGTTTTTCTTATGAGGTGTTCACACTTCGTCTTCAGTTCCTCACTTTCAGAGGATGTCTGACTACGTTCTGGTGGTCCTGCAGTGTACTCAGGAACAAGAGCAGGAACTTCTTCATCCTGCACTCTGCTGACGGCAGCCAAAACTGAAGATGGAAGGGAAGAGCTCTCCTTCTGCAATGGTGGCTTTCTCTTCTTGTCTCCCTAAATGAAATAAACGGATGGAAAACATTAAGAACTGTTTTTAACAGATGGTTGAAGGTGTTACAGTCTTTGTCATGAACAGCATGTTACAGCCTACTAATTACTCTTATTCTTAGTCCTTTCCAGAAATATAAATTCTATATTTCCAGCAGCTATTTATTATGTTCGTAAAATACTCATTACTCTAACAAAAACCGTTGTTGTGTTCAGCAGACAACTTGAAATGCCTCCCATGTGCGAAGCTACAAGTAATACACACTTATTGAAAAAATATAAACTTTGAACATGTAAAATATTTCTGCTGGGGTGTCTTGTTTAACTATCACACTGTATCGCTATGGGTGCTGTCGGTTAACAAGTTCTCAATACAACTGGTCCAACAGTTAATGATATAAAATTGTGTGTTATATCTAATTTTGCATTAGTGGTTGGTGCATATTCAATGTTCCACAGTAGTGGATAAAGTTAACAAGAAGGTAATGCCAAAGCTTTTTAATCAATGATATCTTTCAATGGAGAATGTCAATGAATAGTGCATCAAACAAAAGAAATGTTCATTTGCCGTGCTTAACCCAAATACAGAGTTATATTTAACACAGCCCAAGTGTTAATTTCTGTGACTTCACTAAATAATTATACCAGACAAACTTGTTAGCTTCAGTAGTCTCATAATCTAAACAGCGAACCTGAATTTTCTTCTCGAATATTCTCTTGTGTGCAGAGGCTGATACTCATCAAAAAGGAGTTTCATAAATTTGTTTCTACATGACAATGTGGAGAAACCGATTATCTCTTTATACCTTACTGTGTAGCTGCAGAAACACTTCAGTGTTCCAGCACCTCCCCTCTTAAATTCTATATACAGCATGGAATCATTCCTAGGCAAAAGCTATGTGTAAGGACCTAATCAGGTGGAAAGTGTAATTAATGTATTCAAATGACCTAAAGGAATCCTCCCAAAATAAACATATATAAGTAAAACTAGAGCTGTATCAATTACTCCTAAAACATAACTGCCATTAACTAGCAAAGAGAGTGCAATAAAAATGTTGTACAACACAGTAGGCCAGACAAAGTGAGATGTTCACAAACTACTGCCTTAAATATTCACATAACTGATATAATTTACTTCACACGTGTATTCCATTACTTTCGGAGTTAGAGCTAAATAATAGAAACTGAAAACTAAGTTAGCTATACCCTCCCTCCAAAGCCCCATAAATACATCGTGTTTGTAATAAGTTCTGGGACATTTCAGTTACGTTACACTACTGGGAAACACTGTTCATTACCACCAATATTTACTGAAATACGGTACATAGAATGGCAAATCTACACAGTGTCCTGTTTAGGCCTATACTTTACGCTAGTTAATGTAGTGTTAGCTTTTAATCTGGTACATGACGAAGACAAAGTGAGTTACTCAACACTTCGATTATCGACGATACGTACATATTATACTGAAACGTGAACTTGATAACTAAGACTTTAATTCTTTGAATTTACATACCTTTTGCAAATGTTTTGGGTGTGTAGGGAAAACTGATGGTACAGCATTTTCTCGTAGCCTTACTGTTGAAAGGGAAGTTCGGTCTATGACCTCTTCTCGGAAGAGAACATATAGTGCTCCGTTTAGACGCTCGCCAATTCTTCCTCCTCACGGCATTCTCCCACAGAGCTTTCCGACTTTCATTTTTAGGAAATCTAAAATCATACAGGAGAAAAACACAATATAGTACAAGTACCGATGTAGCACACGTTCATTCACAATGAAGTTGTAAAATCACACTTAACGAGACAACTGACACATGAAATGTTATTCCCTACGATTTTGCATCACAATCAGAACGATTCGTACACCCGAACACCACACAAGTCACCATAATAGCGCAAAATCCTTCCAAAAGCGAGCGACAAGCCTATGCACACAAGCTTACAGCAGCAATGTTTTGGTCGGACTGAGATGGCTTCACATAGCTTCGCAGCTGTGACGTCACGGCGTCTCCCTCTATTCTTACCTCCATGGTGGCGACAGTCGACCGCCAGTAACTTCACTGGCGAAGCGCAGAGTAAACGGTCTTTGGAGACTCGAGATTCTTTGGCAGTCCCGTCTGCTACTTGACTGAGTGATACACGTGACGTGAAATTCTACATTGTTTTTCTTGTGTTTCTGTAATTATAGGAACCTTAATAAAAGTGTCTTATCGTAATAAGTTGGAGTTTTCGGTGCGTGGTCCGCCACTATAGCCAAAAAACCCACATTGGTGACCCCGAGTCGCGAAAATACGTTGCAGTCACTCGTTGTGTATCACCGGTTTCGCGCCAATAGACAATGTCGCAGCCTCCAGTTTTTACAGCAGTGCACGATGCCGCGACCGCAGAATGGACATTCGACTGTGAAGCGCAACGCTTAACCCCGTGTGCTACTAATACACCGTGAATGTTCATATCTCCCGTGTTTGCCTCGCCTGACTGGACTACCCTAACCTCTGCCGGCACACTACACCGGGCACTGTACACATCATTGCGGACACCTTCTATGGCATTCTACACTCGACAGAACGCTCCTCCAGCACAGGACTCTGGAAACTCCAAGTTTCTACAGCACAACATGGACCACGCGGCTGTCCAGTTTCTGGGTCCACACGCACGACCGCCGTTTAAAGTGTCCCCCTCCGCGCCGGTCGAATGGAGACTCGTGCCAACCACTTCGAGCCATTTATATGCCTATCCATCCTGCCACCCGCGCACACCTTGGGCGACGCACCTGCCATGGTTCCGCCCTGTCACTCGGCGCTCAATCGCGATCTCGCGCCTCATCTCTAGATTTCGGCTGCATCAGCAGTTTATCAGCCCGCACCTGCTGCGCTGTGCTCGTGTGGCCATACAGATTCCGTGCCTACAGGTTGCAGTAGCTGCTGGGAGATAAAGAAGCTTGCACGGGATAGAGGAGCATGGAGAGCTGCATCAACCCAGTCTCAGGACTGAAGACCACAACAACAACAACAAGGACTGGATACCACATAATTTACCAGGAGATTTTAGGTGACAGAACACCCTCACAGCTGTGGGGATGCTTGTGTGCACAGGTCAGTATTGAGATCTTCTCCGAACTTAGCGCTCTGGACATCGTGGTTGGTGAAGCTGCTGCAAGAACTACAGTTACATTTGCTTCCACATACCGCAGCGTCACTCGAGGATAAACTACGGCTGGCAGACCAGGCATACACCATTATTCGACACAGTCACCTCCCTCCGTGCAGCACAGTGCCTAATACCACCGAGGTTGGTAATCCTGGGGTTATAAATTCCACTGTCGGGCGGTAGAGACCAAGCGCGTGCATATCGCGGACAGCACACGGAACAACAGCCATCTAGCCACCAAGACCTGGAACTGCCAGTGGGTCGGCAACCGCCTCTCCCCACTCCAACTGGGCTAGGGCCTGCCCGCCCCACCTTACGCTTCGGCTGGTGGGCCGAGTACAGCTGACTCATGCATATGCTTGTTTAACACCACTTTCAGGGACGCTGCTCGCAACTGCCGTCTGCCCTGCATGTTCACAAACGCCGCACGTGGGCCGCAGTAGGCGCCACGGCCCGCGGATACATGCAGGGGCACCCACAGACATTGCATTCTGTCAGATCCCCCATCTCACGAGGACATCTGTATGTCTTGGATTTAGGTTCGCACCGGTATTTTCTCGTCAACACCGAAGCAGACATTAGTGTCATACCTCCCACATTTTCTGTAAAGGACATGACACCAACCAAACTGTCCCTTCGATCAGCAAATAAGTTGACACTTCGTGTCGAGGGTTTGGCCAAGTTACCTATTGAACTCATACCTGACAAACAGTTCACTTGACCCTTCTACGTGGCTGATGTTGAAGATCCAGTATTAGGCATTGACTTCGTTTTCCACTTCGGATTGTCTCCAGATCTTTAGTCAGCTGCATTATTGCGCCACGCCTCGTCCACTCATTTTGCATGTTCAGTCACCTCTCCGGCCCTCCTTCCCCGTCAGCTGCCCGATGACTTCGACACAGCTCCCATCGAGTGCTCTTCATTGGTGGAGAGCCTCACAACTTCCACTGCCCAGCTGCAGCCCTAACACCCTGCAGTCGCCGGTCTCTGAGCTCACAACGCCGAACTGAACTGTGCCATATTGTGGGCTACGCAAGCCCTCACCGAGGCACGATGCCTCGTACAACGCCTGTCAACACTGCCACCATCCAACACCGGAGATGCACTTCGTGGAACTTTGTCGCCACCAACGCAGACAGCTTCCCCGGCACATCAGGTTAGTGACTCTTGTGTGCTACCGATTACCGTTCACGACACACCCGATCGAGTCCACCAGCCGAGCTGTATGCTATCATGTATGGCACAACACACAAAATTGTCACGACAGATAGGCCTCCAGTGCACCATAAAACGCGCCGAATGTCACCACATAAACTGTGCATTGCTAAAGCCGCAGTGGAGGGACTTCTACGGGCAGGTATTGTTTGCCCATTGGACACTAACTGGTCCTCGCCAATACACTTAGTCCCCAAAAAGGACACCACTGTGCACCTCTGTGGCAACTGTCATCACCTCAATGTGTGGACGGTGTTAGACAATTACCCGATACCTCAGATATTATACTTTGCACAAGTACTTAGTGGAGCATGCATCTTGAGTGTCTTGGACTGCCGCAAGGCATATTTACAGATACCAATGGAACAGAGTGACATACCAAAGACAGTAGTGATTACACCTTTCAGCCTGTACGAATTTTGTTACATGCCTTATGGTCTCAAAAACACGGCCAAAACTTGGCAGCGTTTTATAGACTCACTTCTCTTTAACTGCACATATTGCTACGCATACCTCGACGACATACTAATTTTCTCCCACTCTGACAGGGAACATGAACTCCACCTGGCCACGATACAGGACTTATTGACACGTAATGGAGTCAAGATCAATAATGACAAGTCACAACTCCGCTGCACTACTGTCACCTTTCTGGGGTACACCGTCCCCTCGGACAGTGGAACCGAATTGCACAACCTCCGACAGGACCCAGATACTTACTTTCAGATCGTTGCTTGCAACCTACCGGGCTCCGCAAAGCCACTGTGGTGTGATACGTCCATGGGCACCACTCGGCCTATTGTTCCCCCTGCGCTGCGTCACCAAGTGTTCACTACTTTACATAAACTGGCACATCCTGGTGCTAAGGCTATTACGCGCCTGGTTACAGAACGCGTTGTGTGGCCAGGTGTGAAAAGGGATTGTCATACTTGGGCTCGTGCTTGTTTACAGTGCCAGTGCAACAAAGTTGGCAGGCACACACAGCCCAGTCTAGGTAAGTTCGACATCCTGAAAGGCCGCTTCCATCACGTACATGTGGATCTCGTAGGACCATTACCCACGTCTGATGGTTTCAGGTATATCCTGTCTGTTATTGACCGCTTTACATGTTGGGTCGAGGCAATACCCCGGCAGGACATCACAGCAGATTCCATAGCATGCGCATTTGTATCCTCCTGGATAGCTCGATTTGGCTGTCCTACATCCATCACCACCGACCAGGGAAGACAGTTTGAATCCCTGCTGTTTAACAAACTCTGCATCCTTTGTGGGGTGGATAGATTCTGCACTACGGCTTATCACCCTCAGAGCAATCGACTGGTTGAGCGGTGGCACAGAACTCTGAAAGTGGCGCTCATGTGACATGGTGGTGAGTGGTGCAACGCACTTCTTTGGGTTATGCTAGGAATATACATGGCTTACAAGACAGACCTCCAGGGTTCACTTGCAGAGCTCCTGTATGGCGAGACCCTAGTTCTCCCCGCAGAGTTCGTCAACGACGAAGCAATCGCCAACCTATCCGACCTCCCCATGCTAGTTGAGCGTGTCCGGACACACATAGCTGCGATCCGCATGCCTCCTCCATGACCACATACCCATCCTCGGGTGTTCCTGCATTCGGCACTGTACTCTTGCGAGTTCATTATGTTACGGGATGATGCAGTCAAACTGGCATTGCAGCCACCTTACTCTGGCCCGCATCGAGTAGTGGCTCGCACGGACAATATTATAGACATTCTCGTCAGTGGTCACTGGCAGACAGTTTCCCTCCAATGCGTGAAACCAGCCTGGACGATCGAGGAATCTGTAATGTGGATACGACTGCCATAGCTGCTACGTTCAGCACCGACGGGATGCTCAAGATCCGCATCCCCCTCCCCACCAGTACTCCAACAACGACATCTCCTGTGCCAGTCCAGTTCATGTGCGCAGGTCGACCAGTCCCCCCCCCCCCCCCCCAACTGGATGGCGGACTATACGAGCGCTAGTCCTCCCTGCACAGACAGTATGAACCCTTAGCACACTCTGCTATCAACCAGCGAGCATCCCACAACGCCACTACACAGGAAGACACCCACGTCCTTCCCCCAGTGCTCCGCACTCCCGGAGAGGGGGAGGGGGGAGCTCTGTGGCGACAGACGACCGCCAGTAGCTTCATCAGCGAAGCGCAAAGTAAACAGTCTCTGGAGACTCGAGATTCTTTGGCAGTCCCTTCTGCGACTTGACTGAGTGACACACGTGTCGTGAAATACTGCATTGTTTTTCTTGTGTTTCTGTAACTATACGAATCTTAATAAAAGTGTCTTATCATAATAATTTGGAGTTTTCGGTGCGTGGTCCGTCACTATAGCCAAAAAAACCACAGGACTGTAGAGATTCAACAGTGAAACATGTGCAGACCGAAAAACGTAAGGGCAGCAAGTTGAAGTAGACCAATTTGCCGATAAAGCAGCAGTCTACGATTAGCAGCAGCTTTGAAGCTGCAAAAAAGAGGATTTTGAATATCTGGCCCAAAGGACTGTGCAAACATTTTTGCAGGCCAACATTACATTCCACAAGCTGGATACATTATTGATAAATAATTTTTTCACATTATTTAAAATATGTGCATCACTCCACACCATGGATTAGTGATAATGCTTTGATCGTAAATAAGGATACAACGGTATTGATGAATTCCAGTAATATTAAAAGTAAGGCTAGAAGAAGAGTAAAAGCTGAGTTAGGGAACTATGTTATTGCACAAGCTCCATACACAAAATTCCATGGTACATGGGTGGATGAGCACTTGAGATGGGAAAAGCATCTAGAAAATTTGAGTAAAAAATTAAGTAAATGCTACTATGAGCTAAGAATGCTTTGGGAATGCTGCAACACTGAATCATTGCTGTGTGCTTATTATGCTTACATGAACAGATTGATAAAAATTGGTGTGATCTTCTGGGGAAATACGGGTACGGCAAAACAAGCTTTCAAACTTAAAAAAAGGGCTGTTAGAATAATGAAAGGGGTTCAGTGAAGAGTGTCATGCAGGGAATTATTTAAAGAATTTAAAATAATGACTCTTCCAAGCTTATACATCTATGAATGTGTATGCTTTCTGAAAACTCACCACGAGTTTTCAACAATAAATAATCAGATTCATAACCATGAAACAAGGAACAGGGATGATTTTCACAGAGACACCCACAAAGGAGCTCTCCACTAAAAATTGGTAAACTACCAGCCAAAATACTTTCTAGTACATTGCCTTTTACAATAAAGAAAATTAAAGAATTTCGTAAATTGAAGGTAGAGCTTAAACAATTTTTACTAACACATAGTTTTTATAGCATTGAACAATATCTGAATATGGAAAAGTAATATTATTTATGTATACTGATATAAAATATTTGTATTATCCAAGTTTTTGAAACAAATTAAAGATAAGAGACTATAATGTAATTGACTACATCCATACCATGTATATTGCTAATGGTCGAATAAAGAGATTGATTGATTGATTCTGCCAAGCGCAGCAACAGTATACAAATGTTAAAAATTGAAATAATAGTCTCTGTTGCAGATACTTTATTGATGACACATTCCATGCATCTAGCGCATCTTCAGGTCATTCTTGAGCTGTGAAGACTGGCTTCTGTGGTCTCCACAGCTCAAGAACGACATGAAGAAGCGCGAAACATGTCATCAATGAAATATCTGCAACATGCTGTTATTTTCTTTTTTCCTTAGGTATTTGATTTTGAATAATTATTTGTGTCAAAGTTTTTTGTTAAAACAATTTTTTTCTACGCTTGTCTCATGTTTGGCCCATCCTATCCTGGAAATAGTTACATTTTCAACATAGCATTGAAAAATGATGAAATTTGACAAAAATAGATAACTGATAATAGGAAAAGCTTGCCAGAAATAACACCGATAAATAACACAGAAAAGTGCCAAAAATAATACCGATTTTGGCCATAAAATAGCACCGATTTTTTCCTGTCCCTAACCATGATCAAGTTTGTTTCAGTACAATCCATTACAGTGGAGTGATTCAGACTTTACATTCACCAAAGGAAAAGTCCAAGTCATCTTAAGAACACTTAGAGTTTATCAGAAACTGAAGCTTCTGTCAGCATTAGTATCTCATACGTAGGGACCTATGTTGGTATCAGTATACACAGAGGAAGTGTGCATCTCCCAAATTCTGACAGATCATCATAATGTTTGAGTAGCCTCACAGATGCTGAAATGGTGCAGCTTCCATTGCAATCCCTCAATAAGATATACAAGCTAAATGCAAACAAACTATTAGTTTCTCTAGTGATATATGTTAGCCACTTGAATAGAAAGGAATCTTACATTTTTACATCCTGTTCCAGTCTACATAATTAAAAACATATTACAAGTCATATTACAAGTTTGTACACATTAGTAGCGTAGTAGAGTGATACACTGTTTTCCAGGTTGAACAATAAATATTAAAGTTAAACTTTATTTCATGGTAAAAATTATTGACACTAATTAACATTTGTAATGAAAGATTCACTCTGAAGATGAGTGCGTACAGATGTGAAACCACCTGGGAAACTATGCCCCAGACTGAGACTCAAAGTTGGGACCTTGGCCTTTCATGGGCAAATGCTCCACCAACTGAGCTAATCAAGAATGACTGATGACCACTCATGACTCATCTTCACAGCTTGGTAGAGCACATGTTCATGAAAGACAAATGTCCCAAGTTTGAGTCTCAGTCCGGCACAGAGTTTTAATCTGCCAGGAAGTCTCATTAATTAACATGTTCTGACAGCAGACTTCCACTTTAACTGACATTATTGCACTATTAAAATTATGAGGGAGATTTTTTCATATCAGCATGAAGATTTTTTATCATCATGCAGATTCTTACATGATCTGTCTTAATGATGTTATGTGAGTGCTTTTTGTTCACAAACTTTTTGATACACAGGTGGTGCACATTCAGAAGTGTATCTAGGACTCGCAAATTAATGACAGGTGTAAGAATATAATGTTTTTTCTGAAACTACAGTAACTTGTAAGTATTAATGTAAAACAGCCAACTGAAATTGAAATTCTGAACTTTCATTGTCAGTTGCCTGAGATTCAGAAGTTAATTAGTTTCACATAAATTAAAGTATGTTTCAAGAGGAGTGAAATATCTATCGCAGTACTTTGTATTCTGTCTCTTCACTCAAAACATTTCCCCATTGCTTACATTATTCAGCATTTCACTAATAATGGAATGAATTGTGTCTTTGGTAATTGGTCAAGGCATTGAACAGAAAACCCCAAGGCAGGCAGGCATGTGACAAGAGATAGAAATTAGCCAGCAGGTGGGCCACCACCTGGAATCTACGAAGTCAGCAGCATTCATACTTTGTGCAGACAGCAAATCCACATCTAGTGGTAATAGTGGCTACCAGTAGCAGCTCAATAACATGTTTCTTAATTATATCTGGCATCGTCATTACCTTGTAGCTGCTTTGTGATGCTCATTGATGGTGGGTAATGTTTAGATGATGTTAGTCTGTCATTCTTTCCTGAATGGCAGCACATTTCTTCCGAAATATTGTAGCAGTTTCACCATTCTGAGGCCCTGAGCAGTAACATCTGCATTGTCAGCATAGACTGAATATATCTTCTTATACAAGACGCCAACTTGCCCCTCTTACTGAATTTTCTTGCATCACCATGGTTGTGACATCTTCTGTTAAGCACATCACGTGTCTTTCTTCTAGACCAGGCGGGGCCATCAAAACAAAAATTGATGCATTTTCCTTCATTGCCAGCATAAGACTCATGAGTATCATAAGTAATATTTGGCAAAGATTCTGAAACCATCCTCCATGCTTCATATTGGAAGGAGCCACTTTGGAATACATTGTTTTATGGTCATCTCTGTATATGAATATATCCTTAGGTTGGGAAGAGCATAAAGGTATACTAATTGGACAAAAATCCAAGTATTCTTTTGCTGGTAATTGAATTTTTAGGCCCTGTGTATTACTAAAGTCTCATCTCTGCATACACACAGAATATATGCCATCTGGTATTACTAATTCTTCTTTATTATGAGAGATAATTGTCACTTTCCATTTTACTCTTTCTGTCCTTGTTGCTTAATATGTAGATAACTTCATATTTTTAACCTTATCTAGCATTCCATAACTCTCTCTCTCTCTCTCTCTCTCTCTCTCTCTCTCTCTCTCTCTCTATGTATCTATCTATGTATCTATCTATCTGTCTCTCTTCCCTGCAATATTATATTTGATGACTTTTTGTTACAGGCAAATTTTTTCACAAGGTATGTCCCATTGGAGATGTTTTCAAAGAGCATATCAAAGTTTTCCAAGCAGTCTCCTTCTTTCTTTATGGCTGTCAATGATTCACTATGATATATTCTAAACATAGCTCTCTTTCTTAGTCTTCTAGTCTCTAGTTTATTAAAGTTGTTCCCGTCAAGAAATGTTTCATCTTTTGAAAACTGTTTGACCTATAGGTATTTCACTTTCTATTTCCTGTGAACAGTTTTTGTTTTCTATCACCAAATGTCTTAAATAACTAAAACATTTTATTTGTTCAAAGGTGTTCCCTTCCAGTCATGTTTTAACTAGAATTTGTATATGCCAAGGTCATCTCTATTGTTTTTCCCTCAGTTGTACTTTTTCAATACTCTTTTACAACCCTATTACTCTTAAATTGTAGTTCTTCCCATGACTTTGTCAAGACTATTTCTTCATATATGTACTTCATTGTATTTGTCATTTCTCCTCCTATTATTATGGCTCTCCCTTTTTTAAATGGTTTGTTCAATAGTTTCTCATTACAAATATTGAAAAGCCATGTGACAAACAACATTTTTACCTAACAACTTTTTTCTAATAATCACTTGTTTTGTCATTGTTACTTCTTGTCTTGCATATAGGTGACTTATAAATATTCTTTTGTTTAAGTCTGCAATAACTACCCATATCTTCAGCAGGATATTGCAGTGAATAATTGGAAATGCCTAAACCCAATTAAAATACTACTTTTTCACTGTAATGTTTCTTTCCCTACTTTTTCTTTGGCACTGTATCCTATTGGTAGCAGAATTGTTACTAGTCATAAAAATCCTCTTCACTTCCCTCCAGTTCATACTAAAACACTGAGTTATACTTCTGGTGGTTAGCAGATAAAGAAATTTGTAACTGAAAAATCTCATCACACTAAATGTAAGAGATTTACAAACCATTGTAAATATGTGACTAAAGACAAAGACACACTAGCTCAGCCAGGAATGCACATTTACTGTTGATAAAGATTTTAAGTTCCCACATTACTTTAAATCAAAATAATTACCACAATAATCATAGAATTATTAGTGACTCAAAAACAATTTCAGAGATATTGCAATACAAGTGGAAAGAATAATCAGTATTAATACATACCAGATAAGTGTGGAGAGAAATCATTAAAAGTAAGAACGTTTTGGGATTTCAAATACTTTACTCACATCTGAAAAAGATTTTATGATTAATCACACTGAATGAAAAATATCTGCACTCTTGAATGTAGCCAGTTGACAAGACTAGATCTGAGGAAGGCTTCACAACTTATGGTAATTAGTGGGTAAAGGTTGCCATATATTTTAGCATCAGTGGATGGTAACACAACCATCCTGAGGATGCAAAGAGGCCAATCAAACAATCATGTGAGCAGAGATCTTTACATTAACCATACAACAGGCTTACTTGTTCGACACCAATGTAATATAAAGGTTACAGAATACTGCTTTAATTTGCATACATTCATTTGTCAGGTTTCTCTGTCTACTTCATGGTTCTAAGTTTCCACATTGTGAAGCAATGGAAGGAATTATGTTGACTAGCAGAAAAGCAGTCTGTCCCATGACTGCATCCAGTATCCACTTGAAACCATCTAGCAAGCCTTCAGTTGAACACAATACAAAACTAAAGAGAGCAGAGTAAGTCATTACTCTGTGCTGTACAAAACTAAAGCTAGTTATTGAGCATTATGTGTGTTTTCTAATGAATTAGAGTAATATTGACACATCATGATTAAAGTCTCTCTTATGATATTAAATCTGAAATTATTTCTGTTAAGCAGTATCAGTAGTCTAGTAATCTTCTTTCACAAATATCTGTCGACACAATAAACAGGGAATAGTTAGAAATTTTGCCAAAAAGACACAAGAAAGAATTTGTTTTTATAAACATTGTCAACCTAATTCATTACCAGAAACCACAAGCACTTTCCTTTCAAAAATGAAATGTGAGCAGCTCATGCATATCTTCTAAAGTAGAAATAAATATTTGTCTGTCTCCTAAGCTAATTTTTCAGTATGTCTCATATGTGGAGAATTTGTGTTACATTCCCAGTACTGCCTGGACTTTTAGCTAGGTGATACTGCTGGAACATAGTATATCCAGTTTTGTAATGCCATTTGGGGATCTATTTGAGTGAGAAGTAGAAGCTCCCAGGTCAGGGAAGGTTTAAAAGTCTGGAAGATTACTATGCTGATCCCATGTCCCTCTGTAATGCATCTGACTGACTCCATTGGCAGCTGATTACTTGGCAGTCAGTTGGTACTAAATGACGTGACACAGCCAGTAGGTGTAACTTTAGCTTCAGAAAGAAATAGTTCCAAGACATTTTAAGCTCATGTACAACTTCTTATAAATAAGTGTTCCCAATCATTCCGGAGGTTCTTATCATCATAATCTCATATGTAGGTTTGGAGCAATGTGTATAGATAGAGTGAGCATTCCCTAAGCTCCATGCATGCCTCGACTATGTTTCTGTTGAACACAAACTCAAACTGTGTAACTTGCATTGCTGTCACCCAGTAAGATGTTGTTAAAGTGACATGTTTGTTATTGTTTGTATAATGATCCAAACTGCTTACCACAGTGCGGTAAGTTTAAATTAAACTTTGAATAAAATTACTTTTCATCTCTTTGCAGAGAAAAAGATGGTGAGACCTAGAACTATATAAGGATAGCAACTTCGATCATACTTTATTAAAATAGGAAAGTCAATGTAATACATGAAGGTACCTG
Organism: Schistocerca serialis cubense; assembly: GCF_023864345.2. Lineage (NCBI taxonomy): Eukaryota > Metazoa > Arthropoda > Insecta > Orthoptera > Acrididae > Schistocerca > Schistocerca serialis. Next base: position 740,367,077 of record NC_064640.1, read on the forward strand.
GATCTTGAGGTGCTTTGAGTATGTTGTCACAGTAAAATGGCTGAGTTATTAGGATTTTATGAGCTCTAGTGTGCTAGGTTGGTGGTCTGATCTCATGCATGTGTTGCATAAGCTGCCAATAGTGTAGAATTGGCAGTCTATGGGTGATAATGTTTGGTAGGGTGGCACAGTGTGCAGTTACATTTGGGTAAATGGTTGACACTCAGTGGATGGTTGACAGCTGTTAGCCGTTCTCCAAAGCGGAAGTATAGGAAAGAAAAATCAAAAGTAGCAAAGGATGCATTGTACTGTAGCTATGATGGGAGCAGAACAGAAAAAACTGTACTATGGTAACTGGAACACAGCAGAGTGAGACATGAGAATAATTCATTGACAGCAAAGTCAAAACTTGAAGGATTCAGACTGAGAAAACAGTAACAGGGTATGAAGATCAATTGCAGTTTCATGATAATAAAAGGTAAATATATGAATATTTATCATGACAGGTTCAATTACAGTTCAACCTGTTCACTACCTATTAAATAAAATACATTGAATAGCACCACACTATACAGACTTCATTCCATCAAGCCCGCCAGCAGCAAAATGTTTGCTCCTTGCTCCCACACACTCCTCTTGCACACACTGCTTGATGTCATGTACACCAGGTGCATTCTACTAGGTGCATTCACTATGTAATAACAGCATAACACACATCTATGACCATATTTTTTTTGCTATTTACTCCATCTAAGTGGACACTGTGATTTATTAGATCACAGTGCCCCCCTACCCCCAAAATCTTGATACAAGAAAGTGACTTCTGTCTAGGATGCAAATAATGTAGGAAGAAAGTCCAAAATAAAAATTTTTAAACCATTCACAGGAAACAAAATGACACAGTAATGACAATGATAGTAATAATAATAATAATAATTAATAATAATAATAATAATGAAATTGTGAAGATTTTCAGCTGCTAAACCATCATAGCTTTAGTATTAGTTAAAAAATAAAATCTCTTTTGAAATATTTACTGTTTATTTATAAAAGTGATATGTCACCTGGTTAGTTTTCACTGGCAACTAGCAGTTTCATTCTGTCATTCCTTGATATGAAATGCAACAGACAAACAGTAAATGAAAATGTACCCAAAATCAATCTTAAACAAAATAATTAGATCAGTTATAGATAATAGTAAAGGATATTTAGCCTGTACCTTTGCATAACTGTGAGTATTGACTCATTATGTGCCAGTCTAAACCATTCGTATTAATTATACCATGGATAGGAATTCCACCTCAACTAAATAATTTTTTCACCAAAATGTTCACCTTTATAAAATAAAACAGCAAGAAGAGTATTAATTCCAGTCATAAAGTACTCATTACAGAAATGACATATGGAGAAGATAGATCGCAACTCACTGTAAAGATGACTCATTCAATGCAGACAGGCGCAACAAAAAGACCTCTACACATTTACTATTGACCAAAGCCTTCATCAGAAAAGGGGAAACAGACACACACATTCACAAAAGCAAGCATTCACAAAAGCTAGCGCACTTCATGCACATATGACCACCATCTTGAGCATCTCGAAAAAAGCTTCTGGAGGTGTATGTTCCATTTCCTGATGAATGCTTCCACTGAAAGCTAAGGTGTCTTTTTGTTGCGCCTATCTGTAACTCAATGTGTCAGTTTCACAGTGAGAAGCAATGTATCTTTTCCTTATATGATCAAAATTATCATGTGAAATTTCCATTGCTTGATTGCATCACAGAAAAAGAAGTTTCTGTCAATTATTTAAGTGCAAATTTTCAGAGAGAACTTTAGCCACACTCACTTCAATTGTTCTTCAGTTCTTGAATGTACTTTCATAATGGTCTGTTGTCTGTTTTCTTGCTACACTGCACTAGAACTGAACCTCCTGGTAGTGCTTCAGTGCTGTGGCTCAGTACAACTTCACTTCTTGATGCAAATCATGCCTAAATAACATCCAGTCTACTATCCGGCATTAAGAAATAATTGTTATTTAAACAAGCACTTCCAAATAAAAATAATATATTCATTAATAGAGCTAAAGCTATTTCGGTGATGAGTCGCCATTTCCTCATACCTCTTTACACGTTACCTATTCTGCATGGTAGCAAACAAATTCTACATCTACATAATTCAAAAGATAATGCCAACCACATCTCCTCGGTCATTTCATTGAAAGCTTATATTTTATGCTCACTTACCATTCATCAACATATATTTTACTTACACACAGAACACATAAACAGCCATCACTGAATAGTCATGAAAAACACTTAATGATATCCCTTATATTTCTGGAGTACACATTATGAATTGCAGCAAAATAATATAAATCAAAAAATGAGGCAGACACACACACACACACACACACACACACACACACACACACACACACACACACACACACACACTCACACACACACACACTTGCACATGTACACAAATTAATCATATTGGTGTATCATGGTAAAATAAAAGGAGTCATACAGTCACAGCTTAGGGGAGATGTAGTAGCTGTATGCACATTTATGTTTCATATGGTGAGTTATCTGAATCAAGTTGTGTGTAAATCAAAACATATTGTATGATAGCATCCAACTGAATGAGGCTGTGCAGCTGTATCCTCACATTTGGCGGGATGCACTAAGCTCTGTCCAGTCATCCTGATTTCAGTTAACCTAGGTTCTCCTAAATGTCTTCAGGCAAATACAAGGATGGTTCCTTTACTAAGGCCACAGCAGATATTCTTTCCCACCCTCATAAAGCATATTTATATATTCTGTGTATTTGTGTGTTTTGACGAACTGATTTCATTATATAAATTTGACAGTTCAGATGTCATTGTGAAACGATCCCTGGATGAATAAATATAAATAAATAATTAAATAAATATGGACATTTGAGACCCAGCGGTTTCAGGCCAATGTGTGTTTCTAGCATTCTGGTCCTTCGACCATACAATGAAAGAAAAGCAGCTGCAGTACAAGATGTATATGCTGTGGAGGGCCAGTACAGAAAAGGGACGACGAAGGAGGTATCTGCATTGTATCAGATACAGTCTCCAGCACAGTAAGTCATTTATCAGCCTTTTATATTAGTAAGTAAGCCTTTTTACTGGTTCTTCAAATATTCTACATGTTGGCATAGAACCTGAGGAACATAACCACAGAAAGAAAGGTAGTTTATAGTTATCATTACCTCAGTGAAAAGGCAGTAAAAAAAGAACAGACTTGAATTGTATGTAGATGGGGAAGATAATCAGTCATGTCCATTTGAAAGAACTTTCCACTTGAGTGATCATTTAGAGAACTATGTAACACATGAAACTAGATCTCTGTTGGAGGGTTTCCACTTTATGTCAGGACACATCATATTAGTGCAAAGTTCTATGGTATTAGTGTTGTAATTAATTCAGTGACCTGTTGGCAGTAATATTAAATTAGATAAATATTTATCAAAGATACTGCTGGACTTTTTTTAAGCTCAGCCTGTCATAATAGCAAAATAGCACACTAAGTTTCACCAATTCTGGTACCCAACAGTCTTCGCCCCTGTACGTTTGAAAAAGGCGTGTGTTTAAATCCATGGTAATAGCTATCATAAAACTAAGAATTATAGGAAGATGCATGAAGACAGGAGTTACTGGTACAGAAAAGAGTAGGTCTTCACAAAATGAGAGAAGGGATCACATGCTCACACTTTCAGATGAAAATGAAATTCAGACGTTACCCTCATGTCAATTTTAGCTTGTGGGTGCATTTTAGCTATGTCACATTTGGTGGATTTCATTACAATTCCTTCGTTTGTGTTTGCTTAATCGTTATTTTTGTGATCTTCCAGTGACTCATATGAGATAGTGTAAATTTTTTCAGAAGCTCTTGCAGATTTTGTTTATTTGTTATTCCTTAAGCTACATGAAAAAAATGTGTTCATAGTTGGTCAGACTTTGATGTTTGACAATTCCATGGTGAATAAGAATGTCATTAAAGTTGGAGACATCTACCATCTCAACAGTTCTCTTACAGTGACCGTCACACCACTGCTGACTCCACAACCCACTGTGTATGCTTTGAGCCATGCCCATCATTGACACAAACAAGTGAGGGTTGCACAAAATATTGGCAGTTTGTCTACTGCTTTTGCAAATGCTAAGTTCTTTATATACATATATATCTGCATCCATACTCGGCATATTCCTCATTGTAGCTAGTATCAGGGACTCTTACTGCACCTTTTGGGTGTGCACCATGGGTAGAATCACTGCTCAAAGACACACATGCAGGAATTAGTCTGAGTTTGTCTTTTTGATCCATGTAGAAGCAGTATATAAAGGATTATGGTATATTCCTCTTCATGTACATCTACATACATACTGTACAAGCCACCAGATGGTGCATGGTGGAGAATTGTACCAGTGCTAGTGATTTCCCTTCCTGTATCACTCACAAAACAGAGAAGGGAAAAACCACTACCTCTATGCCTCTGCACAAACCCAAATTTCTCTTATCTTGTCTTTGTGATGCTCCTGCGAATTGTACAGTGGTGGCTGTAGCATTACTCTACAGCCAACTTCAAATGCTGGTTGTTTAAATTTCTTAAGTAGTGCTTTGTGAAAAGAACACCATCTTCCCTCCAGGGATTCCCATTTGGAATCATGAAGCATCTCCATAATACTCACATTGTGACTGAAACTGCCAGTGACAAATCTAGCTGCCCACCTCTGAATTGCTTCAATGTTTTCGTTTAATCCAAGCTGGCAGGAACTCGTAGCATGCAACCAGTACTCAAGAAACCACACTTTCCTAAAATTCTTCTAGTAAACCAGTGTTGACCAACTACTTTCTTTGAAACAGTCCTTGCATGCTTGTTCCATTTCATAGAGCTTTTCAGTGTTACACCCATATGTTTAATCAATATGATTGTCTCAAGCAGCACTCTAGTAATGCTCTATTTGATCATTATAGGACTTTTTTTTCTAGTCATCTGCATAAACTTATGGGTTTTAGTGTTGTAGGATTGCCAAATACAATGATGCACACTATACCACATGTAATAAGCAATATTTTATTACTCGGAAGCACACATATACAGTTATATAGATTCTTGATTCTCTGTCCACTTGTGTACTCTTTTGCACCACAAAGAGCTTGCCAAAGCAAAGATATTACTAGTGACTTGGTCGATAGTCACCTCATTAGCAACCCCCCCCCCCCCCCCCTAGCCACCCTTTATAGAGTGGAGCACCAAACCTTAAATATTTAGGCATATATGGAAAGGAAACAAGCAGGGGGGAGGGAGAGGGTTTTTAAACCGATATCATTCCTTACATTACATTACATCACTGAAGTCTTCGAAAGAGTGAGGGAGGGGATGGTCCTGCCTGACCAGTTGAATCCTTGTACAGCAGCAGAGGGTTCCAGGGAGGGGACAATGGGTTGTGATGAGCCGCGGTAGCAGAGGTGATTGCCTGTTGCCGGTACGTAACACTTTTATCGTTGATGGGTCAGTACCAACAGGCAAGCGGACAGACTGAAGAAGATGAATGTTGGTTAATTTTTCATTGGGGGAGATGGCTTGTTCGTAGAATATATACACATTGTCTGGCTGCATAACAAAAAACACTTTATAGCTGCAAATAAAATCTGTATTGGCATTCACTACCACTTCCATTTATGGGTTGACCGAATCTTCACACAAGTCGTTGTTGGTGACATCACACGTTCCGAGGCTGGCCCTTGATACATCACTGAATCCTAATTGGGGAGAGGTGGGGGGCTGCCTGTTGGAGGGGGAGTCTTCACACGCATCACTGTGTGTGGGAATGTCACACGCACCTGTAGCAAATGGTTCAAATAGCTCTGAGCACTACGGGACTTAACATCTATGGTCATCAGTCCCCTAGAACTTAGAACTACTTAAACGTAACTAACCTAAGGACATCACACAACACCCAGTCATCATGAGGCAGAGAAAATTCCTGACCCTGCCAGGAATCGAACCCAGGAACCTGGGCACGGGAAGCGTGAACGCTACCGCACGACCACGAGCTGCGGACGCACCCGTAGCACTGTTACCTGATTGGAAGTGGGTAACATCACAAGTGCAGGAATGGGCATCACTCATTCGTGGACTGTCGGTAGATGCCTTGTGCGAGGCGGGTGTAGCAGTGGGTCAGTGCTGACTGGGTGGGGTATCGGGCAGTTCTCCCAGAGACCATGCCAGTTTGAGGTGGCAGACAGATACCGTTTGAGATGTGCTGTTAATGAGCACGTTGAATGTGTTGGTACACTGCAATAAGACTCTACATGTGCCCGAGTATGGAGGTCTGAGTGCCGGTCGGACAGTGTCATCATGCACCATGACGTGAGTGCACAATTCCAAGTCTTATGCAGAAATACGGGAGGGAGGGAGTGTATTCGAGGTGGAGGCACTCGAATGTTAGTGATTAGCTCCTTAACATGTCCGACGAATGTCGAGTCGCACATTTGATCTGGAGGAAGTGAAGGCTCAACTTGCTCTGCTGGGAGTGTGAGGGGTTCTCCGTACAGCACTTCTGCCAGGGATGTGCCACGGTCCTCTTCGTATGCGGCCCAAATGCCTAACATTACCCATGGTAAGGCATCGGCCCACTCACCTCCGTGGCAAATCAGGGAAGCTTTAAGAATTTGGTGCCAGCATTTGACAAGCCCATTGCTCTGGGGGTGGTATGCTGTAGTCCTAAATCGTTTCACCCCACATAGTTCACAAAGCTGTTAGAAGAGGGCGGACTTGAACTGGCGGCCCTGGTCAGTGGTGATAGAAACCAGGCAGCCGAAGCGCGAGGTCCACATTAATGAAAGGGCTTGGGCCACTGTGTCGGCTCTGATGTTAGTGAGAGGAATTACCTCTAGCCAGTGGGTAAACCTGTCAATGGCGGACAGTATGTAATGGGAGGGGCCTGAGGGGGGTAAGGGCCCAACAATGTCGATGCATGTGTGCTGGAATCTTCTTCGTGCCACATCGAACGTACCCATGGGGGGCTGTGCATGATGTCCTACTTTTGGGTGCTGACAAGTCATACAAGCTCGTGCCCAACTGCGACATTGTTTCATCACCTGGGCCAAACGAAACATTCACATACCAGATGTGGGGTGGCACGAATGCCAGGGTGTGCCAAGTCGTCGATACTATTAAAAATGTCCCAGTGGAGAGGTGCAGGAATCACCAGACGTATGCGTCCTGTTGAAATGTCGCACCAGATGGGTGATGAAAACCCAGGAAGTGTCCATAACTCTAGTTAAGTCCGTTTTTAACATTGGAGCTCAATGCAGTGAGTTCAGTATCCTCTGTCTGCGATTTAGGGAGTCCACTGACATCCAGTTTGAAGTTAAAACCAACACCCAATATAGAAAATCGGCCGCGAAATTGTCTGCCCCTCTGACATAACATGTGTTGTTCATAAACTGACGTATGAGGTCCACATGCTGAAACAGATGAGTCCTTGCCTGGGTTACAGAAAGCATATACCAATGGCTCGTGGTCAGTAAATACCACGAGATGGCGATTTTTGATATTGTCTTGGAAATATTTCATAATGGCTTAAATAGCAAACAGTACCAGGTCGGAGGTCGACCATTTACGTTGGGAAGTGGACTATTTGTGGGAGAAAAATCTGAGTGGCTGTACAACAGAACCCATGGATTGCTGAAGTACCAATGCTGTATCACTCGTGTCTGTAGTAAGTGAGATGGAAGCATCAGGAATGGTGTAAGTGTTACAGCCATCTGTTAGGCTGACTCTAGGTTATCAAATGCCTGACGCATATCTGGAGTCCATGTGATCATCTGAGACCCTGAAGGGTTTTCTCCTGCAAGAGCATCCGTCAGTGTGGCTTGTATTTCAGCGTTGTGGGGGATGTGTTTGTGGTAGTAATTTACTGTTCCAAGGAAGCGGTGGAGGCCCTGAAAATATTTGGGCAAGGGCACCATAATAATAGCCTCGACCCATTGGGGTAGGGCACGGATGCTGTTGGAAGAAACCCCGTGGCCGAGAAAAGTGACACTAGTCGGCAGAGTTGTGACTTAGCATTGTTCACTGCAACACCATTTGCTTTTAATAGTTGAAACACTGTATTTAAATGGAGTTCATGTTCCTCAAGTGAGGAAGAAAAATTAACATGTCATCCAGGTAGGCATATGCAAAGTCCAGTTTTCCACCCAATGAGTCGATGAAGAATTGCCACATCTGTGCTGCATTCTTAATGCTGAACGGTATAAACAAATACTCAAACAACCCAAACAGGGTGAAGATAGCGGTTTTTTCAATGTCCTCAGGTGCCATTGGCAGTTGGTGATACGCCTTGTGACAGTCAATTACACTGAAAATTTGTGCTGCATGCAGTTGGGAAGCAAAGTCTTGAATATTTGGGATGGGATAATTATCTAGAATTGTTCTGCTGTTAAGCACCCGATAGTCACAGCAGAAGCAGAATGTGTCACCTTTCTTGGGCACCAAATGAATGTGTGACGACCAACTACAAGAAGAAAGCGAATAGTCTTACTATCTGACAGTTACGGTGTTTAAGTTTTTTTGGATTTAAACTCCTAGCCTTTGCACATACCAGTGGGTCTTCTGTGGTAGTGAATCTGTGGACAGTACCATTGTTGATCGCAAACATCGATGGGGTGATGAACCCGCACGCAGTGCACTATGGCTAACCTGTGATGCACACACTTGTGTTTCCCAGGTCGGCGGGTCAACAGCAGTGGCAGTGATCCACCAGCAGTCCTTGTCGTAAAGTTCGGCGGGGTACTTGGTAGTGTTGCGGGCACAGCTTCTGTCTGGCAATGGAAACGTTATGCAGTGTCGGCGGCAGGTGCGAGAGAGTGGTGAGAGGTTTGGGGGCGTGGCCGTGTGTGACAGCTGGGTGACCTGCTCATGAGGGTCCATGAGCTTGGCTTGCATGGTGGCGATGCGTAAGCGGGGGGCATCATTGCTGTCCTGATGTTCGTTGTTGTGTGATCTAAGAGGGAGCAATGCAACAGCAGTTTCATGTAGCTCACACAATAGAGTGGCGCTCTCGGATGAGAGGGAAGAGGTACCTGAACTGGTGGTACAGTCTATCGAATTAAAGGTTAGTACCTTGTTGTAGGTTGGGTGACAGTGCGTGGGCTAAGAGAAAATCTACCATGAGCATGGTTCATCCACCTCCATGATAACAAAAGTCCACTGTAAGGGGGTATTAATGTCCTGCAGCTTAAGGCTTAAATTAGTTTTTCCATGAGATTGGATCAGGGACTTATTTGCAGCTCATTTTAATTCCTGCAGACAAAGGTATCACACTAACCTCGGTCCCTGTGTTGACTAGAAATGAAAGGCAAGACACTGCGTCTTTCACATACAAGCGTCCTGGTGCATGAGGTGAAGAAGTATTAAGTGATAGGCATCTGTGCAGTGCTACGGAGCCCGGAGCGCCTGAATCGGATCACGTTATTAGTTTGGGAACGCTAATGGAGAACAGCATTTCATAGCCACATCACCATGGTGAGAATGGAAATAACACCAACTGGGACGGCATGTGGCGTCATACATTGTGCTGGCTGAGTTCAAGTGACAGTGGAGAGGGTCTTGTTTGTAGGTTCCGCCGATTGCGGCGTTGCAGTAGTGCTGATAGGAGAGGAAATACGGAGGTGGCTGCCGGGCGGCGTTGGGTCCGAGCACATGCGCCGAGCGAGTCGTGTGCGCTCTGTGCCACACGATGGAAGCTGCCGCACAGGTGTGCCAACCCCTGAGGCCAGAGGGCCGCCTGGGGGTCTTTGCGGGGGGGGGGGGGGGGGGCAGAATATTATAAACCTGGTCTGCGATCTTCAGTTTGCCGTCTAGTGGGGCTAAAGTGACATGGAGAAGTTGAATTTTAACTTCCACAGGACGTTTGAGCAACCAGATGAACCAAAGTTTAACGTCTGGCATGTAATGTGTGTCTATCATGGGGCGGAGAAGACACCAGAACTGTGATGAGGATCTGGAACCCAGCGACCTGTGACTGATGAGGCGGATAGCTTCCTCTGTTGATGTGGATAGTCGCCCGAGCATGGTGCGTTGGGCAAACACACATTTTTCCGTAGCGGGGGCAAAGCCAAAGTATCACAGATCAGGTCCAGTTCATCATGGAGGTGACATAGTAAGCAATGGAACTTCGAATTGTCATTGGCGACACTGTGTAGCTGCAGAACTTGGTCAAACAAGGCAAACCATATGTGTGGGTGGTCCTTGCAAAGGGGTGGTAGCTTTGGCCAATGGATGGGGAAGTCTTGACATAACTGTTTATCAGAAACTGTCACTCCCTGTCCACAGTTCTGCAGCGTAAATGGCTCAGGTGCAGTAGCGGTGCACCAGCTTTCGACACTGTCAGTGGCACGCAGCACAGTAGGCGTGGCTGATTTGACCTTGGTCGAGAAATCAACGAATCGTGCATCATTTGGCGGAGTATTGCCAACAGGCATAGAATGGACTGGCATGTAGAATCCACCATAGTCGACCGATATGTGGAGAGCGACGGAGTACAACATCTGGGACCCCCCCCAATATGCACATTTAAATTGTTAAAAATCACCATATACTTGTGGAACACCCGAGGTGGATGTGGCAGGAACGGTGTGTGCCATCGGAAACACTCATGTGGCAGACACTGGTAATGGGGGGGGGGGGGGGGGGGGAGCTGGTGCAAAATGCAGAGTTCTGGGATAAACATGAAATTTCCCATCTTGAGCATACAGCTCGATTTGTACCACCACTGATTTGGGTGGAAAGTTCACACTGGCACTTGGGAAACCCGTAAACATAATCACTGGGGTTTGAGCACATTGCGTTCATCATTGTTGATCACTCAGAACACATGGAAAGTTCATATTCGAAGTAAAATGTTCGCATTCGAAGTTTTGTGGGCAAAAAACGTTCGGTTGGTATGGAACAGTACCACACAACTGCTGACTCGCGTACGATAATGGAAAGTTATTGTTCATACTTGATGCCAGCACACGCGACTGTGGAAATGCAGAAGCACTGTCCTATTGAGTACAGCTAGTAGGTGTGTTCGGGAACTGCATCAAACTATTGCGAACACAAGGTGGATAGTTGGAAAACCGTGACGAAGCATCCGTTGGGAAATTTAGTTGGCACATGTGCAGAGCACTGGGCGGCAAGCGATCCATTGTGTATTGCTTGATGGTACAAAAGTTCATTGTAGCACTCACAAACAAAATTTGGAGACACCAGTATGGGCTTTAGTGTTGCAGGATGCAAAATCCAATGATGCACACTATACCACATATAATAAGCACTATTTTATTACTTGGAAGCACACTTATACAGTTAAATACATTCCTGATTCTCTGCCCACCTGTGTACTCTTTTGCACGCAGGCACAAACTGCTGCAAAGAGCTTGCCAAAGCAAAGATATTACACACGACTTGGTCGATAGTCGCCACAAACTTATATTTTCTATATTTAAAGCAAGCTGCCATGAATCACACCAACTAGTAGGTTTTCCTGAGCCTTCCTGTATCCTCTTACAGTCACTAATTGAGAAGAATTTCCATTCCCCACAACTTCATCAGCAAAGATTCACAGACTGCTGCTCATCATGTCAATCAGATCATAAGTCCTATCATATTCTACTGACTCAAACACTTTTGAGAACACTGGCAGCAAATAGATGAGTCAATAATTGGATAGTGGATTCCATGCCCCATTTATATGGATGGGCATCCCATTCACTGGTTAAGTAAATAGCATAATATGTGACTGAATAAGTCCCCACATAATTTTAAAATCCTGTTTGATATTCCATCATATCCAGAACATCCAGATCTTTTATGATTCTTTTTCAGTTCATTTAGTAGTTGTGCTTTTGAAATAAACTGCTAAATTTGGTGTGATTTGCTTATGTTTTAGTAGCTCTGTGGCTTCTTTGGGGTCAGTTTATTGTGGCTCCGCATGTTATTTCAGCTACTGTGAGGAAAAAGCTATTAAAATCTGGGGCTGCAGCTTTTGGATTGTTGATGTGGCAGCCACTGCCAGAGTACTGTGGAGTCCCCGCTCGTTCAGATGTTATGTTCTTGTCTCACATTTTATGATGTTTCATTAGGTTTTTAAGTTATTGTGAGAATTCCTAAGTTTTTCTGCATGATGGATTTGTTTACACAGGGCTCTCTTTTTAGCACATGATATTTTGATGCCAGCTGTTACCAGCTCTTTCTTTCAACAGCAGGATGATTTCATTATAACCTGTGGTTGGATGAAGCAGGTTTCAAAATGTTTGGCAATTATGTCCAGGAACGAATTGAATTTCTCATTCTTTGTGTCTACTTGGTATATTTCCTCCCAGTGATAAAAGTGTAAACTCTTTCTAAAGAAACTAGTCGATTCCCTATTTATTATTATAACATATTTACCAAGGGTGTAACCATTTACTGTTTTTCTTCTGGTGAGTTTTAAGATTGTGATTTGATGATCATGATCAAACATACTATTTATTATGGCTTGTGTTTTCACGTCATTTTAATTTGTGGGGTCCAGAAACAGAGTATCAATCAAGGTCTTGCTTTGCCACTATAGTCTTCTTGAGAATGCGACCATTTGGAGCAGGTTGAAAGCTGACAACAATGATTCCAGTTGTTTATGACTGTTAGTATCTGAAGTAAAGTTAATGTTAAAATTGCCTTGTAGTACAATCTGATCGTTATTCATCTAAGGTTCTGTAAGATCAAATTCTAGCTGTAGAACTACAAGTAGCTGAAAATAACCATTTACAGTCAGTAATGATTTGGTCAGCCCACACCATTGTGGAGCCACCACCAACTTTCACAGTGCCTCATTGTCAACTTGACTTTTAGGTTTAATGTTGTCTGGGCCACACTTGAAACCTGTCATCAGCTCCTATCAACTGAAATTGTGATTCATCCGTCCAAGGCACGGTTTTCCAGTCATCTAGGGTCCAATTGATATCATCACAAGCCCAGGAGAGGCACTGTAGCTGATGTCACACTGTTAGCAAAGGCACTCACATGGGTTGTCGGCTACCATAGACCATTAATGCCAAATTTCACTGCACTGTCATAATGGGTACAATTGTCATACATCCCAGATCAATATTTGCGGTTATTTCAGCCAGTGTTGCTTGTCTGTTAGCGCTGACATCTCTGTTCAAATATCACCGCTGCATGTGGTAGCCATTCGGTTTGAGGCACTTTGTCACAGTTCGCGCGACGCTCCCCCATCAGAGGTTCAAGTCCTTCGTTGGTCATGGGTGTGTGGGATGCCCTTAGTGTATCTTAATTTAAGGTAGGTTAAGTAGTACTGTGTAAGCGTAGGGACAGTTGACCTCAACAGTTTGGTCTCATAAGACCTTCCCACAAATATCCAAAATTTCTTAGATATTTAGTGAAGGCACTTGACTACTGGGTGATTCCAGGCGAGAGATAGTGCCTGAAATGTAGTATTCTTAGCAACTGTTCACACTGTAGATCTTGGAATAATGAATTCCCAAATTCCCCAACTACTATTCAGCATTCAAAGTCTCTTAACTCCTGTTGTGTGGCCATATTCATGTCGGACACCTTTTCACATAGTCACCTGAACCAAAACTGATAAGCCTTCAGAGATTGTTCAGGGTTACTTTTTAAATATGTTATTATAATGGTGTCATAGCATCTGGAGGGTCATTACAAAGTAATAATGTAATTTATTTGATATGTTAGGATCCCCAATACCAAAATATACAGCAGGTATCACTGAAGAGCGTACAAAAGTGTGTCAGTGGAGTTCTGGTACACCCTAATGGGCCTATGGTTTCAGAACCATGGTTATTATTGAGGTTGGTATCTTCCTCAGACACGCTGAACCAGAGTAGAATTATCTTGAAGTATTGTAGAATTTTTTGAATGAATAACTCTATGGAATAGCACCTGAATAAACACTTCCCCCTATATCCATACTAGCATGCAACAGAAATAAATGTGACCATTTCATTTCATGTCAATGTATACTTCTAGTATTTCAGATTGCATGGCAGCAGAAACAGCCATCTCAGTGACTGTGCACAATGTCATCAGTAGACACAGTACAAGGACAAATGCACCGCTTGTTTTAGATTTGTGACAGTCAGTAAAACAGTGTTAGCAATTACATCTTTTGTAATGTACCAACCTATTTCTCCTGAGATTTCAGCTATAATTCACACAATCATTGTCATGAAGATCCTTCCATTGTCTGCTGAGCTCACTGTAGTGATGTTCCTTAAGATGGAAATATTATTAATCAAGGAAGTCACGAATAAAATGTGATAACCGTAATTAAAGATAAAACTGAATATGGAAGGTGCAGATCAATAATGCTTAAGCATCAACTCTTCAGTCAGTCAGATTATGATGAGATCCAGATTCGCAAGAGAAATTACTATGGTGGACGGTTTTTGAAAGTGTTTATAGTTAATAGAGTAGTGAGCAGAGGTGCAATACTCAGCCATTGCCGATTTTTTCAGGTGAAGAAGAAAATATCAGGCGCCTAAGTTCATTGAATTGTTTTTGTATAGTTTGTTAGGTATGGCCTATATGTAATATTTCTCAAAATGACACCAATCCTTGCTTTTCTCTGTATATTGTCACTAACCTTTGCCACAGAAGTCTCTGATGTTGGAAAGGTCACTCATATTGAACTTAACCCCTTGATCCTTCCTTTTTCTTTTTTTTTTAAGGAATGACTTAACTACTGACAACATATCTATTTGATTCTTCTTCCTGGTCTCTTGATTGCTACTGAGGCATGGTTTGCACTGCTTTCTTAATGAGATATGATAAAAATTTGCACTTCTGGAATAGAGTTTTTTTAGTCTTCTAGCTCATTTAGAGACTGTCAGCTTCAATTACAATATCAAACCTATGAATTTCAGTTTCAAAAGATGAACAATGTGTGTAAGGGATGGGGTTGGATTCTACAGGGAACCAAAACCCAACTGAACTGTTGTGGACTGGCACACACGTCCTCTCAAATACAAGTCTGTTAGAAATGATAGACAGTGCAGGCAAATAAACAGTGTAAAAGAGATCAGTTTCTTCATGTCATTTCAATGCAAAGAACATCTGCATCCCAATGATGTCCTGTAATTTTAATTATGGCAGCTATCTGGGCAAGTCATGCAACACGAAACCGCAAAGCAAGCATTTGATAAGAGATAGATATTAGCCAGCAGGATGGCCACCAGCTGGAATGTACCAAGCCAGAAGCATTCATACTCTTTACAGACAGAAAACCGACATCTAGTAATGATAGTGACTGGCAGTAGCAACTTGATAACTGATTTCTTAATTATATCTTTCATCATAATTATCTTGTAGCTGCTTTATGATGCCAATTGATGCTGCCTGTCTTTACTGGGTAATGTTTGTATGAATTCAGACTGTCTGTGTTTCTGAAATGGTAGCTCTGATCTTCCCTAATAGTGTAGCAGTTTCACTGTTCTGAAGCCTTGGGCAGTAACATCTGCAGTGTTAGCATAGTCTGAATATAGCTTCTTATGCAAGACACTTACTTGGCCCTGTTACTGAGTTGCCTTGCATCACCCTGGTTGAGGCATCTTCTGTTAACCCAGTCACAGTGTCTTTCTTCTAGACCAGATGGAGCAATAACACAAAAATTTCCATGTATCAAATTTGAAGCAGCCAGTTTTGCATACATTGTTTTATTGTCATCTCTGTATATAAATATATAATTAGTTTGGGAAGAGCATAAAAGTACACTAATTGGACATAATTCATGTTTTCTTTTGTTGATAATTGAAGTGTTGGTCCCTATGTACCACTAAAGTCTCATCTCTGCATACACATAGAATATGTGCCATCTGGTACTACTAATTCTTTTTATTATGAGAGATACTGTGCACTTTCCAGTTCACTCTTCCTGTCCTAGTTGTTGACTCTGTTGATAACATCATATATATTTAACCTTATCCATCATTCCACATCTCTGTCTCTCTCTCTCTCACACACACACACACACTCTCTCTTTCTGTCTCTCTCTGTCTCTCTGTCTCTCTCTCTCTCTCTCTCTCTGTCTCTCTGTCTCTCTTTCTCCCTATCTCTCTCTCTTCCTTCAATTTTCATTTGATGACTCTTTGGAACAGGCAAATTTTTTCACTGTGTATGTCCCATTGGTGATGTTTTCCTCTAGTTTCTTTTCACCCTGCTATTCTTATAAGTAATGATTCATCCCTCATTCTGCCAGACCCTTTTACAATATACAGTTTTCTTACAAATGGCATATCAAGGTTTTCCAAGTAGTTTACTTCTTACTTTATGGCTGTCAGTGATTCACTATGATATATTCTAAACACAGATCTTGCTGAATCTCTTTCTTAGTCCTTCTAGTATCTACTTTTCTAAATTTGTTACTGTCAACATACCTTTCCTCTTTGACCTATGAATGTTTTGCCTTTTATTTCCTATGAACAGTTTTTGTTTTCTATCACCAATGGTCCTAAATAACTAAACTATTTTATTTGTTGAAAGGTGTTCCCATCCAGTCATGCTTGAACTGGAATTCATATATGCCAAAGGTCATCTCTTTTGTTTTTCCCTCAGTTACACACATTCAATACACTTTTCAACCCTGTGCCTCTGAAATTGTAGTTCTTCCCCTGATTTTGTCAAGACTATTTCTTCATATATGTACTTCATTATGGTTATGTTTTCTTCTCCTATTATTTTGCCTCTTGATTTTATAAATGATTTATTCAATAGTTTCTCAGTACAAATATTGAAAAGTGTTAGTGACAGAAGACATTTTTACCTAACGCCTACTTTCTTATACTCACTTGTTTTGTCATTGGTACTTTTTGTCTTTGGTACAACTGACTTACTAATTTTCTTTCTTTTACGTCTGCACTAACAACCTAGATCCTCAGGAGGATACTCCACTAAATTCTCTGAAATGCCTTTTCCTAGTTAAAATACTGAAGTTTTGTCATACTGTTTCTGTCACTACATTTTCTTTGGCTCTGTGTTTCCTCACAAATCGCTTATTGGTACTAGAATTGTTACAAGAGATAAAAATCCTCTTCACTTCCCTGTAGTTCCTAATAAAACATCGAATTATACTTCCAGTGGCTAACAGATAAACAAATTTATAACTAAAAAATTTCTTCACAATAATGTAAGAGATATAAAAGAAAACCTGGTAACTGTGTGATAAGACAATGACACACTAGCTGAGCAAGCAATAGAAATTTACACTTGATAAAGATCTTTAAGTTCCCACATTACTTTAAATTAAAGAAAAATACCACATTAATCAGAAAATTGCTAGTGACTCAAAACAATTTCAGATATATTGCAATACAAGTGGAAAAATATAAATAGTTTTAATACATACTAGGTATGTGTGGAAAGAAATCCATAAAGGTAAGAATGTTTCAGGAGCTGAAATATTTTGCTCACGTCTGAACATGATTTTATGATTAATCACATTGAATAAAACGTAACTGCACTCTTTTACAGGGTCAGTTGACAAGACTAGATCAGAGGAAGGCTTCACAACTTGTGGAAATTAGCAGATAAAGTTTGCCATATATTCTAGCATCAGAAGATTGTAACACAACCGTCCTGAGGATGCAAAGAGGTCAACCAAACAATCATGTGAGCAGAGACCATTACATTAACCATGCAACAAACTTACTTGTTCTGCACTGATGTAACATAATAGTGACAGAAAACTGTTATTCAGTTGGATACAGTCATTGTCATATTTCACCGTCTACTGCATGCTTCTAGGTTCCCACAACATGAGACAGTGAGAGGAATTATGTTGACCAGCAGAGAAGCAGCCTGCCCCATGACTGAATCCAGCATCAACATGAAACCAATTAGCAAGCCTTCAACTGAATACATGACAAAACTAAAGAGAGGAGAGTAAGTCTTTACTCAGTGCTGTACAAAACTAAAGCTAATTATTGAGCATTATGTGTGTTTTCTACTGAACTGGAGTAATATTGACACATCTTGATTGAAGTCTCTTTTATAATATTAAATTTGAAATTATTTCTGTTAAGCACTATCAGTAGGCTAGAAATCTTCTTTCACAAATATCTGTTGACAAAATAAAGCTTTAATAGTTAGAAATTTCACCAGAAAGACACAAGAAAGAATTGGTTTTTATAAACATTGTCAACCTAATTCATTATCAGAAATCACCAGCACTTTCCTTTGAAAAATGAAGTGTGTGCAACTCATGCATCTCCTCTAAAGTAGAAATAATTTGCCTGCCTCCAAAGCTAATTTTTCAGTATGCCTCATATGTGGAGAACTTGTGTTAGGTTCCCTGTAAAACCTGTACTTTTAGCCAGGTGGGAGTGCTGGAACATAGTGTACCCAGCTTTGTAATGCGATTTGGGTATTTACTTGAGTGATAAGTAGTAGCTCCAAGGTCTGGGAAGATTTAAAAGGCTGGAAGAACAGTATGCTGATCCAATGCCCGTTTGTACTGCATCTGAGTGACAACACTGGCAGGGGATGATTTTGCAGTCAGTCAGTATTAAACGACCTGACACAGTCAGTAGACATAGCTTTATCTTTAGAAAGAAATACTGCCAAGGCATTTTAAGACTTGTAGAATTTTTCAGGAATAAGTGTACCAAATCTTTCTGTAGGTTCTCGTCATCATAATGTAACGTCCCCACAGGAAATACCCTCTACCACGCACCAATTAATCATTGTCAATCAAGCCATCCACATTCATTCACTTTGGAAAAGTATCTGATCTGATTTTCTCGTAACATATGCGGTGACAGCTAGACGACGCCAAAGTATTTTCTAGCGCGTTTATTCTTTGAAATAACAGAGATGCATATATGCATTCTCCATGGTTATTGGAGTGGTAACTAGGACAGCTTCTGGAGTAGTGATTGAGGGATTAACGTATTTCTGAGAGATACATATTCTGATTTTCTTCTCGCTAAATCGAGCGAATTAACTTTTGTGCCACTAGCGGTTTGTTTGAATAGAAAGAGAGTGTAAACGGAAAATAATTAAGATGAGGAATCACCGGAGATCTGGACATGTAATGGAGATGGATTTAATACACAATTTCCTTCATAAATAAGGTTTGTGACTTTTTGTTCCGGAGTGAATGAACGAATGAGTTTTTTTCTGAACCATTTGATGATCACATTGGCCCTGTAATTAGTGGGGAAGTTTCAGCTGTGTCGAAGAGAACCTGCAATCACTGAGTCTGTGTTAAATCGTCCAAAAAGGCTTCATACACATCTGGAATTCGCAATCTTTCGTAAAAGAAACAAATTGTCCACACGATTGATTCTCCCGACTGAATACAGTGTTTAACAGTAATAATAAATGTAAAGATCTTTTACAGCAAGCCAACTGCTGATTACCAAGACGAAGGACTCCACCAAAGATCCTATTTGGCTGATTTCATGTAATGAAATATTATAATAAGAACTGTACATAGATCAAGGAGAGAAAGAGAGAGAGCGAATGAAAATAGAGATAATATTAATAATCCTCCATTAATATAACTTTTCGCCTGTCGTATCACGGATCAGCCAAGTCACATTACATTACTGTATAGATTTATGTGTGAAGGTGAAAGGGTCTTAAAGACAACAGATACACGTCCATACAGACAAGACATTACACAAAGTTAGCGGCTAGCTGCATTCATCATCTATTCATAGAGGAAGAGACGACAACTTATTATTATCTTGTTAAAATGGCGACCGTGACAGGACACGGTTTTGGATGATGCTAAAATAATTTTGTTCTCTGTTTCATGTCAACTACGACGAGCTAACCTAACTGACGCTTGGAAAAGAGAGGAAAGACTCGCAGGTGAAATAATTGGATCTACAAATAAAGCCGAAAGACAGCACGCTGGGCGCAGAGAAAAGGCCAGATCTATATTTTTATTATTATGGCTTGCTAGTATTGTTGAAGTATACGCTTTTTTGTTTAGTGTTATTGGATTTTTGAACATTGATTAACTCTGTTCATGTTAGATGTATTTTCATTGACCTGTCCCAGTTGCATTTATCTGTATATGTACATTAAGAAGGTAGACACAGAAGTACTTTTGTGTGAACGGAGTTACATATAGTGACAGTAGAAGGGAGTTATATATAGTGACAGTAGAACATTTGTATGGTTTTAACTAGGGCAATGCTTAGGATGAGTCAAGCAGAGCAAAGCAGCATGCAACAGCCTTCAGCTGTTAGCACTGATAATAATGACGTAGTAAGTAGTGGTGTAGGACCGATGGCTACAGATAGCGCAATAGAATGCCCTGTAGACACGACTGGAGGTGTAACAGCAAGTACACAACAGGGATTAGATCCATTGGTAATTATCATGAGACAGATGCAGATGATAACCGTGAGCATGTATACTTTGAAAACCGATATTAACGCGAAATTAGCCTCAGTTACTGAAGGGCAAACTGATTTTCATACGAAATTAGGCTCAGTTACTGAAGGGCAGGAAAATCTGAAAACCGACATTAACGCGAAATTGGCCTCAGTTACGGAAGGGCAAAATGATTTGAATACGAAATTAGCCTCAGTTACTGAAGGGCAGGAAAATCTGAAAACCGATATTAAAACACAATTAGTGACAGTCACTCAAACTCAAGAAGAAATGAAATTAGTCCAGACTGAGATTAAGCAGCAGTTACAAGACAGTTTTTCCGAATTAGAGCAGCGGATAGAGGCGAAGACCAAGGAACTCAAAGATCAGGCCGAAGAGACGGAACGAAAATTAACTGCACAAATAGAATTGGTGAAAGTACAATGTGAGGAATCTACTCACCGCGTACATGTCGAAATGAAGGAGTATGTGGCTATCAAGATAGATACTGTACGGGAACAAGTGGAAATGGTTCCGCAATTAATACAAAAGCAAGACGCCATGTCATGCGCAATTGCGCAACTTCCTGAATTGGCACGTACACAGGCTAACCTAAAGGAAAGCGTCGAACATCTGACAGAGCGTCAAGACGTTATAGACCACCAAATTAACGTATTAATGGGTAAATTATCCGAAATCACATTAGAAAACAAAAGGCTAATGTGTGAAAACGTTGAGCAAAATGTTAAGGCAGCATTCCAGAGTTTATCTGGCAAACAGGAAGAGAATTTGTTTGCGAAAGGACTTGAGGAGGTGGGACACCAATTAGGTGCTGATTTGGAGCATTGGAAACAAACGATAGAAGAGTCAATGAGTGCTTCACAACAAAGCTCAGAACAAATGAATACAGGGCAGCAGCAGAAGTTGGCAGCGACTATAGAGCCAGTTACTGCCCATTCGCACACAATACCAACTTGTGTAAGTAATTGAAACATTAAATTGCCACAAGCGGGCTGTTCGCGTGAATTCTTATCTAACGGAGATTACGAAAGCCTTTGCCATGCCGAAGAAAAAATGATAAAGCATCGGCAATTCCAGATTTTTAACCCTGACAAAAGGGGGTCCATCCAATTGTTTTTATTCGAAGTTTCAGGGGCATGTTACCCAGAAATTGGTCGGAGTGGCAGAAGATCAGTTTTGTTACAGGATATATACAAGGTTCGGGGGCGATCTGGGCCTCGGACATGACTTCTGTTTGCTCGACATATGACGA
The DNA here is from genome assembly GCF_023864345.2 of Schistocerca serialis cubense. Lineage (NCBI taxonomy): Eukaryota > Metazoa > Arthropoda > Insecta > Orthoptera > Acrididae > Schistocerca > Schistocerca serialis. The sequence goes on from NC_064640.1 coordinate 740,388,755, forward strand.
TTTTGAGAAGGCGTTTTTAGCAAAGTTCTGGTCAGAAGGGGTACAGGAACGCCTAAGGCAGGAGGTGCTCTACCCAGAGCCTTTCTCCTTTTCGAAAGGAAGCCTTAGAAAGTATTTCGAAAAATATATAAATAAAACGAGATACTGGGACAGACCTATGCCTTTGCCAGACATAATAAACATACTTAAGGCAAGACTACCAACTAGCATCCGGAATCAATAGATTTATGGCAACGACAAAGACTTGGAGTCGTTCCTCACGACGTTAGACCATATAGATATTATCGAAGAGAACAACCAGAAAGCCCGTAATAACAGATTCCAATATAGGGAGATAGAACCTCCGCCAAATGGTAGGCAAGGTGGAAGTATGTGTTATGCCAATGGCGATCAATCGACACTTGGAAGGAATGAACAGAGATCGTTAAGTAATGGAGAAACCCCTCAAAATCTCAAAAATCTCAATAGTAATCACAGCAGTGGTCTTGCGAGGGGCTATTCAAGGAACAACAGGAACGGGAAAAGATACAATCCCGTGTGTGGGAACGAAAGAAATTTCAGACCCCAAGCCTGGAATAATAACGATAATAGGAAGTGGAATCAACCGGGAGGAATTAATTCAAATAGCCAACATCAGTGGAGATGGACATCTACGAATCAACCGGTAATTACCGAAGTGATGGATGATGTCAACCAGCAGACAAATCAAAATCCAACAAACTTGTAAGGACCCACTCGTGCCCCGGAGGAGCGGTCAACAATTGGTTGAGGGGCAACAGGATATGTGTACCCATGTTAACGTATAATGGTGGACGATTACTGGCAGATGAACTGACCGAGGACTTAGAACCACAAGATGAGGATAAGGAGCAGGTGGCAGTAGCCGAAGTGCAAGTCATTATGGAGACCATACCTATAGTGGCAGTTTTAGACGCAGCTGCAACCACAAATGTTATTTCGGAGGCACTGTTCAACAGGATCAGAAATATAAGACGAGTACCAATTTTTCCAGTTCAAAATTGCAGAATAATAGGCGCCGTTGGGGCTCGATCGGCTAATGTAAAGGTGCAGTCACTACTAGGTGTGGAAGTCGGAAATGTAGCAATATTAAGCACATTCCTTGTTGTGAAAAAGTTGGTGGTAGATTGCATTATTGGAGTCGACAGCCTACGTCAATACGGATGCAGAATAGATTTTAAAACAGGAAAAATTTGGTTGAATGTTAATAAACAAGAAATTGAGTTGGAGTTGTTCAGAAAAAAAAGCCTTACGAGAAAATATAATTGTGGGATCAGTGTGTAAGTAATCAGGACGGCCCTAAATTCGAAAGAGCACATAATTAATGAGTTCCAAGTCAAAGAAGATTTCGGTCAATTAGTGTTTGAAAAGATAAGTGAATCTGACTGCATTATCGAAGATCAGAAGAAGCAGCTCAATGAATTATTATTCACGTATGAAAACGTTTTTGATGAAAGGCCGGGAGTTATTAAGGGATACATATGCTGTCTCTCCGATAAGCCGCACGAAATGTATTGTAGAACTTTCTATACTGTTCCATGGAGGTTAAAGGCTCAAGTTCAAAAGGAAATAGATCGCATGTTGAAATGGGGTTGGATCGAACCCTCTACAAGCCCATACTGCTCCCCATTGTTAGTCGTGCCAAAAGCAAATGGGACTGTTAGACTGGTACTCGATGCCAGAAAAATAAATAAAATCATAATTCCATTGAGAACACATCCGGAAAACATAGGCGAACTTATAAAACGGTTTGAGGATGTTCAATATTTGACGAGCATTGATTTGCGGAACTCTTATTGGCAAGTAAAGCTGGATGAGTCATCAAGGAAGTATACGGCTTTCATTTATTATGGAAGAAGTTACCAATTTACTGTAGTTCCTTTCGGGCTCAACATTAGTGCCGGAATCTTTATAGCAGCTCTGGATTATGCACTAGGCCCAGAACTCAGAAGCAGGATAACAGTGTTTGTTGATGATTTGCTTATTGCATCGAAAACTTGGGAGGAGCATATTACCTTACTGAACCGAGTGTTGGACGTGTTCAAAACCATGGGAATAACTGCTAACCTACAGAAATCCCATTTTGCAGTAAACAGAATCAAGTTCCTGGGGCATATAATTGACGCAAAGGGAATTTTACCAACCAAGAAGAAGCTAATTGCGATTAGTAAGTTTCCAACACCCAGGAATAGGAGGCAATTAAAAGGGTTTATGGGCCTTGCCTCATTTTTTAGAAGATTTGTAACAAATCAGGCGATGAACGCAGCGGCTTTAAATAATCTGTTGAAGAAGGATGTGCCCTGGCTCTGGACATTAGAGTGTCAAGAAGCATTCGAAGAGATAAAGAAGCAATTAGTAAATGCACCGCTTTTGTAGCATCCGGACATGCAAGAAGAATTTTACTTGTCAACAGATTCTTCGAATGTGGGTATTGGAGCAGGCCTTTTCCAAGTACGCAAGATAAATGGAAAACTCACCTTCTGTCCTATTGCGTTTGCTAGTCATGTTTTGTCCAGCTGTGAACGAATTTACACGACGACAGAATTAGAGGCTCTTGCGGTCATCTGGGGATTTAAAAAATTTCATTAGTATCTATATGGGTCAAAGACTATTGTACATTGCGATCATCAATCATTAACGTTTTTACAAACGTGTAAACTGTTACACCCCAGACTGGCTAGATGGACTCTCGCTCTGCAACAATACCAATTTAAGATCGTGCATGTCTCAGGACAGCAAAACATTATTGCTGACGCTCTATCATGGTCACCACAGGGTTTGACCAAAGAGACTGCATTAATATTATACCTTTGAATTACATTTTGAGAAGTAGTTGTAATAGGAAAAATATCAACATTAGCCACTTTTGGAATTTTCAGAAAACCTAATGTTGGTGTATACGTATAGTCAACAATAACACTTCCTGTTCGTGCATCTGCATCTACTTCAGAAACACAAGACTGTACACATTTCCAACCCCAATTATGTAAACCCTTATCTTTTGAGCTAGAAACACACGCATAATAATGTTTTAAATTAACTGGTTGTCCAAATTGATGTGCAGGCACTTTAGTAAGAAAGCCTGCTTCATCATTTCGATAACCATACCATGACTTCCAAATGGAATCAAACTGTCGTATATGGTCTATGGCAGTTGTTTCCATAGGTGAATTTGCAATAAATGCTGTAGGCTTTACATTAATACCAGGTATTTTCAAATTAATACCTACACTTGTAATCATATTCTTATTTTGATTTAATGTTGCAAGTTCTGTATCACTTGAATTAGTCGGAAAAGCAATTCTAGGATTACGTGCAATTACTTTTACCAAACAATGAACAATTCTACTACCATCAGGCAATAAATCGAATTCAGAAGGCGTCATATACAGAAATGGCCGATCAACGGGAATTTCTGCTAAAGGAGTAATCATACATACTGCTTTTTCATGTTCAATCACTTTGTATGCTAAACCGTATGTGAAAAATCTATGAACTTTGCGATATCTTGTAATGTTACCAGTATCTAATATAGAAGGAGCAGGTAATGGATCAACACGAGTATTAGGAGAATCACCCAGTACATTAGCAGATGGTGCTGCGGTGCCTGTTAACGTTTTTTTTTTTCTTAGATCCACCAGATTGACCTGATGCAACCTGTCGTTTACCTGAATCTACCTGCATTGGCGAACTCATACCTTCGTCACTGTCAGAGTATGGTACTAAACGTTGTGGTTCAGAATGTTGTTGTATTTCTTCTGGTCCGTCTTCGTCTTCGTCTTCTTCGCTATGTGATACTTCTTCGTCGACGTGATGTTCGTCTACAGAACTTGTTCCAGAGGCTGAACCAGATGTTGATGGGCGGTCGTGATCTATAGGCAAACCACGACGAACACGAGACATTAGCCATTGTTCATAGACATACCGTTTCTGGCCTTCATGCATAAACTCCCAATTAGACCGTTCCCACTGTGGAATTTCATAATTCTGAAGACAAGAAACGTTACAATTAAAAAATGTAACCAAAAAATTATTATAAACAACAAAAATTAAATTTACATACCTGTTTTTTCGGCATTCGGTTGTTGCGGGTACAGAACTTTTCCGATACGTTGTTCAACAGCTGTCTTCAATTTCAGTCCGTACTTTCCTACAAATGAATGCCAATTTCGTGTATGACTCCAGTCAATTGCAAAATCAATAATAGCTTTTGCATCCAATTGTTGAACTCGTTGCTGACCCTCATTAATATACAGAAATGGCCGATCAACGGGAATTTCTGCTAAAGGAGTAATCATACATACTGTTTTTTCATGTTCAATCACTTTGTATGCTAAACCGTATGTGAAAAATCTATTAACTTTGCGATATCTTGTAATGTTACTGGTATCTAATATAGAAGGAGCAGGTAATGGATCAACACGAGTATTAGGAGAATCAACCAGTACATTAGCAGATGGTGCTGCAGTGCCTGTTAACGTTTTTTTTTTTTCTTAGATCCACCAGATTGACCTGATGCAACCTGTCGTTTACCTGAATCTACCTGCATTGGCGAACTCATACCTTCATCACTGTCAGAGTATGGTACTAAACGTTTTGGTTAAGAATGTTGTTGTATTTCTTCTGGTCCTTCTTCATCTTCGTCTTCGTCTTCTTCGCTGTGTGATACTTCTTCGTCGACGTGATATTCGTCTACAGAACTTGTTCCAGAGGCAGAACCAGATGTTGATGGGCGGTCGTGATCTATAGGCAAACCACGACGAACACGAGACATTAGCCATTGTTCATAGACATACCGTTTCTGGCCTTCATGCATAAACTCCCAATTAGACCGTTCCCACGGTGGAATTTCATAATTCTGAAGGCAAGAAACGTTACAATTAAAAAATTTAACCAAAAAATTATTATAAACAACAAAAATTAAATTTACATACCTGTTTTTTCGGCATTCGGTTGTTGCGGGTACAAAACTTTTCCGATACTTTGTTCAACAGCTGTCTTCAATTTCAGTCTGTACTTTCCAACAAATGAATGCCAATTTTGTGTATGACTCCAGTCAATTGCAAAATCAATTATAGCTTTTGCACCCAATTGTTGAACTCGTTGTCTAAATTCTTCTTCTGTAAATGGTCGTTCCCTTGCTTCCTTTAGCAAACTATCGTATCCAACGTCGTGCTCTTTAGCAATGGCATCTGCTCCACTGTGCGGTGCGTCTATATTTATAGGATTTCCAGGTCCTACGTAATCACTACCAGGTAAAGTATATCCTTTCCTCTGTACACATTCAACTAGTTTTGTAACGCCGTAAGCAGCACCTGCGGCGGCAGCAGTCGTCGTGCCAGCCGCTATCGCTATCTGTCCTGAACTTGTAATACCAGCTGTGCTAATTGCTGCCCCGTCCGTGACACTTTCAGATAACAAGGGAACCGTTTCGCTAGAGGTTGCTGTATCTGCACTGGGTTGACCTCGACCACGATTTCGTGGTCTATTTGGGCGGCGCCGCTGCACTCCAAGATTGCTTTCTTCTGGCGTTGTTTCAGGCACGCGTTCAAATTCAACTGTTTCGCCACTCGTATCCAAATCGTCGTATGCTGGATTATCTCCATACCGTATACGATTAGCAGCATCCTCTCTTTGCACTGTCCGAATATCATTACTGCTACGAGAACGATTAACATTTGTTAATGGAATTCTTTCCGCCATTTCAATGTCTTCCTCTGGTCCCGGATATAAAACACCTCCGTCGTATTGTATAGAGCCATGGTTGCCCGTGCTTAAATACTGATTTACCCACGACATTTTGCTGACTAAAATAAATAAATCATTGTCGCCTTTTATATACATTAGGTTACTGAACAGCACGTGTCGGGCAACCTTTTGCTGGCGTGGGTGCTTGCTCAGATAATTGTCCTAAAAGCACAAATTATCTCGGCGGGACAGTGACGCCGCCATCACGACCTTGGGACCCGGGGGCCTCCTTTTTTTTTTATCAGTTGCTGACCCTCGAATCATGAAACGACGCGACGCAGTCATGTAACGATTCATGAGGGTCAGCAACTGATAAAAAAAAGGAGCCCCCCGGGTCCCAAGGTCGCGATGGCGGCGTCACTGTCCCGCCGAGATAATTTGTCCTTTTAGGACAATTATCTGAGCAAGCACCCACGCCAGCAAAAGGTTGGCGCGTGTTAAAGTTGTCTTTTTGGAGTGATAGAAATGTAAGCATTGATAACTGAAATTGCTTAGCAACCAATCTAGTATATAAGCGGCATAAAATTGTTGTCTTCACAGTATGTCCTCTGACTACATGTCGAAAACGTCTATTGTCCGTGACGAGCTGCCAGAAACAGTAAGTACATTTCTGTATAATGGACACTTTGTACAAACTTGCACGAATTGCTGTTTGTGGAAGACTTACAAATGCTTTAGATGTGTATCAATTAGAAGTACCACAAACCATACGAGAAGATATTTTACTGGAATTCAGATATTCAAAATTCAATTTCATGCTGAATTCATATAGACTGCCAGAATGCTATATTTTTGATAGAAGTGAAAATGTCCCAATGATTAACGAAATTGTAAATGATGCAATAGAAGCAGCTTCCAAAATTAGAGCTGGAATTCCAGTTCCATGGGAAACACTCGCTTTAACCACAATGTCTTTCTTCGATACTACTACATTCTGGCAAAGTCGATTTAAAATTAAAATGTTTTTTTATGAAATTACTTATAAGCAATTCGTATTTACCATTTGTGAAAATTGCTTATATAAATTATCAGATTCCTGGCAAAATCCGCTACTACAACCACTTCTGTGCAGGAAAATCCATATAAGATGTACTACGTCAATTTGTGTGTGCATATGGCACAGTTACAGAAAAGAGATGCTCAATGGGGAAGTGTCATTCAAAGGTTACAACAGCAACCTTCGGATCAGATGGCAAATTATTACAAGCTGGTAAATGGCGTATTATTTTTCCGCTGTGGAAGGCCAAACAAAGTCCGATGGTGTGTTTGTATACCTGAGACGCAAATAGAGAAACTCGTATGGTTCACCCATTTAACCTGGGGACATTTCGGTGCGAAAAATGTGCAAAAAAGATAAGTGTGTACTGTTATTTTCCCAGCATAAAGCGCAGAGTGCATGAGGTCTTGAAGAAATGCATAATCTGTGAAAAAGCAAGGCCGGATTCAAAAGGGAGTAAGCACCCATTATGCTCTATATTAGTCCGAGAACCAAAAGAATTAATTTCGTGCGATCTGTGTGGACCGTTACCTACTTCAAGAGGAGGTGTTAGATATGTGTTGGCATTTCTCGATGTGTGTACGAAATACGTAAAGCTATACCCGACAAAGTCGGCTACAGCCAAAGTAATTGTATTAAGATTGACAAGGGATTATCTTCCACATGTTGGTATACCTAAGGCGATAATGACAGACAATGCTAAGATATTCACGGGACTCCGATGGAAACAGGCTTTGTCTCAAGTCGGTGTGAAACACATACTAACATCATTTTACCACCCACAAGGCAATTTGGTTGAGATAATTTTTAGAGAGTTCAATCGATTTATGAGGACCCATTGCCATAATAAGCAGACTGCGTGGGCAAATTATGTGGAAGAATTTGAGCAGATATACAACAACATGCCCCACTCCTCAACTGGATATACACCTCATGAATTGATGTTCGAGGCAAAAGAAGAAAACTTCTGGATTGAACATATGCCCAAAACTCAGGAAACTGAGATGCCTTGGGAAGAAAAAATAAGGCAAGCCATCATAAATATGACACAAAAGGCTGATTAGAGAAAACAACAATAAGACAAATTAATAAAAAGGGTACAGGCGTACCACGTCGGAGAGAAGGTACTAGTCAAAAGACATACCAAATCATCCTTAATAAAGAAGAGTAGAAAGAAATGGGAGTTATTATATACTGGCCCATACATCATTCTACAAATTCCGGACCCTGGGGCTTATCTGTTAGCATACCCGGGATCTAACAAAATGATAGGGTTATTTTCCCATGATGACTTGAAAAAATTTAATGAAGATTAGAAGATAGGGAGGAATGGTGCTGCGAGTGACAGAGATGAACGCTCGAAAAAACATAAAAATAAACTGTGTGTGTTTAGTGTTAGAAAACTTTAAACTGAAATAATTAATCAGTGACACAGATTGTAGAAATAGTGACTGAGTATTACTATCGAGTGCTGCAAAGAAGACAGTGGAGATAGGCTTCACCTGTGTTTGGGTAAATATGGAACTTTAGCATTGCTAATGTCATCAAGATTTATAAGGGATCTGAATGACCTTCAAGACGAAAGAAATGTTTCCCGAAAATGACGCTGCATAATCAAAAGAGGTTCCCAGTGAATGTTCATATATACTTTCAAGTGCACGCTTAGATGTGTAAACGTGTGAAGTGATGCCTTTAGGCAGTGAATCATGAGTGACGGTTAACGACACAAGGATAATTTCCAGCGCAAAACAATTGACACCGGCGCGAGAGTTAGAATCGATATAGACGACACAGAATTGTTTTGTAAGAGACTCGCATCAAATGCGAGGGGAAACTGATTGATGTTGAACTTCAAAAAAGTGTCATAATTAGACGTTAAGAGTTCTTGATTTATTGTTGAATGTCAAAAGAAACTAAGATTCATAGAATTAGTAGTTATTTAATGGGTCTTGTTCACTTTAGAATTTTGTTTGAAAATCCATTTCCATATATGTGCATGTATGAATGCCGGATGAATCAGAGAATAAATGAAAGAAGAGAATCCACATTCCTCACTACTTATAACTTTTACATTACAGCAATCAAGTGGAGAAATATATGTATTTAGGATAAAATTTTTATGAGTATAGATAAATGATATGACTTTTCAAGGAAATGATGGATTATGTCTTTGTATAAAATGAACCACACTTTCCAATATTCGATGTTTTGAATCCAAAATCTACTGCATGAATCCTTTAAATTACGAAGAACAAATCATTGACAGAAAATGTGTCAGAATTGTTGGACTTACAAGCACAAGTGGTGATGCGAAGTCCAAATGAAAATTCAAACTAGAGTAAATATTATGATGTTTTCGGCAACAGCATTAGTCAATGGATAAATGGAAACTTTAAGTCAATGGCTAAATTCCTTGCAGTACGTCGTAAGAAAAAGGATGCATGAAGCCATACGGATTTTGTTTTCAAAAAGGAGAATCTTGGAAGGTGGAACCTAACCAGTTCTTTTACAGGAAAAGTTTCCCTTTCGGTCATTGCTAATTGTTTTGGAATGAATGTTGCATGTGAAATCTGGTATCCCAGTTCCTTCTACTCTTCCCATTGTGGGCCGCGTAGAAGACTGACTACAAATGTGGACTTCGGGGACATGCAAGATCAGCGGGAGTTTCAGCATCGCAAGATATTGTCCTGGGAACAAGATTGTAAAAAAAGAAACTCGAGTTATTTACTGTAATTTTTTTCTTGCTAGAGGCACAAATCACTCTTCTCCAAATCGTTATATAAATTGATCCCTATCTTTCCTTTAGAGATCAATTTCAAAATAATTTTTTCTCTTCTGTAGGCTTTCCTATCTTCTATGTACCGTAGGCTGGGGGTCTCGGCTTACGAGGTTTTCCAAGGTTTCCCTGCTTGAGAAAGTTCCCGAATGGGTAGACCCTGATAACAGTCTCATGAAAGATCATCTTCCTTGGTTGTGCACAGCAAACATAACACCTTGATGCATGTAAAAGCAATACAGCCGCGGTACCTGTCTCTTCATTTCTTCTGTTTCCAATGTTTATTTTCTTCGTCTGTCATAAACATAATTAATCTTTTTCAGTCGGAGGACTGACACTCATCACTTCCGGGTTACCCACACTAATAGATAGTTCGCGAAGTGGGTTCGATAAATCAAAATTAGGCTCACAAACTTCGCTCGCTGCGAGGGGCATTGTAACGTCCCCACAGAAAATACCCTCTACCACGCACCAATTAATCATTGTCAATCAAACCATCCACATTCATTCACTTTGGAAAAGTATCTGATCTGATTTTCTCGTAACATATGCGGCGACAGCTAGACGACGCCAAAGTATTTTCTAGCGCGTTTGTTCTTTGAAATAACAGAGATGCATATATGCATTCACCATGGTTATTGGAGTGGTAACTAGGACAGCTTCTGGAGTAGGGATTGAGGGATTAACGTATTTCTGAGAGATACATATTATTATTTCCTTCTCGCTAAATCTAGCGAATTAACTTTTGTGCCACTAGCGGTTTGTTTGAATAGAAAGAGAGTGTAAACGGAAAATAATTAAGACGCGGAATCACCGGAGATCAGGACATGTAATGGAGATGGATTTAATACACAATTTCCTTCATAAATAAGGTTCGTGACTTTTTGTTCCGGAGTGAATGAACGAATGAGTTTTTTTCTGAACCATTTGATGATCACATTGGCCCTGTAATTAGTGGGGAAGTTTCAGCTGTGTCAAAGAGAGCCTGCAATCACTGTGTCTGTGGTAAATCGTCCAAAAAGGCTTCGTACACTTCTGGAATTCGCAATCTTTCGTAAAAGGAACAAATTGTCCACACGATTGATTCTCCCGACTGAATACAGTGTTTAACAGTAATAATAAATGTAAAGCTCTTTTACAGCAAGCCAGCCGCTGATTACCAAGACGAAGGACTCCACCAAAGATCCTATTTGGCTGATTTCACGTAATGAAATATTATAATAAAAACTGTACATAGATAAAGGAGAGAAAGAGAGAGAGCGAATGAAAATAGAGATAATATTAATAATCCTCCATTAGTATAACTTTTTGCCTGTCTTATCACAGATAAGCCAAGACACGGGAGGCCCATACATTAATGTATAGATTTATGTGTGAAGGTGAAAGGGTCTTAAAGACAACAGATACACGTCTATACAGACAAGACATTACACAAAGTTAGCGGCTAGCTGCATTCATCATCTATTCATAGAGGAAGAGACGACAACTTATTAATATCTTGTTAAAATAATCTTATATGTAGGTTTGGAGCAATGTTTGTAGAGAAAGTAGCATTCCCTAAGCTCCATGCGTGGCCTCACTATGTTTTTACTGAATGACAACTCCTCAAATGGTGTAACCTTCATTAGTAAGATGTTGTTATAGTGACATGGATGTTATTGCTGTATAATGATCAATCCTGTTACCACAATGTGGTAAGTTGAAATTAAACTGTGACTAAAATTAGTTTTCAGCTCTTTGCAGAGAAATAGAGTTTGAGAAATACAACTAAATAAGGATGGCAACTTCGAACATACTTTATTAAAATAGAGAAGTCAATGTAATACATAAAGGCTTTTATAATAATTATATCATTGATATTAATTCCACCTCAACAAAATAAATTATTTACTGAAATGTTCACCTTTATAAAGAAAAACCATGAGAAGAGTGTGAAATTCCAGTCATAAAGTACTCGTCGCAGAAATAACATATGGAGAAAATACAATGCTACTCACTGTGAAGATGACTCATTGCATGCAGACAGGCACAACAAAAAGACACTTACACATTTACTTTTGACCAATGCCTTCATTAGAAAAGAAAAAACAGAGACACACGCATGCATTCATTCACAAAACCAAGTACACTTCATGCACATATGACTGCCATCTTGAGCATCACGATAAAAGCTCCTGGAGGTGGTGGTTGTATGTAAACAAGGGATTGCTTATTTCTGTGAATGAATGTGTGTTTGTTTCGTTTCCTGATGAGTGCTTACACGGTAAGGTGATGTGTCTTTTTGTTATCTGTAACTCAGAGGGTCAGTTTTACAGTGAGTAGCAATGTATATTTTCGTTATATGATCGAAATTCCAACCTGAAGTTTCCATTGCTTGATTTCATCACAGAAAAGTGTTATAACCTTTAATCCTAATAAATTGCGTGGATATACAACGAAGAGCAATAGCGAGTTACATGCTACCAACTCCGAATCTGTCACTCCACTGCCGTGCCGTGACATGCGGCCAGCGCCGTTCATAGCCAGGTGGCGCTCCCGCTCTCAGCCGAGCTGCGGAGCACCTCTATCGCCGTGTTCGCGTACTGACATAGCGGCAGTTTTAAATCTCATGGCACTGTCACAACAATTGTCCCCCCTTGAAAAAAAACTCACTTCCTTGGAGACACGGACAGTGCGGAGACATCCATGGCCTCTCGGGAGGCCCCGAGAAGATCCCGAGGAGAAACACGAGAGTATGGTCGAAAATGTGCAGGACGGAAGCTTGCGCGTGGAACGGGCCTCCTGGATGAGATGATGGGTGAAAACTCCGAAGCAGCATCCATAGGTGTCATGGACCTGGGGGTGTGCTCCAGCAAGATGGGTCCCGGAGAAGGTGGCGTTGCGACTGGGCCGGTTCTGCCGTACTCGGAAGCGGTAGCGATGTCGGCTGCAGCAACACGCACGGAAGATCGGCAGCAGGGACAGGACTGGCTTCTCGGGCTGGTGGAGGCGAAAGAAGGGGCGGAGACACCGGCGTGGCCACCACTCGTAGGCGCATCTGGTAGTAATGGCGAACAACCATGCCGTCGTCCATACGTATTCCACAAAGCCGGCGGCCGCGAAGAGCCTTGACCACCCCTGGAATCCATTTAGGGCGCGATCCATATCCTCGTGCCCACACGTCGGCGCCCACCGAGTATTTGCCCGCACTGGGGGACACAGTACAAGGCCTGACAGGGTGAAGCAGGTGCAGTAGAGTGTGCGGTTGGCGGCCATGCAAGAGTTCAGCAGGGCTGCAATCACCCAGAGGCGTGAAGCGATAAGAACTCAGAAACTGCAACAGAGCGTCATCTGTGGAAAAATCACTAAGGAATTTTTTCATCTGGCTTTTGAAAGTGCGGACAAGGCGCTCGACCTCCCCATTTGATTGCGGATGGAAGGGCGGTGCTGTAACATGATAAATCCCTTGTCCAGTACAAAAATCATGGAAGGCCTGCGAAGAGAACTGAGGGCCATTGTCCGTGACAATCGTGGATGGAAGACCTTCTAGCGCAAAGATTTTGTACAAAGCCAGCGTCGTCGCCGCAGCGGTGGGCGACAGACATCGGACAACAAACGGAAACTTCGAGAAGGCGTCAATCAACAGTAGCCAATAAGTGCCGAGGAAGGGACCGGCAAAGTCAGCGTGCACCCGTTCCCACGGCTGCGCCGGGTCAGGCCACGGAGAGGGCATTGTATGGGGTGCAGCCAGTTGTTGAGCACACTGACCACATGTAGCGACCATGTGGGCGATGTCTGAATCAAAACTGGGCCAATAAACATGCCTGCGGGCCAGGGACTTAGTCCGAGAAATCCCCCAATGGCCTTCATGCAATAGTTTGAGAACATCTTTGCGAAGAGATGCTGGCACCACGACCTGAGGAGATGCGCCATCCGTGGCCAGAAGAACAACACCCTCACGAACAGACAGACGAAGGCACAAGGCATTGTAGTTGCGAAGGGGATCTGATGCCCGGCCCTTGGTCCTGTCCGGTCAACCCCGTTGAACAAAACCAATCACCTGACGCAGGATCGGGTACCGCGCAGTAGCCGATACGACCTGCGAACCTGTAAGTGGAAAACCCTCGACCGCACAACATTCTTCCTCATCAATGTGGAAACAGAGTAGTTCATCTTGATCGAAAACCGGGTCGGGGCCCATCGGCAAACTCAACAACGCATCAGCATTGGCGTGCTGGGCCGTGGGGCGATAGTGAATCTCATAGTGAAAACGAGACAAATATAAGGCCCAACGTTGCAGGCGGTGAGCTGCCTTATCCGGAAGCGACGCCAAGGGGCTGAACAGAGAGACCAGCGGCTTGTGGTCGGTGATGAGGTGAAACTTAGAACCATACAAAAAAACGCCGAACATTTTTAGAGCATAAATGATAGCGAGCCCCTCCTTTTCGATTTGAGAGTAATGCCGTAGGGCATCGTTGAGGGCCTTGGAAGCGTAGGCGATGGGTCGTTCCGACCCATCCTCATACCGATGGGCGAGAACAGCCCTTAGGCCATACTGTGATGCGTCAGTCGCTAGAACCAAGTGCTGACCCGGATGGAATGTGGCAAGACAAGGCGCCAACTGCAAATGAGCCTTAAGGCGGACAAAAGCCTGCTCACACTCGTCGGACCAACAGAAAGGAACGTTTTTGCGTAACAGCTGATGCAGAGGATGAGCCACCGCTGCCGCGGATGGAATGAATTTGTGATAATAAGCAATCGTGCCTAGAAATGCCTCAAGTTCTTTGACCGTAGACGGCCGGGGTAGAGCGGTAATAGCCGCAATGTGCTGTCGTAGAGGACGTATACCCTCATGGGACAAGTGGAAACCAAGATACACAATGGAGGGTTGGAAGAACTGTGACTTGTCCAGATTGCACTTCAACCCAACCGAATGCAGAACCCAAAACAGTGAACGCAAATTGCGAAGGTGCTCCTCAGTGGAGGCCCCAGTGACAATGTCATCCAGCTAGTTGATGCAGCCGGGAACGGAAGCCGTGAGCTGTTACAAAAACCGCTGAAAAATGGCCGGCGCGCTAGCGACGCCAAATGGTAACCGCTGGTACTGATACAACCCACGAGTGTTGATGACGAGAAATTCCTTGGAAGACGCATCCAACGGCATCTGATGGTACGCCTCCGATAAGTCAAGTTTGGAAAAGAACTGGCCCCCAGCGAGCTTGGTAAATAACTCCTCAGGACGGGGAAGAGAATAAGTGTCAATGAGGCTCTGAGCGTTGACAGTGGCTTTAAAATCACCACACAATCGCAGACTCCCGTTTGGTTTAGAAACCACCATGATTGGCGATGCCCATTCGCTGGAGGTAACAGGAAGGAGAATCCCTGAAGCTGTTAACCTGTCTATCTCAGCCTTGGTGAGCGCAACGCCATCGGAATAGGGCGTGCCCGGAAAAACTTAGGGCGAGCCGTTGGCTTAAGAGTAATGTGGGCTTCAAAATCCTTGGCATGACCCAGACCAGCAGAGAACACAGACGAGAATTCAGAACACAATCCATCCAGCTGTTGATACGGAATATCCTCAGATATGAGGTGCACATCATCATCAATGGAGAACCCGAACAACTGGAAAGCATCATAACCGAACAGGTTTTCCGTGCCCGCATGATCCACCACATAAAACGTGAGGGGCCTAACAACAGACTTGTAGGCAGTGGAAGCATTAAACTGGCCTACGATGGGAATTTTCTGCTTATTATAAGTTCACAGATTCTGGGAGACAAGGGAGGGGAGCCCAACTCCAAATACGTGCGATAATTAATGAGAGTTACTGCAGAGCCAGTGTCCACTTGCATGCAAATGTCTTTATCCAGAACACGAACAGTAACAAACAACTTATTTGTTTGAGAAAGCACACAGTTAACATCCATGTCCAATGCCTCGTCCTCGTCGACAGGAACTTTAGGGGACTCACACACAGAAGCAATGTGGCCTTTTTTCCTACATGAATTACACGTGGCCCAACGTTTTGAACATGCAGCCCTGTCATGCTGTACGAAACAACGTGGACAAGAAGGAAGTGCGGAACGAACCTGCTTCTGTGGTTGCCGTTTTCGCTGCGAGCGTGGTGGCCCGACGCGACTTTGTTGACGCGAGTGAACCGCTGCCACATCGTCGTTCCCCTGTGAAACAGGCAAATTGTCTGCGTCGAAAGTGGTCTGTTCAGCGCCCACATCACACCACGCGTCTGTTTCCGCACCAGCAGCGTGAGACACTTCAAAAGATTGAGCGATGCTGAGAACTTCCGACAACAACGGGTGTGGCAGTTGTAAGGCACGTTGCCGAACTTCTTTAACAGGAGCAAGCCGTAGAATAGCGTCCTGTACCATTGAATCAGCATAAGACTCATGATGAGTGTCCGTGACAAACTGACATCTCCTACTCAGACCGTGTAGTTCCGCCGCCCAAGCCCGGTAAGATTGATGAGGCTGTTTACGATACCGGTAGAACGCCATGCGGGCAGCAACGACGTGGGTGTTTTTTCGGTAATAGTTAGACAATAAGTCACACATTTCTTGGTATGATAGAGAGGCAGGTTCCCGCAGAGGGGCTAACTGAGATAGCAGCTGATAGATCCGTGGGGAAATCCAAGAACAAATAGCGACTTCCACATAGGAGCGTCGACAACACCGAAAGCCAAGAAGTGTTGCAGCAAACGCTTCTCATAATCCTCCCAGTCTTCAGCGGCCTCGTCGTAAGGAGGGAATGGAGGCGGAGAAGAGGAAGACAGACGATGAGTAAGCGACGTCGACAACGCCTGAATAGCAGCCGTCTGCTGTGTTTGTTGCGCCTGAATAGCAGCCATGAGCTGTGTTTGTTGGTCAATGAGCACTTGCATAAGCTGTTCCATGCTGCCCCGACACGAACACACAATTCGACAACGCAGGAAAAAAAATATCTGACCTCGTCGCCAAAACGTGTTATAACCTTTAATCCTAATAAATTGCGTGGATATACAACGTAGAGCAATAGCGAGTTACATGCTACCAACTCCGAATCAGTCACTCCAATGCCGTGCCGTGACACGCGGCCGGCGCCGTTCATAGCCAGGTGGTGCTCCCGTGCTCGGCTGAGCTACGGAGCGCCTCTATCGCCGTGTTCGCATACTGACGTAGCGGCAGTTTTAAATCTTGTGGCACTGTCACAACAAAAAGATGTTTCTGTCAATTATTTCACTGCAAATTTTCAATGAGCACTTTCGCCACACTCACTTAAATTGTTCTTCAGTTCTTGAATGTACTTTCATAACATCCTGTTGTCTGTTTTCTTGCTACACTGCACCAGAACTGACCCTGCTGTGAGGTCAGTGTTCTAGCTCAGGACAGTTTCAGTTAATTGGACATACAAATCTAGCCAAATTAGCACCAAGTCTACTATCCAGCATTAAGAAATAATTGTTATTTAAAAAAGCACTTGCAAATAAAAATAATGTATTCATTAATAGAGCTAGAGCTATTTCGGTGATGAGTTGCCATTCCCTCATACCACTTTACACATTACCTATTCTGCATTGTAGCAAACAAATTCTACATCTACATGATTCATAAAAATAATGACAACAATATCTCCTCAGTCGTATCATGGGAAGCTTATATTTTATTCTCACTTACAATTCATCAACAGATATTTTACATACACACAGAACACACTAACAGCCATCACTGAATAGTCATGAAAAACACTTAATGATACCCCTTATATTTGTGTAGAACACATTCTCAATTACAGTATAATAATATATATGAAAAAATCAGGCACACACACACACACACACACACACACACACACACACACACACACACACAGACACACACATGCACTTGCACATGTACACAAATTATTCATATGGGTTTATCATGGTAAAATAAAAGAAGTCACACAGTCACAGCTTAGTGGAGGTGTTGTAGCTGTATCCACATTTCTGTTTCGTAGGGTAGGTTATCTGAATCAAGTTGTGTGTAAATCAGAACATATTGAATGATAGCATCCAGCTGAATGAGGCTGTGCAGCTGCATCCTCACATTTGGCGGGATGCACTATGCTCTGTCCAGTCATCCTGATTTCAGTTAACACAGGTTCTCCTAAATGTCTTCAGGCAAATACAAGGATGGTTCCTTCATTAAGGCCACAGCTGATCATCTTTCCCACCCTCATAAAGCATAATTATATGTTCTGTGTGTTTGTGTGTTTTGACGAACTGATTTTCATTGTATAAACTTGACAGTTCAGATGTCATTGTGAAATGATCCCTGGATGAATAAATATAGATAAATAATTAAATAAATATGGACAGTTGAGACCCAGTGGTTGCAGGCCAAAGTGTGTTTCTAGCATTCTGGTCCTTCGACCGTGTAATGAAAGAAAAGCAGCTGCTGTGCAAGATGTACCTGCTGTGGAGGGCCAGTACAGAAAAGGGACGACGAAGGAGGTATCAGATACAGTCTCCAGCGCAGTAAGTCATTTATCAGCCTTTTATATTAGTAAGTAAGCCTTTTTACTGGTTCTTCAAATATTCTATATGTTTACATGTTATCTGAGGAACATAACCACAGAAAGAAAGGTAGTTTATAGTTAGCATTACCTCAGTGAAAAGGCAGTAAAAAAAGAAGAACAGACTTGAATTGTATGCCTGTCATAGCACACTAAGTTTCACCAATTTTTGTTACCCAACAGTCTTCACCACTGTACATTTGAAAAAAAAAAAAACGTATTTAAATCCATGGTAATAGCTATCATAAAACTAAGAATTACAGGGAGATACATGAAGACAGGAGTGACTGGTACAGAAAAGTGTAGGTCTTCACAAAATCAGAGAATGGATCATATACTCACACTTTCAGATGAAAATGAAATTCAGAGGTCACCCTTATGTCGATTTTAGATTGTGGGTGCTTTATTGCTATGTCGCATTTTCTGGATTTCATTACATTTCATTCATATGTGTTTGCTTAACTGTTATTTTTGCGATCTTTCAGTGACTTATATGAGCTAGTGTAAATTGTTTCAGCAGCCCTAGCAGATTTTTTTTCTTTGTTATTCCTTAAGCTACATGAAACAAATGTTACCATACTTGGTCAGACTTTGATGTTTGACAATATCATGGTGAATAAGAATGCCATTAAAGTTGGAGACAGCTACCACCATGACAATTCTCCTACAGTGACCATGACACTACTGCTGACCCTGCAACCCACTGTGTATACTTTGAGTCATGACTGTCATTGACACAAGCATGTGAGGGTTGCACAGGATACTGGCAATTTGTCTGCTGCTTTCACAAATGCTAAGTACTTTATATACATACACATCTATATCTATATTCTGCATATTCCTAATTGTGGCTAGTATCAGGGATTCCTACTGCACCATTTGGGTGTGCACTAAAGTTAGAATCACTGCTCAAAGACGCACATGCAGGAATTAGTTAGAGTTCATTTTTCTGATCCATGTAGGAGCAGTATATAAAGGATTATGGTATATTCCTCTTCATGTACATCTACATACATACTGTGCAAGCCACCAAAAGATGCATGGTGGAGAATTGTACCACTGCTAGTAATTTCTCTTCCTCTATCACTCACAAAACAGAGCAAGAGAAAAACCACTACCTCTATGCCTCTGCACAAACCCAAATTTCTCTTATCTTGTCTTTGTGATGCTCCCGAGAATTGTACAGTGGTGGCTGTAGCATTACTCTACAGCCAACTACAAATGCTGGTTGTTTAAATTTCTTCAGTAGTGCTTTGCGAAAAGAACATTATCTTCCCTCCAGGGATTCCCATTTGGACTCATGTAGCATCTCCATAATACTCACATAGTGACTGAAACTGCCAGTGACAAATCTAGCTGCCCACCTCTGAATTGCTTCAATGTATTCGTTTAATCCAAGCTTGCAGGAACTTGTAGCATGCAACCAGTACTTAAGAAACCACACTTTCCTAAAACTCTTCTAGTAAACCAGTGTTGACCAACCACTTTCTATGAAACTGTCCTATCATGCTTGTACCATTTCATGTTGTTTTTCAATGTTAAACTTATATACTTAATCAATGTCATTGTGTCAAGCGGCACACTAGTATTGCTGTATTTGAACATTATAGGACTTTTTCCCTAGTCGTCTGTATTAACATTTATTATGCTATATTTAGAGGAAGTTGCCATTATTCAACTCAACTAGAAACTTTTACTGAGCCATTCTGTATCCTCCTACAGTCACTCAGTGGTGACACTTCCCACTCTCCACAGCATCATCAGCAAAGACTCACAGACTGCTGCTCACCATATCGATCAGTTCATTTATATATGTAGCAATCTGTGGCTGTTTGCTGATGGAGCTGTGGTGCACAGGAAGTGTCACAGAAGATCCCCATTCGGTACCTTCAGGGATTTAATTCACCTACAGTTTCATCTGCTATGCTAAATATAGCTCTCTGTGTGGGGCATCTCTTATGAAATTCAAACTATGCAGAAGTTAGTGAGCCATTTTGTATCATAACCCCTATCACATTCTACTGTCTCAAACACTTTTGAGAACACTGGCAGCAAAGAGATGAGTCGACAATTGGATAGTATAATGGTTGCCCCACTTTTATGGATGGACAACCCTAATCCATGTTTCAGTCTATCTGGAAATGTCCCAGTTTTCATTCACTGGTTACATAAATAGCATAATATGTGGCTGAATAAGTCCTCACATGATTTTAAAATCCTGTTTGCTATTCCATCATATCCAGAACATTATGATTTTATACAGTTCTTTTAGGAGTTGTGCTTTTGAAATAAAGTGCTATATTTGGTGTGATTTGCATATGATTTAGTAGCTCTGTGGCTCCTTTGGAGATATTTTTATGATAGCTCCCTGTTGTTTCAGCTACTGTGAGAAAAAAGCTATTACAATCAGAGGCTTCAGCGTTTTAATCGTTGCTGTGTGAGCCACTGCCAGAGGATAGTGGAGTCTCCGTTTGTTGAGATTTTATGTTCCTACTTGTCTCACTTTTTTTTATGTTCCATATGGTTATTACTTTATTGTTAGATTTCCTATTTTTTTCTGCATGGGGTGTTTGTTTGTCCCTCCTGATTCCACATGTTAGAATTTTAGAGTACTTTCTTTTTTCTCTAGTGCAGGTTCCAGGTTAGTGGTCATCTTTTGCTCTGCATACAGGTCCCTCTTTTTAGCACATGATATTTTGATGCCAGCTGTTACCAACTCCTTTTTTCAATAACAGGATGATTTCATTTTAACTCCTGTTTGGACGAAGCAGATTTCAAAATGGTTGCCAATTATGTCCAGGAATGAATTGAATTTCTGATTGTCTGTGTCTGCCTCATGTGCTTCCTCCCATTGTTAAAAGTGTAAACTCTTTTTTAAGTGATTGGTAGATTCCCTATTTATTATTATAAGATGTTTACGAAGCATGTGGCAATTTACTCTTTTCCTTCTGGCAAGTTTACGCATTGTGATTTGACGATCATAATCAGACATACCTTTTACTATGGCTTGTGTTTCCATGACATTGTAATTCATTGGGTCCATAAACAGATTATCAATCAAGATCTTTCTAAGCCAGTATACTCTTCTTGAGAATGGGACCCTTGGGAGCAGGTTGAAAGTTGACAACAATCATTCCAGCTGTTTATAACTGTTATATCTGAAGGAAATTTAATGTTAAAATTACCACGTTGTACATTCTGATTATTATTCCTCTAAGGTTGTGTAAGAGCTAATTCTAGCTGCTGAAACCTAAGTAACTGAAAATAACCATTTCCAGGCAGTGATGACTGATTCAGCCCACACCATTATGGATCCACCACAAGCTTTCACAGTGCCTCATTGCCAACCTGACTCTTTGGCTTAATGTTGTCTTAGCCACACTTGAAGCCCATCATCAGCTCCCACCAACTGAAACTTAGACTCATCTGACCAAGGCACAGGTTTTGGTCATTTAGAGTCCAATTGATATGATTACAAGCCCAGCAGTAGCAATGTAGATCATGTCAAGCTGTTAGCAAAGGCACTCATATTGGTTGTCCACTACCATATACCATTAATGCCAAATTTCACTGCACTGTCCTAACGGGTACAATTATCATGCATCCTAGATATATTTTTCTGGTGTTTTCAGGCAGTGTTGTTTGTCTGTTAGCGCTGACAAATCAACGCAAACACCACTGTTCTTAGACATGTTATGCAAAATGGCCACGCGGTTTGAGTTGCCTTGTCACAGTTCACGCGCCTTCCCCATCAGTAGTTCAAGTCCTCCTTCAGGCATGGGTGTTGTGATGCCCTTAGTATATGTTAGTTTAAGTTAGGTCAAGTACTAGTGTGTAAGCCTATGGACAGTTGACCTCAGCAGTTTGGTCCCTTATGACCTTCCCACAAATATGCAAAATTTCTTAGTTATAAAGTGAAGGCCATTGACCACTGTGTGATCCGAGGTTAGAGGTAAACCCTGAAATGTGGGATTCTCAGCACAGTCTTGACACTGTGGATCTTGCAATAATGAATTCTGAAACGATTTGGAAAATGGAGTCTCCCATGCATCTAGCTCCAACTACCATTCGGCATTCAAAGTCTGTTAACTCCTCTCGTGTGGGCATATCCATGTCGGACACCTTTTCACATAATCACCTGACCCAGAACTCCACTGATAAGCTTTCAAAGATTGTTCTGGGATACTTTTTTAAAATTTTAGTATAAGGGCTCATTCCCTCTGGTGGGTGATAAATGTAATTGTAATTTATTTGATTTGTTAATTGCAGTCGTCCTTGTGTCTGTGCAAATACCTTCAGGACAGTGAAGAAGTCTCTTATAAGCAGTAATCAAAATGTACGTCACACAACTCAGACTATGCAACAACCACAAGAAGTACCACTTATTCTGTTATCACAGCTTCATTATGCTATTTTTACATTGCATTCAGTGAATTCGTAAACCAAGTGCAGATTGTCCAACTTTTCATTGTTATGCCTAGCCTTAATACTGCTGTGTATCGTCATTAATGCACAACTAAAACTGCTGGGAAACAAAATCCTGGGCAGAATGGTGCAGTACTGAAAGCAAACTTGAGGACAATGTGATATGGAGTGAATTACTGCTGTCAACAGCAGGTACCGTGACCAAATCAAAACAAGACACACAGGTCAAACTGTCCTCATTTGCATGGTTGTCCACTATATTCAGTGCAGTAAAGATGTTGAGCTAATTCAAGCAATAAACAAAACAAAGTGCAGTTACTCTGTAGTTAGCTGCCAGATACCACAGATCTCCAATGCCAATATACTCGGAAGGTATCCACGAATGTTTGTCACTGGAGTTCTGGTTCAGCCTGTGGGTACCTATGGTTTCAGAACCACTGATATTAGTGCTGTGGGTATCTTCCTAAAACACATTGAACCAGAGTAGGATTTTCTTTAAGTGTCACTGAATTTTTTGAAACAATAACTCTATGGAATAGCACCTGAATAAAAACTTACCCCTATATCCATTCTAGTATGGCACAGAAAATTTATGACCATGTCATTCCATGTCAGTGTACACCTCTAGTAGTTCAGATTGTAGAACAGCAGAAACAGCTATCTCTGTGTCTGTGCAAAAGTGTCATCAGTAGACACAGTATGAGGACCAATGCACTGCTTGTATTGGACTTGTGGCAGTCAAGAAAACAGTGCTAGCAATTATATCTTTTGTAATGTACCAAGCTATTGATCCTGACATTTCAGTTATAATTCATACAATGATTGTCATGCAGATCCTTCCATTGTCTGCTGAGCTCACTGTGGTGTTGTTCCTTAAGATGGACATGTTATTAAATGAGGAAGTCACTATAAAAATGTGATAACCATAATTAAAAATAAAACTGAATGTGGAAGATGCAAGTCAAAATGCTTAAGCGTCAACTCTTTAGTCAGTCAAATTATGACGAGGTTCAGATTCACAAGAGAAATTACTATGGCAGTATATAACAGATATGTGCAGAATCCATGTACTGAAATTTTCTAATTTGAAAAATTCATATAGACTGCTTATATCTGGTGCTAGTTATTTTTCACTACTTCCTTAACCTCATTTCTCGAGAAAGATGTGATGGCGGACAGTTTTTGAAAGTGCTCATAGAGTAGTGAGCAGAGGTGCAATACTCAGCCAATGCTGATTTATTCAGGCAAAGAAGTAAATACCAGCTGCTTAAATTCATTAAATTGTTTTTCTTTAGTTTGTTGGGTATGGCCTTTTTGCTGTATATTGTCACTAACCTTTCCCACAGAAGTTTCTGATGTCAGAAAGGTCACTCATATTGAACTTAACCCCTTGATCCTTCCATTCTTTTTTTTTTTTTTAAAAAAAAAGAAAAGAAATCACTTCTCACACATTGAAAAAATCATGTAACTACTGACAACATCTCTACTTGATTCTTCTTCCTGGTCTCTTGATTGCTACTGAGGCATGGCTTGCACTGCTTTCTTAAGGAGATATGGTGAAAATCTACGCTCATGGAATAGAGTTTTTTAGCCTTCTAGCTCATTTAGAGACTGTCAGCTTCAATTACAATATGCAACCTATGAATTTCAGTTTCAAAAGATGAACAATATGTGTAAGGGATGGGGTTGGATTCTACAGGGAACCAAAACCCAACTGAACTGTTGTGGACTGGCACACACGTCCTCTCAAATACAAGTCTGTTAGAAATGATAGACAGTGCAGGCAAATAAACAATGTAAAAGAGACCAGTTTCTTTGTGTCATTTCAATGCAAAGAACATCTGTATCCCAATGATGTCCTGTAATTTTAAGGTTTTTTTCATTTTTAATTCCTTTTAACAGATGATGTGCCTCATGACTTTCACAACGTTTGTACAAAAATTATAATGCGTGATTTACTGACTCAGTCCCTGATTTAGTAACATAGTGTGTAGTACTTACAAAAGTGGCAACAGTAACCACTATTCTCTTTGAATGAATCATCTTACCTTATGTATAAAGAAAATAATTATTTATGTTTATACAATGTCATCTACATGCAAATGTAGGTCATTACTAAGTTTAAATTACTAAAACTATACAGTATAATGGCCAGAGGTGAGAGGGCACTTAACAACATTCTTTTGTGCACTGTAAAAACAATTCCAATTGTAAACAGGAAAACGAAAATTAAAATCATTTAATACATTCAGAGCATCTTTAGACTTGTATTTACGCCATACCATGTGTCCCTCACAGTAATTACATTTGGTTCGAGCCAGTACATAAGTATTATTGTTATTTTTTGGTTATTGGGTTGTATGTGTTTTGTTTGGTATTTGTACTGCAGAGACTGGTGGTGTGTATCTCAGTATTATTACTTAGCTAATAAGTGCAGAAAGAAATCCTTAAAAATTAAAATGTTTTGGGAGCTGAAATATGTTACTCAAATCTGAACATGGTTTTATGATTAATCACACTGAATAAAAAATAACTGCACTCTTGTATACAGCCATTTGACAAGACTAGATCTGAGGAAGGCTTCACAACTTATGATAATTAGCGGGTAAAGTTTGCTATATATTCTAGCATCAGAGGATGGTAACACAACTGTCCTGAGGATGCATAAAGGTCAACCAAACAATCATGTGAACAGAGATCATTACATTAACCATGCAACAAGCTTACTTGTTCTGCTCTGATGTAATATAATAGTGACAGAATACTGATATTCAGTTGGATACATCCATTGTCATATTTCTCCATCGACTTCATGCTTCTAGGTTTCCACGACATGAAGCAATGCGAGGAATTATGTTGACCAGCAGAGAAGGAACCTGCCCCATGACTGCATCCAGCATCAAAATGAAACCAACTAGCAAGCGTTCAACTGAATACATGACAAAACTAAAGCGAGGAGAGTAAGTCTTTACTCAGTGCTGTACAAAACTAAAGCTAGTTATTGAACATTATGTGTGCTTCCTACTGAATTAGAGTAATATTGACACATCATGATTGAAGTCTCTTCAAATCTGAAATTATTTCTGTTAAGTAATATCAGTAGCTGAGAAATCTTCTTTCACAAATATATGTTGACACAATAAACTGGGAATAAGTAGAAATTTCACCAGAAAGATACAAGAAAATATTTGTTTATATAAACATTGTCAACCTAATTCATTAACAGAAACCACCAGCAGTTTTCTATGAAAAATGAAATGTGAGGAGTTCATGCATCTCTTCTAAAGTAGAAATAAATATTTGCCTGCCTCCATAGTTAATTTTTCAGTATGTCTGATATGTGGAGAACTTGTGTTAGATTCCCAGTACTGCCTGGAGTTCTAGCTAGGTGATACTGCTGGAACATAGTATATCCAGTTTTGTAATGCCATTTGGGGATCTATTTGAGTGAGAAGTAGTGGCTCCCAGGTCTGGGAAGGTTTAAAAGGCTGGAAGAATGGTATGCTGATCCCATGCCCCTCTGTACTACATCTGAATGACACCATTGGCATAGGATTACTTGGCAGTCATTTGGTAGTAAATGACGAGACACGGCCAGTACACATAGTTTTAGATTTAGAAAGAAATACTTTCAAGGCATTTTAAACCCATGTAGAACATTTCACAAATAAGTGTTCTAGGCATTCTGGAGCTTTTCATCAACAATATCTCATATGTAGGTTTGGAGCAATGTGTGTAGAGGAAGTGTGCATTCCCTAAGCTCCATGCACGCCTTTACTATGTTTCTGTTGAATGACAACACCCCAATGGTATAACGTTCATCGTTGTCTCCCAGTAAGATATTGTTACAGTGACATGGATGTTATTGGTGTATAATGATCCAAACTGCTTACCACAATGTGGTAAGTTCAAATTAAACAGTGAATAAAATTACTTTTCATCTCTTTGCAGAAAAGAAGATTGTTGGACCTAGAACTAAATAAGGATAGCAACTTCAAACGTACTTTATTAAAATAGAGAAGTCAATGTAATACATAAAGGCACCAGGATCTTGAGATGCTTTGAGTGAGTTGTCACAGTAAAGTGTCTGAGGTAGTAGGATTTTATGAGCTCTAGAGTTCTGTGTTGGTAGCCTGAACTCATACACGTGTTGTATAAGCTGCCGATAGTGTAGAATTGCTGGTCCATGGGTAATAATGTGGGCAGGGTGGCTGCAGTGAGCAGTTGAATTTGGGTAAATGGTTGGTACTCAGTGGATGATTGACAGCTGTCAGACATTCACCAAAGTGGCAGTATACATAGGAAAAATCATAAGTAGCATAGAATGCAGTGCATTGTAACTATTCTGGGAGCAGAACAGAAAAAGCTGTACTAAAGTATCTCGAACAGAACAGACTGAGACGTCATTAGAATAACTCACTGACAGCAAAGTCAAAACTTGAGTCAGTACTGGAGTCAGACTGGGAAAGCAGTAACAGGGTATATACATCTATTGCAATTTTGTGATAATAAAATGTAAGTATCTGAATATTTATCATGGCAGGTTGAATAAAACCTGTACAGAACCTGTTTTTTAAAATACATTGTCCAGTACCTTGTTATACAAACTTGATACCATCAGGCCCACCAACAGCAGAATGCTTGCCCCTTGCTCTCAGACACTCCTTCTGCACCCACTGCCTGATGTCATTTGGATTCACTACTTAATAACAGTGTAACACACATCTGGGACCACATTTTTTTACCTTTTACTGCATGTAAGTGGACACTGTGAATCATATCATCACACTGCTCCCCCTAGTTTCACAGTGAGTATCAATGTACCTTTTCCTTATATGATCAAAATTCCAACCTGGAAATTCCGTTGCTTGATTTCATAACAGATAAAGGTGTTTCTGTCAATTATTTCACTGCACATTTTCAAAGAGCACTTTTGCCACACTTGCTTAACTTGTTCTTCAGTTTTTGAATATATTTTTGTAATGTTGTGTAGTCAGTTTTCTTGCTACACTGGACCAGAACTGAATCTCCTGTGGGAACTTCAGTGCTCTGGCTCAGGACAGCTTCAGTTCATTAGACATACAAATCATGCCACATTAGCATCAAGTCTACTATCCAGCATTCAGAAATAACTGTTATTTAAAGGAGCACTTGTAGATAAAAACAATGTATTCATTAATAGAGCTAGAACTATGTTGGTGATAAATATCCATGCCCCCATACCACTTTTAACATTACCTATTCTACATGGTAGCAAACAAATTTTACATCTACATGTTCAAAAAAATAATGCCAACCACATCTCCTCAGTCACCTCATGGAAAGTTTATATTTTATTCCCACTTACCATTCATCAATACATATTTCACATATGCACAGAATACTCTGACAGCCATCATTGTTTAGTCATGAAAAACACTTAGTGCCACCCCATATGTTTCTGGAGTAAGCATTGTCAATTGCAGCAAAACTATATCAATCATAAAATCATGCACACACACACACACACACACACACACACACACACACACACACACAGACAGACAGACACACACCACACACTTATACCATTCATTCATCTTCAATGTACATTTTGTCACTTTCATACACTAAAATAGTTACATGTCTTTCATAAACCTGAAGATATATGTGACTTCTTTTCATTCTACATAAAACTTGCTCTCAGTGTCAATCTATCTGTTTTAACTTTTTATTGTGTTATGTTTTCTTCTTGCACAGTTGTTCTCTTTCTATGAACAAATAATATATAGTTTTTTTAAAAAATTACTTCAAAAGAAACAGGAAGTATGATGATTATACTAGACTCCATTTCCAGTGGCTATATTTTAAAATCATCATCAAATATTTACCATACTTATCAGTCTCCTTCCATCACTTGTTCTCATTTACCTTAGATAACAACTCCCTTGCTAACTTGAATTTATTGGCTTTCCAATAGTTTACACAACTCTACAAGCACAGATAAGTAAACTCTTCCAAGTCCATCTTACAGCTGGCATTTCTAGGTTTATAAAACCATGGGAATCCCTCCATTGAATCATGCACTTCCTGCAATTTCTTGATCATTATGTCTTAGTGTTCCATACACTTTATTTTTTCAGCATCACCAGTGCTACATGCTTTATATTACCAAGCACTTTCTCGTGATGAACACATGTTTGATCTTAACCCCTTTGATTTTACTGTATCATATTTTTTCCCCAGCTATTGTATCTGACTTCACCACCACAAGGACGTTAGCCCCATTAACATTTTCTACATTATAAAAAACATCAGTTATGTCACTGTTCAAATCACTACCAACTCCATTACCAAATGCTTCTATGCCATTCACTTCATTATTTAGATAAACAAAACAGTGGAATTGCCAGTGATGAAATAGTTCTTTATTTTATGGGTCAATGAGGGCCCAATATTTCAGAAAATTAGCATGTTTACATCATGAGGTGATGAAGGCAATGTTGGAAAATTGTGCCTGTTGGATGACATCTGATCATTGACCCGTGAGCTATCCATCATGAATAATGCTGGGATAAGTTGAATACCACACAACAACAAATTGTCGTAATAAATAACTTTCACTTTTAAAATAATATAACTTTGCTCTGCATCAACATGCACATTGGTCACTGCTACATTCATTATATCACACTCATTCACATTATCTGGCTACTGCAAACATTCACATATATGACTGTCTTCCAATGGAGAAAATTTAGTTTCTAAGTTGCAGTCTATCCTGAAAATTACATTATTAACCTTGGCATTAAAACTTATGTATTCATTTGAGTTACATTCTATCCCCAACTTTGTTTTTGGCATCAGTGCCTCCTTTGGTTAATATACTTTCCATTGACTTGATACTACTAATATTTTCTGCCCTTTGATTTTTCATATTTTCCTTCATTTCTTCCAACTAGCCATTAATGTTCACAGAAACTTGCAATATTAAATTCTGGTGATCCACTTTCATTTCTGAGCCATTCATAGAAGATATACTGATTTCATTCTCTGAAGCTTAACTGCAAGGAAAATGATTATTTATCTTTGTAACGTATAATCTAAATGCAAATGTAGTTGACTACAATATTAAAATGTGCACAAAGCCGCAATAGTCCATTTATTTTTTGTGCATATAGTAAGTGTGGCTCATTTGCTCACATTTACATATTTGACAATACAGAGATTCTGTAGTTTCTCTGACTCCTTCTTTACTACTGCTCGAAGGGAAATTGGTACAGAGCCTGCTCCAAAAAACTGAATAGTTGCTGTTGGTTTGAAGGTAATATGGACTTTGAAATTGTTGGAACATCCAAGATAGACCTCAAAGTTCTTCACAGAGTTCTTCTAAATTGAGAAAACAAATGTTTTATACCACAGGGAACCTGAAAGTATTGGGTACTTTGTATCACTTGCTTCTGACAGGCTTCTGTTCTGAACATAAGATTGACTGGTATTCTTATCTTGTAACATAAAGTTATACGGTTGTCAGCTAGTGACAATGGTGGTAAACCTGTTCTGTAGTATATTACCATGTTACGTAATGTCACTGTTGGACTTGTGTCTACTTGAAATGATAGTGGCTTTTTACTGATATCATTAACATTTTATATGATGTACAACATTCTACTACAAAATTTTAGGTATTGATGAAAATTTTCAAATTTTGTATTTTGGCTTCTAAGTGATGTTTGATGAATATTAGAAAACATTGGGTCTGTTTGCAGTAGAAAGCTACTTAACTAAATTTGCTCCATTGTTTATGATCTTCCTTCACTGCTTTGTATTCCCAATTGATTCATCATGCATAAAGGAACATAATCGTAGCACTCTAATTAATGAAATGATATACACTATATTCTGATTTCATTTTCTCTTTATTGTCAAAGCTCATTAATTGATTTTGACAAGCTTTTCATGCAGACATATTGCAGAGTACACTGAACTGAAGATGCAGCAAACACTAATGGACTTGGTAGGCTCTGCAAACTTACCATAAATAAAGTAAATCAATCCAGGCGTTCAGCAGTATTGAAACATGCTGCAATACTGGTAGAGTGTATTACAATAAAGCAATGTTTGCATTCATGTTCAATAAAGTGCTGTGTGGAAGAAGGCTACTTCTGTTCAGAGTGGTTTATTAATTGCTTAAAATGCTTGCTGCTTAGATGTCAAGTCCTTGCTCAACTGTAATTTTAAGGAATTGTGTCATACCTCTTCCATTTTGCTCATACTGCATGAGTCTGTCATGAATAAAAGAGCCCATATATGGTGGATAACATTATTGAGATCTAAAGGGATATTTATATACTAATTTCTCTCAGTCTGTTAGTGATGATAGTATGCTGCTAGTGACAATCACGGTTATACAAATGACAATGTTTCTGGGCCTGCTACTGGGGCTAGCACATGTAGTGAATAAAACACATAACATCCAGTCCAAAACAAAAAGTAGGCTTTTTGACTGACACTGTCTGACACCTCAATAACTGTAAAATTCTGTTGCTGTTATTTACATATTAAGACTTCAAGCCATATATGGCTACTAAAGATGGTGGCAGTGCAGTGGATGATATCTATGCTAAAGGAGATTTTTGCGTTTGTAAGTTGTAAGTCAGAATTTCTACTCTTGCATCAACTACACTGTTCAGTCACACTAATGTGAATACCTGTCAAAAGCCCATATAACTACCTCTTCCCTTTTGGCTGTCTATGGCATATGCCGATGAGATTTTGGAAGGTACTGGTAAGAATGTGGAACTATAATCAACTCCAGCACTGTGGCCAGCTGTACTATGGTTCTGGGTTGAGGATCCACAGCGCAAACAGCCTGATCAATGTGGTCCTACTGATTCTTGGTTGGGTTTAAATCAGCTGTGCTTTTCAAACCATGCACATACACTGATGGGTCTGGAATGAAATACATCACTGATTCTGTGTATCAGGGATCTGACACTTTTTTGGTAGGTTTGTGCTGGTATATGGCTTTAGATGTCTATTCATAGTTCATGTAATTCATGCTAATAATGGGCCGCTGATTTGTGTATGCAGTGATGCCGCTGATTGCGACACAGGTGAGTCCCACAGGATTTACATCAGGTGAATTTGGTTGCTGAGACATCAGCATGAGTTCGCTATAACACTTCTGTATCAAGGTTTTGGCACTGAGAAATGGACAATTATACTGCTGAAAGATGGCATCGCCGTTGGGGAAGACATCAGGTTTGAAGGGATTCAGGTGATTTTCAGCTATCAGCGTGTCTTTGATTACTCCCACAGGCTCCATGAAAGCTTAGAATAATGTCTCCCATACCATAATACTGCTCCTACCAGCCTGCATCTGTGGCCTGCTGCATGTTTCCAGCCACCTTCACCTTAATAGTGTCTGTGGAGATGACCAGCAACCTAATATAGCAAAAGTGTGATTCACCCAAACAGGCAATAATTTCAATTTATCAATCCCAATGGTCCCATGGCCATGGCAATCATAACTGATGATGCCATTGGCACAACATGGAAACATGTAGGGATGGCTTGCTGCGGAGCTCCCTATTTAACAGTGTATGATGAATAGTGTGCTCCAAAACACTTCTGCGCACACCAGTGATCTTTTGGCAGAGATGCCACAAATCACAGTACATCCTATTTTATAGAGCAGATGAGCCTCCAAACCCCACAGTCTGTGGATGTGGATGCTCATGACATTAGTACATGAACATTTGACCAGCGTCACTCTTTTCAATATACTCATTCACAGTCTTTGCTAAGTAATAATTTGTCCTTTGTCAAAGTCGCTTATGTCAATGGGTTTCCACATTTTCAGCCCATATCTTCACTAGGGTGATCCCCTTTGCATGTCTTCTCTGCTTACATACATTTGTTAACTCATCACGTGCTTGCGACGCCATCCTGTGTCATGGTGGGCAGTGGTCATAATGTTTTGGCTGCTCAGTGTACACTGCAAGCTGTGTGGTACATTGCTTTGTCCTGCTGGTAGATGCCATCATTCTGAGGAAAAAAAACTGCATGTAGTGGTGGAAATGGTCCCAAAGCATACATGCATCTATTGTGCCTTCCATAGTGACTAGATGACCCAGGGAATGCTACAAGACCATTCCCCAGACCATAACGCTCCCTCCTTCAACTTAGATCCATCCTATGTGTTGCAGGGTGTTTAATTTCAAATGTTTCATCCTGTTTACGTCAATGACCATCTGTCTCAGTCAGCACAAAATGTGATTCTTCTGGAATGGCCATTTGTTGCCACTTAGTGGACATCTAGTTGTGGTACTCATGTAAAAATTCTACCATTCTTTGCTGATAAACAGCAGTCAGTATAGTTGCGTAAACCAGGTGCCTTTTGCAGTGATCCACATGCAGAAATGTTCGATGAACTGTCATTGAAGAGACACTGTTGGTATTTCATTGGTTCATCTGGGTAGTTTGCCGCTCAACATTTGCATATCTGTTTGCCTATACACATCTCTGCAACCATCATTCACCCATTTCATCTATGGCTCATGGTGTACCAGAGCTGCCTTAGCACAGGTTTCTTATAGCACCATCTTGCCATTTTGGTGTACTTTAATGCCAGCAACATGCAAACAGTTTACAAACTTAGCCATTATGGAAATGCTTCCACTCTTGATCTGAAAACCAATGATCATGCCCTTTTGGATGTGAGATAAATCATTATGTTCCCACATTACAACAATGAGTAGCTCTTGTAGATGCTTTAATTGCTGTCCCTGCAATGACTTTTGTCTTTGCCATGTATTTAAAATATCAACATCTGAGCTGTTATTTATCAGTCCACATGTAATGTCTCATGCAGCTTGTCACTAAACAGTTATTTA
Source organism: Schistocerca serialis cubense (assembly GCF_023864345.2). NCBI lineage: Eukaryota > Metazoa > Arthropoda > Insecta > Orthoptera > Acrididae > Schistocerca > Schistocerca serialis. The sequence continues at coordinate 740,422,122 of NC_064640.1, forward strand.
CCCAGGCTCATTATTCTTTTTAAATCCATAAAAGCCATTGCAGGCAGCTTGAGTAAGCAGTGTAATGAGTACTGAACATCATGTGAAGTATGCAGTCTATGACGGCAACTTTTAACAGTGTCATGATGTCACAGTGACAGTAACTACTGGTATGGCTTACACTTCCATGGTCAGCAGTGATCTGCCTTGTGGTGAGAGAGTATCTCTAGCTCTGGCGAGACATTGATATTGCTATGCAACACTATCCTTGTACAGATCTCATGATGGAGTCTCTCTACTTATTGGCCAGTGCTGGCCACTCTGTTGGTCACCCATTTGTGTCATTATAACTGTTGATTATGATGGAGGATGAGCTGACTCTGCCTTCAGACACTTTGGTACCATGAATAGCCAATGATAACACCCTGATTTCACATCGACATAAAGATATGTGAGCTCATGTCCTCATATTTTTGTGACAGTGGGCTATGGGCTTGCTGGGTTGGATATGGCACTTTGAACAAAATTAAAATCTAAGCATGTGCAACTGATCTACAGGCCTGTCACAATTAATGGAGATGAGACAATATGTTGCAAAGAAGACTGTTAGGTCTTCCTGAGTCACTGTTGATACCATAATTTTTCTTTGGACAATTTGTCACATTTTGGAATTAAATACTGCATGGAACAAAATGGTAATAAGGTGCTGACTATAACTGTTGCTGCATTTACAGGAGCTCCAATAGTGTGAGGAAGGTAGTTGTGGGCAGTCATCAGAAACCATCATATGGTGTGTTCTGTTCATGGAAAATACTTTTCCCACACCCAAGATTGTAAAACTTCTGGTGATGATAGTCATCTGAACAACATATAGGAAATTTGAGATGGCTTCTATGACCAGTAACCATATAGCTCCCTTGAATGAGTGTGAACCTACTCCAAAGAGTGGTTGCATCTGAGTCTCAGTGTCAATGCCTGTGCAACAAACATGATGTGATGCTATCATGTGTATTATTCCCCAAAGTGACCTTTGCAGTAACTGGAGTAGCAATGGCTGGGATGTAGGCAGGATGATAAAACTACAGTTGTCATCCACATAACCAGCAACATTATGAAACTAGTTGTGTTGACCCTATGTTGTATTGGGAAGTATGTTATAAAAGCTGGCAGTAATCCTTTCGGTAGCTGATACTGCAACCCATACTTAACTGATGATGTGACTCTGCAGAGTAGCATGGTTCCCTGTGTACACGGGTCTATGTGATGAGAAGTAACAGGGAGTTCTACTAGAATAGATTACACACTGTTATTTGTTTGTAAATGCATTGACTTGTACTTATGAAACTTAGTCCATGAAGTTTCATGGGATCAAGAATTTTCATTAGCCAGGCCTATAATGAATGTCAGGCAGTTCTGCACTTGGGAATAAGCCCCATTACTGCGATCATTGTACTTACTTTTGTGGGAACTTAGACTGGAGGCTTATAACAGCTATGAGTGGCTTATGATCTGGAATTATGTAAAATTGTGTTCCTTACAGATATATGTGAAATATCATAATCTCATATGCTATCACTAATACTTTCACTCTATTTGTGAGTAATTAATTTGGGCCACCACTAAGTCACCTAAGGTAAAAGTGGTCGGCTGGTGTGTGTTGTAAGAAGTCTCAGTGTACTTCTTGTGTTCTTCTGCTATACTGTCGCCTCAATGACAGTGTCATTTCTCAGTATATGGTCAATTCATGCATCTCTTGTGTGTAGGTTAAGCTTTGAAGGACATAGCTTCCTTGCCTTCGCTCTGTTGAGCATTCTGCATTAGCACCACATCTGGAAGCCTACTACTTTGTGTTAGCCTTATTACCTATTCAAGTACTAATGTTGACATTAAGTGTACAGCATGCACTCATGGACAGGTTGTCTGATGACTGTTAATGCTTATAAGTTCCCAAAACACAGAAGAAATGTGTGGTTACATCAAAAATGGCAGAAGCAGCCTCTCCAATTGCCACACTCAGTTGCTTTGACGAAGTACCTGTGGGATCATTAACTGAATATACTGAGAAACAAATGGCAGAAAGACAAGTTGCTTTACATACATGTATAATACTAGATAGTGAACTTAAATTAATTTTTGGAGCTTTCTAAAATAATTTTTCACTCTGCAGTAGAGTGTGTGCTGATATGAAACTTCAACGCAGACTGAAACTGTCTGTCAGACCAAGACTCAAACTTGGGAACTTCGCCTTTTGTGAGCAAGTGCTCTACCAAATGAGCTACCCAAGCATGACCCATGATCTGTCATCTCAGCTTTACTTCCACTACTACCTCATCTCCTAACTTCCAAACTTCACAGAATTACTACTGCAAAGCTTGCAGGGCTAGCAGGCCTAGAACAAAGGATGTTGTGGAGACGTGCTTTAGCCCAGTTTGTGCATGTTGCCAGTAGTTTGGAATAGAGGAGGTGAGGTCCCAGTGGAAGTAAAAATGTGATGATGGGTCATGAGTCATGCTTGGATTTCTCAGTCGGTAGAGCACTTGCGTGTGAAATGCGAAGGTCCTGAGTTTGAGTTTCAGTCCAGCACACATTCGTAATCTGCCAGGAAGTTTCATATCAGCACACAGTCCACTGCAGAGTGAAAAATCACTGTGGGAACATCCTCCAGGGTGTGGCTAAGCTGTACCTCCACAATATCCATTCTTCCAGGAGTGCTAGTTCTGCATGTTTCACAGGAGAACATACCTGTGTTTGTAACACTTCTGAGGCTGCACAATTTGCCCCACTTGTTGGGCCAGCATCTAGCTTTCCTGCCCAATCTGGACAAGTGCAGAGGATGTGTACACTAATCATATGGAGCTCCAATGGCAGTTGTGTAATGGAGTTCCCCATAGAAATACCATGCAGGGTAGGAAAGAATGCCAGTGTGCACTCAGTATGTTTGCCGTGGGATCTCAGGTACAACCGGCTGCAAACAGTGGCACATGTTGGCATGAATGATGACTGCCACTTGGATGCTGAGGCTATCCTTGGTTTCTTTCAGTGTATAGCTAATTTGGTGCATCACACAGAATGCATGTTGAGCTGACTATTTGTTGCATCATACTCATGGTTGATCGCAATCCTCTGGTTTGGAGCAGAGGGGAAGGTCTAAAACAGAGGTTCAGCCTCTCCTTTCAATCATTGTACAAATGCTGAAATGGCAGATATAGACATAACTGAGCATGGAACAGAAAAATAACTACAACTACTTAGTAGTGGACAGGCATTATGACCAGACAAGATACCTATAGGATTCTACAAAGGTTATGCAAAAAAACCATACACCCCTTCTAGAAGTTGTTTATCATAGTTCACTGGACCAAAGAACGATACCTAAAGACTGGAAAAAAGCACAGGTCATCTATATTTTGAGGAAGGCCCATAGGGCAGATGCATCTGTTGCATAATTATGCAACAAGTTTTATGCTCAAGAGTTATGACATTTTTGTTGAATGAAGCTGTCCTCTATAAAAATTGACATGGATTGTCAAACAGAGATCTTCCAAAACTCAGCTCACTCTGTTCCTCCATGACATACATAGTGCTGCAGACAATGGCGCACAGGTTAATGCCATGTTCGTTGACCTCTGGAAGGCATCTGACATTATGAGCTTATTTAGTATCACAACAGATTTGTGACTGGATTCAAGCCTTCCTTGTGGACTGAACTCAGCATGTCACCCTCAACAGAACAAAATTAACAGATGTAAAAGCAATTTCCAGTGTACCCCAGGGAAACGTGATAGGGCCATTTCTGTTTACAGTGTGAATCAATGATCTAATAAATGTAACATATTCATTTGCAATTACATATACATGGATACTTTGAAAATCACACTTAGGTGCCTGGCAGAATGTTAATCGAACCACCTTCACAATAATTCTGTTATTCCAATTTTGAACACTGCGTTGGGGGGGAAAGCAAACAGCTATATCCTTCCGTGAGAGCTCTGATTTGCCTAATTTTGTTATGATGATCATTTCTTCTTAGGTAGGTCGACGTCAACAATATATTTTTGCATTCGGAGCAGAATGTTGGTGACTGAAATTTCGTGGTAAGATACCGCCGCAATGAAAAATGCCTTTGTTTTAATGATGTCCACCCCAAATCGTGTTTTATGACAGTGACAATCTGTCCCCTATTTCATGATGATGCAAAACATGCTCCGCTTCTTTGAACTTTCTCTATACACTCCTTTGGTTTTTGAACACATTCTAAGTTGATTTTTGAACGAATCATAAGTTGATTTTTTAATGCGTGCGTAGTGTACGTGATGTCTCTGCCAGGGGAATCTCTGTCACATCAAAAAGTAAAAAATTTCTGCAGACAAAAGAGCATGGGGCTATACAAGCTGAGGTGAATAAACCTGAATGGGTGAATGCAATCGCTGTTTGTTTATGTGGTTGACTGGGTGTGGCAGTGATGGGCGTTGTTATAACTATTAGTGAAATCCAGAGATTCAAGCTGCCAGAGTGGAATAAACGACTAACAGGAATAACAGCTAAGAAAGATTACCTATTACCTTCTCAGTGTAACCAAGAAAATGAGATTTTGACAGAAAATTTTTGCCAGAATGCAACAATACTAGGGCCAGTAGTACAGTCCACGGTTGGCAGTCACTTAAGTTCTATTCTTGGCATACGTGTTGTACAAATACGTTATAATGCCTGACCAGAGAATGAATATATCTACTGTGAAGGAGATTAAATAAATCTGATCACACTAGGAAACCTGTGCAACCTAAACTGCCTTCTTTCAATACTGGAGATTGAGAGCCTCCGTAACGTTTAGGAAAATAATAATCTACTTTCTCATCAGTAACTGAAGCTACCATACAAAATTATTTCTAAACATGTTCAGGAATTATGGAAAATAATATGCTCTGCATATGTTGAAATTTAGAACAAATGATGAACACTTGACATTAAATAGAATACATCTGTATTTTATATTAGTAAACAGTGATAAATCACTAGCAGTTAATGTACCTCAGCTATCCTTTCTTCCCTGTAGATAGGTTAGGATGAAAGATTTTCTGAAATGGATGACTATTTAACTGATAAATATTGCATGGGATGTTAATAACTCTTCCATAATTGCTCTACCAAGTTGTTAAGTTCACAGTAACGCTTTATAAAATCATAAAAGTAAACGTGAAAGGATGTGCCTATAACTCTCTACTTTTTTAGGAATCACACAGGTAATTTAAAAATGATTACAAGTCCTCTGTTTATTGCCTGAAAATTTGAAAAAGAACTTACCCTTCTCTCATTCCTTTCTTGGCACGTTTAATCAATGGCGATTGGGAGGTAGTATCACAGGAATTGGGAGTTAGCTGCTACAGGAGCTTCTTTGGCTACATATGTAATCACTCATGTTCCTCTATATTCAGAATACCTATAAACATGAATCAATCTGGGACAACATTTCAGTTTGTCCTTTAATAGGCAGGAATGGCATAGAACAAGTTAGGTCACCTGAAAAATTTTGTACTATGTACTGGGCTTACAGATAATTAATCAGACTTAGCCTGTCCTTTTGTTCCTATAGGATTGCAGTATCAGTGTTCATAAGGGAAAATATACATCTGCATCTACATCATACATGGTGTGTGGCAGAGGGTACTTCTCACACCTATAACTGATCCCCCCTTCCTGTTCCACTCCCTAATGGTGCATCGGAAGAATGATTGTCAATAAGCCTCTGTATTAGATAATATTTCTTGAAATTTCTCATCAGTGACATTTCCTAAGATGTATATGGGAGGAAGTAATATGTCATCCAAATTTTTCTGGAAAGTATTCTCTCAAAATTTCAGTAGTAAATCTCACTTGTAATGCTTGCCAATGGAGACTGCTGAGCATTTCTGTAACACTCATGCACCAAATAAATGATCCCATGACAAAACATGCCCCCCTTCAATGGTCTTGTTGATCTCTTCTATCTGTCTACCTGGTAATGATCCGATACTGAACAATACTCATGAATCGGTGGAATATGTGCCTTATGAGCCCCTTACTTTGTGGATGAGTTACATTTCTTAAGATTCTTCCTACGAATTGAGTCTTACATCTGTTTTTCTTACAATTTGTTTTATGTGGTTATTCTACTTATGGTCACTTCAGACCAGGGTACAGATTTGCTAGCTGTTTATCAAGGAGTTCCTTGTGAGGTGACGGAGTGGCCATGTATGTAAAAATTAATATTCCATTTGAGTCCCTAGACATACCACAGTACTGCACTGAACAGATATTTGAATGTTGATTCAAATGGTTCAAATGGTTCTGAGCACTATGGGACTTAACATCTGTGGTCATCAGTCCCCTAGAACTTAGAACTACATAAACCTAACTAACCTAAGGACATCACACACATCCATGCCCGAGGCAGGATTCGAACCTGTGACCGTAGCAGTCGCGCGGTTCCGGACTGCACGCCTAGAAATTTGAATGTTGAGCAGAGGCAGTTGAATTTAATGAAACTAAACTTCTAACTTTTGTTGATTATAGGTCCCCTAACTATGACTTTAGAGCATTTATGCTCAAGTTAGAGTGGGTTCTTGATTCACTTTATAGGATGTGATAGAATTTAGTTATATGTGGCGACTTCAATATTCATTTTGATTATGATTGTTCCAGAAAATGGATGCTGGTAGATCTCCTAAATTCATATGGTCTTATGTGGACGGTGTTTTTTCCTGTCAGTGTGCAGGGGAACAGTGGCACAGCCATAGACAATCTTTATATTCATTCTTCGTTACTAGATAGGCATTCTGTTAGTAAAAGAGTTATGGCCTTTCATACCATGATACACAATTTTTAACATTAAGAGGCTTTTATTCTCAAACAAATGTCACACATAATTACAAATTATGTTGGAAAGTTAATCCAATGGCAGTAGAGAGTTTTCTAAAACTCATCAAGGAGGAAAAGTGGCACAGTGTTTATAAAGCTGATAACATAGATAACGAATATACTGCTGTCCTTAACACATTTCTCATGCTCTATGTGAGTTACTTTCCATTATAACGTTCCAAATGGGGTAAGAGGCAGCCTGGGTGGCTGACTAGTGGGATAAGGATATTGTGCAGAACAAAGAGGGAATTATATGAAAATGTCAGAAGTAGTCACAATCAAGTTACAGTTGCCCATTACAAACAGTATTGTAAGATGCTTGAAAATGTTATTAGGAGGGCAAAGAGCATGTGGTGTGCAAATGAAATAGTTAATTTGCAAGATAATGTTAAAACCATATGGTCAGTTGTGAATCTGGTCAACAGCACAAGGTCAATGACATTGAGTCAGTTCGTAGTAAAAATATTTCTGGTACTGATAAACTAGATATATTTACAATATTTAACAATAATTTTATGAGCATTTCTGGTGAATTAAATAAAAATTTAGTTTCTACAGGGGATCATATAACTCTCTTGGAAAATGCATTTCCAAGACTGATGCCTGAAATACTCCTCTGTGTAACTGACATGAGGGAGATTGCGTCAGTAATTGAATCACAGAAGGCTAAGGACTCTCATGGATAAGATGGAGTGCGTAGCAGAATATTAAAGTACTGAGCTGCACATGTTAGCACTGTAATTAGTCATATTTGTAATTTTTCCTTAAGGAAAGGTCAGTTTCCTGAACGGTTAAAGTACTCAGTAGCAAAGCTGTTTTATAAAATGGGAGAAAGGGATAATACAGACAATTTTAGATCTATTTTTATGCCATCAGTGTTTGCCAAAGTTATTGAAAAGGGTTTGTATGTGGGGATAATTGATCATTTTATATCACACGATTTGCTATCAAATGTACAGTGCAGCTTTAGAAGTCGTTTAAAAACTGAAAATTCTCTTCTCTCTGTGAGGTACTGGATGGGTTAAACAAAAGGTTTCAAATGCTAGGCATATTTTTTTTATTTAGCTAAGGTGTTTGATTGTGTGATCACAAAACATTGCTCCAAAAGTTGGACCATTACGGAATACGGGGACTAGTTCACAACTGGTTCACTGCTTACTTTAACAACAGACAGCAGAAAGTCATTGTTCACAGTGTTGAGAATGACTATGATGTGGGGTCTTGAGTGGGGTACAGTCAAGTGAAGGTGCCAAGGATGAGTGTTTCGGCCACACCTGTTCCCTATTTATATAAATGTTATGCCCTCTGGTATTGCGGGTAACTCCAAAATATTCCTGTTTGCTGATGACACTAACTTGATAGTAAGGGATGTTGTGTGCAACATCGGCTCTGTTTCAAACAGTGCAGTTGATGACATAAGTTCATGGCTTGTAGAAAATAAACTAGCGCTGAATCGCAGTAAGACCCAGTTTTTTACAGTTTAATTCAACAAAACTTAATGTTTTAATTTCTCAGAATGGGCATATGATTAGTGAAACTGTACAGTTCAAATTTCTAGGTGTTCATGTAGATAGTACACTGTTGTGGAAAGGCCACAAACAGGATCTTGTTGAAAGACTTAATGCTGCCATTTTTACTATTCAAACGGTATCAACACGAAAAATAGTCTGCTTTGCTTATTTTCATTCACTTGTGTTGCATGGTATTATATTTTGGGGAAACTCTTCCCACTCTAAAAGGATATTTTTGGCTCAGGAATGGGCGGCTTGTGCAGTAAGTGGTGTAAGTTTGCGGAACTCTTGTCGGCCCATGTTCATTAACCTGGGAATTTTGACAATGGCCTCTCAGTATATATATTCTTTACTGTTGTTTCTTGTTAACAATATCAGCTTATTCCCAAGAATAATCAACTTTCACTCAGTGAATACTCAGCAGAAATCTGACCTGCATTCGGATCGGACTTCCTTAACACTTGTGCAGAAAGGAGTGCAATATATTGCTACGTCCATTTTCAATAAGCTACCACAAGAATTCAAAACTCTTAGTAGTAATTTACTCGCTTTCAAATTGAAACTGGAGAATTTCCTCATGGGTCACTCCTATTCTCTTCAGGAGTTCCTGAAAAATTAAAATCATTTTTATGTTATATTTTTGACTGAGTTTCCTGATACTTATTGCTTGACCTTTTTTTTTCTTCATAAACATTTTATTTTTATCTTTTATTACCTTTAAGTTGTAATTTCATGTCGTGACATGTTCCATGACCTTGGATATTTGATCCTCAATTTGGTCCTATGAAACTTGACGTTTAAATAAAACAAAATAAAGATAGCTACTCGTATATACTTTATGGCAGATACTGTTTCACATAGTTTGTAATCAGTGGTGTAGTACACAGTGGCAGATTTATTTTCCTATTTATGTGCAATACACAGACTGGCAAGTTGCACAGGTCACACCAATACTCAAGAAAGTTACTAGGAGTAATTCACTAAATTATAAGCCCATATCATTAATGTCGATATGCAGCAAAGATTTAAAAAACATTGTTCTTCTGAAACACAACCACCTCTTTACACATGCAAATTTTTGAGTGTTATTGACAAGGGATTTCAAATTTATTCAGTATTTCTATATTTCCAGAAGGCTTTTGACAGTGTACCACACAAGTGACTTGTACTGAAACTGCGTGCTTATGGAATATTATTTCAGTTACATGACTGGATTTGTGATTTCCTGCCAGAGTGGTCACAGTTCATAGTAATGGATGGAAAGTCGTCAAGTAAAACAGAAGTTGTTTCTGGCATTCCCCAAGGTAGTGTTACAGGCCCTCTGCTGTTCCTTATGTATATACATGATTTAGGAGACAATCTGCTCAGCCGTCTTAGGTTGTTTGCAGATCGTGCTGTCGTTTATGATCTAGTAAAGTTGTCAGAAGATCAAAACAAATTACAAAACTATTTAGAAAAGATATCTGTATGTTGTGAAAATTGGCAACTGACGCTATATAATGAAAAGTATGAGGTCATCCAAATATGAGTGCTACAAGGACTCCATTAAACTTTGGTAACACAATAAATCAGTCAAATCTAATGGCTGGAAATTCAACTAAATACCTAGGTATTAAAATTATGAACAACTTTAATTGGAAAGAACACATAGAAAATGTTGTGGGGAAGGCAAACCAAATACTACATTTTATTAGCAGAACACATCGAAAATGTAACAGACTGTTAAAGAAATTGCCTACTCTACGCTTGTCTTTCATCTTTTGGAGTACTGCTGAGCAGTCTGGGATGCTTACCAGGTAGGATTAATGGAATCAACCCCAAATCTAAGATAGTCCGAGCCGGGGCAAAAATGTCTTTGAGCATTTGACTTAGGAAGTAAAAAATTTAAAAAAAATCGTTTTTGAAAATTATGTTCATTTTGTAGGGCACATCTCTCTCAAGAGTCTGATATGTAAAACATACATGTTCCAGAAAATGTAAAACAAGTTGTTTGGTCTTAAGTGTGACAAAGTGAGATGCCAGGCATATTCACGCATCATTCTTCTATCACACATCACTGTATTTCAGTCTGTGGGATTAAAAAGTCAATATTTTGTAATGGAAGCTGTCAAACTTGTATTCAGCGACAGTGTGAATTAAAATGTCCTGTGGTGCCTATCCTATTCCCAGTCGGCCAGTTTGACATCATAAATCCCTTTTAAAAACAAAAAAAATACATAAATAAAAAAAACTAACAATTAATACTGGTTGGTATTATATATGACCGGGAGAATAAGAACTCTTCAGAAAATTTGCACTCTTTATTGATTTATAGCTAATAACTTTCTCTTTTGTGTAACATAAAAATAAATATAGGAAACATAAAACCAGTAAAGGCAAGAGACAAGCATGACGTATATATTTCTTCAGTCCTTAGGTCCCAGCATTTTTTTCTCTCTAATGTAGCTAAGGCTTTACACACAGTCCTTTAGTTTCTGCAAAAGAATCTATAAGCCACACTGTTTTGGCATAAATGGTCTTTCTATATACCTCATTTACATAAATAACACAACAGAATGTATTTCTCGAAGTACCAATATCTAATGTCTATAATGCTTGTTACAGAAAAAAAGTTTTATTTTAGGAAATTTGTATCACATTTCAATTACATGCTCCAGCTTCTCAAGCATGAGATCGAAAAGTATTGGTACGGAATTTTTTTATAAATATGGAATCATCATTATCTTCCATATAATTTGTGTAATGTACCCATTTCTTCTCCTTCCTCGATCTAACAAACAATCTTGTCATCACTAATTCTGTAACATTCCCTGATTAACTTCACTAACCCTTCCAGAATCTCCAGTTCAGGTAATTGACAAAAATAACTTTTGTAGACGTTGTTTTGCAAATGTCAAACATATCTTATTAATTTTTGTAACATATCGGATCCCTAAAGTGAATAATAACAAATCAGACTACATATTGTACATTTACAACTTATTTCCACAGTTAAAAGTATGAATTACATGGTTTTGTGCATAGAATAACACAAGATTGAATAAAAGCAGTTTTGCAGTAGGTAAGCTGTCACAGACTTAAATTTTTTCTTCAAGATGAGGTTTTATTTGTCTTGGATATTTGTGACTTAGTTTTTCCTCTTGCATGGTATAAACCTTTTTTTGGAAAAAAATTGTGTTGCAACGGTTAATATGTATATTACTGTGCTATCTGGTACTGTAATCATGGTCAATTATGTTTTGCATAAAAGTGTTTTCTTTTCTCATTACATTTTTTTGACTTTCAATACTACTTTAAATATATAAATGCAAGAAATGTGTAAAATTTTTGGATCTTCAAAGTTAGTTTTGCATGATTTTCTGCTGCTTGCTTGTTTAATTATTCCTATAATTGGCTTCTGTTTCCTGAAAACTGTCTTGGTTTGATTCACATTCTCCAGAAAATGATACTGCAGTTCACTGATGAATGTACATGAGCAAAGTATATAGCCCAAACAAATTCTGCACTGGTGTTATTGCAAAACAATCTTACTACATAGCTAATTTTTGCTAGTTTTGCATTTAGGGATGTACTATGAGAGCTCCCTGTAAGATTTTCTTGAATATGAGTCAAAGGAAATTTAGTTTCAGTTACAGCATCAATGTTTTGGTTATCCCGACATATTATTTGTTGTGCTGCATGAAAGAAATATAAGTGAAATAAGTAACTGGACTAATAATGAATGTTTACATGTTTCAATTATATTTGCTGAAAATGCTCTGACAGCACATTGTGTATTACTTACTTTCGAAAAACTGTATGCTAAAAACCAGCATTATTACACATGGATATTTGTAGCTTCAAAACGTCTTTTATTTATGTGTTAACAAAAGTTTCCACTTTTGAAAATTAATTAATGATGGTGGGGTATTCTGAAAAACTTCAAATTTTTGTAAAATTTAATTATAAACTTCCCAAGAAGGTTAACTACATATTACCTTTCATGTGAGAAACATTTTTTTACATATCATCAGTTTGATGAAAGTACCTCAAAACCTAATTACCAAATTGCCTTGTGGGGTGTGTTTTACTTGTTAAAAGTGAAACTGGGCAGAAGAAAAGTATTGCATCAATTTTCACCCTCAGCATACCTGCCAAATTTCATCAAGATCATTTAGTGGCACTTGAGAACGTTCCCTTGTTAGTTAACATGTATTTATGTCTGTTCCTTAGTATAACAGGCCACAGGCCTGCACAGATGCCTTTCTGCAATGATGAAGGCCTATAACAAATACTGCAAGTTGACCGAAGGTCTGCAAAACTAGCTCTTAATTTCCGATGGAATGTGTGTACTGACATGCAACTTCTGTATTTACAGATACATATGAGTTCTGTTGCACATTGCAGTGTATAAACAATCTTTGAAAACAACTGGGAACAGTAGAAACAATCTTTGAAAACAACTGGGAACACTAAGTTTTAAAGTGTTGTTTCACATGAAACAGACAATAATGAAGGTCAGCTCTGGCCTTCACTTGTACTTAGAAACATTGCACCCTTCCGATACATGGAACCTTTTAATGATTGTCCAAATGGATTGAGTTGTAAAATCTTCTAAAGAAGTAAAAACTATTTTTCTTAAGCTGTAAGCAGTTCTTAAACTTGGTTTAATATTATGATACTGTGATTAAAATACACTAACAGAAAAAAATCACAACACAAAGAAGGGGTTGTGCAGTTTGGTTGCCGGACCTCAAGTAGCCTCTATCTAAGCAGCACATGGTCATCACTGCCACCTCAACACTTACCTCCAATGATCTCTCGCTTGACACCACTTAAGTCAGAAATAGTGGTGGTTTGAGGTCAGTGGAATGCAGGCTACAGGGCATCTGGCTCACAGCTGTTCTTGAAGTAACTGATTTGTATCAGTTCGTTGTGTCACTGTTGTGCCAACTGGTGCTCAGAGTACTGTTAAAATTGCAGCACAATATGCCAGGACCTTCTGCTGAACACAAAGGTGTTTCCTCCTGCTAGTGCCAAGTGTCTGTCCTGAGCCTGGTCTTCTTGCGACTATACATTCTTGTGACCATGATTACCAGCAATGATCTACAGTGGTTACATTCCTGACAAATCTTGCTGCAATATCTCAGAAGGAATATCCAGCTTCTCACAGACCTATTACATGGCCTTATTCAAACTCAATGTGGTGTTGACAATGACATTTATGTTGCCTTAAATTCATTCTTGACTAACATCTTCTCACTACATTCAATCTCAAAGGCACCTAACACTCTAGACCATTACAGCATGTGTTTAAAGCAAACCTGCATCATCATAGTGATACTGTAAGTGCTATTTTTATGCAGTTCCCATGAAATTTGAACAGACATCATCTTTCAGGTGTCGAAACTTGCCTACCAACTTTTGTTTATGTCACACAATTCTTTCCTTGTATTTTGAATTTTTTCTATCAGTGTACATTATATTACGAAAGTGTGAAAACTCAAATGCTGGGCAAGGTAGCATTCTGCTACAGTAATATAGTGCAGTATTCAGGTTTTTTGAACAACTGAATCATTAATTTGCATTTTTCTGATATGGTAAAATGTTGCAGCAGCAAGGTTACCATACATATATTTGTTAACACAGTTGGAAATACTTTGTTGGAACTGTGTTCCTTAGACACATTTTAAGCCGAGATGACACCTAAATGGAACTGACATCACATAAAAGGTAAAAATCTTTTTAAAACCATTTTCTCTCTTTCCAGAATTTCAGATCCTCTTCAAAGCAGATACATTTATCCAGCTAACTTTATGCAGATCTGAAGATTAGATACAATAGACGGAGATATCATTAGTAGCCTTTTACTGTTACCACAGAGGCACCAAATAATCTGTAATAGACTATTCATGCTTCTTAAAAGTCTATAAGCTTCCACATGATTATAGATCAAGGAAACACACAAGGCCAACAGCTTACTCATTCTTCAGCACGCTTTCAAATTTGTTGTGGATCAAGGGAAAAACCAAAGAGCACCACAATGTGTAATAGATGACTCAGAAAACAACTTACAGAAAGTAGTGGTAATAACATGAAAATCTTATTGATTACCCCTCACCTGGACATGCTCTCTTCAAAATAGTGTCATCTGAAAACTATTCTGGGGCTCACTACACTAATTTGTGCCATTTTGTGGATTCAATTAACAGTACTAAATCTGAAAAAAACTTCACAATTAATGTTTATCAGTGAGAAAAGGATGTTTGTGGCAATTAGGCTTTACTTGTGATGACATTGCCGTCCACAAAGTGCAAAAAGATTTACCAAAGTCTGGCTAGCCTTGAAGAATCCCAGAACAACACACACAAACACACACACACACACACACACACACACACATCATTTGAAAGCCCTGTCTTTTCATAGTACCATTGTCTATTAATGTACAAAGAGTGACAATTTGCAGTGCAGACATTTCACGATGTTATCTAAGGCTATTCAGTGGTTCTGGGCATTCATAACAAAGAGGAAAGCAAGTGAATAGGTCTCCTGTAGGAGAAGCAGCAATTGTATTGACTGCTTCCTCCTTCTGTGAAACACCGTGTAAAAAACAAAGAGGAAGAGTGTAAGTTGTTTTACTATCCTCTCCATAATAATGTTAGTACTGCCAATTGTGTTTTGAAACATGTAAGTGTTTGTCATTGCATGAGGGAAGCACTGACATACTTTGATGATTTTTGTAAAATTTCTGTTGTTTATGAAAGATGAGGCTAAGAGTTGCCATTAACCTGAACTCGTATTATCCCTCCTACACAAAATACCATTTTTTATATTTGACATATGTAGAAACAGGTATCCAAGGATCTTTATATTTTTAACTGGTGTAGAATATAAATGAATAAGCAACATAAAGGCTAAGAAAACAATCTCCTTCACACACTGTTGCCCAGATTGTCTCATGCTTATTCATGGTTCTAGGTTTTCAGAACAGAGGATAATGGGAGTGTCTGTGTCAGCTATGGCTGAAACAGTATCTGCATCCACCTTTAATCACACAATGCCAGGCAGGGCACCAACTGAATATGCCGAGAAGCAATCAGAAGGAGAGAAAGTTTATCCTCATTAATGTCTAAATATAAACACATATTGAGTTACTTTTTCTGATGTATTGGTGTTTTCAAGTTAATTACAGGTGAACAGGTATACAGCAATTATGTGCACTTTCCTAATTTTAGTTATGTAAATAATTATCTGAGCTAATATAAGTAGTTAAGATGTTTATGAACTTCAGTACATGATTCTTTAAGGAACTCATATGGAAGGTGTACCATCTACTGTAGCTGTACCAGTATTAACCTGGTTCTCATAGTCTCTCTTCAGTAGCATCCCTTTTGATTGGCACAAAGCTGAAAAGTATAAATGAGTGCAAGAAGGTTCTTACTCAAAGATGTACACAACACCCTTGTTTACATTGAACTAACACACTCACTTGCTCTTCATTAAGTTTGGTATAGAAACAGTGACCAATTTGTCAATTACAGAAATTTGCTAGCTTATTGAACCACATCTGCTCTATAATTATGTTAGTGAAGTTATATTGCAGACAAAGAACATTTCACATTTACACACGCCAAAACGTGCACTTAGCATTCTTCTGTAGTAATTCACTAGCAAAAGATTACACTTTGATGGTTCTTTTAAGCAAGTCTATAATGGGAAGCACCATGTGCAACTGTGACTAGTTTTGATGTAAATAAGATTCTTCACTCTTGCTTGTCACAGTACAGGTTGAGTGAAATGTTAATTACTTTAGGTTCCAGAAATCATCCAAAAGCTATTAATTGTTAAAGTTCTTGAGTTCTTACTTGTGAGCTATCTAACTGCAAACTGGCAATTTTGAGTGAAGTTTGACTACTTATAGATAGGCATAACAACAAGCTGTTACTCTGAAAACCACACAATGTTTTACAGTTTAGCTAGGAATACTTTCACTGTTTTTGATTACATCAAGAACTAATGTGATTTTGCATTAACTAAGTGAAACACTTTTTTAACCTTGTTTCACAAACTTCAGTATTACTGTATGACCTAGGTTTCAGGTTATAAACCTATTTTCCTGAAACCTATGTCATACAGTAAGAATGAAGTTTTTGAAGCAAGACTAAAAGAGTCTTTCATTTAGTTAATATGATATACAGTATTTACCAAGAAACCACAGATGAATCAATTAAAAAAATGAGATTTTGCCTGATAGAAAATATTGCTTGATACAAATGTAGAAAATTACGTGTACACTATTCTCCTTATGCAATGTGAATCCCCTTTTATCTATGCCTGATGCCATATTAAAATTTAGGATAAATTACAAGAAATTATTAATCATTTAATTAATTATTTTTGTGTATAATTATCTATCAGTGGCCGTGCTGCAGTGGTAACATCAGTTCCAGTCAGATCACTGAAGTGAAATGCTGTAAGCATTGGTTAACACTTGAACTGGTGACCATCTGTTGGCAAGTGGGGTGCACTCAGCCCTTTTGAGGTCAATTGAGGAGATATTTTGTTGAGAAGCAGCTTTTTTGGTCATGAAAACTGACAGTGGCCAGGAGAGCAGGGTGCTGACCTCATGCTCTTTCATATCTGCATTCAGTGATGCCTGTGGGCTGAGGATGACAAGCCAGTGTAGAAGGAAAACTATTTAGTGTAGAGGTACCCAGCTTTATAAGTATGATGTTCAGGCTCTGTGCTGCAGGATTTGCATTGTTAGTAGTGCTAGTGTAATGACTTGTTGTTAGGTGTTGGTACTGGTATGGTGAAGCAGGATTGAAACACAAGCATCAGTTTGCACTACAGTAGCAGCCTGTCAACATGAGCTTGGACTAGGTGAGCAAGGCTTCACTCATAAAGCTGTTTTATCAAAATAAGCAGCATATTCTTCATGAATATGGACACATTAAAGGAATATGGTAAGGACCTCTTTCTTGAAGAATGTTATTAGGAAGTTTGTATTAACTGGTGTTTTGGAAATTGCTCCTGGGAGAGGCTGATGGACAATTGTGGTCCAGATTGTTGAAGAAGTTACTGTTATATGGCTGAGAATTGTGGATGCAATGTGCAATCTTCAATCACTTCACAGGCTGTGTCACAACAGCTGAACATTTCATGGTCCACCGTTTGAAAAGTAATACGAACAATTATGAATTGGTATCCCTAACACAGTTCCAGGCTGTATTGGTAGCAAATAGTCATAGTATTGAGAAACGTTTGTAACCTGGAACATAAAAATGGTGTGTAATTAACAGATGTTACTCTATAATGTGGAAATTAAATGTCTTTCTTTAAATGATTTACAAATTATTCATCTTCCACAAATCCTTACAAATGTTTCCACTAAGTTTCATTGTTGTACGCTCACTAGGTTTTCGTGGGGGATCTCTCAACTAGGGAAAGTTTAAATATAAGCACCGTGTATATGACTATACTTATCTTCATGTCTGTATTCTGTAACTGTCCTTGGCCAACTCAGATGTTATACAATACAAGAAATGCAGTATAATACAACAGAACAAAGGTCAAAGCAGTGTTTCTCCTGAAATGTATGCAACAGGAAATTCACAAATAATGCTGCTGTTAAGGCTTCCAGCAGAACAGTAATTATTGTAGGTGAAGTGTGTTTGCTTGCATTAACCCCTCAATACCTTACTGCACCATACTTTACATCTATGCCAGTGCCACTGTGAGCCCCTGCTACTACCAGACTGCTTCATTGCACTTTCACTATTGCTAGACAGCCATTCACCAAATGCTCAGCTATTCACCCAGGCACATTTGTTAGACCAACTGTGCCACTTGATGTGTAGAGCCTTACCATGGTTTTTTTTCTGTCATTGTCTCTTTTGAGAATGTTAAAATATTTAGACCCTGTGCCTGTCTTATACATTAAAATTTTATAAAATGTTGACAAAATCATTTTATTCCTTACAACTAACCATTTCATCTTGTGAAAGAATTAACATGTGCTACCTCCATATTGTCTCACTTAATCATACACTGGCCCACTCTTCCTCTCCTTTAAATTTGCTCACTATTTTTAGTTGTAACCATTATTATCAACAAAGTGTTACCAATGGTAGCTCATTCTGTGGATAACAAATTTTCCTGAATTGAGGTAATCCTAGTTTGTTTTTCACCTGCTGTCTGGACAACCTCCATGATGGTGTGTACTATGCCATTGTGTCACACAGTTTGGCTTTGATGGGGTTTGTTGTTATACTGCATCTTTCCCATGTTGTGCTTATCTTTCATGGCAATGGCCGGATGACTCCCTGATTGCATGGAATACCAGCTGCTACATTTGCTGTGGCAATAGCTGTGTCCTCTCTCCAGCATACCTGTGGTTCTTAGTTCTCTGGCCCATGATTGATAAGGGCCAGTATGTTTGTAAATACTCAGAGATCCTTGGGCAGTCTGTCAAATTTCATACAGGACTAAAGGAGAGCATGCACATGGGGTATTAGATTCACACATGGAACAAGTGGTTTCAATTTTTGCCTCTCCATCACAATGTAGGTTCTCCATAATTTCTATTGATCATGCAACAAAAATATTTGGTTGAGTCTTTTAATGAGACCACATCCAGCCTCTCCATCCTTGTCATTCATCCACCATAAGCTAGAGTCCTGCACCTAGTGATTTCACCTTCAACTAAACATTAGACACTAACCTCTATTTCATTCCCTTCTTCCTTTCAAACAAATCTGCAGCCCTCTGAACTTGATCTGCTTTGTATGATACAGAGACAAGTAGGTAGAAGTAAGCAGTGCCCAACAGCCTTCACCACTGCCACCTCTTAGCATCCTGCGGAGATCTGAGGAAGAGTTGCTACAATGGCCTCTCCCAACACCACAGGATGTTGAGCACTACATTGGTCTTCCATTATATGCTAGTAGTAGTAGCTCACTGGGAGTTGCTACTGCAATACATACAGATGCCGATACATCAGAGGAATCCCCAACTGGAATACATAAGTTGTTACTGTGAGTTTCTAAAATCACTTCCACAGTAGACAAAAATATTTGTCATCTGACATGCTATTACTATACTAGTGTATAAAAAAACCTCAAAAAATTAATGTGCATAACTTGAAAAGAGTATTTGAAGGTTCACAGAACAAGATAAACCATTAATCACAAAATGTATGAAACTGAACCGAGTCGACTCCAGAAACTGAACAGAGCCGACTCCATGTATTTTGAAAAACTACCAATTTAAAAATAAGTAGAAACCTGGAAACTATCTTAAACAACAACAAAAGTTCAGCAGACAAAATAGTTTCTCCCAGCTACCAATCATACTTGCGATAAATTAGTTCAGAAGTACTTTTGACAATTGATTCCAGTCCTGAGATTTTGGTTTTGTGGATCTGGAAGAGAGATGTTTGCTGATGGGTGGCAGTATGCCTTGCATCACATCCTAGATGTGCTTTATAATAACATTTCTTAAGGTTCTCTAATTCTGAACCTGTGGTAATTAAATTTTGAATCAGGGAGTTTGAAGTATTCCACTTTTTGCCATCCAACAGTACTTGACATTTGCACCTTTGATGTACTCAATATTGCCCTAAACACTGAACAGAGTAAGTCATATTCTCTTTCATCCATGCTATTACATGGTATACTACAATACTCTGATGTGATCAATCCCATGAGATTGATCACATAAATAATTTAATTTCAAGTTATAATTATTTTACCAGAAGTGCTACTCAGTTCAAATTGTGATTCCTTTTGTTGGTTATGATCAAAGTGTTATGATCAGCATGTTTTTATATGTTTATAAGAATAGTATCTGAAAACTACACTGAATATAGGGTGAATCTTATCAGCATTTAAAAGCGCCAAAAGTGCCATAGATGATCATGAGACAAGTAATTTAATATAAGGCACATGGAGTTACAAAAGTCAGGAAATACCCCAAAAAGGAATGATAAATACTGAACATCTGACATCACCAGATGGCATACCTCATTGCACATGCAGCAGTTGGCCTATGGCATGAAGAGATTATTGAGTGATGTAGTACTTGCACTAAAGCAAACAGTGCAAATTTCAGACATCTTTTGTGAATGTGGTCTGTTGTAAATGTTGAATTTGCAAATTTATGGTCCTTTCTGTAACCAAGTAAAAGCTGTTTTTAATTTGTGCTTCTTTCCTTTTTCCTCCTTTTATCTGTTTACAAAAATTATGTAGTAAAGAAAACATAAATCATTTACTGGTAGCAATGCAGTGTGGAAGCTTATACCCATTTACTTGTGATGGAATATTGTATGTTTTTGTTGTATTGTACTTTGTATTAATGAGTGGTGACTGCAAGACCAGTAAATTAAATAATAAACCTTACTTCAATGTAAACACATAATTGTTTAATGGAATGAAAAAATACTGCTCGCCAGACACAAGACTCAAACTCTGAGCCCCGTGCACTGAAGTCATGCATGGGAGCCCAGAACCACACTGACGGGAATACTTGAGTAGGGTTGAGATGAGCAGGTGCAACAAACTGATAGGTTCAACTGGTGCATCTACAATGAAGTACTCCAGGTGGTGACATCATCTGTTGAACATTTGTCACCCACTTTTGGGATATTTTGTGACATCTGCAATCCCATGTGTCTTAAATTAATTCACTCAGCATCATGTACATCACTTTGGAAATTTTTAAATGGTGATGAGAAACACCTTGTATATTACATTAATTACCCAGTGAGGAAGAAGCACTAGAAAGTGGAGAATAATATCACTGTGATTCACAGTTAGACTGTGAAAGAGATGAAGAAGGTTATAATGATACTTGCAGTTATTTTATTAGCACAGATAATATATGTAAGGCTCAAAAATTAAATTTCAAGAAATAAGTAGGATTACAAAACAAAAATTGAATGAAAATACCACCTCACCCAAGGCATATTGCTGAAATACTGGCTGCATATTGTTACTTATTTATCCTGGTTATGAAGAAAGGCAGTCACAGAAATTTAACTGAACTATGAAATTCTCGTGGGTCACATACTGTAAGCTCAAATATAGTGTCATCACAGTTTGTTAAACACAAATAAACTTTCTGTAACAATAGGTTTCAATTGTCTATTAGTCCATGAAATCAAACAATAATACTTGGTGATAATTAATATAAACCTTAGTTCCTGATAGAAATGAAAGTGCAATAGTTTCTGTTTGAATATGATATAAATCCAAGCATTACTTCTTTATGATGCATGTGTATTGAAATTATAACATGAAGCAAAGTTCCACCTGTGACTAGAGGGGCTGGAAACCAATCGCTCAGCTGTCAAAGCACTATACAACACAGTTGTAAATTTGTCCACATAAACATCAGTGGTGGCCATAGTTCACTTGCTTAGGAAAAGTTGGATTATAGCAACTGAGAGCAATCTAGCCACTGGTTGGACTTATATTTGCAATTTACAGAAGTTTATTTGACCAGCCTATTGTACTGGTGGCTCGAGGCTCACTTGCTGGATGTAGGCAATGTCACACAGATTGACATGTTCATATCTTCCATTTGCATGTCTGGCAAGGTCCCTAAATCATATACAGTAGTTTTGATGGTGTGTATGCATTACAAGCATTTCTTGCTTCTGTTTTGAGGTTTGCACTTTAGCCAGTAATAATGAAGAATACAAAGAAGAAACACTAAAAAATTGGGTATTTTGCATCCATTTTTAGATCTATATAGATGAATACTGTCTAGGTTATTTTTGTCATAAGACAGGAAAAATTAGAGTATTTCCAAGGAAGGTGTAGGCATATGCATTTTAATCTCTGAATGGCAGTTAGTAAATAGTACAGAATTTTTCTAATTTTTGGGTGAATGTAATGATGAAAACCTTGAAGTGGAAGAAATGTATAACTGAGTAGCTCAAACAACAAGTTTAGGAACCATTGTCATTCACATAATTATGAATGTTTGAAAGAAACAGACAAAAATCGTAACATATTCTTCATATTTATGACATAATTTTCTGTTTTAAACGATCATTTATAAGGGTAGTATTATTGCATAAAAGCAAGTAGTGAGTGAAGTAGAGCATCAATTATCCAAAACAATTTGGGGCTGGGGGTGTTCAGATAACAGATTTTTTACATAACTAATCCTTTTCTAGAAAAAAAAGTACCACTATCGTTGGAGGATTATGAAATGAAGAAACAGATTTGTGTCTTAATTCCAAAAGTGCATGTTTTTTGTATGTATTACAAATACTGTACCTAGCTTACATAAATTACTCATTTTCTATTAAGGCATCCCTACCATCTATGAAAAGGAGTTCTAAATTAATATTTTCTCCAGACCTGAGACATGCTTTTATTGTCACTAAATCTCACGCACATCTTAAACACAACAGCTGCACGACGTCACACTCTTCAAGTTTGCAAGGCAGTGAAAAACTTCCTCACTGTGTAGTTCTTTAATGGTACAGTCATCACTAGCCTCTATTTTGTCACTGCAAGCATCTAGGTCACAGATGACGTTACCAATGACCTCATCATCTGTCAGTAATCGATAACCAGGAGCATTGGTATCCCATTTGAACCAGTCTTGAATGTTTTTCTGTTCATAATCTCCAAATCTTGAAGATCCTTTAACCAGCCCATGCTGTTGCAATACTGATGTATGGTTGGTGGTTCTACAGTTCCAGTGAGGTGCTCATCTGATGGAAGGAGTTTGTTCCAATGTTTTGCTAGAGTAGTGTCCTCAACAGCAGTCTGAACGTCTACTACTGTGTGCACAGCATCCTACAAGTTAATGCCAGAGGACTGGAGTAATGTTCTGAGGCAAGAAAATAACTTTAGACTTTCCATTTTGTCTTTGCATTGAACATTTTGAGGGATGACTTGGGGACAAAAAAACATTTTCAGAATTACCAATTGCATGCCATTGCTTTTATACTTCAGAAATAAATACAGGGTGGTATTATTCTGTAAAAATGCTTGCATCTGTCCTTGCATTCTTTTGATTCTTGTAGGTGACCAACTATTTTTTACTCCCATAAAACAGTGTCAAGTTTGGGTTTCCCTATGAACAGAAAGGGTAGCCTATGTGTTCTGGTAACATTTCTGCACACCATAGCAATGATGCAAGGTTTTCTTGCCTTATAACCAGGAACTGACACTTCTTTCTAGGAAACTAGTGATTCTGTTGGCATTTTCTTCCAATACAAAGAAATTTCATCTATGTTGTAGATATTTTTTTGTTATAGCACTTGGTGATAAATTTATTTAAAGTCTCTTTGGAACAATCTTCTGATTCAGTGTCAGCAAACAGTTCTTCACCTTGAGTGTCCAATTCCCCAATTCAATGCCTAGATATAAAGTGCATAATCCAGCCAGAAGAATAATGGGTAGCTTTGAGAATTGAAATAGTGAAAGCAGCACAGGATGAAGTACGTAAAAAGATGATGACTAGTAGAAATCCTTGGGTAACACAAGAGATATTGAATTTAACTGATGGCAGGAGAAAATATTAAGATGCTGTGAATGAAGGAGGTGAAAAGGAACAGAAACGTCTCAAAAATGAGATCAACAGGAAGTGCAAAATGGCTAACAGGAATGGCTGGACGACAAATGTGAGGATGTAGAGGCATATATCACTGGGAGTAATAAAGTTGCTGCCTATAGGAAAATTAAAGAGACCTTTGGAGAAAAGAGAACCACCTGTATGAATATCAAGTGCTCAGATGGAAAACCAGTTCTATGCAAAGAAGGGAAAGCAGGAAGTTTGAAGGTTTATATAGAGAGTCTGTACAAGTGCCATGCACTTAAGGGCAATATTATGTCAATGGAAGAGGATGTAGACGAAGATGAGATGGGCAGTATGTTACTGCATAAAAAATCTGACAGAGCACTGAAAGTCCTAAGTTGAAACAAGTTCCTGGAAGTAGACAACATTCCATTAGAACTACTGATAACGTTGGGAGAGCCAGCCATGCACGAAACTCTTCCATCTGGTGAGCAAGATGTATGAGACAGGAAATACACCCTCAGACTTCAAGAAGAATGTAATAACTCCAATTCCTAAGAAAGAAGGTGCTGACCGGTGTGAAAATTAGTGAACTGTGGTGACTCGCCAATCTTTCAAAGTGCCGTTGTGCAGTTACGTGCGTCCTCTTCATGTGGCGCTGTCTGCCAGCCATGCAGCAGCAGCGCCACCTAAGCGGCCACCCAGCCAGCAGCCGCGAGACTTGGACTCAGTTATGATTTGACTGTTAAAGTGACACACATCTTACTCTGTTTACTTGATCTGTGACTTTCATGTGTTGCATTGTCTTTGAAATATATTTGTTCAACTTGAAGTTATAATATGAACTATCAGTTTAATGAGGCACAGTTTCAAAATAATAACTCGATTTCTTTATAAAGAAATGCAAAAGCTAGTATAAGCTGACCTAAGGGAAGATCAGTTTGGATTCCAAAGAAATGTAGGACTACTTGAGGCAATAGTGACTCTACAGCCTATCTTATTTATATGATTTGTAGACTTAGAGGAAGCTTTTGACAATGTTGATTCGAATACTCTCTTTCAAATTCTGAAGGTGACAGGGATAAAATACAGGAAGAAAAAACCAGTACAAGATTTGAGTGGCACAAATGGGAAGCAGTGGTTGAGAAGCAGGGGAGACAGTGTTGTACACTATCCCTGATGTTCAATCTTTGTACTGAGCAAGTAGTAAAGGAAACAAAAGAAAAATTAGGAATAGGAATTAAAATCCATGAAGCAGAAATAAAACCCTTGAGGTTTGATGAAGACATTATAATTCTATCAGAGACAGAAAAGGAGTTGGTAGAGAAGTTGAACAGAATGGATAGTGTCTTCAAAGGAGGATATAAGATGAACACCAACAAAAACAAAATGAGGATAATAGAATGCAGTAAAATTAAATCAGGTGATGCTGAGGTAATTAGACTGGGAAGTGAGACACTTAAAGAAGTAGATGAGTTTTGCTATTTGGGCAACAAAATAACTGATGATGTTCGAAATAGAGAGGATATAAAATGTCGGCTGGTGATGGCAAGGAAAGCATTTCTGAAGAAGAGATATTTGTTAACATCAAGTATAGATTTAAGTTTCAGGAATTCTTTTCTGAAAGTATTTGTACAGAGTGTAGCCATGTATGGAAGTGAAACATGGGCACAAAGGAAATAGCAGCTCTTGAAATGTGGTGCTACAGAAAAATGCTTAAGTTTAGATAGGTAGATCATGTAACTAATGAGGATGTACTGAATAGAAGTGGGGTGAAGAGCAATTTGTGGTACAATGTGACTAGAAGAATGGATCAGTTGTCAATTGGTAGGGCACTTTCTGAGGCATCAAGGGATCACCAATTTAGTATTGAAGGGAAGTAAATCATAGAGGGAGAATGAGAGACGAATACACTAAGCAAATTCAGAAGGATGTAGGTTGCAGTATTTACTCAGAGATGAAGAGGGAAGAACAGGATAGAGTAGCATGGAGATCTGCATCCAGCCAGTCTTTGGACTGAAGACCACAACAACAAGCAACAAGCCAGCCAGTAGTCACTTTAAAGTCAGTATTATCCCCAAGTTTCTTATTCAGTGAAGCACTTTTTCATAACTCAAAGGGCCACTTATGGACTGTACCTGCGTGAACCAAGTGTACACTGCAGTGTCTAAATTCTGATTTTCTGCCATTTTCATCATTTTTCTGTGTAAGATTCCATCTTCACTGCCAAGTCACTTGGCAAGTTTTGTAATAGTGTTACATTCTTTTTAATATCCATTCTTGTGGCATGCCATATACCCTAGCTAAGCTTGATCCACTAGCACCATTCCTCAGTTAGCCAAATATTTTAAGTTTATTGGAAATATTGAGAACAACTCATTTACATTTATTAACTGTTGTGAACAGTATAACTACAGCATATTTCAAGTGAAGGCTAAAATGCCACTCATGGATGATGACTAGAGGATTGAGTTCAGGCAAGAACTAGTGGTCACTAGCGGAAAAGTATGATGTACAAATTTAAGTTTATTGACTGAAACCCTTTCATATAATCACTGTTTCAGTTGATTCACAACAAGTTATCAATATCCGACTCTATAATATGTCATGTTTACCAAGAACACCTTGTAAATACCTTTTCAAGGAATTTTTCATATTAACTGTTTCACAATATGTCTATTAGCCTATGAACTTCATCATAAAAATTCAATCAGGATTTGAGGTGAGTACGATGTTCATAGCTGTTATACTAGAAGAGAAAAATACCTTTATTACTCTTCAATTGACACTGTGCAAAGCTCATTCCATAAGGAAGATATAAAAATAATTTTATTTGTTAATTTATGTACTAATGTCACGACTGATTTGCCATGGAACAGAATTTTAAGGGACCTATTTGAGAGCTACAAACTTATGCAGATATCTTACTTTCAAGCTAATCTGTAGACTAGCTTAAACCCAATCTTTCTCCTTTTCTACAGACAGAGCACAAGCTTGGCTTGCATTCAGGATGGGAAGGAAATTGGCTGTGCCATTTCAAAGGAATCATCCCAGCACTTGTCTGGAGTAATTTATGGAAATAATGGAAAATCTAAATCTGGATGGTCGGACATTGGTTTTAACCATCATCGTCCTGAATGGGAGTCCAGTGTGCTATGTAGTGCGCCAACTTGCTCAGTAATATATAGAAAAGTAGTAACACACACACTGATTAAACACTGCAGAGTCAAAGAAACTGGTACACCTGCCTAATATCATGTATGGCACCAGCGAGAATGCACAAGTGCCACAACGCAATGTGGCCTGGACTCGACCAATGTCTGAAGTAGTGATGGAAGGAACTGACAACATGAATACTGTTGGGCTGCCCATAAATCTCTAAGGGGACTAAGGGGTGGAGATCTCCTCTGGACAGCACATTGCGAGGCATCCCAGATACTCTCAAGACTGTTCATGTCTGGGGAGTTTAGTGATCAGTGCAAGTGTTTGAAATCAGAAGAATGTTCCTGGAGACACTCTGTAGCAATTCTTCTTATGTGGTGTGCTGCATTGTTCTGCTGGAATTGACCAAGTCTGTAAGAATGCACAATGGTCATGAATGGATGCAGGTGGTCAGACAGGATGCTTATGTACATGTCACCTGTCAGAGTGATATCTAGACATATTAGGGGTGCAATATCACTCCAACTGCATATGTACCACACATGTCACACACCAGGAGGAACACCACTGTGCCTCTCTAAGAAATGGGAAGAATTGGCTTATTTCTCAGGTAGCCACCATACTTGCTGACAATGGTCATCTAGGGTAATGCAGAAGCACGATTCATCACTGAACAGAATTTGACAGTTTTCATCAGCAGTCAAAACTACCTGGTACAGCACCACTCCAGACACAAATGTTTGTGTTGTGGTGTTTTAGCAGTCCACACAAAGGACAGCAAATCCCTACTCAAGATGCTGCTTTCCTATGACCAGTGGTACAGGATGACATAGAATGTTGCAGATAGTCCATTTCTTGTGGATCTTCAACTTTATCTTATGTAGTTTACAGGTGAATGGCCAGACATCAGTGTCCAGTGAGCACAGTATTTCAGTGAGCAACCACATTGCGATCATCAGATGCACTGATGAACTGACTGCTTAGGAGCTTGTTCATGGTCTGCACTCAGGTGTGGACGTGCATACAGCATCTCCTGCCTCATCTCCTCCTCCATATTGCTCCATCAAAGGTTTATGACCCAGTGACTTGTGCTGGTGACATCTCCAATTTCTGTTGCTCTGTATGACTCTGAAGTCAGTTTGTAATGGGATACCACTGCACTCTTCTGTGTAACCTAGTCCTGATTTTCCCCACATATACCAATGCCCATTGTTTCCCAAAATTTCCTATCGAAACTTAATCTATTCATGGGATATCTATTCCTGTCTGTATCTTGTTGCTTGTATGGTTCAAAGTTTATCCTTCTCTCATAATTCTTTTGTGATAATTAGCCTGATTTCTTCTATTTTTCCCCACACCAAAGTGACTAGATCTCAGTTGGGGGATCCCTCTTGTACCTCATCATTACCCCTATTTTCATATCTACTGTAGTTAAATGGTTTGGCGTTTCCTTCCAATGATCTGTTTAAATTTTCTTGTATTCTTTCTCATTAATATTTCTGTCATTCGAATGTGGATCACTTTTCTGATGTCTTCCCTCATAATTATACAGATAATTTCTTCCCCGTTTCCTTCTGTAATTACCCACTCTTGCGCTGAGTCACACTATGGAAATTCTGATAAAGACTATGTACATAATTTCTCTCTAATCCCCTATCCAGTTTATCTACATATGTCAGAAACCAAAACAGAATCGTCTGCCCCATAAACTAAACCCTGTTGCACGTTCCTTGGTAATCTGCTCTTTCATACACCTTTTTGTGTAAGCTCATCAAATGATTGATCTAGGATTTTTAATTTTCTCAGGTGCTTCTCTCAAAAATCTTTCAT
This sequence comes from Schistocerca serialis cubense, assembly GCF_023864345.2. Lineage (NCBI taxonomy): Eukaryota > Metazoa > Arthropoda > Insecta > Orthoptera > Acrididae > Schistocerca > Schistocerca serialis. The sequence continues at coordinate 740,451,017 of NC_064640.1, forward strand.
GTTGCCATTCACTTCTCACTAATTGGTCCATTTATGAATTAACTTTTGATACAAGCATGTTCAGTTTCTGACAATTTATTCAGAAAGCTGTTTTCAAAAGCACAATATGTCATTTCTGCATGAATATATTGGTTAGTCCAAGAGAGTGCTTCCTCATCCAAAGACTCTTTTACAAACTTTATCTTAAGCAAATCAGTCAAACAACTATCAAAATTATGACAAAAATGTTGAGAAAAGTCAACTATGTTAAGGTTATTATTTCCTCTAAAACTTTTAATTGGCACATTGGTGCTCATCCCACTACTGTTACTACTGAAACTTCTAGTTACAAAATTTTCCTCCAATTTAGATAGTTTTCTAAGAATATAAACTACTTTACAAACACATGGAATTACATTACAACTTTCTCTAGTGCAACAACTTTATCATTAACTACCTACTTTTCAAGTTATTAATTTTACATTCAAGATTATTGTCATTTTGATCCATTTCTGATCTTAATACCTAGCCTTCTTGTTTCATCACATTGTGCATTATTTCAAAAGTTTTCCAAATTTCTCAACTTTATCAGGACAATTTTGTTTTAATTTCAGTCACTTCACGTATAAGAGAATCAATCTGTACATTGATTCATTTGTCCCCTGAGTGTGCAACTAATTTATATTTATTAAGATTCCCTATTGTTTCAGGCACTTGAATGCCAGTCTCCAAATTTCATTCCTCAATTCCTTTAACTTGTCATTTTTAGCAGTGATTTTACCACCCCTATCACTTTTTATTGTTTAAATCCTACCAATCAAATCTTCATTTGGTTTGCTTTTTAATGCCTCAGTTCTACCCCGCCCCCTCCCAAAATGTTATTCAGATCCCTGTTGCATTTTTCTAGTTTTTCTTCAAAAAGCTTGGTTAGTTGTCAAAACAAACTATACTAATAGTTCCCCCTGATAATCCTCTGTGACTGAAACTTCGGAATGGACAGCAAGCACTACTAACATTCCTGCCTACTGCTCCTTTGTCTTGCCTCTGATTTTGTTCCAACCTTGTCATTAAAAACAATTTCTATCTCCTAAGGCTATTCGTAAGTTTCATACTGTCATTGATAACTGGTTTTTTAATAACTGTGTATGTAATGGGGAGCAGTCGTTGTAATTACAATGATGTGATCACTCGCACTCTTAGTACTTAATATGAGTACTTTTATTCTTGCAACGTATACACAATGCGTTTAACATAGAACATGTACTACAGAAAACTCATCTGGCAAAGATACAGTTGTTCTTGCTGTGGTAGGGCAGCGATGTTATTGGGGGATAGAGTGCTTCTAAATCCCCCCAGAGGACCCCCCCCCCCCCCCCTCAAATCACCAGAGTGCAGCATGGTGACTAGTGTACATCATTATGTGTTGTCCTGCTGGTGATGGGTAATGCCAACATATTGTAGTCTGCCAGGTACCTGGGTGCCTGTAAAGTGTGGCTGGCCTGTGATGTCAAGCAGTGGTGCCATTGGCACAGTGGCGATGTCCATTGAGGTGTTGGTGGCTGTTAGTGCGCCATCCAGTATTATAAAATTCTCTGGGGCCGACAAGAGCAGGTAGCCGTCCAAAGAAAGAGTAGATTTCAGACCTGCTGAGTCAATCGTAGGTGGAAGGGGCGTGCAGTGCTCTAATGACCTCAAGACCATGCTATAGCCTGACTGTCTATTGTTTAATTTGCACCTGAGCATGACATGTGTACATGATTGGAGTTACTTGTGCTCAAAGATGGTTGGTTTGTTGTGGTGGGATGGCGATGGGATGTGGATGTGGTGGATGTGGTTCCTGACATGTTTTACTTGGTTGACATCCACAGGGTCGGTGGTTTGTGGTACAAACTCTGTTGGGAGGGTGATTGGTTCCCCATAGAGCACCTCTGCAAGCGGGGCACCCAGATCATCTTTGTAGGCAGCTCGTATGCCCAGCAGCAACCAGGGGAGAGCCTCCGTGTATGAGTGCAGTGCCACTGTTCCACAAGTTCATTGGACTGAGGATGGGAGGCCATTGTGTGTAACTGGTGGCACCCACAGAGGTGGCAGAGCTCAGAGAACAGTGTCAACTAAAACTGCTGGCCCTGGTCTGTTGTCAGGGACTCTGGGCAGCCAAAGTGTGCAGTCCATAATGTGATGAAAGCTTGGGCGACGGTGTCAACTGAGTTATCAGTCAGAGTGTGGCCTCCACCCATCAAGTTGTCCTGTCTATGGAACATGTACTTGTATCTGTCTGAATGTGGGAGGGGCCCCACCGGGTCTATGTGGACATGTAACAAACAGCCCTTCAGGCTGGAGAATTTCCCGAAGGGTGGCTATGCATGACATTCTGTCTTGGCCCATTGGCATTGGTTGCAGGCTCTCGTCCATGCAGTGCTGTCCCAGTTAATGTTAGTCCAAAAGAAACTATCTGTTATCGGTTTTAGTGTCGGGCATACTCCGGGGTGAGACAAGTTGTAGAGGAGGTCGAAAACTGTCTTCCTGAAGTTCTGTGGGATGACAGGTCATTGTCTACCATGGGATACGTTGCAGCAAACTAGTTTTGTTGTGCCTGCAATGGTGCACTTCTTGAGCTGGAGGCCTGTTGTGTGTCCAGATAGCAGGTTTTGAAAGTTGGTGTCAGTTGCTTGTGCCTCCAATAGTTGGTCAAAGTAATGGTGTGCCGATGTGGCAGCGAGTCATGAGACGAAGTCAGCCAGCATGTTGTCTGCTCCCTCATACATAGTGTAAGTCTGGAGTATATTGGTATATTTTGAAATCAAGTTCAGGTGGCAGAATTGTCAAGAGGATGTATTGGGTGGCAGGTATTTAACAGCGTCTGTGTAGATAGTAAGCTGACAGCCCTCAATGTCATGTGGGAAGTATTGAATCACTTTGTATATCGTCAAAAGCTCACAGTCAAAAGTTGACCACATATTCTGGGAGTCAGTAAGTTTCCACAAGAAAAGCCATAGGTGTTGGGTTGCACTGGGGACTTCCTATTGTAGCACTGCCCCAATCGCTCGGTCGTTGGTGTCGGCTATCATAACCATATGAGTGTCCATGGATGAAAGTGCCAGAGGGGTAATCTGAGCCAGCTCTGTTTTGATGTTCTCGAAAGTTCCTTGCAAATCAGGAATACAAGTGAGCTTATGTTTGCCTGATGTGTTCTTGCCACAGAGTGACTCTGTGAGCAGGACGAGTGTCTCTGTGGCATGGGGGAGTTGTTGTATTAAAAATTAATTACCCCTAAGAAAAGGTGGAACTTTTGATAGTCCATTCTTGATGGTAGGTCTATACTTCATCTCTGTTTTCTGGGGTGGGATGGATGCTCGAAGTGTTGACGAGCTGGCCTATGAATGTAACACATTTTTGCCAGAGTTGGCATTTGTCCTCATTGACAACAACAGCCCGCTCTGCTAGTTTGTTGAATACTACTTGCAGGTGTTTCTCATGACCTTGAGTTGTTTCTAAGAATATATGTACATCATCCAAATAACAATAGCAAAAGAGCATGGTAAAAAAACAACCCGTCAATGAACCACTGGCCAGTCTGGGCTACGTTCTTTAGTCTGAAGTGCATAAAGAGGAACAAATAGGCCAAAGGGAGTAATTATTGCAGTCTTTGTGATGTCCTTCATGGCCATTGGGATCTGCCAACTATCTCTTTTAGAGTCGATCACGCTAAGTATGGTTGCACTAGCCAGTTGCCGGAAGAATTCCTGAATATTGGGAATGGGCTAACTATCAGTGATGGTGTGCACGTTCAAATGTCTGTAGTCTCTGCACATGCACCACATTTTATCTTTTTCCATTGTCATTGTAGTCAGTGAGGCGCACACACTGTGTGATGGCCTAATGGTGCCCTCATGTAACAGTTCCTTGATCATGGCCTCGGCCACCTTTAGTTTGTGAGGGACAAGGTCATGGGGCTGGTGTTGGACCAGTGGACCTAGGGTAGTATTAATTCTCAGCGATGGAGTTGTTGTTCAGGTGAATACGATAGGCATTGCAGTATGAGCATCTTCGCTGTCTCATATCTGCCAGTGGTTGGTGCATACAGTAGGACATCACAGGTAAGATTGGTGTTGGTAGGGAGGAGGTTCAATAGCACCAAAAACTTGTCACAGTCATCTGTGATCCTGGCCAACTGCATCATGCACTCGCAGAGTGTGAACCATTCTTGCAGGGAATCAACTTGTAGCGGTGGCAGATGTAACTCGGTGTGTGGCTGGCGGTAATCTGCCTAGTGGTGAGTGACCAGGACCTGTATGAGGTTGTAATCATGTGAAGTAAATGGTGCAGATTCATGAAAACCTTTTGGTGGCACTGATAAAGGCGGCGGCTGGAGCTGTGGCACGGTAGTTGCTGTAGGTGTATTGGTAATGAGAGAGTCATGACCGGTTATCACAGAATGTGGCATGGGTGTCACAGCTGGTGCATTGGCGTCATTAAGGATGGTGTAGTAGTGGGGAAGCAAGGAATACAGTGTGGTGGACAGGGTGGCGGATGGCACATCAGTGTAGATCACCCAACCCGGCAGCTGTTGAATGTTGTCCTTGTGATCACACAGTGTGATTCGTAGTTGCAGTCAGGCTCGCCATACTGATATGCTGTTCTCACGAGGTGTGAAAACCCTGTGCTGTTGCAGGTAGACATGGTATGCCTGCTATTTGAATGACTTCATGTGGCAGGTGTGACCCAGAGCATGACACGACTGTTGTCAATGTGACGTCATCGTCATGACGTGACCTCGGGCACAGTACACAGTTAACAAGTGTGACGTCACCCGGGTGATGTATGGTATAACATAGAATGTAAATTTCAGGTTTAGGCCATGGAAAAGCATGGTCTGGCATAGGTAGGTCACTTGTAGGATGAATTTGTCTGCAATAACCTGCAAATATCAGTTCTCTGCAGTGGAAGGTGGTCATACATGGTGGCGATTGTTGGTCAACAGTTGCAGTACTCTGGAGTATGTCTGTCCATAATGTCAGTATGCACTGAATCATTAGAATGAAAGTGAATGGGTTGTAGTTCATTAACAGTGTCACTGATCAGTATATTACTAGCACTGGTTAGGTGGGAGGTGGAGATGGCAGCAGGCAGCCATTGTACACAGTGCACACCTGTTGATGTACCACAGTTAATTAATGGTGTGGCAGGCTTCATCTCACGATTTTCAGTGCTAACATAGTACTTGACCTGTGGTTTAGTGTGTTCATCTGTTTGGCGATAGGTAACAATGCCCTGGTTTGGTGGTTGTTGAAACAATTGTAACACTGAATGAGATTTTCACTCTGCAGTAGAATGTGCACTGATATGAAACTTCCTGGCAGATTAAAACTGTGTGCCGGACCGAGAGTCGAACTTGGACCTTTGCTTTTCACGGGCAAATGCTCTACCAACTGAGCTACCCAAGCACAACTCACGCCCTGTCCTCACAGCTTTGCTTCCACCAGTAGGAGCCCTTGTTTTGTTCAAGACACATTCAAGACTACCTTCAAGTTTGTGAACAAATATATTTATGTATACACTCCTGGAAATGGAAAAAAGAACACATTGACACCGGTGTGTCAGACCCACCATACTTGCTCCGGACACTGCGAGAGGGCTGTACAAGCAATGATCACACGCACGGCACAGCAGACACACCAGGAACCGCGGTGTTGGCCATCGAATGGCGCTAGCTGCGCAGCATTTGTGCACCGCCACCGTCAGTGTCAGCCCGTTTGCCGTGGCATACGGAGCTCCATCGCAGTCTTTAACACTGGTAGCATGCCGCGACAGCGTGGACGTGAACTGTATGTGCAGTTGACGGACTTTGAGCGAGGGCATATAGTGGGCATGCGGGAGGCCGGGTGGACGTACCGCCGAATTGCTCAACACGTGGGGTGTGCGGTCTCCACAGTACATCAATGTTGTCGCCAGTGGTCGGCGGAAGGTGCACGTGCCCGTCGACCTGGGACCGGACCGCAGTGACGCACGGATGCACGCCAAGACCGTAGGATCCTACGCAGTGCCGTAGGGGACCGCACCGCCACTTCCCAGCAAATTAGGGACACTGTTGCTCCTGGGGTATTTGCGAGGACCATTCGCAACCGTCTCCATGAAGCTGGGCTACGGTCCCGCACACCGTTAGGCCGTCTTCCGCTCACGCCCCAACATCGTGCAGCCCGCCTCCAGTGGTGTCGCGACAGGCGTGAATGGAGGGACGAATGGAGCGATGAGAGTCGCTTCTGCCTTGGTGCCAATGATGGTCGTATGCGTGTTTGGCGCCGTGCAGGTGAGCGCCACAATCAGGACTGCATACGACCGAGGCACACAGGGCCAACACCCGGCATCATGGTGTGGGGAGCGATCTCCTACACTGGCCGTACACCACTGGTGATCGTCGAGGGGACACTGAATAGTGCACGGTACATTCAAACCGTCATCGAACCCATCGTTCTACCATTCCTAGACCGGCAAGGGAACTTGCTGTTCCAACAGGTCAATGCACGTCCGCATGTATCCTGTGCCACCCAACGTGCTCTAGAAGGTGTAAGTCAACTACCCTGGCCAGCAAGATCTCCGGATCTGTCCCCCATTGAGCATGTTTGGGACTGGATGAAGCGTCGTCTCACGCGGTCTGCACGTCCAGCACGAATGCTGGTCCAACTGAGGCGCCAGGTGGAAATGGCATGGCAAGCCGTTCCACAGGACTACATCCAGCATCTCTACGATCGTCTCCATGGGAGAATAGCAGCCTGCATTGCTGCGAAAGGTGGATATACACTGTACTAGTGCCGACATTGTGCATGCTCTGTTGCCTGTGTCTATGTGCCTGTGGTTCTGTCAGTGTGATCATGTGATGTATCTGACCCCAGGAATGTGTCAATAAAGTTTCCCCTTCCTGGGACAAAGAATTCACGGTGTTCTTATTTCAATATCCAGGAGTGTATAAAGATGGTATCTGTTCTTTTGGACATGTCCGAAAGAACATATACCATCTTCATATATATATATATATATATATATATATATATATATATATATATATATATATATGTAGTTAAAGCTCACCGGTCACTTGACCATCTTCTCCTTTTGTGGGGATGCACAAACAATGCCAGAACTCTTACAGGAATCAGCAAAAAACTGTGAGTAATGAGTATAGTGGGCAGGGGCACTATGAATATAGTGTTGGACAATAAGTTGGGAATGTGGGTCTCACAGGAGGCATACCAGAGATAAGTCCCTGCCATCACACTATCCTCTGTGTCCTTGGTGGCTCAAGTGGATAGGGCATCTGCCATGTAAGCAGGAGATCCTGGGTTTGAGTCCCAGTCAGGGCACACATTTTCAACTGTCCCTGTTGACTTATATCAACGCCTGTATACAGATAGGGGTATTCATTTCATTGTAATGAATATATTTATGTTTGAATTTGGCCTACTGAAGAGGCATACAATGAATGTTTTTAATGAGGTTCGTTCTATAGGACAAATTTCAAAGTCAGGTTGTTTTTCTGACTTTTTCAAAGGTTCTAAGCAACAGTTATTGATACCATCTTTCTCAAACATACATTTTCCTCAATGAGCAGTTTCTTTTTAAAAGCAACTTGCATCTTCTTTGGGGGTAGATCATCTGATGATGTAGATCTTTCATTAGCTGAATATGCTGTCACTCTCACTGTTTCATTTTTTATTAATTTCTGGCTGTGTTGTTTCGTCTCCTGTAGTTGTTATTACAGCTGCTCCTCTCTGAACACTTTCTTGTGTAATCAATGTTTCTTTGTGTGATACTGCTGCTGCACCTCAATAAGTAGGTAGGAATAATATTCTGTAGGTCTCCTTTGTAGTTGGTGAAGAAATTGTGTAACATTTCTGAATTCTAGAGAAAACATTTTTCACTAACACTTTGGTAATCTGGCTGAGTAGTCATTTGCCCCATTTGCTTACATGAATTTTGTGCATTGCACAGTGGTTTCTTTCCAGACCATAAATAGTGAGGAAAAAAAAGCATTTGAAGTGGTATCGCTGATCTTACTGTAAGTCCTGTTTGGTTTTTGGCTCTCTTTATTTACAGTACACAAAAAGATTCAGTAAGGTCATGCCTTTGTTGTTTGCTTATCGGAATCAGCTTTTGATCGCCTAGTGTACATAGCCTGTCTCTTAAGATTCTCTTTGCTACTTTTATTTCAGTTTAATAGATGCCATCGTTTGCATTTTGCTCTCTTTTTCATGCAGTTTGCGTAAGTGCTGCCTTCCAATTGTTATTACCTAAGCTGCATATAATAATGTATGCCAAACTGTAATTTTCCAGTTTTGGACATTAAGTAGGTATATTTGTTAACTGAGTTGGTCATTTTCATTATTCTTACTTTTTTGTCTGATTTTTAAACATTGAGTGAAGAATGTAAAACAGATAGCAAGATTAACATGAGAACTTTTAGTGATTGACAAAAATGCTTCAGACAAAAGTTGCTATGGGTGATAGGGCGGATTATGCGGTGTTAACAGCCTTGAAGAGATACAACAGTCAACTGTCTTATATTAAATTGTGCTATGTTGTACTTTAGCTCCAGAACAGTATATATTGATATGAAAAATCAGCCAACCAATTGCAAATAAAGGTTTATTATCCCTTGATCATGGTTTCGATATTTGTAAAAGTATCTTCTTCAGAAACATTGGCACTAAAAATGTGTACAGCAGTTACAAAATGATTTTTACTAACAGAAAAAAAATATTAATAGAAAAACATTTCTGAAGTAAATGTAGTCATTTATTACATCACATGATGCACCAATTGATTAGATGAAGCTGAGCTCCTCTTGTCATAAATGAAATTGGTGAAACAAGAGTTACCACAAGCCATGGCTTTAGATAATGTGAGATTACATGTAACGTACTGTAGAAAGACTACTCAGTAAATGCCCACAGGTAGAGGCTCTTGTTATCATATAAACAGAATAGGTGTCTCAAAATAAAATACATGCATAAATTACATATACTTTATGCCAGAGACTAATTCAATTTCTAGAAATATACAGGCTCAAGCGAGCAGGAAAAACTGGTCTACAGAGGGTGATGCTTTTGGCTGATTTTTCGATCTGTTCTGAATTACACAGTTACTGTTTCACAGCCATGTTTAAGATTTTGAGCTATTGATGAGGTAGGTTATTTAATATAAATATTTTTTGATCTGGAAAGCAACAGATTAAAATGCATTTAAAATAGGCAATTTACTACTATTATTGTGTTGGGCTGAATAACACACCACTCCGAATTTCTTGCAACTGTTGATGGTAATATGAGATCATGAATTAAGATATTCTTAAACTGTTGTATATTGATCTTAGGGAAATAGGAAGGAACATTAGGATTGAATGACTATTTACAGTAAAGTCATTAGAGATGGGGCAAAACCTGAATAGGGTAAAAATGAGTAAGAAAATTACTTGCATTCTTTGAAAATAAATCATGACAGCCTTTGTCTTAGTTAATAAATGGCAGTAATTGAAAACTAAAATCTAGATGGCCACTTGGTAATACAGAACCCATCATTCCTCCTGATAGTTAATTGCCCTTTGGATGATCTGATTAAAGTGTGGATTAACCTCATCCAGTACAATAATGTTGAGATTCACCAGCAGATATAAATACTGGGAATGTTGACACCTGCTGATGAAGTATGATACTTTGTTGTGCTGATTTATTACTATGGTTCCTATCACTGCATTTGTACACCATAGTTTATGCAACTACAATATGGTACTCTTAAAAAGAATCATCTGGGGAATTTATAAGGTCAGTTTCAAATACAAAATCAAAAGAATGTTGGGAAAAATCCTCTGTTACCATAAACTTCTGTAACTTCTCAACAACTAAGGTAAAAAAGGAAAATGGAAAGACCTGTTATTCTATAGCACACAATGACAACCATATAATATTTTGATAAAGAGTTGTGATGTCGTACAGGACTTAAAAACATGTCACATAATAATCATAGGTAGCTCTTTTCTTGTCATAAAATACAACAAATTCAATAGAAATTTGACTCACTGCAATGAAAATAACAAAAATACTGCAGATTTGTGGGTCACCTTTCCAGGGTAGTAAACAACAAGCACTGGATACTGGTTAATGCATGCTGGTTAATAGTACAATAATCTGTCATAGACAGATCATTATGTCTGCATTTAAAAACCAAATAAGACCAATTTCCTGTCACAATTAATAAATTAATCTCTGCCCAAGACCATCTACCATTAGGTAAAATGAAATTACAGCAATTATATGGAAGCTGAAGATATCTCCATAACCAAAGTGAGGAAATTACCAACACAACCAAATATTACAGAATTATTGTAAGAAATGATGAGTTTTTTTAAAGGCAGAAGCAAATTGTCTCCCTCTTTCACTTTTTGATTATACATGGTACTGAACTACTATGGACACTCTGTTTCAGGTTGATGCAGTGACTGGAGGGTGTTGTACAAAGGGCACAGCATAAGGTGTGGAGCTGAAGCATGAGTGCAGTCTAATAACAGATACAGTTTCTTGAGTATAGAGAAACCCAAAACACACACTTAGAGTGAAGCCAGCGTCACAATGAGTGTAGCAGTAATATTTCTTTGATTTTGTGTAGTTTACTAATTCATGAAAAAATTTTATTCGTCATTCAGTAGAAAGCTTACATTTTATTGTTCAATATGCCTCCACATTTCATCATGTGTGTTCACATGAGTTTGCTTGATAAGATGTTTGTCAGAAAGGTTTTAAATGTTTTAGCTGCTTGTTCCTTATAGGCCAGCCACAAAAGTGTTAATGTTTAAAAAAATTCTATACTGAAATGCGTTAATGTCTTTACCATATTAGTAACAGTTTTTACCACTGGATCATCAAATATGTAGTAAAAATATTTTGCCTTGTCACATTATTTGGCTCTTCACTTGGCATATGTAAGACATTTTTTAAATTTTAATCTGTTTGTCTGTGTATGTCAATGAACACTCAAAATATGTAATTTGTTAAAACATCAATGCCGTAATGATGAAACAACTATTGTATGAAATATGGCACATATATTTAAGACTTAAGAAATTATTAATTCATTGCACGCAATTATGTATGCTATAAAATAGCACCTAGTCACTCAAGTATTATCTAAATTTTAAAATAAAACAGGAAAACTTTTATTGTTATATTTATGAATGATTCTTCTTATTCCATTACCCACTTCAGTGATATAATAAATGTTATAAATTGGGCTGCCATTCAATTCATTCCACTCTTACACTACAATTTTTTTATAGGCTACATACTTTTCTCAGCTAATCACTCAACATGACTTAAGCTTCACTTGAAAACTGTGCAGGGCCACCTGTATTTAGCCATTTTGATATGATCAGAAGCTGTTTTCAATACCAGCAGATTTCCTACACTGTATTAGGTATCATAATGTCATGTATTTTTGTGTTTCCATGTTATTGTCCACCTCCCATAACCACACTATCTAAGTGTGTATGTTCACTTAATACATTCAAACCTTTCTTCCATTGATTAGTAACAACTATAATGCATGCCACTTTCATGTCTCCTACACATTATGTTCATTAGGATAGCGCATTGTCCATAGGGTAAATAAGCCATTTCACAGATAAATCCCAAACTTTCTTACTATTTTTATCATCACAATCATCAGCACTGAATAACAACTAATTATACATTTAACTATTCAGTCTAATAATTGCAGACCATTTTTGTATGGATGTCCAGTCATTGTTATTATTAGTTACATTGATGGAAATCTTGACCTGTTTTGCCTGTTACTGTCAAGAAAACAATGTAATTGGACTCTTAAGCCTATCGTGAATGGTGGAGTAGGGTTGGACAATGTAGAAAGAAAGCTATTTTTCTGTAAGTTGTGGCTCACACACATACAGCCAAAAAATAGTTGACATCATGACCTAGATAGCTATGTGACTCCTTTTTTTGAACCATTGATGCAAAAGTGTTTTGAAAACTCTGTACATAGTGGATATTGTCAGGATATGAGTTACATAAAAAAAATAATAAAAACCTATGTTGATATTTCTAACTCTGTATGTCACCAAGAACAAGCTGTAACAGTGTTGATGTTTCTTAAGGGCAGTGGCCCCCTTTGATGAATGAAGTGTGTACATGTTCTGTTCCATAGATGGGAAGTAGTACATGCTGTACTTTGCCCGTGTGTTTATTGCATAACAGTATAGAGAGTTATATAGCATAAAGTCCGACACGATAACTGAATGGTCAGTGTGACAGATTGCCATCCTACGGGCCCGTGTTCTTTACCTGACTGTCAGAGATCTTCTCTGCTCAGGGACTGGGTGTTGTGTTGTCTTCATCATCATTTCATCCCCATCCAGCATGCAGGTGGTGGCGTCGAATGTAATAAGACCTGCACCAAGGCGGCCGGACCTGCCCCACAAGGAGCCACCCGGCCAATGACACCAAATGCTCATTTCAATTCCATTTATGGCATAAAAAATGCCAAATATTTCTATAAACTTTTGGGCCTTGGTGCATCAGATTATATGGCTAAAGTTCCTGCTTGTCAATATGCTATTAGGTATCCTGGTCAATGTTATCCCCACAAACATTTATTTTGTCATATGGTGTTTTACCTTTGAGAGACCAACTGTTTTAGTTCAATATCACTGAACAGAGGTCACATATAGACTAGCCATAGCGCAGTTACAAAAGATGCCATTTTTGAAGATATATATGAAGGACCCAGCTAAGTACACATGACGTAACAACACAGTGGCATATCTTGCAAAGAATAGTAATTGACATGTTGCATGGTGAAGAGATCCACCTGCATCACTATTTGATAATTCAACACCTGCATCCAGAAGATTACCTTCTACAGATGCAGTTTGTGGATGGATTCAACCATCATATTAACCGGATGATAACTTCTTAAAAGTTTTAATATGGTCTGATGAAGCAGTAGTAATGGATGAGGATAACTTCAATATGCATAATGCCACTATTGGTGTGCCGGCAGCTTGCACATCTCCTATAATCATGTATATCAGATTTGCTTTAGTCTGAATCTATAGGAAGTTGTATTTCAGGTCCCCACTTCCTAAATCAGTTGACTGTATCACCCATTTCGTGCGGTTCTAGGCGCTACAGTCTGGAGCCTCGCGACCGCTACAGTCGTAGGTTTGAATCCTGCCTTGGGCATGGATGTGTGTGATGTCCTTAGGTTAGTTAGGTTTAATTAGTTCTAAGTTCTAGGTGACTGATGACCTCAGAAGTTAAGTCACATAGTGCTCAGAGCCATTTGAACCATCACCCATTTCTCATAAACAATTTGCCTGAGTTGCTGGAAGATATTCCGTTTCACATTCTGAGGAGGTTGTAGTTACAACATAATGGGGCACTTGCGCACTCTGGAAGGAATATGTAGAGCTATTCCTGGAAATGGGTTAGTTACATAAGTCCAGTTTCATAGCCTCTGTATTTGCCTAATTCCTTTATATTTGTTCCTCCTGAGGCACTTGTCCTGGTGTGCAGATTTATTCTATTGGCAAGGAATGTACAAGACCTAGTAAAGGAACATCTAACTGCTCATGTAACTGTGTATGCAAGTATGTCTGAAATATTGCAGAGGAGCATGATCCAGTGAGTTTCTAAATGTTTGGAAAATGCAAGGAGGCCACTTTGAGCAGTTGATATTAAAGTCTTTCGAAATAACATTATTTTTAAAAAAATTTCTCCACATTCAGAAATCTCAAATATGAGTTATAATATGCTTCTGAAGATAATCATTATCTTCTTTATCATATATTATACTATGAGAATCTGCTTTGAAGGCAGTGTATGTTTCATCAAAGACATGGTGTTGTGATAGTGTATTTGTACTATCTTAGCAGGCTGCAAATGTATTTCACCTTGCAGCTTATGCTGAATGTAGTTTGTATGTTTAACTTTTTAAATGATTTTTGTCCTATTACAGATAATTTTTGTTTAATATTATTACTATTATTATGTTTGCTATGCTCATAATTAAAATATTATAGTTGCAGGATATATATGGTTTAAAATATAGTGTATACTATATTATCATAGGAAAGGAAATAAAAGAGGACACCAAAATCGAGTTTCAAGGATCTCTGTATGCAGAATCTGTGTTGTTTGCCATAGATGAGATTTTTTCTACAAGTAGGTCATAATCGATGATCAAAAAATAAATTCCATAGTTCTGCATCAGACAATATGAGCCTGTTAATATCTTCATCCTCCAACAAACTTTTTCTTAAAACTGTTAGCGGCTAGCAATTGTCTAATTGCTTAACACAGCATCATTAGTTTTTCCAGTAACCTGAAATGATCTGTTGATAGAAGGGGGCAACTTCTTTTGCATGAACTGTATAGAATATTAACAGTACTTATCAATCCCCAATTTCTTGACACAAGAGGACAATGTAGGTGCGTGTCTATTCTGTGATGACTACAGTATTATTTGGCATTGTGGTTTTCAGGCAAGGAGCAAATGATGAACTGTATTACAAAGTTCCAAAGTGAAAAAAATTTGAAAGACCAAATTTGATACTTCAGCTTTATATCTATCATCAGACACCTTCACCCCAATATCGTTACTGAGCAGTTGAGTATGTAACTTTGAACCACTTACTTAATTTGTGACAGACCAAAACTAATTCAGATACTTGGTCAGTTGGAATAATAAAGTTTTGCTTTTGAGTTCACTGAACACATCTTGAACTACTCTCCTTATGTTCAGTATCAAAATGTTGACCAGGTTCAATGGTATGTTGTGCGTCTTAATTATAGCTGTGAGCAATGACACAGGAAAAATTATATGGAATACGACAAGAATTATAAACAAAGAAATTAATATTCTCTAGCAGCTCAGTCCAGTGAAATGAATAAAGGTCATTACAATTCTGTCTAAAGTCAGTATAGCTGTCAGAATCTCATCTGTTCAAAAATGTGTGGATAGCCATCTATCTTGAACATACAAGGACATTGCTTCAGTTCGTAACATTTTCGTTTCTTATGATGGTATTCCAGATGCTATAGATTTTTTTACTGATTGCCATTTTTTATTTGTAGTTCACTGTTACTATTTGAGTTTACATATTGTCATTTTTTCATTTGGAGATAGTGAGTGGAGCTGTGGACAGTAGAAAATGGAATGCCATGTGGGAACATTTCTGACATATTCTTCTTTTTTGAGTTCAAAGAGAGGGATAACAGGAGTGGAGACAGCCAGAAACATTTGTGCTGCGTATGGGGATAGTACCATTGGACAAAGTATGGCAAGAAAATGTTTTTCCCATTTTAAGGACGATTGTTTTGACATTAGTGACACCCCACGTTCATTTAAACATGTCAATCTACAGTCACCCACATCAGTGTACTTGAGAACTGGCAAATTTGATGAACTGTTATGACTCCACCATGTTGACACATTTCCAAAGAATGGGGAGGGTTCAAAATCGAGTGTATGGGTACTGCATGCTCTAAGCCAAAATCACAAAAATCAGTGGGTGGTCATATGTGCATCTCTGCTCGCTCATCACCAGTTGGCTCATGAACAACACCAACCATTCCTATCCTGCATCATTACTGGTGATGAGAAATGTTGTCGTTATGCTAATATAAAGAAAAGAAAGGAATGACTGAGCCCAAACAGAGCAGCAAATCCCTGCACAAAGACCTAAGTGCATCCACAGCAGATAATGTTATGCATCTGGTAAGACAGCGATGGTGTGATGTTCTAGGAATTGCTTTCCCAAGGTGTAACCATCACTGTTGACATTTATTGCCAACAGCTGAGATTTCTTGCAGACACAATCCATGCACAGTGATAAGGAAGACCACGTGAAGTGATGCTGCTCACAGTAACGCCCGCCAGCATTCTGCTAGACTGACAAAAAACACCACACAGGTCTTGCGACCTCAGATTTTCACCTTTTCCACTCTCTGTTGAACAGCCTTCAGGAAACGTCCTTTCTGCATGAAAATATGCTATGAAAATGGTTTGATGAGTTCTTCAACTAAAAATCACATAATTTCTATAGTCGCAGAATCAAAGAGTTACTACAGCATTGGCAGACTGTTGTAAATAGTGAAGGAGCATACATTAGAGATAACCAAAGTCTATGTTCGAATTTATTCATCAACCCAATATATGCTAATTGGCAATACCAAATATCAAGGCAAAAACTTTATTTTTTATCCCTGTTAATGTAAATGACTTAAAAATAAACTTACAGAAATGGTGTACTGGTTACAAAAATTAAATTGAGATGTTTATTCAGTAAAAGGACACTGGCTAATTCATAGTGAACATGGATTAAGTGTACCTTATCAGTGCTAATTAGCCTCATGTTATTGTAGAGGAAATCTTAAGTATGATGGTGTTTCAATCTTTATCAAACAAACCACTAATTTAGAATATGAAGTGTAGAAGCAGTTTTTGAAGTTTCAAAAATGCTGATTCTAAGTCAGGAACTAATAGCTGTATCACATAACTCTCTCCTAGTAATAACATAGAATTATTTCTAGAAAATCTTGAAAAAATGATTATAATTCTCTTAAAATACTATAAAAATTTTTAAAAATGATATACCAGGAAGGAGCTACGTAAATTGGTCACAAATTGAAATTCATACAGGTTGTTGTTGTTGTTGTGGTCTTCAGTCCTGAGACTGGTTTGATGCAGCTCTCCATGCTACTCTATCCTGAGCAAGCTTTTTCATCTCCCAGTACCTACTGCAACCTACATCCTTCTGAATCTGCTTAGAGTATTCATCTCTTGGTCTCCCTCTACGATTTTTACCCTCCACGCTGCCCTCCAATACTAAATTGGTGATCCCTTGATGCCTCAGAACATGCCCTACCAACCGATCCCTTCTTCTGGTCAATTTGTGCCACAAACTTCTCTTCTCCCCAATCCTATTCAATACTTCCTCATTAGTTACGTGATCTACCCATCTAATCTTCAGCATTCTTCTGTAGCACCACATTTCGAAAGCTTCTATTCTCTTCTTGTCTAAACTATTTATCGTCCTTGTTTCACTTCCATACATGGCTACACTCCATACGAATACTTTCAGAAATGACTTCCTGACACTTAAATCAATACTGGATGTTAACAAATTTCTCTTCTTCAGAAACGCTTTCCTTGCCATTGCCAACCTACATTTTATATCCTCTCTAATTCGACCATCATCAGTTATTTTGCTCCCCAAATAGCAAAACTCCTTTACTACTTTAAGTGCCTCATTTCCTAATCTAATTTCCTCAGCATCACCCGACTTAATTAGACTACATTCCATTATCCTTGTTTTGCTTTTGTTGATGTTCATCTTATATCCTCCTTTCAAGACACTGTCCATTCCATTCAACTGCTCTTCCAAGTCCTTTGCTGTCTCTGACAGAATTACAATGTCATCGGCGAACCTCAAAGTCTTTATTTCTTCTCCATGAATTTTAATACCTACTCCGAATTTTTCTTTTGTTTCCTTTACTGCTTGCTCAATATACAGATTGAACAACATCGGGGAGAGGCTACAACCCTGTCTTACTCCCTTCCCAACCACTGCTTCCCTTTCATGTCCCTCGACTCTTATAACTGCCATCTGGTTTCTGTACAAATTGTAAATAGCCTTTCGCTCCCTGTATTTTACCCCTGCCAAATTTAGAATTTGAAAGAGAGTATTCCAGTCAACATTGTCAAAAGCTTTCTCTAAGTCTACAAATGCTAGAAACGTAGGTTTGCCTTTCCTTAATCTTTCTTCTAAGATAAGTCGTAAGGTCAGTATTGCCTCACGTGTTCCAGTGTTTCTATGGAATCCAAACTGATCTTCCCCGAGGTTGGCTTCTACTAGTTTCTCCATTCGTCTGTAAAGAATTCGTGTTAGTATTTTGCAGCTGTGACTTATTAAGCTGATAGTTCGGTAATTTTCACATCTGTCAACACCTGCTTTCTTTGGGATTGGAATTATTATATTCTTCTTGAAGTCTGAGGGTATTTCGCATGTTTCATACATCTTGCTCACCAGATGGTAGAGTTTTGTCAGGACTGGCTCTCCCATGGCCGTCAGTAGTTCCAATGGAATATTGTCTACTCCGGGGCCTTGTTTCGACTCAGGTCTTTCAGTGCTCTGTCAAACTCTTCACGCAGTATCGTATCTCCCATTTCATCTTCATCTACATCCTCTTCCATTTCCATAATATTGTCCTCAAGTACATCACCCTTGTATAGACCCTCTATATACTCCTTCCACCTTTCTGCTTTCCCTTCTTTGCTTAGCACTGGGTTTCCATCTGAGCTCTTGATATTCGTACAAGTCGTTCTCTTATCTCCAAAGGTCTCTTTAATTTTCCTGTAGGCGGTATCTATCTTACCCCTAGTGGTTCAAATGGCTCTGAGCACTATGGGACTCAACTGCTGAGGTCATTAGTCCCCTAGAACTTAGAACTAGTTAAACCTAACTAACCTAAGGACATCACAAACATCCATGCCCGAGGCAGGATTCGAACCTGCGACCGTAGCGGTCTTGCGGTTCCAGACTGCAGCGCCTTTAACCGCACGGCCACTTCGGCCGGCTTACCCCTAGTGAGTTAGGCCTCTACATCCTTACATTTGTCCTCTAGCCATCCCTGCTTAGCCATTTTGCACTTCCTGTCGATCTCATTTTTGAGACGTTTGTATTCCTTTTTGCCTGTTTAACTTACTGCATTTTTATATTTTCTCCTTTCATCAATTAAATTCAATTTTTCTTCTGTTACCCAAGGATTTCTACTAGCCCTCGTCTTTTTACCTACTTGATCCTCTGCTGCCTTCACTACTTCATCCCTCAAAGCTACCCATTCTTCTTCTACTGTATTTATTTCCCCCATTCCTGTCAATTGCTCCCTTATGCTCTCCCTGAATCTCTGTACAACCTCTGGTTCTTTTAGTTTATCCAGGTCCCATCTCCTTAAATTCCCACCTTTTTGCAGTTTCTTCAGTTTTAATCTACAGGTCATAACCAATAGATTGTGGTCAGAGTCCACATCTGCCCCTGGAAATGTCTTACAATTTAAAACCTGGTTCCTAAATCTCTGTCTTACCATTATATAATCTATCTGGTACCTTTTAGTATCTCCAGGGTTCTTCCATGTATACAACCTTCTTTCATGATTCTTAAACCAAGTGTTAGTTATGATTATGTTGTGCTCTGTGCAAAATTCTACCAGGCGGCTTCCTCTTTCATTTCTGTCCCCCAATCCATATTCACCTACTATGTTTCCTTCTCTCCCTTTTCCTACACTCGAATTCCAGTCACCCATGACTATTAAATTTTCGTCTCCCTTCACAATCTGAATAATTTCTTTTATTTCATCATACATTTCTTCAATTTTTTCGTCATCTGCAGAGCTAGTTGGCATATAAACTTGTACTACTGTAGTAGGTGTGGGCTTCGTATCTATCTTGGCCACAATAATGCGTTCACTATGCTGTTTGTAGTAGCTTACCCGCATTCCTATTTTCCTATTCATTATTAAACCTACTCCTGCATTCCCCCTATTTGATTTTGTTTTTATAACCCTGTAGTCACCTGACCAGAAGTCTTGTTCCTCCTGCCACCGAACTTCACTAATTCCCACTATATCTAACTTCAACCTATCCATTTCCCTTTTTAAATTTTCTAACCTACCTGCCCGATTAAGGGATCTGACATTCCACGCTCCGATCCGTAGAACACCAGTTTTCTTTCTCCTGATAACGACATCGTCTTGAGTAGTCCCCGCCTGGAGATCCGAATGGGGGACTATTTTACCTCCGGAATATTTTACCCAAGAGGACGCCATCATCATGTAATCATACAGTAAAGCTGCATGCCCTCGGGAAAAATTACGGCTGTAGTTTCCCCTTGCTTTCAGCCGTTCGCAGTACCAGCACAGCAAGGCCGTTTAGGTTATTGTTACAAGGCCAGATCAGTCAATCATCCAGACTGTTGCCCCTGCAACTACTGAAAAGGCTGCTGCCCGTCTTCAGGAACCACACGTTTGTCTGGCCTCTCAACAGATACCCCTCCGTTGTGGTTGCACCTACGGTACGGCTATCTGTATCGCTGAGGCACACAAGCCTCCCCACCAACGGCAAGGTCCATGGTTCATGGGGGGGGGTTCATACAGGTATTGATGGAAAATACAAATTTGTAAACTTTGGCAGCCGATGGATGAATATATGATGCTGCAGCATAATTTCACCCTGCAGCTGGCAAGTATAGTAAACACAGGACATGCCAGTATCAGAGCATTAAGTCTTCGTGAATTTCACACTATGTAATCAAGTGGACAGTAACTATGCCTCACAGACAGGTGCACAAACAATACATGCAGATGTTAGCATTTCAGAGTGGGTATGTTGCTGGGCTCAAAGAAATTGGTGGGAGTAATTGGTGAAATGCTCAACATTTGAATAGTGGCAATGCGATTATTTGACAATTTCAGCAGGAATGGGTAAACCATAGTCAAACATAGTATCAATAAGGAAGTGGTCGAGCTAGGGAGATGACAGAAAGTGAAGACAGAACAATTCTTAGAGGCACTCAGAGCACTGGAAGCAACAATATCATCGATCTGACATACAACTGCTATTTCACTGACCACAACAACTATTAATAGATAGCGCACCGAAAAGGGGCTGAGGTCATGGTGTCCCTTGCCCCAAATGCCATTGACCTCTGTACACTAGCAAGCCCATTTGCAGCAGTGTTAGGTACATTCAGCCAGGAATTACAATGAATGGAGTAGAATAGTCTTC
This sequence comes from Schistocerca serialis cubense, assembly GCF_023864345.2. Taxonomy (NCBI): domain Eukaryota; kingdom Metazoa; phylum Arthropoda; class Insecta; order Orthoptera; family Acrididae; genus Schistocerca; species Schistocerca serialis. Next base: position 740,471,843 of record NC_064640.1, read on the forward strand.
AGGGATGAGTAACACTTTGAACTGACGCCCAAAGAGCAGCAAATACTTGTCTGGAGATAACCTGGACAGCAGTAGGATATCAACTGGACTGTCGTCCACCATATGGCCTGACAAGTGGGTATGACAGGCTGGGGTGCCACTTCATTTCATAGCAGCCACCCTTTGGTTGCTGTCTGTGGTATCCTTAAAGCACAGTAGTACATCAACTATATTGTATGCGCCATTTTGTTGCCCTTCCGTGCAAGCCATCCTGAACTTACATTCTGGTGAGATAACACCTATATGCATACAATGAGAGTTTCTATTGCTGGTCTTCATGCTTCCAAACCATACGTTGGCCAGCTAGGACGCTGGATCTCTTACAAGTATAGAATGTTTTGAGCATGATGGACAGGGCCTTCTATCCAGCTCTGGATTTCGGTGGTCTAATGCACCAGTTGGACAGAATTTGCCACAATATTCCTCAGGAGGACAGACAGTTCTGTCAATCAATGCCAAACTAAATAACTGCTTACAGAAGGGCTAAAGGTGAACCAATGAATTTTGGACTTCCTCAATTTGTGAAGCTCTGTCTCTCAAATAATTCATTCAGTTTTCCTGAAATTCTAATAATTTACTTCTCTGTAAATGCAAATCACATCTATCGATATCCATTCTATTTGGGTAATTCTTTCCTGGTGCATAATAATGGCAGAGTTATAATATTTAGTAATATTAACATAGACATTAGGTATAAGACTAAAAATATGTTGTACCTATTAGATATGTTAAGATCACTAGACTACTACTGTCTGTATGATAATCCCATCAGGCTCAATGAAAGCTTAGATAATATAATCTGCAACTTTCAACCAAGTAAAACTGTATTTAATACTACAGACCTCACGATTTCTGACCATGCTGGACGATGGCTTAGGCCCCCCTCTAAGCCACAAAACAGACAGTTCTTCACCTTAACTTGGAAGGGAAATCAGACCAAGCAATGAACATGAATTGAATCAGTTAAAAAACCATCGTAGATTCATCAACTGGGGTACAGTAGTCGATAATGTTATGTTTGCCAACGAATCAACACAGAAATTTTTAAAATTACTTGTAGAAAATCTTGTCACATGTCCCATCTATAACAAAAACCACACAAACAGAATCAGTCTAATAAACCTGAAGAACTGAGGGACTGGAACATGCCTCAGCTGAGCCAACTTAGTGAGGAAATGACTGAACACTGCGACAGATTGCAGCAGACTCTAGCTGAGAAGGAAGCTTACACAGCAACAAGAAGGATGTATAGATTAGAAATGAGAACAGTCAAAGGATACTTAATGACAACTATGTACTCAACTCGAAGTGTGAAGTAGAATGGAAAGTTATTAAAACAAAAGTAAGCTCTGAAATTAAACACAACATTTGAATCCAACCAGGCGCCTAAATGCACAATTTACCAGTCCTGGCACAAATAAAAAGTCTCGCTGAAGATGTAAATAATGCCAAATCTTTGGTCCCAGCTCTATACAGCAAGCTATTGACAATTTCTGCTGGTCTTGTGTAACTTACCGAACAGTATGTGAAGCAGTTGTCAAACTTAGCAACTCAAAAACCAAAAGCTTCTATGGGTTCTCAAACTATGTAATAAAAACATTAAGAAAGAAATTTTACAGCCACTAACTCAAATCATCAACCAAATACTTCATGACGGGATCTCTCCAGATGGCCAAAAACTACTATTTTAATACCTACTCATACCAGAGGTGATAAAGCATCCCCTAATAACTCCCATGCCATCTCACTCACACCAATAATACCAAAGATAATAGAATATTATATGTACAGACAGATGGACCAGCATTTCAATGAGAATACCATACTTAGCTGTTAACAACATGGTTTCTTTTAAGTTTAAAGAAATAACCTCTGAAACCCTTCTGAATTTGAGAAAAATGTTTGATACTGACTCCCACAGCATACACTAATCATAAAGTGCCAATACTACAGAATTGGAGAGAATGCTCTTCACATTACTGAGTCACATCAAAGCAAGGGAGAACAGTCACTAACTATACTCAAAGATCAGAATGCTGATCTGCTACAAAAGGAATCCCACATGGCTCAGTACTCTGTACTTTCTTATTAATTGTGTGTATGAATGATTCACCCTCATTTTTATCCTTTGAGTTCTTATTAGACATAGGTGATACACCTCTACTTATGCAAGTTGATGATCTGGAGGAGCAATGGACAATTGTATTATTGGTTTGAGATAAAGTATTTACAAATTATAATAAAAGAGAAGTCATTGTTTTCAGTTTTAGTGTCTCCAATAAAGATTACAAAATAATTGACCTGTTGGGTTTCTACGTAGACCAGAAACTCAGCTGGATGAGTCACATAGAAAAACTGTGCTCGAAATTATCTTGAGTGATTTACTTGTTGTACAAACTGAGAAATAATTAAGCATAAACCTATTAGTGTATGGACATTTCACATTTTTCCACTCTTGCCTTACAAAAGGAGCTCTTCTACATGGTAACTGCCCCAGCTCAAAATTGTATTCAGATAGCAAGAAAAGGCTGCCAGATGTATAGCAGCACTTACCACAACAGAATCTTGTAAAGATTACTTCAAAGATCATAGTGTAATTGTAATTCCTAGCCTCTATATGTAAATTTGCCTTCTCAATGTTAAAGATACATTATATGATTTTAACCTTAGGATGTCTGGCCTCGAACACAACACAAGAACTGGACAATCAATTGATACACTCACAGTAAGCTAGTTAAGGTTCACAATAGCCACAAATATCTAGGCCCCAGATTTTTCAGTAGACTTTCAAAAGCTGTCCATTGTCTTAGCTACAGTACATTTAAAACTGTTTTAGAAGATTGGTTTGAGAGGACAGCATGCTGCTCCATAAAAGAGTATGAGGAATCGAACTTAAGTGACTCAAAGTTCTAACTAATTACTGTCAGACAAAGTTGTAAGAAATCATTGCTTAAACGGTTATTGCGTATATAATTTTCACATACTAGGTAATGATGTTCCACTGATGTAAATATGATGAAGTTTTATGTGCCTCATTTCTCTTAGCCTTATATATAAATATTTCTACCAATAACATGTAAAATGTTTGAAGTGAACTAAACTGGATTCTGATCTCTATTCGCTAATGGTTCTCTCCTTATTCATATTATGTGGCACAATTTTTTAATTAATGGATGGGTAGAGCCATAAAAAGATCGGTTTCCCCAATGCTGTATGTAGATTAATGGATTAATTTGTTTTTTTACCAGTCACACACAAAAAATAGGTGTAAGGCAAGACAAGTAGAGTCACAAAATTTGTGACTGTTCAAAGATCACAAGATATTTCTGAGAAGAGTGGTCAGTCAGCTTTCGGGCACCTCAAGGGTCATTAATGGAAATTATTCTTCTCCTGAGCCATATCAGTGACTTGAACGTCCATACTGATTTACATAAAACAATATTATTAACAAAAGAAGTACAAAATGCAGATACCCTACATGTAGTTAGCTCTTTCATAAGTCAGCTCAGTAAATTGTCAACAATATATCAATTCACTACAAACCCTGAGAAAACAATATTAATAAATTTCCATAATAGTCAAAGCAGTATTCTGCATTAACCTGCCATCGTCAACAGTCAACCCATTGTAAATAAAGAAGCAATAAGGGTCTTGGTAATTAGATAGAATGTGACCATAAAGGGATAGGCACATTAAATACATCAGTTCCAATATGTGAACAGACTGGTAAATTTTAATGTGTCTAAAGGGATCTAGGAACAAACAAATACTAATGTGTGCTTATCTGTATCTGGTTTGTAATTGGGTGATTTACCTAATTTTGGGGTACTGAATACACTGGTAGAATCAGTTTTTCTCTATGATGTCACATTTCCTAGATACACAGCAGAATAAAAAATGGTAATAGCAAAAATTGACACAATTAAGTCAAACAAAAATACACATTCAGAACCTTTTAAATCAACACTATTTGGTATGTATATATGGGCATGATGCCAATAAAAGGTCCAAATTAGTTCAGCACATATTTGCACCTTTAATCGTCTTTGGTTTTTTGAAAAATTCGATGCCAGAGCTTTCGTTTTGTTTGTTGTTTCGTCACTCTCCCTAACAAGACCTCAGCAGTAGTCACCCATTATCAAAGGGCTCCAATGGCCTTGGTGATGGTATTCTATGGTAAGAATGTCTTGGTGAAAGTGTTCTCCAGGCTCATTGCTTACGGCTCCCAAATTTTCCAGGAAGAAATCGAGGTGGGAATGTAAAAAGTGAATTGTAAGCAACATTCTTATAATTTTCTAACAGTTCTTTCATAATGGTAACATAGTTTTGTCTTTTCTGTTACCCAAAAAGCCCTTCAAAATTGCTTTAAAGAAGACCAAGCACCTAATTGGATATCTGTGAGTTTGCTATCAAAGCTTGGATTTTTCAGAAATTTTCTTATTTGTGGTCAAACAAATATACCCTCTGTCAGCTTTACCTCGCTTACTTTGGGAAACTTTTCTTTTAAGGTATTGAAGGCCTCGCCTTCTTTATTCAGAGCTTTGACAAAGTTCTTGATAAGGCTCAATTTGGTATAAAGGGGAGACAAAATGATTTTACTCCCTCCCAGGGGACACTGCCTTATAGTAGGCACCTTCAGTGCCGGGTGGGAGGGTTTGTGAGCTTCGGTGAAGTCGAGAGCTATGCCGGCGGTAGCATAGCTACTGGCAGGGTCTCCCAAGCCGGACTAGTCTCGACAGAGGAGCTAGACAAAGTGTGTCCCACAACATAGGGCAGGGAGGGCTCAAGAGGTGTAGTGAAGCCAGCTTCCCTAGAGGAGTAAACATCATAGAAATCCTGGTCCTCCAGGTTGGGGGTTGGGCATGGGGCTAATAACCCCATACTGTTAAAAAAAGAATATTATGGAAATTCAACAGAAGCCACGGAAACTGGATGGAAAGCATGTATCACGACCCCGATAAAGGAAACGGATAAAGGATCTAACTGTAGCATCGTGGAATGTGAGGACAATGCTTCAACTTGGAAAAATGAAAGAAATAGCCAATGAAATTTTAAAATTCAAATATGATATTGTAGGGCTACAGGAAATAAGATGGCAGGGGAATGGGCAGATAGATAAACCTGATTACTCATTGGTATATAGTGGACCAGAAGAAAGAACAGGCCAACTTGGAACAGGGTTTATAATAACCAGAGAAGTTAGGAAAAGCCTTCTAGAATTTGAACCGATAAATGAAAGGATGTGCAGACTCAGACTAAAGGTAAATTTAGGAATATATCAATAGTTAATGCACATGCACCAACAGAGGAAAAAGAGGATATAATTAAAGAACAGTTCTATGAAGACTTGGAAAAAGTATGCTGTGCAGTACCTAAATATGACCTGATGCTAGTAATAGGAGATTTTAATGCAAAAATAGGGAGGAATGAACATCCGTATGGAGTTCCTGGAAAATATTCACTACATGAAGAAAACAATGAGAATGGAGACTTACTATGCCAATTCGCAGCAAGGAATAATATGATTATTAAAAGTACCTGCTTTCCACATAAAAGGATCCATCTGGGTACTTGGAAGTGTGCAGCCAATGGAGTAGTCAATCAGACTGACCATATTTTAGTGATTGCACTCCACTACACGTCAGTTATGAATGTACGGAGCTGCAGAGGACCAAACTGTGATTCAGACCACTTTTTGATAAAATCAGTCTTGAGAGAGAAACTGTCACTAACAAAGGGCAACAGAATGGGAAAGATGATGAAATGGAATACAGACAAACTGAACATTCCTGATGAAGTAAAAAAATACCAAACAACACTAAGCAGAAAGTTGAGCAATGAAGAGACCACAGTAGGAGCAGATGAAAGGTGGAACCGGTTTGAAAAAGCCATTAAGGATGCTGCAGAGGAAATAATGAACAGAAGAACCCAGGAGTGGTTTGATGAAGTTTGCAGGTCAGCAATAGAGGAAAAGAACATGGCAAGAACAAAAGTGCTACAGAGAGAAACCAGAAATAATGTGGAACAATATAGAGAATTAAGGAGAAGAGCTAACAGACTCTGCAAGAGAAAGAAAAGAGAGTGGAATAAGAAGAAATTTCAAGAACTTGAAGAACTAAAGGAACAGAGTGATATAAGAAAGTTCTATCATGCCATAGGCAAAATGAAGAATAGATTCCAACCAAAAACAACGGCCTGTTCCAGTAAAGATGGGAAAATGATAAGGGAGGAAGAACAGATAGTGGGAAGATGGGCAGAGTATTTCAAAGATACACTAAGCACCAGCCTAGAAGATGAAGAGACAGCTGCACAGGAGGGAAGAGTGGAGCTGGAAGTAGACAATGAAACCAATGAGGCAAGAAAGCCAACACTACAAGAGATCTCCCAGGCTGTGCAGAAGTCAAAAAACAACCGAGCCCCTGGGGAAGACAGTATATTTGCTGAATTAATAAAAACTGGTGGTGAGGCTGTAATAAAGGAACTGCACACATTAATATCAGATATATGGGAAACAGAAACTATGCCAGATGATTGGAAAATTGGAATAATAGTCCCCATTTATAAGAAAGGGGACAGAACAGCATGTGAAAACTATAGAGGTGTAACACTCCTAAGTACAGCTTATAAGATCTTCACAAGTATATTAAACGAAAGGATACAGAAGTGTGCAGAAGGCATACTAGGGGAATATCAGTGTGGCTTTCGACCAGGCAGAGGAACAACTGATCAAATATTTGTGATGAAGCAAATGATGGAAAAGTTCTATGAATATGATATAGATCTGCATTTCTTATTCATCGATTTCAAACAAGCCTTTGACAGCATAAATCGGCAAGAACTATACAGAGTACTGAAAGAAGTTGGTATATGTGCTAAATTAATAAGACTAATCAGAATGACAATGACAGAGACAAGAGCAAAAGTAAAGGTCCTTAGCAGAACAAGTGATAGCTTTGACTTTAATAAAGGTGTGAAGCAAGGGGATAGTCTCTCCACTGTCCTATTCAACATAGCCCTGCACAATGCAGTAAATAAAATCAACAAAAGAGGCACCATATTTATGAAAACTAGCGAGATATGTGCATACGCTGAGGATATTGCTATAGTAGGAAGAAATACCAATACACTCCTAGAAACATACTGGGCAATGGAAACAGAAGCCTTGAAAATTGGCCTCATAGTAAATGAAAACAAAACAAAATATATGGTAATATCACAATCTGAGGCCAGAAGAACCCCTAAAAACCTAAACATCAATGGGTAATGCTTCAATGGAGTGTCCTCTTTTAACTACTTGGGAGCCCCAATAACAAATGATAACAGTATTGGAAAGACTATAAGGGAAAGAATACAAGCAGGAAACAGAGCTTACTTTGCAAATATGCAGCTTTTCAAAAATAGCCTTGTTACAAGAAAAACTAAACTGCTAATATATAACTCCCTAGTCCGCCCAGTTATCACATACGGCTCAGAGGTATGGACATAGACAGAACACGATAAAAATGCTCTAAGAAGCATTGAGCACAAAATACTATGCAAAATCTATGGGCCAATAAGGGAGGAAGAAGGCTGGAGAATACACTACAATGCCGAATTACAAGAGTTAATAGAAGGCAGGGACATAGTAAAATTTGTGAAATCACAGCGAATACGATGGCTAGGACACTTGGAGAGAATGGCAGAGAATAGAACTCCTAAGAAAATGATGAAAGGTATGATCCATTCAGTTAGGCGAAAAGGGAGACCTAGAAGAAGATGGATCGATGAGGTAATAATGGATATCAGCAATATGGGAGTCCTGGGGTGGAAAAGAGCAGCAAATAACCGAGAAGTGTGGAGGAAGATTGTTGAAGTAGTCAAGGCTGACCAAGGGCTGTAGAGCTACTGAAGAGGAAGAAGATGAAGAAATGATTTTATCAGGCTCAACCAATGGGGTATTGTTCACATTTACGTTTCCAGGAACATATGACTTCCTTAGGCCATTCCTGGACTGTATAGGGGTTCATGGTGTCATGGCTGTCCCAAAGGCACAAAAAGCAGCAGTATTTCGTGAATCCAGCCTGTAAACCTATAAGGAGTGCAACAACTTTTAAATCACAGCAAAGCTGCCATTCATGATCCTCAAATTTGATTGCCTCTAGCAGCAAAGCTGTGGTTTCACAAGTTTCGTTCATGTCTACTGCGTGAGCCAAAGGTACCATAATGTGGGGTGAAGTGATACAGCGGGGTGAATTGAGACAAAATGCAACGTTTGCTATAACATGTATCTGTAATAGCAACTCAAAGTAAATGTTGGCTACAATGACGTTTCTCTGACCATTTAGGTCTGTTCTAATGCCTGTGACCATCAACTGTTTTTTCCTGGCAATTTTTCTGGTCAGTTGAATTGTTTACTTTGACAGGTTATGTTGCGCTTTTTTTAAGATACTGGAAACTTTTACTCAACTAACACATATCATACATTTCAATAAAGCTGAACTTCTTGTAAAAGGTGTGGATGCTAATCCTGTTGGTATTGAAGAAATCCTGGATGAATCTGTAAAAAGTCTGCTTCAGGAGCTACAATATGGGAAAGAAAAACCGAGACCAAGAACCAGGTGGACAGAAAGCTCCACATTGAACCAGAAAGAAGTGTCAAGAACGTTAGAAAAGATGAACCAGAATCAGAAGAAGAAATGGAGACGTCTCATGACAGCAATGACGAAGATGAGTAATACTATATTGCTGCCCCAGAAGAAAGTGAGAAAGGAACTGTGAAGTAGTTGAGCCAACCACAGAAGTTGATTGCATGACACTCACTGTAGGAAACTTTTTGCCTGTAAAACTAAAAGACCAAATAACAAAAATAGATAAGTTAAATTGTTCGCAAGTCTCAGGTGTGTCAGAAACCAGCAGTGGTAATAACAGGGTTATAGAAGTAACTTTTCTAAAACAGTATAGCTGCTATAGAGACACTTATGTATGGCCAGAAATCAAGGATTCAAGTATTGTATACCATCATGAAGTTATTTCATGTATTCCAAAGCCAGCGACTCTTGACTATGGTTGCCTTCAATTTCCAAAAAATGTTTTCTAATTTCTTTGTGAATAAATAGTTTTTTAAAAACATGCTATGTGTTTCAGTTGACCCCAGCACTGTTAGAACATGATACAGCAGCCATTTATTATGTTGTATCACTTCGCCCCTTTACCTGAGGTGAAGTGAGACAAGGTTTTTTTTTAAAAAAATAGGTAAAGAAAATATGAAAATTAGAAAGAATTACATGGACAGATACTCCAAACATAGATCTAACCAGCCACTGGTATAAATAGATTTTTTTTAAAAAAATTATGTGTGTTAATATGTTCTTAATTTGCGAACTGTATCACTTCACCCCATTTTACAGTACCGTTGGAAATGCACTGTCATAATGCAGTAGTACTGCTTTCAAACTGTTTTTACTGAAGTCAACAAGTAGTCACCAATCATGTGGATTATGTTGTAGGCCTACACCTAGCTGCATCATCACACCATTGACATGTCTACATACACACACGTAATTCTGCATATCGAAATATTGAGCAAAGGAAGCACCTCTTAATCTGCAACAGGAAATTGTGGTCCCCGAAACTAGAAGATTGCGTTGAGTTCAGCTTGCTGTTTCAAAAGTTTTAGATCGCGAACCAAATGGTTCAGTTCCTTTTGATTAAAGAGCTGAGGAGAGGAGTAATGATATTGAGGGCAGTACTCTTCTATATATTCAATACTTTCTGATTCACTTGACATGGTGTCTGGTTCAGTGGCTTTCCAGTTGCAGACAGGAGCAGGCAACCCCTCATCATAGGGCACAGATAAATGAACTGAAGATAGGTTTGGATTCTTTATTTTATGTCTAGTTTTGCTTGAATGCCCCAAAATATTTGTAAGATAGAAGTAACAGTCTGAATAATGGTCATTAGACACACACCACACCATTGGAACAGTGAATGGCATAGCTCGGCGTTTTCCTTTCAACCACTCAGTTAAGATTGTAGTACAGGTTATGCAGGCAATATGAGGTGCAAAATTTTTATCTTATTACCAACAGGACATTCAAAATATATTTTATAAGCCCTCTTAACTAAATCAGTGATTGGTTTGCTTTGGGTTTTGGAGTGAATTTCCCACACACATAACAAAAGTTGTTGGGGAGGTTTGGACACCAATGAGATTCACTAGTTGCCATTTTTCTTGGTGCAAGTTTCTAACACAGGAAGTTTGCACTATCTTTCACAGGAAACAGTCTCTGAGGATCTCTGCCACACCACTGGATGACCATACTAACCATATACTGACGATTTGTAGATCTTCTAGCTCTCCTGCGCATATCAAAAACGAACAATTAAACATCAAAACAGAAGAGGGGCAAAAAGCGAAGTACTGAATACAAAAAATGAAGAAGCTTTAAAAACTCAAAAACGGTACATACTAGAACATTTTGAAAAGTATATTTGGATTCAACACACTAAAATATATACTAGTAGATGTATCACATCGCAGATGTAAAATGGCTGTTGGCTAGTGTTGTTATTGGAAACAGAGATAGACAGCTGTATAAACCATTGTTTAAAACACTGCAAGCGCTGTTGTTACAATGCATGATTGTTGCAGACAAAGTAACGAATATTTAAAAATTTAACTGGCACAGATAGTTGCATGAGACATAATTGTGACTTACACATTAACAATTCAGGATTTAAAGGAGATAGGCTCGTAATCTCAACTAATATATGTTTATGCTAGAATGGTGCAAGCAATATGGGAATAAAACTGTACTACATGTTGCCCAATGATTTGAGACATTCACACATCAAAAAAAGTTTTGCATCATCCCGGTTCCCAGAACACTTGAAGATAGACGTTGACTGTAGATATTGTATCACAGACGCAGTCCCTTTGACTGTACAGAGAAGTCACAAAACATCCTGAAAGATGTAAACAAATATGCTTGAGCAGCACCTGTCAGCCGGAGGGGGTTCGACAGCTGATCAGTTCCAGTCATTCCATCAGGGAGGAGGTACACAGCTCATGTTATCTGAAGTTCAACAATGTCTAGATGGTCAACACCGCAGTTCGATCACTTCTGCATTGTTACTTTGTGCCAGGAAGGGCTCTCAACAAGGGAAGTGTCCAGGTGTCTCGGAGTGAACCAAAGTGATGTTGTTCGGACATAGAGGAGATACAGAGAGACAGGAACTCTCGATGACATGACTCGTTCAGGCTGTCCAAAGGCTACCACTGCAGTGAATGACCACTACCTACAGACTATGGCTCACAGGCATCCTAACAGCAATTCCACCACGTTGAATAATGCTTTCCATGCAGCCACAACAAGTTGTGTTATGACTCAAACTGTACGCAATAGGCTGCATGATGCGCAACTTCATTCCTGACGTCCATGGCAATGTCCATCTTTTCAACCACGGCACCATGCAGTGCAGTACAGATGGGATCAACAACATGCCGGAGGGACCTCTCAGGACTGTCATCACGTTCTCTTCACCAATGAGTGTTGCGTATGCCTTTAACCAATCGTCGAAGACATGTCTGAACCACACAAAACGCCTTAGACACAGTGTCCAGCGAGTGCACCAAGGTGGAGGTTTCCTGCTCTTTTGGGGTGGCATTATGTGGGGCTGTCGTACACTGCTAGTGGTCATAGAAGGCGCCATAATGGCTGTACGATATGTGAATGCCGACCTCCAAGTGACAGTGCAACCTTATTGGCAGTACATTGGCAAGGCGTTCATCTTCGTGGACGACAATTTATGTCCCCATCATGCACATCTTGTGAGTGACTTCCTTCATGATAACGACATCGCTCGACTAGAGTGGCCAGCATGTTCTCCAAACATGAAGCCTAACGAACATGCCTGGGATAGATCAAAAAGGGCTGTTTATGGATGACGTTACCCACCAACCACTCTGAGGGATCTACGGCGAATCGCCGTTGAGGAGTGGGACAATCTGGACCAAAATTGCCATGATGGACTTGTGGATAGTATGCTATGACGAATACTGGAATGCATCAGTGCAAGAGGTTGTGCTACGGGGTATTAGAGGTACCGGTACGTACAGCAATCTGGACCACCAGCTCTGAAGGTCTTGCTGTATGGTGGTACAACATGCAATGTGTGGTTTTCATGAGCAATAAAAAGGGCGGAAATGATTTTTATGTTGATCTCCATTCCAATTTTCTGTACAGGTTCTGGAACTCTCGGAACTGAGGTGATGCAAAACTTTTTTTGATGTGAGTATATTAAATGTAACTGTATTTAAAAAATCTAGTAAGTGAATGCTGGAGCTTTAATATAGGTACATATGAACACTATTATTTTTCATTGCAAACACTAAATTCTTATAAACTCCAGTATTGCCTGGTACATCATACTGCATATGTTTGAATAGGCTAATGAAATACACTACCTGACAAAAAAGGTGAAGATCTCAGAAGAGGAGGATGGTATGAAATGCAGCGTAATGGGTTCAGAGGTTATGAGGTGTTACTGCAATGATTACAAAACTGAGTCACATTTACAAAGAACTTGGTAGTATGTGCTCATCTAACAATATGAAGTTGCAGCCCCTCTAACCCAGATAGAATCATTTGTAAACTGTTGTATCGTCTACTGAGACAAGAGGTCCAACAGCTGTTGTATCTGGTCGTTGATATACTGGCACTGGAACAGAGCTGATGTCTGCGCCGGTCCCACACCTGTTCCATTGGGGAAAGACATGGGGTTCTTGTTGGCCACAGGAGTATCTCAACACAACACGCACAGTTCATAAAGACTCCTGCCTGGTAAGGGCAAGCATCGTCATGTTGAAAACTGGTGCTGCAATATTTGTAACTTCAGAGGTAACAGGGTTTTTGTGACACACCATTGTACTGTCAGAGATACTTCTATCACTACCAGCTATCACTAGAAGCCATACCCAGTGGCTCCCTACACCATGATGTCAGGAGCAACAACAACGTGTCTCTCTGTAACATTGGAAGAATGGAACAATACCATTGTATCTCTCTCAAACAGTGGAACAATGGGACCTCTCCCTGTCACCACCATATTCACCAAATATGACCAACTATCATATTGCAGAACTGCAATTCATCACTCAACAAAAAAATGGCTCTGAGCACTATGGGACTTAACTTCTAAGGTCATCAGTCCCCTAGAACTTAGAACTACTTAAACCTAACTAACCTAAGGACATCACAAACATCCATGCCCAAGGCAGGATTCGAACCTGCGACCGTAGCAGTCGCGCGGTTCCAGACTGAGCGCCTAGAACTGCTAGACCACCGTGGCCGGCTCATCACTCAACATAATACAGCACCAGTCATTAGCAGGCAATGTACCATGCTCACAGTACCACTTCAAAAACATGTGTTTATGCTGTAGTATCAATGGCAGCTTACGAATGCGATGGTACATCCATAGTTTACCTGCTTCTACTCTTTGACAAAAAGTATGGTATGACGTATAATGTATAGTGTTACATGGAGTCAATTACTTTTTCTCAGATGACAGGTGCATATGTGAAGGGGTTACGATTGACTGGAATCTTGATGATGAGTATGCCTCCACTCACATTCCGGTGCAGTACAAAATGAGGCCACTGTCATTCCCAGATGTCACATAATTCTGGATACTCAATGAGACGATCAGCTACCTTAATAGAGACACACAATAAGACCACTTTCAAACTCTGTCTGGAGCTGATAAATCTGTCTCACACGAATGCATATCTTTCACGGTAATCACTCAGCACCTGATACCATTAACATCCTTTATTTATCCTATCAGGCCAGGTAACAAACTAAACATGAACAAAACTAATGCACTCTGGTGGCTGTTCTACCTGTCAGAAAGAATTACAACTCTAATCATTTAACCATCAACCAATGGCATGTACATGCCTGCAGTTGCATTGACATCTAATCATGTCCTATGGGGAGCTTCAGTTTTTTCCCTTGGCCACTGTAAATAAATAGGATAATGGGAAGCATATGTAACCCATCTTATTGCTAATTAATGACTCTTGTTACTACTATCATTTGCGTCTTCAGCTGTTATACTTAAAAATTCTGGTACACATGCTTAGACAACATCTAGGCCAGATTTAATTCAAATTTTTGGCACATAATTAATCATAAAAGTAACGCAGATCACACATAATAAAGTAACTCATTTGCTCCACATTGCGCTTAATTACTTTCATATGTTTTCTCTTATAAGCACTCACAAAATTGTGATACCTTTCATTACATGGAAAGTTTTCCTAGACCGAGGATTACTCTAGATGTTAGTGCATAGAAATACTTGTTGCGAATTATGAACCAATAACTTTGTACACAGTTTACAATACATTTGAACATTTTACAAAATTGTCAATGATATAGAAATGCATAAGATGAACACAGATCATAATTCTCGACTAATTTAATCTCTCTATCTATCTCTCGCTTTCACTCTCTCTCTCTCACAAACACGCACACACAAACACAGTACCTACAATTCCACTTTATTAACACGACTTCACGCACACCACTTACTTTAATGTAGTACATCCACCATCCTTCTTCCTTTTCATAGTTACTTTCAGCATGCAATGTATTTTCAAGATAATTAGGGAAAACATGACGAGAGTAGAATGACCAGAATCACCTATTATAAAAAACTGTAACATTTGGACAATATACACATGTGAATGAATGCACACTGCAGTATCTGAGGATGTTCTCATTTCAAAAATGCCACTTTAAAATTTCAATTTTATGCATATTGTATTACATTATGTAGATAGGTTCTGATTAAGTAAGCCTTAAGTTATTTCTAGATATTTATATTTTTCCTGTCCTTCTTATTCTGTGTGGTACACCTTAATACAGAATGTTCCCAACATTTATGGAACCATTTGCAATGAACTGAACGTGAATCAACTCAAGATGGTAAGCATCCCAACATCTGGATTCTGTATATAGCCCTAATAATGTTTACCATAGCTGTACAGTTATTCTTCAAGTAGATGATTATTTCAATTTGTGTATGGTGAAGACACAACTCCAGCATTTGAACGTTCCACCCCAGTTATCCATCATGACGTGGACTCCAAGAAATTAATAATTGTAATTTTCTTTCTGTCTCAGTAATATTTTACGTTCAGTACCTAGTCTTTGCAGGCCCATGCACTTGCCACTATATGTGTACTGCATTGACAGATCAAAGTTCAAGGGCAGTACAGAGCCCATCCCCGTTATTCCCCATTCGACCTGAAATATGAGGTATGCTGAAAACTTAAGCCTAAGAATTTTTTATGTGAAAACTTTTAAATAAAAGAAACGTTATTAACATTATCCATCTTTATTCTTCATATCTGTATATTTGGAGCCATCTGATACCAGAGGGCTCCTAATTGTAGCGTGCAACATGGTGGAGTGTAAAGTAAGTTTCGCTGCGTGAGAAACAGTGTACTGTAATCGAGTTTCTAATTTCAAGAGCTTGCCCATACACAGTGCATCTTCTCCTTTAGCATAACAATGCCAGATCACACATGAGTGCTGCAACATCTGAAATGATCTGATGCATGGGTTCACTGTCATCGATCATCCTCCACACAGTCTCATCTTCGGCCGGTCGCGGTGGCCAAGCGGTTCTAGGTGCTGCAGTCCAGAACCAAGTGACTACTATGGTCGCAGGTTCGAATCCTGCCTCGGGCATGGATGTGTGTGATGTCCTTACGTTAGTTAGGTTTAAGTAGTTCTAAGTTCTAGCGGACTGATGACCTCAGATGTTAAGTCCCATAGTGCTCAGAGCAATTTGAACCTATTGAAGTCTCATTTTGTCCCCATCTGATTTTCATCTGTTATTAAAACTTAAAGCCATTTTAAAGGTGTAATGATGTAGTGCAAAAACAGATACACCAGCGGCTCCATCATCAAAGTCAAACATTCTACAGTGACAGTGATATAGGTGTCTAGTCCCAGATTCCTACAGTCACCAGCAGAAAGCCGGGCATGATGCACTGGTGAAGACCTAGCTATGCTTCAAAGCACCAAGAAAACATCATTAAAAATTGTTACAAGAATAACAATGGTCCCATTACCAAGCTCAGGGGCGCCCCATAATTAACTCTTTCATATTCAGAATGACATACATTATGATCTTGAGAAATTTTCACTCTTTGCTTTCTATTAGTTAAATACTTGAACCACTGATTGGAAGTATCATGGACACCATAATTATATAGTTATGACAGTTGTAGATTATGATTTATAAGATCAAACACTTTGCAAACGTCGAAAATCAATCCACAGACCAGTTTCTTCTCCACTATAGCTTTCTAAACCAGTTTTAGGAAATTGAAGAGAGCTGTTTCTGTAGATTTCCCTTTTCTGAACCATTCTGTTCCTTTACCAGAATTTTATATTTGTTTAGGAAGTCTAGCAATCTGTCATACATTATTCTTTCAATTATTTTCGAAAATGTGGATTATAGTGATGGTGGTCTGAAATTTTTAATGTCAAACTTGTCACCACTTTTATAAACTGTTATTACTGTTGACTACTGAAGTTTACTTGGAAACACACCAATTTCAAAGGAGTTATTGATTATTTACACAAGTTGAGAGACAGCATTATCGGCACTATGTTTAATAATTTCGTCAGTGGTACAAACAAATGTGCAGGTCATTTTACTCTTTAATTTACTGATAGCCCTTTGTACTACTTCGAGTATTATGGGATATAGGAACATTATCTTTTTATTTATTGGAGTTATTACCTTTGTCTTTGGATTATATATACTTGTGGTGATGGTTTTCCTATCATTACCTATTAGAATTGGTTGATCAAGAACTTCATTTATTTGCTTTATGTTGATTTTAATACTTGTATTTTCATATTTCCCTGTATGATTATTCATAACTTTCCACACAGATTTCATTTTGATGTTTCCTTTTCTGATATAGGAATCATTGTGCTCCTTTTTTTGCAGCAACTATAGCTTTCCTGTGCTTTTTTCTATAATACTTTACATAAGGTTTTAAGATATTATTTTGCTTAGCATGCTATATAGCGTTCTATGATTTTCTGATGACTCTTTAATGTCACTTGTTAACCATGAATTTGAGTTTTTGTTTATTTTTGTTTTTCTCAGAAAAATTGAAATATCATAACAGTATTTATAATTTGACAGGAACTTGATGAAATTTATGTGTACAGAAGTATTGGTTTCGATGTTCCATTTCACATTTTTTAACATAAGATTAAAGACCCTAATGCTGTTGTCATTAATTACTTTTCTCTCAATATATCTCTTTCCTCATAAGATTCATTTACAGTCAATTTAATTACTTGATGGTTAGAGAAGCCTATATCCAATACCTGAGATTTAGAACTACATTTTGATTTATCAATGACTATTTGATCTGTAGTACTTCCACTTCTGCTGTCATATCTGGTGATATCTTCTACACATATGTCCATATTGTATGTTTTTAGTAGATTGACCAGTTTCTGCCCTTTTCTTAGAGTTGTGCTTCAAATTAACATTGAAATCCCCAAGCATAATTATGTATTTTGACTGACTACTGAGAGAGTTCAGAAAATTTTCCACATTTTCAGGAGAACAATTCAGAATTTCCTATATTCATATGCTATTATAATTTTTCTTTCTGTTAATTCACATAAACAATACTCAAAATCCTTTACAATACAGCATATATTTTTATACCTGATTTCCTTTGATACTCATATACATGCTCCACTCCCTCTGTGTGTTTCCCTGCAAAAGGTGCTGATCAACTGGATGTGTCATTGAAAAGGACCTCTAGCTCATATAACTTACTGGTTACGCCCTGTACATTTTGAAATAGGAGAGTTAATGAATTATTCAGTTCTATGAGAGGCACATTTCTTGCCTGGTTAACTCTTTGAAGAGCAGACGCTAGTCTTCTTTTCATTTCTGTCTTCATTTTCACCTCCTGGGGGCCCTGGAATTCCTCTTGGTTGTATTCTTCAGCAGTGAATTTGGGCCATAAGAAAATCATTCACATATTGTTTGGATGCTATACTCTGCCTGGTTTCTTGTTGCAATCTGCTGTTTTTATATTCTGTCCACTCTGGTACAGGTTCCTCCGCAGTCTTTTTACATGGTGATATTGTCTTTTGAGCTGCTTTCTTGTCATTTGTTCATTCCATAGGATGCATATTTACTGTTAACTGATTTCGTAATCCTACCAATTGTTACACCCAGGTATTTGTACAAGATGACTAGTACTAAGTGTGTTTCACTGATATTGTAGCCATTGTATACTATGTCTTTTTTCATTTTGTGAGGAGCATTATTTTACTTTTCAGTGCATTTAAAGCAAAATGCTTATCTTTGCACCACCTTAAAATTTTATAAAGATTTGACTGAATGTTCTTGTACCTTTTTTTCAGAGAATACTTCATACAGAAAACTGCATCACTTGGGGTAAGTCTGAGGTCCTGGTTTGATATTGTCTGCCATATCATTAACATATAACATGAACAATAAATGTTCCAGCACACTTTTATGGGCACATCTCAAGTTCTTTGATCTCTGTTGATTACTATTCATCTAAGGTAACATAGGGGAGAGTGGGGCACATTGAACCATAAAAAATATTTCTCTGTGTTACTCATCCAATAATTTTACTACAGAGTGGTGATTTACAGATGTTACAGTTTAATCATTCAAGTATCAAATGGCCTTATATGATTGCATTGTCATTAATTGTTTTTTAGCTGCAGGCCTTTGAAGAAAATTTGGTAAATGGTTCATTGTGCCCCACATTTGGGGTACAATGAACCACTTTAAACAGGTTCATTGAAAGAACCTATTTAGCATACAAAGCAAGTGTAAATATACTTTAAACATAATGCGTACATACATTCCACGTGTGAATCATATAATTAAATCTGTAGGCACACAATCATGTTACTTATTTTGGAATTACCGAACTTCAGTGGACTCAAAGCTGATTCCAAATTTGAAATATGATTTTTGTCTCTTTGTCACATCATCAGTAGCAAGTCGTGGGAGCACATAACGTATGTTGCTATCTGGAACAAAAGCTTCATTCTTTACCTAATTCTTTCTCCTGCTCCACAGAAAATCCCTTACGATTGTCATAGTTTGGTGTCAATCTTTCTCTGGAGCCACATTTAATGTCTTGAACATATCAATGTACAGTTGTGTAAGGTATTAAATGAGATTTAGCTGCTTGGCGAACTGCTATGCCCTTATTAAGAACATCCTGTACAGCTTCCTGCATAACGTAATGGTCAGTTTTACCTCTGTCCGTCTTTCTGCAGTATGAAAGAACCATCTTCAAACCTGATAATACAAAACAGGACTGCTGATCGTCTGTGATTTAAAAGCCTTAAATTCCTACACATATGTTTTACCCATGCTAAGGAAACAAAGTACAGAGTGCTTGTATTGGACAATTAAAAGATTCCTGGGGCACAATGCACCATGGCCCATTGTGCCCCGGGAGAGCTTGGTTCAGTGTGACCCTACAGTCCATATTTCAAACAAAGCTCATGTGACGTTATGTATGAACATTGTTAATATTTGAAGATCTTTATCATTAAAATATAGTATTGATATTGTTACAATGACATACTTTCTCTAAAATTTGGTGACCAAGGACTGAACAAAATTCAAACTATCTATGTCCCCAAAAATTACTTCACTGTTGCGAAACTAACATATCACCAGTACAACACTAATGGCGGGAACTAGATGCTGCCGAAAACAAGTGGCACTTGGTAGAGCAGTACTGACACACACGCACAGAGGAATATATAATTTACCACCTTATACTGAAATTATGCTACCTGATTCATTGTGCCCCGTGGTTCAGAGTGCCCCACTCTCCCCTACTATTTCCTGTCTACCAAGTTATCTTCAACTGTGTCAAAAATTTTGTTTGATACTCAATATATTCATAATTAGTAAACCGTGGTATGGTACTAGGTGAAATGCTTCTCAGAAGTCTATAAATTCTGCAGTCATCTGATTTCCTTGATCCATGGCTATCAGGATGTCACATGAGAAAAGCACAAGTAGGTTTTGCATGAACAATGTTCTTGGAATTCGTGCTGGTTGACATGCGGGAGGTCATTTTGTTTCAGGTAACTTGCAACGATTGAGCTCAGGACATGTTCAAGGATTCTAAAATAGATGGGCTGTCAATGAGACCGAATGACAATTTTCTGGATCATTTCTGTTATCCTTCAGGTACACAGGTGTGACCTGTGCTCTTTTGTAATCATAGGGATAGTTTGTTGTTAATAGATGTATGATATATTATAGTGAAAATGGGAGCTAATTCAGCTGTAAACTCCGTATGCAATCTGACAGAGATCCCACTGCATCCTGCATCCTTGTTTGATAGCTCCCATCTTTCCACTGGTGTGGATTTTGGTTTAATACCTTCAGTTTCGATTCTTTGGTCATCCATAAGTTTGCGAACACTAACATTGGCCTCAATGACAATCTTTACATGTAACCAGAGTTTCTTTGGGTTTTGGTAGATGTTAATGGCCTAATTCACTGCCGTCTTGACAGCCAAATACATTTCATTCTTCATCCCTCTACCGAAGGCGTATAGGACTGGCTATGCCTGGAATATTTTTTATTATGCATTTGCTTTCAGAGTAATACAAGCTTCAAAATCATTGGTCTTGCCAAATGAGTCTTGAAAGAGACCCCGAAATTCATTGCCCAGTTCAGATAAAATGTTGTTAGGTATTAATGTGTTGACTGACAAAACATTTTCCTGTATTTGCATGCCAGACAAATCTAAGGTATTGAGGGAGTGATAAGTCGATAGTCGACAAGACACTGAGAGATTCTCTCTACGAACGGGGTTCTTTGGAGGACACGATGAGTGTTCGTTTTCCTGCATTAACGTATGTATCAAGTGTGTTTGTGCGGGACAATAAACGTGGTCGTTCACAGTATAAATTCCACACAAGTGTTTTCCTTTATGTAGTGAAATTACCCCTACATAAGTGGTGACCCCGTAACTAAGCAGTGTGACAGTAGGCAAGTTTCTTGAGATATTTTCTGCGGCGTGTTGTATCGACATGTCGTCTGCACAGAACCTCTTCCGCGACATCGACGGCGTCATCTAAAACATCAAAAAGGAGCTCGACACGATGCAGCAAAACTCTCAGTTCACAGTGCCACTGACGCCTACATCTCAAACCGACTTCGCCCACGACGTTACGTTTCCAACCGCGCCGCGTTTGCCGGCGGGTCCCGTGCCACCGCCACAGGACATTGCCTCGCACAACCAGCACGCAGGACACGCCGATATCAGATCCAAAGTGCTCCCGTTTTCATCACCCGCGTCGGTACCGTTCCCACGAGTATCGGACTTACCGTTCGCCAGTGATTGTGGGCCACCCTCGTCGCGGTTACAAATTCGACCCCCACCTTTCGTTCCCGAGCGTCCGGAAATTTCGTTCACCATTATGGTGAACATTTTCGTGCAGCAACAAATAGTAAACGATTTCGAACAGTTCACGCTAGTCATATGCAACCTGGACCAACATGCGTCGTCAGTGGTATCGGATATAATTATGCAACCCCCACCACAACAAGCCTACGCCACTCTCAAGACGGCTTTAATTTCGCATTGTACAAAACCTGTGGATCAGCGGATATCACAGCTCCAGTACCACGAGAAACGCGGTGACAGGTCGCCTTCAAACTTTTACCGGCATTTACGTGCTATGGTGGACCCTTCCGTGTTCTCAAACACATTACTTTTGCACATATGGCAACAGCATTTACCTCCGCAGGTGGGCTTAACCTTAATTGCTTACAAGGTTCGGCCATTAAGCGAGTTGCTGCAAGTAGCTGATAGAGCGCGCTCCCTGTTCGACTCGCGCACCACAGTGGCCACCGCCGCAACCACCTTGGCCAACGACACCAGCCGAGCACGGCCGGAGCCGGTCGACGCGGCGCCTCCAGCTTGTGTTGCCACGACCGCACGACGAGCGCCGGACGCGACCGAACATTTCTGATCTCTCCGTGCTGCCATCGATCAGCTGACCGCCCAGCTGCAGTGGCTAGAGCCACGTGATGTTGCAGCGGCTGACACACACACGCGTCGTCGCCAGCTGACGCGACTGCCGCGTCATGCAAACAACGGCACCGGTTATTGCTGGTTCCACCAGCGCTTCGGCGCGCAAGCTACGAAGTGTAAGACGCCGTGCTCGCACCCAAACGCATCCCACGGCCTGCTTTAGGCGCAGCCGACCGTGACAACAAGCAACTGCGCCTAAACTCACAGACCGCATGAAAGGGGAACACCCCCATTTGAGCACGAGCCTATGTTATGTGGATCGACTTCTCCCACAGCTGTAAGGTACGCTGCTTCACAAAGACTTTTCGTTCCTCATCGCTCTACAGGATGGATGTTCTTGGTCAACACCGGCTCAGATGTCAGCACTCTGCCTGTAAATTTCTTCCCTTCAGACAAACGCACTGAAGAGACCACTTTGAAAGCAGTCAACGACTCAGTCATCCACACATATGGACAGATAACACTGCCAGTGGACATTGGGCTACCAGAAGAATGCAACTGGACCTTCGTTAAAGCCGATATCGACCAACCTATACTAGGTGCTGATTTCCTGGCCAAACATGCATAGTCCATGGATTTACACGAGTCACAACTCGTCCATTTTGTCAATGGATTTGTTATTCCGGGAATACAAGGACGTCCGACTTCTCATGCATGCCAAAGGGTAGATAACCTCAGTGCATCCACCTGGGAGGACACCATAGCAACGAAGGAAGCTGACCGGCACATGGCTCAAACGACATCAAAACAGTTAACGACACAACAACAGGCTCCTGCTGTTTCAACCACAAAGGCGACACCCAAACCACAACAGGGAACAAGAAAGTGGAGGGCGAAGCATGAGACGGTGCACCACATCCGTACAACTCCAGGCCCACCAGACTCCTCACATGTTCACAGGCTTGCATCTGATCGCTTGCGGGAAACCAAGGCCATTTTCAACGAGATGCAACAGGAAGGAACTATACAGCCATCCAACAGTCCGTGGTCCTCTCCTCTGCATCTCGCCCGCAAAAAGAGTGGGTCATGGCGCCCATGCGGTGATTAGCGAGATTTGAATTCCCGAACTGTTGCAGACAGATACCCTGTACCACATATACAGGATTTCACCCATTCACTGACCGGAGCATCCATATTCTGTGTTTTGGATTGCCGTAAGGCTTATAATCAGATCCCAATGGCAGAGCAGGACATACGAAAGACTGCAGTGACAACCCCATTCGGGCTGTTTGAATTTTTGGTGATGCCATTTGGGCTGAAAAATGCGGCCCAGACATGGCAACGGTTCCTAGACAGCCTACTAAGAGGACTACCATATTGTTTCGCCTATTTAGACGATATTCTGGTGTTTTCGGAGAATGTTTCTCAGCATCAGAAACACGTAAGCGAGGTGCAAAGCAGGCTTAGTGCTCATGGAATTACACTTAACAAGGACAAGTGCGTGTTTGGGGAACCTGTTGTAACCTTCCTGGGTTATAAAGTGTCAGCTCAGGGCATTTTCCCACTGCCAGAGAAGCTGGAGTTGTTGCGTACCCTACCACGGCCTCAAACCTACCACGATCTCCGACGGTTCCTAGGGGTGATAAATTTCTATCGTCGCCACCTCCCCGGAACAGCAGCAATCCAGACGCCACTGAACAATGCCTTGGCCCGACACAACAAAATTGGCAAGCACCCACTCCCATGGACACCCGAGATGGACTTGGCTTTCAAGGCACTGCAAAACAGCCTTCACAACGCAGTGGGGCTTGCACAACCTGCACGAGGAGCTCAGCTAGCCATAGTAGTGGACGCAAGCCAAGTCGCAATCGGGGCAGCACTGCACCAGAGAGTGAAGGGTCATTGGCAGCCACTAAGTTTCTTCTCACAAAAACTACAGATGAGTCAAACTCGTTGGAGTGCATATGACAGGGAACTCCTCGCAATGTATGAAAGCGTCAGGCACTTCCGCCCCTTATTTGAGGGCAGGCAATTCACCATATACACCGACCACAAACCTCTCGTGGCAGCTTTCTACAAAGACAGCGATTCACGTTCCCCCCGCCAGGCCCGCCATATGGAGTTTATATGCCAGTTTTCGACAGACGTGCGTCACATCCATGGTGCTGAAAACATTGTGGCAGACTATTTCTCATGTATTAATGGGAAAAGTCCAATGTTAGATTATTCCGAATTGGCAAGGGCTCAGGCTTCAGATACGCAGCTGCAATCGTTGTTGATGGACCCGTCCACTGGCCTACGTTTACAACTTGTGGACGTCCCCTGCAGCCCATGTAAGGTATGGTGCGACACCTCCACGGTTAGACCACGCCCATACATCACCCCCCCAGTTCTGACAAAAGGTATTCGACAGCATTTACAACCTGGCACACCCGGGAACCAATGCCTCAGTGAAATTAGTGAGGGACCATTTTGTGTGGCCTTCAATCAAGAAAGATACACGGGAGTGGGCCCGCAGCTGCTATCAGTGTCAACGTAGCAAAGTGGGACGCCATGTTCACGCTCCAGTAGGACAATTCCCAAACCCAACGGCACGTTTTGGGCATGTACACATTGACTTGGTTGGACCCCTCCCCCCTTCAGAAGGTTACAGGTACTTGTTTACGGCAGAGGATCGTTGCACGCGATGGGCAGAGGCTACACCAATCAGGGACATTTCTGTAGAGACTACTGCATGTGCATTCTTGGAAACTTGGATGGCTCGTTTTGGGTGCCCATTTTTCGTTACCACCGACCAAGGACGCCAGTTCGAGTCAACACTGTTCCAACAACTGTCAAAACTCTGTGGCTTCCAATGAAACCGTACTACTAGCTACCACCCGGCCAGCAACGGTTTGGTGGAAAGGTGGCACCGGACCTTAAAGGCTGCCCTGATGTGCCACAAGGACTCATGGACTCAAGCGTTGCCATTGGTTTTGTTGGGGCTACGGACCGCATTAAAAACAGACATCAATTGTTCCTCGGCAGAGTTGGTATACAGAGAACCACTCCGAGTTCCAGCAGAATTCCTTGCACCAGTTCCTCTCCAAGATGACACACAACAACCCCACCTCTTGCAACAAATGAGGAAGCAGGCAGAGACACCACGTGCAGCCCCAACGTCTCAGCACGGCACGCATCCAGTGTTCATACACAAGTCCCTCGATACTTGTTCCCACATCATGCTCCGCACAGACCTCGTATGTCATTCATTACAGCCACCGTACACTGGACCATACCAAGTGCTAGGACGGGACACACACACAATGGATATCCTCCTCCAGGGAAAGTCGACCAAAGTTTCCACTGAGCGAGTAAAACCCACTTGGGCAATGACAGCACTGACGACAGTCTCACAGACGACTTCAAACACAACTTGCAACGAACCCACACCTTCCGCAGAACCAGACAGCTGTGTCCCACATGAACCCCACACCAGGGGGCCTAATGCAGCAACAGAATCAGCAAGCAGCACCCACACCCGCACTATCCGCACTTGGGCAGGCCGAGAGGTGAAGTTTAAGTACCCCACCATACCGGGTGCTCCGCACTTCAGGGGGGGGGGGGGCGGGCTGAGTGGGAGTGACAAGTCGATAGTCGACAAGACACTGAGAGATTCTCTCTACGAGCGGGGTTCTTTGGAGGACACGATGAGTGTTCGTTTTCCCGCATTAACTTATGTATCGAGTGTGTTTGTGCGGTGCAATAAAGGTGGTCGTTCACGGTATAAATTCCACAGAAGTGTTTTCCTTTATTTAGTGAAATTACCCCTACAGTTTCAATACAAAAAATATTTGGACTGTCTTTTGTGCATAGTACCACAAATGACACAGTTTTAGTTTCTTTTTTAGAAGTTGCAGGTAGAGCACACATCACAAGATCCGGAATATCACCTCTATTGTAAGTGGACAGTACAGTTTGCGACTCTCAAAAGTTTTGACTAACGTAATTGTTAATATGTTTAATACAGTGACTACGTAATTGTTAATATGTTTAACACAGTGACTACGTAATTGTTAATATGTTTAACACAGTGACTAATGCTAATGTGTCTAGTTGCATATGCAGATGTTGTTGAGAAACGTTCAAAGACATGAATAACTTAGCTTTTCTCTGGATTGAGGACAATGCTATCGCTTTATGACTGATTTAACTACTGACTTGGAACTGGCAGACTTAACGATATTTGCCTCAGGAACTGGTTTTGACACAATTATAGTCACACTGTAATCTTGCTTTTCTAATGAACGAACACCTGACTTGTCCTGAAATTGTTTTGCATGCAGACTGATTGAATGTGTCTACATTTGCTACATTTAAAGCATTGTGCCTTTCTACAAGGACAAGCTTGCCGCTTACGTGCGTTGAAGCATTGTGGACATAACTTTACTTTGTTCATCGGTTCCTTAGTGAGAGGCAGGTGTTTGCTACTTCCACCTGATTGCACAAGACATGCTGGGCTGGGCCAGTTCGCACTGGGCCACGGTACATAGCCTGCATCCATAGGCTGTTTACTACTGCCACTAGCCTGAACATCACTGTATCAAATATGTCTTGGTGACCCAACAAATCGACAACCTGCTTGAGAATAGGACCTGGGAGTCTGAGAATTTGAGCTCTAAGACAAGTGTCTGAAACATTTTGGATAATGGCATCATGAAACTCTCATCACTATAATATTTGCCACATTCACATTTTAATTTGCACTGTCTGGTTAAGTCTCTCTAGTATGCAGGCTATTGTTTGATAGTTTGCTGCTTTCTACACAATGTAAAAAAATTTAAACCTGGCAGCTGCCACAGAAATCTGTTCATCAAAATGCTTCTCTAAAACTGCTCCTAAATTGTCAAAGGTAACATTCTCAGTAAAAGTTGCAGGAAACAGTTTACAAAACCACTGGTGAGATTCAATACTGACTGTTGAAAGAAAATGAGCAAATCACTCTGTACATTGTATGTGATAGACTGAGAAATGTGCCTGCAGCTGTGCAAAATACTCAGTGCAATCTTCCTGCTGTACATCATATTCTCAGAACTTAGGTGCACAGGCAGATTTAGAATGCTTCAGCGTGGCCTGGGTAGCAGGATGCCATGCTGTTATGTTTGATTGGAACTCCAAGACTCTATTCATACTATCCATTATATTTTTGGATCTTTAGTGCCTGAAACTGAGCGACTTGTACAAGTGACATTTCTGGCACAACAATGACAAGTAAAAGTTCAAGTAATTACTAATTCTAAGAAAAGTGAAAGCAGAGTACTGCACAACAATGAAATACAGTATATACTCAGGAAGTTGTCTTCTGCATGAATTCTATGATAAGAACATCTAAGTACATGTAAATACTGGTGGGTAACAGCCAGATCTGAAACAGGCACAAATTTTCCCGAATTCAAACAGCAGTTTCAAAATCTTATTTTTCCTTGTCACCAGATGTTGTACTTCTTAGCGTCAGTACCGATCAATGTGTGCCTGAGAGGTAGACATGCATACAAAATAAAATTCTGTTCAGAAAGGTGCACGGCAATCAGAGCATGACAAACATCATTTTAAAAAAGTTATACGGAGAATAGTCAACTTACAAATTGAAGATAGGCCTCTGGTGCAGTAAAAAGTCTTTTGCATAATGATGGCATTGGCATGCACAATAGTAAGTCTCTGAACAATAGTTCAATTGCATCTGGCTAAGGTCAAGGTTTCAGAAAGATAATTGTACTAGCCATGGATGAGTTGATGTCTCTGAGATGAAGTAAACACTGATTAGCAATGTGCATCACTGTACTGCTAAGTGGCTCCCTGGTGTCATTGAGAACTATAATGGGTGGATCCCAAACATAACTGAGAAGTAACTGGAAAGTAGCTGGAACTGCCACTGCAGATGGTGCCTCTGCATGTGGTCAAGCCTCATGCTCTGGTGGAACTGCTGCACTGGTGATGGGACCTGCTGCTGCTTGGGGTTGGACAGCACTCATTGCAGTAGCGACTGCTGGTGAACGACCACTGCACTTGGTCTGCCAACTTTGGAGTCTTCAATGATGATGGCCCCCTGTGTCCAAGCACTCTAGCTTTTGTGTAGGCCTATGCTGACAGCCTTGTATTGAGATCATCCACAGCCATGGACTTGAACCTTGCCACTTGGATTGGCTGGCTCTGAGCACTATGGGTCTTAACATCTGAGGTCATCAGTCCCCTAGAACTTAGAACTACTTAAACCTAAGGACATCACACACATCCATGCCCGAGGCAGGATTCGAACCTGCGACCGTAGCGGTCACGCGGTTCCAGACTGCAGCGCCTAGAACCGCTCGGCCTCACTGGCCGGCTTGCCACTTGGAAAATACACCAAATGTACTCTGATATGACCTTCAGTTTTTCACGTTTTGTTCCTTGTTGTTCATAACATCTTTGGTAATGAGACAGATGTCCCTGTCCTCGGCTTTTCTGAAGTGATATTTTTTGTTTCAATTATCACTAAAAGTCTCATAAATTTGTTCCAAATCAGTTATGTCCTTGGAAGGCATTTGCACCAGTTCTTCATTCTACAGGATTTCAGTGATAGTGACAATTTCAAGTTTCTTGAACAAGCCAAAGATAAAGTTTGCAGGTGTCTCTTCTCTTTTCTCTGCAAATACGTGATGTGACAATGATGGTAATTAAATTGGTATAAAACCTCTAACACCTAGTTTGCATCTGTCCTCACTGTCCAAAATACAAATATGAAATGTCAACTTACAGATCACTACATCACTCACACACAAGTACTATAGACTCAGAATAAGCTTCTCTTGCACTGCCAAGGCACTATGTGCTGCATAAATCGATTATCTGCAGCTGATTTTGTTAAATGGGTAGCTAAAATGTGTGTTACTAATATCTATAGGATTGGCTATGCCTGTGTACAAAACATGAGTTCATTGCCAATAAGACATTAATCAAATGTAACTTGCCAGGCAGAAAAGTAAGAAGCAGCCTAGAACATCACCACATTCTTCCAGTACTGCTACAGTCAGCAGAAATTTAAAGGATGTGAGCATGCTGCCAGTGCTGTGCTGACTTCAGTGTCAAGTAGTAAATACTAATCTCCCACATCTCCAATTGTCTGGTTACTAGATACCGTTTCCCACATATCTCCATTTGTCTGTTTTAGAGCATCATATTGGCAAGATGTTTTATGCCCTAAGAGAATTAAAGTATTACATAGCTAACTAAAAGAAGAGCATTAAATAATAATAACAATAGTGGCTTCACTTGGCGCTATGCAAACTTGGCTGTCAATGTTCGTCCCCTATACGAGTGCTGTTGACAAGTTACAATTTTAAGCACTACAGTACTGCAAATGTACTTAGCATTCAGATTACAGAAATAACTCACCAAACCGTTTCACTGTATTGGATCTACCACAAGCTACTAACAGAAAGGTTAAGATGCAGCATGATGAGTGATTTGGAGCTTAAATTTTAGTAAAGAGAAGAAACTGTATCATAACAGCATCACACAGAAACAGAATGTGTCACTGGATTTAAACTCTGTTCATATGCCATGATGAGCATATATCTCCATAAGAAGGATATGAAAGCTTACAAAATTGAGAAAGTTTAATAATGCTTTTCAAGAAACAAAATAGAACAGAGCTCAGCCATAATTAGTAAGTGTAAAATGATATGTTCAGGTGTTCTTAGTACGTTTTTCATTGTTTTCACGGATGATTTGATCTTATTGAGGACTGTGGATCAACACAAAACACAAACTACCTTACCATTTGCGTACAGTTTTAAGCAATTTTTGATCAACACAACAACACAAAATACATAGATATACGAGGGTGCGTCAAATGAAAACCTTAAATATTTTATTAAATACTATTTATTGTGCAGAAGTGGTAGAAAGCTGTATCACTTTTCAACATAATGTCCCCCATGCTCAATGCAAGTCCTCCAGAGTTTACAAAGTGCATACATTCCTTTAGAAAAAAATTCTTTTGGTAGTCCGTGCAACCACTCATGCACTGTGTGGCGTACCTCTTCATCAGAACGGAACTTCTTTCCTCCCATTGCGTCTTTGAGTGGTCCAAACATATGGAAATCACTTGGGGCAGGTCTGGTGAGTATGGTGGATGAGGAAGACACTCAAAATGCAGGTCTGTAATTGTTGCAACTGTTGTATGGGCTGTGTGGGGCCTGGCATTGTCATGTTGCAAAAGGACACCTGCTGACAGCAATCCACGTCACTTTGATTTGATTGCAGGCCTCAGATAATTTTTTAGGAGATCTGTGTAGGATGCACTGGTGACAGTGGTCCCTCTAGGCATGTAACGTTCCAAAATGACGCGTTTTTTGTCCCAAAAGGGTGTCAGCATAACCTTCCCTGCTGGTGGTTCTGTTCGAAACTTCTGTGGTTTTGGTGACGAGGAAAGGTGCCATTCGTTGCTCACTCTCTTCTTTACTGGTTGGTGGAAGTGAACCCAGGTTTCGTCCCCAGTAACGATTCTTGCAAGGAAACCATGACCTTCTCGTTTAAAGTGCTGAAGAAGTTCACAAGCATCAACATGTCATTCTCTCATTTCAGGAGTCAGTTGCCGTGGGACCCATCTTGCAGACACTTTGTGAAACTCCACAGTGTGGTGTGCTGACCCATGACTAATCTGTTAACATGCTGCAATGTCATTCAGTGTCACTCGGCGGTTTTCAATCACTATGGCTTCAACTGCTGCAATGTTCTGTGGAGTCACAATTCGTTGTGCCTGACCTGGACGAGGAGCATCTTCCACTGAAGTCACACCTCACATCCTACTCCATTCATAGATTTTCTGCTAAGACAAACATGCATCTTCGTACTGAACCTTCATTCGTTGATGAATTTCACTGCGCAAAAACCGAATAACGGAACGCTGTTCTTCCCTGGTGCAAGTCGCAAGTGGGGCGGCCATCTTTATACTGATACTGCAACGGTATGTGGCCCATCTGAACTATGCTGCCACCTACAGGCCATTATGTACGCTGTTTGTAGCACGCTTACCAACTTACAGGCTAACAGCGCAGAAATTTACATTTGTTATTACAAATTTAAATTTTTAATTGACTCACCCTCGTATATGATAGCTCTGAATTCTTCCAGAGATTGCTTAACTCAAGGGAAATATAAATGAGAACACCAGATCATTGCATCAAGAGGAGGACAAAACAGAAATGTGGTGGTAATATCAGCGTGTTGACGCTGATATTCCTATTACTCATCACACGTACCTGAAGCTCACTACAGTATTCCCTTTGTGAGGAACCAATCCTCAATATTCAATTTACCAAAACAAATAAGCCTTACGGATGACTGGTAATACTGCAGTTAACAACTCCCAAAATAGTTCAAATAATACAACAGTGGTTATGTTTTAGCATGCTTAACATGATGCAGCTCAGGAGTTTTGTTGCATTTTCAGTAATGTCTAGCACTTGAAAAAAATGTATCAGTAAGTCATACCATATTTTATTATTTAAATTCTTACTGACACAGTTGCAGACTTTTGAAGGACCATTGTTTTTACAAAAGTAATATGTAAGGAATAGAACAAACATCATCTGACAGCCTAACATGTTCCATGGCATCATCACCTTTTAAATTACAATCAGGAAGTTGCTGTTGGACAGAACACCTATGACTAATTTTACTTTTTGGGAACACAGAGGATGTGGTTGCAGCAGCAACCACTTTAGTGATCATGCCAAATGACATGGACAACACTTATGACAGGCAAATGCCAATATACAAGCTGAAACACGTAAGATAAAACCTGTTTCTGTGTCACATCAAGGTTTCAAGAGGACTTCTAATCTGTGTTGTTTTTCACTCTTCATCCATTACATGCTTTAGTGGTGCTTCACCATCGCCGCGTGGGATTAGCTGAGCGGTCTAAGGCACTGCAGTCTTGTACTGTGCAGCTGGTCCTGGCAGAGGTTCGAGTCCTCCCACGGGCATGGGTGTGTGTGTATGTCCTTAGGATAATTTAGGTTAAGTAGTGTGTAAGCTTAGGGATTGATGACCTTAGCAGTTAAGTCCCATAAGACTTCACACACATTTGTTTCACCATCATCTGCAAGTTGTCTCTATCTTACTTAACAGAATTTTTTTTCTTCATGTCCATAGACATGCACCCTCCTGGAATCTGGGTACTGCAGATTTAACATTGCCAACCACAACAAAAGCTACATAATCACTGTGTATCTTGGGTTTTCACAGTTGTCACTCTTTTTACAGAAAAGCACACCAATTATTTGAGGTAGCTCTGATTTTGATGCTGATCTGTGGTCAAGATGGATACAGATCTTTATGGAACCTGGAATTCGGTTTCTGTCACTTCCTCATTCACCACCTACCGAGTTGCAGAAAGGAGTTGGTCTAACACCATGGTGCATGGGTGCAGTCCCCAATTCCCACCACATAAACTTGGCAGCGTTATACATGCCTTTCATCTACTCACATTTCCTGTAATGACACCCCTCCATCTGGTTATCTGGTGCATGATATAGTTTACCAAGTGTCTGTTGGAAAGGAAAATCCATGATGGTCTACTGTTTCTCTACTCAATTTGACATGAAAGAGCTATTGTAGTACAGTAATAAGAACACAGTTATGCTAGATTATGGATGCCTAAATTGATACTTTATCCCAAAAATATTAGTTGAGAAAAGTATGACATTCCAAGGTCATAAAAATATGCTCTCCTGGATTGGGATCTTTGTCTGTGGGTAAAACACAGCCCCATATGTGGCATATTTGGCATACTGCACAATAATTTGACAAGTTGGAGGGATATGAATTAGCTTGATGCAGTCCCAGGTTGCTAAAAGTTGATTCTACCAATCAGTCTGACAATGGTGTTTGAAGGTTTTCCACATTCATACAGTGGGATATTGGCCCTAGGCGACACTTTTATCCAAAAAAAAAATGCAGGTTCAAAGTCAATTTTCTTCAAATTCAGTTATTCCAGCCTGCACTAAAAATGGGAATAATGAAAATAACGCAATAAGTCCATTAATGTGAACAGATGTGAAGTCTTGTAAGCAAAGAAAGTCTTACAGACAATAACAGAGCTGAATAAACCTTTGTAAAAGTGGCATTTTTGTTGTCATCCTACAGGATTCTCTCTATCATTCTGACTTTTTCCTTATATCAGGTTTTTAATTTTCCAATTCTGCCTAACATAATGCAAGTCAAAATAAATCATTTTTGTGAATATCTTCTAGCTTTAGTTCATAATTTGTTGGACATCCTACATTTAATGATAAGAGGATGTAATTTCAGATATGGTAGTTGAATCATAAGATGTCATCCACATTAATCTTAATAATATAAGTAGATGGTTTTAGCATATACTATTGAAATGTGCTTAATGTTTAGGTGCAAAATTAATATGCCTTCAAAATACTAAGCAGATAAACACCTAAATTTCCAGCTTTTGATGTATAGTAAGTTTTGTGTACTTCTTGTCTAATTTAGTTCATAGGGCTTAATACACTTTCATACCCAATTAATTGGTTACATTCAAACTAGCAAATTTAGAATCTTGCATCATCTTGGAAAAATTTCTGCAGATGCCCATGCTCATATCACTGTCTATCTTTTGCTCCACAACTGATATTTAATAACAGTTTGTCATTTATGTTGTGGATGATTCTGGTTTCCACATTGTCAGAACTCTATGGACTCTACTTGCTTCATGTTCTGTTTGACAAATTAATCTGTCATAAAAAGTAAAAGAGTGCATGTTACAAATACAGAGGAGAATTATTAATCTTGTATTTTATCATTGGGCTTTCTGTTGGTTTGCCATAACATGTTCAGTGATATGATTCCTCGAGCCATTCCAAAACCTCTACTAGTTGGTCTTCGTGGCTTTCTCCAAAATCAAGAACATTCTGCTGCAGGGAGAACTGTGAAAAACATCTTGTTGGATAGCATATTGTGTTTCTCTTGATAGGTCCTGCATGGTTTTTGCTTTTTATCCCACTGAAGACTATTCCTTGCATTCACATTGTATAAGAAATCTCTGAGAAATAAAGTAATACAATAGTAATTTCGCTGCAACTGTCCCAACAGCATAGTTTTCATTGACACTATGCTCTGTAGAAAAGAAAACTAAAATACTCACATGCATAAGGGTTTTCTCTAAGCTAAAAATAGTCAGATCTGTCACAACTTGGAAACACAAGTACTTGGAGATCAGCATCAATGGGAAACTTCAATAGTTCATATCATTATTTAATTCAGGTCTGAAGAAGTCTTCCATAAAGTACTAAGTCAAAACAAAAATAACAGAGTAACTAATGAGATACAGAAAGCTGTAGCCTTCAAACATCTCTGCATCATAAAAACAAATAAAATGATGCCACATTTTGTAACTAATACCACTCATACAAAAAGACACATAGAAAAGCATTACCAACAGGAAAATTACCTTGAAAGTAGTCAAATTTATAGGAAAGGCAGAAAACAAAATCAGTGAAGTCTGGAATTCACCAAAGAGGAGACCAATAGAGAAAAAACACAAGAAACATGCCATTTAAGTATCATGGTACCACAATATATGGTCCCAAGAAATAAGCACACATTGCAATTCAATACTTCAGAAACATAGGTACCATGCTAAGTACAACAAACATTTGACAAAACAGCCTGTACACACACACAACTATATGCCAAATACAATGATGCTGTGACCCATCACTACAATAGCACTATGCAGCTTTGAGCACAGTCTAAAAAATGATGAAGTCCCTGTGTGCATACTGAAGGACTGCATAGTCAATATGAAAAACTCTTTAGTGCAAATCATAAATGAATCTTTCATAGCAGGCTGCTCACCAGAGACACTAAAGGATGAATATAGAACCAAATCTAGCCACTGCTTACTTCTCAGTAGGAAAAACAAAGAAAAACTACAACATGATTTCCTACACAGTGGAATCACAGATTACAACAAACTTTTGTGGTGATCAAAGAATGAGGAGAAAAACTCATTAGTTCAGAAATACCCTAAAAATCTCTTAGAAAAGTGTTTCTACAGTTGCTGTCAAAGATTGTCTGAGATGGCATATACATTATGGCGACAGTTATGCTAATTATTAACTGTTATGATTGAGAGACATTCTACAATTATTCATTATAATATGCTGTACAAACACATAACATATTGAAGCATCAATTTATGTCTGTACTTCTATACATTTATATATTGATGTATCTGTATTGTGTACAGTTATGTGTTGACAATATGCATGCAATTCATATTGTTTGCAGAAAGAAAATCATAGTGCTATGAAGATTCTCTTTGCATTCAGTAGAAGCTAAGTGCAAACTAATCACTGCTCAATGTGTCAAAGTACATTCACAATTACTATTAAAACTGTGGGTAACAGTTTTTGGAGAGAGGAAATGTTCCTCATAGGCCATAGCAAGGCCAATAACGATTAAGAACTTGCCTCAGGCATAGAATTTCTCAATTAACTGCATCCTGAAGGCTCATAGTAGTTGATCCAGATACCGCACATACAACCAGTGTGTATCCTAGAAACATGGATCCAGCAATACTGACAAAGTATAATGAAAGAAAGAATAAATCAATGAGGAAATGAGCAATTAATTAATGAAACCTGCTCCAATTTACTGAGATCATGTCATTTCACTTTTTTCAGCAGAATTCAAGATAAGAGAAATCACTGAATTACATCCTACACAAAGAACAGACATAAGTTATGTTGAGGAGTCAACCTTGCACTGTCTCAAAAGGAGACTTCATCAGGAGTCAACATAGTGTTTACAAAGAACAAGAAAATAATGGCTAAGCTATTGTAGGTCTAATGCAATCATTTTTATCACTGACGAATCATGTGCATATAAGAAGTGCAGTGTAGTCCTATCTTAGAGATACAACAATTTTCAGTAACAGTACACATTTCCATTGTTTTCTTACCCCACTTATGACTGAGATTTGGTCACTAGTGTAGTGTAAGTGCAAATTAATTTATTTAGAACAAGTAAATGTGTGACTTGTAGGAATTTCATTGTGTTGGCAATTCTCTGGATATTTTGTAGAAATCTGTGTTTCACTGTTCAGGAAACATTTCACTTTGAAAACACCTGATTGTCATACTGGAAATGCTTGCTACGTAATGATTTCTTCATTGAAGGAAATGGGAAACGTCACTGGATAACATGTCAAGAGAATACAGAGCAATATTTGATAGTAAAATGTCTATGTCTAATTATATTAGGTGTTATCATGGAGTAAAACACACCCTCAGACAGATTCTCATGATTCTTCATTTAGCAGCTGCCCCTTTACTTCAACAAGAGATTTTGGTAATATGCTCATTTGACACTCTGCCTGTTAGCTGCTTGCACCACACCAAGACAAGTTTGTGTCATGGTCATAGTAATACACCAAACACCCATCCATAGTGACAAGGTGGTTAAGGATGTCATTTGGATGACCATGGCATAGCTGCAATATTTAAGCTGTGGTTTTTGTTTGGCATGCTTTTTGTAATGATGTGAATAGTCATGGAGCCAACAAGTAGCAATATTTTTCATACTCATTTCCACTTTTTCCACTACTGCCTTGATTGTGTGCACTCTACATGGATTGTTGCCACATTTCTCCTGTTCAAATGTACAAAACAAGTCAATGTATGATATTCCACATTATTACAGGTCTACACCATTTTGTTTTGTCTCCTCGAGAAACATATTACGATAGGGATTATTGTAGTGTGGTGTTTTCAGTGTATACTGAGACTGCAGAGATGCACCTCCAAACACTAAACTAATTATGAAACATTATTTTTTTGAGGGTATGATTAAAACTCAATGACTACTCTTCATAGTTAGCATCAACTTGAATTCCATTTCTCTGAAATGTAGACAGGTGTATAACTTCTGTGAGATTCATGATTCACACCGAAGGACCAGAGCTGCAGAATAGCATAGATGGATTCGTGCTGCTACAGGCAGAAGGCAGCAGGCCTGTGTCCAGCTAGTGTTAGACCCCCCCAGTTGCCCCCTCCCCTCCCCCCCGCTGCCACTCTTGCTTTCCCCAGCCCACTAAAAGACGAACAGCAGCATTACATCACATGAACATGGTTCAGAGAAGCATGCAGCTACAATTTGGTTTGCCCACTAGCAGAGCTGCTGTTCATGGTAAGGCACCACAACTAAACAGAACTCCTTGTTAATTTATTGTGAGATGGAATACCAAAACACATCAAAATTACTGGATGTGACTCTTTAGCTGAGGACATTTGCAGAGTGCCATAGATGTGATTGAGCTGTTGCAGTGAGGAGCAAGCAGGGCTGTGGCAGACTGGTGTTAGGCAGCCTCTACCCTGATTCTGGTCAGTCCCCACAATGTGTTTGCTGACACAGTCTGTCCCCAATGCACCAAAACCTGTGTATACTATAGTGTCTGTGTGCAACAGCAGCTGTAAATTACATGAAGGTAGCTCAGAAAAACATACAACTACAATTTGGTTTCCCCCACCAGCAAAGCTCCTGTATGGGGTTGAGCGCTGCAAGTAAACACAAGCTCCTTGCTAATTTTGTGCAAGGTGAAATTCAAAAATACAAAGTGGCAAGTTCATTCTTCCATGTATTGTGTAGAGGATGTATCAGAATTACTGGATGTGACACTTCAGTTAAGGATCAGAGCTGCACAGTGTCTTAGTTTTGTTTGTGCTGTTTCAGGGAGGAGAAAGCTGGGTTGTGGCAGACTGGTGTTAGGCAGCCTTCACCTCTAACCCCACTGCGTCCCTCACAGCATTGCTCCTGGGTCTTGTCCCTGTTGGATCAAAAGCTGTGTATACTGCAGTGTCCCTATGCAACAGCTGCAGTGCATCACATGAAGATGGCTCAGAAAACTGTGCAGCTACAATTGGGTCCATCCACCAGCAAAGCTTCTGTACAGGGTAAGGCACCACAATTAAACAGAATGTCATTCCCAATTTAGTGCAAGATGCAAGACCAAACCACAAGTTTATTCCTCTGAAAACTGTGCAGAGAGTGTATTAAAATTACTGGATGTGACCATTTAGATTTTATCTCAGGTATATTTACGGTATGAGACATGCACCAAATAGTTTTCAGAGCATCTTCATGCAGCATACTAGTGTACCCATATAGTAGCAAGTTTTTGGGTCTGGTTATCAGAAAGGGAACCTCCACAAACATTCTTGCTGCATAGAGTCTCCAATGAATCGCGCTTCAGCTATTCAATCTAAAAAATGCGCCTGTCTAGGATTATATCATTTTGGGCAACCATGAAAATAACAAAAAAAGGACCATTTTTTTTCTTTTAAATCCTATCTAACACATATGTATGTAAACTTCAGTTGGTGAACCATTTGAAAGTGTTAATGCACTTTAACTGTGGTACCTTGGGCAACAAACGCATATCACACATATCCCCTCGACATCAGAAACAAAGAAAACACATCAATATTGCTTTCATGTTGGTTCTTTCCTGCTTTGTTTTCTTACCTTAGGTGGAGGTGCCAGTCTTCCACTCACTCACTTGCTCTTCATTTTAAGAGTCATTTGTATAAAATGATGTCTCAGGGCCCAAAATGATTTTTTGATAGAATTTAGATTTGATTACTGACCGTTCTTCTAAACCGTAGCACATGCTTACACATGGGTGCTTCTCTATCCATATTAAAGCACAAACAGAAAGAATTTTGTTGCCACTATTCATCTATGTATCTTCAGTAAATTGTTGTGGAATTAAATTCAGGATATTTAAGTCAATTCATATTCAGTTTATTAGACATTCCGAAATGGTCAGATGAAGTGACATAACAGATTTTATCCCTTTCTTGGCCGTTTCATAAGTTGGGGTACATCCCAACAACATTTCATCTTTAACAGACATCCAACTACTTGGAGAACAAACAAATCACGCATTAACTGATACATTACTTAACATTGCCTCAATTACACATGTTAAATCAGAATGGAACCTTCTCCCGATATTTATTAGCATCAAACAGAACTTGATTTAACTGTACAGCTCAACTGAGAGTTTGTTAAATACCTGAAACATCATTCACAAAATAAGAAAGGAAGGTAGCTGCACTAGAATTTAATGACCAATTCACAGTGAAATAGATTATAAACTTCAGTAGAAGACGGATGGGGAAGACCATTGGCTGTTTGCTTTTGAGAGTAACCATCCCAAATTGCCCTGTAATAATTTAAGGATACGATAGATAACCAAAACCTTGACTTATGAAAACAAGCACTTTGAGTTGTCAGAAGCTAATGTTTCCCTCTGGATGGCAGTTTTTTTTATTGATTAAAAGGCAGTGTAAAGTAAATACACCCTGAAGTAGAACTCACGAATAGGCTGCAGGAAATGGGTTCTTGTTACCTGTGGACCTTATCTCAGCAGTCGCTACCTCTGTTTCACAATATGGATAGTATTAGAATAATAGTACTCAACAGCTATCTTGAAACTATGCATGCATTTTAAGACTACCCCCTCAAATATCTTCTGTTATATGATAGGTAATTTCATGGAAATAATAATCACAAAAGGGCTTTGTACATAATGTTCAATATGTTTTTGTAATGTTATTAACCTCTCAGACAAAGGTGTCAACTTCAATATTTTGTGTGGAGCTGTGGAGTAAGAATGCTGTCAAACTGAAATATCCTATTTTGCTTGCAGAGTACTGAATGATTTAGTACTTGGTATTTTATGTTACTTGTAACGGAAAACTGACTTATGGAGTTAGTAGATGATTTGAATAGTTGTGTATTGTCATTGAAGAGATTGATTAAATTGCAGTGAATTCAGTGTTTGTGTAAAACATCCTAAAAATTACTCGTGTTCTATGAATGTCAAATCTATTAGAGGAATATAGTTTAAACACACATTGAGTGGCACAGTATGTTTTGTCATTTGTAGTCTGCTCAAACAGAATTATGTAGAAAATGCAGAATATTGAAAGAAACGTTTTGAAACACTCACAAGCTTGAGTAGTCTGCAAGAGGTCATCACAGAAATGATCATTATCCATCAGAGTCCCACACGTTTTAAAATTCAGAGAAAATGAATTCTGAAATGAACCTAGAGAAGTTTAAAATGTTGCAAAAATACCTAGCATAAAAACCATGACTGCACAGTTAGATAAATTCCTGCATACTAAATGGCACATTGAATGTCATTTTTCCTACACATTAATTGGGAATGAAACAAGAAGGAAGTAAAATGATACTGATACTGTATCCACTAGAAACTGTATGATTATTTGAAGAGTACATAGATAATTTGAGATGTGGAGTTTACTAGGATAGGGAAAGAATCCAGCTGTGAAGGCACTCCAGCAATTGCTTGCCATGATATAGGGAATCCATAGAATATCAAACTCTAGATGCCAAGACAGGAATCTGAATCTCACTCATTCAACTTACAGATCTACGGAGGTTACTAGCCAGTACAGTGACAAGAACGTTGAGAAGAGATACCAGTTTGATTATTGTTTTGTTCAGGTGGTGGGAGACATTGTATTGAACAGCTTAAGGAGAATAAGAAAGATATTTTTCCTCTTTGGCTGTAACATCAATTATACCTCCTCTTACTTACACAACTGTTTTTACCTTAAAATCCATTTCAGTGAAAGCATGATGCCATATATGTGAAAAAAGTAGCAAATTCATACAACAGCCTACTATGTGTGATGATTTACAAATTATAAGTCAACGAAGATATTTTATCAGTTATTGGTAGTAAAGATTACTCATATTGTCCAAACTAACACAAAAAATTGAACTGTTGTAATAAACCTCAATAAATGAGGAACTGGCACACTCCACACCTGAGCAAACTCAATGATGAAAAGGTTGTGCACTATGTCAAATTGCATCAGAGTCAATCTAAGAAGAAAACTTACACAGTAGGTCAGAAATTAGAGTGTCCAGAAAGAAAGCAAATGACAACTACATACTCAACTCAACAAAGTAGTGTGAAGTAGTGCATAAAATTATTAAAACAAAAATAAGGTCTAAAAGGAAGCACAAAATTCCAATCTAACCAATCATCTTAAATGCACACATTACCAGTTGTGGCTCAAATAAAAATCTCACTGAAGATGTAAATAAAGATGCAGTTTTGCTCCAAGCTCTAGATTGTAAGCCAGTTGATAATTTTTGCTGGTCTTGTGTATCTTACAGAAAAGTGTGTGAAACAGTTGCCAAACTTAGAAAATCAAAAGCCAAAGATTTCTGTGAACTCTCAAGTTATGCAATAAGAAATTTTACTGCCAGTAACTATAATCATCAATGAAATTTGTCATGAAGGGATCTCTCCAGGTTGCCAAAAATTATTACTGTAACACCTATCTGTAACAGGAGTGATAAAGCATCCCCTGATAACTACCATGCCATCTCACTCCTACCAATAATGTCAAAGATAACAGAATATTATGTGCACAAACAGATGAACCAGCATTTTAAGGAAAATAATTTACTCAGCTCTTCACAACATCGTTTCTCTTGAGTGTAAGGAAACAAGCTGCACAACTCTTCTGGAGTTGAGGAAAGCTCTTGACACTGTCTCACACAGTATACTTATCATCAACTGCCAGTACTACAGAGCTGGAGGGAGTGCTCTTCCCCTTATTGGGTTATGCCTAAGCCAGAGAGATAACTTAGCAATTATAATCAAATACAATTTACCCTTATTCTTGTCAGTACTGTACACAGATGGTAAAACTCTAATTACACAATTTGATTATATAGAGAAGCCATGACATAACATAAATATAGCAATGGACTGACATGCTACTTGGTTCCAGACGTTTTGATTGCAAATTAATTGTAATAAAACTGAAGGAATTGTTTTCAGTTTTAGTGTCTCCAATGAAGAGTATAAAATAATTTGACTGTTAGGTCCCTACATAGACCTGAAACTCAGCTGGGTGAGTAACAAATAAAAATTGTGCTCCAAACTGTCTTGAGTGATTTATCTGTTGTACAAATTCAGACATAATGCAAGCAAAACCCTCTTCGCTTATGCATATTTTGTAATATTCCCCTCTCACCTCACCCAGGGAATTCATCCATGGGGTAACTGCTTTGGCTCCAAAATTGCTTTCAGGTGGCAATAAGAAGGCTGCTAGAATTATAGTAACAATTTTTAAGAGAAGCATGTAAAACTCATTTCAAAGATCTTAATATTATGACAGTTCCTAGCCTCTACAGTATAGTTATCTCCTCAATATTAAAGAGAATTTAAATAATTTCAACCTTAAGGTATCCATACAGAAAGGCAACACAGGGACTGGACAATCAGTTCATTTGCTGTGCAACAGGCTAGCTAATATTTGTAGCAGCCACAATTGTCTTGGTCTCAGATATTTCAACAGACTTCCACAACTAACTCATTCTATAGCTTATAGTGCATTTAAAATTACTTTATCAGAGTGGTCTAAGAAATAAAAGAATGTAAGAAATCAATTTCAATTGGCATTACATTCTGATAAATTACTCCCACATCAAGTTGTCACATTAGAGACTACTAGCAGATACAAATAATCTACATCAAATGGTTTGTTAATGGGTTCCTGCATACATATTTTTGATGTTAGATGTGACACAATATTGTTGAAGTAAATGTCATGAAATTTTATGTTCTATTTCACTTAGCTTTATGCTGAAGTGATTAAAGTCATGGTATACCTCCTAATATTGTTTCTGACCTCCTGTTGTCCAGTGTAGTGCAGCAGCTAAACTTGGCATTGACTCAACAAGTCATTGGAAGTCCCTTGCAAAAATAATGAGACCTTCTGTTCCTATAGCCAACTATAATTGTGAATATGTTGCTAGTGCAGTATTTGGTGCTTCCTGATTATATTCTGTAAATGTTTGATTGCATTCACGTTAAGCAGTCTGGGTGGCCATATCATTCACTCAAATCATCCACAATATATTTCAACTGAACTGTGAGCAATTGTGACCTGGTGACATGGTGCATTGTCACCCACTAAATTTCCATTGCTTTTTGGGAAGATGAAGTT
This sequence comes from Schistocerca serialis cubense, assembly GCF_023864345.2. NCBI lineage: Eukaryota > Metazoa > Arthropoda > Insecta > Orthoptera > Acrididae > Schistocerca > Schistocerca serialis. The sequence goes on from NC_064640.1 coordinate 740,515,073, forward strand.
CATGAATAGCTGCAAATGGTCTCCAAGTAACAGAAAATAATAATTTCCTGTCAATGATTGGTTCTGCCCACACCATTGTGGAACCACCACCAGCTTGCACAGTGCCTCATTGAGTTGTGTCTTTGACTTCATGGGGTCTAGGCCACACTCAAACCCTACCATCAGTTCTTAATAACTGAAACTTGGACTCATCTGACCAGGCCACAGTTTTCCAGTCATCTAGAGTCCAAGTGATAAGGTCACAAGCCCAGGAGAGGCACTGTAGCTGATGTCACTCAGCAAAGGCAATCAAATTGGTCATCTGCCGCCATAGCCCATTAATGACAAATTTCATTGCACTGTTCTAACAGGTACATTTGTCATACATCTCACATTTATTTTTTGGTCTTTTCAGGCATTGTTGCTTATCGGTTAAAATTGACAACTCTCTGCTAACTCCACTGCTCTTAATCATTAAGTGAAGGCCATTCGCCACGGTTTGATCTGCGGTAAGAGGTCGTGCCTGAAATGTGATATTCTCAGCAAACTCTTCAAGTTGTGGATCTTGGAATATAGAATTCCCAAGTGATTTGAAAAATGGAGTGTCCCATGAATTTAGCTCCAACTACCATTCCACATTCAGAGTCTGTTAATTCCTCTCATGTGGCCATATTCATGTCAGACACCTTTTCACATAGCCAACTGAATATAAATGAGTGCTCTTCCAGTGCACTGTTCTCTTATGCTTTATGTACATTATAGTACTGCCATGTGTATATATGCATATCGCTATCCCATTACTTCGGTCACCTCAGTTGATATGTAAATATTTACACCAGTGACATGTAAACTATTTGAAGATGAGTGAATAATATAATAGAAATATTTCCCTTTGTTACAATTTGTCAAATCCTGTCAATAGTTCTGTTGTTGTTATAAATATATTACCATTTGGTTGCTTTATTAATACACAGGGTTAACTAGAACTCCACTGATAAGCTTTAAGAGATTGTGCAGGGATACTTTTTTAATATTTTGGTATGAGGGTGTCATGGTCTCTGGTGATTCATTACAGAGTAATAATGTTATTATGATTTATTTGGTTTGTTAATGCAGCCACTCTTGTGTCTGTGAAAATACCTTCAGAACAATGAAGAAGTATGTTATATGCAGTGATCGAAGTGTACCCCACACAACACAGATAATGCTACAACCTTAAGATGGAACACATATGCTATTATCACAGCTTCATTGTGCAGTTCTCACATTGCATTCAGTGAATTCATAAACCTAGTGCATATCATCCAACTATTCATCAGTACGCATACCTAATACTGCTGTGTATTATCATGAATGCATGACTAAAACTGCTGGAAAACAAAATCCTAGGTGGAATTGTGTGGTACTGGAAGCACTCTTGAGGACAATGAGGTAAGAAAGGTATCACTGCTGCTACTGCTGTCAGCACTGTTTTCAGTGCAATAAAGACACTAAACTAATTGGAACAAGAAAGAAAACAAAATGCAGTAACTCTGTAATGAACTGCCAGAAACCACTGATCCCCAGTACCAAAATACTCAGAAGGTATCCCTGAAGAGCGTGAGAAGGTTTATCATCAGAGTCCTGAATAACCCTGTCTGTGCCTTTGATTCCACAACTACTGTTATTATTGAGGTTGGTTTCTTCCTAAAACACATTGAAGCAGAGTAAAATTTCCTGAATGTTTCAAATGAATGACTCAGTAGAATACTACATGAATAAACACTTACCCTAACATTCATACAAGCATACCACAGAAAAATTACGACCAGGTCATTTCATGTCAGTGTATACTCCTAGTATTTCAGATTGCGGAACAGCAGAAACAGCTATCTCAGCAATTGTGCAGAATGTCATCAACAGCCACAGAACAAGTACCAATGCACTGTTTGTATTGGACTTGTGGCATTATCAATGTAATTATTAGCCAGTACAGTGACAGGAATGTTGAGGAAAGATACCAGTTTGATTATTGTTTGGCTCAGGTGTGGGGGTGACATCATATTGAATGTGTGCGAGAGGAATGAGAATGATATTTTTCCTCTCTGGCTATAACATCAATTATACCTCCTCTTACCTACACAACTATTTTTACCATAACATCTATTTCATCAAAAGCTTGATGCCGTGCACATGAAGATGGTAGCAAATTTACACAATTGGCTACTATTTGTGATGGTTTACAAATTATAAGTCAACAAAGAGATTTTTATGGTTTTTGGTAGAAAAGATTACTCCTTTTGTCCCAAATATCACAAAAAACAGAAAATTGAACTCGTGTAATAAACTTAAAGAAATAAAGAATTGGCACGCTCCACACCTGAGCATATCTTGACACTGTCTCCCACAGTAGAGCTATCATCAAGTGCTGGTACTGTAAAGCTGGTGGAAATGCTGTTCACCTTATTGAGCCATAGAACAGTTAGTAACAATGATAAAATATTAGACTGTGTATCTGATGTCAAAGGTATGCCAAAGAGCTCACTACTTGGTAATTTCCGCTCATTCTTGCCTTATGAGTCTTTATTATGCACAGATGATAAAACTTTAATTACACCATTTTTGTTATATAGAAAGCTGTGGCACAACATAAATACAGCAATGGACACACATGCTAGTTGGTTCCAGACAAATTGCCTGCAAATTAATTATAAGAAAACTAAAGATACTATTTCAGTTTTAGTGTCTCCAGTGAAGAGTACAAAGTAATCTAACTGTTAGGTCCTTACACTGACCAGAGACTCACCTAGGTGAGTAACACGGAAAAATTGTGCTCCAGACTGTCTTGAGTGATTTATCTGATGAACAAATTCAGGAATAACATAAGCAAAGCCCAATTGGTATATGCATATTTTTTATTTTTCCACTCTCAGCTTACCTGTGGAATTCTTCGATGGGGTAACTGCTTTGGCTCAGAAATTGTTTTCAGGTGGCAACAAGAAGGCTATCAGATTTATAGTAACAATTTTTAAGAGAAGTATGTAAAACTCATTTCAAAGATCTTAATATTATGACAGTTCCTAGCCTCTATATCTATAGTTATCTCCTCAGTATTAAAGAGAATTTAAATAATTTTGACCTTAAGCTGTCCATACAGAAAGAAAACACAGGGACTGGACAGTCAAATGATATTCCCCACAACAGGCTTGCTAATGTTCATAACAGGCCACAAATGTCTTGGCCTCAGATATTTCAACAGAGTCCAAAAAGTAGTCCATTCTTTTGCCTACAGTGCACTTAAAATTATTTTATCTGAGGGGTTTAAGAAAAAGTATACTACTCAAAAAAGAACAGAAGAAATCAATTTTAAATGACATTAATCTCTGATAAATTACTCGCACATTAAGTTGTAATACTAGAGAATACTAGCAGATTCAAATAATCTACATCAAATGGTTTGTTAACAGATTCCTGCTTACATAATTTTGATGTTACCTGTAACACTGTATTATTGAAGTAGATATCATAAAATTTTATGTACTCCTTCTCTTAACATTACACTGGGGTGACAAAAGTCACACAATACCTCCTAATATTGTTTCAGACCTGCTTTTCCCCAGTGTACTGCAGTAGGTAAATGTCGTGTGGACTCAGCACATCATAGGAACTCCCCTGCAGAAACACTGAGCCATGTTGCCTCTGTAGTCAATCATAAATGTGACAGCGTTGCCAGTACAGGATTTTTGTAGTAACTGAATTCCTGATTATATCGTTTAAATGTTTTATTGCATTCATGTTGAGCAGTCGGGGTGGCCAAATCATTTGCTTGAATTGTCCACAATGTTTTTCAACTGAACTGTGAACAATTGTGGCCTTGTGACATGGCACATTATCACCTACAAAAATTTCATTGATGTTTGGAAAGATGCGGTTCATTAACGACTACAAATGGTCTCCAAGTAACTGAAAATAACCATTTCATTTCAATGATTTGTTCAGGCCATATTAATATAGAGCATTCAGTGAAACAGTTTCTGCAATTAGTTCTTTTGTAGTGTTCCAACATATTTCTCCTGATATTTCAACTATAAATCCTATAGTCATTGTCATGGAGAGTCTTCCATTGTCTTCTGAGTTCACTGTTGTGTTGTTCCTTTAAGTGCCAGTATCGTAATATGAGGAAGTCTTCAAAAATTGCAATAACCATAATTAAAAATAGAACTGAATGTGGACGATGGAGGTCAATAAATCTTATGAATTAATTTCTGAGTCAGTCAAATTATGACAAGTTTTTGATTCACAAGAGAAATTACAATGACAGCATATAAGAGATATGAGCAGAATCCAAGTACTGGAATTGTCTAATTTGAAACCCTCATATTGATTGCTTATATTTCTTGCTAGCTGTTTTTCACTGCTTCCTTAAGCTGACACTCCCAGAAAGATGTAATGGTGGACAGTTTTTGAAAGTGTTCATAGTTAAAACAGTGGTGAGCAGAGGTGCAATACTGAGCCATTCCTGATTCATTCAGGTGAAGAAGAAAATATCAGCTGCCTAAGTTCATTTTGCTGTTTTTGTACAGTTTGCGTGGTTTGGCCAATATATAATATTTATCACAATGACACAGATCCTTGCTTTTCACTGTAGAGTCTCTCTGACCTTTCCCAGAGAAGTTTCTGATGTCAGAAATGTCACCCGTATCAAACTTAACACCTTGATCCTTACTATTTTTAAGAAATGGCGTCTTACACAGGGAAAAAAAACACTGTAGGACTGACAACATCTCTATTTGCTTCTTCTTCCTTGACTCTTGATTACTTCTGAGGCATGACTTGCACAGTTTTCTTAATGAGATATGGAGAAACTTCATGCGAATGGAAAACAGTCTTTTAGTCTTCTAGCTCATTTGGAGACTGTCAGCTTCAATCGCAATATGCAACCCGTGAATCTTGGGTCCAAATGACCAATTTTGTATGTAAGGGTTGGTGCTGGATTCTACAGAGAAACAAAATCTAGCTGATCAGTTGTAGACTGGCACACAAGTCCTCTCCAATGCAAATCTATGGGGAATGGTAGACAGTGCAGGCAAATAAACATGGTATGAGAGACCAGTTTCTTAGTGTCATCTGAATGCAAAGCATATGTGGCATTACAAGCCCTTGTAAATATGTGACTAAAGACAATGACACACCAGCTGAGCAAACAATGCTAATTTACCCTTGATGAAGATGTGTAAGATCCCAGAATACCTTAGATAAAAAAATACCACAATAATCATTGAATTACTAGTGACTCAAAATAATTTCACAGATATTGCGATAGAAGTGAACGGTAAGTGTGGAGGGAAATTCTTATAAGTAACAATTTTTTGTGAGTTTAAATATTTTATGCACATTTGAATATGATTTTATGGTTAATCATTGCTCTCTTGGATGTAGCCAGCTGACAAGATTAGATCTCAGTAAGGCTTTACAACTTACCTTAATTAGGGGATAAGGGTTGGTCATGGACATTAGCATCAATGGATGTAACACATCCATTATGAGGATGGAAAGAGGTCAACCAAAGAATCATGTGAGCCCAGATCATCACATTAAGCATAAAATTAGCTTACTTGCTCTACACTGTGATAATATGGTAGTGACAGAATACCAGTATTCAATTGGGTATAATCATTGTCAGATTTTTTTCTGTCTACTTCATGCTTCTAGGTTTCAGCAACACCAAACTATTGGAGGAATTATGTTGACTAGCAGAGAAGCACCTTGTCCAGTGCCTGCATCTGGAATCCATATGATACCATATAGCAAGCCTTCAATTGAACACAAGACAAAATGGAAAATAGGAGAGTAATTCATCACTCATTTATCTACAAAACTATAGCTAGTTACTGAGCATTATATGCTTCTTCTATTGGATTAGAGAAATGTTGACACATCATGATTGAAGTCTCTTTTATGATCTTAAATCTAAAATTATCTGTGTTAAGTAATATCAGTCGCCTAGAAATCGCCTTTCACAAATATCTGTTGACCCAATGAACAGGTAATATTTAGAAATTTTGCGAATAACACACAGGAAAGAATTTGTATTTAAATAGATTGTCAATGTAATTCATCAACAGACACCACCAGCAGTTGCCTTTAAAAAATTTAATGTGCGCAGCTCAAGTATATCCTCTAAAGCAGAAATAAACATTTGTCTGCCTCCATAGCTAATTTTGCAGTACATATGATATGTGTTGAACTTGTGGCTACTACCTCAGTGGGAGTACTGGAACAGTGTGGACCCAGCTTTGTAATGGCAGCTGGGGTTCTGCTTGAGTGAGAAGTAGTAGCTCCAAGGTCTGGGAAGGTTTCAAAGGCTAGGAGAATGGTATGATGATCCCATGCTCTCTATATGGTATCTCAGTGACACCTTTGGTAGGGGATGACTTGGCAATTAGTTGGTACTCAATGACCTGACACAGCCAGGAGATGTAGCTTTAGCTTTAGAGAAAAATATTTCCAAGGCATATTAAGAACATGTAGAAATTATCAGAAATAGCTGTTCCTAATCATTCTGGAGTTTCTCATCATCAAAGTCTCATATGTAGGTTAGCAATAATATGTGCAGAGAATGTGTACATTCCTTATGCTCCATGCAAGTCTTCACTAAGTTTCAGTTGCATGACAGCTCCTCAAATGGTGTAACTATCACCCAGCAAGATGTTGTTGTAGTGAGATGGATGCTATTGCTGTATAATGATCCAAACTGCTTGCCAGAAGGTGGTAAGTTGAAATTACACTGCGAATAAAATTACTTTTTACCTCTTTTCAGAAAAAAAAGATTTTTAAGCCTGGATTTGTGCCACTGGGAACTAAATAAGGATAGAAACTTCAAACATGCTTTATTAAAACGAGGAAGTCAGTATATTATATACAGGGACTTGGATTTTGACGTGATTTTAGTGGGCTGACACAGTAGAATGCCTGAGATTGTAGGATTTTATGAGCTCTAGTGAGCTATGTTGCTAGTATGATATCACACATGTGTTGTATCAGCTGCCAATAGAGTAGAACTGGTGGTCTGTGGGTGATAATGTGTGGCAGTTGGTGCAATGAACAGTTGCATTTGGGTAAATGGTTGACACGCAGTGAACGATTGACAGATGTCAGCCATTGAACATTAGTTCTCTTATGGGTGTATAGCTGTTTATAAGTTGCCTAGGCTACTTAGTCAGGCTTACTGATAATTCAAGAAGGTTATTTTTAAATGTTCTGAACTTCAAAGGATAGTCAGAGTATCTTCTCCAAAGGAGAAGTATGACAAGGGAAAATCAAAAGTAGCATAGGATGCAGTGTACTGCAACTATGCAGGAGCAGAGTAGATGAAGCTGTCCAGAAGTAACTGGAACAGAGCAGAGTGAGGGCTCATGAGAATTACTAATGGACAGCAAAGTCAAAATATGAATCAGTACAGGAATCAGACTGAGAAAGCAGAAACAGGGTATGAAGATCTATTACAGTTTCATGATAATAACAGTTAAATATCTGATTATTTCCCATGATAAGCTGAATAAAAGTTGAGCTTGTGCATAACCTATATATTAAAAAATATTGGCTAGCACCATGCTATTCAAACTTGATATTGTCACGGCTGCAAACAGCATAAGTCTTTCTCCTTGTGCTCAGACTCTCTTCAAGTACAAACTGCCTGATGTCATGTACACAAGCTATAGAAGTTGCATTCACTATATAATAACAGTGTAACACACATCTGTGACCACATTTTTAACTACTTAATACATCTAAATGGAGACTGTGAGTCATGTCATCGCAATAACACCCAAAACTTTGAAACAAATAATATGAACAACAAAATTTTTAAAAAGGCAGCCTCTTTCTAGTGTGCAAATAATGATGGAAAAAACCAAAGTAAATATTTTTAGAGCTATTCACAGGCACAGGAAACAAAATGATGTGTACAGTAACAATAATAATAATAATAATAATAATAATAATAATAATGAAATGGTGAAGGTGTTCAGCTACTAAACTATCATAACAAAAACATTAGTTAAAAGCTAAAACCTGTTTTAAAATATTTACCCTTTTACGATGAAAGGCGTACATCAGCTGGTTAGTATTAGCTGCCTATGAGTAGCTTCATTGTGTGGCCTTCCCTGGATATGAATTCCAACAAACAAACGTTTAATGATCATAATAAATGAAAATGTACCTAAAATCAATTTAAAAAAAAATATGGATCAGTTCTAGAGAATAGTAAAAGTACTTACCCTGTTCCTTTGCATTTGTGTATTTGTAACTGTGAGTATTAACTCATTATGTGCCACTTTTCAGCATTCATAATAATTATACAATGGATAGGAATTCCACCTCAAATAAATAAATTTTGCACAAAAAGGTTCACCTTGATAAAGAAAAAGCCTTAAGAAGAGTATGAATTCCAATCATAAAGCACTCATCATGGAAATAACATGTGGAATAAATAGGCTGATACTGTAAAGATGACACATTGAGATGAAGACAGGTACTACAAAAAGACACTTACACATTTGCTTTTGACCAAAGCCTTCATCAGAAACGGAAAATCACACACACACATACACATTCATTCACACAAGCAAGCAAAATCCATGCACGTATGACCGCCATCTAGAGTATATTGGTTTCAGCTGCTGAAGGTGGCTGTCATATGAGAATGAGGTGTACTCACTTGGGTGAATGAATGTGTGTGCATGTTTCATTTCCTGATGGAGGCTTTCACTGAAAGCTAACGTGCCTTAAGTATTCACTTGAGTTACATTCTATCCCTAACTTTGTTTTTAGCATCAGTGTCTCCCTTGGTTAATATACTTTTCTTTGACTTGGTACTACTAATATTTTCTGCTTCTTGATTCTTTACATTTTCGTTTATTTCATCCAATTGGCCATTCATTATCTCTAAAACTTGCAATATTAAATTCTGGTGATCCACTTTGATTTCAGAGCTATTCCCAGAACATATGCTGTTTTCATTCTCTGAAGATTTACAGTCATTGATGACTTAATTAACGCAATATCCATTTGATTTATTCATTTTGACACTCTTGCTAAACCAAGTTCAAGTTTCAAAAACATACCTCTATACCAGACAGCTCAATTTTTATTGTTTATACTTATCTTGTGGAGTACTGCTGCTTGAAACTAGTGCACCAATTTTGCTGCTGCTGTGTAGTCGATGCTGCCTCTTGTTGTGTTTTCCAGCTGCCTTCCAAGGGCTGTTGCTGCTCAGTGGCACCTCATGGTTGTTATACTGGTGGTTCACCATTGCCAACCCAGCTGCAGCTCCCAATATCCTTGTAGATCTTCAATGTCCTTTAGCATTCAAACATAATCTTGAATTACTCTTCTGCTGTAACTTCAGTCAGTGCCTAAGTTATAACTTTCATTTTGCCTGTGTTTTTGTCACACAGAAGTTCTTGTACAGTTGTTATGATAAGAACAGTTAAATATTTGAATATTTTTTTATAGTCTAAATAAGAATTAGAATAGCACAGAACAGATTATTAAAACAAATTAACTAGTACAGCTCATATACCAGAGTACTTTAATGAATTCTTTATAAATGTAGCAAAGTCAGATGTAGATGGAACAGATTATCACAACAAAGTAAATCCCTTTGGCTCAGGTGAAAACTCAGAAAAATTTACAAAATTCTTAAAAGTTTCTGTGGAGGATGTAGAAAATACTATTCTAACATTAAAAAGCAAAAAATCTGCAGGTTGGGATGGAATACCCATCAAAGTTATTAAAGTGGTGCACAACAGAATTGGAAACCCGCCAGCTCAAATAATAAGTCAATATTTTGAAGAGTGCTGTTTCCCGGAGGTAATAAAGTATGCTGAAGTCAAACCACTCTTCAAGAAGGGATCAAGAGAGATCGTGGGAAATTATCATCCTATGCCTATTTTCGCAGTTCTATCTAAAATATTTGAAAAACTTGCTGTTGAACAAATCCAAAACTTCATAGAAAAATATTCTGTTACTCTAAACAACCAATTTGGTTTTCAGTGGGGGAAAACACCACAGATGCAGTAAACAGTTTCATTGAGAAAATAAGTACATCATTAGACAAGAGAAATAAGGTGGCAGTAATTTTCTGCGACCTCACAGACGCATTTGATTCTGTAAACCATGCATTGCTTGTTACAAACTTGAAAAATATGGCAGTAGCCCGACTTATCAAACTGAAAACAAAGAGATAGCATCTCTTCAAATGGCTCATTTGATTATTCTGACTGGAAAAATATAGCTCAGGGTGTTCCACAATGTTCGATATTAGGTCCAGTCACATTTGTCTTCTATGTTAATGACTTACCATTAAGTATAAGCTCCCTATCAATTCTGTTTAGACGGCCGGTGTGGCCATGCGGTTCTAGGCCCTTCAGTCTGGAACCACGTGACCGCTACGGTCGCAGGTTCGAATCCTGCCTTGGGCATGGGTGTGTGTGATGTCCCTAGGTTAGTTAGGTTTAAGTAGTTCTAAGTTCTAGGGGACTGATGACCACAGATGTTAAGTCCCGTAGTGCTGAGAGCCATTTTTGAACGAATTCTGTTTGCAGATTATACTTCTGTCTTCGTTGAAGATCATGATTTGGAAAAAATTCCCAAATGTGTGATCAGAACCCTCAGTACCTTAGAAACTTGGTTTCAGGTAAACAGGTCGAATCTAAACATATCTAAGACTCAAATGATGCAGATCAAAATCAAACAGTCAAAATGGGAGCAGATTAAGATTGTACACAGGAATCAACGTACAGAGGAAGCTGATTCAGTCAAATTCTTAGGTCTAAATTCAGATAAAAATTTGAACTGGCAGGCACACATTGAATACCTAGCAAGCAAAATGAGCAACTTTGCTTCTGCAGTGCAACCAAACCTGTATGTGGTTTTTACGCATTTTTGCACATCCAGTTACTTAAATACGAAGCAGGTACTAACATCCTGCTACAGCCACATGGTGCACAAATATTTAGAAAGATGCACATATTCCCTTCTGGAGGGAGTGGTGGTGTCAGGAATGGCATATGTGTACAAATTACAACCAACATTGCCTCAACCCATACCACAGAGCTGACCGCTTAGAATAAATAGGAAAAGGCAAAAACAAGAAGAAAAAGAAGACGAAGAAAAACATAATTTGCAAATCATTATTCCTACAGCTGCCTCATGGTCATTCATACCAATTTCTTGTGGAAATTCTCAATGATGTAAATAGTGCAGTCGATTGTGGGATGATTAAAATCTCTTAGCTTGATGAACAATATGAGTGGGTGACATTTTTCTAGTAATCTCAGGTTTTCTCTCAGGCTTCAGTTATGTCTTGTGGTGAATTTACTTTTTGGTAGATGGACCCAATAATAAGTTGCAGTGCCTCTGCTGTAACGATCCAAGATGGTGAAACTAGCCCACTTCTGTTAGCAGCCATTAAAAGGAAATAGCCAATCATTATACAGTTGTAAAGCTGCCATCTAGGGCATATTCAGATGTATCTGAATTATCTGAATAGAGTTGACTGGCACTCGGCACGAAAGTATCTGAATGATCTGACTAATTTAAATTGGTGCCATGTTCAAATCTATCTGAATGACCTGAATTGTGTAAAGCCAGTCAGTAGTAGCTCAGAGTTTCCATATTGCTCATGCTCAAAAATATCCAATCATTTTGACATGTGTGATCGAAACAATCACTCAGAACTACTATCTTGTTCTTTTAATGTCATGCCCAAAAGTATCTCAATGCGCTTACAAACAAAAGAGCCAATCAATAACGAATGCATATGATTGCCAAAAGCTAACGGTGGCAGGTGAAGGTGTAGAGAGCAGCAGGATGTTTCACCAGTGCACACACACACACACACACACACACATCTGCATAGCATCTGCAAGTCATTGTGCATATGCAGCCAAAACATGCACTCTCTCACAAAGTAATCCAGGGCTTATGTGTTTTATCAAGAGTCAGACATTTTATGAAAGTTTTGTTTCCTTTTGTCATATGATTTTTGCAATTAGGTGAATCGGTATTCAGTTACTTGTAATTCTGATTTTGGAGAAATTTTCTACTGTAGTTCATGACATGCAATATCCCAGCAGATATGAGAAGCAACAAACCAAAACGTATAAAGTCCGTTGATTCAAATTTTTCAGGAAAAGCGAAAAACTGATATATACTAAACTATTCAATGGAACATAATGCCGTTTTCACAGTTAATTCCGTTTTGGGATATCGAATTCGATTCCACATTAATTTTAAAAGCTTGTTTATATTTAATCCATACAAAAGATACAATCGCTGGCTTTCGTTTCTACTGTAATGACTTTCGGTGGCTTCCAGTTTTGATACTAGTTCTACCATATGCTTTCTTTTACTTTCATACTTCGTAATCTTATGATCAACCCCCCCCCCCCCCTTTCTATCTGTTAGTCATCTCCCAGATGCAATTCCTTTTGCAATGTTATTTAATCTTGTTTGTCCAGTACCGAAGCGTTTCCAAAAAAATAAAATTGCAGCACGTACAATAATTTTCTCACTCCCTGATTTCTCCTGCAGTTTACAAAAATCCTTGTTAGCGTGTGATAGTTAGGCTACTTACTTAACTTTCTGAAATAATAATGTTCTTTGTTTAGATTAGCATGTAGGAACATTAACTGCAAGTATTCCAAAGTCTGTTGGATCATTTCCTGTTTATTATCTGCAGAGATACTCCTCATTAAGAAGAAAAATTAAAATGAAAAATAGGGTAAATCTGTATCAAACCCCCGGCTTACGTGATATTTCACTGTAACAGCTGCTGGTTTTACTTTGGCATTCTCTCCATGAATACGCCAATGCTTAGGAATGCTTATGTCCAGAAGATACTAACTTCTGGAGGTTCAAGTTTTTATTTGGCGTAGCCAACACATTTATTTTGGTTCTACATAGAATGTTTACTGGGATAGAACAGCAATTGCAACGACCCTCTCTATGTTGGCAGGGAGTATCGAAATTCATTAAATGAGGATCATTATCACGATTTCTAGGACAAAAAGAATAAGAAAATACTATTTATCATGGCATTATTTACTGATGGATGTTATGGAAACAAATTCCATTTTTCTAGTAAAAAGGAATAAACAGAAGATTTACCTGATTTCAGTTCCCGCTTCTATTGTCATTTCTTCTTCATTCTTTTTCTTGTTCCACGATCTTTATACTCCTCCCCTAGAGTCGCACTTTCCTCTTCTAAATCCGCTGGATGCAGTACACACGAAACACAAAAGAATACTGCTGCTATGCAGTATTAACAATAATGATTTTGCTAAAACAGTGTCAAACAATACCAGAAGGCAACAATGCTGACTAAAACTTTGAACAGTCAGGCACAAGTCACAAGCATTGACAAAAGTGAAACTCAACAGTAGTGTCAAAGTAGATGAAACAAAAGCAAACTGAAATGTACATGGTGGACATTATACATCCTGTTTCATTCAATCATGTGGACAAAATATGATTTCTTTTAACTGCTCATTTTCAAGATACTTTTTTAGTGTTACAATATACAGATAGACGCAATCTCATTGCTGGGTCGTGGGCCGGCCGGTGTGGCCGAGCCGTTCTACGCGCTTCAGTCTGAAACCGCGCGATCGCTACGGTTCGAATCCTGCCTCGGGCTTGGATCTGAGTGATGTGATTAGGTTAGTTAAGTTTAAGTAGTTCTAGGGGACTGATGACCTCAGACGTTAAGTTCCATAGTGCTCAGAGCCATTTGAACCATTACTCTGCTATTCACAATAAAGGGCTTGGCATAGGGTTCAGTGAACCACCTTCAAGCTGTCTCTCTAACGTTACACTCTCGAGCGACGCGCAGGAAAACCGAGCACTTAAATTTTTCTTTGCGAGGCCTGATTTCTTTTATTGCACCGTGATGATAATTTATCCCTCCGTAGGTGGGTGCCAACAGAGTGTTTTCGCTATCTGAGGAGAGAACTAGTGATTGAAATTTCATTAGAAGTTGCCGTCGCAACGAAAAACGCCTTTGTTTTAATGATTGCCACTCTAATTCAGGAATAATGTCTGTGGTATTATCTCCCTTATTTCGCGATAATGCGAAACGAGCTCCCCTTCTTTGAAGTTTTTCGATGTTATCCGTCAGTCGCACCTGATGCCGATCTCACACCACACAGCAATACTCTAGAATAGGGAGGACAAGCATGGTATAAGGAGTCTCTTGAGTAGACCTGTTACACCTTCTAAGTGGTCTGTCAATAAATCGCAGACTTTGGTTTGTTCTACCCACAACATTATCTATATCATCGTTCCAATTTAGGTTATTTGTAATTGTAATCCTTGAGTATTTAATTGAATTTACAGCCTTCAGAATTGTGTGACTTGTCTCGTAATCGAAATTAAACTGATTTCTGTTAGTTCTCATGTGAATAACTTCACACTTTTCTTTATTCAGGGTCAATTGCCACTTTTCACACCATAGAGATATCTTATTTAAATCATTTTGCAATTCGGTTTGGTCATCTGATGACTTTAAAAGACGATAAATGACAGCATCATCTGCAAATAATCTAAGACGGCTACTCAGTTAGTCCCCTATGTCGTTAATATAGACCAGGAACAATAGAGGGCCTGTAACACTTCCTTCGGGAACGCCGGATATTATTTGGGCGTTTTACTCAATGACTTTCTGTCTGTTACTACGAACTGTGACCTTTCTGACAGGAAATCATGAATCCAGTCGCACAACTGAGGCGATATTCCATAGACACGCAGTTTGGTTAGAAGACGCTGGTGAGTAACGGTGTCGAAAGCCTTCTGGAAATCTGATAATGTGGAATCAATTTGACATCCTCTGTCGATAGCACTCATTACTTCATGAGTATAAAAAGCTAGCTGTCTTTCACAAGAACGATATTTTTTCAATCCGTGTTAACTATGTGACAATAAAGTGTTTTCTTCGACATAGGCGTACTTCATATTGTTCGAACACACTATATGTTCCAAATCCCTGCTGCAAATCGACGTTAGTATTACGGGCCTGTAATTCAGCGGGTTACTCCTGCTTCCCTTTTGCGGTATTGGTATGACTTGAGCAATTTTCCAGTCTTTAGGTACGGATCTTTCTGTGAGTGAGAGGGTTGTATATAAACGCTAAATATGGAGCTATTGTATCAGCATACTCTCTAAGGAACCTGACTGGTATACAATCTGGATCGGACGCTTTGACTTTATTAAGTGATTAAAGCTGCTTTGCTATCTACTTCTATATTTCTCATATTGGCAGTTATTCTTGATTGGAATTCATGAATATTTACTTCGTCTTCTTTGGTGAAGGAATTTCAGAAAACTGAATTTAATAACTCTGCTTTGGTGGCACTGTCATCAGGGACTTCACCGTTGTTATCGCGCAGTGAAGGTATTGATTGCGTGTTGCCACTGGTGTGCCAGAGTCTCTTTGGGTTTTCTGCCAGATTCCGAGACAGAATTTCGTTGTGGAAATTATTAAAAGCATCGCGCATTGAAGTACACGCTACATTTCGAACTTCTGCAAAACTTTGCCAATTTTTGAGATTTTGCGTTCTATTAAATTTGGCATGCTTTTTCCGTTGCTACTGCAGCAGCCATTTGACCTGTTTTGTGCACCATGAGGGATCAGTAGCATCACTTATTAATTTGTGTGGTATATATCTCTCAATTGTCATCGATATTATCTCTCTGAAATCATTCCACATGTGCTCTACGCTTACATAATCAGATCGGAAGGAGTGAAGACTGTCTCTTAAAAAGGCGTTAAGATCATTTTTATCAGTTTTTTTCAAAATAGATATACCTTGCGTTTGTATTTGATGGCTGTAGATGTTACGATATTCAGCCTAGCAGCAACTGCGTTGTGGTCGCTAATCCCTGTATTCGTCACGATACTCCCTATTTGTCCAGGATTATTTGTAGCTAAGAGGTCAAGTATGCTTTCGCAACCATTTACGCTTGGAGTGGGCTCATGAACTAATTGTTCAAAATAATTTTCTGAGAAAGCATTCAGTACAATTCCGGATGACGTTTTATGGCTGCCGCCAGCCTTAAAAGTATAATTTTTCCAGCATATCGAGGTAGATTTGAAGTTATCATCAACTATAAATACGACGGGGAGTTGGAAAATAAGTTTCCTCTGTCGACTGTGGTCAGAGTTGTATGTGAAAGGAAAAAAAGCGAGTGAGACATTAAAAATAAGACATATCTTTATTTTTCTACATAATGGTTCAAATGGCTCGGAGCACTATGGGACTCAACAGCTGAGGTCATTAGTCCCCTAGAACTTAGAACTAGTTAAACCTAACTAACCTAAGGACATCACACACATCCATGCCCGAGGTAGGATTCGAACCTGCGACCGTAGCGGTCTTGCGGTTCCAGACTGCAGCGCCTTTAACCGCACGGCCACTTGGGCCGGCCTTTCTACATAATTTCCAATACATTGAAACATTTGTCATACCGCTTTATAAGCTTCAAAAACCCTTCCAGGGAAAAATCAGGGCGTTGCATATGTTGAACGGCTTGTTTGACGTCAGCATTGCTGCCAAAGCGCATTCCGCCGAGAGTCCTCTTCGAAGCAGGAAACAGATGGAAGTCACTTGGTGCGCGAGCGGGACGGGAAGCCTAACACACACATCATTGTGGTTAGAACCACTCGGAAGTTACGTCAAAATGACGTATACGCAAACGCATTGCACACTTGTCGACTGATTGAGATCCGTGGTCGAATCGAGTTAGGTGAAATTTTTCGAACCACACTGGAATGTTTCTTAACACGTCGGTACGTGTCTGCTGAATGATGTTGAAACGAGTGTGATCCGCTGATATATGACCGTAATGTGAAAGAGATGTGGCTGTTATCGCATGTACACTGTAGCGGAGAACTGGAAATATATTTATAAATTACGTATAAGTAAATAAATCGTACGCATTGTCACCTTATCGGAATTTACCTGTTTCTTGACCACGCTGTGATTGATCTGCCTATTCCGTCGAGGACCAAATAGGTGGCATAAAAGCTGTGCGTCACGTTTACACCTTAACAATAAATGCAGTATTTCCGTAACACATTCCATAAACCATCGTGTATAACCGTAGAGAGAAGCTAAACATTGCCATTGCTTACTAGAAACAGCATTTGTTGTCGATTACGCAGCTCAGCTGTTACTTGCGTTAAAAAATAGATATGTTTTCTACATTATGCCTAACGGGAAGTGAATGCCTTTTGCACTCATCTTAGTTAATTATTAAACAACTTTTCAGAAAAAGCAACCTTTGTTATACATTTAAGTGGTGGTTGCTTGGCTACATACCTTACAGGACAACTTCTAATCTTGTTTATTAGTAATGGTTTCTATGGTCATAGAAATGAATCTTGATGATGCAAAAACGGCTTTAAAGGATCATGCAAGAAACCTCCAATGGCAACACAAAATTCTTTACAAAACTTCTTCCTGTGTTCATTCTACCACAGTCAAATTAGTAAGAATACTTGTGTGTTGTGCTTGAATAATGAAATGCGGTGTCCTCACACAAAAACTGTATATCGATTTAAGAAGAATGGGTAAATGACGTGACTTAACAAGCTAAAAGGTAGTTTGCTACGGAGTTCACAGCTTTCTCAGCAGGAAGAAAGAAGAGTAAATGACAAGCTGTGTTACAAAGGGTGTTATCTTAAACCTTTCACATTATTTCCACTTTCCTGGCAATTTAACATTTACAGCACGGTGCCCGTACGCCATACGGGCGCGGCCGCCCTGACGTTGGCGACGGCGCCCGTATACCGTGCGGGCGAGCCCCTATTTGGCTCTGTAAGCGCGTTTAGCGCGTCTCCGAAGCAGTTTCGTCAACTAATGTGGAGGTATTTCATTCTTCTTCCGTAAGAGGCAAGCACTTATCAGCCATCTCATCCTGGGAGCGGCTGTGAGCACTGCAAAGACGAAGTTACCTGCAGTTCATTCACAGGTGTTTACGATCGTGAAAATATCGCAGAGTGATTTGACGGAGGCAGAGATCTTAGATATTCTTTATGGGGATGCAGGATGTGAAATTGACGATTCTGACAACGAGGATTCTTACTCTCCAGACGAAAGTACAAGTGATGATTCAGGTAAGTATATGTGTCAGTTGTTCATAAAGTGAAGAGTTCATTGCCGCATTTTGTATTGTGAGTAGTGTTCATTACTTCACTTGCATTTAGTACCTTTTAGTACCAATCTTAGCATTATTTTCTCTCTATGCAGACAATGGTACAGACCATCAGTCACCATCTGCGGTACCTGGTCGTGTGTGGCTCACTGAGCACAAAGAGCAAGATTGGTCGGAACTAGACGTTCAGCCAGCACTGCGGGATCTCCAGGAAGTAGTCGGCGTAGCATCGCATTTTTAAGATGCCGCTGAGGAGCTTCGATATTTTAGTTATTTCTTTGATGACGACCTTATTCGGCTCATCAAAAGTGAAACGAATCTGTACGCTGGAAACGTTATTACGACAATGAAACGCAAAGGTAGCCTGAAAATAAACTCTGTTTGGCATAAGTGGTCTGCAGTAAAATTGCAAGAGATTTACTGGTCTCTCAGTATTATTTTGCATATGTGCTTCGCCAAATTGCCGAAAATCAGTGATTATTGGTCAACAGACCCGTTTCCGCAGACAGGATTTGCGAGTAAATTGTTGAGTCGCGATCGATTTTGCGCTACATTGTCGATGTTACACTTGAATGACAATGCTACGTTCACTAGCAGAGGCGAAGAAAAGCACGACCCACTTCACAAAGTGAGGCCTTTGTTTGATTTCTTTGTGAATAAAAGCAAAATTAGTTTTCGTCCAGGCATGAATCTGACAATAGATGAGGCAAGTGTCCCTTTCGTGGTAGAAAAATCTTCAGAGTATACATGAAAAACAAACCCAATAAATATGGAATAAAATTGTATGCTCTCTGCGATTCATCAACCGGTTATATGCTAAACTGTGATGCATGTACAGGTTCTGCAGGCAGTGTTGACAATAGTATTCAAAAATGGTTCAAATGGCTCTGAGCACTATGGGACTTAACATCTATGGTCATCAGTCCCCTAGAACTTAGGACTACTTAAACCTAACTAACCTAAGGACAGCACACAACACCCAGTCATCACGAGGCAGAGAAAATCCCTGACCCCGCCGGGAATCGAACCCGGGAACCCGGGCATGAGAGACAATAGTATCCAGGGACTTGTAAAAAGGTTGTGTTCACAGTACTTCGGCAAAGGACATTGCATTTATATGGATAGGTACTACACCTGTCCATCTCTTTTGGACATGTTGTGGGAAAATAAAGCTCTTGAAGTAGGAACTGCAATGAAAAACAGGAAAGGTTTGCGACGAATATTCAGAACACTAAAACTAAAAAAAAAAGTTAGTTTTTCAAACGATATTCCATCTCTTGGCAGTGAAGTGGAAGTCAGAAAGAGATGTTGTTTATCTTTCCACAAAGCATAAGTCTACCGGCACTAGTATTCAAGTGAGGGCCAAAGGTGGAATAGCAGAAATTGTAAAGTAAGACGTTATTATTGATTACAATAAGAATAAAGTTGGGTTGACAGAGCAGATCAGTTCTCCAGCTATTATCCGTTTGCCCGATAACTTTAAAGTGGTGGTAAAAGCTGTTTTTCCACTTGTTTATCATGTCAACTGTCAACAGTTTTATTTTATGTAAAGAGAACACTAGGAAGAATGTATCCCTAGTAGACTTTATTCGCAGAGTGGGGAAGAAATTAGCTGAGAAGGGCGGAAATATTTTTCACCAACAAGCCGCTTCATCCTCACAAATTGAGAGGACATTTGCAAGGCACTTTCCAGAGAAGGTCCCACCCACTGTAAACAAGATGAATACTACTAGGAATAGCAAATTATGTTCAGACAGGGGTAAGAAAGAGACGGGTAAGCGCATCAGGAAGGAAAACAGATGGTGGTGCATGGCCTGTGGCATTGGCCTTTGCTCCCACAGTGTTTCCAGGATTTTCACACAAAGGCTAACTACATCTGAACTATTAAAATACTCTAGTTTACAGGTACCTGCAATTAGACAGCCCAGTGATATTTTGTTTTAAATTTAGATACAGTAATAATGGCATTACTCAAGAGAGAGATCACGTAAAACTTTTTTATGAACGACATTTTTATGTTTTCTTTTTTTAATTATAACACCCATTTGTATTTTATATTGTAAAACACACTCACATTCATGTAAAGCTCTTACTTCTTCCTTTTAAATGATGCAATAACAATATTCCTATCATTTTTCTGTTATTTGTAATTTAATTTCAGACATCCATTAAATATGCCTGATCACAGCCAAGTGCCGGGTGTAAAGAGGGCAGTGTTGAAAGTGTTAAATATGCACACTTCACAGCTGAATGTAATATTTCATTTTGTATATGAATCCAGTTCATGTAGACTTTCTTCTCATATGGCTGTGACTGTTCAGTTTTTGAAAATTTTACTAACAATTAACAAACTACAGAACACTATGAAGCTTTTCATAAAGCATTCTTACTGTGAGAGCATATAAAAATTTGTTCTGCAGCCTTCCAGTATCATGGTACCTCTACGATTTGCACCACATAATGCAAAGTCACTGTAGATTTGATTCAGATGTTCAAATGGTGTGAAGTGTAAGGTATTTATTGTGCGACTCAATTTTGATTAAGAGACGGTCTCCAGAAAACACATGTTTTACTACTGCTTTGCATCTGGTATCCTCTAAATAATGATGAAATAGGATACACTACTGTCTAGCAAGATGACCAGATTTAAAAAGACTGCAGTAACAGCTATGTTACGTTAACTGTGGTTAGGAAGACAGGCTACTGTTTACCTTTCAGATAACAGTGAAAGAAAATAGTTTCTGCTGTCATCTGCAAAGTAAGTAGCAGTCTGACTTCCTATTGAGATAAAGCCGTGCATTATTTAAACTTGTTGTTGATGCTGTGATACGTACAGGTTCTGCATTTTGAAAATTCCAGTAACACTTCAAATTAAATAAATGAGACGTTAGTAACAAATGCATGTAGTGTTGCAAACTTCTTAAATAGGTACAGTACTTTGTTTCTGTTACTGACAGGTTGAGGTTATCAGGTTTAGATAACAGTGCAATTGACCATCTGAGACCACTCCCTGCAAATAACTTCAGTAAAATGGAAATGACACTCACTTGTCCGTAAAAAGTAGCATCCATTACAAAATGCTTAAAGTATTCTAGTGAAGTTATTAAAAGAGTGTTCATGTGAGTTGAGTTGTGCCTCAAGTCACTTGTGTAATCAATCTCTTATCAGTGAAACATTTTCAGACTGGCTAAAATATATTTAAGTTAAGCCTCTTTACAAGATGGGGATTAAAGAGATACTGTCAAATTTTGGTCATTTTTACTTTTGCTGGCTTCTCCAAAAATGTTTGAAAAGGTTGTGTCTAAGAATCTTCATAAGCATCCAACGGCAAACAACATATCCAAGTCACAGATTGGGTTCCTTATGCTTACTGATATAGAGAAGAGTATTTACACATACTGTGGGACTAACTCACAAGATAACAAATTAGATGCTACTGGCATTTTCTGTGATCTGTCAAACGCCTTTGACTATGAATCACAGCTTTCTCTCAAGAGAATTATAATATTGTGATGTCACTGGCAGTTCTGCAAAATGTTTCGAGACTGACCTAACTAACAGGAAACAAAGACTGTCATTGCAAATACATGCAGAGTAAGCACATTGTCTTCATCTGATTGGAAAGAAATTACATGTGATGCTCCTCAAGGTACCATCTTGAATCTGTTGTTTATTCCTGTCTACAGTAACGACCTCTTGTCTGTTAAACCGCCAGATGCTTAGTTTGTTTTGTTGGCACATGACACAAACAATGCAATAAATAGCAATTCAAGTACAGGTTTAGAAATGGCTACTAATCAAAATTTCCCTGTCATTAAACTTTTAAAAGGCCCACTATGTGCAGATAAGAACCTGTAAAATATTTGTTCCCAACATGTGTATTATGTATGAAGACATGCAAATAGAAGCGGTTGACAGTGTTAAATGTATGGTGTTACAACTCAATAATAAATTCAGTTAGGAAGGGGTGTGCCAGAAAATTGCTGAAGCAATTCACAAGTTCACAAGTTTGTATTTGCGATGTGAATGATGTCAGATGCAAGAGATATAAGTAGAAGAAACTTGCATACTTTGTTTGCTTTCATATTTTGAGGTACCTCGTCAGACTGAGCAAAAACATTTAGACTGCAGAAGCATGTAATAATATTAGATCAGATTTACTTTCATTCCAATTGATCCGTAGTGAGGAGGCGCTCCACGAAGTAGAACATTTCAGAAAAACAATAATACGTGACAAATATTTACAACTGAAACAAATAAGCTGAGGTACCTTCACAGGTCCCTAGTGGAATTATCGTCATATTTTTTAATGAACACTATATGAAAGAATCATTTTACAAACACTCATTTACTAAGGTCGCATTAATGCACTGAATTTAAAAAATGTTTTTTTTATTTATAAGGTAATAAACATATAATAGAACTACTACAATACTTATTTATAATGAACACTTTACTGCATTGAAATGGTGCAGAAGTTAGATTGTACTTATATACAGGGTGGTCGGAAATTCCCGTTACAAACTTCTAGGACATGTAGAAGGTAGTGGGTACAGAACATTTTGAATAGGAACCCATGTCCGGAATCGTATCGTTTCCGTTCTACGACAGTTTCAATTCAGATGTGTACCTCGTCAACGTCTGCTTAGGGCAAGAGAAACGTTTCAAAGTTCCCTGTCCTGGTATGCAAGAGGGTAGACACGATGACGTGTTCTACGTGAAACGACCCCCAGATGTCACTTAATGTGCGCTTTGCTGTGAGAGCAAGTCAATACCTGTGCGTCACTGATAGAGAAACATGGTGCAGTACACGTTTGCGGAATACACAGACATGCTCCTTGTGTAAGGCGAAGCTGGAGGTAACGGAAGAGCTGCAAGTCAGCTGTATCACGAACGTTTTCCGCAGTGTCACACGGCATCGCATAAACTGTTTGCCCATGTTACACAACGGCTACGAGAAACGGGTACCTTTCCCGTGAGGAGGCAGGACTGTGGTGTTCCACGGCGACGCTGCACTCCCGAATTTGAAGAAGGTGTGCTGCGTTGCATTGAAGATAGCCCGTCAACGAGGCCACGGACAATTGGGCGTGCAATGGCTGTTAGTCACAGTACCATCTTGGACGTCCTGCATGAGCAACAATTACATCCGTAACACTTACAAAGAGTACACGCCTTGGGTTCAGCAGACATTCCACAACACGTCGCCTTCTGCACATGGTTCCTGCACCGTTGCATGGACGCGCCCGTGTTTCCACGTTGAGTTCTCTTCACAGATGAATGTAGGTTCACAAGGGATTGTGTTCTGAATGCTCGAAAAAGCGATGTCTGGGTGGACGAAAACCCACATGCCATGCATGCTCAGATATTTCAAGACAGGTTTGGAATTAACGTGTGGGCAGGTATTCTGGACGGTAATGTGATTGGACCATACGTCCTTCCATCCAAGCTCACTGGTCCTGCATACTTAGTCTTCTTATGACACGTAATGGACCCGTTATTGGAAGCTGTGCCATTGAATGTCCGTCAGGAATGTCCGCCAGGAAATGTGGTTTCAGCATGATGGAGCACCACCTCACTTTTCACTGGCTGTCCGGAGACATCTCAACAGACGATATGGTGAAAGGTGGGTAGACCATGGTGGTCCAACCGTGTGGCCACCACGATCGCCAGATTTAACCCCTATGGAGTACTTCTTGTGTAGTCAAATGAAGAGCCTAATTTATGAGACACCTGTAGAGACAGAGGAAGATCTGCTGGCACGAGTTCTGGTCGCTGCACAAGACATTGAAGAGACACCAGGTGGGATGGAGAGAGTTTATCAGAACATGCTTCAGAGGTACAATGTGTGTAAGAACGTTGGTGGTTGCGACATAGAGCGGCTGTTGTAATGCATGGCTACATTGCGGCTGGAGCCGTAGATGCTGGGTTCTTGTTGTCGACTAATGTAAACCATATGGTGTAAGTTGTAATACAAATGCGTAAGTAATAACGGAACGAGTCAGTATTCGTTTCAAATAGATTGCAACAATTGTACTGGGTCACGCCCAAGTACATTCCTAACGTGGGTGTGGATGAGATATTCATCTGCATTGAAACTGTTGTAGAATGGAAACGATATGTTACCAGACATGGGTTCCTATTCAAAATGGGTTCGTATTCAAAATCTTATGTACTCAGTAGCCTCTACATGTCCCATAAGTCATCAGTGGAGTACAAGAAGTTGGCCACCAATAAATCGTTTAGGCTTCTCTTAAACTGAAATTCATCAGTTAAGCTTTTTATGGCTCCTGGAAAGTTGCTGAAAAATGTGTGTTCCTGAAAAATGGACACCATTTTGTACAAGAGTAAGTGACTTTAAATCCTTGTGAAGATTATTCTTATTTCTGATATTGATTCCATGAACTGAGCTGTTGGTTTAAAAAAGTGATATATTTTTAATGACAAGTTTCATTAAGGAATAAATATATTGCGAAGCAGTAGTTAGTATCCCTAGTTCCCAAAACAAGCTTCTGCAGGATGTTCTTGCGTTCACACCACATATAACTCTTATTGCACTCTTCTGTGCATGGAAAACTTTAGCTTGGCTTTATGAATTACCCCAAAAAATAATTCCATGTGACGTTAGGAATGAAAGGAAGCATTGTATGCCAGCTTTTTCATTTTTATGTCCCCTGTCTTTGACACCACTCACATTGCAAATAGAGATTTGTTAAGATGCTTCAGCAGTTCTGTGGTATGCTCCTCCCAGTTCAATTTATTATCAAGCTGTAATACCAAGAATTTAACACTGTCCACTTCTATCTGCTTGTCATCGTATGTTAGGCATATACTTGTGGGACACACTTTACAAGTTCTAAACTGAATGTAGTGTAATGTTTCAAAGTTTAGTGACAAGGAATTGACTAGGAACCAGTGATTAATGTCCACAAATATCTTACCAGCCGATCTTTCTAAGACTTCACTTGATGTCTGTATCATTGGCAAACAAACAAACTTGATATCTGGTATTGTTAGTGATGAAAGATCATTGATACACACAAGGAAAAGTAAAGGCCCTTAGATGGAACCTTGTGGGACTCCACATGTAATTAGTTCCCAGTTGGATGATGCCTGATAGCTTAATACATCTCTCTTTCATAATAACACCCTTTGTTTCCTGCCAGAGTTAAAATTTGTACAATTTTGCATCATTTCCTGTAACACCAAAATATTCTAATTTACTTAAAAGGATACTGTAATTTACACAGTCAAATGCCTTTGACATATCCCAGTATATTAGTTTCCTCACTTGTGGTGTAAATTCCAGATAATCATGTACAAACATGATCAAGGAAGTGGGTATTCTAACCAATGCTTCTCAGTATATTTATCGATTAAAAAAATTTGTTGCAAATTATGTGTGTGTATCTCCAAACAATAGCTCAGCACATAGTAAAATTCTAGGAACAATAAGACCTGAATTGCTTACCTTGGTCCAAACAGGGGTCCAGTATACAGGAACACTCATTTTCAATAATTTGCCAGCAACCTTTAAAAACTCTGTTTCAGAAACAGCACAGTTTAAACAGTTTGAAAGATTTTTAGGCAGGCAGCTCCTACTCTATAGATGAGTATCTTAACAGGGACTATTAGACCAGCTTAAGTAAAATTGTCTTAAATTTGGTTTTACAGCAGTTGGTCACAACAGTCTAGAATAGGTGTTGTGTGTATGATGAATTTGTTAAAAGTGCATAACTGTTTCAATCTGAGTGTATTAATTCTGTAAATATCGCAGTTCCAGTTTACTGTAATGTATGCACATACCTTGACAGTCTCCTGATGAATGACCAGGGAAGTGTTATATTCATATGTTGTTTGTTTTTTATGTTATCCTTTGACATATTCCACATCCATAAGAACTGTCCCATTTTTGGGTCTATAGAATAAGAACTGAATCTTATGTAGTGAAATCCATCCGAGAATGTTAAACATGGCTACAGTTATCAGCATAGATGTGTAGCCATATCAGTTGCTAAGATGAGTACTTAAAGATACCACTCGTATTTATTGTGTGTTTATTATGTTGATCGTAGCTGTGTACACCCAATTCAGTTGATAAGTAACTCCTATGGCTATAATTTAGACGTAAAATATTGTCAGGGTAGAACAATTGTCATATCCAATAGCTCAGTGAATGCTACTTGTATGTCAGATCTTTCTTTCCTCTGTTGAATCTTCGAATTATGTGTAATGAACTGGCAAGAACTACAGACAGTGTCATAATAGACCGCCAAGCATTTTAAATGGATGTTGAATCATTTGAACTTGAAGATGACACTGACGAGTAAAAAACTTTTGTTGAATTTGTATACCATTACTTTAATATTTCCATTCCCCTCAAAAGATTAGTAATACAGATCACAGTAAGGACTGTACACAAAATTCCTGTTGCACAGGAACAATATCCCTTTAAACACACATACTGTAAATGGTGGTTTCATCTTCTAGAATACTTCACTCCCTATCTCACTCCCTTCCCCAGTACTTCACACTTTCCATGTCTTTACATATTACTGTTTCATCAGTGTGCAAATTTTAGTCTTTGTATTTTATCCTTGCAACCTGCAGAATTTAGGATCTATAGTGCCTCATGTGTTGCTACTTTTTTCCAGATACCAAAGCGATGTTTCCTGAGGTCAGTTGGCATCTACCAGTTTTTCCAATCTTCTGCAGTTAATTTGTGTCAAACTAGAACCATGACTTGCCACATTGATATTTCTGTAATATTCACAACTTTCAGTGCCTGGCTTTTTTGGAATAGGAATTATTACTTCATTCTGAGATGTGAATGTATTTCGCTTGTCTCTTATCTAGCATACCACATGCAATACTTTGATTTGGCTGTCTGAAGGATCTCTACAAATGAGAGGGAATGTCTACTTCAGGTGCACTGTTTGGGTGCAGGTCTTTCATCACCACGTGGAATTAGTCTCTTAGTCCATCTCCCACCTAGTCTTCATCTGTCTCCTATAATATATTCAAATTAATTTCTCTCACTATAGTAATCAGGTGACGTAAGAGCTCATACTCCAACTCTACTGTTTTGCATGAATTTTATATACAATCTAATGCACCTTAGCATGAAGGTAAGTTAAACAATCCCCATTCTTCCTGCTACAATGAAAATATTCAGAAAGATGATGTACAATCGGAATGCCTTGACACAATGTGTATGTTTTTGGAAAATGGTCCATAAACGAAGGTAGTTGCTTACCAGTGCTTTGTGCATTTAATAAAGCATTTTCTGCTCTGGTCATATAACACTAAGGGTTTTGGTTAGTCTATTACACTTACCGGTAGCTGTTACACAAACTGGATTCACGACAAAGCCACTTGCAGTGAGGTATCCAGTGGCACCCTTTATACTTTTGGGGAACCCTGCCTCCTTTCCACTAGTTTGTAAATGACTTTTCTTAATCCTCCTTAATGTGGCTACTATTTGGAGTAACAGATCTACTCTTCCATGGTATTCCCAGAAATGACAGGGTGAAGCTGAAATAAGGATGTGATACGTAAGGAATATAAGTCACATATGGTACATATGTGGATCGCTAGTGTTTGTAACAGAAGCCTCTCTACGAAATTTAATAAATCTAAAAGGAAAACTTAGCAGCACAGGGCAAAATTACATGACATCAAGGCTGAGAGGTTCCTTCATTGCATGTGAAACATACCTTGAAGAATATGCTTTGCTCCTGCTAAATTAAATCAGTTAAAAGGTTCAAGGTTTTTACTGAGGCATCACCATAATGTAGTACTACTACTGAATGCAGGCTGTTTTGTCAGCTTTGGTGAATAATTGTCAGTAAAAACCTTACTAATTTATATGAAGCTGGTATCTGTATAGATATCACTGGTGATCTTGAAGCTCTCGAAGAATGAAATTATAATGAAATCCAGACCTTTAGCTGATTATAGGCACTGATAATTAGTTATCTGCTGTACACAATTTCTGATCTGTTACTGCCTCATTTCCCATGAAATGATAATATCTTATAGCCACAAATCCGGTCACCAAGCTATGAGATTATTATAGAGAAACAAAAAAAAATCAATCTATTTAATAGGGCATTTACATATGATTACACCTTACCAGTATCAACATTAGAAATATTACACGAACATAAATCCATCTTCTGCACAGAAAATAATAAACTCAAATGGTTAATTCAAAATTTAACTTACTTGACACGGAATAGCTTTCAAAAATTGAAATAGTCATCAGTGTTGACACATGGACTGCAATCCAACGTAATGCGTTACAAATACTCAGTTCAAGAATGGAAAACATTTTTCCAACCACAGTTTTACTTGACTTGGCTCATACTGGAAGGAAATCCTAGGTTTACCACCTGACAGTGGATCAATACTGTGTCTATGGCAATATTATCCACAATCACCAACTGAGGAACTGTTTACAGTTTGTAGAGAAAATTGGAAAATGGTTTCTCATATCAATCAGGAAACTCATTTCTAAAGCAGCTACTTTAACAGTCTCAAAGATAGCTGAAAGACTATCTCTGACTCTCTCTTTGCTTCTTCAGCCAATCAACATACACACACATTCTAATTAAAGTTTGTAAAGAAAATACGAATTCAGCTGCACAATGGAATGACATCACATAGCTAGTAAGTTGGTTCTAGACACATTTATTGATAATTTCACTGGGTAGAATAAATACTACATTTTACCCACTGAAAAAAATTTATGGTCACACATCTCGGACCTTGTGATGTACAAATAAAGCATTGTTTGACGAGGCTAGATTGCAGAATCAGGTTGATGAGTGGCACAAGGAATCAAGCAATCACATGATTTATTACAGACATGGTACAGATGCCAGTGGAGGAGTGAAACCATTACATTTTTATATCAGAGCTGTTAGCAAAAAGATCTTTTGAAAAATTACAAGGATAGTTGTTTGTTATTTGCAACATACAAAACAACAACAACAACAACAACATATGATATGCCTTTATTTTTTTTTAGTTATAAACGAGCTATTTGGTTTTGTTTTTCATTCAGGTTGAAAATGGGAGCTCCAGTCATGAAATGCTAGCCATTTTTAAGGATCGGAATAATGATTGGAAACCCATTTACAGGGTTACTGATTTTTCATAGTCGGAGATAAATGGAAATGATTGTATGGCATTATTGGCCGAGAGGCCCCATTCGGGGAGTTTGGCCGCCAATGCAATTGAACAAGCATTTCCTCAGACAAAAGTTTACTTGTGCCGTTTCTGTCAGAAACAGGCTTCAGGAAGATGGCTGAATATATACCAAATGACGTGAAGAGACTCCTGACCATGTGGCAAGAAATTTGAAAATCACCAACAGAGAATTAACAGATGATACAGCAGAGATAATGAGGCTTCTCAGAGAAACAAAAATGCATCACCGTGTGTTTAACAGCAGTGGCTATCAGTTCATGAAAAGAGGGTGGAAGCTTATGAGCACAAGGGCAATTTTGACACCATTGACATTACAAATGGGGCTGAAGCCATGAACAAGATTTTAAACGTTTTTCCTAAAATGGAATACAGACAGGACCTTGAAGAGGGTTACTAAGGATATAAGAGATAGATTTCTTCCGAGCCTAATTAGAATGTACTGTCTGCAAAATACTGCCATCAAATCATAACAGAGATGTTACATTGTTTTTGCATTGAAAAAAGCAAGTTTGTGAAACATGTCATGCAGTGATATCCATCAGCAAAAGTTGAGTTAACTGCAAGATTAGTGAATGTGAGGTTGGACAGTTTGTCTTGTATGGAGAGTACAATGTTCAGAGACTGTAAATATCTTGTAAGCTTTGCTCTACCAAACTGCATGGGTGAAAATTTTCAGATATATAAATACCCATGCAAGCATTTCTGTACAATCTTTATTTCTTCTCCAGAATGGGGTTTTGATAAAATACCATAAATCTGCAGGAATAGGCCACAAATCTGTCTTCATGATATGTGCGGGTTTGGCTTCAGAACTGTCTCTGCAGTAATTTCACATGAAGACAGTAGCAATGAGGATACAGTCGAGGAAACAAATATAGAGCATCACAATTATACCTTAACCATTTCTTTGCAGCAATTTGAAGTGAGGGAGTTTTGTAAACAGATTTTTAATCTCACATACAACTATATGAACAGTGAAACATTATGAAAATTACTTGAATCACTCAGGAACTGTGTGCAAGATTTGCAGTTAGCAAACCCTGAAGCTTGTGGTATCCCCACAGCTGTGCCATCTAATTCCCAACAATAATATTAAGTAGGTTTGCCGTTAATTTTACAGGGCCTGGCATAAAGACCGCTCTCATTGTAATGTTCATGTATTTGTGCCTTAATAAATAATTAACTACCAAAGAATAGATCACGTGGAGGTCATAGCATTCCATTTGAAGGTCAAACAATAAGATCTATCTGAAATGCCAAGTTCTGTAAGTAAACTTTATCGCACATGTGAGTTTTTAAGTAGCAGTAGTGAAAAATACTTCTCTGTGGAAAGTCAATAAGGTAGTTGTTTGACCCTGATTTGTATTTCCTTTACCCAAGTAACGATGTATACATCTCATTACAAGAGATTCTTGGATTGCTGAGAAACTGTTCAAAAATTACAATCAAGTTGCAAACATTTATGTCCAACAACAAATGACAAATTGATACACAAATGAAACACTAAATGCATTGTTTTCCTTCAGCAACACTATTAATCTTCCAAGTTATCCCTGTAATAGAACAGCCTTGATGCAATCTGGTGTGAATTTTCCCATGGATTGACTGCCCAGAAATCCATCATAACTGAAGCTAACAAATAAATTAACAACATTAAGACCAAGTAACAGTCATGTAACATGATACACATGAAGTTTGCAAGGCAAAATTCCAAAATTGAATACTCTTCTTTTGGTGCCTGATGACATTGCTCACCAGCTGCAATGCTCAGAACTATCTTATAACTGAATCTAATAAACATTACTGGTATTCCAGTAACAGCATCTGCTTCTGTGTGTCGTATCTGCAGTAACTCTGTAAAGTTATTAAGAACATTAGAACCACGGAGGCAGATATCTAATATGCATGTAACTGATACACATTATGCTTGCAATGCGATTAAAAAAACTGAATTCTTACCTAATTTGGTCCCCAATGACTTGGCTGACCAGATACTATATCAAAGAAACTCTATACTCTTCTGCCGGAGTTATTGGGCCATCTCACATGTTAATTAACAGGGCAGTCTTTATATTTTCCTCTGTTTCATGTGAATCACTAGACATGTATTGAAGCAAGTGCATTCTTACTTGCAACATCTTTCCTACATCAGTTATATGACGTTTTAATGGCGCTTTAAGATACATCTATTTTCTTTTTTACGCCTTTTCAAACCTCAAAATTGTGCCATACTTGAATGCCCTAACTTTAAAGTTAAAATCTTTCACTTCATATTTTAAAAATTCGTTCTACACTATCATCTTGTCTAGTTCCTGAGAAAAATCTTATCTGATGAACAATGAAAAATCCAGGATGGACTGTAACAATATTATGACAAGGGTAGTTGTTGCTACTCACCAAATAGTGAAGATGCTGGGTTGCACAAAAGTACACCAGAAAGACTGTTGGAACATTATCTTTTGGGCAACAAGGCCCTTTTCAAAAGTGTATGTGTGCACGCACACACACACAAGTGTAGCAATTACGCTTTTTATAATATTTTATCTACCACTACTTTGAAATTCAAATGTGCAACAAAGTTTAAAATCAGACCAACATTATGGCCTCATAGCACTCCATCTTGAGGATCAGAAATCACAGATCTTATTTGTATTTTACATACACAAAGAGCTATGTAAAATACAAATAAACTGTCATTTCTTACCCTTCAAATGGAAAGTTACAATGTGTTTAAGACAGAACATGTATCGTTTCTGGCATCTTTCTTCTCTATTGTTTGGAACTTGATGGCACTGCTAATAGGAGACCAACAACTTCAGGGTTTACTAATTGCAAATCTTGCACACAGTTGCTGAGTGATTTCTTAATGTTTCACTGTTGCTACAGTTGTATGTACACAGCTCTCTTGTTGCAAACTGCTGCAAAAGAATATTTGGGGTTTCAACGAGACCAACTATATTTGCCTTCATATGAAATTACTGAAGAGCCACTTCTGAAGCAAACGTCATACATTGCATCGAGACAGATTAATGGGCTATTCTTGTAACTTTCTGGCATTTTAACCAAATGCCATTCTGGGTAAAAAATAAATATTGCACAGAACTGCTTGGATGGGTATTTATATCTCAGACAATCTTCCCATGTGCAATCTGGTGTATCAAAGTTCACGACATAATTACAATTTATGGGCATTGCACTCTCCACAAAAAATAAACTGTCCGATCTCCTACTCACTGATCTTTCACAAGCTCATTTGCTTTTTATGCAGAAACAGTGGAACATCTTTATTATATGATTTCACAACAGAATTCTGCGGACGGCACTTTCTTATTAGGCTTGCAAGATGCTGATTTATTATTACCTTAGTAACGCCCGTTAAAGTGCTGTCTGCATTGAGTATTAGGAAAAAATGTTTTACGACCGTGTTCATGGCTTCAACTCCATTTGTAGCGTCATTGGTTGCAAATCTAGTCTTGCCCTCATACGCATTCACCCATATTCCATATACTGATAGCCATTACTATTTAAAGTATGGCCAGGCACGCTTGTTTCTCTGCGAAACGTCATGCATTCGCAACTCTTCTACACGATTCTAAATTCTCTCTGTTGGTGATTCTGAAATTTCTTGCCGTATATCGAGAAATGTCTTCATGTCGTTTGGTGTAGATTATCTTTATTTTTAAACATCTTCCCCAATCAGTAACCCAATAGAGGGGATTCCAATGCTTGTTCCAGTCCTTGAAAATGTCTAGTGTTCGTGAATGGATCTTGCATTTTCAACCTGAATAATAGAATAAAAAAGCGAGAACCATATAGCCCACATTACTCTTCACAGCTATAAAAAATAAAGGAATATCATATGTTTCGCATGTTGCATCTAACAAACAACTATCCCCATACTTTTTCAACAGATCTCTCTGCTAACACCTCTGGTAGCAAAAAGTAATGGTTTCCCTTCTCCATTGGCACCTGTACAATGTCTATAGTAAATCATGCGATTACTCAATTCCTTGTGCCACTCATCAACCTGATTCTGCAGTCAAGTCCCGTCAAACAATACTTTATTTGTACCATACAGGGTCTGATAAATGTGACTGTAAATCATTTTCTCCGTGGTGTGGAAGGTAGTTTTCAGTTCACCTCGTGTGTGTGTCCCAGTGAAATTGTTTTCAACAAATCAATCTAGAGCCAACTTAATGAATTAGAGATGTCGTTCCATTGAGTACTAAATGTTTTATTTCCTTTAGAAGTGAAGGATGTATGTACCCACTTGCTAATTAGCTGGGCATGGCAATGCTAAATCCTTATGTAGTCTTGCAAGAACCTGTAAGACAAAAATGTAGCAATTACTTAATTAAGAGCACAAAAAAGTTTTTTTAAGTATACTGTTAACTGATCATGCAAAATTTTCTCCAAGCCAAACCCAGATTGGATACTCACTTTTGCCTTGTTATCCCTCAGTTCAGTTACCGACTGCATAATGCAGTCGGGATACACCGTCATACATTTCATGTTTAAAGTAGCTGGGCAATTGCTTTTCCTTGTATCCATGATCCTCAATCTCTTCCGAGGAGTCACATGGTCTTCCCAAAGAGGGTAAAGAACTACTATAAAATTTATTTAATAGACTTTCCCTATAACAAACTTATTTTACGGAAAGTAAGTATATCTTAACACAGCACGATATCACCAAGTGCTCAGGTACACCAGACTCTTTACTTTTATAATATTTTGGCCTGGAAAGACAGTGTCTGAACCGTACACACACTCACACAACAGGAAATGCAGAACCAAAAAAGGGGATAGGGACATGTCCTTGCATTTGCTTAAAGAAATATTTTGTCTTACCTGGAACAGTTGATAGTATATTTCTCACAGACAAAAACACATATATTGTTATTGTTAAATAATTAACATGTTATTGTTAATTAACTTAATTCAATAAAAGGAAACATTGAATGAAGCTCACATGTATTGTCAAATATTAAGTTATGAACTGATGGAAGCTGATTGTCTATATATTTTACTTAGTGCTGGAGCAAAATTTTGCTGGATGTCACACCTATTGTATCTAGCAAAGAAATGGAATTATCTGCCATGTCAAATGAGGATACCATAATGCTTTTGGGCAAGTGAAGTGGTTTTTTGTGACTCCAGTATATGTCGAATTAATATTCTTTGTGAACGAAGGAGATTGAAGAACAGTAAATCTATTTACTGTAAATGTGGATTTACAAAAAAATAAATTTAACTAGGAAGACAATTATGCTAGACATGCCCTGTCAATAGGTTCAATGAGCTGACTACTGTTTTACACATAAACACCACAATTATCGAAAACCATAGAAACCATTTCAACATGAACACTGCGGTATAGCTTCATTAAAATTATTTGTTAGTTGGCATCTGTCACTTGTTACTACAGTATTGGCACACTGGCTGCTGCCGAATTGTAGACAACAAACAGAGAGGGTCACTCAGCAAGTGCTGTTCAATTTAATCTTGATGTTAAAAAAAAAACATAGGTTAAGCTCAGTAGAGGCAGAGCACAGGTTGGGATTATGAAAGGATGGGAGACGTATACATGTAACTCTGTGCAGAGTTGCAAGTGGCCATTGTGAAATGGCAGGAATACGACATGCTCTTCCGACGACCGGTTTTCGAGTGACCAATGGCATAACTGTGGCAGATACGACATTTTACAGCCCTGAATTTAAACTCATTTGATAACCTCATGATGCGCAATATATCCTAGAAAATGGCTGTCAGCATTCTACAGAAAAACTGTAATCATGTTCACTTTGTTCACAACAATTAATACATATAATGCCATGTGGCCACTGGCAGTCACAGCAGAGCCCCACACCTAATGCCATCGCCTGGCCTAGCTTGATGGTGAAACATCCAACACTAAGCATGAGGCAGGAAACTAGCTGAAGCTATTCTCTAAACGAACTCAAGACAAAAGAATTCTGTTTCAGTGCTAAAAGCAAACTAATGTCTTCTTTTCATTAATTATGGCACCTGAAACTACCCTCACACAAGCTGCATGAACTGCCAACTTACCAACTGATGAGCAGTCCTGGTTTGCACTTAGCTACGGGTTACAAGTGACAAGTTGATTCAAAATGAGAAAAGAATGATATGAAGAAGAAATATAAAGAAATAAAAAGTGAATACAATGTCAAAAACGACAACGAGTAAGAAATAAAATTGCATTCAAACATATTAACTGAATAAAAATAATGAAGTAATTTTGATAGGATTTTGATACAAAAAAATGTCAAAGAATCTGACAAGACTCAAATCCACATCCTCACATGCATCAGGAGTGTTCCGTTACACTATGCCACCACTTTACATTGCACTCATTTAAGATTATTTGATCCCAACGATCCTGCCTTGAACCAGATCAGCCTTTTACAATGTGTTGACGCTAAAGCTAGTTCTAGAATCATAAAGATATTGTACAGCTAGGTAGCTATGCCTGCTGTCTTAAGATGTTGTGTAAGGCTGATCTGGTTCACGGCAGCAAATGATTGCATGGTGTTCAAACACACCAAGAAAGTCAGACAAGAAAATGGAAGTGGATTGATCACCTATTGTGGCAGTCTGGAAATGGCGAATAGAGATAGTTTGGACATGACATATTGAGTACTCTGATTGGGGGAAACCAACTCCGATGGGAATTGTCAACCAACAAATAATTTTAATCAGACTATTATCAAACGCAAGTGTGCAAAAATTACTGCATGTATGGATGTGAAAATCGATAACAACTGACAAATAAGTCAACAACATAGAGGAAAATAATTAATACAGTTCTGCTTTGCATATCACACAAGCTATTAACAATAACAAAAGAGTCAATTCCATCAATTGTTAAAGCAACTTAGAAAGAAATGTCTAATTAAAGTATATATACTATCAATAATTCCATCAAACTAAGTTCTTCCTTCAAGTATACATATACGAAATAAAACGGCAAACCACAGAAAGTAATTAATGCAGCAGTTCACTTACTTTTCATAAGATCTGAAGATGGCTCTTTAAAACGACTACTCCTCACACAGTATGAAAACCCCCACAGTTTTCAACTGATCGAGAAGTATTTTCACCTGAGTTTAAAGTAAGCAGCAGCCTAAACTGAGAGTAACTACACTGAAGGTTAACTGAAAAAAAAATGAATAGGGACATTTTAGTCTTCACAAAATTCAGTTATCGCATCTGATGTTTTTGACAGCAGAAGTAAGTAAGTGTTATGTTATTAACCATTGATGAGTTAACAAGGTTTGGAGTTTAATTGCTTGCTCTTTTGCTTTTATTCTATTGTTATTCACTGACCATGATTTATGTTACTGCTGACTTCAATTAAAATTGTGATCACAAAATGTTCTTTCTCTTGTGATTATGATGATGAAAAATATTTTCCAAGTGCACATGAAGTTAAGTGACCTAGTTTTGGGGTTAATTGCTCTGTGCTTCCGTTAACCCCATTACAAGCATGCCTTCCCTTATGTCAACAAAAGCTTTATTAAGCATAATAATTATGCATACTATGGACTGCAGGTTTTACATACAAAGAATAAGACAATCACCAATCATAATTATCCAGTAGAACTGATGAAAGCTGGAACTGATTAATACGTCCATGAAAGAGTTTTTGTAGAAATTACAAACAGATTTTTCTCCTAGAATTGAAAATATCAGTTTGAGGCTGTCAAACTCATAACAAAAGTGGAAGAAAGACCTCTGACTACATTACTTCTCAATACAACATCTATTAAGCTTAATCACGAAACCTGCATGCATCTTGGCACATTAATTTGCAAAAGGATGGAAACCTGCAACAAAGAGAACATGAGAGGACGAACTGTTCACAGAATTCATGAAACTTCCATTACATACATGAGGCACTCCCATTAAGGACCACAACTTATTCTGCACACTTATCAAATGGAAAAAAAACAATAGCATAATTTTCATACTCTGCCACATCATAGAAGCCATAAGGTACAACTTATTGTCTTAAGTTATTGTATGATAAAGAAAATTATGTAATGACATGTAGAGCAAAAATTAATAACAATCTGGGCTGGTTAACGCAGAATTCCTACTAGTCATCACCAAGAGAAATAAAATAGCACCTTTAAGGCTTTTTGACTGACAGACTCCCAACTTTAATTTGCCATCTATTTCTACTATTGGTGTTCCTGACAAGGTTATAGATGCAGGCCTCAACATTCCTCCTCCTAAATAAGTCAACACCAGCCGGTAGGAGAACTGAGATAACATCTCCAGAAGGCATTTTGCCTCATGCCAAGTCCTATGTTGCAAGAGGAAAAACTAAGAAAAATAAATCAATGATGTAATTACACACTCCCATCATCATCTCAAGTATAATGTCAGATTAATAGAAGAAATTAAAATAAAATCAAGCAGGGCAATAAGAAAAAAGTGTAGATGTGAAAGAACACCTCTAAGAGAATTTTAACTTAGAGGGCTTCAAAGTGTCTTAAGGTTCTATACTCTATGAGGACCCATACTCACCAATGAGCGTTTCTAAAGATTAAGACAGCTTCTACTATCATCAAAATTCCAGTGTGGTGCAGAGAAAATTTTGGAACCTGATGGTCTTAGCTACAGATATGATACAATAATCCCAATACAGTTCCAACATTATCCACACATACTTAAGCAGCCTCCTAAACAAAAAAAATGTTCAAATGTGTGTCAAATCTTATAGGACTTTGAATTGAGTACCTCAATGAAAGTCAGCTCAGTTCCAGCAAAAAGAAAACAGCAGTAATGGATTTGTACAATTATGCACTGGAACTGATACTGCAGTTAGAAAGACCTACATAAAATTCCTGGGAAATTCAGGATACAATTATGTGGAATACGGATGCCCACACTCCGGCAATCACATTGGTTGCAAATATATGTGCTTTTTATTTTCCTTCTGCACAACAGTTTCCAGGACCTGAGTCCCATTTTCATGTGTATGTCTCTTCTAAATTATGCCATTTACTAGAGGTGATATTTGTGTGAGCTGCTGCTATGTTCAGTTTCTTTTACTGTAATACATAGATGAACACAGAAACGGCGAATTTTGGAACAAAGTTAACATTAACTTCCTAAATAGCGATACTTAATTACAATATTCTACCTGAATATATTACACTGAAGGTAACTTAATAATGGAACAATTCAGCACCTCACATCGAAAACAAAGAAAAAACTGCATAATACACCAAAAAAACCCTAAAAAATTGGAACCAGATCGCGGAAAGCGACATATAATAGTTATCAAAATGAAATCTGAACTGGCAGCAGGAAAAAGTTATTTTCTAAAGTTCCTAATGCCAAGCCAATTCTAACATAAAATTATTATTACCTCCTCCAACGAATTACAATAGCCCGAAATCAGGCCATCCTCTGAAATCTTTCAGAGTGTCGTGGATGATGGTTTCATACACCCGACACATTTCGTTCGCTAGATAGCACGCAACCAAACACGATACACGGTCAGTATAGAAGTGAAATTAGTGAAGTGTGAAGAACACAGCAGACGCTTTGCGCGCTAACTCGATTCGACCACAGATCTCGATCAATCGACAAGTGTGCAAAGCGTTTGCGTATACTTCATTTTAACGTCACTTCCGAGTGGTTCTGGACCACTATGATGTGTGTGTTAGGCTTCCCGATACAGACTGTAAGGCGGATGGTGTAGGCGCTCGCAACCAAGAGTTGCAATATGGTTTGGCGTGCTGTCGCCGTGTGTGGTCTCGCATTGTCATCCAACAGCAGAACGCCAGATCTGAGAAGGCCAGTCCGCTTTTTCCGAATCACCTCTTTCAATTCCGACAGAGTGGCACAGTACTGCGCAGCATTGACGGTTGTATCCTCCAGAAAGTCCAGCAGCAAATCTCCTTTGGCGCCCCAGAAACCGGTGAGTAGCCCTTTACCTGCAAATGGAGTACTTTCGAAGTTCTATCGGACAGGTGATGACGGATGTTTCCACTCTATGGATGCGGCCTTCGATTAGGGTGTGTAGTGGTGGACCAACGTTTCATCCCCCGTCACAATACGAAACCGAAGATCATTGCCAGCTGCTTGATCGCGGTCGACCTCTACCCAATGGTGTATCGATGTCTTGCACGTGCGCATTCAACTGCCATGTTGTCTTTCGCCCATATCACACAATTATGCCCACAGTCGAAAGTGGAAACTTGTTTTCCAACTGCCTCTCGTATATGAGTAGGCTACCTATCTGAAATGAGACTCAAGTTTTCTTTGAACTGTTCAGCAATTATATCTTTTGAGCCGGGGAGCCTCGGTAAAACGATCCAATAAATAGTTCAGTCCGATTGTCAAGTATAGCCTCTACTCATATTATTTCGCAGGAACCATCTACTTTAGTTCCGTTACAAAGTAAACTACTTCCGACCAATAAACACTCCACCACTAACAATATTTAATCTATCCTTCCTGAACACTGTTAGATCATTTGAAAAAATTTCGACTGAACTTATTTCCGGCTTTAGCCAGCTTTCTGTGCCCATAACTACGATATCTAATCAAAAGTATCCGGACTCCCCCAAAGACATACGCTTTTCACATTAGTTGCAATGTGCTGCCACCTACTGACAGGTACTCTATTTCAGCGACCTCAGTAGTCGTTAGACATAGTGAGAGAGCAGAAAGAGGCACTCCACGAAACTCACAGACTTCGAACGTGGTCAGATTATTGGGTGTCACTTGTGTCATACGTCTGCATGCGAGATTTCCACACTCCTAAACATCCCTAGGTCTACTGTTTCCGATGTGACAGTGAAGTGGAAACGTGAAGCGTCATGTAGGGCACAAAAGCATACAGACCGACCTCATCTGTTGACTGACAGAGACCGCCGACAGTACAAATGGTTCAAAGTGCTCTAAGCACTATGGCACTTAACGTCTGAGGTTATCAGTCCCCCAGACTTAGAACTACTTAAACCTAACTAAACTAAGGACACACTCATGCCTGAGGCAGGATTCGGACCTGCGACCTTAGCAGCAGCGCGATTCCGCACTGAAGTGCTTAGAACTGCTCAGTCACAAAGGCCTGCCCGAGGACAGGTGAAGAGGGTCGTAATGTGTAATAGGCAGACAGCTATCCAGACCATCACACAGAAATTCCAAACTGCATCAGGATCCACTGCAAGTACTATGACAGTTAGGCAGCAGGTGAGAATACTTGGATTTAATGGCCGAGCTGCTGCTCATAAGCCACACGTCATGCTGGTAAATACCAAACGACGCCTCGTTTGGTGTAAGGAGCATAAACATTGGACGATTGAAAAACGTTCTGTGGAGTGGCGAATCACGGTACACAGTGTGGCAATCCGATAGCCGTATGTGGGTATGGCGAATGCCCACAGTGAATGTTATCTACCAGCGTGTGCAGTGCCAATAGTAAAATTTGAATGTGGTAGTGTTATGGTGTGGTCGTGTTTTTCATAGAGGAGGATGCTCTCCTTGTTGTTTTGCGTGGCACTATCACAACACCGGCCTGCATTGATGTTTTAAGCACCGTCTGGCTTCCCACTGTTGAAGAGCAATTTGGGGATGGCGATTGCATCTTACAACAAGATCGAGCATTTGTTCGTAATTCACGGCCTGTGGCGGAGTGGTTACATGACAATAACATCCCTTTAACCCTGCTGTTCTGTTCACTTTTACTTGACATATATACTGTTCGGGTCAATATGACCCGACATATCAAAATGCTTTAGAAACATAAATTTTGGTACAGTTTTAGCTATCGACATTGTTGTTCTATTCCAGTACCTTGTTAGTAATAATAATAATAATAATAATAATAATAATAATGGTAATAATAATAATAATAACAATGCATACAACTTTATTGAGGGATATTTTTCATTTAAATATGCACATAAATTTGAAACAACAGACAGTTTCCATTACAGGCATTCAACTTAGAAAGCACTACAGTTTTTCCATACTTCTATTCTTATTGTTGACAGTTTAGACGTAAGTATTGACATTTTCTAACAACAGACAGTTGTCATTACAGATATTCATCTTAGAGCACACTACAGTACAGAACACACTACAGTTTTTTTATTACATTCCAACATAGAAAGCACTACAACTTTAGAATCCTCTCTTCTTACTGATTGTAGTTTAGGCACAAGTATTCACATAAATTTGAAACAACAGAATTTTCAATACAATCATCTTATAAAATACTACAGTTCTTTTCTTACTGCTTGCACTGTGGACACAAGTAGGTTACATGTTTCTTGCAAATATGTTTACTACATTTTCCACACACCATGTTTGTTTTATTGTCATTACTTGATGGACAGAACTTACAGCGTGCACGTTTTGTAGATTTTCTTGTTGTTACCGATTCTGACACACCACCCACATCATTCGGGTTTTGGATGCTTGTGACCATTCTCAAAGAATCTTCTGTTCTTGGGAAATGCGTTCTTGATGCAATATGTTCTTTTATCAGTGACTTTCCAAGTTCCTCCAAGAATATTCTCCTTCTAGTCAATTTGCTTGCATTCCAATTAGGGTCAACCGAAATCCACAAAACGTATGCATTATAAGCAGAAACATCAAGAATATTGTAGAAAACTATCATTGGCCACCTATTACTTTTTCGTTTGCATGTATATGTACCTAATAACTGATCAAGCGTGTCTACAGCACCTTTGGTTGAATTATAGTCCAAAATCATTTTTGGCTTCTTATCAGCCCTGTCACTGATTTCCGCATCATGGTGGAGAGTGCTCATAAGTACAACATTCTTGTGTCTCTTAGGAATATAATTAACCACAGTAGTGTCATTTGTGAAGTAAAATGAAGAGCTGTGTACCTCCTTGTTGGTCATTTTGTGTGGAAGCTCCGGCTTATTTTTCCGTATAGTTCCCAACATAGTCAATTTCCTTTTCAGAAGCAGCTGCCCCAAATTGTACGACGTAAAAAAGTTGTCACACGTGATATTCTGACCACGTAACTCAGAAGTGAGATCAGATACCACCCTCATTCCCTGATTTCTTTCTGGTGCCGCTCCACTCACCTTTCCTGTATAAATTTGGGCTTTCAGTACGTATGAAGTTTTGCTGTCACACATGGTCCATATTTTGATCCCATATTTTGCCGGTTTACTTGGGATATACTGCTTGAATGGACAGCGACCTCTAAATGCTACTAACTG
Organism: Schistocerca serialis cubense; assembly: GCF_023864345.2. Taxonomy (NCBI): domain Eukaryota; kingdom Metazoa; phylum Arthropoda; class Insecta; order Orthoptera; family Acrididae; genus Schistocerca; species Schistocerca serialis. The sequence continues at coordinate 740,557,692 of NC_064640.1, forward strand.
CTCGTCAACAGTAACATTTTCTCCTGGATTATACAGTTTAGGAAGGACCTCTACCCACTTCTCCCAAATACTACGAATTGCGGCAAGTTTGTCAGTACGTCGTCTTTCCTCTCTAGTAGATTTCTTGTCAAATCGCAGGACACGTGATATCTTACAGAATGTTTCATGAGACATGGTTGCTCGAAATATGTTTCGCCCAGTATCTTTATCCCACAAACTTTTTGTAGACTCCCCATGAGATCGATATACACCCGCTAGGAGTAAGAGTCCTAAGTATGCATGGAAAACAGAACCATCAATATCTGTCCACTGTTCACCATAAACTCGCTGCCCTTCAATATTTGTCATCTCTATTATTTCATTTTGAAGCGCTGTGTGAAATACTGCTTCAAATGAACATTTTACATCAGATATTCTGCTGACTGCATACCTGGTAACTCCTGGGGTACTCTTGATGATGTTCGAAGCTGGTAGGCGACCATGTTGTGCTGGTGGATGCAACTGCCATTCTATATTCCCATTTTTAGAAAGAAAAGTCTCTACACTATTTTGTATGGGCTGTGGACTGTCGTAACTGTCATCGGAACACTCGCTTTCAGATGCATTGCTGATGTGATCTTCAAACTCAGAAAGTGATCCTTCATCTGGTGAGGCATTTACTATTTCTTCCAACTCACGATCATTCAATGGTCTCATCGCCATGGTGTCACAAGTCAAACTGGGCAGAAACAAAGCATTCCAATTATTGAGAACTGCCAATTATTATTTCCTGGGGAAAGCAACAAACAAGCCCATTGTTGTGAACGCATGGAGCTTTAGGTGATTGTTGAGAGTAAGTTGGAATGATGCAGTCACTATTCCCACACAACACAACAAAAATAATTTTCGCCATTTCCAGATTTTAGAAATAAATACGAGTTACACTAAACATATTTGTGTCGGGTCATTATGACCCGAACATTACATATGCAACTATTACAGTTGAAGCCCAAACTTCTTAAACTTTTTTAAAACCTTTTAAAACACATGCTGCTCATCCATTTTCAGACAAAGTCACAAAGTTTCATAAATATATATTGGTATTTACATAATGTAAAATAACGTTCATATTCGTTTCGGGTCATATAGACCCGAACAGAACAGCAGGGTTAATGCACTGGCCTGCACAGAGTCCTCACCTGAATCCTACAGATCACCTTTGGGATGTTTTGGAACACAGACTTCGTGCTAGGCCTCACCGACCAACATTGGTACCACTCTTCGGTGCAGCACTCCATGAAGAATGGGCTGCCGTTCCCCAAGAAACCTTCCAGCACCTGATTGAACTTATGACTGCGAGAGTGGAAGCTGTCATCAAGGCTAAGGGTGAGACAACACCACATTGAATCCCAACATTACCGACAGAGGGCGCCACAAGTCCTTTTCCGCCAGGTGTCTGGATACTTTTGATCACATAGTGTATTAAGTTTTACAGTTTTCTGTAATTCTGCCTTAAATGCATCATGTTTGAGGAGTACGCAAGAAATGTTGGAAGCTCAAGAGGAAGAAATTGCTCAGTAATTCGCCTTGCAGTTTCATTTTTTTTTTAATTTTTAGGGTAATTATACTTTCTGTCATCATTATTTTAAAATTTGTAATCTATCAAAGAATTAAAGCAAATATGAAAAATAAATCCTGAACCTTTGTCTTTTTCTAGTAAATATTGCTCTTAAAGATACTGTATATGCTTGACATTATTTCATTCTGTAGGTGATTTAGTTTGATATGGAAACAGAAGTAACAAACTTCAAATTACCATGATTACTTTAGTAGAGCATGTTGTACAGTGTTGTATACGTGGATGAGATGCTTTGAATTGTAGTGCATAAGATTAAAAGATGGTAAGATCGTTTTGCCAAAAATGGTAATCTGAATTAATGAGCTACTAGAGCGATTGCGGTATTTGGAAGTTTCTTTCTTCTGTTTCATCCTGAAGATGTATCAATTACATATGTGCAAGTAACACTTTAAATAATGTTACAAATGGCTGGTTTTATGGGTCTGATGTTTTTTTAACTGACTGGCCCTCAAAGTATTAATCATCTTACCCTTAAGAATTCTATTGGATCACTCCACAACTGGAGCTTTCAAAATAGGAATAGATGAGTAGTGATTAATCTTACGTTTCTGCGTTAGCTCCTTGAAATGAGTGCTGTAAACTCACTCACCTAAGCTATGTAAGTTGATTTGTAAATTATTCAGAATCCCACTACTTCTGCAGTATATTCCTCTAAGTAGAGACCAATTACTGTTGATAGCTATTTATAGCTCAAATTATATTTGAAATATACAATTAGGTCACATAAATCAGACTAATGAAGGCTGTCAATTCATTTCAAGGAAACTGCTCTCATTACACTAATTTTGTGTGCTGGGTGATGTAGTTATCCACCTATTTCAGATTTCTGATTGTAATGAAGGGAGCAACAAAGGCACGATCTTATTTCAGAAACAAAGGTGTGAACTTTTTGGACTGAGACATGAGCAACAAAAATGTTCTATGTAATTATTACAGAGTAGAATAACCAAACAAACAAGTAAGAATATTCTGTATATAAATTTGATTATAAAAACATTATAACAGGTTCATGTTCTTTTCTTTGCTGAATAACACGGTCCTTTATGCTCATTAGTGCCAAATGGGAACTCTTTCAAATGGCAATTACATCTCCGTTAACCAAACAACTTCACATTTAACTGAGCAGTCACTGGCTCATATTTGCCAAGACACATTTTCAGTATTAGTGCATGAAGTGAGGGCCATCTGCTGCCCTAAGTATTATACACATCACATTCCACCAACAAATCCTTAACTCCAGTTTCTCCAAACCTTTTGTGAACACACATGACTCTTGTGGTATAACCGAGTGTAATCTGTTCACAGCTGCCTCCAATGACTCATCAGCCAACCCAATAATGTAGTGGTGGTGGTTTCCAATTAACCATTTTGCTGAAGTTATATCTAGCTCATATTATGGTGTTGTGCAATGTAGGATGACATTGCCAGAAGCATCCACACTATTATGACCACTAGAGAACATCAAAAAGCTAATTTCTTTGTGGTAAACTAATTCTCTGTGGTGCAGAATGCTTGGCAATCAAAGAAAATGGTGTACATATTTCTGGAAAAGAAAACATAGGAACGAACTATCTCACACAACTAAAAATCCCCCTCTGAAACTTGAGAGCCTGAGAGGTATGTCTCATACCTAGAGTAAGATATCTGCCTTCTGCAGTGTGCGCACGACTGTGGTAAAGAGAGATTGATTGGTCTCCCATTTCTCTTCTTGTGTGCAACAGATGAATGTTGCTGGAAGTGGGTGACTAATTTTGTTGTTAAGATGGAATTACAGAAACTTGCTGCAAAGCAGACATTGATTGAAATTAATGAAGGAACTTTAAAACTGATGCTGAACTAAGATTCAAACCCAGGTATTCTACTTACTTGGCGCATGCTATTACCACAAAGGCATCCAAACAGAGGGATCATTGTAACTACACAGACTATCCTAGAATGCCTCCTGTCAAACCAAAATTTTCAACCTACTCACACAATACTAATGTACAATACTTCAACGTGAATTCTGCTCCATTTTTACTCTGATTGACATTCAAGTGAGTTGTGTGGTGTAATCTACCTCCCCTCCCACACATCACCATAAAATTACTCTGCCTCTGCAAAAGTTTTGAAAGCTTTAAGAGGTGTAATACATACAAAAGAAAAACCTTTTACTTACCTTCATTTTCTATTGTTGTTGGCTGCAGTTCTCGCATCTAGGGGAACATTCCTGAGGCTGAAATATTAATTTTGTGGGTTCCAGTTGACCTGAAATATTGATGAAATTGTTTCTGTTGCTACAACTTCCTTTTATTTTCTCTCATTCTTCCATATCACCCTGACTTCACAATCTTCATTTTCGTGAAACAAACAATTACAGTGATATTGACAAAATTGAAAAACAAGTGTGTTTCCATCAGTGGCATGCCCACTACTATTAACTCATTCGGCAATACTAACTTGACAAAAGATGAAGCATCACCAAGTTACATCATTGTTTTATAAATAGGTCCTGAAATATTCTAAAAGAAGTGTAATTTTAACTGTACGTACAGAGTACTAACAGATTAACTTCTTGTTATATATTTTGGCCTGAAATACAACACTTTGTATACAAATTCATATGAAATTCCTTTGGTGAAACAGCTGACATAATTTTAACCTATTAAAGATTCGGAAATACTATTTTTGGTATCGCCTATTTCTGTAAAGAAAGGTGATGTTAAAAGAGGGTGTCCCATTACATTATCCCCCTCACAAAATTTGGAAACAGTGTGTTTACCATATTTTGTGACAGACTACAAGGTTTGCCAAAAGGTGTACAAAACGATGCCAAAGATAGAAATAGATGTATAAAGGTATCTGATACATAACATATTACAGAAAAAATAAGAAAAATACCTATTATACAAATCAGCATCTATACATAAATCAATTCACAAAACAGATGTAGCTGACAGATGCTCGAGTACATCACCCAGCAACTATGACCTCTTGTAAGTCAACTGATCCAGCAGGATACAGCCATACAGCAGTGTGGCGAGTGGATCCACCCACATCGTTCAATTTCCTCCTTAGAGTTCTCATCATGTGCTCCAAAAGATAAGCAACTTCCTGTCTAGCATCCACATAAAATACTGAAACACTGTTTTTTTGTACTAAATATGCTGTTCAATACCTTTTTCACATCACACCAGATATGCTCTCCCTATTAATTTTTCTATGTCAGTTGTATATGATTTATGTCAAGTGTGTTTAAAAAGTGTTCACATATGAAACATTAATAATCAGAGTTCAAAACAATAAAAAGGAAATGAACTAACAGGGTGATACACACAGATATACTAAGATATTATTCCTGATTTTTACAGTACAAATTATGAACATTGTCCTATTTCAAAACTGCAAAGGATCTACTCATATAATCTCACTGTATAGTGAGAGCTTTCCTCGTAAATATGGTTCTATGAGAGATATTGTGAAGCCTCTTTCTACCTCTAGTGTTGTGGCCGTGTATTTCTTTATTAGGTCTTTTGTTACTGTTTACTGCCATAATGATTCTCTTAAATATATACAGGCTATGAACAGTTAGTATTTTAAATTCTTTAAACAAATTTCTATACAATTCCCTGGCGTTTTACTTTCCCATACTCCTACGTCCTTTCCTCTGTAAGATAAGTACTCTTTTCTTATTACCATTACTGCTGGATCCCTATGGCTTAGATGAGATTCAAATAGTGCAAAGTATATTTCCCTCACAGCAGTAATGTTACAACAAGGTGTCAGTTTTCTTAAGACATATATGGTAGTAGATAGGGTTATCCAAATAACGTTTAAATGATCAAAATGGCTCTCAGCACTATGGGACTTAACATCTAAGGTCATCAGTCCCCTAGAGCTCAGAACTACTTAAACCTAACTAACCTAAGGACATCACACACGTCCATGCCCTAGGCAGGATTTGAACCTGCGACTGAAGCAGTTGCGTGGTTCCAGACTGAAGTGCCGCCACATCCGGCATTTAAATGATCAGACCAAATTAACTCTGCATCAAGTCTCAGGCTAAGAAACTTGGTCAAGTATTCTTTTTTAATGTAATCATTGACCATTAAAATTTACATGAGTTTTTTGCCTCCCAAGATGAAATTCAATAGTGACTGATTTATTTGTATTTAATTTCAGTGTTTTTACTTTAAAATACTGCAGCATTATGCCTGGTGCAATATTAGGTTCCATTTCAAGTTGTGAATAGCTAGAATTATGGCATATTAATATGGTATCATCCGCACATAAGATAACTGTAGCAGAGTTTGTTATAGACTGAATAACATTAACACAAATAATAAAAAGAAGTGGTCCCAATATAGACACCTGTGGGATGCCGAAATTAATGTTTGTGCTGTCTGATTTGTATGCACCCTCATTAATACTAATAGAAACAAACTGCTTCCTATTTTTCAAACAGGATGTCTTCAGATTATGGGCTGTGCCTTGAATGCCATAGTTCCACAGTCTGTCCAGCAATATGCTCATATCAACACAGTCAAATTATTTTTGTAAGTCTAGATAGATGCCACATACATGTTGTTTACTGTCTATTGCTTGGGTGACTTTTTTGATTAAGCTGGATGCTGCTGTAGTGGTGGGTGCCACTTGACAAACAAATACTGCCCCTTAGGAATTACCTCTATGGTTATGATGATGTTCCAGATTGTTTTGTGCATTACTTTCTCAAAGATTTTGAATATCATTGGAACAACAGATATGGATCAATAGTTTTCTACTAGACTCTTGTTTCCTTTTTTAAAAATAGGCACAACTCGAGCAATTTTCAACTTATTTCAATATAAAGCATCTTCCATTAGAGAGTTGATAATTGCTGGTAAAGACATACATTAGTTAAGAGTGTCCAGATGAAGACCATCATATCCTGCTGCATGAGAATTCTTGAAGCTACTCACTGTTTTAATTCTTTCGTCTTCACTTGTTGGTGTCAAGAATATACTTGTTGACACTCGTGTTCCTTTGGATTTGTATTTGTGATTTTTAAGCTGATTGTTTATGCAGGAGTCAACAGAGGCAAAATAATTGTTAAATAGATCTGCTACCTTATTCTGATCAGCTTCTGTTGTACCACTTATCAGCAAGTGATATTCTGTTGTATGTTTCCCTGAGTTACCTGTTTCTCTATTTCTCTATTTACTAGCGACCATGACGTTTTGAAAATATTAATTGAGTTTTGAATGACATTTTCAAAATTTTTCTGTTTTTCGGAATTTAGGAGGTCTGCATTGTATTTCTGATATATTTTGAACTCTTCATTTAATTTTGTATTGTTCAAGTCAATTAACGTAGCATACTCACACCATCTTAGTCTTCTCTAGCCTCAGTGACTGAATGTGATATCGAGTTCTGGGTCACAGTAGGGACTGAATTCTCTTTTTTATTAATGCGCCAGCTTGGTTGAGAATGTAGTATAACTCACTTCAGAATTTACCATAACCGTAATGTGTTGTCAGAATATTGTTCCAATCTACATTACTTAACATGTTAATCAAATAAGTTATATTTTGGTCTGTATTCATCCTCTTTTTCCTTTATTGATATCTACTTCCTTATTCTCTTCAGTGATGACTTCTCTCTTCTTGTCATTAATGTTTTCTTTCTTCCTTTCTTGATGTCTTTTCGGTAAAATGTTATTTTTATGTTCTCTTCGTTCTTATAGAACATTTTTTCCTTATGGGTTGGCCTCTTGCAGTGAAGGAAAACCTTGGAAGGTTTCATTTTTGAATTCCAAACTTCATTTTTGTTTTTGAAGTGGCACTCCTCTTCTTCGTGAAAATTTTCTTCCATAGAAAACAATGTTCTTTCTTCATACATTTTTTGATTTCTCTTGCAAAATGTGCACATCCACCAAAATTGTTACAAATTAGATAATTTCTTTTATTTTTGTTAAAATGAACACCAAAGGCTTACTATCCTCTGGATAATTGTTCGTCTTCTCTTACGAGCCATCCTGTTACATTTTCTCTGCTCTATTCACTCACCAGTGACTTATGAATCTCATGTTAAAGAAAACTATATGAATTTGTCTAGCAAAATAGACCGTATCTTGAATTTGAGCATGGTGTCTGATGTCTTTCTGGACTGGAGATGATTTAATTCAAATATTATATTCTATAGAGCACCTATGTTATTCGCCATGTCCTTAGTTTTATGATGTTTTAAACAATAAAATTCTTGACACAACTGCTGCATTCTTGAAGTGTCTATATTTCATATTGCTTTAACTTTTATGTACATAGCCTTCTCACTTTCACAACACAACACATGTGAAATTACCATTTCGTCAATTGTGCTCGTTGTAACTTTCCTGTCCCCAGCATTCTTTCATTCTTATTTAAATGTTAGATTTATTATTGAATGGAAATGTAGGTTAAGTAACACTAAATCATAACTGTTTTCTTAAAATAACTTTTTTCTGATTTTAATAACTAATAACCTGAAACTACAAGGTGTACTACTTTGCTTCTGCTGTTTGCTGCGAGTTGGCGACAACAGCAAGGCCATGTCCAACATGAGTGACAGAAGTGAGTGACAGCTTCAGGTGACAAAACACAACCACACATGTAGTTACAGAAGAGTCCTACATGAGCGACATCTGTGTTGCTGCCTGTCTCTCGCTGCAACTACCGATGTTTGAATTCAAACATGTTTTAATCTTGTTGTTGCAGCACACGCGACAGTGAGCAACAGCCACGTGCCTTCTCGGCAAAGCAGTGGAGCGGAAGCGATGGCAGCTATGAGTTACTTAACATGCGATTTTAAGAAAATTATTCAGTGAAAAAATTTGATTCTTCCGCAACCTACAGGTTGATTTCTTCAAACGATAAATGTCAATGTATTTTTCGTTATTCGCCATAGTTACTGTGCTGCACGAAATTTGGTAGAGGAAGGAGGGGAATTACATATATGTGGATAATACCCAGCAGGGTGATTTACGCAGTTTGAATGGCGCTACCTGTTCCCAGTTGGTGCTACACCCTGCCGGTAGGAGTAACAACTACTATGTGGCTTACACCAGCCATTTTTCAGTGGCATTGTTGGAGCAGTAAAGTATTGTTTATTTTTGGCGTGTATCATGTAATTTTCGTCAGCTGTATTTTGCAGGTTAAGTGCTGCCATAAGTTGCTTTAATATACTTCTTGCGTATCAACTACTAACCCTAGATGAAACCTTTAATTGAATTGTAGATTTGTCCCGCTATTTGAATTAGGTGCTGAGTTATGCTTAGATTAGTCATCAAACTTACAGTGGGGTAATGCCATGTAGCTATTGAAGTGCATGGTATTCCCCCTTGCAGGTTATATTTTCAAAACTAACGAGTTTTTTTTTCTTTTTTTAATTTCAGGTAGGTAGATATTATAAAAGAAAAACCCAGAAAGCAAAATGGATGCAAGAGGAACTTTGTAAGGCTCTTGATACCATCAAATCTGGAAGAAAAATAAGAGAAGTGTCAAGAGCTTTCAGGATTCATGAAGCCACTCTGCAAACGAGAATGAACATTTAAATACCGAGGGTCCAAAACTTGGGAGAAACCCAACATTTTCGACAGAACAGAAAAATGAGATTAGGAATTATGTTATAGGAATGGCCAAGCTGTCCTATGGCATTACATGCATCCAGCTGTGAAAGATTGCATTTGAGTATGCAGAGGCTAACAACATTGCAAACAATTTTGATAAGTCATATAAGTTAGCTGGAAAGGATTGACTAGCTCTATTTTTAAAAAGAATTATTAGCATGAGAAAACCTGAAGCAACTAGCATTAACAGAATACAGACATTTAATGAAGAAGAGATTAATGCATATTTTAAAAACTTAGAACATGTCTTTGAAAAATATAAATTTAAAGAGCTGTGAGTGTTCAACGCTTATGAAACAGTCATAAATACTGTACTAAAGCCCGAGAGAATTTTGGCTCCTAAAAGTGTTAAGCAAATAGGTCGGCCACGTCTTGGGAAAGGGGGAAAAACGTGACTGTTATACATTGTTCCGGTGCTGCTGGTACCTACATCCCCCCTATGTTTATCCCCAGGAAGTGGATGTCAAATCTCTTAAGTAAAGGTGGACCAGTTGGAGCAATATATGGTTGTTCCATCAATGGCTGGTCCAATGAGTCATTATTTTTCGAATGGATCCAACATTTTCAGAACAATGTAAAATCAACTATCGTTGACCCTGTGTTGCTGATTTTAGATAATCACAGCAGCCACATTTCACTTGATATTTTTTAAATTTTGTAAAAAACATTCTATTGTCATGGTAAACATACCTCCACACACTTCACACAAGCTTCAACCACTAGATGTTATATTCTTTTCATCTTTGAAATCAGCCTTCAATCGTGAATGTGACATGTATATGAAGTCACATGTGTATCAAAAAAATTACACCATATGAGTTAGCAGAACTTTTTAATAAGGCATATATAAAGGTCGCTACTATGGACAAAGGGCAGTCAGGGTTTAAGGTAAGTGGGATTTGCCCTTTCAATACAAACAAATTTCAGCATGACGATTTACAACAATGTGAGATCTTCAGAGATGTTTTCTTTGATCTTCAGCAGAAGATGTTCCACTTCTAGTAGGCCTAGAAGAGGTCACAACAACATCAACTAAAAGTGCATGGGTCAAGCAAGTTAGTGTATTTGACGTATCTCCTGTTTCAAAACAAAAACTAGTTCTTCCTAAGATAAAACAAGCCATAGGAAAGCCTATGGGAAAGTCAGTGATCGTTACAGCAGCTCAAGAGAAGAACAAACTGATAACGGAGTTATCAATAAAGAAACAAAAAGAAGCCATGAAAAAGAAAGCTGAAAGATATAAGAAAAGAAATCTTAAGGGTAAAGCAGATAAGAACAGAAATCTGCAGCTCAAAAAAGTCTCGAAGAAGAAACAGACATTATATAAGAAGAAACACCGCCTAGAGAGTGAAAGTAGCAGCGGGGATGACCTAAATCTGGACTTGCAGAACATGTGTGATGAAATGGATGATATTGATCCATTGGCGATTTCAGAAGATGTCTGTTTAGTTTTTAGAGAGTTTGGGAAAGATGGAGAACTATGGTATCGATGTATTACTTGTAGCAGATGGAGTCATGAAGAATATAGTGGCTAGAACACTCCAAAAGGTTACAAGTACGATCTTTGATGTATGAGAAAATGAACTCTTTTCACATCAATAAAAATGTAAAAAACGAAAATTATAAGAGATGTTTGTAGATTTACATTCTTTCGTTCTTAAATATACTGTTTACTATTTGTAGTAACTAATAAGCAAATAAAAATAGCAAGTATTGTACATTTTTATGGTTTGTTTGTTTCACGTGTTATTACCCAATACTTTGCGTGTTATTACCCTAAGGGGTGGGGAATACCACGCATTTACACATTTTTTTATTTTAATGTTCAAAATTAAGGTACTGTTTATAACTATTTACAGACGACTGTAATATGTGGAGAAATGTCCATTGTATGGTATGTACTTATTTTCGTAGGTTTTAATGGTTCACATCAGTTTTTCCTTAGGTGCGTGTATTTCCCCCATTCGCCCCTACATGACTGCACGAAATTTTTAAGAATTTGCTGAGATAAAGTCACACTGTGTAGACTTTCCATATAGTTCATTTAAGACCATACATTATTGCGTATGAAATGTAACCAATATATCTCAATTGTTTTTAAAGTTGAGACCGGAATGATATTTCTCTTCAATCTTCAGATATTGGTTGTTATATCCGCAGACGGGGCGCTCGCGCCGCGTCCGAACCTTTCCTGCACTTCAGGTAGTAAAAAATTGACGTATCTCATAAAAGATTCAAGATATAGAAACGACGAATTTTGGAAATTACAGTACCCAAAAAGGACTAGTGGTCGTAAAAATCGTCGTATCTCATAAAAGATTCAAGATACCGAAACGACGAATTTTGGAAATGACAGCAATCAGAATGGACTATTTTCTCATATGATTAACACTCGAAACGGTTTTGTAAACGCGTGAGCAGAGCGAAAACAAGACTCCCTATAACTTACACATGAGGTTTTGTCTCCATTTTCATAGCCAAACAAAGGGAGAGGAACAGGTAAACAGGACATCAAAGTGACCAGCATGAGGTCTAGTTTGGCATGAAAATATTTAACTGCTTAAAAGTAATTAGGGTAATAAACGAAAACTTAATTAATAAGCTGAGGAAAAAGTGAAATATTTCATGAAAAGCTGCTCCCACGCTATGTAAATGGAGTGTCAAAAATTTCATCTGTTCAAGACCTAGATATTTTGCACCTAAAAAGATATATTGGTGCGGTATTTAAATGTCAAAAAGGCTTCCTTCAAATCAAGTACGTTAGGAAGGTAAGTGATGAGTCATTAAGATCATGCTTTCGGAATAAAACTTGGAACTGAAAAATGAAAGAAATCAGTCAAATAATTTATGAAATGATTTGTGTAAAAGAAATAAGTAAATCAGAGAAACATTCTACGTACCTTTGACTGATGCTCGAAACCATGAACAGAAAATGAGGTGCACTAAACATTTCCCTAATGTTTTATTTCACACTTTTAGACAAATCATTACACAAAATTGTAAGGTTTACTTTTACAGACTAATTAGAGTAATTTAAAGGCTTGGCCTTAACATTGACTGCTGATGAATTACGTTCGAAACATCAAATATCTGTAAAATTTCATGGTTCATTTAATTTATTAGGAATTAAATGTGTGTGATATACTGGGATAGGTGTGAAGATGAAGCTCTTTGGCAAGACCTTAAAAATATATTTAGCGATGCAGGGTAAGCAGTATACATAAAACTTAGTGTAGAGAATTGTAACTGAGTCAGTAAAAATATAAGAATTGGGGGGGGGGGGGGGGGGGGATCGAACAGAGGACCGTTCCCTAACACGTTACCAACAACTTATGCACTAAACCTACACCATAGCTAGCTATTGGTCAGTATTATCAATCTGTGTACTTATACTTGTATTTAGGATAGTTAGTCATGTAGTAGTCATTCCTCCGCATTTATTGGACGGTTACAAGATCTTGATCAAGTAAAAAACATTCGTATTTAATTTATTGATGAGACAGTCGAATGCTCCTCTGCTCATTCACATGTAATCGAAGAATTTGTCTGGTGATCTTTGCAGTTGAAGATATTTATAAAATTTTCCATGGAAATTCCTCCCTTTGTAAATTTCATGCACGGCATTCCTTTTCGCTTCATTTTCTTAAGTAAACGTAATTCTGTAGCCTTACTCTCCCACTTCAGAATTCTACAGGTTAGGGACACCGTTTTATAGAAACAGCTGATTGGCTCTAAGCAGCCATCTTGTATCGCGACATGGTCGCTCACATGCAGGACACCCAAGCTTTTCACCCGATGCTGCTGCTTTTCGTTGGAGTGTCGCATATTAAGAAGTCGCTCGCTTCTGTCGCTCACATAGAACACGGCCTAAGTAGCGGTCGAAAGAAACAGATTCCAGACAAAGAAACAGATTGCAAACGTCATGCAGTTAGCTTGGACCTTGGTCAACACAAGCTGATTCAAACATTAGTCGATTTGTGCCTGCATCATAGAGTTGTTCTTGATTGAAAATGTCAATTTATGAGCCTAATTCTCGTCATTTGCGGGAGGTGTTACTGTTTTGTTTCAATATGAAGAAAACAGCAGCTGAGCCCTAACGAATGGTTTCAACTACGTATGGTAAGGATGCTGTTAGTGAAAGAACGTGTCGTGAGTGGTTTCAACGCTTCAAGAATGGTGATTTTAACGTCATACACTAACATAGTGGTGGAAGAGAGAATGTATTGAAGATGCAGAATTGGAGACATTGCTGAGTGAAGACTCGCGTCAGACTCAGGAAGAATTGGCATGATTAGTGGGACTGACATAGCAACCCATTTCAAACTGTCTCAAGGCTATGGGCATGATTCAGAAAGAAGGAACTTGGGTCCCGTGTGAGCTAAAACCAAGAGACGGTGAACGGGGATGTGTTTGTGAACTGTTGCTTCGGAGGCCAAAACGGAAGAGATTTCTGCATCACATTGTGACTGGGGACGGAAAATGGCTTAATTATTACAACCCTAAACGCAAAGTATCATGGGGATATCCCGACCATGCTTCCACGTCAACAGCCAAAACGAATATTCAAGGTTCCAAGATCATGCTCTGCATTTGGTGGGACCAGCTCTGCGTTGTGTACTATGAGGGGTTAAAACCAAGTGAAACAATCACAGGTGCTCGTTATCGAACGCAATTAATGCATTTGAGCAGAGCATTAAAAGACAAATGGTGGCAATACAGTGAGAGGCACGATAAAGTGACTTTGCAGTATGACAACACTCGACCCCAAGTTGAAAAATAGGTGGAAACGTACTTGGAAACGTTAAAATGGGAAGTACTACATAACCCGTATTCTCCAGACACTGCTCCCTCTGACTATCACCTGTTTAATCAATGGCGCATGGCCTTGCTGACCAACACTTCCGATCTCATGAAGAAGTCACAAATTGGATCGATTCGTGGATTGCTTCAAAAGATGAACAATTTTTACGACATTGGATTCGTACACTGCCTGAAAGATAGGAGAAAGTGGTGACCAGCGATGGAAAGTACTTTGAATGATACATGTGTAGCCAATTCGTTTAATTAAAGACTCAAATGTTGGGAAAAAACGGCAGAAGCAAAGTTCTACACCATGTAATTTAAAAAAATTGATACACATAAGCAAAATGCTCTGTGTGTGTGTGTGTGTGTGTGTGTGTGTGTGTGTGTGTGTGTGTACAAATCAGTAACAATGTAATAAAAAAAGTGTGACATTTTCTTTTCACTTTTTGTATCAAATTTTAATTTTTTTGTGAATATTGGAGTTTACCAGCAATTAGTATTTAGAGTAAAAAGAAGTGTTTTTACTAACAAAATATGGAGTAACGTTGGTTAATAAACATTTTGACTGCCTGATAAATAAATTAATTAAATGAAAGAAGAACATACTGCCTGTGAGTATCAAACTAGTAACACTGGAGTTATGAGACTTACATGCTAAGTACTCAGTTATTGCTGATGGATTTAATACAGTTCAATTTTTTGCCAATTCTTGGAAATTTTCTTCTATTCGAAAATGATTTTCTTGAGTTTTTGAGAATTTCTTTAGGAAACTGATGACTGGGTACTGATCATCAAATCCTAAAAGTGAGAAGCAAATTGAAGAGAACCATTCCATAAAGTCACTTCATAATTGTTATACAGATAAATTGTGTACACAGTGTAGTGTCTCTTTGTGTGGCACACTTGCCATTACAGCAACTAATTGCAAGTTAGTGTTAAGGAGGAGAAGCAAGTAATGGATTTCCTTGTGGTTAAATATGCTCACAGAACAGTAGTCTTGCTGACAGTGAAGTTTTGCTTTTGATGGAGGCTTTATCTTCCTAACATTTGGTAACATTCATTTTAAATTGCATCTCTTGTAGGCATAAGCACAAATGCCTTCCCTATACTAATAATTTCAGCTCATCCACTGATCCCATTCATATTACATTGGAGTATGGGAACCAGTTGGTTAATAATTTTTGTATGTTCCCATCTTATCTTGCTGCTGGTATTTCAGACATATGGCAATTGATGTTCCCAAGCAGAGATTGGTTGTTTGTCTCCAACAGGCTACACATTCCCTTGTTTCTCTGGTGTTTCAAATTTAGACTCATTACACAAAACAAGCATGGAAAGCTCTGATGATTTCTTGATTTTCTCTTCCATGTTTTTATTTATGAATATAGCATTTATCTTTTAGTGGTCACAATAGTGGTGGTTAGCAATTTGACATTCTGCTGTAATTTGTGCCAATCTTTGTTGTGGTGTAGCCTCCTTTTTTTGTACCATTAGTACTCTATGTGACTGACCTGCTTGTTACTAGAGTGGAAGTTATGATTGATCTGGAGCTATACTTGAAGGTTTTAAGCTTCTGAATTGCCTATGATCACAGAGTTCTGGAGCTTGTACACTGGAAGACTTGACGCAGTTGTCTTGATGTCGAATCCTTCTTCTTTCCTTTTAAAGTTATTTGTGTATTTTTAATTTCTATTGTCTCTCTCTCTACATCACAGCATAGCTACGATTGCACCTTGATAAACCTAGTGTACTAGAGAAAGCTGTTTAGCTGTTGCCAGTCTCCAGTGACAAGTTCACTTGGAACTTACTGCTAAATAAAGTAAACATAGTTGACTTTTTGGGAGTACAAGTCCGAAAACACAAATTGGCTAAATCCATGGCCTCAAGCAGCAGTTGGATGACATCACAACCCAACTGTTGTGCAGTTATGTATAAACAGTTTGACATTCTGAGCTTGTTGGTGTTTGAAACTACTGACTGTATCTTTATAGTTTCTGATGATGTCTCCAATATTGAGAGGCAAAATGTTAGGTGCGGGAACACACCTTAGAATATGGCCTAATGCCCATATGCCTGCAGTATATAAGAAATTCTACATCTACATCTACACCTACCTACATATTCCACAAGCCACAGTATGGTGGAGAATACCATGTACTACTACTAATCATTTCCTTTCCTGTTCCACTTGCAAGTAGAGTGAGGGAAAAACAGCTGTCCATGTTCTTCCCTATGAGGTATAATCTCTCTACTTTCATCTTCATTAACCTGATTCAGTATGTACGTTAGTAGCAGCAGAATCATTCCAGTAAACATCAAATGTTGGTTCTTTAAATTTTCTCAATAGCGTTAAAGAATGTGACATTTCAGTCAGTGATTCTAACTTAAGGTCTCAAAGCATCTCATTAATATTTGTGTGTTGTTCAAACCTAATGGTAAGAAACCTAGCAGCTTACCTTTGAAATGCTTCAACATCTTCCTTTAATACGACCTGGTGTAGATCCCAAACACTCGAGAAGTACCCACCAATTGGTTACACTACTGTCTTGCATGCAGTCTCCTTTACAGAAGAACCACACTTTTCAAAAATTCTCCCAATAAACTGAAGTCAACCATTTGCCTTTCCTACTACAGTCCTCACATGCTCATTCGCTTTCATACTGGTTTGCAGTGTTATGACTAGATATTTAATCAATGTGACAGTGTCAAGAAGCACACTATTAATACTGAAGTCTAACATTATTGGGTTTTGTTTTTCCTACTCATCTGCATTAACTTCCATTCTTCAACATTTAGAACTAGGTGCCATTCATCACAACAACTTGAAATTTTTTCTAAGTCGTCTTGTATCCTCCTACAGTCACTCTAAGATGACACCTCCCATCAGAAGCAAACAGCTGCAGATTTCTACTTGCCTAGTCCAACAAATCACTTATTTGTATATAAAATAACAGCAGTCCTATCACACTTCCCCGGTGCCACACCTGACGATATGCATGTCTTGAACACATGCTGTTGAGGATAACATACTGGGTCCTGCTGCTTCAGAAGTTTTCAAGGCACTCACACACCTGGGAATCTCGTACCTTCACCAACAGTCAGCAGAGTGGCATCACGTCAGATGCTTTACAGATATCTAGGAATATGGAATTCACTAGTTGCCCTTCACCTATGGGTCACAGGATTCGATGTGAGAAAAGAGAAAGCTGTGTTTCACATGAGTGATACTTTCTAAAACCATGTTGATTTGTGGACAGAAGCTTTCCCCTCCCATGGAAATTCATTACGTTCAAACTGAGAATATGTTTAAGGATTCTGCAGCAGATGAATGTTAATGATATTGGTATCTAATTTTGTGAGTCTGTTCTGTTCACCTTCTTATATACAGGAGCCACCTGCACTTTTTTCCAGTCACTTGGGACTTTGTGCTGGGTAAGAGGTTAACAATAAATGCAAGCTAACTAAGGAGTCAATGCTGTAGAGTACTCTTTGTTGAACCAGTACTCTTTGTTGAACCAAACTGGGATTCCATCAGGACCTGCAACATATTTGCTTTCAACTCTTTCAGTTATTTCTGTACACCATGGGTGCTCATTACTATATCCTCTCTATCTCATGGGTCTGATGACCTCACTATTGGGTCCCCTTCCCCGCATCTGCCCCCACCACCAACGTCATGGGATGATCAAATGAGTGTTTTTCTGTGATTCTCCCGCGTGAATGATTTTTAAATGTGCAATTTAAAACTTCAACTTTACTTCTGCTGTCTTCTGCAGCCACACCATTCTGGCTGCTCGGCAAGCTCTATTGCTAATGTATGATGGTCTCAGTTGTTGTAAGCTTTGCGTATCAGTCTTTTTACAGACGATCAAATTTGTATTAACATATACCTGTCATCATTTGCGTGTATTGTTTTGAATTGAGAGTGCAACAACGTTTTCTTTCTCTGCAATTTCCGAATTTCATTGTTAAACCATGGTGGATGTTTTCCATCTTTACTCCACTTACATGGGACAGAGTATGATATACAATCCATTAAAACTTTGCTCATAATTCCTCTACATCCATTGTACTGGAACTAAATTATGCCAATTCATTGTCTAGGTGGGATGTTAACAATCTGCTATTTCTAGCAGAAATACTCTTATAGCCTTCTTGTCTGATTTATCAACTTTAGTAACCAAAATCATTATCATGACATCATAATTACTAATCCCCATCTCTATCTGCCTCATCATTATTCTTAATCTCATCACAAGGGACCACACCTTTACTCGAGTTAAGGAAATTGTGACTTTTCGCTACAACTTGACTTCCTTAAACTTTGCTGCATTCAGTAATCTGTGTAGCTATGGCTATTACAGTAGGTATTGGCCTCAGAACCAGTTTAAGGCCAAGCAACACAAAAAAATGGTTCAAAATGGCTCTAAGCACTATGGGACTTGACATCTGAGGTCATCAGTCCCCTAGCTAAGAACTACTTAAACCTAACTAACCTAAGGACACCACACACAACCATGCCCGAGGCAGGATTTGAACCTGCATCCGTAGCAGGCATGAGGTTCTGGACTGAATCATCAAGAACCACTCGGCCACAGCAACCGGCTATGCAACACAAACTGTTGCTTCGGTGACAAGCTGAGAGGGACAATAGAGGCACTACAGCTGTAAGATTTCTACACGGGACATATCACAATTAGTAGCAGCTGCTTAGGGAACCTACTTGAGAGGAGCACCAGGGTCACGCAAGTGGAAGATTTTATACAGTGCATATCAAAATTATTAATGAAACCTGTAACGGGTGAAAGTGTGTAAGAAACAGTATTCCATTTGAGTCTGTAGAAATATTCTCGGCACTGCGTGGTTATGCAGGGGCAGTTGAATTTAGCATAACTAAACTGCTAATTGTTGTTGTTTATAGGTCCCCTAACTCTGACTTCAGAGCATTTCTACCTAAGCCCCAGAGGGTTCTTGTTTCACTTTATAGGAAGTATCAAAAATTGGATATATGTGGTGAGTTCAGTAGTAATTTTGTGTGTGATTGTGCAAGAAAAAAGGATGTTGGAAGATCTCTTGAATTCATATGATCTGATGCAGAGTGTGTTTTTTCCAAACAGGGTGCAAAGGAACAGTAGCACAGCCATAGACAAAACTTTTAAAAACTTAGTTTCTCCAGGAAATCATATAACTCTCTTGAAAAATGCCTTTCTGAGCCTGACGTTTGAAATTCTTCTCTGTGAATCTGACAAGCAGGAGATTGAGTCAATAATTAAATCGCTGAAGACTATGGACTCTCAAGGATATGATGGAGTACCTAGCAGAATATTTAAGTACTGTACTGCATGTGTTAGCCTTGTACTTAGCCATATTTGTAACTTTTTTTTTTTTTGGATGGTCAGTTTTGTGAACGATTAAAGTACTCAGTAGTAAAGTCCCTTTGTAAAAATGGAGAAAAGGATAATATGGACAATTTTAGACGTATTTCTATGCCATCAGTGTTTGCTAAACCTATGGAAAAGGCTGTATATGTAATGATAATTGTTCATTTTATTTCATATAATTTGCTATCAAATGTACAGTTCACTTTTAGAAATGGTTTAACAACTGAAAATGCCATTTTCTCTTTTCTCTGTGAAGTACTAGATTGGTTAAACAGAAGGTTTTGAATGCTAGGCATATTTTTTGATATATCTAAGGCGTTTGATTCTGTTGATCACAAAATATTTCTCCAGAAGTTGGACCATTATGGTATTCGGGGAGTAGCTCAAAATTGGTTCACCTCTTATGTTAACAACAGACAGCAAAAAATCACTATCCACAGTGATGAGAATGGCTGTGATATGGGGTCTGAATGGGGTACAGTCAAATAGGGGTTGCCCCAGGGATCAGTGCTGGGGCCTATCCTGTCCCTTATGTATATAAATGATATGCCCTGTAGTATTACAGGTGATCCTAAAATATTTTTGTTTGCTGATGACACTAGCTTGGCAGTAAGGAAGCATGTTGTGTGCAACACTGGCACTGTTTCGAATAGTGCAATTCATTGTACAAGTCCATGGCTTCCAGAAAATAAATTAATGCTAATTCACGGTAAGCCTCAGTTTTTACATTTTTAACACACAATTCTACTAAACCAGACTTCTTAATTTCACAGAATGGGCATATGATTAGTGAATCTGAACAGTTCAAATTTCTTGGTGTTCAGATAGATAGTAAACTGTCATGGAACTCACATTCAGAATGTTGTTCAAAGACTTAATGCTGCCATTTTTACTACTCGAACAGTATCTGAAGTAAGTGATAGTTAGACACATAAAGTGGTCTATTTTAGTTATTTTCATTCACTTATGACATATGGTGTTACATTTTGGGGTAACTCTCCACATTCTCAAAGCGTATTTTTGGCTCAGAAACGAGTGAGAGGTTTGGGGAATAAGTGGTGTAAGTTCATGAACCTCTTGTCATCCCCTGTTCACTGGTTGGGGGACCAGCTTATGCCCAAGAATTAGACTCTATCACTCAGTTAATACCAGACAGAAATCAGATCCACATTGGGACCGCAATTCCTTGACTGTTGTGTAGAAAGGTGTACAGTATACTGTTGTACCCATTTTCAATAAGCTACAACAAGAATTCAAAAATCTTAGGAACAATCCATGTGATTTCAAATCAAAACTGAAGAGTTTCCACATGTGACACTTCTGATATTCTGGTGAGGAACTGATTCCTGTGGTACATTGTTGACTATGTTTTCACAAACTTATGGCTTATCTTTTTTGGGTCCATAAACATTTTATTTTATCTGTTATAACTTTTATGTTGTAAATTTATGCACTGACACGTTCCAAGACCTTGGAGATTTGCTCCTCCATTTGGTTCTACAGAACTATATGTGTAAAAATAAAATAAATTGTGAATGGAGGGCAGTAGGGATGCTAAATGTGTGAAAGTTCTTGAATTCATCCTGTGCACAATTCCCAAGTTGGTTTCCTGGTTTTACGATTGTAGTTATTCATTTTCGTGTTGAGTATGACTGTGAATCTTTCTTCTAAGGCTGCCTGAATTGTAGCCTCACTGCTGCTACATGTGTTTGTGAATATTTTTTCCATGCTAGTACAGAGCAACAGAAAGAAATTAGCGTATAGTATGCAGCATACAGTCTCACTTCTACACTACTGCTTACTGACTACCCATTTCACATGCCAAGCATGCATTATCAAGTATCCTAGAAGAATCCAATGTCTAAGCTTATTGACAATGTACAGATCCTACAGTAAGTCTATTTAGATAACTGACTTAGTAAAATAGTTACAAATAACAATGAAGCATCCACATCACCACAGAGATTGTGTAAGGAGACATTAGAAAGAGCTAAATGGTGTAGACAAAGAATGTACAATTATAGTTGTTATAACATGTATATTATGATCAAATAGCAATTAAGACAATAAAGTAAATCAGCTAATTAGCAAAAAAGAGATTACTGTCCACTTCTGTATTGTTGAAAGGTACTCCTTGTCTTGCACTGATGTAAGAATAGTGACCTCCACTTGCAGGTGACTTCCCATACTCGCTTATTTGCATACAGCATGCGCAGACACTCAGAGACAGACTGACTGCACGTCCCTCATGTTCCACCATTTTGAGCTACTCCTGTGGCATTCTATTTGTGACTCATGTTTGTGCATTGAACCTGAAGGACTACTTATTATTTTTCACTACAGTGGGGTCAGAAAGATGGATTAAAACAATTTATTTTGCAGTCATCCAATTCCTTGAGTAGTGACTCAGGTTTTGTCTTTTTGCAATCAAAAATTCCCAGCTTTTCAAACACATCAAGTACTTTATCTTTTCCTACTCTGTGCAGAACTTTTATACTGTGTTGTCTACTCACACTATCAAGGCTTAGGTTTCAGAGACTGGTACTTTATGATAATTTTGGTAATAGTATACTTCTGGTACTCCTTGTACTACATTTTAAAGTTACTTCCGGTTTGTCCAATGTATAACACGTATAATGAAATTTTCACTCTGCAGCAGAGTGTATGCTGATATGAAACATCATGGCAGATTAAAACTGTGTGCCTGAAGGAGACTCGAACTCGGGACCTTTGCCTTCTGTGGGCAAGTGCTCTACCATCTGAGCTTTCTAGCCAAGACCCATGTCCCATCCTCAGAGCTTTACTTCCACCAGTACCTTGTCTCCTACCTTTTTTACCTTTTTAACTTTCAACATGTTCCCTATTATACACTATACACACCTGTTGGTTGAAATGGGTAATCAATTCTTCTTTTCATAACATTCTGTAAGCCAGTGCCTAATATATCTGTTGTGAAGAAGAACCTTTGCATTCATGTTCCTAAAGAGTTTTGCTGCCTTATTATGTACTTTACATTTACAGGACCACTTTAAATATTTGTCTTTTACTCCATTTTATCTTTGCTTTTAGAGTTGTGCTGCAGTCAATCTGTCACACAGTTTAGATATTTTCTTCTGTTTGCAGTTGTTAGTGACCACCACCTGTTTAAGTATCTGAAATACCTTATGACATATCAAATCTGAAATTATGTTGACATCTTTCTCATGATCGGTTACCAATTTTCATATCAGTGATGGTTGGACTTCTTGTAATGGTCAAATCTAAAACATTTTTAATATTTTCAGTTTCATATTCTGCTTTGAAGCACATTTTTGGAAATAGTCCTAATTTTTGCGTCTTTCATTGGAAACTTGGTGATTGGAAAGTGCCTGTAATTCCCATGTTCACGAAGGATCACCAGACATAATTGTATACTTATATCACTGATATAAGTGTGTTGTAGATTTGTGTTTTATGCTTCATTAAAATCAAAATGAATTCCACAGGCAGAGATCTTATAAAATTCAGCACACACTGTTCATACTTGAGATCCAAAATGTCATGGACAAAGGTGCTCGGGTTGTTTCCACATTCTTTGATGCCAGGAAGACATATGATACAGTCCCGATTTGCTACTTACCAGTTAGTGAAAAAATAAGCATCCTGAGTGTCAGACTAAATTTGTGACTGTATTTAAGCATTCCTTGCTGAAAGTACTCAACTCACCTTTTTAAAGAAATAACATTGACAAATGTAAATGTAGTTTCAGGAGCACCCCAATAGGGTATGGCAGGGCCAGTACTGTTCTAATAAACTGACCATTAATTACCTAGTTAACACTGCTGATGGCTCCATGACATCATTGACGGATGACAGTGTTATCTGTCAGATGGCTGCAACCCATGATGAGTGTAACAAAATGGAGGAAGACCTGCAGCTGGTAGAGGGACTGGTTGCTGAACCCGGAAATAAGTAAGTTTAACATATTGCCCATGAATACATGAAGAGATCCACTACTGTTTGATTATGTGGTTGGTAACAAATCACAGGAAATTATAACTACTATAAAATACCTAGGAGTAGCCATATAGAGAACCTCAAGTGGAATGGCCACATAAAACAAACTGTAGGAAAACAGAGGTCCGGATGAGATTCATTAGCAGAATCCTAAGGAAATGTAATACAGTATTTACTCAATAGCATGAACTGGTAATCATAAAAAATGTTGCCCCCAACAGAAATACATTGTTCTTATGGGAGGTTTTATTGGTTAATAGCAGTTCTGGTTAAGATAATTTACAAACAATTTTTAAGTACCTAGTGTAATTAAATTTAATTGTAAGACAAATTTCTGATCTTACAGTATTTTTAATTGTTAATTTTTTTCTGGATTGAATGTAAGGAATGAAACTACAAAGCTAACTACCCATTGTTGTCTTGTTTATAACATTTTGTAGTTGGCAGCTACGATTATCACCTCAACAATCACTGTGTACAGTACATTTAAATAAACTCATTAATGTGTGAATAAACATTTACAAAAGTATTTAGTGCCAGGTGTTCTTTTTTTCATAACCAAATGGAGTTAGAATACAGAATAAAAATCAGAAAATAGTAGCACGTGCAACATTGCTAAGAGGAAACAGGGAGCTCTAACTGTACGGGTAAACTCTGAGATTCTAGGTGAAGTGAACTGTGATACACAGAAAACAGAAATTGCAGAGCAGTTTGGAATTTCCCAATCTACTTTATCTACGATAATTCATAATTGAGAAAAATTGATTAATGAAGCTCCATCAGGTTCCTGAAACAAATCTAAATGACTTATGTGGCCCTTAGTACAAGGACATCAAGACGTTAGTGCTAGTATGGTTCAATTATATGCATGCACCAAACATATCTTTAAGAGGCCCTGTGATTCAATCAAAAGAAAATAAGATTGCCAAAAATATATTCATCATACTTCAGTAGTTCTGCTGGTAGGCTGTATTGGTTCCTAAACAGACATTCAGTTTCATCTGTACAGGTTTTTGGTGAAGCAAATAAAGTTGATGAAGAAAGTGAGAACAGCTGATTGCATGAATTTGGTTGAGTGAGGAGAAGCTATGCCTCATGTGATATGTTCAATATGGATGAAACTGGACTTTTCTACAAACGTTTTTCAAATCACACACTCGAGATAAAATCTACATCTACATCTACATCCATATCGATACTCCGCAAGCCACCTGACGGTGTGTGACGGAGGGTACTTTCAGTACCTCTATCAGTTCTCCCTTCTATTCCAGTTTTGTATTGTTTGTGGAAAGAAATATTGTCGGTATTCCGCTGTGTGGGCTCTTATCTCTCTGATTGTATCCTCATGGTCTCTTCGTGAGATATACATAGGAGGGAGCAATATACTGCTTGACTCCTCAGTGAAGATATGGTCTCAAAACTTCAACAATAGCCCGTACCAAGCTGCTGAGCATCTCTCTTACAGAGTCTTCCACTGGAGTTCATCTATCATCTCCGTAATGCTTTCATGATTACTAAATGATCCTGTAATGAAGCGTGATCCTGTGCTAAGTGCTAAGTTTTATGGTGCATCACTCAGCAAACAACATTTAACTGTTGCCCCTGGATGTAATGTGGATGACAATGAGAAGTTTTATCCCTGGAATATCAATAATTCTGAGAAACCATATTGTTTTAAAATGTAAATATGGATATTTTACCTTACATATTTCACCATAAGAAAGCTTGGATCAACAGTACATCATATCACAAGTGGCTTCTTCATCTCAACAGTCAAATGGTTTCTGAAAGCAGAAGTGTTCTTCTTATACTGGACAGATATACTGCCCATAATGTACAGCATCTGAACCTAACCAACATAAAGGTTCAGTTTTCTCCACCAGATGCAACAAGGCACAAGTCAGCCCATGGACCAAGGCATCATTTCTCTCAGGAAGAGAGGTTATCACATGAGATTTGTAAGAGCTGCAGTTTGTGCTGTAATTTGCTTGAAGCAGTAACAGCAATCACAGCAACCTGAAACTCTGCTTCACCACATCATATACAGAAAGGCTCTAACAGAGCATGGAGACATAGCAAAACTAAAGATATCCTTAAGTTAGATGATGCTATTTCACCTGATGAATGGACAGTTCTGCAAGATGTTGTTAATCCAGGGATTAGTTTTGGGAAATTCATTAGTGCACACAACGTTGTTGCTGTATGCATTTCAGTGGCATCTGATGTGTCATTATGCTGTGACTGAGGTGCAACAAGGATCATCAGATGAAAGTGAGGAAGAGGAGAATACAGATACCATCCCACCCACCCATCAGGAGATGTGTACACTCTTGGACAGTTTGGAATGATTTGCTTCAACATCTGACATCACTGCTGGGTTTATGGACACTATAGTTACAATTGGTTGTGAAATTACAAGATATTTTTGTTCCTCTTGACATCAGTGAACCATGCTTGAATTTTTTTCAAGAAGATACTGTAATTTTTGAGTAGTTGTACTTTTACAATCACTTAATGGTGTTATATGTCTACAGTAATATAATGTGGCTGATAATATAGTGTATTACACACTACTGTACTACAGTATATGCATACATATTAAAATCTGTGTTTTTCACTTAATACAATTTTTGAAACAAACCCTTCATTTTTTGATCCTTTGAAATTCATGATAATGAGCTTATACTATACTTCCATGAAAGAAGTGCCTTACATTTTACTTGTCTGGCAGATTTTTGAGTACTGCTCATCAGTCTAGGATCTTAATAGGTTAGATGAATAGAAGAGAATAGAAGTTCACATGGAGAGTAGTTTGCTCTATTTTAAGTAGTTTTTATCATCTTATTTTGTTTAATTGGTGCAAGAGCGTTACAGAGATGCTCGACAAAGTACAGTGGCAAATGCTACAGGCCAGGCATTGTGAATCACAGAGGGGTTTACTGTTGAATTTCTGACAGTGTGCACTCCAAGAAAAACGGGAAAACATATTTTTTCCTTTGATATTTGTATTGCAGAGTTATTGCACCAAGACAATTATATAACTTACAGCTTGTATAGAAACATAACTACAAAAATTGTGTAGAAATGAGAGGAAATAGAGAGGTACCAAAAGTACCCACTGCTACACACCATAATGTGGTTTATGAAGTATAGATGTAGATGTAGATAATCTATATTTCTGTATGTGATGAGTTTATGAGTACTAGTCCTAACATTCATCATGACACTCTCGAAATTGCTAGAATGATGGGGTTTGATGAATTGCTTGCCCTTGCTGCTGCAAGATCTGATTCAACATTTGCTGCTATTGTTGGTTCTTCTGTAGCTGCCATTTCAACAGTTCTTTTCTTTTCTTTTCTTTTTTTTTTTTTTTTTTGTCTCGCTTGTGTTTATAGCACCTCTTGTTCTGCCTGCTATTATAGGATCAGTTGAAGTTCTTGCTTTTTGTTGTTTCAGGAGTGTGATTGCAGAATCCATTATGGGCTTCGATTTTGCCAACTGAAAGAGGCACACACTTATTTAACTGTTGTAACATTTTTGTTTTTTACTGTTGTATAGTAGAGATCCCAGAGGAATGCATACAGATGGAAGCAATGACAAGGCTAGAGCAGAACTGCAATCATAGTCTAAACTATGATCTAGTGTAGGAACATTTGAAGCAAAATCACACAATAACACAAGTTGTAAAACCAAACTTACAAGTAAGTAACAGAAGTGAAGTCCAAGAGACAAGTCCATAGCAATGATCTGATAGCAGCTGCAGTGACAAGGCATACATAAATTCTCAGTGAACACTGGTTGCAGACTGTAGAGGTACTTGCTTCATGCACATACCACAACCATGGCTGCTGCCTCCAAGTTGTGATCAGTGTACCATTTGAGGTGGTGTCTGAAGTCTCACATGTGTAGCATCTTTGGGGTATATGAATAGTTATGAGCTTCATATTACAGTCTGATGGAGATACTAAAGATACAGCAGGCCTTATTTCACAGAAACCTAAGACAGATCATGCAGTGAATTCCCCACACTTTTTGTACCAGTCCTAGTACTTTTTGACAATTCTGAATATTATATTGAGTTAAACCAAAAAGCAACATGCGTGGGTGAGTATTTGCAAAAATTTACCCATAGAAGTAGGGGGACAAGACAAAAATTTTCTTTTTGGTATAAAAATGTAGGCCGGTTTCAAGAAATGTTATGCTACAAAAAATAAATTTATAGATGACACACCCACACCCACAAAAACACACACACATACACACACAAACACACACACACACACACACACACACACACACGCGCACACACACACACACACACACACACACACACACACACACACACACACACACACACACACACACACACACACAATTCATTGTATACCAAATTATTTTTGTCATTAGTTCAACATTTATTCCAGGTAGACTACTTTGATACCTAAAAGATATGCATCCTTTCAAACTGTCTTCAAAGTACACCTCTCTGTATTATTATAATTATTATGGAAGTGGCACATTTTTAATCTCATGGTCTGAAATTGTGACGTAGTGACATTCAAACAATCATAAGATATACAGCAATTGTTAAAACTGTAGTATTATCCAGTATGACCAGCCACATAATGCTACAACTGGTTAAATGAGAGTTATAGTGAAATCATTAGAATTTCAGAGAATTCAGTAGGGAATTAAAAATTAAAAATCTGTATTCCAGATCTGGGGGGGGGGGGGGGGGAGAGCAAGTGCCCCTCTTTTGTGTCCTCTCCTCCATCTTTGTGGACACATATGACTTTATGGACATTATACAGAGAAGACAGATAGCATATAGCTCATGCTCAAGGACAAAATTAAGCAATAATTTGATACTTATGTGGGACATGGAATTGATGACAGTTAAGTGATCCAAGGGATCTGAAATGCTTTGTAGAGACTTTAAGGCAACTACAAATTCATAGTCAGTAATATAAACGCACTCAATAACTAGTTCAGAAGAGTTTCTTCCAATATCAGCAAGAGAACAATGTTTTTAAAAATTGTATCTCAAAATTAAATATTTACAGTCACCATTGGATAAGAGACCAACAAATGAATAATAATATTTAACACACCCTTCAGTCCTACTATCACAAATGCATTAGCAATATTTCAAATAAATGGCAGCATGATCCTGTCCTGCCTCCAGTGTGCATGAATAAAGTGCTGGCCCAACAAAAGCAGCTCCATACTAAAATAAGTCACATATTTAAGGCACATATGTATTGAAATTAGAATTGCACCATCTAAGCAACATTTATCAGCAATTGACACCCTTCCTTACCTCACTAATATTACATTATTAGGAAATGAATACTGTATCTCTAGAGAACAGTCACGAGCAAGTTTCACTTGGCTCTCTATTTGGCAAACTACATACACTATGTGATCAAAAGTATCCAGACACCTGGCTGAAAATGATTTTCAAGTTTGTGGTGCCCTCTGTCAATAATGCTGGAATTCAATATGGTTTTGGCCCACCTTTAGCCTTGCTGACAGCTTACATTCTCACAGGTATACACTCAGTCAGGTGCTGAAGGGTTTCTTGTGGAATGGCAGCCCATTCTTCAAGGAGTGCTGCACTGAGGAGAGGTATCGATGTGGGTCAGTGAGACCTTGCACAAAGTCTGCATTCCAATACATCCCAAAGGTGTTCTATAGGATTCAGGGCAGGACTCCGTTCAGGCCAGTCCATTACAGGGATGTTATTGTCATATAACCACTCTGCCACAGGCCACGCATTAAGAACAGATGCTCGATCGTGTTGAAAGATTCAGCCGCCATCCCCACATTGCTCTTCAACAGTGGGAAGCAAGAAGGTATCTGAAACGTCAATGTAGGACTGTGCTGTGATAGTGCATTGCAAAACAACAAGGGGTGCAAGCCCCCTCCATCAAAAACATGGCCACACCGTAACACCATCACCTCTGAATTTTACTGTTGACACTTCACACACTGGCAGGTGACATTCATCAGGCATTCACCATACCCACATCCTGCCATCGGATCACCACATTGTGCGCCATGATTTGTCAGCCCACACAACGTTTTTCCACTGTTCCATCGTCCAATGTTTACACTCCTTACATCAAGCGAGGTGTCATTTGGCATTTACCTGTGTGATGTGTGGCTTATGAGCAGCCGCTCGACCATGAAATCCAAATTTTCTCACCACCCTTGTAACTGTCATAGTACTTGCAGTGGATCCTGATGCAGTTTGGAACTCCTGTTTGATGGTCTGGATAGAAGCCTGATTATTACACATTACGGTCCTCTTCAACTGTCAGCAGCCTCTGCCAGTCAACAGACAAGGTAGGACTGTACGCCTTTGTGCTGTATGTGCCCCTTCACGTTTCCACTACACTATCAGATTGAAGGTTGAGGGTTAATTTTGGGGAGGAGACAAAACTGCAAGGTCATCGGTCTCATCAGATTAGGGAAGAATGGGGAAGGAAGTTGGCAATGCCCTTTCAAAGCAATCATCCTGTCATTTGCCTGAAGCGATTTAGGGAAATCATGGAAAACCTAAATCAGAATGGTCAGATGTGTAATTGAACCATCATCCTCTCAAATGTGAGTCCAGTGTGTTAACCACTGTGCCACCTTGCTTGGTATATCACATTGGAAACACTGGACCTAGGAATGTTAAGGAGTGTGGAAATCTCATGTAGATATGTATGACACAAGTGACACCCAATCACCTAAGCACGAACAAAGTCCTTGAGTTCTGCAGAGCACCCCATTCTGCTCTCTCATGATGTGTAATGACTACCTGGCAGTGGGTGGCAGCACACCGCACCTATGTAAGTTCTTGGGAGTGTCTGAATACTTTTGATCACATAATGTGTGTGGAAAGCCCTTGGCAGTATAAGGAGGTGCACATCAATATGGAACATGCACAGCTCTTTCACACCAGTGCACACAATTCCATACAACAGACTGAGGCACTTAGGGCAAGATAATGGTAAGCCATATTAAGTTAATTCTGCAGGACAGTCATTTGAATGTTCATAAAGTTCATAAATCAGGTAATGGACATAACAGGTGTATTTCTTATATTGTAAGATTCTACATATGTTACAGTGTTCTTCTCACATGAAATAAAACATTTTTAACTACTGCAAGCTATGAAAAACAATATTAAGTATAAGGAATAGATACAGTTCTCTGGCTTGTGATAGTGTATCACAAAAGATTCAGTGCCAAAATTTGGCTTTACCAATTGGTATTAAGTGTAATATGAAATACGGCCATCAGTTGATGTTGATTGAATAACCTGTTCTGTGGTTTTGTACTGAGTATGGGATAAATAACATCTGTGATGCACTACAGGTATATAGGGAAGCAGGTCCATGATGATAGACAATTTCTCATGCTGCATAAGAATAGGCCGACAATAATCTTGTCATAATCTGTGAAATCTATATTGGACATCTATGCTTCTCAACATTAATGTCATGGAAGTCTCTTTGAACAGTGTGTTTCAGGAAAACTGAATCAGGATCTGAGACCAAAAATTTGAATACAGTAGCTTCTGATTAGTTACTATAATATACTGTCTATTTTTTGCTGTATTTCTTAATGTTATGTGCTGATGAGGAATTTTGCTGAACTCTAGATAATCATCTTGTGTTATAACTGTCATGGCTAATTTCTTTTCTGCTCTGTTTTTCTTGGCAATATCAAACCACACAGTGGGCGAGAAAACTTGGCTTGCATGTCTTCTTCAGTATTACTCAATGGTCGCAAAATTTCTATATCACAGGAGTTGTGTGTGACCAGGAATCAAAACCTGTTTTTAGTTTCTATGCATATGTCTTTACATAGTAGTGATGATGACATGCACGTAAGAGTCCAATTCTCCTTTTGTCCAGCACAATTGCCTGAATAGTATACTATTTTGGAAGCACTGTTGTTTGGTCATAGAAATTTAAATATATAGCTCCATATCGTATCAGTGCTGGTTCTTGCAACATGCTCAGTCCACATGTACATGAGTCCAGTGCCTGCTTCACAGTCATATTTATACATGTTGTACAACTGTAGTTTTCATTTGTAAAGAGCACTCCGACAAACCAGTTGAGATGATCACAATATTGAATCAGTTTCTACTTAACCTCTCTAATAATGGCTGTTTTTATCCCTCAAAGTAGGGTACAAAGTGATTCCAGTATAAAGTACTGATTGTCATCTTCCAATCAAGATGAACCTTTTTGGGACTCTCATAATTGCTTTAGTGACCTTGGTAGGTCAGAATGCTTTGAATGTGCTTGTGAACTCCTTCTGTCACTTCAGGTGGATATTTCTGATGCTTGTTATGGTGCCACCTCTGGTCTGTCTTTACATAATGGCATCCGTCCATCCTTGAGCGATGATGGTGTAGCATGCTTGGTTCAGAGTCTGCAGCGTCTGCTGTGGCTAAAAAGACCCACTCAAGAGTGGCAGTCCCTACTGCAGTTTGGGCATGTGAAATTTGAGGGACTTCGAACAGAAGCCGCTCTGTCTCTTCGTTTTGTTCTCTTCCCGATTTGTTCCTGTGTGCGTTTGTCCTCTGAGAGCTTGACGCCATTGCGCACAGTTACTCACCACTTGACATGGTCATCTGCAATGCTTTCCCAGTGACTTGGATTGATTCTGGTCTTGGTCAGGTCTCTCTTGCAGACATCCTTGAAACGAAGATGCGGTCGTCCCACTGGCCTCACACCCTCCTAAAGTTCTCCGCACAGCAGTTGTTTCAGTATCAGTTCAGGATCCATGCACCTGACGTGTCCCAACCATCTTAGTCGTCGATGACTCAGGAGTGCAAAGATGCTGGTTGTGCTTGCATGATGAAAGACTTCGGTGTTGGGTACTCTATCTCTCCAAGAGATCTGAAGGATCTTCCGGAGACAGCGAAGATGGAAGCTGTTGAGTCGAGATTCTTGCCTAGAAGAGTTGTCCATGTCTCACAGCTATAGAGAAGGGTGCTTATAACACAAGCATTGTAGACTTTTAATTTAGTTTTTGTGGTAAGCAGTCCGTTGTTCCATACTCTGTTTTTCAATCTAGCCATGACAGACGATGCCTTTGCGATTCTGTTAGTAATTTCAGTGTCCATGGACAAGTTGCTACATATTGTGGATTCTAAGTAGGTAAACTTATCAACTACCTGGAGAGGATTGCCATCAATGCTGATGGATGGAAAGTTGGTAGTGCTCTGCGCCATGATCTTAGTCTTTTGAAGGTCGATGAGTAGACCAAATTTTTCAAAGGCATTTGATAATTTGTTGATTATATACTGCAGCTCATCTTCTGTGTTCAATACTAGAGCTGCATCGTACACATATAACAACTCATGGATAAGAACTGTATTTACTTTGGTCTTGGCCTTGAGGCGAGCGATGTTGAAAAGATTTCCAACAGGTGTTGTATGTAGATACACTCCCTCCTCACAGTCTTCAAAGGCAAATCTGAGCAGAAGGGAAAAGAAAATCGCAAATAATATAGGAGCTAACACACACCCCTGTTTCACACCGCTATTAACAGGGAATGCTTCTGCTGTTTTACCGTTGAAGCAGATTGTTGCTTGTGTTTTCTCATGGAAAGAGACAATTATCTGTAGTAGTTTAGGTGCACATCCAATCTTCTGCAACAGTTTGAAAAGCCCATTTCTGCTCACTAAATCAAATGCTTTAACAAGGTCAATGAAAGCAATATAAAGTGGCCTCTGCTGCTCATGACATTTCTCTTGTAGCTGTCTTAAGGAGAAGATCATATCTACGGTTGATCGGCCAGGCCTGAAGCCATACTGAGGTTCTGGATAGATTCTGGAAGCTAGGATTTGTAATCGCATTAGGATGATTCTTGCATAAGCTTTCCCGGCTACACTTAGTAATGAAATGCCTCGGTCATTGTTGCAGTTGTTTCTGTTCCCTTTCTGTTTATATAGAGTAACTATCCTCGAATTCTGCATACTCATCGGGACATAACCTTCTTCCCAGCTGGTTGTAATAAGTGAATATAAATGTTTGAGAAGAACAGACTTGTTATACTTAATAACCTCCGCAGGGATCCCATCTTCACCTGGGGCCTTTCCATTAGCAAGAGAATCTATTTCTCTACTAAGTTATTCCATAGTAGGCATTGCATCTAGTTCCTCCATAACTGGCATTTGTTTGATGGCGTCACATGCATCCTTGCTAACTTCATTCTAGGCTCCATACAACTTGAGGTAGTGTTCAACCCAGCATTCCATTTTTTTGCCTTCATCAGTAATGACTTCACTTGTCTTGGACTTCAGAGGAACTGTTTTTCTGACAGTTGGTCCAATTGCTTTCTTAATACCATCGTACATTGCCTTAGCATCCCCAGAATTGGCCGCTTTCTGTATACCTGTACATAAATTCAGCCAGTAGTTATTTGCGCATCTCATGGATGTTTGCTAGGCCCTGTTCTTTGCTTCTCATAGGTGATCTCGAGTTCTTTCATTTGGGTTTCTTTTGTAAGCAAGCAGGGCTTTCCGTTTAGCCTCAGTGACTGGTTCCATTTCTTCAAAATTTTGCTCATACTAGTCCTTATTTCTTTTTCCTTTTATTCTATAGGTCTGCTGAGTTGTAGATTGCACCTGAGAGTTTTGCCCATTTCTTATCAACATTCCTTTCTGCTTGCACGTTTCCTGGGAAAGCACTTTCAAAATTACTGGCAAAATCCTGCTTTCTTTGTGTGTCATGAACATGATCTGTGTTGATACGGGAATGACCTCTCGGTTTAGGATGGTGACATTTCTTAGGAGTGAGCCTCAATGTGCATGCCACCAGGGCGTGGTCAGTGTTGCAATCAGCACTATGATAACTTCGTGTCAGTATCACATTTTTGAGACCAGTACGCCTAGCTATGACTAAGTCTAGTTGATGCCAGTGATGAGAGTGCAGGTGTCTCCAAGACACTTTGTGCTGATCCTTAAGCTGGAAATATGTGTTTGTAATACAGAGGTCACAGAATCAGCAAACTTCAAGCAGTCTCTGGCCATTTTCATTAATTTTTCCCACCCCATGATGTTCCAGGCAATTTGGCCATATGTCAATATCTGATCCAACTCTAGCATTTAAGTCCCCTAGAATACATAGTGTCTCGGTGCTAGGTACCTTGGCTATTCTGTCGCTGAGTAAATCATAAAACAGATCCTTCTCTTCCATGCTGGATGATAAGGTGGGAGTGTACACATTTAGGATGTTGACAGTGCCACTTGAGGAGCATATTTTCAAAGCAATAATTCGCTCTGTTCCAGCGGATGGTGGCACAGTACAATCCAGGAGGGTGTTTTTAACAGCAATTCCTACATTATGAAGTCTTGGCTCGTCTTGAGACTTCCCCTGCCAGAAGAATGTGTAATTATCCTCCCTGATAGAGCCCACGTCCTGGAAGCCGCGTCTCCTGCAGTCCTGCGATGTCAACATTCAAACGATGGAGCTCTCTGTCAATTATGGCAGTCTTACGGTTGAAATCAACCTCTTGGCCATCGTCAATGTACCTTGGACACATGGTCCTAACATTCCAGGTGGCAATACGAAATAGTGATTTCTTTATTATTTAATTTTTGTTGTTGGTAGGTGTACTATACCAACCCGCTTGTCAAAGATTACTTCTAAGCTCCACACACCCCGTGAAGCAGGCGGATGGTGGCGGGACAGCACCTTATTGTCTGGGGGCTGCCCAGCTTGAAGCGGATGGTAGCTGTCAAATGAGATGCAATGATGTCTACCACCGTCGGAAGTGGCTCCAGGCACTCGAGTCTTACGCCAATCAGACAGAGCTTATAACTGGTAACTGCCTCTTCCCTTGTGGTGCTGAAGTTCTTGGACATCACTGAAGTGTCCTCTCCAGGGAGCTACAAGCCTGAGCGATAAATATGAAGACTCGTGAGTTGCCCAATCATCACGGTCTCCCTCTCGACCTAAATGATAATATCCAGAGGAAAGGCAAGCCAATACGTCTGGTATCACTTCGGTTGCAGGAGCTGCCGGAAGGGGACGTAGTGCGCCTTCCAACTGCCTTTGGGGGCCCACTCCAGATTTTCTTTCAGGGTTTTCTCCCTTAGCCTTCATCCCTCCCGAGACTAACCACAAGGCAGTGGTGTGTGAAGGTAATTAGAGAAAGAAAAGGAATGGTAACTGAGGAGAGGGTAGGGAATAGGATATATAGGATATAGGATGTAAGACAGGTCATTGTGAGGCACACTTTGTCTGGCTCCTCTGCTGAGACCTGCCCAGCTAGGTTTGACCTGCCAGTAGCTACGCTATCACCAATATAGCTCTCAGCTTCCTTGGAGCACATAAATTCTCCTGCCCACATGGACAGTGCTATAATAAGGCGGTACCTCATAGGAGTCATGTCTTTACAAACTCTTTAATACTACTGACTTTCTTTGCAACATTTTCCACTCTTCTTCTCAATTTGTGTAGCCTGTGAATGGAGAGAAAAGCATTTCTCTCTATTCACAGGCTTACAGATTTTGATATCTTCACCTTGCACCTTAACGGTGCAGATAGTTGTGATCTTCCAGGAATGCTTACCCGATTTTTTCTCATAGGAGTGTTTAGCAGGTGCCATTTGAGATACACAAATAGGAGTAGTTGTTTTGTGTATCAACATTCACTAAGTCCCAGACTCCATGTAATATTGTGAAATCTGGTTCTGCTGTCTTCATCATCCATTTCTTTTGCAGCTAATTTCATTTTTATAGCATCATTGTGTAATTCTGACTCTTAAAAAGGAAAATAACATTTGTGTTATAACATGTTTATGAAAAAAATCATGTTGCAAGTAATAACAATACTAATACAGTATTATTCTGTTCTGGCTCTCCTAATTAATAATGTTAATAATTGGTGTTGTTTCAGTAAAATGATATCATTTTTAACGCTCTTCATCTGTGGTCAGTAGCCCTTCTCTCAATTCAGGCATTCGCTGCCATCATCAACACCTTCAATCCTTAACGGGTGAGATGGCCACCTCTCTAACAACAAATGCTGAATCTCCCTCTTTGTGGAAGGAAAAAAATTAAAAATTATGAAGAGAATCAACCTATGAACCTACAATGAAAAATAGTGCAATTTAACATCTATATTGTGACATTACTAGATCAATTTAACACTTTAACAGCTATTTAATGGAAAGCCATAATAACCCCTATAGCAGGCATCTAGAGATGTTCATAACCAGTGTAAAACTGTTCATGGTTAATAGGCTCCATATGGATATCTTGGAAATGTCCCATGGATCACAATTCCATTAATTTCTTAGTATTGAGAGCTTTCTCCACTGTCATGGTAACCCACATTATCACAAGCTTCAGTATAGCATGCCACATAATTATATTTTGTTGTTGCTTACCTCTAATCACATGGATTTTGTCGATAAGCTACATCTACAACACTCATCGCAAGAGGATTCGCTGTCAAAATGGTTGGCTTCTGTATCAGTCCTTAGTACATTTTTTTCATGCAAACAAGTCACACTGTTTCCTCTGTGAGTCATTATCTTTGCTGTGGCTTGCCATACTAAAGCAAAAAAGTGATGTACTCTGTCTCAATGCAATACGTAACAGCAGAGTGTGTTAGCCTCTTCATATACTACCCTGCCAGTGGTTTTCCACCCTCTAGCAAATATGAAAAACACCGATATCTAAATTTCACTGAGTGTATGGCTTACCAGCATGTAGCCTTGAGCACTATTGTATTTGAATCTAATTCACTCAATGAAGTATAATGTGATTACAGTTAGGCACAGAGACATTGGCAGTAGTATATACAACCCAGAAGTTCCATGTCTATTTCCATGACAACAAGTTTTTCCATCTAATCGACCTTGTCATGGCGCATTAATAACCATATTTGTCCCATGTAATATGGTACCAAAACAGACACATGGTCAATAACAAAGATGGACTATATTTCTAGAAGCATATGAACATAAGATTTTTTTATAAGCCAGTCATCCACAGTACCACCTCTAATGCTCTATTCAAACTTCCAGTAGACACAAAAGTAGCTCTAGCTACTAGCAAGAATCACATCCTAGTGGTAGTGATTCAAAGGGCCCAACAGGTGTTGCTCAAACATTCACCGAGAGTGCATCACAACTTGTGCAGCATCACCAGTTATCATTAGCTAATGGAATGTTGATAGTCTCACTGAATCCAGAAGAATGTCAGATAGTTATTCCAAAGCAAATCTCTGTGGAATTTTGAATTATGGTCAGTATCTGTCATCCCTGGCACACTCACCTGGACAATTTGGAACTGTTTTTAAAGTATATATGGTTGGTGGTGGCAGGCACAGTGTCTAGTTACCCATACATCACCAACATGCAGTCAGTTGCTACAGATCATATAATCTGAGGCCTAAGTAATTTTCTCATATTTGATGATGATGATGATGTTTAGTTTGTGGGGCACTCAACTGCATGGTCATCAGCACACATACAAAGTCCTAATTTTTACACAGTCCAATTTTTACATCATCCAATCTAACCACTGTTACAAATGATGATGAAATGATGAGGACAACCCAAACACCCAGTCCCCAGGCAGAGGAAATATCCAACCTGGCCAGGAATTGCTCATGTTTGAGGTAAGCCTACTCACATACCACACAACACAAATAACCTGAAAATCCCAACAGAGATATTTTATGGTGGAAACCAATAAATGTTACTACACCTCCTCCACATTCAGCGATCTCCATCCTGCACCCAAAGACCTTGATTCTGGCAGCAGTAGAGAACACCCATGGCCAGATCATGTTCACTGCAGCCACCTGGGATAGATGTCTGTGGCACCACCAAAACTATCTCTGTCTATGGTGGTCTTGCCAACTAACCACTAACAAATGAAGAACAACAACACCATCAAATAATATCCCATGAAAAATTTCACCAGACATCACAGATGATATGTGATACTGGACCAACAGCTTCACCACAACCAAGGACAGCACCCCATACAGATGGCACCTTCAAGTAAAACAGTATTTCTCAGAAAGATTCTTTTAGGGAGATCCAGTGGAGGGTGGTCTATTGGCAGGTTCTGCCAATTACTGGTCTAACTACCCTGATATCTCCATGCCTATAAACACGGACTGTCAGAACAGTGCTCCAACACTGAACATCCACATACTTAGCACATTAATAATCTGTCGGAGTCACTATCAGTCAAGTTGATTCTAGGCCTATTTGCTTTCCGTTTGGGTGAGGGTTTTCATGTCAGGTAACGTTATTGACAATAATGCTGTATCACAGCTGCCACTAGACCTGGAGGTAACTAACAACAAGAGGGCACCTCAGGCCATGAAACCACCATGGCTCGATCAGCCCACTTCATATTACTGGGACATGCATCCACTGACACCAACATATGACACCCAAATTGAACAGTAACCATAAGCTTGTTGCTATGCTCATGTGAAGTACTCACCAGTCTTCTACTATTAATGTCAACTCATGTCCACTATGGACTTTAAATAAAATATTCTATGTATTGTTGCTGTGATTAGTGGTTTCAAACTTTGCTTTTGTTCATTGATTCTCTTCTGTGCCAGTTTAGTTGTCATTGCTAAGTACTCATGCCTTCAATAGAGGAACTTGTAAACCTGTTCTTGATATTAACTACATTAATATTTGTGATTTAATACATATTAGCATGTCACTGACAAACCAGACTCCTCTTGCTCACCATAATTAGGAGGTGGCAGCCCATAAGATGAACACTTACTGCTGTTATCTTGGTGTAAACTGCTATTAGTATTGAAAACAATGCGCAAAAAAATTCATCAGACACCATTACACATTTTCATTGGGCACTGGACTATGATTTGTGTCTTTGTAACTGCTAAAGGCTGATCATTACACTTAATTTATATATGCCAAAGGACTTTTCTTTCTTTTCTTCAAACCACTACCAGTGAGGTTTCCCAGTGGAAATAATGGGAGCACAAGCTGAATCTTGTACTGGTGTTGTCCACATTGGTGAAAACCAGCTGCAAGCTCTTCCATATTGGGGTCTAATAAAAATTAGGAGGATTATATTTAATTAGATTCAGTTCATAGATGTATGAGTAGTTTTTTTCCTTTTCAATATTTATTAAAAAAATTTTAATGGTTCCAGGTAATTTAGGAGATGCTTTGTGGTCTTTTGTAATCAAATACACATAGAAGACTTAATTTTTTTCTAACCATGTCAGATCCTGCATCATGGTACCAAATGGTAAGAAGGCAGTTTTTTCTGTACCTGCATACTGACACTCTTTGTGTATAGATGGGGCTTAGTCTCTAGAGAGATTTTAAGCCAAGTAGTCTCTTGTAGCCATGTACCTCCTTTAAACATGAAAATCCTAATCGTTTCCCTTCTGTTGGTAATGTATACTCAGTTTTCTTCCAATATTGTGTTTAGGAACGTAAAGACACAAACTGCTTCCTATTTGTCAAGTAGGACCTCACTAAATTATGAGCTGTGCCTCGAATGACATAGTTCCACAGTTTTTCCTGCAATATGGTCGTATCAACACAGTCAAATGCTTTTTGTAAGTCTAGAAAGATGCCACATACATGTTCTTTGTTATCTATTGCTTGAGTGACACCTTTGATTCAGTTGGATGCTGCTGTAATGGTGGATGATCCCTTGGCAAACCCATACTGCCCCTGAAAAATCACATTTTTGCATACCAGGAAGTTACAGATTCTTATGTATATTACTTTTTCAAAGATTTTGGATATTCAGAAATGGGTCAAAAGTTTTCTACTCGATTTCAGTTTCCTTTTTTAAAAATAGTGACAACCCTAGCAATTTTCAATTCATCTGGACATAGACCATCTTCCGTATGAGAGTTGATAACTGTGGATAAAGGTGATGCAATTTCATGTATAAATTTCTTAAGAGTGTCCAGACTAAGACCATCATAGCCTGCAGCATGGGAATTCTTTAAGTTAATCACTATTTTAATTAATTCTTCTTTACTTGTTGGTGTCAAAAATTACTTCCTGACACTGGTGTTCCTCTGAATTTGTATTTATGATTTTTAACATGATTGTTTACGCTTGAGCCAAAAGAAGCAAAGTAATTGTTAAATAGATCTGCTATCTTATTCTGATCAGTTTCTATTGTGCCATTTATCAGCAAGTGGTTGCATGTTTCCTAGATTTACCTATTTCTCTATTTACTAGTGACCATGATGTTTCAGAGATATTATTTGAGTTCTGAATGGCAATTTCAAAATATTTCTGTTTTTCCAAAATTAGGAGTTCTACATAGTATTTCTGATACTTTTTGAACTCTTATTTTAATTTTTTATTGCTCAAGTAATTTAACATAGCATACTCATACCAGGCTTTCGAAATGTGGTGCTACAGAAGAATGCTGAAGATTAGATGGGTAGATCACATAACTAATGAGGAGGTATTGAATAGGATTGGGGAGAAGAGAAGTTAGTGGCACAACTTGACTAGAAGAAGGGATCGGTTGGTAGGACATGTTCTGATGCATCAAGGAATCACCAATTTGGTATTGGAGGGCAGCGTGGAGGGTAGAAATTGTAGAGGGAGACCAAGAGATGAATACACTAAACAGATGCAGAAGGATGTAGGTTGCAGTAGGTACTGGGAGATGAAGAAGCTTGCACAGGATAGAGCAGCATGGAGAGCTGCATCAAACCAGTATCACGACTGAAGACCACAACAACAACATTAACAACAACCATCACAGATCCTCCACCACGCTTCAGAAGAAGAAGAACACAGTTTATAGTGGGCACACTCACTGGTGTTCTTTGTATGTTATCAGTTCCTAATGTCTCAAGTGTCAGATTCATTGAATAAAATTAAATGCTTCCATATGCCACTAGAGTAGGACCTGTGTGCTGGCAGAAACACCACAATAATTTTGCAAATATTTCCCATCATAAATCCATATTGCACAACCTGCTCTGTAGATAAACTTTGATCTCAGTACTCTCTTATATTTTACTTGTTATCTTGTTATTGATAGGAATCGTAATTTATGTCCTGTTTTTATTATGGTGCTCAGATTTCCCTCCACTATTGTGCTTAGCAGGTAAAGATTTATCATTCATTTTGAGATATGTGATCACACCAGATACAGATAAAATTCCATGCCTCTTAATGATTAGAGCTCAAAGTCATAAAAACATCAGCTGAGCAGACATTCAGTTTGTCCTTGACAGAGATCTGTAATGTTCCACATGAAGTAGATACAGGATGCAACTTCAAATTATCTTTCACAATTACTAGTCCATTTATGACTGACCTTTCAAACCTTACTGACAAATTTTGTACATTTTTAAATATATTCTCATGCCTCTTTGCTTTTCTGCTTCTAAAAGGCTTCCTTGGTAGATTGACTGCGCTCTTTCCAAATGAGACTTGCAGTCAGGATATCACCCATATACACTGCTAGTTTGGACAGTAAATCATCTTTTAGTACCTGACACCATCCACTTATGAAGACACAAATGCTAAAACAAAAACCAAAAGGCGAGTCTGCAAACTGCTAAAACACATCTTGTACATAAAAGCCATGTGCTTATGAGATTTGTGTGTCCACAGTGTACATGTCTTTCAATACTGAGAGAAGTCTTTCACTGTGGAGCATATTTTTACTGTTGTTGTTGTTGTTCTCTTCAGTCCTGAGACTGGTTTGATGCAGCTCTCCATGCTACTCTATCCTGTGCAAGCTTCTTCATCTCCCAGTACTTACTGCAACCTACATCCTTCTGAATCTGTTTAGTATATTCATCTCTTGGTCTCCATCTACGATTTTTACCCTCCACGCTGTCCTCCAACGCTAAATTTGTGATCCCCTGATGCCTCAGAACATGTCCTACCAACCAGTCCCCTCTTCTTGTCAATTTGTGCCACAAACTCCTCTTCTCCCCATTTCCATTCAGTACCTCCTCATTAGTTATGTGATCTACCCATCTAATCTTCAGCATTCTTCTATAGCACCACATTTCGAAAGCTTCTATTCTCTTCTTGTCCAAACTATTGTCGTCCATGTTTCACTTCCATACATGGCTACACTCCATACAAATACTTTCAGAAACAACTTCCTGACACTTAAATCTATACTCGATGTTAACAAATTTATCTTCTTCAGAAACGCTTTCCTTGCCATTGCCAGTCAACATTTTATATCCTCTCTACTTTGACCATCATCAGTTATTTTACTCCCCAAATAGCAAAACTGCTTTACTACTTTAAGTGTCTCATTTCCTAGTCTAATTCCCTCAGCATCACCGAACTCAATTCGACTACATTCCCTTATCCTTGTTTTGATTTTGTTGATGTTTATCTTATATCCCCCTTTCAAGACACTGTCCATTCTGTTCAACTGCTCTTCCAAGTCCTTTGCTGTCTCTGACAGAATTAAAATGTCATCGGTGAACCTCAAAATTTTTATTTCTTCTCCATGGACTTTAATACCTACTCCGAGTTTTTCTTTTGTTTTCTTTACTGCTTGCTCAATATACAGATTGAATAACATTGGGGAGAGGCTACAACCCTGTCTCACTCCCTTCCCAACCCCTGCTTCCCTTTCATGCCCCTCGACTCTTATAACTGCCATCTGGTTTCTGTACAAATTGTAAATAGCCTTTCGCTCCCTGTATTTTGCCCCTGCCACCTTTAGAATTTGAAAGAGAGTATTCCAGTCAACGTTGTCAAAAGCTTTCTCTAAGTCTAGAAATGCTAGAAACGTAGGTTTGCCTTTCCTTAATCTAGCTTCTAAGATAAGTCGTAGGGTCAGTATTGCCTCACGTGTTCCAACATTTCTGCGGAATCCAAACCGATCTTCACCAAGGTTGGCTTCTACCAGTTTTTCCATTCATCTGTAAAGAATTCGCATTAGTATTTTGCAGCTGTCACTTATAAAACTGATAGTTTGGTAATTTTCACATCTGTCAACACCTGCTTTCTTTGGGACTGGAATTATTATATTCTTCTTGAAGTCTGCGGGTATTTCGCCTGTCTCATATATCTTGCTCACCAGATGGTAGAGTTTTGTCAGGACTAGCTCTCCCAAGGCCGTCAGTAGTTCTAATTATTTTTACTAGTCAACATTAAACCATAGAGCTGCTCTCAGTC
This sequence comes from Schistocerca serialis cubense, assembly GCF_023864345.2. Lineage (NCBI taxonomy): Eukaryota > Metazoa > Arthropoda > Insecta > Orthoptera > Acrididae > Schistocerca > Schistocerca serialis. The sequence continues at coordinate 740,601,280 of NC_064640.1, forward strand.
TGTGACTTTTTTCCAATGCAAGATCAAAGACTTCCTCCCTTCCCTTACATAATTTCACTGCATCCAGGTATATGGACTATAGCTCTGCAGATGACGGTGGGCCAAATTTCAATGTAACACTTATCGTGGAGTAGCATTCAACTTACTTAAAGCCTTTCATTACATTACAGAAATCACCTTGCTAGGCTATCTACTGCCTACATAATGAGATAAGCCTGTACTAAGAGCTATTCATTGATTACAGTGTTAAAATGTGCACAAAGCCGCAATACTTCCCTTTATTTGTTGTGCATATGATATGTGTGGCCCATTATCTCACATTTACAGATTTGACAACACAGAGATTCTGGAGTTACTCTGACTCCTTTTTTACTATTGGTTCAAGAGAAATTAGTACAAAGACTATTCCAAAAGGCTGAGTATTTGCTGTTGGTTTAAATGTAATATGGGCTTTGAAATCATTGGAACATCCAAGGTAGATCTCAAAGGTCTTCACAAAGTTCCTCCAAATTGAGAAAATGAATATCTTATACCACATTACACCTTAAAGTACTGGATACTTTTTATCACTTGCTTTTGACTGGCTTTTGCTCTGAGCATAAGCCTGAGTGGTATTCTTTTCTTGTTAGGAGAAGTTATACAGTTGTCGGCTAGTGACAGTGGTGGTAAACCTGTTTTTTATCGCGTTAAATAACATTACTGTTGGACTTGTGTCTACTTGAAATGATAATAGCTGTTTACTGATGTAATTGAAATTTCATATGGTGTACAACAGTGTAGTACAAAATTTTATATATTGATGAAAAATTTCAAAGTTTGTATTTTGTTTGAGGCATATTAGAAAACATTGCATCTGTTTGAAGTAGAAAGCTACTTAACTAAATTTTCTCCATTGTTGCAGTGGTGATTGTTTATGATCTTCCTTCACTACTTTGCGTTCCATGAAGGAACATAAATGTAGCACTCTTATTAATGAAATGACGTATGCTACGCACTGGTTTCATCATCACTTTACTGCCGAAGCTACTTAATTGATTTTGACAAGCTTTTAATGCAGACAGATTGCAGAGTACACTGAAATGAAGATTCAACAAACACTAACTGACTTGGCAGGCTTTGCAAACTTACCGTAAATAAAGTTAATCAATCCTGACCTTTAGCAATATTTAAAAATGCTTTATTTTGGTTAGAGACAACTGCAATGCTGGTAGATTGCATTACATAAACCAATGTTTCCATTCATGCTAAATAAAGCACTGCATGCAAGAAGGCAACTGTGGTTCATGAGCAAGAAGGCAACTGCTGTTCAGAGTGGTTTATTAATTGTTTAAAATGCTTGCTGCTCCAATACCAAGTCCACACTCAATTCTTTAGTTAGTGTGGTGCATGCCTGGGGCATGTTTGCTGCAGCTGCCAGTCTCAGCTCTTGTCTGATGTGCCAAGTATCTGCAGTAAATTTATATAATCTGCACATTAGCACTATTTCTAATTGTGGTTATTGGTAATACTTGATGCAGTAAAGGGGACTGTAATTTTAAGGAATTGTGCCATATCTCCTCCATTTGTCTCATACTGCATGAGTCTATTATGAATAAAAGAACCCATATATGTTGTCTGAGATTATTGGCTTCTAAAGAAATATTTATGTTTTAATTTCTGTCAATCTGTTGGTAATGATAGTATGCTGCTAGTGACACACACATTTATACAAACGACAATGTTTCTGGGTCTGCCACTGGGGCTAGCATATGTAGTGAACTAAACACTTCTTGTCCAGTCCACAACAAAAAGCAGGCTATTTGACTGACACTGCCTCATACCTCACAAACTGGAAAATTCTGTTGCAGTGGCAGTGCAATGGATAATACCTAAGCTAAAGGAGATTTCTGCATTTATAAGATGTAGCTCAGGAATATCTACTCTTCTGTCAACTACACTATCCAGTCACATTAATGTTACACCCTGTGAAAAGCCCGAATAAACACCTTTTCAAGTGTGGCCATCTGTGAAACATGCTGCAACAGAGTCAATGAGGTTTTGGAAGGTACTGATAAGAATTTGGAGCCATGCAGACTCCAGCACTGCTGGCAACTGTACTAAGTTTCTTAGTTGAGGATCCACAGTGCAAACAGCCTGATCAACATGGTCCTACAAATTTTCAATTGTGTTTAAATTTGATGTGCTCTTCATACCAGGCACATACACTGATGAGCTAAAGAATTATGACCATATACTTAATAGCTTGTTTGTCCATATTTGGAATGAAATACATTACTGATTCTGTGTATCAGGGATCTAACACTTTGTTGGTAGGTTTGTGATGATATGTGGTATTAGATGTCTCTTCACAGGTCATCTAATTCGCATTAATAATGGGCCGAATGTCTGCGTACACAGTGATGCAGCTGATAACATCACAGATTGGTTCCACAGAACTTACATCAGGCAAATTTGGTTGATGATACATCAACATGAGTTCACTATAACGCTCCTAAAACCATGTAGCATTGCTCTGGCTCTGAGAAATGGACAGTTGTACTGCTGAAAGACGACATCACCGTCAGGGAAGACATCAAGCATAAAGGGATCCAGGTGATTTGCAGCTGTCAGCATGTCTTTGATTCCTACCACAGGTCCCATGCTAGCTCAGAATAATAGCATAATACTATTCCCACCAGCTTGCATTTGTGGCTTGCAGCATGTTTAGATCCACCTTTCACTTTGACGATGGTGTTTTTGGAGATGACGAGTAGCCTAGTGTAGCAAACATGTGATTCACCCAAAGAGCTCACACATTTCCATTGATCAACAGTTCAATCCCTATGGTCCCATTGCCACTGGTTTCGTAATTGATGATGTCACCGGCTCAACAAGCGAATGCATAGGGATTGTCTGCTGTGGAACTCCATATTTAACAATGTATGATGAACAATGTGCTCCAAAACACTTGTGTGCACACCAGCATTGTGCTCTTTTGGCAGAGGTGCCACAGATCACCATGTATCCTATTACACAGAGCAGACAAGCCTCCAAACCCCACATTTTGTGGAAGTCATGGACATCCTACCATTTTGTGCCTAGTGGTAGTTTCACTGTCCTTCTGCCTCTTTCCATAGATTCTCACAACAGTACCACGTGCACATTTTACCAGCTTTGATGTTTTCAGGATACTTGTTCACAGGCTATGCATAATAATAATCTGCCATTTTTCAAAGCCGCTTATCTAAGTGGGTTCCCCCATCTGCAGCCCATACCTTCACTAGGGTGATTGCCCATTCATGTCTTCTCCACTTACGTACTTTTGTTTCTGCATCACACGCCTGCAATGCCATCAGATGGCAACAGATATCATGGTGGGCAGCGGTCATAACGTTTTGGCTGCTCAGTGTACACTGCAAGCTGTGTGACACATTGCATTGTCCTGCTGGTAGATTCCATCATTCTTAGGGAAAAAGAAACTGCGTATAGGGATGGACATCCCAAAGGATACATGCATCTATTGTGCCTTCCTTAATGATGAGATCACCCAGGGAATGCCACAAAAACATTCCATTGACCATAACGCTCTCTCCTTCAGCTTGGATCCATCCTATGATTGTTGGAGGGTGTTTGCTTTCAGACTTTTAATGTTGTACACGTCGGTGACCATCTGTCTGATGGAACACAAAACGTAATTCTTCTGAAACGGCCATTTGTTGCCACTTAGTAGACATCCAGCTCTGGTACTGGTGTGTCAATTCTAGCTTTCTTTTCTGATATACAGCAGTCAGTGTGGGTGCATAAACTGGGAGCCTTTTTGCAGAGGCGCACATCAAAAATATTCAATGAATGGTCTTTGAAGAGACACTGTTGGTAGCTCCTTGGTTCATCTGAGTAGTTTGCTGCTCAGTTGTTGCATGTCTGTTTACCCATACATGTCTCTGCAGCCATCATTCACTCTCTTCACCTATGGCCCATGTTGTGCCACAGCTGCCTTGGAACCAGTTTTGTATAGCACCATTTTGCCATGCTGATGTACTTCAATGTCTGCAGCATGCAAACAGAAAACCAATGATCTTGACCTTTTGGATGTCAGATAAATTGTTACATTTCCACATTACTACACTGAGTTCACTGTTTTCCACATCCCCCACAATTCTTTATATATCCTCCACTGCTTGTGCTTGCACCTGCCACCTGTGGGTGGTTATTGCTTATTGATGTCAAATATGGGAGGTAGCCATATTAATGTGAATGGACCATGTATTTGTTCTGTTATTCTTGTTGTTCTTGCTGTGGCTCTTGTAGCTGCTTCAGTTGCTGTTCCTGCAATGACTACAAGTCCGTAAAATACCAGCATCTGCACTGTTATTGGTCAGTCCACATATAGCGTCTGATGCATTTCATCACCAAGCAGTTATTTACCTTGGCTCATGATTCTCTTTAAACAGATGAAAGCCATTGCAGGCTAGAATATCACAACAAATTTTAACGTGTTCATTCAGTTACCAGGCCAAAGTAAGGGTCTGTAAACCATTGCAGAGCAGGTTGTTAGTAGCATGGTCACAGTCACTCCAAATAACATCCACAAATGTAGCCTAGGTAGTTCAGTGCCATAATCCATGGAGTAGTCTGGCAGGCAGCTTGAGTAAGCAGTGTGAGTGAGTGCTGAACATCATGTGAAGTGATCACTCTCTAATGGGAACTTTTAACAGTGTCATGATGTCACAGTGACACCAACTATTGCTATGGCTTACGCTTCCAGGGTCAGCAAAGATCTGCCTTCTGGTGAGAGAGTGTCTCTAGCTCTGGTGAGACATTGATATCATTATGCAACAGTATTATTGTACTGATTTTATAATGGAGTCAGAGTGGTGAACAAGGATTCTGCTTGTTGGCAAGTGCTGGCCAGTAGTTGGAGGAAGGCAGGCCTTGTCTGGTATCTGTTGGTCATCTATTTTTGTATTATAGGGGATTCAGAATTTTGATTGTGTTATTACAACTGTTGATTATGATGAAAGATGAGCTGACTCTGTCTTCAAACATTTTGGTACCATCAGTGGCCAATGAAAACACCCTGCTTTCATATATGCATGCAGATATGTGAGCTCATGTGGTAAGTAATATTTTTGTGACAGTGGGCCATGGGCTTGTTGGGTAGGATATGGCAATTGAAACAAAATAAAAACCTAAGCACATGCAACTGATCTACAGCCTGTCACAATTAATGGAGATGAAATGATATGTTGCAAAGAAGATTGTTAAGTCTTCTTCAGCCACAGAAACACAGTTGATAGTAACATTTTTCTTCTTTAGACAGTTTGTTACATTTTTAATTAGATACTGCATAGAACAGAATGGTAATAAGATGCTGACTATAACTGTGGTTGCATTTAGAGGACCTCGAAAAGTCTGAGGAAGGCAGTTGTGGGAAGTTATCAGAAACCATAATATGGCGTTTTCTTTTCATGGAAAATATATTTCTCACACCAAAGATTGTAATGCTATTAGTCATGGCAGTCATCTGAACCACATACAGAAAATATGAGATGGCTTCCATTACTAGTAACCATATAGTTCCCTTGAATGAGCGTGCACGTGCTCCCACGGGTGGTCACATCTGAGCCAGGGGGAAATATGTGGCACAGGGCAGCCAGAGTCTGAGCACATGCATGTAGGCTTGCACCATTTTTTGAGTCTCAGTGTCACTCCCTGTCCAACAAACATGACGTCATGCTCTCATGTGTATAATTCCCCTATGTAACCTTCGCAATAATTGGAGTACGAATGGCTGGGATCTAGGCAGGGCAATAATCCTACAGTTGTCATACTCCATAACCAACAACATTATGAAACTAGTTGCAATGACCCTATGTTGTAGTGGGAAGTATGTTATAAAAGATGGCAGTAATTGTTTTGGCAGGTGAACTGGCAACCCATACTAAACTGATTATGCGGCTCTGGAGAGTAGCATGGTTACCCCTGTACATGGGTCTATATTGTTAGTAGTAAAAGAGAATTCCACTATAATAAAATACACAATGTTATTTATTTGTATGTGCATTGCCTTTTGTGGGCAAGTGCTCTACCAGCTAAATATGACTCATTATCTATCATCTCAGCTTTACTTCCACCACTAACTCATCTGTACCTTCCAAACTTCTCAGAAGTTCTCTGGCAAAACTTGCCGGGCAAGCAGGTCTGGAAGAGAAAGGATGTTGTGGAGACATGCCTTAGCCAAAGTTTGTGCATGTTTCGAGAAGTTTGGAATGTAGGAGATGAGGTCCTGGCAGAAGTAAAAATCTGATTATGGGTCATTAGTCATGCTTGGGTTTCTGAGTCAGTCAAGCACTTGCCTTTGATATGCAAAGGTCCTGAGTTTAAGGCTCGGTTCAGCTCACAGCCTTAATCTGCCAGGAAGTTTCATATCAGCACACACTCCACTGCACAATGAAAAATCATTCTGGAAACATCCTCCAAACTGTGGCTAAGCCATGTCTCCACAATATCCTTTCTTCCAGGAGTGCCAGTTCTGCAAGTTTCACAGAATTTCAGCGATGTTAGGAAAGTAGGAGGTGAGGAAGCAGCTGCGTTAAAACTGTGATGAATGGTTGTGAGTCATGATTGGGTGGCTCAGCTGGCAGAGCCCCTCCTACAAAATGCAAAGGTCTCATGATTGAGTCTTGCTCCACCATATAGTTTTAATCTGTCAGGAAGTTTCATTTTTGAACTTTTTACGCACATTTTGATAACTTAGATAAGGCCTAAACGTGCCTAGCATATATTTAGTTTTGTATTAGCTTTGGAGCTTTTTCTGTGAAGGAATTTGAGTTGGTTAGATATAAAATGGTAACTACAGAGTTTAAATGACAGAATAATTTGAAAGATTTATTAACTTAAACAGAGGTGTGTATGAAACAGACAATAGAGGGCTAACAGTTTTGACAGTACATGACTTGAAGAGTGTTTATACAGCTATAAAATATGGTTAATTGTGATGGGAAAATAAAATGGCGTGGGATTTTTGAAGAAAAAATCCGATTTATAGCATAATGTGACTGACATGCCTCTAATGAACACATGTCCAAAACAAATAATAGTTAATACAGTCAGAGAGTGGTAAAATATCAGTTTAGTGGTACTACATTGCACTGTAAATTATTACTCATTTATTTCAGACAATTTTGATTTCAGCCCAAGTGCAGGTTTAAATGTCTCCGAATGTCTGACCAGCCTAAATGATCAAGCAAGTTACATACCAGTGTAACAGCTGACAGGTTAGCAATGAATGCTGTTTTTATACATTCATATCTATAGAAAAAACGTTTCTGAAGGGTGCTGTAAATTAATTTTAATATTTACTATTTATTCAGAGAATGCCTGATATTTATGTTAACATAGGCATACTTTTGAGGCATTAACAAGCCAGTAAGTACAGCACCAGAAGATTGGCATGAAGATGAAGTGTCATCTCTAAATGGTGATTAGTTATTAAAATGAATTAAAGAAATTAATTCTAAGGTACACGAGTTACTATTTGCCCAAAAACTTAAGTTCTCATGACCAAATGATTACATATACTGACTCATAAAGAATTCCTCTTTGGTGTGATAAATGACAACTTGCTGTAACTGTGTAAAATATAGTTAATACACATTAGTAGGAGAAACAAACCTGCATTGTTCGGATATAGTGTTACTAATGTACTTCATGGCACAGTCACATTGATTAAGTATCAGGGGGTACATTTGCTAAGTGATATGATCTGGTACAACCAAACAAGGTCAGTTGTAGGATAGATGAATGGTTGACTCCAGTTTACTGGGAGAATTCTAGGAAAGTGTAGCTCATCTACAAAGGAAACAACATACAGAACACTCATGCAACCCTTTCTTGAGTTCTGCTTAAGCATTTGGGATCCCCACTAGGTAAGACTAAAGGATGATATTGAAGCAATTCTGAGAAACACTGGTAGATTTGTTACTGATAGGTTTGTTTAACACATGGGCATTACGGAAATTCTCTGTGTACTCGAACTGGAAGCTCTGAAGGGAAAACAATGCTGTTTTCATGAAAAATTATTGAAGAAAGTTTGGAGGAACACTATTTGTGACTAACTGCACATCATGCACAAGGACCAAAAAAAGAAGCTAGGAGAAATTAGGACACATTCTGAGGCATATATACATTCTTTTTGTCTGTTCCATTTGTGAGCATAGCAGGAAAGGAATGACTAGTAGAGATCAGAAACAGAGTGAATATGAATCTAATCTTTGGGTTGTATGTTTCACAGATCAAGACACAGCTGTTACATCAGTGTTAACAGGCTTCCTTTGTTCATCCTATATCCTCCTGTAGTCACTCAGTGACGACTCTTTCCTGTACACTACAACATCAGCTAACAGTCACATATTGCCTGCTCACCTTATCTGTCAGATCATACTTCCCTGGGACATTCCAGGTTATGTGCTTGTCTCTGATGAACACTCACTGTCCAAGATCAAGTACCTTGTTCTGCTACTTAAAAAGTCTTCAAGGCACTAACATACCTGAGAACTGATCCCATATGCTTGGACCTTTGTTAATAATCAGTAGTGGAGCACTGTGTCAAATACTTTCCAGGAACCCAGGAATTTGGAATCTTCTTACTGCCCTTCATCCATGGTTCACAGAATATTGTGTGAGAAAAGGGCAAGGTAATTTTAGGGAGACGGATGCATTCAAAATCCATGCAGATTTGTGGGTAGAGGGTTTTCTCTCTCAGGAAATTTATTACATTCAGAGTTAGAATAAGCTCCAGAATTCTGCAGCAAACTAATGTTAAGGAAATTGTCTCTAATATAGTTGGTTCATAATTATGTCCTGGTCATGTATGTAATCACCTTTACTTTTTTCCATTGCCTGAGACTTTGTGATAGATAAGATGTTCATGATAAACACAAGCTAAGTAAGGAATCAATGTTGAAGTGTACTCTCTTGTGAAAGCAAATTGAATTTAATATCACCCTATTTTACTATGAGAGATGCAGTTCAGCAACTACAGATAAAATTACATTCAGGGTATATAGTCACAAGGTTTGTGCAACCAAATGCTAGTCTTACCCAAGTTACAGAAAATAAATGTGTGCCTTAGGGAGTTTAGCAAGTGAATTCACAAACATGCAGAGTGAATTCTCTGGGGCCATTGGGGTCAGGTGAGACAAATGTACTTCAGTTAAATTAAATAATCAGACTGCATTCAAGAAAATAAAAATGTGCACACTTTCACTTCATCACATAAGAGTAGAGTGAAACAGGAAATTAGTGTGATTCATGCGAATATTAGGGAGGTAAGAAATAAAATAAATGAGTTGTTAGTTTGTTTCAAAGATTTCAGCATTTGGTAAGAAAATGATATCATTTCTCTGAACACAATGTAACCATTGGGAGAGAGATATTTGTAGTAGGTGGCTACATATTACCTGCCTATTCATGTCGATTGTCTATGGAGAAAGGAGGAGTTTCACAAAAATGCTTGTAAATTCAAAAGCACAGAAATAATTGAACTTTCTGTAGACAATGATATAGCAGCAAGTGCTCGTCAGTTAATACTGAACAATATAATAACTATATTATTGTTACAGTATACAGGTGACCAGAGGGTAATTTGTACAGTTTCATAAAAAATTGAGATATCCTAACGTGCTGTCTGTCAGACTGAAGGATGGAATTATTGATTTGTAGTGAGTTTAAAGCAAATCTCTTAAAGGAATCTTACAGGTTTGATGTTATTAAACTTAGACAGTTTACTGTCACATCTAAGTTTACCTACTTGCATGGCTCATGATAATAGTACACTGACAGATAATGTATTCAGACAATGAGCTGAAGTTAAAGAAACACAAATCTTCCCTGTGATAGATACATTACATAACGTAGCTACATTAAAGTCCATAAAAACTCAAAGGAGGCAGTAAAGATGACCAGTGACAAACCAATGAAGATTTTAAGGAAAAACATAAGAACATATTGACTGGAGTGAAGCTTACAAAGAGCCTAATACCAGCTCCAAATTCAATGTTCATCTTATTAAGTTTTTAACCATTTTTAAAATCATTTTCCTGTGAAAGTAAATAAATCAAAGAAACTTTGGGTCACTAAAACTATTAAACTATGTTCAGAATGAAAAAGAGAAATCTAGAAAGTCATAGAAAACAGCCAAACTGGTAAGGATCTGATTCTGATACTTTATTAAGCATTTTGTAGAAATGCATGCTATAATTGTATGTAATCTGGAGTACAGAATTTTTATTCCTTACAAAGTCACATTAACTTCTAGAAATGAGTGTATAATCAAAGCTTTGACTTTTTCCTTGTGCCTTTGTCCTGCATGTGCACAGGATTGGCATGGTTATTAGCAGATTGGGCAAGTTTATTTTAGGGTATTCCTGGATACTCTTTCTGTTGCCATCCACTGAGATGGAATTAATGTATCTTAACTGTCTGTGTCTAGTGCTATTCACATGAAAATGAATGAAAATTTTCCAAATATTTATGACTCACATAACTGAGGTGGGACTTACCTACTGGGATGTGGAAAATTGCCTAAAAATCACTTCCAGACTGACCAGCACACTGACACTCATTGTTAAACCTCCTGACCAGCTCTATCCAGGACCAGTGCACCACTCATCCTCGAAGCAGTGCTTTAACATGCTCAGATTTCCTGGTAGGTAGCGGATAACCATATCTCTTGGATACAGTAAGTTATTTGTGTCACCTATAAAATTTAATTGTTGTGTCTCGACATGTAATGAAACTAACCAACTCTTTAATATAATAAATGACAGCTGGCCATTCTGGTATCTTTTTAGCCATTTTCTAGTTATACCAAATTAGTTAAGCACCTTTACCTCACAGTACATTGCGATTTTGTGTTATTCAGTTGTCCTGTGTTTTGTGTCATTGTTTCAGAAATGCAATCAGCCTATGGTTCAATAAAATGTAATTTATGATATTATGCATTCCTAGAAACAAGTGTTGTACACAAAGAATGAGTCAGTCAGTATATGGAAAACAAAATTTAAATAATGTGTAGACACTTGTGTGAGTGAGTCTGTGCAAATGTCAGAATGTACATTTATAAATTTTGTTTAGCCCACTGATACCAAAACATAGACCCAGTGTTAGTAGTTAGTGCTAAAATCATGTAAATTCATGTATTTGTCTTGAAACTTTGTATGTAGGCTTTCGCAGGACCTTCAAGTACTACCAGTTCTGGTAATCCTGCTTGACACTAACCCATGAATCGAACAAACTTTTCACTATTCATGCTGCCTTTCTTTTTGCACGTTTGACATAATGCCTGATGTGGATCCCAGTCACTTGAGTAATATCGTAGGATGGATCATTCAAGTATTCTATAAGCAGTCTCCTTTGTAGATTGAATGCATTTTCCCAGAATACTATGAATAAATTTTTGATGGTGTACAGTAACCAGCATTTTAGGGTGGCTACTGTACATCATAAACAATTTGTGTAACATAGGAGCCATGATCTCTAACCCAGTGGTGGATATATTTGGGGGCGCGCAGGGCACGTGGCCCCCCCCTCTTCCCCCCCCCCCCCCTTGCGGGGGGCAACCACATTGCCACCCATGCCAGTCAGCCCACATGCTATTCATTCATTTCTTTCGTCAATCGACTCGACTGAGTCGAGTAGTTGTACTTTCCTATGTAGCACGCGCATCCATGCCATCATATTTTATACGTTTCTCTCTGGCACATAGATAGCTAACATATACTGATTCTGTTATTCAAGTGTTGTCTGTTTGTCCTTGATCTGACTATCCTACTTTGTACATGCCGTACAAATTATTTGCTTGTCTAGCTGCATCTATTGCTACAGTAGAAAGAAGTTTTTAAACACTGTGGCATACAAATACATGGCTGAGATTGACAACGAGGGAGAATCGCCTTAATGGCTTAGCTCTGTTGAACACTCAACCTGACATTGATTGTCCTATTGATGATGTAATTATCCAATTTGCCAGGAAGAATAGGAGCATAGAATTCATCATTTAAGGGAGAGAACCACAATTGTAACTATTTTATATCATAAGATGCCATTGTCTTGTATATGTGTGTAATCATTTAAAAAAATGCTTTCTTAAACTTTGCATGTGACTTGATTATTTTTTATTGCAGTAAAAGTAGCCTAAAGGTATCTTTAGCGCACCCTCCTTGACGTTTTTCTGCATCTGCCACTGCTTTAACCATCTCCTAATGTGACAAAATTGCATTATCCTATTACTGAACTGAAGTCAGCTTTCAGGTACAACTAAGGCTGAAACTATCTCCATAGACTGTAACAGTCAGGTACCTGAATGAGTTGACTATTTCCAGTTGTAACTCAATGATATTTTAGTCAATGGATACAACGTTTTTGCATGTTTTGAAGGGCACAGTTTTACATTTACGATCGTTTAAAACACGTTGCCAGACTCTGCACCATTTTGAAATCTTATCAGGAACTGTCTGGACATTTATGCAAGCCGGCCAGTGTGGTCGTGTAGTTCTAGGCACGTCAGTCTGGAACTGCGTGACCGCTACAGTCGCAGGTTCGAATCCTGCCTCGGGCATGGGTGTGTGTGATGTCCTTAGGTTAGTTACGTTTAAGTAGTTCTAAGTTCTAGGGGACTGATGACCACAGATGTTGAGTCCCATAGTGCTCAGAGCCATTTGAGCCATTTATGCAAATTGTTTCGGCTAGTCCTTCATTATGCACGACTGTATCATCTGTAAAAAGTCTGAGGTTACTGTTAATGCTGTCTGTTAGTTGATTATGCAAAACGGACAGTAACGGACCAGTGTTAGCAGATGTAAGAACTGTCGCAGAATGTCCAAATTTTGTGAGTGTCATGAGCAAGTCCCGCAGAAGCCTTATGAGGAGTGGCAGCTGTCCCGACTTCAGGGCACTACTATCAGTTCTAAATGTAGTCCACATTCACTTCCAAGTTTCTCGAGCACATGAAAAGTTACAAAATGAGGTTCTTAGCTCCTTGATTGTGATAACCAGTAAAGTTAGAATATAGTGAGCCAGGACGCCGCAGTCAGACAGTGATGTAGAGAGACTCCCCAGCACATTTCGAAAACACTCAATCGTGCGATGCCACTGTTATGTTATTACCGACACGCATCACCACTCTCGTCAAATGGCCGATTGCGAGTTAGCTTGTTGCGCCACACAGTACTTCCATTCCACGGCAGAGGACGTCTTTTGAACCTGTTTTGCTTTAGTTTCGTGCGCTTTCGTTTGCAATGAGAAACAAAACGCGAAAAACAGGTGCCTTTTATATGTGTGCAGAATGCCTTGTCAATGTTCTCAAATCGTTGTCTGTAGAAATACTACGTTTTAAGTAATGCGCCGAATATGCATCTGTTTCGAAACACAGTGAATATAAACAGATGAATGAAGTTACATGATGGATATATTAAGTAACTAAATCAACAAGCCTAAAAAACGACAGTCTTACCTTTTAAAGTTTTATTAACATTCTTAAGAAACACAAGGCATATAATACATTACTGTGCATTTCTTTCTTCCTATGTAACCTTTTAGGCTCTTTTGTTAACGATTGATTGTAGACTTGCTTATGAATCATAGATGTCAGGAAGACTGCTGAAAAAACCAATTTTGCTTCTTTTCAGGATATTGCATGTGTTTCCTTGCACATGTATTGCATGTGTTCTTATTAAGTTTTTGCTCTTCCTAGGCATTCATACCTGGACTGACGCAACAAATTTCATTGGTTTGAGCTGAGTACCAAGTGCTGGCTGCATATATAATTATTCCAATCTTGTATTAGTCCGTCTCTCGCATTCGCCTCTATGTCAATCTCTTCCTTTACCTCCTCTCTCATCATCTTCTTCATCCCCTACCTCTATCCAATTCCCCCACCCCCTCCAACCACTCTCAGCGCATCTATTCCTGCCATTCTGTACCTCCTCCTCAACCCTACCTCTGTCCATCAGCTACGTCTTCCTCTGTCCATCTTCTCCCGCCTGTCTGACACCATCTCCTCTTCCTCGTTTTTGTCCCTCCCCCCTCTCTGTCCACGTTCTCCTCCCCATCTCTCTGTCCATCTCCGCCTCCCCATCTTGCTGTTTATCTCCTCTTCTTTCCATTCTTTGCCCATCTCCTCCCCCTCTCCCTGTCCATCTTCTCTCGCCCCTGTGTCTGTCCATCTCCTCCCTCCCCCTTTCTGTCTGGTCACCTCCTCCTCTCACCTACTCTCTCCATGTTATAACTCCCAACACAACACAAGGCTGATGGTTCTTACCCCCACAGTATTTCTCTACAGATCATTGCTAATATGTGGTTGAAATTGTTCCACAGCTTTAAGACAAGTGTCTTACCCCTGACTTTTCCTGTGTACACACATGTCAAGTATATTTCACACATATTTCACATGTGTTGTTACACATATTTCACCTGTCTCTCTAGCGAATTTCACCCTATAGTTTCATTTCCACACAACTCTGTGTTTATGACGTTATATATCCTGGACTGTGAGTCATACAATGATGTAATTTTGCAGGTAAGTCCAGTGGTACATGTGGATACTGTTTGCGAAACGTGTTGTGACTAGAGTTACTTGTAAAGAAGTAACAAATTAAACCGTCATGCATGATGCCGCAGTTTTTCACGCATCTCAGTGTTTATGACGTCGTATGTCCTGAAATGTCACTCGTACAATGACACAATTTTTGTCGTACATTAAGTTGCACACGTAAATACTGTCTGCAAAATGTGTTGCGAATGCAGTTAGTAATAAAGAAGTAAGAACTTAAAACGTCATGCTTCATGCGGTAGATTTTATATGTGAACGGCGAAAATGTAGAATGTGATAAAATTTTCCCTTTCGTCGTTTTGTGGGTGTTGTCAGCGGAAACAGATTCAAAAAGATTTGAAATTATGTGTAAAGTTTGTCGCAGGTCACAAAGTGGTCTTACTGTCAGATACTGGATCAGTAAAATATGAGTATTTGTTAGTCATGGACTATACTACTTTTCACCCCCATCTCCATCTGTTTTATAGGTAGCTGGTTCTTATCCTCACAGTGATTCTTTCCAAAAGGTAAGTGATACGTGTACCATGTTTGGTTGAAATCAGTCCAGTGGTTTAGGAGGAGGTGTAGAACATAAACACAGACAACAATTTATACAGAGTGGTCATTAACAGGCTGGAAAGCTTGTCAGGGTGTTGCAGGGTATGTTGTGCTGAGAAATAATTATTAAGAAAAAAATTCGATGCGTTGCGCCGTTTCTCAGTTAATTAACATTGAAGATAGCCAATCAGTCCGTTGCGTGTGCAAATTACAATCTTGGCTTTGTATTACACGCCCAAACGAAGTTGACACTCGGTGTGGTGGCTGATGGGAGAGACCTTAAAGGCATTTCTCTTTTACGATCACTCCCATCAGCCACTGCGTCGAGTGATAACTTCGTTAGCGCCAATAAAATATAGTACGGTACACTTTTCGCCTCTTTTGAAAATAATTTTAATACAGAATCTAAGCACCTGTCATATATGACTTACTCTGCTGCTTAGGGAAGTACTTACATCCATTTCTTTTATCATTGCTGCTTCCATTACTCAATGAATAAATACGTTATGAGTCAGTTCGTGTGGGTGATGTCGTTTACATAATCTCTGGAACAAACTGGACAACCGCGCATGTGAGTAGCTAAATAATTATTTTTTAAGTGATTACCTTTAGCATTTCGCCCTACTTTGGTTTAGTAGCATCCGCAGTGTGCCCGTAATACGTGATTTGGCTGTTCGTGTATTTTATAGATACATGTCAACCTCTGTTGGCTGCTTATTAATAACTGCCATGTTGTGCTGAGAAATAATTATAAAGAAAAAAATTCGATACGTTGCACCGTTTCCCAGTTAATTAGCATTGAACATAGCCAATCAGTCCGTTGCGTGTGCAAATTAGAATCTTGGTTTTGTATTTTATGCCAAAAGGAAGTTGACCTTCGGTGTGGTGGCTGAAGTGAGAGACCCTAAAGGCATTTCTCTTTTACAATCACACCCATCAGCCACCGCGTTGAGTGACAACTCCGTTTGCGCGAATATTATATAGTACGGTACACTTTTCGCCTCTTTTGAAAAGAATTTTAATACAGAATCTAAGCATCTGTCATATATTACTTACTCTGCTTCTTAGGTAAGTACATACATCCATTTATTTTATCACTGCTCTGTCCATTACTCAATGAATAAATACGTTACGACTCAGTTCGTGTGGGTGATGTCGTTTACATAATCTCTGGAACAAAATGGACAACCGCGCATGTGAGTAGCTAAATAATTAATTTGTAAGTGATTACCTTTACCATTTCGCCCTACTTTTGTTTAGTAGCATCCGCAGTGTGCCTGTAATACGTGATTTGGCTGTTCATGTATTTTCTAGATAGATTTCAACTTTTGTTGGCTGCTTATAAACAACTGCCATTGCACTTACTTCACGAGTTTTTACGTATTGTTGATTGGAAGTACAAATTTACATATTTTAGTGGCACTATATAATTCGGCTGTTTGGCAGCATACGGTAGTTCAGTGGGTATTCGAGCACCTACACCGAAATGTGTATATTTTATGCTCTAAGTCACCAGCATCGATACAAATACGTGTTTTCTGCTGATAGTGTCCAAAAATTTGCAATACAAATTTACACATGTTTATTGCACCATAGAATTTTGCTATTAGGCAGTTTAGTTAAGTGCGTATTCGAGCACCTACACCGAAATGCACTTTTTGCTCCATATCCTATAGGAATTTGTGTTTTCCACTGTTAGTGTAAAAAAATTCCTATCGTAATGGGAAAAAATGAAAACGGAAAGACAAGTATCATAGAAAATGAAAATATCGAACCGTAAGTTGAACAATAACTGCAGTTTCACCCCATATCTGAAGTATGGGATCTGTACAGGAAAGGGGTAAACACGAAATTCGAAAGTAACGCAAGGAAGAGAGACTCAAAAATGTATCGCACGTATAACTACCCCAGTTATGAGCAGTGTAGCCTCTAGGTGAATTTCACAAGTAATCCATTACAGTCACGTCATTTGGACTCTGTTTAGTAGGGGCGATCGCTTAGGCGCTTCGACATAGATCAAAAAATAAATAAAATAAAAATAAAAAAGATTACGGTCTCAGTAATGTTGAATATCCCTCAAAACTCCATTTTAAACCTTGAGTGACATTTTCGACCGACAAGAAGTGTTCCTCATAGGCCATAACAAGGTCGACCAAGAGGAAGAACTCCGTGGTACCGGTACTACCTGTAATCACGACGAAATTAAGAAATGCATTACAAATGTGTGCTTGAGGCACAGAGTAACTGATATGTACCCGACACACGCAGCAATGTACGTGTAACATATATATAGTACAATGACTGAAGGAAGGAAAGGGCTATTCAGATCATGTTGTAGAATTCTTCTCTCGTCAGTAGACATCGAGGTAAACAGATATCATTAGATAACATTACACAGTTAAAGGGACACCAGTTGTGACGTTGAATCAGCCTTGCAGTGTCTCACAACGAACAGTTCCTGTCATTCAGCAAAATAAAATTCGTCTGAAGATTCTACCATGCAAAGAGATGTGCAGATAGCGTGTTTGTAACACTGTCTCCAAAAACTTCATCAGGCAGCAACACTGTGCTTACAAAGATAGTGAGAATATTGACTGGTACATTCTGGTGCAGTCCTTTTCATTTTTTTTCCTATCTCTATTACCCTTAAAGCTTATTCACTAGCGTAGCTCAGGTTATTGTGAAAAGGTAAATCAATGTCTTGTATGAATTTAAAACAGTATAACAAGATACGATGATACATTTCTTATAGAAAAACATAAGGGGTAGCCATAATACCTGGAAAAGCGAAGACCTTGTCTGAAGCCTGATTTTTGGCTGTTCAAGCAATGTTGTACCTCGCAAAGCACCTCCTTGTCATTCTGGAAGTGCTAGTCCCACAGTAGTTTCTTTATCTGAGGAAAGGGGAAGACGTCACTGGGTGTCATATCAAGAGGACATTGGGGGTGAGACAAAATTTGATGACACAAAGAAGCTGCATGTGTGACTGTGTCGTGCCTAGAATGAGCTACGACACTGATATGGAACAGATTAACCCCATGGACAGCTTCCCTTGCTTGTGCTAACAGCCTCCAGTAACCTTGTCAGGACATTTTGAAAGTATGCTTCAGTGACGATTGTCCGTTCTGAGTGTAATCAGTTTGCACCACACTATGTAAGCCCCCTCTCCCCCCCCCCCCCCACAAAAAAAAAATTCAGCAACTTCTTGATTATTGTTCAGTCTTGACGTTATTTTGGGAATGGCGAATTCACATGTTTCCACTGTTTCCTCTTCTTCTTTGTTTTGGGGTCATAGTAATATACAGAGCATTTGTACATGTGATTATTTAGCTGAAGAAGTCATCTGGACTATTCTGAGATAGCTGTTGTAGGCCCTATTGTTTTGATGTGGTTTTGCAACTGTCGTAAACAGTCATGGAGACGAACAGGTGTTGAACTATGTAGTGATCAAAAGGCGTGTGAGATATTTAAGACTGATCTTTGTCAGATTTTCAACTCTCCCACTACTGCTTTGATTGACACATGCTGGTCTTCGAAGACCAGGACCTCCACTTTTCTTGTGATTGCTGTTCTGCACAGTGAGATGGTGTGCTACTGAAAGTCATTTACACAGGTATCTGCCAAGGGTGGCGAGAGGCGACACTTACCCCGTTCTAGTATCTGAGGATAGGTTTCTTATTCGTTACAGAATTCTTGCGAATTTATAACAGTGTCTGTCAGTGTACCGGGACTGCAGATATGTTACATGTAAAAAAACTGTATTTTTCATGTCATAATTAAAACTTTAGGTTATACTGGTACCTCCTAGTTACCTCCAAACTGCATTCCACTTCTCTAGAAATGGAGAAGCAAGCAGAGGAGAAAATATGTAAATAACTGCTGGGAGAATAATGGTCCACAGCTAAGGATTAGCCAGGGAACAGAGCTGCGGATTGGGACAGATGTGTTTTTGTTGTCGTAGGGAGAAGCAAGCAGCACTGTGGCTAGCTGGTGGGCGACAACGTCCAGCTGTGCCAGATAACACGTCCGTATTGCTGCCGTGGCCTCTTCCCATTCCATCCAAGGCAGTGTATACCAAGCTGTCCCTGTGCAACAGTGGCAGTATGTCACATGAACATGACCCAGGAAACGCTCTACAATCTTTAACTACAATGGGGACTACTCACCAGGAAAGCGCATGTGCAAGATAAGGGACACAACTAAACTGAAACTCCATGTTATTTTGTGTTAAATATGGTACCAAAATAGAGTCTCAAGTTCGTTCCTCTAGAAATTGCACCAAGACCAGTGGATCTGGTTAGTCGAAAAATAAATAAATAAATAAATAAATGCAGATTCTGTTACTGAGAACAGACAATAGACATGCAATTTGCCATCCAGTCAGCTGTAGCTTGTCTATGTGGAGCTTCCAGTCAGGTGTAACAGAGCAAGAGCTTCGAAGCATGGACACTTTACAGCAGTTGTCTTCAACAAAGCTCACACAGTGCTGGGCAGCTACCTCAATGAAATAAGATTGGGGATCCAAAAGAAATTACAATTAGTAAGTTATTATTTTTTGTATTTCACACGCCATTTACAACAATGCATTGTTTAAAATATACTGTTTATCAGATATACTGCACTTACCCTATGTCAAAGTTATACCCATTGATGGAAATCACTTTTTATGTCTTCCAGCGTTATGCTTTGTAGAAAACACTTACTGTATGAGTGGCACTCCCCTCCCCCATCCCCTTCCCCCTAGATAAAGGTCTTTGCAGTCCTAATTTGCATCCTGCTCCATTACACAGATAGACATATCAATTAAGTGCCAGTATTAAGTAATCTAGGGTATCTAATGGGTATAGATTAGTATAAGTGTGTGCCTAGGACTGTTTGTCTTGAAATGGCATTCACAGTGAAATTAACATTAGTTGCACAACTCTCGCTTTGTTCTCAGTACATGTTCCAGGTACATTCTGGCTGGATAATGACTCCAACACATTGTGTTTCAACAAATGTGCCCTGAAAATTTTTTAACATTCCAACTAAATTCAGTGATCCAAGTTTTATGTACTCCACTTGCTCAAAATTATAGACCCTGATTGAAGTGATCCTCAACTGACTGATGTATTTCTTCTGCTAACTGGCATTTCATGTGTTTGCAGTCTGTCCCTGGTTTCTATTGTTAAAATCCCTTCCATAGTTCCTATCTGTACCAGTCCCATTATAATCTCTATTAATTCCACCATTATGATATTCATTCCTTAGACTTTCATATTCTCTACTCCCTTGGCTTCCCCCCATTAAAGTCTGAATTCCATCCGGCATACTGATGATATCTGTGATTGGTATTTGATCTATTACCCCTCTCCAAAACACTATCGAGCTTGTCCACATACCTTAAAAATTGTTCCATTGGGTCATAAGGTCCATAAATTAAATCCCATTGTATCCTCTGTGGTATAGTTTCCTTTTGAATCTACCATTGTGTGTCATTTCGTCAAATGGCCTGTCTAAATGTACTAACCTTTTTAACCAGTTTTTGCAAAATTCCTTCATTCTCATTTCTTCCTCTGTAGTTAGGTCCATTTAAAAATTTACTCTAGGTTTTGGGTTGTTCAAACTCTGACAAAGACTTATTTAAAAACCCCATGTCAGATTCAGCAAAAGTTACTCTCTGATCAAAATTTTGGTTTGCCAAGATAAATCTTCCACTTCAAAGAACTTCTTAACAGATTTAATTTTTGAACTGTCTTTCAGACCAGTCACAAAGGTATGTTTACAATGTTGAAGATAAGACTATAGGGCGTAAGACATTACAATGAAAACATTTCTCCGGAATATTGGCCCATATAACATTAATGTTAGCACACAGACTTTTAGGCAGTGTATCCTCTAGAAATTGTACTAGATGTTCGCTAACATTACGCAACTCATTTCCTGTCACAATCACAACTTTAGTTATACATTGTTTTTGACATACCTAAATGTGCATCTAATTCACTAATATTTTTCTCTGTTTCAATAATTAAGCTACTCATTTTGTTTTCTAAGGTACCTTTGACCTTGCACTGTTCTCCTTTTACCTTATCATTCCTGTTTAATAATAGAACTGATTTTATAAAACTTTTATCCCATTTAATACTTTCTTTAACAAACTCAGTTTCTAAAACGATTAATTTATTTTCTATGGTAGGTACTCTGGAATTGATCCCCTATAAACTAGTATAAGAAAGATTTTTGTCTTTGGTAGGGTATTGCCAGAATTTTACCTTCAATTTCATGGAATTTGTCACCTACTAAGTTCATTTAAAAGCCTAAAAGTGTCCACTGTTGCTTTGTGTTAATCGTGCGTCTAGCTTCTCACTTTTTTCTTGAAGTTTTGCATCTAAGTGTTCACTTAGCATTGTTCTCTACTTTGAAAGATCAAACCTGTTCGCTGCTTCTGCTTTGAAATTTGTAAAACTCTCGAATTCAACTGGGTGTAGGCTTTGTTATTGCTTGCATCCAACTTACTCTGCCGAACTGCAAATCCACTCAACACTTTTGTTGAATCAGGGGTATTGACTTCTTCTGAACCAGGCTGATGTAATATATTTCCTGGCATCCTACCAAGCAAGGTGGCACAGTTGTTGGCACACTGGACTCACATTTGGATGATAGTTCAAATCCTTGTCCAGTCATCCTGATTCAAGTTTTTCATGATTCCCCTAAATTGCCTGAGGGAAATGCCAGCATGGTTTCTTTGAGAAGGGCGCAGCCAATTTACCTCTCCATCCTTTCATAGCACAAGCTAGTGCTTCATCTCTAATGACCTCGTTGTCGATGGGATGTTAAACCCTGATTTTCCTTTCTTCTTCGTGCACCCCACTATATTTAAAATTCTCTCACGATCCATTTTTGTTACGGTTATTGATAGTCCAAAATAAAGTGTAAAGAAGTGTAAAATAGTTAAAAAAAGTGTAAGGTCTCTTATCTTTCCTGCTGAAGGACAGTTTACTAACTGTTTTCGACAATGTGAGTCTATTCTAGCTCAGTTTGTCTGAATTTTTCATGTTCTATGCACATTATTCTTCTGTAGTGATCTTGTACTGTTTTGTACACATTTTGGAAATTGTTTTATATATGCTGCTGACAAACACAATAATAATTAGAATTTAAGTCTATGATTTTCTGACCCTGGCAGCAGCACCAAATTCCAACACAGGTACCATGTGTTAGTTAGACAAGGAAATCAATAAATGAAAGGTATTAAGGTACCATGCAATCATAGTGTAAACCACTAATGTTGCATTTATGTAGACAATTTTCTGAGTAGTCTTCTTATAGGGAGAAGGTGAATTACTTATCATTCACTGACAGCAGTCATAAAAGGGCTGCAACAATCCATTTGGGATTTCCATTACTGAGGCCTAGATTTTGGCGAATGGTGTAAGTATTCCTACTGCTGTTAACTTTTCAATCTATTATGATTTGTCATTCAAAGCTATGTTGACATGTCTGTTCTGAATCACACCAAAAGGTCAACAAATATTGCATTCCGTTCCAAATTCAAACTCCCAACAAATACAATGATCAACATTCGACTAATTGTGTACAACATGTCTGCCTATTTTGGTGCAGTGACATAACCTAGGATATTGACATATGGTAGATGAATTATGAACATAGATATATAAACTGTGTTACTCACTGTGTACAATAAAAATAGTACTCGTGTATCAATGTGGGGTGCAAAATTATTCCATGTCTTAAAATTTATGATTTTACTTACTTTCACTTACACTACTCATAAAAGTATCAGAATGGCTAATTTTGTAGAGTTTTCATATTCCTGCACTCGAAACACAGTTGCAAGATATTTTTATTAGCTTCAAAAAGAAAAATAAATTGGAACAGCAGAGAAGTATATTAATATACCAAGCTCCCTGTAAAATCTAAGACTCGTGAAAAGTCGGCAAAAAGAGACTTTGGAACATTCATGAGAGAAGGTGGTGGTGATAGATTCAGTTCACACTAAAAAGCTCAAAACTGGGTTCATTACATTGTGAATTATGCTTAATGGACAGTAACATAACCATTGTGAGGATTCAAAGAGCTTAACCAAAGAGTCACGTAAGCCTAGAACATCACATTAATCAGACAAGAAGCTTACTTTTTCTATGCTGTCATAACATAGTAGTAATAGAATAACGAAATTCAGCTGCACACAATCTTTGCCAGGTTTCTCAGTCTACTTCATGCTTATAGGTTCCCACAACAAAAAGCAGAAGTAATGAAATTGGCCAAAGGAGAAGCAGTCTGTCAAGTGGCTGCATGTAACATCCACCAAACACCATTTCGCAAGCTGTCAATTGAATACATCCACAAATAAAAGAGAGGAGAGTGCCTTTCATCAGTGCTTTACAAAACTAAATAAACTTACTGAGCATTGTCAACGATTTTTACTGAAGTAGAGAAATATTCACGCATTATGACTAAGTACTTTTTCTGAATATCAAATACAAAACACTATCTGTGCGTAATCAAGGAATCTATTAACAACTATAAATGTTTGTCATGAAATTAGCAGGGAAGACTGACAGGTTGTGTCAGTATCATATAACAATCACTTTGGTTTTGTAAGCATTGTCAACCTAACTCGCTAACATAAATGAGCAAGTGCCCTTTGAAAAATGAAATGTGAGCAGCTCATCCATCTCCTTATAATTAGCAATATTAACCATAAATATGAAAATTTGTAGAAAAAAACTGATAATTTTACCATGAGTACGGACAGGAAAAGTTCATTCAAACGATAACACGACGAATAACGTGAATTCAGCAGTTTTTAAGGAAGTAATGCGAATTCGGCAGTTTTTAAGGAAGTAACGCGAATTCGGCATTTGTTAAAGAAGTAACGCAAAATCAGCGTTTTTCAACAATATTTTTCTGTGTCCTCGTAAGAAGTTTCGTAAATCTAATGATGTCAGAAACATATTTAACGTTGAAATGATCCATGTTCCATCGTCGTACTACTTTTTGTAGTTGTGACGTCACTAGTGACCTTTCGACTATCGACTTTTGCGAGCGCAAACGAATGACCACTGTGCGAATTTCGATGATTTCTTTTTCAGTGTATGAGCCACAGTATGACGTTCAAAGCAATGGCGTAATGAAAATCTATCACAAACACATCACATTGACAAAGCCTACAGTAACTGCTGACAAAAGGATAAGAGAATTTGAAATCGGTGGTTTATGTGTTCCTGATAAGCTAACAGTATTTTGTAAATTCTGCAATGTCAGAGTTTCATGAGAGTGTGGCTGCTGTCGACCGCCAGTAACTTCACTGGCGAAGCGCAGAGTTAACAGTCTTTGGAGACTCGAGATTCTTTGCCAGTCCCGTCTGCTACTTGACTGAGTGATACACATGTCGTGAAATTCTGCATTGTTTTTCTTGTGTTTCTGTAATTATAGGAACCTTAATAAAAGTGTCTTATCGTAATAAGTTGGAGTTTTCGGTGCGTGGTCCGTCACTATAGCCAAAAAAACCCACATTGGTGACCCCGAGTCGCGAAAATACGTTGCAGTCACTCGCTGTGTATCACCGGTTTTGCGCCAATAGACAATGTCGTAGCCTCCAGTTTTTACGGCAGTGCATGACGCCACGACCGCAGAATGGACATTCGACTGTGAAGCGCAACGCTTTACCTCGTTTGCTACTAATACACTGGGAATTTTCATATCACCCGTGTTTGCCTCACCTGGCCGGACGACCCTAACCTCTGACGGCATACCACACCGGGCACTGTACACATCATTGCGGATACCTTCTATGGCATTCTACACTTGACAGAATGCTCCTCCAGCAAAGGACCACGGAAACCCCAAGTTTCTACCGCACAACATGGACCATGCTGCTGTCTAGTTTATGGGTCCACACGCACGACCGCCGTTTAACGTGACCCCCTCCGCGCTGGTCAAATGGACACTCAGTCCAACAGTGTCGAGCCATTTATGCGCCTATCCCTCCTGCTGCCCCGCACATACCTTGGGCGACGCATCTGCCGTGGTTCCGCCCTGTCACTCGGCGCTCAATCGCGATCTCGCACCTCTGCTTGAGATTTTGGCTGCATCAACAGTTGATCAGCCTGCACCTGCTGCACTGTGCTCATCGTGTGGCCGTACAGATTCCATGCCTGCAGGTTGCAGTAGCTACTGGGAGATGAAGAAGCTTGCACAGGATAGAGTAGCATGGAGAGCTGCATCAACCCATTCTCAGGACTGAAGACCACAACAACAACAACAACAAGGACTGGATACCATGTCTCGCCTAAACAGCTAACGGATGTTCATCGCAACACATCGCCTGCCACTGGGGCACAGTTCGCACCAGTGAACACCGTGCAGAATCCCCGTATGTTTTGTGCCTTTCCTACAGCCCCGCAAGCACTGGCCCCCAGCCATTTTCCGAAGCTGCCGCCATTAGAACCGGAAAACCCAGTGACGTGGTTTACCTTGGTGGACAACATGTTGGACATACACAGTATTGCGGGTGACAGCACTCGTTTTGTGTGTTTAGTGATCCACCTGCATGACCAACCTGATCTCATCAGTGACTTATTGCGGAACCTACCTCAGAGCAACAAATATGCCTCTGCTCGTGCATTACTCATCGAGTGCCTCTCTCGTCTGCTGGCCGATACAATTCACAACATAATTTACGACGGGATTTTAGGTGACAGAACACCCTCACAGCTGTGGGGTTGCTTGTGTGCACAGGTCAGTACCGAAATCTTCTTCGAACTTAGTGCTCTGGGCATCGTGGTTGGTGAAGCTGCCGCAAGAACTACAGTTACATTTGCTTCCACATACCGCAGTGTCACTCGAGGATAAACTATGGCTGGCAGACCAGGTATACACCATTATTCGACATAGCCACCTCCCTCTGCGCAGCACAGTGCGTAATACCACCGAGGTTGGTAATCCTGGGGTTATAAATTCCACCGTCGGGCGGTAGAAACCAGGCGCGTGCGTATTGCGGACAGCACACGGAACAGCAGCCATCTAGCCGCCAAGACCTGGAACTGCCAGCAGGTCGGCAACAGCCTCTCCCCACCCCAACTGGGCTAGGGCCGACCCGCCCCACCTGACGCTTCGGCTGGTGGGCCAGGTACAGCTGACTCATACATATGCTGGTTTCACACCACTTTCAGGGACGCTGCTCGCAACTGCCGTCCACCCTGCTCGTTCCCAAACGCCGCACATGGGCTGCAGTATGCGCCACAGCCCACGGATACATGCAGGGGCACCCACAGACATTGCATTCTATGAGATCCCTCATCCCACGAGGACGTCTGTACGCCTTGGATTTAGGTTCGCACCAGTATTTTCTCGTTGATACCGGAGCAGAGATTAGTGTCATACCTCCCACATTTTCTGTAGAGGACACGACACCAACCAAACTGTCCCTACGATCAGCAAATAAGTTGATGCTTCGTGTCGAGGGTTTGGCCAAGTTACCTATTGAACTGATACCTGACAAACAGTTCACTTGGTCCTTCTACGTGGCTGATGTCGAAGATCCAGTATTAGGCATTGACTTCGTTTTCCACTTCGGACTGTCTCCAGATCTTTAGTCAGCTGCTTTATTGCACCATGCCTCGTCCACTCATTTTGCATGTTCAGTCACTTCTTCGGCCCCCCTTCCCTGTCAGCTGCCCGATGACTCCGGCACAGCTCCAACTGAGTGCTCTTCATTGGCGGACAGCCTCACAACTTCCATTGCCCAGCTCCAGCCCGAACGCCCGGCAATCGCCGGTCTCTGTGCTCACAACACCGAACTAAACCGTGCCATATTGTCGGCTACACAAGCCCTCACCGAGGCACGATGCCTCGTACAATGCCTGTCAACACTGCCACCATCCAACACCGGAGATGCACCTCGTGGAACTTTGTTGCCACCAATGCAGACAGCTTCCCCGGCACATCAGGTTAGTGACTCTTGTGTGCTACTGATTCCCGTTCACGACACCCACGATCGAGTTCGCCAGCTGAGCTGTACGCTATCATGAATGGCACAACACACAAAATTGTCATGACAGATGGGCCTCCAGTGCGCCATAAAACTCGCCGACTGTTACCACATAAACTATGCATTGCTAAAGCCGCAGTGGAGGGACTTCTATTGGTAGGTATTGTTCGCCCATTGGACAGTAACTGGTGCTCGCCGATACATTTAATCCCCAAAAAGGACACCACTGTGCGCCTCTGTGGCGACTGTCATCACCTCAATGCGCGGACGGTATTAGACAATTACCCGATACCTCACATACAATACTTTTGCACAAGTACTTAGCGGAGCATGCATCTTGAGTGTCTTGGACTGCCGCAAGGCATATTTACTGATAGCAATGGAACAGAGTGACATACCAAAGACAGCATTGATCAAACCTTTCGGTCTGTACGAATTTTGTTACGTGCCTTATGGTCTCAAAAATGCGGCCCAAACTTGGCAACGTTTTATAGACTCACTTCTTTTTAACTACACATATTGCTACACATACCTCGACAACATACTAATTTTCTCCCCCTCTGACAGGGAACACGAACTCCATCTGGCCATGATACAGGACTTATTGACACGTAACGGAGTCAAGATGAATAATGACAAGTCACAACTCCGCTGCACTACTAGTGCTTATTTACAGTGCCAGTGCAGCAAAGTTGGCAGGCACACACAGCCCTGTCTAGGTAAATTCGACATCATGAAAGGCCACTTCCGTCACATACATGTGGATCTCGTAGGACCATTACCGATGTCATGGTTTCAGGTATATCCTGTAATTGATGCTAGAGAAACTGATTTATGCAGAGTTCCAATGCTGATGTGGAAGGTAGGTTTGCAGGTCAGCCATTGGTAATAAAGTGCTGTACCTGTAAGAGTATAGGGTTTTCACCAGTTCCAAACTCACATGTGTATTATGTGGATTTGGAGTAATAATTTACTTTTCCTAAGAAGCCTTAGAGTTCCCTCTGGTTTGTTGCCAATGGTAAGTAAGTGACAGCTTCAACATGTTTTGAATCAGTCCTGTGCCTCTACTGATAATGATGTGGCATAGGTATTCCACTCAAGGTTGGAAGAATTCATGTTTATCTAAATTACGTTTTAGACCATTCTGCTGGAGTTTTGTATAGAACAGTCACAGATTGTGAAGGCATTCAGCTTCTGTATAATGCACGATAATTATAACACTCAAGTAACTGCCATATCTATACATATACTCTGCAGACCTCTGCAAAGCGCATGGAAGTGGATACAGAGAATAGTAGGCAACAGGTTAAGGTTTCTTCTGGTTCCAGTTGAGTATGGATAACGGGAAAATGGCTGTTCATATGCTTTTTTGTGTGCTATAATTAGTGTGATTTTGTTTTTACATCCCCTACATAAGTGATACATAGGGGAAGGTGAATATCTCTAGATTATCCACTTAATACATCTTCTTAAAATTTAGCGTGTAAGCTTTTCTCTAATACTTTCAGTATATCTGAATGTGTCGGTCAATTCAGGTTTTTTTTACATTTGTTTCTGCTCTCTCGTGAGTCAAACAAGCCTCTGACCATTCACACTACCTTCTTTGCATACACTGAAAATCACCTGTTCGTCCTATTTGGTGTGGGTCCCATATACTTGAGCAATATTCTAAGATTCGATGCACTGGTGACATATAAGCATTCTCCTTTGACATTGACTGCATTTTCCCAGTATTCTGCCACCTGTGTCACCTACAGCTGAGCATATGTAAGCCTTTATTTATTTAGCACTCTTATTATCATATTCATGATATTGGACGTTTCAAAGTACAAAACAGTATAAAATACTATATGTTTTCATCACTTACAAAATCTTATTAACAAATCTTTATAACAGAAACATTATTCTGTTTAATTAGATTATAAAATTATATATGTACATACTGATAAAAGCTAGTGAATCACCTTGGTTGATTTTACTAAAACTATTAAATACGACTACTTTACTGAAATAGGCATAGTAACATATGGCACTAAAGTTAGGTGCATAATCAGATACATACATTGACAAAAGAAGTTTAGATTTATACAAGAATACTTTCATAGCTATGAATTTTTGCTTAGATAGATTATGAGCAGACCTACAGATTTGAGCAGAATTACAGGTATTCATTAATGCTGTTGAAGCTATTGTTTATTAGTAGATTTTTATGCATTTTTATATAATTTTTAAATGTATTAATGCTTGGTATTTTTTGATGTTATCAGGCAATACACTGTAAAGAATGTTTGGTTTTTAATGAAGCAGATGAATTCATATATAAATATAGATGGTAAGGTCATAATTTTTAGTTCCTTAAAGATACTTCTACATGATTCTCTGCAAGCAATACCACTTATTAATCTTACAGTTCTCTTTTGAAGTTTAAAAGATTGCTTTGCACACAGGGGCTTTTGCCCAGAATACTACACCATACCTCAGTAGACTATGCATGAATGTGTAATAAGCACTTAACACTGTTTCAGTATTGCAGCAATCTTTAAGAAATCTTCAAATGTAACATTGCTTGCTTAATTTCTTGTTGAGCCTTTATACATGTTTTCCCATCTCAGATGCTCACCCATCTGTAATACTAAAAATATTATGTGATTTTTTTGCTGAGTTTGGCTATTTGATAATTTGAATTTTACATTTGTCCTATTTTTGTTTCTTATACGGTTGAAGATCATCCTTACAGTTTTCTTGTCACTGATACCTAGATAATAACCTTTAAACCAATTTCAGCCACTCCTGCTGTTTTTTTCGATTTCTTTCTGCATTCATAACCATTCTTCCATTTTATAAAGAATCTGGTATTATCAGCAAACAATATAGTGTATCAGCTGTTGAAAATCTTTGTGGTAGGTCATTAATAAGAACCAAGAATAACAATGGTCCTATTATCAAGCCATATGTACATGTTCCACCCACTCTGTATGTTTCCCTGCAAAGTCTGTAATTCCGGCTGCACATTTTTGTATTTCTTGCAGCCAGTGTTCAGTTACACACAAGACTGAAATCTCCTTTAGTTTATCATTCAAAAGTACCTGTAGCTCATATAAGTTACTGGTTAGGCCCTGTAAATTGTGATATGGGAGAGTTACCAAATCATTCAATTCTATGAGAGGTACATTTCTTGCTTGGTTAATTCTTTGAAGAGTAGACGCTGGTCTTCTTTTCATTTCTGTCTTGATTTTCATCTCCTGGGAGTCCTGCAGTTCTCCTGGGTTGTATCCTTCTGCAGTGAATTGGACCATAAAAAATCATTCATGTGTTGTTCAGGTGCTGTCCTGTGCCTGGTGGTTCATTGTGATCTGCTGTTTTTATCTTCTGTCCAACCTGGTATCTCTTCTTCTTCACTTGTATTAGATGGTGATATTGTTTTCTGTGGTGCTTCCTTGTAATTTGTTCATTCCACAGAATTCATATTTACTGTTAACTAATTTCATAACCCCACCATCCTTGTCATTTATTCGTCCCACAGAAGCCATATTTACTGTTAACTGATTTTGTAACCCTACCAATAGTCACGCCTAGGTATTTGTATGAGTCAATTGATATTAAGTGCAATTCTCTGATATTGTAACCACAGGGAATTATGACTTTGTTTCATTTTGTGAAGAGCATGACTTTACATTTATGTACATTTAAAGCAAGTTGCTAATCTTTGCACCATCTCGAAATTTTATTAAGGTTTGACTAATGTTCTTGTAGCTTTTTTCAAAGAATACTTCACACAGATAACTGTACCACTCGGGGTACGTCTGAGGTTCTGTTTCTAGCATGGGCCCATCTGAAGTACTTGGACCTCTGTTGAAGACCATTCATCCAAGATAACATACTATCTCCTGTCTACCAAGATATCTTCAACTGTGTCAATAATTTTGTTTGATACTCAGTATATTCATAATTAGTCAACCTTGGTGCGGTACTGAGTCTAATGCTTTTCTGAAGTCTGTAAATACTGCATTCATCTGATTTCCTTGATTCATGACTTTTAGGATGGCACATGAAAAATGCTCAGGTGGGTGTTGCATGCACAATGTTGTTGGAATCCATGCTGGTTGAGATGGAGGAGGTCATTTTCTTTCAGGTAACTTGTAATGATCGAGCTCAGGATATGTTGAAGGATTCCACAATAGATGGCCGTCAGTGAGACTGAATGGTAGTTTTCTGGATTGCTTCTGTTATCATTCATGTACACAGGTGTGAATTGTGCTCTTTTTTAGTCACAGTCCTAGTTTACTGTTAAGGGATGTGTGATATATTATAGTGAAAATGAGATCTAATTAAGTTGTAAATTCCTTAGTCATTTGAAAATACAGTTCAGTATTTCTGCTTTCAGTTCTTTGGTTATCCATGGGTGTGTGAACACTAACACTGGTGTTGTTGATGGTCTTCATATAACTTGAGTTTCTTTGGGTTTTGGTAGTCATTGACAGCCTCATTCACTGCCATCTCGACAGCCAAATACACTTCATTTTTCATCTCTCTATCTATGGCATATGGAACTGGCTATGCCTGGGAGATTATTGATTGTGCATTTGCTTTCAGAGTAATAAGAGCTTCAAAATCATTGGCCTTACGTAAAGAGTCTTGAAAGACATCCTGAAATTCTTTGCACAGTTGAGATAAAATGTCACTAGGTACAAATGT
Source organism: Schistocerca serialis cubense (assembly GCF_023864345.2). Taxonomy (NCBI): domain Eukaryota; kingdom Metazoa; phylum Arthropoda; class Insecta; order Orthoptera; family Acrididae; genus Schistocerca; species Schistocerca serialis. Next base: position 740,633,100 of record NC_064640.1, read on the forward strand.
GTTGACAGATGAAGAATTTTCCTAAATATGTAAGCCAGACAAGTCAAAAGTGCCAATGCCAAAAATATTTCGATGCTGTCTTTTGTGTATAGCAGCACAAATGACATTGTTTTAGTTATTTCTTAAAAGTGACATGTAAACTAGACATGCCAAGAATCAGAATGTCACCTCCATTGTTAATGGACAGTACCATTTGTGACTCTGAAAGCTTTGGCTAATGTAATTGTTCATATGTAAGCCTGTTTAACACAGTGACTGATATTACTGTGTCTAGTTGCAGATACAAAATTTGCTGAGAAATGTTGAAAGGCATGAATAACTTAGCTTTTCTCTGCATTGAGGACCAATTCTATGACTTTGTGACTGACTTCACTACAGACTTGGAACTGACAGACTTAACAATGTTTGCCTCAGGAACTGGCTTTGACACAATCACATTCACACTCTTACCTTTCTTTTTTAATGAACAAACATTTGACTTGTTCTGAAATAGTTTTGCACGCAAAATGATTGAATGTTTCCATGTTTGCCACATTTAAAACATTGCACCTTTCTACAAGGACAAGCTAGCCATTTATGTACTTTGAGACATTATGGACATGACTTTACTTTGTTTACTGCTTGCTTAGTGTGAGGCAGGTGTTTACTACTTCCACCACGTAGCACGGGCCAGGCTGGTCTTGAACATTCCTCACTGGGCCATGGTGCATAACCTGCATGCATACACTGTTTACTACTGCCACTAGCTTGAACGTCAGTCTATCAAATATGTCTTGGTGATCCAACAAATCAGCAACCCGCTTGAGAGTAGGATATTTGAATATGATAATTTGAGCTCTAAGAGAATTGTCTGCCACATTTTGGGTAATGGCATCATGCCACATCTCGTCACTATAATATTAACCACATTCACATTTAAATTGGCACTGGCTGGTTAAGAATGAAATATACACCCTATTGTTTGTTACTTTGCTCTTGCTTCCTTAGCAGTGTAAAAAAATTTATACTTTGCAGCTGCTACACAAATCTATTCATCAAAATGCTTCTCTAAAGCAGTTACTAAATTGTCATAAGCAACATTCTCAGTGCAAGGTGCAGGAAACAGTTTACAACAATAATGGTGAGTGTCAACACCAACTGTTGAAAGAAAATGAGCAAACTACTTTGTACATTGTATGTGATAGACTGAAAAGTGTGCCTGCAGCTGTAAAAAATACCCATCCAGTCTTCCTGCTGTACATAAAATTCTCAGAACTTAGATGCACAGGCAGATTTAGATTTCTGCAGTGTGGCCTTAGTAGCAGGACGCCATGCTGTTATGTTTGATTGAAACTCCAAACGTCTATTCATACTATTTCTAAGTTGCAGGATCTGTAGTGCCTGAGATGGAGCGACATGTTTAAGTGACATTTCTGGAATAGAATGGCATACAAAAATTTAGGTGTAAAGGTGCAAGCAATGACTAATTCCAAGAACAAGTAAAATAAGAGTACTGAACAACAATAAAATACAGTATATATATATATACTGGAAGCAGTCTTCCGCCAGTATTCTGTAGAAAGAACACGTTAGTACACCTAAATACTGGTGGGCAACAGCCAGATCTCAAACAGACACAAATTTTCCAAAATTTAAGCAGCACTTTCAAAACCTTATTTTTCCTTGTCGCCAGATGTTGTAGCTCTTAGTGTCAGCATTGAACAATTTGTTTCTTAGTGGTAGACATGCATACAAATTACAATTCTGTTCAGGAAGGTGCACAGGAATTGAAGCATAACTCAAACATAGAATGAATAAGAATCATCATTTAAAGCAGTTATGCCATGCGGAGGGGCCGTGCAGTCAGAGGCGTCATGTCATTGACTGCGTGGCCCCTCCTGATGGAGGTTCGAGTCCTCCCTCGGCCATGAGTGTGTGTTGTTCATAGCATAAGTTAATTTAAGTAGTGTGTAAGTCTAGAGCCCAATGATCTAAGCAGTTTGGTTCCTTACAAATTCATACACATTTGAACATTTGAAAGTAGTTATATTGAGAGTAGTCAGTTTATAAATTAAAGACTGGTGTGGGGTGCAGTCCTTTCTTTACGGATGGTGTTGACATGTACAATTGTAAATCTCTGTACAATAATTCAGTTGTGCTGACTGAAGTCAAGAGTTTCATAAAAATAACTGCCTTAGCCATCAGTTGACATCTCTGAGATGAAGTAAACACTGAATACCAATGTACATCACTGTGCTGCTAAGTGGCTCCGCAGGGGATACGAGCCGGTTAGTGCTTGGGGCTGGACAGCAATCACTGCAGTGGTGACTGCTGGTGAATGGCAACTGCACTTGATCTGCCAACTTTGGAGTCCTCAGTCATGGTATTGACTGTACAACAATAACACATCCATGAATTTAATACCAATGGCAATTACAGAATTCTCCGTCTCTTCTTGTACCTGAACATGTTTGCAGTTTATATACTGCATAAATCTGTGGCACAGAATCTTGTGAACTGCCTCAAAATTCCACACTCAGTTAGGTTAAGCTTTGGAATGTGTCAATCCAATCACTCTAGCTTTTGTGTATGCCAACAGCCTTATATCAACATCATGCACAGCCGTGGAATTGGCTCTTGCCTCTTGGAAAGTACCCGTGATGTGAACTACAGTTTTTCACGTTTTTCTCTGTTGTTCCTACTATCTCTGATAATGAGACAGATAGTCGCCATCCTTGACTTTTATGAAGTGATGCATAATTCTTTTAAATGACCACTCTTTATTTTTTGCTGCAATCATCACTAAAAGTGTTATAAATTGATTCAACATCAGTAATGGCCTTGGAAGGCATTTGCACCAGTTCTTCATTCTCTGTGATTTCAGTGATAGTGACATTTTCAAGTTTCTTGATGAAACCAAAAATAGTGTTAGCATTGTCTCTTTCCTCTTCAAGTACTTCACATGATAAAGATGGTAATTAAATTGGTATAAAACCTCATAATATCTTGTTTGCATCAGTCCTCATTGTGAACAATACAAACACAAATACAAAATGTCCACTTACAGTTCACTACATCTCTCACACATGAATACTGTAGAGTCAGAATAATCTTATCTTACGCTGATAAGGCGCTATGTGCTGGACACGTGGATTACTTACAGCTGACATTCTGTTAGTCTGTTAGATACCAGTTAAATTGGCAGCTAAAATGTGTGTTACTGATATCTATTGTATTGGCTATGCCTGTGTCCAAAACATGGGTTCAATGCTCATGAGAGATTTTTCAAATGTAGGTCGTCAGGCAAAAAAAGTAAGAAGCAGCCTAGAACATCACCACATTCTTTCAGTACTGCTACATTCAATAGAAATTTAAAGGATGTGAACATGCTGCCAGTGCTGTGCTGACTTCAGTGTCAAGTAGTAAATACTATTCCTTTGATATTATTTCCCACATATTTCCATTTGTCTGTTTAAGTGCATCATATTGACAAGTTGTTTGATGCCCTAAACGAATTACAGCATGACATAACTAAAAGAAAATCATTAAAAAGAAATAACTATGGTGGCTTCACTTGCAAAGTTGGCTGTCAGTGTTTACCGTTTACAGTTATTTTTTATGTGTACAAGTGCTGATAACATGTTACAATTTTAAGCACTGCTGTATTTCAAATGAAATTAGCATTGAAATCATAGAAATAACACATCAAACTATTTCAGTGTATTGGATCTATCACAAGCTACTAACCAAAATGTTAAGATGCAGCAAGATGAGTGATTTGGAGCTTAAATTTTAGTATAGATGAAGAAACAGTATCATAACAGCAGGAAACAGAAAGAAATTGTTTCTTTGGATTATTACGCTAAGTATATATCTTCTTAAGGAGGATGTGAATGCTTACAAAGCTGATAAAGTTTAATAAAGCTTTTCAAACAATTAGAAAGGGTAAAATGATGTTTGTGGTATATACAGGTGCTCCTTGTAGGTTTTTGACTGTTTTCAAAGGTGATTTCAACTTATTGAGGGCTATAAAGTCTTCAGTGACTGTACATCAACACAACATCACAAACTACTAGCAACATTTGTGTAAAGTTTTAGGTGACTGTTGATCAACACATCAGCACGAAATACATAGACATATGGTAGCTCTGGATTCTTCCAGAGATTGCTTAATTCAAAGGAAAAATAAGAGAGAAAACATGATCATTGGACCAAGGAATCAAAAAAAACAGAAATGAGGTTTTAATACCAGTATGTTGAAGCTGATATTCATGTCACTCATCACAGACACATGAAGCTCACTACACTATTCCCTTTGTGAGTATCCAATCCTCAGTACCTAATTTACCAAAGCCAACAAGCCTTATGGATGGCTGATAATAATGCAGTCACCAACACTCAAAGAGATTCAAACAATAGAACAGTGCTCTAGCTACATTTTATCATGCATATCATGATGTAGATCAGGAATTTCTTCGCATTTTCATGTGTTTTGGTAATTTACAGCACTTGAAAAAATGTACCAATAAGTCACACTATATTTTGTTGTTTAAATTCATACTGACACAGTTGCAGACTTTTGAAAAAAACATTGTTTTTATGAAATTCATATGTAAGGAACACAAGACAAATCATCTGACAGCCTCACATGTTCTGTGGCATTATCACCTATTGAAGTACAACAGTAAGCCACTGTAGGATAGGAAACCTGTGCCTAATAGTTGAGTTTAGGTTTTGGGAACACAGAGGATGTAACAGCAGCATTATCCACTCCAGTGGCTATACCAAGTAACTTGGACAACTTTTCTTACTGGCAAACGCCAATATACAAGCTGAAACATGTAAGATAAAACCTGTTCCTGTGTCACACCAAGGTTTCAAGAGGACTTATAATCTGTGTTGTTTTTCAATCTTTATCCATTAGATACTTTAGTGATGTTTCACCATCATCCACAAGTTCCCTCTATCTTACTTAACAGAAAATTTTGTTATCCATGTCCATAGGCATGCACCCTCCTGGAAATAGGTACCAATTTTTTATTCATACTGGATTTCTAGCAGTCATTGCCTGCAACACCCCCAAACTGCAGATTTAACAATGCCAACCACAACAACAGGTACATAATCACTATGTATTTTGGGTTTTCTCATTTGTCACTCTTTTTACAGATAAGCATACCAATTCTTTGAGGTAGCTGTAATTTGCCAGGATAGCCGGCCGAAGTGGCCGAGCGGTTAAAGGCGCTACAGTCTGGAACCGCACGACCACGACGGTCGCAGGTTCGAATCCTGCCTCGGGCATGGATGTGTGTGATGTCCTTAGGTTAGTTAGGTTTAAGTAGTTCTAAGTTCTAGGGGACTTATGACCACAGCAGTTGAGTCCCATAGTGCTCAGAGCCAATTTGCCAGGATAATGTCTTCAGTCTTCTTCTGTCATTTCCTCATTCAGCACTCACTGAGTTGCAGAAAGGAGCTAGTCTAACACCATGGTGCATGGATTCTGTCTCTAGTTCTCACCACATAAGCTTGGCAGCAGTATATGTGCCTGTCATCTACTCACTTTTCCTGTAATGACACCCCTCCATCTAGTCATCTGGTGCACGATAGTAGTTTACCATGTATCTATGGGAAAATAAAACCCATGATGGTCTACTGCTTCTCCATTCAGTTTTACAAACAGAGCTATCATAGTACAGTAAGAAGAACACAGTTACGCTAACTTGTGTATGCTTAAATTGATACTTCATCCACAAAATTTTAGTTGAGAAAATTGTGAAATTCCAAGGTCATCAAAATATGCTCTCCAGGATTGGGACCTTTTGTCTGTTGGTGAAATACAGCCCCATATGCAGCTATGAATTATAAATTCCAGTTAGCATCCTTCACAATAATGTGACAAACAGGAGGGATAAGGATTACCTTGGCGCTGTCCTATGTTGCTAAAAGTTGATTCTACCTGCCAATTTGACAATTCTTTTTGGAGGTTTCCCACATTCATCTAGTCATATACTGGCTGGCCCTAGGCTACAATTTTTATAAAAAAATACAGGTTGAAAACACATTTTCTTCAAATTCAGTTATTCCATCCAACACTAAAAAATAGGAAATATGAAAATAATGCAGTAAGTCCATTAATGTGAACAGATGTGAAGTCTCGTAAATAAACAAAGTCTTACAAGCAATAACAGATTAGAATAAACTTTTGTAAATGTTTATTTCCTGTTCCTCCACTTTTATGGATATTAATGTGACATTTCTGTTGTCATCCAACAGGATTTTCTCTGTCATTCTGACTTTTTTCTTATTTCAGGTTTTTAATTTTCCAATTCCACCTAACATTATGCAAGTTAAAATAAATCATTTTTGTGAATATTTTCTAGTTTTAGTTCATAATGTGTTGGATGTTCTACATTTAATGATATGAGAATGTAATTTCAGATATAGTAGTTGAATCATAATATCACATATATATTCATCTTAGTAATATAAGTAGATATTTTTGAATATATTTATTGTTCAGGTACAAAAATAATCTGCCTTCAAAATACTAAGGAAATAAATATCCAAATGTCCATCTTTCAAGGTACAGCAAGTTTTGTGTACTTTTTGTCAAATTTAGTTCATGGGGCATAATTTTCACAATCACTTAATCAATTATGTTAAAACTAGCAGTTTTGAATCTTGCACTATCTTGGAAAAATTTTTGCACACTCCCAAATTCGTGTCACTGTCTGTCTTTTGGTCTACAACTGATTGTCTTATGGTCTACACCTGATATTTCATAACAGTTTTTCATTTTTGTTAAGGATGATACAGGTTTCCACATAGTCGGAGCTTGTGGACTCTGCTTGCAGCATGTTCTGCTTCACAGATTAATCTCTCATTAACTATGAAAGACTGCATGTTGCAAATACTGAGGATAATTATTAATCTTGTATTTCATCATTGGACTGTGTGTTTGTTTGCCATAACATGTCAAATGATACGATTCCTCAAGCCATTCCAAAACCTCTGCTAGTTTGGTCTTGATGACGTTCTTCAAAATCAAGCACATTCTGCTGCAGGCAGAACTGTGAAGAGATTCATGTTTAATAGCATACTGTGTTTCCCTGGTAGGTACTGCATGGTTTGTGCTTCTTATCCCACTGAAGACTCTTCCTTGCATTCACACTGTATAAGAAATCTCCGACACAAAAGTAATACAATAATCATTTTACTGAGACTGTTGCCCTAGTATAGTTTTCATTGACACTATTTTCTCTGAATGTTTTCTAAGTTCAACAGTTTCTTTCATGGTAACTGACTTTTATGAATGGTAGCAATCTTCTTCAATGGACTCCTGCCTCTGTCAGAGAGTTAAGTGTCTCCTTCAGTGTTATGTTTATGAGACAAAGATTTCTGATGACCTCTGTATGCATTGATGCCACTAGATACATTACCTCCATGTACACTATGTGACCAGAAGCATCCGGACACCTGACTGAAAATGACTTACATGTTTGTGGCACCCTCCGTTGGTAATGGTGAAATTCAATATGGTGTTAGCCGACCCCTATCTTTGATGACAGATGCACTCTCACAGACATACGTTCAATCAGGTGCTGGAAAGTTTCTTGGGGAATGCCAGCCAATTCTTCACAGAATGTTGCACTAAGGAGGGGTATCAATGTTGGTCAGTGAGGCCTGGCACAAAGTCGGCATTCCAAAACATCTCAAAGCTGTTCTATAGAATTCAGGTCAGGACTCTGTGCTGGCCAGCCCATTACAAGGATGTTATTGTCAAGTAACCGCTCCACAACAGGCCTTGCGTTATGAACCGGTGCTCAATTGTGTTGAAAGATGCAGTTACCCTCCCCAAATTGCTCTTCAACAATGGGAAGCTAGAAGGTGCTTAAAACATCTGTGTTGACATGTGCTGTGATAGTGCCATGCAAAACAACAAGGGGTGCAAGCCCCCTCCATGAAAAACATGGCCACACCATAACAGCACCGCCTCCAAATTTTACTGTTGGCACTACATGCACTGGCGGATGACGTTCACAGGGTGTACACCATACCCACACCCTGCCATAAGATCACCACATTGTATACTGTGATTCATCACTCCACACAATGTTTTTCCACTGTTCAACTGTCCTTACGCCAAGTGTGGTATTGTTTTGTTTTGTACCGGTGCAAAGTGTGGCTTATGAGCAGCTGCTTGACAATGAAATCCAAGTTTTCCCACTTCATGCCTAACTGTCATAGTACTTGCAGTGAATCATGATGCAGTTTGGAATTCCTGTGTGATGGTCTGGATAGAAAACTGCCTATTACACATTACGCCCCTCTTCAACCATCAGCCGTCTCTATCACTCAACAGACAAGGTTGGCCTGTCTGCTTTTGTGCTGTACGTGTCCCTTCATGTTTTCACTTCACGATTACATTGGGAACAGTGGAACTAGGGATGTTTAGGAGTGTGGAAATCTCTTGTACAGAGATATGACAGAAGTGACATCCAAAGACCTGACCACGTTTGAAGTCCATTGGTCTCTCACAATGCCTAATGACTACTGAGGTCGCTGATACAGAGCACTTGACAGTAGGTGGCAGCAAAATGCACCTAATATCAATAACGTACCTTTTTGGGAATGTCCAGATACTTTTGATCACGTATTGTACATCTAGTGCGTTTGTGAATTTTGTCACAGATGTATCAACTAAGAGGCACCAGAAACTACAATGAGTGCCAACCAATGGTGGCTCAGGGCACTGCAAGAGATATTGTAATTCAAGTGAGAAAGAAAGACAATATCATTGTGTTATACATCAGCCAGGAAAAATCCTCCAGGAAAGGGATGATTCTATCAGTCTTTCACTACATTTCACCCATCCTTGGACATGTATTTTGTACTCATCACAGTGAACTGTTCCTTGTGTGGTGCCAGCTGACAGTAGCAGATATGAGAAAGGTCATACAATTTATGTTAATTAGCAAAACAAATTATGTTTGTAACTATTACAATGCTGCTGGAGTTCATGATCTGAAATGTGTGACAAGCAATACTTGAAAGTTACAAAAATCATTATGTAGCCTTAGTTGCTCAATGACATTGTCATGTGCTAAAGTAGAAATTGTGGCAGTTTGTAATTATTACCAACTGGTCAGAAGCTAATTCTTACTTACTGGTTTTGGGACTAAAAGCTGTGGTAGATGCTCCATTGACATGGGCAGTAACAGTTGATCCAAGAGACTTTTCCACCTATTTGGACACACCATCACTACCAATGATTGAATATTCCAATAAAGAAGCATGAGAAGGGTAAATTCTATCTGAAACCTCTGTGAAACCTAAAAGAGAGCATGAAATATTTTTGAAGTTTTATATGTTTTCTATTAAATTAGGGAACCATAGAACACTGATATTACCTTGGATTTTTCTATATGATTCCCAAAAATATTTCTGTGACCTCATGTCAGTAATTTGGATATTTATGGGATTGCATAATATTTTTGGTGCGTCTAAGTTACTTACAAATACAGTAAACATTTATCATTATTTGGAAAGATGATTGTCTCACTCTTGTTTGCACTTTCATCATAAATAGGACTAAACTTCTTGGTGAAGTTAATATTACGTACAGCTATGGACTATCACCACTGATTGACACTGTCACAGGCATAACCAAGCATTCTGCATCAATCATTGAACATAAAGTAAATGATATAGAGAAATTAAGATGTGATGTCATTGTAGATAACTCTGAACTTTGAAATCACTTGCATCAGATCTTAAAATTTAACATAGGTGTAAAAAACAAAACTAAAATACTCACATACCTAATGGTATTCTTTATGCCGAAAAGAGTCAGATCTGTCAGAAAGATGAACACTTAAACTTGGAAACACTTGTACATGGAGATTAGCATGAATGGGCTATTTTCGAAGTTCATTTCAATATTTAAATTCAGTTTTGAATTTCAGTTTTGAAAAAGTACTAAGAGCTATTAAAACACAAAATAAAAATAACTGGGTAACTAATGGGATATTGAAGGCTGTAATCGTCAACCATCTTAGCAGTATCAAAAACAACAATAACAATGCTGCATTTTGTAACCAATACCATTCATACAAAAAGAAACTTATTTATTTATTTAACAGCTTATGGTGTACATTTATGGAGTAAGTCCAAGTACATACTTGATTTGTCAGTTTTCCAATAAATTACATTACTTTTACTGATTCTAACTGTAGTTTTGCTAAGATAAGTAATAAATTTTAGCCACAACATTTCTGGAAATTAAAAACATCATTACAAAATTTTAGATACTATAAACTGAACAGATTTTATGAGACAAACATAATCTATGTACCTAAATTACAGAACATTGAATTTCAATTTTTTTATGCTATTTGTCCATCATCTTATATATACAGTATAATACAGTCACATAGCACATACATATTCTAGATCCTGTTTTGTTTACATTCATAAAAAAATTTAACAGCAATAATACTGTAGAAAAAGAAAATCTTTGGATAAAACAATGCTGTTAAGAAGTTAATACACTTTACTTTTTATTTTTCTCTGTACCTGTGTGCATTTTTCTTTTCGTGTACTACGTCTGTTTGCTTCAGTTATTTTCATTTGAAAGAATTTCTCTGATTGAATATAAAGGGGTTTCTAATAGCAGTTGTTTGATTGACTGTTTAACTGCTCCTTTGATTTGTCATTAGTGATGTGTGGTGATAAAGAGTTGTACAACTTTACTGCCCTGTAACCACTGCTTCTCTCATATTGAGTTGTGTTCTGCTGTGAAATTCTTAATTTCTTGGTGTTTGTGGTGTGGTGGTGGTGTACATCTTCATTTTTGTTGACTTTATCATTATGATCCCAAGCAAGGAGCAGAATTTTATACATATACAAGCTGTAGAATGTTAGAATCTTATACTTTTGGAAAAGAAGCTTGCAACTATCTCTTGATCTTTTGTTTCCCATTATTCTAATTGCTCTCTTTTGTAATTTGAATATTTTAATTGGCTGAGTTGAGTGGCCCCAGATTTCTATACCATAGCTCATTGTAGCATTGAAGTATGAAAAATACACCACGCACACATCATCTTCAGTTATTAGTGGCTTAATTTATCTCAGAGCAATAACAGCACTGCTAATTTTATTGCTTATATTGGAAATATGATCTTTACATCTTAACCAACTGTCCTCAGTGATCCCTAGAAATTTAGCTCTTTCAACTACTCTTACATCTAGCTCTTGCAAATTTGTTGGTTAACTTGTTTTTCTTTTGTTGTTCCTAAATAGGATTGCATTAGTTTTCTCATAATTGAGAATTAACCTATTCACTTCAAGCCAGTGGGTGATTATTTCAACTGTTTGATTACTTTTACTTATGGCCTCCTGTAAGCTCGGTCTCACAGTTATTCTTGTTGTGTCATCTGCAAATAGTATCAATTCACTGTCTATGTTACAAGGTAACTCATTTACATATATAAAGAAAAGGAGGGGTCCTAGTATAGTACCTTGTGGCATGGCACCCCATGTTTTATATCTTGTAGTTCTGATAGCTGTTTCCTTTGATTGACACTTCCACTGCTTGTTTTCTGTTCTGCAGAATGACTTTATGATATCAAGAGCACTTCCTCTCTTTCCATAGTGCTGTAGCTTCATTATTAATAAGTGGTGACTGACAAGATCAAAAGCTTTAGAAAAACACCAACTGGGATTTGACCTTGATCTAGGCCTGCAGAGATTATATTAATAAGTTGAAATGCAGCTGACACTGTAGATTTTCCCTTCTGGAACCCAAACTGTCTACCATTTATGATAGAGTTTTTATCAAAAAATGCCATTAACCTAACAAATATTATTCTTTCTATGATCTTCGATAAGTGGGAAGGAGGCTAACTGGTCTGTAATTATTTGGGCACATGTGATCACAATTTTTTGAATAGTGATAGTGCTCTGGCGATCTTCATTCTATCTCAGAAGATTGCTGTTTTGAGACATGAATTTACTGAGTGGCAGAGGGGTTTAGCAATTTCCCTAGTGGTTAGCTTCAATTTTTTTTTTTTCTGACAGGTCATTTATGTCTGTGGATGCTTTATTTTTCAGTTTCTCTATTACTTTTCTTATCTCTTGTTCAGTTGCCGGGTACAGGTAACATGAGTTACTGGGTGACTTTTGTTTATTCTCAACTAGTTTTTGGGCTTGCAGATAATCGCTATTGTTACCCTGCGTAAGTTGTTGGCAGATGCTGGTAAAATATTGGTTGAAAGTGTTACTAGTGGTTATTGCATCTTCTGTTACAACATTATTGATTTTTCGACTTAAGCTTTTATTGTTATTTCCTGATGACTTTCCTGTTTCTCTGTTTATTATCTTCCAAGTGTTTCTGACTTTGTTGGGAGCTTGTGTAATAACATTTCCATTATACAGTTTTTTGCAGCTATTTAAGTTTTATTGTAAATCTATTTATCGGCTCTATAATATTCAACAAAATGAATAGGCGTATCTGGAGCTTTCAAAATTATGTGAAGAAGTTTCAACTTTTTACAGGATACTAATAGATCTTTTGTTAGCCATGGCAGATTTCCTCTCTTTTTCTTTATTGGTTTAGTTTTGGTTGGCAAACATTCTTCAATGATTTTTAAATAGATATCTAGGAAACTGTTATTTTTATCATTAACACTATTACTTAAGTTCATTTCTGGCCACTTCCCATTTTGAAGTTCTATCTTTAGGTCTGTTGTGTTAGAACTTCTCATATCTCTGTATGGGATAAAGCTGAGTGTATCTAATTTCCCTACTTCTTTTATTATTACTGTCTGTGAGTGGTGATCTGATAAATTCATGTCTTTTATAAGGCAATTATATCTGCCAGACTGAATATTTGTAATTATGTAATCAATGGCAGTTTGAGTGTTCATACCTATTCTGGTATAAGTTTGTATTGTGTTATGTAAACCATACATTATAAGTAAGCTCTCTAGCTCCGTTTTATATTTTGATTCAGATAGTCAGTATTCAAGTCTCCACATAAAATTAACTTGTCCTCCCAAAATTGTGATAGCAGCCTATCACACTGAAATCACCACTGGGAGCTCTGTTTAAAGACATTATTACATGGGTTGCATTTTGCAGTTCAATACTTATACCACTACACTCAAAATGTTTTTCAATTGCATACCTTTCCAATGGAATTGCAGTTACAGGGCAGGAGATGCAATCTCTAACAAATATGCAGCTACCACCATTTTTAAAATTCTCTCTGCAAAAGTATGATACTAACTTATAACTGTCTAAGTTTATACAAGTTATGCCATTGTTTTTTAGCCAACGCTCAGTTACACAGAGAACAGTAGTTTTTATACCACTGCTTTCTATATCTACTTGTGAGTTTAAGAGTTTGTTTTCGATTGATTGAATATTTTGATGTGTAATTATTAAAAAATTATCTCGGAAAATTATCAGAAAACAAAATCAATGCAGTCTGGAAATCACCAGAGAGGAGACAAATAGAAGAAAACACAAGAAACATACCATTGAAGTATCATGGTACCACAATATATGATCCCAGGAATGGAGCACACATTGCAGTTCAATACTTCAGAAACATAGGTACCAAGCTACATACAACAGACATTTGACAAAACACAGTCTGAACAAAAACTCACCAAATACAATAATTCTGTGACCCAACACTACAGTACAAATATGCGCTTTTAAGCACAGTCTAAAAAATGAAGTGCCTCTGTGCATACAGAAGAATTGTACAGTCAGTGTGAAAAACTCTTTAGTGCAAATCATAAATGATTCTTTCATGACAGGCTGCTTCCCAGGAACAGTAAAGGATGGATATGGAACCAAATCCAGCGACTGCTTATTTCTCAGTAGGAAAAACAAAGCAAAAATACAACATGGTTTCTTACACAGTGGAATTACGTACTACAACAAACTTTTACAAGTGATCAGAGACTTAAGAGAAAAACACGTTCATTCAGGAATACCCTAAAAACCTACTAGAAAATTGTATCTACAGGTACCTTCAAAGATTGCCTGAACTGGCACATAGATTATGGTGATAATTATGCTAATTATTAACTGTTACGGTTAAGAGACATTCTACAATTATTGAATATAATATGCTGCACAAATAAAAAGCATTAAATTACATGTGTTTGTCTATACATTTATGTATCTGTATTGCGTACATTTATGTGTTGACAATATGCATACAATTCATATTGTTTACAGAAAAAAATCATAATCCTACAAAGCTACCCATTGGCAAAGTGCAAACTAATCACTGCTTAGTGTGTCACAGAGTGCATCCACAGTTACTGTTAAAACCTTGGGCAACACTTCTGGGAGAGAGGAAGTCTTCCTCACACGCCATAACAAGGTCAATAAAGAGTAAGAACTTGCTGCAGGCATTGAATTTGCAAGTGAACTCCTCCTGAAGGCTCATATTAGTTGATCCATATACTACACACCCAACAGTCTGTATCCTAGAAACATGGCGTCAGCAACACTGAGAAAGTACAATGAATGAATCAATAAACAAATGGGGAAATGAGCAATTCATTTATGAAACCAGCTCCAATTTATCGAATTTGTGTCATTTCATTTTTTTCAGCATAGCCCAAGATAACAGAAATCATTGGATTACATCCTACACAAACAACAGACATAAATTATGTTGATGAGTCAACCTTGCACTGTCCCAAAATTAACATTTCCAGTTTTTCAGAAAATTAAATGCAGAAACCTTTGTACAACATTAAATGTTACTAAGACTACAGTGCGTGTCTCACCTACTTCAAGCTTTCCAAAGATTCTACCACATGGAGTGGTGAGCAGATGACGTATGTGTAATGGTATCTTCCAAACTTCATTGGGAGTCAACACAGTGCCTACGAAGAACAAGCAAATAATGGCTAAGCTACTGTAGGTCTCATGCAATCATTTATATCACTGATGAATCACGTACATATAGGAAGTATGATGTACTCCTATCTAAAAGATACAATAATTTTCAGTGACAGTGCACATTTCCATTTTTCTCTCACCCCACTTATGACTGAAATTTGGTGACTAGTGTAATGTAAGTGTAAATTGGATTATTTAGAACAAGTCAATGTATGATTTGCAGCAATTTGATTGTGTTTGAAATTCTCTGAATATTCTGTATAAATCTGTGTTTGGCTTTTCAAGAAACATTTCACCTTGAAAACGGGTCTTTCTGGAAATGCTCACAATGATTTCTTCATCCAAAGAAATGGAAAATCTCACAGGCTGACATGTCAAGACAGTACATGGCAATGTTTGATAGCCCAAAGAAGCAGTGTGTGTAAAAACACACACTCAGATTGCTTCCCATGATTCTTCATTTGCCAGCCCCCCTACCTCAACAGGAGATTTTGGTAATATGCTCATTTGACAGTTCACCTGTTTGCTGCTTGTACCACACCAAGACACCTTTGTTTCATGGTCACAGTGATATACCATACACTTATCCAGGTGACTGGGTGACTAGAGATGGCAATTGGATGACCATGACTGCTGCAGTATTTCTGCTGTGGTTTCAGTTTGGCATGCTTTTTGTTATGTTGTGAATAGCTGTGGAACCAACAGGTAGCAATATTTTTCATATTCAATATTTCATTGTATAAGATACTAAAAACAGATCATTGACTAATTTCCAATTTATCCACTATTGCCTTGATTGTGTGAACTCTATATAGATTGTCGCCATGTTTCTTCTGTTCAAATGTACAAAAGAAATCAACAAATCATTGCATGATGCTCCACTTTATTTATGGTCTATACCCTTTTGTTTTCTCTCTTCAAGAAGTGTGCTATGATAGGGATTATTGTAGTGTGTGGTTTTCAGTGTGTACTGAGTCTGTGGACATGCACCTGCAAATAAACAGAAAAATAATTATGAAAACTTATTTTTTGAGGTGATGTTAAAAATTTAATAACTGTCCTTCATAGTTAGCATTAAACTGAATTCCATTCTTCTGAAATTATGTAGGAGAAGGAAATTTAGACAGGTAAATAATTTTAGTGAGATTTATTATTCACTCCAAAGGACCAGACCTGCAGAGTAGCATAGATGTATTTGTGCTGTCACAAGGAGAAGGTAGCAGGCCCGTGTCCAGCTGGTGTTAGACCTCCTATGTCTCCTTCCCAGTTGGCCCCCTCACTGCCTCTCCTACAGGGGCCTTTCCCGAGCCCACTAAAAGCCCCATATACTGAGATGTCCCTGTGCAACAGCAGAATTACATCACATGAACATGGCTCAGAAAAGCATGCAGCTACAATTCAATTTACCCACAAGCAAAGCTCCAGTACAAGGTAGGGCACCGCATCTGAACTGAACACCTTGATAATTTTCAGCCTCTACCCAAACCTCAGTCAGCCCACACAATGTCTTAGCTGACACTGCCTGTCCCCAATGCACCAAAACCCTTGTATACTTCAGTGTCTGTGTGCAACAGCAGCTTTGCATTACAAGAAGGTGACTCAGAAAAGCATCCAACTACAATGAGGTCTATCCACCAACAAAGCCCCTGTACAAGGTAAGGCATCACATCCAAACAGAACTCCTTGATTATTTCATACAAGATGGAATACCCAGACACATCATAATTATTTGATGTGACACTTTAACTAAGGTCTGGAGCTGCAAAATGGCACAGATGTGTTTGTTCTGTTGCAGGGAGGAGCAAGCTGGGTTGCGACAGGCTGGTGTTAGGCAGCCTCCACCTCTAATCCCGTTGGGCCTCTCACTGGGTAAGCGGTTGGGACGTATCCCCACTGCATCAGAAGTCACATGTAGTACAGTGTCCCAACACAACAGTGTTAGGTCATCATATGAAGAAGGGTCAGAAAAGTCTGCAGCTATAATTGGGTCTCCCCACAAGAAAAGGACCTGTACAAGGTAAGGCACCACAACTGAACAGAATTCCTTGCTAATTTTATGTGAGATGGAATACCAAAACACATCAAAATTACTGAATGGGACACTTAAGCTGAGGACTTTTGAGTGCCATAGATGTGATTCTGCTGTTGCAGGGAGGTGCAAGCAGAGCTGCGACATGCTACTGTTAAGCAGCCTCCACCTCTAATCCCATTGGGCCTCTCACTGGGTAGGCAGTTGGGACCTGTCCCCACTGCATCAGAAGACATGTCTACTAAAGTGTCCCTACCTAACACAGCCAGTTGGTCATATGAAGAAGGGTCAGAAAAGTCTCCAGCTATAATTGGATCTCCCCACCAGAAAAGCTCCTGTACAGGGTAAGACACTGCAACTAAACAGAAGCTCCTTGATAATATTGTGGAAGGTGAAATTCCAAAACACAAAGTTGCGATTCTATTCTTCCATAACTTGTGCCGAGAGTGTATTAAAATTACTGCTCGTAAAACTTCAAATAACGAGCACAGCTGTAAAGAGGCATAGATGTGTTTGTAGTATTGAAGGGAGGAGATAGGAGGGCTGTGGCCAGCTGGTGTTAGGCAGCCTCTATCACCATCCAAGTTGACCCTCTCACTGCCTCTGCGGGTGGGGCCTCTCACCATCCCACAAAATGCCATGTATAAACTAGTTTTTCTATGAAACAGTACCAGTACATCACATGACTTTGGCTCAGAGAAGGGTGCAGTTACAATTGGTTGTAGCCACCAGCCAAAATCATGTATGGGGTAAGGCACTACAACCAAACAGAAGCTCCTTCCTTTTTTGTGCAAGATGCAATATCACAACACAAACTCATTTGTAGAAATTGTGCAAGGAGTGTATTAAGATTACTGGATGTGACACTTATTGAAGTGGCAGAACTGCAGAGTGGCATGGATGTGTTTGTGCTGTTGTAGGGAGGAGCAAGCAGGGCTGTGGCCAGCTGGTGTTAGGCAACTTGTACCTCCATCCAAGTTGGACACCTCACTGCCTCCACAGCTAGGGCGGTGCCCCATCCCACGGAAAGTCATGTATATGGTATCATCTGTGTGCAACAGCGCAACAAAGGGTGCAGCTACAATTGGTTCTACCCACGAGCATGGACCCAGTACAGGGTAAGGCACCACAACCAAACAGAAGCTCCTTCCTGGTTTTGTGCAGGATGCAATATCACAACACAAACTCATTTGTAGAAATTGTGCAAGGAGTGTATTAAGATTACTGGATGTGACACTTATTGAAGTGGCAGAACTGCAGAGTGGCATGGATGTGTTTGTGCTGTTGCAGGGAGGAGCAGGCAGGTCTGTGGCCAAATGGTGTTAGGCAACCTGTACCCTCATTCCAGTTGGCCCCCTCACTGCCTCCACAGCGAGGGCCTCTCCCCAACCTGCAGAAAGCTATGTATAAGGTATCACCTGTGTGCAACAGCCGCAGGACATCACGTGATGGTGGCTCAACAGAGGGTGCAGCTACAATTGGTTCTACCCACGAGCATGGATCCAGTACAGGGTAAGGCACCACAACCAAACAGAAGCTCCTTCCTAATTTTGTGCAAGATGCAATATCACAACACAAGCTCATTTCTTGAAAATGTGCCACTTATTTAACTAACAGAGCTGCAGAGTGCCTTGGATGTGTTTGTGCTGTTGCAGGGAGGAGCAAGTAGGGCTGTGGCCAGCTGGTGTTAGGCAACCTGTACCCCCATCCAGGTTGGCCCTCTCACTGCCTCCACAGCTAGGGCAGTGCCCTATCCCACAGAAAGTCATGTATACAGTATCACCTGTGTGCAACAGCGCAACAGAGGGTGCAGCTACAATTGGTTCTGCCCACGAGCATGGATCCAGTACAGGGTAAGGCACCACAACCAAGCAGAAGCGCCTTCCTAATTTTGTGCAAGATGAAATATAACAACAGAAACTCATTTGTGGAAATTGTGCAGAGAGTGTTTTAAAATTACTGGATGTGACACTTATTTAAGTGGCAGAGTGGCATGGGTGTGTTTGTGCTGTTGCAGGGAGGAGCAAGCAGGGCTGTGGCCCACTGGTGTTAGGCAACCTGTACCCTCATCCCAGTGGCCCCCTAACTGCCTCCATAGCTAGGGCGGCGCCCCATCCCGCGGAAAGTCATGTATATGGTGTCATCTGTGTGCAACAGCGAAACAGAGGATGCAGCTAGAATTGGTTCTACCCATAAGCATGGATCTAGTGCAGGGTGCAGGTCCACAACCAAATAGAAGCACCTTCCTAATTTTGTGCAAGATGAAATATCACAACAGAAACTCATTTGTGGAAATTGTGCAGAGAGTGTATTAAAATTACTGGATGTGCCACTTATTTAATTGGCACAGTGGCATGGATGTATTTGTGCTGTTGCAGGGAGGAGCAAGCAGGGCTGTGCCCAGCTGGTGTTAGGCAGCCTGTACCCCCATCCAAGTTGGCCCCCTCACTACCTCCACAGCTAGGGCGGTGCCCCATCCCACGGAAAGTCATGTATACAGTATCATCTGTGTGCAACAGTGCAACAGAGGGTGCAGCTACAATTGATTATACCGACAACCACGGATCAAGTACAGGGTAAGGCACCACAACCAAACAGGTGCTCCTTCCTAATTTTGTGCAAGATGAAATATCACAACAGAAACTCATTTGTGGAAATTGTGCAGAGAGTGTATTAAAATTACTGGATGTGACACTTATTTAAGTGGCAGAGTGGCATGGATGTGTTTAAGCTGTTGCAGGGAGGAACAAGCAGGGCCTTCGCTAGCTGGTGTTAGGCAACCTATACCCCCATTCCAGGTGGCCCCCTCATTGCCTCCACAGCTAGGGCCTCTCCCCATCCCACGGAAAGCCATGTATATGCTATCATCTGTGTGCAAGGGCAGCAGTACATCACATGATGGTGGCTCAATAGAGGGTGCAGCTACAATTAGTTCTACCCACGAGTATGGATCCAGTACAGGGTAAGGTACCACAACCAAACAGAAGCTCCTCCCTAATTGTGTGCAAGATGCAAGACCAATATACAAGTTCATTCCTCTGGAAATCGTCCAGTAAGTGTATTAAAATGACTGGATGCAACACCTTAGATTTTATGTTAGCTCTGTTTATGGTGTGGGACATGCACCAAATACTGGGTCAGTCTTTCCTGTAATATTATTTGTGCAGAAATAAGAAGAAATATATAAATTACAATTAGACCAGAAGTGATTAGTTTCTGTGTAGTAATGCCATCTGTTATAGTTATTATCTTATTTGCATGTCCACCACCGTTAGAAAATATGAAAGTTGTCAGAGTGTCTTCATGCATCATAGTAGTGTACCCATATGGTAGCAAGTTTTGTGTCTGGTTATCACAAAAATAACTCCCAGTGGCAGTAGTAGTTATCTATATTCTTGCTGAATAGTGTCTCCAATGAGTTGTGCTTCAGCTATTTAATATAAAAAATGCTCCTTTGTACAGCAATGAAAATAAAAAAAGAACCTCTATTCCCTTTTTTGCTAAGTGCTACCTGTCACCACTCCTCTATTCCCTTTTTTGCTAAGTGCTACCTGTCACCACTGTGTAGCCAGGAGCATTGATTTGGTGTAGGATCATAATTTTTATTGTCAAAATTAAGCCTCCACTGTTTAACCATTTGAATGTGTTAATGCTCTTTAATTGTGGTATCTTGGGCAATAAATTGATAGCGAATAAATCCCCTTAACATCAGAAACAAAGGAAACACAACAATATTGCTCACATGTAGGTTCTTTCCAGTTTTGCTTACTTACCTTGGGTTGAGATGCCAGTCTTCCACTCACACACTTGTTCTTCATTTTAAGAGTTATATGTATAAAATAATGACTCAGAGCAGAAAATGATTTTTGATAGAATTCTGATGCGATTACTAACTCTTCTTCTAAATTGTGGCACATGCTCTCACATGGGTGGTTCTCTATTCACATTAAAGCGCAAGCAGAAAGAATTTTGCTACCACACCATTCATCTGTGTATCTCCAGTAAATTGTTTTGGGATTAAAGGCAGGATTTTTCAGTCAGTTCATTCAGTTCATCAGTCATTCTGAAATAGTCAGATGAAGTGACATAACAGATTTTATCCCCCTTCTTGGCTGTGTTATAAGTTGAAGTACAACCCAGCAACATTTCATCTCTAACAGACATCCAGCTACTTGAAGATCCCACAAATCACTAATTACCTGATACATTACATAACATTGCATCATTTATATGTGTTGAATCAGAACAGCACCTGGGACTGATGACCTTCGCTGTTTAGTCCCCCTTAAACCTCCCCCCCCCCCCCCCCCCAGAACAGCATCTGCCCCTGATTTTTATTAGAAGGAAACAGAACTTGATTTTACCGTATGGCTCAATTAAAAAGTTGTTAAATACCTGAAACATCATTTACAAAATAAGAAAGGAAAGAAGGTGCACTAGCATTTAAAGATGTATTGACAATGAAACAGATTATAAACTCTTGTAGGAAATGGATGGGGAAGGCTATTGGCTATTTTCCTTTGAGAGGAACCATAACAAAATTTCCCTGTAGGAATGTAAGGCTACAATAGATAATCAAAGTACAGTAAAGGCACCCTGAAGGAAAACCTATCTCATCAGTGGACGGCAGGAAATGGGTTCTTGTTACTTGTGGACCTGTCCATATATTGTGCAACTTATATAACAGGATTATCTCAGCATTCGCTACCTTTGTCCCATAATATGGACACTATTAGAATAATAGGATTCAGCTTCTATCTTGAAACACTGGCTACATTTTAAGACTATCGTTTCAAATGTTTTTTGGTGTGTGATAGGTAAATTCACTAGCAATAATAACGACAAAAGGGCTCTCTACATAATATTCAGTGTGTTTCTGTCAGATTATTAACCTCTGAGACAAAGGTGTCAACTTCATTATTTTGTGTGGAGCTGTGGAGTAAGAATGCTCTAAAACTGAAATATTCTATTTTGCTTGCAGAGTACTGAATGATGCAGCACTTGGAATTTTATGTTACTTGTAATGGAAAACTGACTTTTGGAGATAGTAGATGATTTGAATAATTGTGTATTGTCATTGAAGAGATTGATTACACTGCAGTGGATTCAGTGTTTGTGTAAAACACCCCAAAAACCAGTCATGTTCTATCAATGTCAAAGCTATTGGAGGAGTACAGTTTACATGCACATTCAGTGGCACTGTATGTTTTGTCATTTGTAGTTTGTTCAAACTGAATTATGTAGAAGATGCAGAATATTGAAGGAAAAGTTTTGAAACACTCATAAGCCTGAGTAGTCTGCAAGAGCTCATCACTAACATTATTATTATCCTTCATCAGGGTCTCACAAGTTTTAAAATTCAGAGTTCTGAAATGAACCTAGAAAAGTTTTAAATGTTGTAAAAATACTTAGCATAGTAACCATTACTGCACAATTAGATAAATTCCTTCCTACTAAATGGCATATTGAAAGTCATTCTTCTCACACATTAATTGCAAATGGAGCAAGAAGGGAGTAAAATGATACTGGTACTGTATCCACTACAAACTGTATGATGATTTGAAGAGTACATAGATAATTTGAGATGTAGAGTTTACTAGGCTAGAGAACAAATCCTGCTGTGAAGACATTCTAGTAATTGCTTGCTGTGATATAGGGAATCCACAGAATATCAAACTCTAGATGTCAAGACAGGGATCTAAATCTCACCCATTCAATGTACAGATCTACAGAGGTTATTAGCCAGTACAGTGACAGAAAAGTTGAGGGAAGGTACCAGTTTGATTATTGTTTGGTTCAGGTGTGGGGGTGGCATCATAATGAGTGCATGTGAAGAATGAGAAAGATATTTTTCCTCTCTGGCTTTAACATCAGTTATACCTCCTCTTCCTTACACAACTGTTTTTACTGTAACACATGTTTCACCAAAAGCTTGATGCCATACAAATGAAATAGGTAGCAAATTTGCATAATTGGCTACTGTTTGTGATGATTTACAAATTATAAGTCAACTAACTAATTTTTATGGTTATTGGTAGAAAAGATTACTCATATTGTCCCAAATAACACAAAAAACACAGAAAATTGAAATGTTGTAAAAAACTTCAAGAAATGAGGAACTGGCACACTCCACACCTGAGAAAGTTATATGCCCAAACACGTGAACCTACATTCTGAGGAAAATGACCTGGTTAACTCTTCACACTTGCTTCTGACTGGCTTCTGTTCTGAACATAAGCTTGACTCGTATTCTTTTCTTGTTACATAAAGTTTTACGGTTGTCAGCTAGTGACAATGGTGATAAACCTGTTCTGTAGTATATTATCATGTTACGTAATGTTACTGTTGGACTTGTGTCTAGTTGAAATGATAATGGCTGTTTACTGATATCATTTACATTTTATATGATGTATAACATTCTACTACAAAATTTTAGGTATTGATGAAAATTTTCAAATTTTGTATTTTGGCTTCTAAGTGATGTTTGATGAATATTAGAAAACGTTGGGTCTGTTTGTAGTAGAAAGCTACTTAACTAAATTTGCTCCATTGTTTATGATCTTCCTTCACTGCTTTGTATTCCCAATTGATTCATCATGCATAAAGGAACATAAATGTAGCACTCTAATTAATGAAATGATATACACTGTATTCTGGTTTCATTTTCACTTTATTGTCAAAGCTTATTAATTTATTTTGACAAGCTTTTCACGCAGACATATTGCAGAGCACACTGAACTGAAGATGCAGCAAACACTAATCGACTTGGTAGGCTCTGCAAACGTACCATAATTAAAGAAAATCAATCCAGGCCTTCAGCAGTATTGAAACATGCTGCAATGCTGCAATACTGGTAGAGTGTATTACAATAAAGCAATGTTTGCATTCATATTCAATAAAGCACTGTGTGCAAGAAGGGTACTTCTGTTCAGAGTGGTTTATTAATTGCTTAAAATGCTTGCTGCTTAGATATCAAGTCCTTGCTCAATTGTAATTTTAAGGAATTGTGTCATACCTCTTCCATTTGGCTCATACTGCATGAGTCTGTAATGAAAAAAAGAGCCCATATATGGTGGATAAGATTATTGACATCTAAAGGGATATTTATATACTAATTTCTCTCAGTCTGTTAGTGATGATAGTATGCTGCTAGTGACAATCACGTTTATACAAATGACAATGTTTCTGGGCCGGCTACTGGGGCTAGCACATGTAGTGAATAAAACATATAACGTCCAGTCCATAACAAAAAGTAGGCTTTTTGACTGACACTGTCTGACACCTCAAAAACTGTAAAATTCTGTTGCTGTTATTTACATATTAAGACTTCAAGCCATATGTGGCTACCAAATATGGTGGCAGTGCAGTGGATGTTATCTATGCTAAAGGAGATTTTTGCGTTTGTAAGTTGTAACTCAGAATTTCTACTCTTGCATCAACTACACTGTTCAGTCACACTCTTGTGAATACCTGTCAAAAGCCCATATAACTCCCTCTTCCCATTTGGCTGTCTATGAAATATGCCGATGAGATTTTGGAAGGTACTGGTAAGAATGTGGAACTATAATCAACTCCAGCACTGTGGCCAGCTGTACTATGGTTCTGGGTTGAGGATCCACAGCGCAAACAGCCTGAGCAATGTGGTCCTACTGATTCTTGGTTGGGTTTAAATCAGCTGTGATTTTCAAACCATGCACATACACTGATGAGTATGGAATGAAATACATCACTGATTCTGTGTATCAGGGATCTGACACTTTTTTGGTAGGTTTGTGCTGGTATATGGCTTTAGACGTCTATTCATAGTCCATGTAATTCATGCTAGTAATGGGCCACTGATTTGTGTATGCAGTGATGCCGCTGATTGCGACACAGGTGGGTCCCACAGGATTTACATCAGGTGAATTTGGTTGCTGAGACATCAGCATGAGTTCGCTATAACACTTCTGTATCAAGGTTTTGGCACTGAGAAATGGACAATTATACTGCTGAAAGATGGCATCGCCGTCAGGGAAGACATCAGGTTTGAAGAGATTCAGGTGATTTTCAGCTATCAGCGTGTCTTTGATTACTACCACAGGCCCCACAAAAGCTTAGAATAATGTCTCCCATACCATAATACTGCTCCTACCAGCCTTCATCTGTGGCCTGCTGCATGTTTCCAGCCACCTTCACCTTAATAGTGTCTGTGGAGATGACCAGCAACCTAATATAGCAAAAGTGTGATTCACCCAAACAGGCAATAATTTCTATTTACCAATCCCAATGGTCCCATGGCCATGGCAATCATAACAACATATAAACATGTAGGGATGGCTTGCTGTGGAACTCCATATTTAACAGTGTATGATGAATAGTGTGCTCCAAAACTCTTCTGGGCACACCAGTGTGCACACCAGTGTGCACACCAGTGATCTTTTGGCAGAGGTGCCACAAATCACAATACATCCTATTTTATAGAGCAGATGAGCCTCCAAACCCCACAGTCTGTGGATGTAGATGCTCATGATATTAGCACGTGAACATTTGACCAGCGTCGCTGTTTTCAAGATACTCGTTCACAGTCTCTGCTAAGTAATAATTTTTCTTTTGTCAAAGTCGCTTATGTCAGTGGGTTTCCCCATTTCCAGCCTATATCTTCACTAGGGTGATCCACCTTGCATGTCTTCTCTGCTTACATACATTTGTTACCTCATCACGTGCCTGCAACACCATCCAGTGTTATGGTGGGCAGTGGTCATAATGTTTTGGCTGCTCAGTGTACACTGCACGCTGTGTGGTACATTACTTTGTCCTGCTAGTAGATGCCATCTTTCTGAGGGGAAAAAACTGCATGTAGTGGTGGAAATGGTCCCAAAGCATACATGCATCTATTGTGCCTTCCATAGTGAATAGATCACCCAGGGAATGCCACAAGATCGTTCCCCAGACCATAACACTCACTCCTTCAGCTTAGACCCATCTTATGTGTTGCAGGGTGTTTGATTTCAGATGTTTCATCCTGTTTATGTCAATGACCATCTGTCTCAGTCAGCACAAAATGTGATTCTTCTGGAATGGCCATTTGTTACCACTTAGTGGACATCTAGTTGTGGTACTCATGTGAAATTTCTACCTTTCTTTGCTGATAAATAGCAGTCAGTATAGTTGCATAAACCAGGTGCCTTTTGCAAAGGCCCACATGCAGAAATGTTCGATGAACTGTCATTGAAGAGAGACTGTTGGTATCCCATTGGTTCATCTGGGTAGTTTGCTGCTCAAAAATTGCATATCTGTTTACCTATACACATCTCTGCAACCATCATTCACCCATTTCATCTATGGCTCATGGTGTACCAGAGCTGCCTTAGCACAGGTTTCTTATAGCACCATCTTGCCATTTTGGTGTACTTTAATGCCAGCAACATGCAAACAGTTTACAAACTTAGCCATTATGGAAATGCTTCCACTCTTGATCTGAAAACCAATGATCATGCCCTTTTGGATGTGAGATAAATCATTATGTTCCCACATTACAACAATGAGTAGCTCTTGTAGATGCTTTAATTGCTGTCCCTGCAATGACTTTTGTCTTTGCCATGTATTTAAAATATCAACATCTGAGCTGTTATTTATCAGTCCACATGTAATGTCTCATGCAGCTTGTCACTAAACAGTTATTTACCCAGGCTCATTATTCTTTTTAAATCCATAAAAGCCATTGCAGTAATGAACATCACAACAAATGTTAATACATTTGTTCTGTCACCATTCCATAGTAGGACTCTTCAAACCAGTGCAGAGAAAGATGTCAGTAGCATAGTCACAGTCAATCCAAATAACATCCACAAATGCAGCCCAGGTAGCTCAGGGCCATCATCCATAGAGTAGTCAGGCAGGCAGCTTGAGTAAGCAGTGTAATGAGTATTGAAAATCATGTGAAGTATGCAGTCTATGACGGAAACTTTTAAAAGTGTCATGATGTCACAGTGACACCAACTATTGGTATGGCTTACACTTCCATCGTCAGCAGTGATCTGCCTTGTGGTGAGAGAGTATCTCTAGCTCTGGTGAGACATTGATATTGCTATGCAACGCTATCCTTGTACTGATCTGATGATGGAGTCAGAGGTGGTGAACAAGGCCTCTACTTATTGGCCAGTGCTGGCCAGTCTGTCAGTCACCCATTTGTGTCATTATAACTGTTGATTATGATGGAGGATAAGCTGACTCTGCCTTCAGACACTTTGATACCATCAATAGCCAATGATAACACCCTGATTTCACATCCACATAGAGATATGTGAGCTCATGTCCTCATATTTTTGTGACAGTGGGCTATGGGCTTGCTGGGTTGAATATGGCACTTTGAACAAAATAAAAACCTAAGCATGTGCAACTGATCTACAGGCCTGTCACAATTAATGGATATGGGATAATATGTTGCAAAGAAGACTGTTAGGTCTTCCTGAGTCACTGTTGATACCATAATTTTTCTTTGGACAATTTCTCACATTTTGGAATTAAATACTGCATGGAACAAAATGGTAATAAGATGCTGACTATAACTGTTGCTGCATTTACAGGAGCTCCAATAGTGTGAGGAAGGTAGTGGTGGGCAGTCATCAGAAACCATAATATGGTGTGTTCTCTTCATGATAAATACTTTTCCCACACCCAAGATTGTAAAACTTCTGGTAATGATAGTCATCTGAACCACATATAGGAAATTTGAGATGGCTTCCACGACCAGTAACCATATAGCTCCCTTGAATGAATGTGAACCTACTCCTAAGAGTGGTCACATCTGAGTCAGGGGGATATATGCTGCACAACACAACCAGAGTCTGAGGACATGCATTGTAGGCTTGCACCATTTTTTGAGTCTCAGTGTCAATGCCTGTCCAACAAACATGATGTGATGCTGTCATGTGTATAATTCCCCAAAGTGACCTTTCCAGTAACTGGAGTAGCAATGGCTGGGATGTAGGCAAGACGATAAAATTACAGTTGCCATCCGCATAACCAGCAACATTATGAAACTAGTTGTGTTGACCCTATGTTGTAGTGGGAAGTATGTTATAAAAGCTGGCAGTAATCCTTTCTGTAGCTGATATGGCAACCCATACTTAACTGATGATGTGACTCAGCAGGGTAGCGTGGTTCCCTGAGTACATGGGTCTATGTGGTGAGAAGTAACAGGAAGTGCTACCAGAATAGATTACCCATTGTTATTTATTTGTAAATGCATTGCCTTGTACTTATGAAACTTGGTCCATGAAGTTTCATGGGATGGAGAATTTTCATTAGCCGGGCCTATAATGAATGTCAAGCAGTTCTGCGCTTGGGAATAAGCCCCATTACTGCGATTATTGTAATTTCTTTTGTGAGAACTTAGACTGGAGGCTTATAACAGCTATGAGTGGCTTATGATCTGGAATTATGTAAAATTGTGTTCCTTACAGATATATGTGAAATATCATAATCCCATATGCTATCACTAATACTTTCACTCTACTTGTGAGTAATTAATTTGGGCCACCACTAAGTCACCTAAGGTAAAAGTGGTCGGCTGGTGTGTGTTGTAAGAAGTCTCAGTGTACTTCTTGTGTTCTTCTGCTATACTGTCGCCTCAATGATAGTATCATATCTCAGTATATGGCCAATTTATGCATCTCTTGTGTGTAGGTTAAGCTTTGAAGGACATAGCTTCCTTGCCTTCACTCTGTTGAGCATTCTGCATTAGCACCACACTTGGAAACCTACTATTTTGTGTTAGCCTTATTACCTATTCAAGTACTAATGTTGACATTAAGTGTACAGCATGCACTCATGGACAGGTTGTCTGATGACTGTTAATGCTTATAAGTTCCCAAAACGCAGAAGAAATGTGTCAGTTGCTTTGACGAAATACCTGGGGGATCATTAACTGAATATACTGAGAAACAAATGGCAGAAGGACAAGTTGCTCTACATACATGTACAATACCAGATAGTGAACTTACATTAATTTTTGGAACTTTCTAGAATAATTTTTCACTCTGCAGTAGTGTGTGCTGATACGAAACTTCAACGCAGACTGAAACTGTCTGTCAGACCAAGACTCAAACTTGGGAACTTTGCCTTTTGTGAGCAAGTGCTCTACCAAATGAGCTACCCAATCATGACTCATGATCTGTCATCTCAGCTTTACTTCCACCACTACCTCATCTCCTAACTTCCAAACTTCACAGAATTACTACTGCAAAACTTGCAGGGCTAGCAGGCCTGGAACAAAGGATGTTGTGGAGACATGCTGTAGCCCAGTTTGTGCATGTTGCCAGTAGTTTGGAATAGAGGGGATGAGGTCCTCGTGGAAGTAAAAATGTGATGATGGGTCATGAGTCATGCTTGGAATTCTCAGTCAGTAGAGCACTTGCCTGTGAAATACGAAGGTCCTGAGTTTGAGTTTCAGTCCTGCACACATTCGTAATCTGCCAGGAAGTTTCATATCAGCGCACAGTCCACTGCAGAGTGAAAAATCACTCTGGAAACATCCTCCAGGGTGTGGCTAAGCTGTATCTCCACAATATCCTTTCTTCCAGGATTGCTAGTTCTGCAAGTTTCACAGGAGAACATATCTGTGTTTGTGACACTTCTGAGGCTGCACAATTTGCCCCACTTGTTGGGCCAGCATGTGGAGCTCCAATGGCAGTTGTGTAATGGAGTTCCTCATAGAAATAGCATGCAAGGTAGGAAAGAATGCCAGTGTGCACTCAGTATGTTTGCTGTGGGATCTCAGGTACAACCGGCTGCAAACAGTGGCACATGTTGGCATGAATGATGACTGCCACTTGGATGCTGAGTCTGTCCTTGGTTTCTTTCAGTGTACAGCTAATTTGGTGCATCACACAGAATGCACGTTGAGCTGACTATTTGTTGCATCATACTCATGGTTGATCACAATCCTCTGGTTTGGAGCAGAGTGGAAGGTCTAAAACAGAGGTTCAGATGTCTCTGTGATGATATTGGATGCACATTTCTCAGCCTCCACTATGAGTACAGAATTGTAGGGCTCCCCTTAACAGGATAGTCATGAACTAAATGCAGGAAATGGTTACTAGGGTACCAGAGTGTGTGTGGCATACATATGGGTTTTTTTATGTTAGAGAAACGCATCTCCCCTTTGGATAAGAGATGTATTGCCTTCCAAAATTGAAGTTACAACAGCCACTATGTTCTTAGAAAATGCTTGTTCTCATGGATCAGGTTTATATAATATTAGTAAGCAGCAGGAGCATCAAAGGATAGGTCCTTGTCCAAGAATTAGTATTGCTTATTGAAGGTTATTACTGGAAGCAGGAAAGTGAACAGCAGCGAATTCCTAAATTCAGATTGGAATATTTACTCTTAAGATAGGTTAGTCACCAATGGTGGCAGCATGTTTATTGCAGTAAGGAACTCAATAATATCTAGCAATGGTATCACTGAATGTGAATTAATCTGGGATAAGTTAAGCAACAAAGATAGGTCCAAAATGCCAATCACTTGCTTTTATAAACATCATGGGTCAGGAGCTGTAGAGCACTTGAGTGGGAACTTGCTGGATATGATTAATGATTTCCCTGATCATGCTGTTGTAATGGGCAGGGGGGGGGGGGGGGTTAAGGGGTTAACTTCAACTTTCCAGGTACAGATACAGAGGGTCATGTGATCAAAATTTGTGCTAGAGATGAATTCATGCGACATCACTCAGAATGCCTTGTCTGAAAATTACTTGGGGCAGATACTTAGATAACCAACTTGGTTTCTCCTTTCAATCATTGTACAAATGTCGAAATGGCAGATATTGACATAACTGAGCATGGAACAGAAAAATAACTACAACTGCTTAGTAGTGGACAGGCATTATGACCAGATAAGATACCTATAGGATTCTACAAAGGTTATGCCAAAAAACCATACATCCCTTCTAGAAGCTGTTTATCATAGTTCACTGGACCAAAGAACAATACCTAAAGACTGGAAAAAAGAACAGGTTATCCATATTTTGAGGAAGGCCCATAGGGCAGATCGATCTGTTGCATAATTATGCAACAAGTTTTATGCTCAAGAGTTATGACATTTTTGTTGAATGAAGCTGTCCTCTATAAAAATTGACATGGATTGTCAAACAGAGATCTTCCAAAACTCAGCTCACTCTGTTCCTCCATGAGATACATAGTGCTGCAGACAATGGCACACAGATTAATGCCATGTTTGTTGACCTCTGGAAGGCATCTGACATTATGAGCTTATTTAGTATCACAACAGATTTGTGACTGGATTCAAGCCTTCCTTGTGGACTGAACTCAGCATGTCACCCTTAACAGAACAAAATTAACAGATGTAAAAGTAATTTCCATTGTACCCCAGGGAAATGTGATAGGGCCATTTCTGTTTACAGTGTGAATAAATGATCTAATAAATGTAACATATTCATTTGCAATTACATATACATGGATACTCTGAAAATCACACTTAGGTGCCTGGCAGACTGTTAATCGAACCACCTTCACAATAATTCTGTTATTCCAATTTTGAAGACTGCGTGGGGGGGGGGGGGGGGAGGGGGAAGCAAACAGCTATATCCTTCCGTGAGAGCTCTGATTTGCCTAATTTTGTTATGATGATCATTTCTTCTTATGTAGGTTGACGTCAACAATATATTTTTGCATTCGGAGCAGAATGTTGGTGACTGAAATGTCGTGATAAGACACCACCGCAATGAAAAATGCCTTCGTTTTAATGATGTCCACCCCAAATCATGTTTTATGACAGTGACACTCTGTCCCTTATTTCACGATGATACAAAATGTGCTGCGCTTCTTTGAACTTTCTCTATACACGCCTTTGGTTTTTGAACACATTCTAAGTTGATTTTTGAACTAATCATAAGTTGATTTTTTAATGCGTGCGTAGTGTATGTGATGCCTCTGCCAGGAGAATCTCTGTCACATCAAGAAGTAAAAAATTTCTGCAGACAAAAGAGCATGGGGCTATATGAGCTGAGGTAAATAAATCCGAATGGATGAATGCAATCGCTGAGTGTGCCAGTGATGGGCGTTGTTATAACTATTAGTGAAATCCAGAGATTCAAGCTGCCAGAGTGGAAAAAACGACTAACAGGAATAACAGCTAAGAAAGTTTACCTATTACCTTCTCAGTGTAACCAAGAAAATGAGATTTTGACAGAAAAATTTTGCCAGGATGCCACAATACTAGGGCCAGTAGTACAGTCGACGGTTGGCAGCCACTTAAATTCTATTCTTGGCATACGTGTTGTACAAATACGTTATAATGCCTGACCAGAGAATGAATATATCTACTGTGAAGGAGATTAAATAAATCTGATCACACTAGGAAACCTGTGCAACCTAAACTGCCTTCTTTCAATACTGGAGATTTGAGATCCTCCATAAGGCTTAGGAAAATAATAATCTACTTTGTCATCTGTAACTGAAGCTACCATACAAAATTATTCCTAAACATGTTCAGGAATTATGGAAAATAATATGCACTGCCTATGTAGAAATTTAGAAAAAATGAACACTTGACATTAAATAGAATACATCTGTATTTTATATTAGTAAACAGTGATAAATCACTAGCAGTTAATGTACCTCAGCTATCCTTTCTTCCCTGTAGATAGGTTAGGATGAAAGATTTTCTGAAATGGATGACTATTAAACTGATAAATGTTGCATGGGAAGTTAATAACTCTTCCATAATTACTCTACCAAGTTGTTAAGTTCACAGAAACACTTTATTAAATCATAAAAGTAAACGTAAAAGGGTGTGCCTATAACTCTCTACTTTTTTTAGGAATCACACAGGTAACTTAAAAATGATTACAAGTCCTCTGTTTATTGCCTGAAAATTTGAAAAACAACTTACCCTTCTCTCATTCGTTTCTTGGCACGTTTACTCAATGGTGATTGGGATGTAGTATCACAGGAATTGGGAGTCAGCTGCTACATACGTAATCACTCATGTTCCTCTATATTCAGAATACCTATAAACATGAATTAGTCTGGGACAACATTTCAGTTTGTCCTTTAATAGGCAGCAATGACACAGAACAAGTTAGGTCACCTGAAAAATATTGTACTATGTACTGGGCTTACAGATAATTAATCAGACTTTGCCTGTCTTTTTGTTCCTTTAGGATTGCAGTATCAGTGTTCATAAGGGAAAATATACATCTGCATCTATATCATACTCCTCAAGCCACCTAATGGTGTGTGGCAGAGGGTACTTCTCACACCAATAACTGATCCCCCCTTCCCCGTTCCACTCCCTAATGGTGCATCGGAAGAATGATTGTCAATAAGCCTCTGTATTAGATAATATTTCTTGAAATTTCCCATCAGTGTCATTTCATGAGATGTATATGGGAGGAAGTAATATGTCATCCAACTTTTTCCGGAAAGTATTCTCTCAAAATTTCAACAGTGAATCTCACTTTTAATGCTTGCCAATGGAGTCTGCTGAGCGTTTCTGTAACACTCATGCACCAAATAAATGATTCCATGACAAAATATGCCCCCCTTCAATGGTCTTGTTGATCTCTTCCATCTGTCTACCTGGTAATGATCCCAAACTGAACAATACTCAAGAATCGGTGGAATATGTGCTTTATGAGGCCCTTACTTTGTGGATGAGTTACATTTCTTAAGATTCTTCCTACAAATTGAGTCTGGCATCTGTTTTTCTTACAATTTGTTTTATGTGGTTATTCTACTTATGGTTGCTTCAGACCAGGGTACAGATTAGCTAGCTGTTTATCAAGGAGTTCCTTGTGGGGTGGCGGAGTGGCCATGTACGTAAAAATTAATATTCCATTTGAGACCCTAGACATACCACAGCACTGCACTGAACAGATATTTGAATGTTGAACAGAGGCAGTTGAATTTAATGAAACTAAACTTCTAATTTTTGTTGATTATAGGTCCCCTAACTCTGACTTTAGAGCATTTATGCTCAAGTTAGAGTGGGTTCTTGATTCACTTTAGGAAGTGATAGATATTAGTTATATGTGGCAACTTCAATATTCATTTCAAATATGATTGTTCCAGAAAAAGGATGCTGGTAGATCTCCTAAATTTATATGGTCTTATGTGGACAGTGTTTTTTCCTGGCAGTGTGCAGGGGAACAGTAACACAGCCATAGACAATCTTTATATTCATTCTTCGTTACTAGATAGGCATTGTGTTAGTAAAAGAGTTATGGTCTTTCAGACCATGATGCACAGTTTTTAACATTAAGAGGCTTTTATTCTCAAACAAATGTCACATATATTTACAAACTATGTAGGAAAGTTAATCCAATGGCAATAGAGAGTTTTCTAAAACTCATCAAGGAAGATAAGTGGCACAGTGTTTATACAGCTGATAACATAGATAAGAAATATACTGCTGTCCTTAACTCATTTCTCATGCTCTATGTGAGTTACTTTGAATTATAAAATTCCAAATGGGGTAAGAGGCAGCCTGGGTGGCTGACCAGTGGGATAAGGATATTGTGCAGAACAAAGAGGGAATTATATGAAAATGTTAGAAGTAGTCACAATCAAGTTACAGTTGCCCATTACACACAGTATTGTAAGATGCTTGAAAATGTTATTAGGAGGGCAAAGAGTATGTGGTGAGCAAATGAAATAGTTAATTCACAGAATAATGTTAAAACCATACGGTCACTTGTGAAACTGGTCAGCAGCACAAGGTCAATGACATAAAGTCAGTTCGTAGTAAAAATATTTCTGTTACTGATAAACCAGATATATTTACAATATTTAAGAATAATTTTATGAGCATTTCTGGTGAATTAAATAAAAATTTCGTTTCTACAGGGGATCATACAGCTCTCTTGGAAAATGCATTTCCGAGACTGATGCCTGAAATACTCCTCTGTGAAACTGACATGAGGGAGATTGCGTCAGTAATTGAATCACAGAAGGCTAAGGACTCTCATGGATATGATGGAGTGGGTAGCAGAATATTAAAGTACTGTGCTGCACATGTTAGCACTGTAATTAGTCATATTTGTAATTTTTCCTTCAGGAAAGGTCAGTTTCCTAAATGGTTTAAGTACTCAGTAGCAAAGCCATTTTATAAAATGGGAGAAAGGGATAATACAGACAATTTTAGATCAATTTTTATGCCATCAGTGTTTGCTAAAGTTATTGAAAAGGCTTTTTATGTGAGGATAATTGAACAGAGAGCAGAAAGTCATTGTTCGCACTGTTGAGAATGACTATGATGTGGGGTCTTGAGTGGGGTACAGTCAAGTGAAGGTGCCAAGGGATCAGTGTTTGGGCCACTCCTGTTCCTTATTTGTATCAATGTTATGCCCTCTGGTATTGCGGGTAACTCCTAGATATTTCTGTTCGCTGATGACACTAACTTGATAGTAAAGGATGCTGCGTGCAACATTGGCGCTGTTTCAAACAGTGCAGTTGATGACATAAATTCATGGCTTGTAGAAAATAAACTAACACTGAATCGCAGAAAGACCCAGTTTTTTACAGTTTAATTCAACAAAACTCAATGTTTTAATTTCACAGAATAGGCATATGATTAGTGAAACTGTACAGTTCAAATTTCTTGGTGTTCATGTAGATAGTACACTGTTGTAGAAAGGCCACATTCAGGATCTTGTTCAAAGACTTAATGCTGCCATTTTTACTATTCAACGGTATCAACATGAAAATTAGTCTTCTTTGCTTATTTTCATTCACTTGTGTTGCATGGTATTATATTTTGGGGAAACTCTTCCCATTCTAAAAGAATATTTTTGGCTCAGGAATGGGTGGCTTGTGCAGTAAGTGGTGTAAGTTTGCAGAAGTCTTGTCGGCCCATGTTCATTAATCTGGGAATTTTGACATTGGCCTCTCAGTATATGTATTCTTTATTGTTGTTTCTTGTTAACAATATCAGCTTATTTCCAAGAATAATCAACTTTCTGTCAGTGAATACTCAGCAGAATCCGACCTGCATTTGGATCGGACTTCCTTAACACTTGTGCAGAAAGGAGTGCAATATACTGCTACGTCCATTTTCAATAAGCTACCACAAGAATTCAAAACTCTTTGTAGTAATTTTCTCGCTTTCAAATTGAAACTGCAGAATTTCCTCATGGGTCACTCCTATTATCTTCAAGAGTTCCCTGAAAAATTAAGCTGATTTTTATGTTATATTTTTGACTGAGTTTCCTGATACTTATTGCTTGACCTTTTTTTTCTTCATAAACATTTTATTTTTATCTTTTATTACCTTTAAGTTGTAATTTCATGTTGTGACATGTTCCATGACCTTGGAGATTTGATCCTCAATTTGGTCCTATGGAACTTGACATTTAAATAAAACAAAATAAAGATAGCTACTCGTATATACATTATGGCAGATACTGTTTCACATAGTTTGTAATCAGTGGTGTAGTTATACAGTGGTGGATTTCTTTTCCTATTTCTGTGCAATACACATGCTGGATAGTTGCACAGGTCATATCAATACTCAAGAAAGTTAGTAGGAGTAATCCACTAAATTATAGGCCCATATCATTAACGTCAATATGCTGCAAAGATTTAGAAAACATTGTTCTTCTGAAACACAACCACCTCTTTACACATGCAAATTTTTGAATGTTATTGACAAGGGATTTCAAATTTATTCAGTATTTCTATATTTCCAGAAGGCTTTTGACACTGTACTACACAAGTGACTTGTACTGAAACTGCGTGCTTATGGAATATTGTCTCAGTTACAGTATGGGATCCGTGATTTACTGCCAGGGAGGTCACAGTTCATAGTAATGGATGGAAAGTCGTCAAGTAAAACAGAAGTTGTTTCTGGTGCTCCCCAAGGTAGTGTTACAGGCCCTCTGCTGTTCCTTATGTATATACATGATTTAGGAGACAATCCGCTCAGCCATCTTAGGTTGTTTGCAGATCGTGCTGTCGTTTATGATCTAGTAAAATTGCCAGAAGATCAAAACAAATTACAAAACTATTTAGAAAATATATCTGTATATTGCCAAAATTGGCAACTAACGCTAAATAATGAAAAGTATGAGGTCATCCAAATATGAGTGCTAAAAGGAATCCATTAAACTTTGTTAACATGATAAATCAGTCAAATCTAATGGCTGGAAATTCAACTAAATACCTAGGAATTAAAATTATGAACAACTTTAATTGGAAAGAACACATAGAAACTGTTGTGGGGAAGGCAAACCTAATACTACGTTTTATTAGCAGAACACATCGAAAGTGTAACAGACTGTTAAAGAAATTGCCTACTCTACACTTGTCTTTCATCTTTTGGAGTACTGCTGAGCAGTCTGGGATGCTTACCAGGTAGGATTAATGGAGTCAGCCCCAAATCTAAGATAGTCTGAGCCGGGGCAAAAATGTCTTTGAGCATTTGACTTAGGAAGTAAAAAATTTAAAAAAAATCGTTTTTGAAAATTATGTTCATTTTGTAGGGTACATCTCTCTCAAGAGTCTGATATGTAAAACATAAATGTTCCAGAAAATGTAAAACAAGTTGTTTGGTCTTAAGTGTGACAAAGTGAGGTGCCAGGCATATTCACACATCACTCTTCTATCACATGTCACTGTATTTCAGTCTGTGGGATTAAAAAGTCAATATTTTGTAATGGAAGCTGTCAGACTTACATTCAGGGACAGTGGGAATTAAAATATCCTGTGGTGCCTATCCTATTCCCAGTCAGCCAATTTGACATCATAAATCCCTTTAAAAAATAAATAAATAAATAAATAAAACCAACAATTAATATTGGTTGGTATTATATACGACCGGGAGAATAAGAACTCTTCAGAAAATTTGCACTCTTTATTGCTTTATAGCTAATAACTTTCTCTTTGTGTAACAGAAAAATAAATATAGGAAACATAAAACCAGTAAAGGCAAGAGACAACTATGACATATATATTTCTTCAGTCCTTAGGTCCCAGCATTTTTTCCTCTCTAATTTAGCTAAGGCTTTACACACTGTCCTTTACTTTCTGCGAAAGAATCTATAAGCCAGACTGTTTTGGCATAAATGGCCTTTCTATCTACCTCATTTACATAAATAACACAACAGAATGTATTTCTCGAAGTACCAATATCTAATGTCTATAACGCTTGTTACAGGAAAAAAGTTTTATTTTAGGAAAATTGTATCACATTTCAATTACATGCTCCAGCTTCTCAAGCATGAGATCGAAAAGTATTGGTACGGAATTTTTATATAAATATGGAATCATCATTATCTTCCATATAATTTGAGTAATGTCCCCATTTCTTCTCCTTCCTCAATCTAACAAACAATCTTGTCATCACTAATTCTGTAACATTCCCTGATTAACTTCACTAACCCTGCCAGAATCTCCAGTTCAGGTAATTGACAAAAATAACTTTTGTAGATGTTGTTTTGCAAATGTCAAACATATCTTATTAATTTTTATAACATATTGGATCCCTAAAGTGAATAGTAACAAATCAGACTACATATTGTACATTTACAACTTATTTCTACAGTTAAAAGTATGAATTACATGGTTTTGTCCATAGAATACCACAAGATTGAATAAAAGCAGTTTTGCAGTAGGTAAGCTGTCACAGACTTAAATTTTTTCTTCAAGATGAGGTTTTATTTGTCTTGGATATTTGTGACTTAGTTTTTTCTCTTGCATGGTATAAACCTTCTTTTGGAAAAACATTGTGTTGCAACGGTTAATATGTATATTACTGTGCTATCTGGTACTGTAATCATGGTCAATTATGTTTTGCATAAAAGTGTTATCTTTTCTCATTACACTTTTTTGACTTGCAATACTACTTTAAATATATAAATGCAGGAAATGTGTAAAATTTTTAGATCTTCAAAGTTAGTTTTGCATGATTTTCTGCTGCTTGCTTGTTTAATTATTCCTATATTTGGCTTCTGTTTCCTGAAAACTGTCTTGGTTTGATTCACATTCTCCAGAAAATGATACTGCAGTTCACTGATGAATGTACATGAGCAAAGTATATAGCCCAAACAAATTCTGCACTGGTGTTATTGCAAAACAATCTTACTGCATAGCTAATTTTTGCTAGTTTTGCATTTAGGGATGTACTATGAGAGCTCCCTGTAAGATTTTCTTGAATATGAATCAAAGGAAATTTAGTTTCAGTTACAGCATCAATGTTTTGGTTATCCTGACATATTATTTGTTGTGCTGCATGAAAGAAATATAAGTGAAATAAGTAACTAGACTAATAATGAATGTTTACATGTTTCAATTATATTTGCTGAAAATGCTCTGACAGCACATTGTGTATTACTTACTTTCCAAAAACTGTATGCTAAAAACCAGCATTATTACACATGGATGTTTGTAGCTTCAAAACGTCTTTTATTTACGTGTTAACAAAAGTTTCCACTTTTGAAAATTAATTAATGATGGTGGGGTATTCTGAAAAACTTCAAATTTTTGTAAAATTTAATTATAAACTTTCCAAGAAGGTTAACTACATATTACCTTTCATGTGAGAAACATTTTTTACATATCATCAGTTTGATGAAAGTACCTCAAAACCTAATTACCGAATTGCCTTGTGGGGTGTGTTTAACTTGTTAAAAGTGAAACCGTGAAGAATTGCATCATTTTTCACCCTCAGCATACCTGCCAAGTTTCATCAAGATCATTTAGTGGCACTTGAGAACGTTCCCTTGTTAGTTAACATGTATTTATGTCTGTTCCTTACTATAACAGGCCACAGGCCTGCACAGATGCCTTACTGCAATGATGAAGGCCTATAACAGAAACTGCAAGTTGACTGAAGGTCGGCAAAACTAGCTCTTAATTTCCAATGGAATGTGTGTACTGACATGCAACTTCTGTATTTACAGATACATCTGGCTTCTGTTGCACATTGCAGTGTATAAACAATCTTTGAAAACAACTAGGAACAGTATAAACAATCTTTGAAAACAACTGGGAACACTAAGTTTTTATTGATTGTCCAAATGGATTGAGTTGTAACATCTTCTAAAGAAGTAAAAACTACTTTTCTTAAGCCATAAGCAGTTCTTAAACTTGGTTTAATATTATGATACTGTGATTAAAATACACTGACAGAAAAAAATCACAACACAAAGAAGGGGTTGTGCAGTTTGGTTACAGGACCTAGACTAGCCTCTATCTAAGCAGCACATGGTCATCACTGCCACCTCAACACTTACCTCCAATGAGCTCTCGCTTGTTTTACTATCCTCTCCATAATAATGTTAGTACTGCCAATTGTGTTTTGAAATATGTAAGTGTTTGTCATTGCATGAGAGAAGCACTGACATACTTTGATGATTTTTGTAAAATTTCTGTTGTTTATGAAAGATGAGGCTAAGAGTTGCCATTAACCTGAACTCGTATTATCCCTCCTACACAAAATACCATTTTTTATATTTTACATATGTAGAAACAGGTATCCAAGTATCTTTATATTTTTAACTGGTGTAGAATATAAATGAATAAGCAACATAAAGGCTAAGAAAACAATCTCCTACACACACTGTGGCCCAGATTGTCTCATGCTTATTCATGGTTCTAGGTTTTCAGAACAGAGGATAATGGGAGTGTCTGTGTCAGCTATGGCTGAAACAGTATCTGCATCCACCTTTAATGACACAATGCCAGGCAGGGCACCAACTGGAGAAGCAATCAGAAGGTGAGAAAGTTTATCCTCATTAATGTCTAAATGTAAACACATATTGAGTTACTTTTTCTGATGTATTGGTGTTTTCAAGTTAATTACAAGTGAAAAGGTATACAGTCATTATGTTCACTTTCCTAATTTTAGTTATGTAAATAGTTATCTGAGCTAAAATAAGTAGTTACGATGTTTATTGACTTCAGTACATGTTTCTTGGAGGAACTGGTATGGAAGGTGTACCATCTTCTGTACCTCTACCAGTATTAACCTGGTTCTCATAGTCTCTCCTCAGTAGCACCCCTTTTGATCGGCACAAAGCTGAAAAGTATAAATGAGTGCAAGATGGTACTTACTCAAAGATGTACACAACACCCTTGTTTACATTGAACTAACACACTCATTTGTTCTTCACTAAGTTTGGTATTAGAAACAGTGACCAATTTCTCAATTACAGAAATTTGCTAGCTTATTGAACCACATCTGCTCTACAATTATGTTAGTGAAGTTATATTGCAGCACAAAGAACATTTCACATTTACACATGCCAAAACTTGCACTTAGCACTCTTCTGTAGTAATTCACTAGAAAAAGGTTACGCTTTGATGGTTCTTTTAAGCAAGTCTATAATGGGAAACACCATGTGCAATTGTGACTAGTTTTGATGTAAATAACATTCTTCACTCTTGCTTATCAGAGTACAGGTTGAATGAAATGTTAATTAATTTAGGTTCCAGAAATCATTCAAAAGCTATTAATTGTTAAAGTTCTTGAGTTTTTACTTGTGAGCTATCTAACTGCAAACTGACAATTTTGAGTGAAGTTTGACTACTTATAGATAGGCATAACAACAAACCGTTACTCTGAAAACCATACAATGTTTTACAGTTTAGCTAGGAATACTTTCACTGTTTTTGATTACAACAAGAACTAATGTGATTTTGTATTAACCAAGTGAAACACTTTTTTAACCTTGTTTCACAGACTTCAGTATTACTGTATGACCTAGGTTTCAGGTTATAAACCTATTTTCCTGAAACCTATGTCATACAGTAAGAATGAAGTTTTTGAAGCAAGACTAAAAGAGTCTTTCGTTTACTTAATATGATATACAGTATTTACCAAGAAACCACAGATGGATCAATTAAAAGAATGAGATTTTGCCTGATAGAAAATATTGCTTGATAGAAATGTAGAAAAATACATGTACACCATTCTCCTTATGCAATGTGAATCCACTTCTATCTATGTCTGAATGCCATAATGAAATTTAGGATAAATTACAAGAATTTATTAACCATTTAATTAATTATTTTCGTGTATAATTATCTATCAGTGGCCGTGCTGCAGTGGTAACATCAGTTCCAGTCAGATCACTGAAGTGAAATGCTGTAAGCGTTGGTTAACACTTGAACTGGTGACTATCTGTTGACAAGTGGGGTGCACTCAGCCCTTTTGAGGTCAATTGAGGAGATACTTTGTTGAGAAGCAGCATTTTTGGTCATGAAAACTGACAGTGGCCAGGAGAGCAGGGTGCTGACCACATGCTCTTTCATATCTGCATTCAGTGATGCCTGTGGGCTGAGGATGACAAGCCAGTGTAGAAGGAAAACTATTTGGTGTAGAGGTATCCAGTTTTATAAGTATGATGTTCAGGCTCTTTGCTGCAAGATTTGCATTGTTTGTAGTGCTAGTGTAATGACTTGTTGTTAGGTGTTGATACTGGTATGGTGAAGCAGGACTGAAACACAACCATCAGTTTGCACTACAGTGGCAGTCAGTCAACATGAGCTTGGACTAGGTGAGCAAGGCTTCATTCATAAAGCTGTTTTATCAAAATAAGCAGCAAATTCTTCATGAATATTGACTCATTAAAGGAATATGGTCAGGTCCTCTTTCTTGAAGAATGTTATTAGGAAGTTCGTATTAACTGGTGTTTTGGAAATTGCTCCTGGGAGAGGCTGATGGACAATTGTGGTCCAGATTGTTGAAGAAGTTACTGTTATGTGGCTGAGAATTGTGGATGCAATGTGCAATCTTCAATCAGTTCACAGGCTGTGTCACAACAGCTGAACATTTCATGGTCCACCGTTTGAAAAGTAATACGAACAATTATGAGTTGATATCCCTAATACAGTTCCAGGCTGTATTGGTAGCAAATAGTCATAGTATTGAGCAACGTTTGTAACCTGGAACATAAACATGGGGTATTAGATTCACACATGGAACAAGTGGTTTCTATTTTTGCCGCTCCATTACAATGTAGGTTTTCCATAATTTCTATTGATCATGCAACAAAAATATTTGGTTCAGTCTTTTGATAAGACCACATCCAGCCTCTCCATCCTTGTCATTCATCCACCATAAGCTAGAGTCCTGTACCTAGTGATTTCACTCTCAACTAAACATTAGACATTAACCTCTATTTCATTCCTTTCTTCCTTTCAAACAAATCTGCTGCCCTCTGATCTTGATCGGCTTTGTATGATACAGAGACAAGCAGGCAGAAGTAAGCAGTGCCCAGCAGCCTTCACCACTGCCACCTCTTAGCATCCTGCGGAGATCTGAGGAAGAGTTGCTACAATGGCCTCTCCCAACACCACAGGATGTTGAGTACTACATTGATCTTCCATTATATGCTAGTAGTAGTAGCTCACTGGGAGTTGCTACTGCAATACATACAGATGCAGATACATCAGAGGAATCCCCAACTGGAAGAGGTAAGTTGTTACTGTGAGTTTCTAAAATCATTTCCACAGAAGACAGAAACATTAGTCATCTGACATGCTATTACTATACTAGTGTATAAAAAAACCTCAAATAATTAATGTACATAACTTGAAAAGAGTATTTGAAAGTTCACAGAACAAGATAAACCATTAATCACAAAATGTATGAAACTGAACCGAGTCGACTCCAGAAACTGAACAGAGCTGACTCCATGTATTTTGAAAAACTACCCATTTAAAAAGAAGTAAAAACCTGGAAACTATCTTAAACAACAACAAAAGTTCAGCAGACAAAATAGTTTCTCCCAGCTACCAATCATACTTGCGATAAATTAGTTCAGAAGTACTATTGGCAATTGATTCCAGTCCTGAGATTTTGGTTTTGTGGATCTGGAAGAGAGATGTTTGCTGATGGGTGGCAGTATGCCTTGCATTGCATCCTAGATGTGCTTTATACCAACATTTCTTAAGGTTCTCTAATTCTGAACCCGTGGTAATTAAATTTTGAATCAGGGGGTTTGAAGTATTCCACTTTTTGCCATCCAACAGTACTTGACATTTGCACCTTTGATGTACTCAATATTTCCCTAAACACTGAATAGAGTGAGTCATATTCTCTTTCATCCATGCTATTACATGGTATATTACAATACTCTGATGTGATCAATCCCATGAGTTTGATC
The DNA here is from genome assembly GCF_023864345.2 of Schistocerca serialis cubense. Classification (NCBI taxonomy): domain Eukaryota; kingdom Metazoa; phylum Arthropoda; class Insecta; order Orthoptera; family Acrididae; genus Schistocerca; species Schistocerca serialis. The sequence goes on from NC_064640.1 coordinate 740,677,145, forward strand.
ACATAAATAATTTAATTTCAAGTTATTATTATTTTACCAGAAGTGCTATTCAGTTCAAATTGTGATTCATTTTGTTGGTTATGATCAAAGTGTTATGATCACCATGTTTTTATACGTTTATAAGAATAATATCTGAAAACTACACTGAATGCAGGGTGATTCTTATCAGCATTTAAAAGCACCAAAAGTGCCATAGATGATGATGAGGCAAGTAATTTAATATAAGGCACATGGAGTTACAAAAGTCAGGAAATACCCCAAAAAGGAATAAGAAATACTGAACATCTGACATCACCAGATAGCATACCTCACTGCAAATGCAGCGGTTCGCGTAGGGCATATAGAGATTATTGAGTGATGTAGTACTTGCACTAAAGCAAACAGTGCAAATTTCAGACATCTTTTGTGAATGTGGTCTGTTGTAAATGTTGAATTTGTAAATTTATGGTCCTTTCTGTAACCAAGTAAAAGCTGTTTTTATTTTGTGCTTCTTTCCTTTTTCCTCCTTTTTTCTGTTTACAGAAATTATGTAGTAAAGAAAACATAAATCATTTACTGGTAACAATGCAGTATGGAAGCTTATACCCATTTACTTGTGATGGAATATTGTATGTTTTAGTTGTATTGTACTTTGTATTAACGAGTGGTGACTGCAAGACCAGTAAATAAAATAATAAACCTTACTTCAATGTAAACACATAATTGTTTAATGGAATGAAAAAATACTGCTTGCCAGACACAAGACTCAAACTCTGAGCCCCGTGCGCTGAAGTCATGCATGGGAGCCCAGAACCACACTGACGGGAATACTTGAGTAGGGTTGAGATGAGCAGGTGCAACAAACTGATAGGTTCAACTGGTGCATCTACAATGAAGTACTCCAGGTGGTGACATCATCTGTTGAACATTTGTCACCCACTTTTGGGATATTTTGTGACATCTGCAATCCCATGTGTCTTAAATTAATTCACTCAGCATCATTTACATCACTTTGGAAATTTTTAAATGGTGATGAGAAACACCTTGTATATTACATTAATTACCCAGCGAGGAAGAAGCACTAGAAAGTGGAGAATAATATCACTGTGATTCACAGTTAGACTGTGAAAGAGATGAAGAATGTTATAATGATACTTGCAGTTATTTTATTAGCACAGATAATATACGTAAGGCTCAAAAATTAAATTTCAAGGAATAAGTAAGATTACAAAACAAAAATTGAATGAAAATACCACCTCACCCAAGGCATATTGCTGAAATACTGGCTGCATATTGTTACTTATTTATCCTGGTTATGAAGAAAGGCAGTCACAGAAATTTAACTGAACTATGAAATTCTCGTGGGTCACATACTGTAAGCTCAAATATAGTGTCATCACAGTTTGTTAAACACAAATAAACTTTCTGTAACAATAGGTTTCAATTGTCTATTAGCCCATGAAATCAAACAATAATACTTGGTGATAATTCATATAAACCTTAGTTCCTGATAGAAATGAAAGTGCAATAGTTTCTGTTTGAATATGATATAAATCCAAGCACTACTTCTTTATGATGCATGTGTATTGAAATTATAACATGAAGCAAAGTTCCACCTGTGACTAGAGGGGCTGGAAACCAATCGCTCAGCTGTAAAAGCACTATACAACACAGTTGTAAATTTGTCCATATAAACATCAGTGGTGGTCATAGTTCACTTGCTTAGGAAAAGTTGGATTATAGCAACTGAGAGCAATCTAGCCACTGGTTGATCTTATGTTTGCCATTTACAGAAGTTTATTTGACCAACCTATTGTACTGGTGGCTGCAGGCTCCCTTGCTGGATGTAGGCAATGTCACACAAATTGACATGTTCATATCTTCCATTTGCATGTCTGGCTAGGTCCCTAAATCATATACAGTAGTTTTGATGGTGTGAATGCATTACAAGCATTTCTTACTTCTGTTTTGATCTTTGCACTTTAGCCAGTAATAATGAAGAATACAAAGAAGAAACACTAAAAAATTGGGTAATTTGCATTCATTTTTAGATCTATATAGATGAATACTCTCTAGGTTATTTTTGTCTCAAGACAGGAAAAATTAAAATATTTCCAAGGAAGGTGTAGGTATATGCATTTTAATCTCTGAATGGCAGTTAGTAAATTTTTCTAATTTTTTGGTGAATGTAATGATGAAAACCTGGAAGTGGAAGAAATGTATAACTCAGTTGCTCAAACAACAAGTTTAGGAAGCATTGTCATTCACATAATTACGAATGTTTGAAAGAAACAGACAAAAATCATAACATATTCTTCATATTTATGACATAATTTTCTGTGGTAAACGATCATTTATAAGGGTAGTATTATTGCATAAAAGCAAGTAGTGAGTAAAGTAGAGCATCAATTATCCAAAACAATTTGGGGCTGGGGGTGTTCAGATAACTGATTTTTTACATAACTAATCATTTTTTAGAAAAAAAAAGTACTACTATCATTGAAGGAATATGAAATGAAGAAACAGATTTGTGTATTAAATACAAAAGTGCATGTTTTTTGTATGTATTACAAATACTGTACCTAGCTTACATAAATTACTCATTTTCTATTAAAGCATCCCTACCATCTATGAAAAGGAGTTCTAAATTAACATTTTCTCCAGACCTGAAACATGCTTTTATTGTCCTAAATCTCACGCACATCTTAAACACAACAGCTGCACGACATCACACTCTTCAAGTTTGCAAGACAGTGAAAAACTTCCTCACTGTGTGGTTCTTTTATGGTACAGTCATCACTAGCCTCTATCTTGTCACTGCAAGCGTCTTGGTCATTGGTGACGTTGCCAATGACCTCATCATCTGTCGGTAATCGATAACCAGGAGCATTGGTATCCCATTTGAACCAGTCTTGAATGTTTTTCTGTTCATAATCTCCAAATCTTGAAGATCCTTTAACCAGCCCATGCTGTTGCAATACAGATGTCTGGTTGGTGGTTCTACAGCTCCAGTGAGGGGCTCATCTGATGGATGGAGTTTGTTCCAACATTTTGCTAGAGTAGTGTCCTCAACAGCAGTCTGAATGTCTACTGCTGTGTGCACAGTGTCCTACAGGTTAATGCCAGAGGACTGGATTAATGTTCTGAGGCAAGAAAATAACTTTAGACTTTCCATTTTGTCTTTGCATTGAACAGTTTGAGGGATGACTTGGGGACAACAAAACATTTTCAGAATTACCAATTGCATGCCGTTGCTTTTACACTTCAGAAATAAATACAGGGTGGTATCATTCTGTAAAAATGCTTGCATCTGTCCTTGCATTCTTTTCATTCTTGAAGGTGACCAACTATTTTTTACTCCCATAAAACAGTGTCAAGTCTTGGATTTCCCTATGAACAGAAAGGGTAGCTTATGTGTTCTGGTAACATTTCTGCACACCATAGAAATGATGCAAGGTTTTCTTGCCTTATAACCAGGGACTGACACTTCTTTCTAGGAAACTAGTGATTCTGTTGACATTTTCTTCCAATACACAGAAATTTCATCTATGTTGTAGATATTTTTTTGCTATAGCACTTGGTGATAAATTTATTTAAAGTCTCTTTGAAACAATCTGCTGCTTCAGTGTCAGCAAACAGTGCTTCACCTTGAGTGTCTAATTCCCCAATTCAATGCCTAGATATAAAGTGCGTAATCCAGCCGGGAGAATAATGGGTAGCTTTGAGAATTGAAATAGTGAAGGCAGCAGAGGATGAAGTAGGTAAAAAGATGATGACTAGTAGAAATCCTTGGGTAACACAAGAGATATTGAATTTAACTGATGAAAGGAGAAAATATTAAGATGCTGTGAATGAAGGAGGTGAAAAGGAATAGAAACATCTCAAAAATGAGATCAACAGGAAGTTCAAAATGGCTAACGGGAATGGCTGGAGGACAAATGTGAGGATGTAGAGGCATATATCACTGGGATTAATATAGATGCTGCCTACAGGAAAATTAAAGAGACCTTTGGAGAAAAGAGAACCACCTGTATGAATATCAAGCACTCAGATTGAAAACCAGTTCTATGCAAAGAAGGGAAAGCAGAAAGTTTGAAGGATTATATAGAGAGTCTATACAAGTGCCATGCACTTGAGGGCAATATAATGTCAATGGAAGAGGACGTAGACGAAGATGAGATGGGCAGTATGTTACTGCATAAAAAATCTGACAGAGCACTGAAAGTCCTAAGTTGAAACAAGTTCCTGGGAGTAGACAACATTCCATTAGAACTACTGATAACGTTGGGAGAGCCAGCCATGCACGAAACTCTTCCATCTGGTAAGCAAGATGTATGAGACAGGAAAAATACCCTCAGACTTTAAGAAGAATGTAATAACTCCACTTCCTAAGAAAGAAGGTGCTGACTGGTGTGAAAATTAGTGAACTGTTGTGACTCGCCAATCTTTCCAAGTTCCGCTGTGCAGTTACATGCATCCTCTGTGTGTGGCGCTGTCTGCCAGCCATGCAGCAGCAGCGCCACCTAACCGGCCAGCCAGCCCGCAGCCGCGAGACTTGGACTCAGTTATGATTTAACTGTTAAAAGTGACACACATCTTACTCTGTTTACTTGATCTGTGACTTTCATGTATTGCATTGTCCTTGAAATATATTTGTTCAACTTGAAGTTATAACATGAACTATCAGTTTAACGAGGCACAGTTTCAAAATTATAACTCAATTTCTTTATAAACAAATGCAAAAACTAGTATAAGCTGACCTAAGGGAAGATCAGTTTGGATTCCAAGGAAATGTAGGAAGACTTGAGGCAATAGTGACTCTATGACCTATCTTATTTACATTATTTGTAGACTTTGAGGAAGCTTTTGACAATGTTGATTGGAATACTCTCTTTCAAATTCTGAAGGTAACAGGAATAAAATACAGGAAGCAAAAAGCAGTACAAGATTTGAGCGGCACAAATGAGAAGCAGTGGTTGAGAAGCAGGGGAGACAGTGTTGTACACTATCCTTGATGTCATTCAATCTGTGTACTGAGCAAGTAGTAAAACAAACAAAAGAAAAATTTGGAATAGGAATTAAAATCCAGGAAGCAGAAATAAAACCCTTGAGGTTTGATGAAGACATTGTAATTCAATCAGAGACAGAAAAGGAGTTAGTAGAGAAGTTGAACAGAATGGATAGTGTCTTGAAAGGAGGATATAAGATGAACACCAACAGAAACAAAATGAGGATAATAGAATGTAGAAGAATTAAATCCGGTGATGCTGAGGTAATTAGGCTGGGAAGTGAGACACTTAAAGAAGTAGATGAGTTTTGCTATTTGGGCAATAAAATAACTGATGATGTTTGAAATAGAGAGGATATAAAACGTCGGCTGGTGATGGCAAGGAAAGCATTTCTGAAGAAGAGATATTTGTTAACATCAAGTATAGATTTAAGTTTCAGGAATTCTTTTCTGAAAGTATTTGTACAGAGTGTAGCCATGTATGGAAGTGAAACATGGGCACAAAGGAAATAGCAGCTTTTGAAATGTGGTGCTACAGAAGAATGCTTAAGTTTAGATAGGTAGATCATGTAACTAATGAGGATGTACCGAATAGAAGTGGGGAGAAGAGCAGTTTGTGGTACAATGTGAATAGAAGAAAGGATCAGTTGTCAGTTGGTAGGGTACTTTCTGAGGCATCAAGGGATCACCAATTTAGTATTGAAGGGAAGTAAATCATAGAGAGAGAATGAGAGACGAATACACTAAGCAATTTCAGAAGGATGTAGGTTGCAGTATTTACTCAGAGATGAAGAGGGAAGAACAGGATAGAGTAGCATGGAGAGCTGCATCCAGCCAGTCTTTGGACTGAAGACCACAACAACAAGCAACAAGCCAGCCAGTAGTCACTTTAAAGTCAGTATTATCCCCAAGTTTCTTATTCAGTGAAGCACTTTTTCATAACTCAAAGGGCCACTTATGGACTGTACCTGCGTGGACCAAGTGTACACTGCAGTGTCTATATTCTGATTTTCTGCCATTTTCATCATTTTTCTGTGTAAGATTCCATCTTCACTGCCAAGTCACTTGGCAAATTTTGTAATAGCGTTACATTCTTTTTAATATCCATTCTTGTGGCATGCCATATACCCTAGCTAAGCTTGATCCACTAGCACCATTCCTCAGTTGGCCAAATATTTTAAGTTTATTGGAAATATTGAGAACAACTCATTTACATTTGTTAACTGTTGTGAACAGTATAACTACAGCATATTTCAAGTGAAGGCTAAAATGCCACTCATGGATGATGATTAGAGGATTGAGTTCAGGTAAGAACTAGTGGTCACTAGCGGAAAAGTATGATGTACAAATTTAAATTTATTGACTGAAACCCTTTCATATAATCACTGTTTCAGTTGATTCACATCAGGTTATCAATATCCTACTCTATAAAATGTCATGTTTATCAAGAGTATCTTGTAAATACCTTTTCAAGGAATTTTTCATATTAACTGTTTCACAATATGTCTATTAGCCCATGAACTTCATCATAAAAATTCAATCAGGATTTGAGATGAGTATGATGTTCATAGATGTCATACTGGAAGAAAAAAATTCCTTTATTACTCTTCAATTGACACTGTGCAAAGCTCATTCCATAAGGAAGATATAAAAATAATTTTATTTGTTAATTTATGTACTAATGTCATGACTAATTTGCCATGGAACAGAATTTTAAGGGACCTATTTGAGACCTACAAACTTATGCAGATATCTTACTTTCAAGCTAATCTGTAGACTAGCTTAAACCCAATCTTTCCGCTTTTCTGTAGAAAAGGAGAAAGATTGGGTTTAACATCCTGTTGGCATCACAGTTATTAGAGACAGAGCACAAGCTTGGCCTGCATTCAGGATGGGAAGGAAATCGGCTGTGCCATTTCAAAGGAATCATCCCAGCATTTGTCTGGAGCAATTTATGGAAATAATGGAAAATCTAAATCTGGACGGTCGGACATTGGTTTTAACCATCATCCTCCTGAATGGGAGTCGAGTGTGCTATGTAGTGCGCCACCTTGCTCAGTAATATATAGAAAAGTAGTAACACACACACACACTGATTAAACACTGCAGAGTCAAAGAAACTGGTACATCTGCCTAATATCATGTAGGGCACCAGCGAGAATGCACAAGTGCCACAACACAATGTGGCCTGGACTCGACTAATGTCTGAAGTGGTGATGGAAGGAACTGACACCATGAATCCTGTTGGGCTGCCCATAAATCTCTAAGGGGACTAAGGGGTGGAGATCTCATCTGGACAGCACATTGCGAGGCATCCCAGATACACTCAAGACTGTTCATGTCTGGGGAGTTTAGTGATCAGCGCAAGTGTTTGAAATCAGAAGAATGTTCCTGGAGACACTCTGTAGCAATTCTTTTTATATGGTGCGCTGTATTGTTCTGCTGGAATTGACCAAGTCTGTAAGAATGCACAATGGTCATGAGTGGATGCAGGTGGTCTGGCAGGAGTCTTATGTACATGTCACCTGTCAGAGTGATATCTAGACACATTAGGGGTGCTATATCACTCCAACTGCATAAGTCCCACACGTCACACACCAGGAGGAACACCACTGTGCCTCTCTAAGAAATTGGAAGAATTCCTCAGGTAGCCACCATACTTGTTGACAATGGTCATCTAGGGTAGTGCAGAACCGCGATTCATCACTGAACATAATGTGACAGCTTTCATCAGCAGTCAAAGCTACCTGGTACAGCACCACTCCTGACACAACTGTTTGTGTTGTGGTGTTTTAGCAGTCCACACAAAGGACAGCAAATCCCTACTCAAGCTGTTGCTTTCCTCTGACCAGTGGTACAGGATGACATAGAATGTTGCAGATAGTCCATTACTTGTGGATCTTCAACTTTTTCTTATGTAGTTTACAGGTGAATGGCCAGACATCAGTGTCCAGTGAGCACAGTATTTCAGTGAGCAACCACATTGCGATCATCAGATGCACTGATGAACTGACTGCTTAGGAGCTTGTTCATGGTCTGCTCTCAGGTGTGGACGTGCATACAGCATCCCCTGCCTCATCTCTTCCTCCATATTGCTCCATCGAAGGTTTATGACCCAGTGTCTTGTGCTGATGACGTCTCCCATTTCTGTTTCTCCGTATGACCCTGAAGACAGTTTGTAATGGGATTCTACTGTACTCTTCTGTGTAACCTAGTCCTGATTTTCCCCACATATACCAATGCCCATTGTTTCCCAAAATTTCCTGTCAAAATTTAATCTATTCATGTGATATCTATTCCTGTCTTTATCTTGTTGCTTGTATGGTTCAAAGTTTATCCTTCTCTTATAATTCTTTTGTGATAATTAGCCTGATTTCTTCTATTTTTTCCCACACCAAAGTGGCTAGATCTCAGTTGGAGGATCCCTAATGTACCTCATCATTACCCCTATATTCATATCTACTGTAGTTAAATGGTCTGGCGTTTCCTTCCAATGATCTGTTTAAATTTTCTTGTATTCTTTCTCATTAATATTTCTGTCATTCGACTGTGGATCACTTTCCTGACGTCTTCCCTCATAATTATACAGATAATTTCTTCCCCGTTTCCTTCTGTAATTCTCCACTCTTGCGCTGAGTTACACTACGGAAATTCTGATTAAAAACTATATATCCAGAATGAGATTTTCACTCTGCAGCGGAGTGTGCGCTGATATGAAACTTCCTGGCAGATTAAAACTGTGTGCCCGAACGAGACTCGAACTCGGGACTCGTTCGGGCACACAGTTTTAATCTGCCAGGAAGTTTCATATCAGCGCACACTCCGCTGCAGAGTGAAAATCTCATTCTGGAAACATCCCCCAGGCTGTGGCTAAGCCATGTCTCCGCAATATCCTTTCTTTCAGGAGTGCTAGTTCTGCAAGGTTCGCAGGAGAGCTTCTGTAAAGTTTGGAAGGTAGGAGACGAGGTACTGGTAGAAGTAAAGCTGTGAGTACCGGACGTGAGTCGTGCTTCGGTAGCTCAGTTGGTAGAGCACTTGCCCGCGAAAGGCAAAGGTCCCGAGTTCGAGTCTCGTTCGGGCACACAGTTTTAATCTGCCAGGAAGTTTCAAAAACTATATACATAATTTCTCTCTAATCCCCTGTCCAGTTTATCTACATATTTCAGAAATCAAAATAGAATCATCTGCCCCATAAACTATACCCTGTTGCACTTTCCTTGGTAATCTCCTCTTTCATACACCTTTTTGTGTAAGCTCATCAAATGATTGATCTAGGATTATTAATTTTCTCAGGTGCCTCTCTCAAAAATCTTTCATGTTACCATTCACTTCTCACTAATTGGTCCATTTATGAATTAACTTCTGATACTAGCTTGTTCAGTTTCTGACAATTTATTCAGAAAGCTGTTTTCAAAAGCACAATATGTCATTTCTGCATGAATATATTGGTTAGTCCAAGAGAGTGCTTCCTCATCCAAAGACTCTTTTACAAAATTTATCTTAAGCAAATCGGTCAAACAACTATCAAAATTATGACAAAAATGTTGTTAAAATCAACTGGGTTAAGGTTATTATTTCCTCTAAAACTTTTAATTGACACATTGGTGCTCATCCCACTACTGTTACTTCTAGTTACAAAATTTTCCTCCAATTCAGATAGTTTTCTAAGAATATTAACTACTTTACAATTACATGGAATTACATTACAACTTTTCTAGTGCAATAACTTTATCATTAACTACCTACTTTTCAAGTTATTAATTTTACATTCAAGATTATTGTCATTTTGATCCATTTCTGACCTTAATACCTGGCCTTCTTGTTTCATCACATTGTGCATTATTTCAAAAGTTTTCCAATTTTCTCAACTTTATCAGGACAATTTTGTTTTAAATTCAGTCACTTCACATATAACAGAATCAATCTGTACATTGATTCATTTGTCCCCTGAGTGTGCAACTAATTTATATTTATTAAGATTCCCTATTGTTTCAGGCACTTGAATGCCAGTCTCCTAATTTCATCCTTCAACTCCTTTAACTTGTCATTTTTAGCAGTGATTTTACCACCCCTATCACTTTTTTATTGTTTTAATCCTACCAATCAAATCTTCACTTAGTTTGCTTTTTAATGCCTCAATTCTACCCCCCCCCCCTTCCCAAATTTTTATTCGGTTCCCTGCTGCATTTTTCTAGTTTTTCTTCAAAAAGCTTGGTTAGTAACAAACTATACTAATAATTCCCCCTGATAATCCTCTGTGACTGAAACTTCGGGATGGACAGCAAGCACTACTAACATTCCTGCCTACTGCTCCTTTGTCTTGACTCTGATTTTGTTCCAACCTTGTCATTAAAAACAATTTCTATCTCCTAAGGCTATTCGTAAGTTTCATACTGTCATTGAAAACTGGTTTTTTAATAACTGTGTAGGTAATGGGGAGCAGTTGTTGTAATTACAATGATGTGATCACTCGCTTTCCCAGCACTTAATATGAGTACTTTTATTCTTGCAACATATACACAATGCGTTTAGCATAGAGCATGTACTACAGAAAACTGATCTGACAAAGATTTTTGTTCTTGCTGTGGTAGGGCAGCGATGTTATTGGGGGATAGAGTGCTTCTAAATCCCCCCAGAGTACCACCCCCCCCCCCCCCCTCAAATCACAAGAGTGCAGCACGGTGACTAGTGTACATCATAATGTGTTGTCCTGCTGGCGATGGGTAATGCCAACATATTGTAGTCTGCCAGGTATCTGGTTGCCCGTAAAGTGTGGCTGGCCTGTGATGTCAAGCAGTGGTGCCATTGGCACAGTGGTGATGCTCATTGAGGTGTTGGTGGCTGGTAGTGCGCCATCCAGTATTATAAAATTCTCTGGGGCCGACATGAGCAGGTAGCCCTCCAAAGAAAGAGTAGATTTCAGACCTGCTGTGTCAGTCGTAGCTGGAAGGGGCATGCAGTGCTCTAATGACCTCAAGACCATACTATAGCCTGACTGTCTATTGTTTAATTTGCACCTGAGCATGACATGTGTACATGATTGGAGGTCCTTGTGCTCAAAGATGGTTGGTTTGTTGTGGTGGGATGGCGATGGGATGTGGATGTGGTGGATGTGGTTCCTGACATGTTTTACTAGGTTGACATCCACAGGGTCGGTGGTTTGTGGTACAAACTCTGTTGGGAGGGTGATCGGTTCCCCATAGAGCACCTCTGCAAGCGGGGCACCTAGATCATCTTTGTAGGCAGCTCGTATGCCCAGCAGCACCCAGGGGAGAGCCTCCGTCCACTCCTGGTTGTGGTGTATGAGTTATGTGTTGAGGGTGCAGTGCTACTGTTCCACAAGTTTGTTGGATTGGGGATGGGAGGCCGTTGTGTGGAACTGGTGGCACCCACAGAGGTGACAGAGCTCAGAGAACAGGGTCAACTAAAACTGCTGGCCCTGGTCAGTTGTCAGGGACTCTGGGCAGCCAAAGTGTGCAGTCCATAATGTGATGAAAGTTCGGGCGACGGTGTCGACTAAGGTATCAGTCAGAGTGTGGCCTCCACCCATCAAGTTGTCCTGTCTATGGAACATGTACTTGTATCTGTCTGAATGTGGGAGGAGACCCACCGGGTCTATGTGGACATGTTGCAAACAGCCCTTCAGGCTGGAGAATTTCCCGAAGCGTGGCTGGGCATGACGTTCTGTCTTGGCCCATTGGCATTGGTTGCAGGCTCTCGTCCATGCAGTACTGTCCCAGTTAATGTTAATCCAAAAGAAGCTATCTGTTACCAGTTTTAGTGGCGGGCGTACTCCGGGGTGAGACAAGTTGTAGAGGTGGTCAAAAACTGTCTTCCTGAAGTTCTGTGGGATGACAGGTCATTGCCTACCATGGGATACGTTGCATCAAACTAGTTTTGTTGTGCCTGCAATGGTGCACTTCTTGAGCTGGAGGCCTGTTGTGTGTCCAGATAGTAGGTTTTGAAAGTTGGTGTCAGTTGCTTGTGCCTCCAATAGTTGGTCAAAGTAATGGTGTGCCGATGTGGCAGTGAGTCATGAGACGAAGTCAGCCACCGTGTTGTCAGCTCCCTCATACATAGCGTAAGTCTGTAGTATATTGGTATATTCTGAAATCAAGTTCAGGTGGCAGAATTGTCAAGAGGAGGTATTGAGTGGCAGGTATTTAACAGTGTCTGTGTAGATAGTGAGCTGCCAGCCCTCGATGTCGTGTGGGAAGTATCAAATCACTTTGTATATCGCCAAAAGCTCACAGTCAAAAGTTGACCACATCTTCTGGGAGTCAGTAAGTTTCCACGAGAAAAGCCATAGGGGTTGGGTTGCACTGGGGACTTTCTGTTGTAGCACTGCCTAAATCACTCAGTCGTTGGTGTCGGCTATCATAACCATATGAGTGTCCATGGATGAAAGTGCCAGGGCAGTGATCTGAGCAAGCTCTGTTTTGATGTTCTCGAAAGTTCCTTGCAAATCAGGAATACAAGTGAGCTTATGTTTGCCTGATGTGTTCTTGCCACGGAGTGACTCTGTGAGCAGGACGAGTGTCTCTGCGACATGGGGGAGGTGTTGTATTAAAAATTAATTACCCCTAAGAAAAGGCGCAACTTGTGATAGTCCGTTCTTGGTGGTAGGTCCGTACTTGGTCTATCTCTTCTGGGGTGGGGTGGATGCTCGAAGTGTTGGCGAGCTGGCCTATGAATGTAACACATTTTTGCCAGAGTTGGCATTTGTCCTCATTGACAACAACACCCTGCTCTGCTAGTTTGTTGAATACCACTTGCAGGTGTTTCTCATGACCTCGAGTTGTTTCTAAGAATATATGTACATCATCCAAATAACAATAGCAAAAGAGCATGGTAAAAAAACAACCCGTCAATGAACCACTGGCCAGTCTGGGCTACGTTCTTTAGTCTGAAGTGCATAAAGAGGAACAAATAGGCCAAAGGGAGTAATTATTGCAGTCTTTGTGATGTCCTTCATGGCCATTGGGATCTGCCAACTATCTCTTTTAGAGTCGATCACGCTAAGTATGGTTGCACTAGCCAGTTGCCGGAAGAATTCCTGAATATTGGGAATGGGCTAACTATCAGTGATGGTGTGCACGTTCAAATGTCTGTAGTCTCTGCACATGCACCACATTTTATCTTTTTCCATTGTCATTGTAGTCAGTGAGGCGCACGCACTGTGTGATGGCCTAATGGTGCCCTCATGTAACAGTTCCTTGATCATGGCCTCGGCCACCTTTAGTTTGTGAGGGACAAGGTCGTGGGGCTGGTGTTGGACCAGTGGACCTAGGGTAGTATTAATTCTCAGCGATGGAGTTGTTGTTCAGGTGAATACGATAGGCATTGCAGTATGAGCATCTTCGCTGTCTCATATCTGCCAGTGGTTGGTGCATACAGTAGGACATCACAGGTAAGATTGGTGTTGGTAGGGAGGTGGTTCAATAGCACCAAAAACTTGTCACAGTCATCTGTGATCCTGGCCAACTGCATCATGCACTCGCAGAGTGTGAACCATTCTTGCAGGGAATCAACTTGTAGCGGTGGCAGATGTAACTCGGTGTGTGGGTGGCGGTAATCTGCCTAGTGGTGAGTGACCAGGACCTGTATGATGTTGTAATCATGTGAAGTAAATGGTGCAGATTCATGAAAACCTTTTGGTGGCACTGATAAAGGCGGCGGCTGGAGCTGTGGCACGGTAGTTGCTGTAGGTGTATTGGTAATGAGAGAGTCATGACCGGTTATCACAGAATGTGGCATAGGTGTCACAGCTGGTGCATTAGCGTCATTAGGGATGGTGTAGTAGTGGGGAAGCAAGGAATACAGTGTGGTGGACAGGGTGGCGGATGGCACATCAGTGTAGATCACCCAACCCGGCAGCTGTTGAATGTTGTCCTTGTGATCACACAGTGTGATTCGTAGTTGCAGTCAGGCTCGCCATACTGATATGCTGTTCTCACGAGGTGTGAAAACCCTGTGCTGTTGCAGGTAGACATGGATGCCTGCTATTTGAGTGACTTCATGTGGCAGGTGTGACCCAGAGCATGACACGGCTGTTGTCAATGTGACGTCATCGTCATGACGTGACCTCGGGCACAGTACACAGTTAACAAGTGTGACGTCACCCGGGTGATGTATGGTATAACATAGAATGTAAATTTCAGGTTTAGGCCATGGAAAAGCATGGTCTGGCATAGGTAGGTCACTTGTAGGATGGATTTGTCTGCTATAACCTGCAAATATCAGTTCTCTGCAGTGGAAGGTGGTCATACATGGTGGCGATTGTTGGTCAACAGTTGCAGTTCTCTGGAGTATGTCTGTCCATAATGTCAGTATGCACTGAATCATTAGAATGAAAGTGAATGTGTTGTAGTTCATTAACAGTGTCACTGATCAGTATATTACTAGCACTGGTTAGGTGGGAGGTGGAGATGGCAGCAGGCAGCCATTTTACACAGTGCACACCTGTTGATGTAGCACAGTTAATTAAGGGTGTGGCAGGCTTCATCTCATGATCTTCAGTGCTAACATAGTACTTGATCTGTGATTTAGAGTGTTCATCTGTTTGGTGAGAGGTAACAATGCCCTGGTTTGGTGGTTGTTGAAACAATTGTAACACTGAATGAGATTTTCACTCTGCAGTAGAATGTGCACTGATATGAAACTTCCTGGCAGATTAAAACTGTGTGCTGGACCGAGACTCAAACTTGGACCTTTGCTTTTCATGGGCAAGTGCTCTACCAACTGAGCTACCCAAGCACAACTCACGCCCTGTCCTCACAGCTTTGCTTCCACCAGTAGGAGCCCTTGTTTTGTTCAAGACACCTTCAAGACTACCTTGAAGTTTGTGAACAAAGGTATTTATATTTATGAAGATGGTATCTGTTCTTTTGGACATATATATATATATATATATATATATATATATATATATATATATATATATATATATATATATATATATATATATATAGTTAAAGCTCACTGGCCACTTGACCATCTTCTTCTTTTGTGGGGATGCACAAACAGTGCCAGAACTCTTCCAGGAATCAGCAAAAAACTGTGAGTAATGAGTATAATGGGCAGGGGTGCTATGAATATAGTGTGGGACAACAAGTTGGGAATGTGGGTCTCACAGGAGGCATACCAGAGATAAGTCCCTGCCATTGCACTATCCTCTGTGTCCTTGGTGGCTCAGATGGATAGGGCATCTGCCATGTAAGCAAGAGACCCTGGGTTTGATTCCCAGTCGGGGCACAGATTTTCAACTGTCCCTGTTGACTTATATCAACGCCTGTATAAAGCTAGGGGTATTCATTTCATTGTAATGAATATATTTATGTTTGACTTTGGCCTACTGAAGAGGCATGCAATGAATATTTTTAATGAGGTTCGTTCTATAGGACAAATTTCAAAGTCGGGTTGTTTTTTTAACTTTTTAAAAGATTCTAAGCAACAGTTGTTGATACCATCTTTCTCAAATATACATTTTCCTCAATGAGTAGTTTTTTTTTTAAAGCAACTTGCATTCTCTTTGTGGGTAGATCATCTGATGATGTAGATCTTTCATTAGCTGAATATGCTGTCACTCTCACTGTTTCATTTTTTTATCAGTTTCTGGCTGTGTTGTTTCACCTCCTGTAATTGTTATTACAGCTGCTCCTCTCTGAACACTTTCTTGTGTAATCAATGTTTCTTTGTGTGATACTGCTGCTGCACCTCAATAAGTAGGTAGGAATAATAAGTTGTAGGTCTCCTTTGTAGTTGGTCAAGAAATTGTGTAACATTTCTGAATTCTAGAGAAAACATTTTTCACTAACACTTTGGTATTCTGGCTGAGTACTCATTTGCCCCATTTGCTTACATGAATTTTGTGCATTGTACAGTGATTTCTTTCCAGACCATAAATAGTGAGGAAAAAAAGCATTTGAAGTGGTATCGCTGATCTTACTGTAAGTCCTGTTTGGTTTTTGCCTCTCTTTATTTACGGTACACAAAAAGATTCAGTAAGGTGATGCCTTTGTTGTTTGCTTATCAGAATCGGTTTTTGATCCCGTAGTGTTCATAGCCTGTCTCTTAAAATTCTCTTTGCTACTTTTATTTCAGTTTAATAGATGTCATCGTTTGCATTTTGCTGTCTTCTTCATGCAGTTTGCGTAAGTGCTGCCTTCCAATTGTTACTACCTAAGCTGCATGTAATAATGTATGCCAAACTGTAATTTTCCAGTTTTGGACATTAAGTTGGTATATTTGTTAACCGAGTTGGTCACTTTCATTATTCTTACTTTTTTTTCTGATTTTTAAACATTGAGTGAAGCATGTAAAACAGATAGCAGGATTAACATGAGAATTTTTAGTGATTGACAAAAATGCTTCAGACAAAAGTTGCTATGGGTGATAGGGCAGATTATGCGGTGTTAACAGCCTTGAAGAGATACAACAGTCAACTCTCTTATTTTAAATTACGCTATGTTGTACTTTGGGTCCAGAACAGTACATATTGATGCGAAAAATCAGCCAACCAACTGAAAATAAAGGTTTATTATCCCTTGATCATGGTTTCGATATTTGTAAAAATATCTTCTTCAGAAGCATTGGCACTAAAAATGTATACAGCAGTTACAAAATGATTTTTACTAACAGATAAGAAATATTAATAGAAAAACATTTCTGAAGTAAATGTACTCATTTATTACATCACATGTTGCACCAATTGATTAGATGAAGCTGAGCTCCTCTTGTCATAAATGAAATTGGTGAAACAAGAGTTACCACAAGCCATGGCTTTAGATAGCGTGAGATTACATGTATCGTACTGTAGAAAGACTACTCTGTAAATGCCCACAGGTAGAGGCTCTTGTTATCATATAAACAGAATAGGTGTCTCAAAATAAAATATATGCATAAATTACATATACTTTATGCCAGAGACTAATTCAATTGCTAGAAATATACAGGCTCAAGCGAGCAGGAAAAACTGGTCTACTGAGGGCACTGCTTTTGGCTGATTTTTCTATCTGTTCTGAATTACACAGTTGCTGTTTCACAGCCAAGTTTAAGATTTTGAGCTATTGATGAGGTAGGTTATTTGATATAAATATTCTTTGATCTGGAAAGTAACAGAGTAAAATGCATTTAAAATAGGCAGTTTACTACTATTATTGTGTTGGGCTGAATAACACACCACTCTGAAGTTCTTGCAACTGTTGATGGTAATATGAAGTCATTAAACTGTTGTATGTTGATCTTAGGGAAATAGGGAGGAACATTAGGATTTAATGACAATTTAGAGTAAAGTCATTAGAGATGGGGCAAAACCTGAATAGGGTAAAAATGAGTAAGAAAATCACTTGCGTTCTTTGAAAACCAATCATGACAGCCTTTGTCTTAGTTAATAAAGGGCAATAATTGAAAACTAAAATCTAGATGGCCACTTGGTAGTACAGAACCCATCATTCCTTCTGATAGTTCATTGCCCTTTGGATGATCTGATTAAAGTGTGGATCAACCACATCCAATACAATAATGTTGAGATTCACCAACAGATATAAATACTGGGAATGTTGACACCTGCTGATGAAGTATGATACTGGTGGGTTAATAGGATCCATGAATGCGGTACATAAAATGAGATGATGGTGATGTGTTATTAAAATAAGAAAAATAGTTTGTTGTGCTGATTTATTACTATGATTCCTATCACTGCATTTGTACAACATAATTTATGCAACTACAATATGGTACTCTTAAAAAGAATCATCTGGGGAATTTATAAGGTCAGTTTCAAATACTAAATCAAAAGAATGTTGGGAAAAAATCCTCTGTTACCATAAACTTCTGTAACTGCTTAACAACTAAGGTAAAAAAGGAAAATGGAAAGACCTGTTATTCTATAGTACACAATGACAACCATATAATATTTTGATAAAGAGTTGTGATGTCGTACAGGACTTAAAAACATGTCACATAATAATCATTGGTAGCTCTTTCTTGTCATAAAATACAACAAATTCAATAGAAATTTGTCTCACAGAAATGAAAATAATGAAAATACTGCAGATTTGTGGGTCACCTTTCAAGGGTAGTAAACAACAAGCACTGGATACTCGTTAATGCATGCTGGTTAATAGTACAATAATCTGTCATAGACAGATCATTATGTCTGCATTTAAAACCAAATAAGACCAATTCCCTGTCACAATTAACAAATTAATCTCTGCCCAGGACCATCTACCATTACGTAAAATGAAATTACAGCAGTTATATGGAAGCTGAAGATATCTCCATAACCAAAGTGAGGAAATTACCAACACAACCAAATACTACAGAATTATTGTAAGAAATGATGAGTTTTTTTTAAAGGCAGAAGCAAATTGTCTCCATCCTTTAGTTTTTGATTATACTTGGTACTGAACTACTATGGACACTCTGTTTCAGGTTAATGCAGTGCCTGGAGGGTGTTGTACAAAGGGCACAGCATAAGGTGTGGAGCTGAAGCATGAGTGCAGTCTAATAACAGATACAGTATCTTGAGTATAGAGAAACCCAAAACACACACTTGGAGTGAAGCCAGCATCACAATGAGTGTAGCAGTAATATTTCTTTGATTTTGTGTAGTTTAAAAATGGTTCAAATGGCTCTGAGCACTATGGGACTTAACTTCTAAGGTCATCAGTCCCCTAGAACTTAGAACTACTTAAACCTAACTAACCTAAGGACATCACACACATCCATGCCCGAGTCAGGATTTGAACCTGCGACCGTAGCGGTCACGCGGTTTCAGACTGTAGTGCCTAGAACCGCTCGGCCACCCTGGCCGGCTTGTGTAGTTTACTAATTGATGGAAAAAATTTTATTCATCATTCAGTAGAAAGCTTAGATTTTATTGTTCCATATGCCTCCACATTTCATCATGTGTGTTCACATGAGTTTGCTTGATACGATGTTTATCAGAAAGGTTTTAATTATGTTTTATCTGCTTGTTCCTTGTAGGCCAGCCACAAAAGTGTTAATTTTCGGAAAAATTCTATACTGAAATGTGTTAATGTCTTTACCATATTAGTAACAGTTTTTACCACTGGATCATCAAATATGTAGTAAAAATATTTTGCCTTGTCACATTAGTTGGCTCTTCACTTGCCATATGTAAGATATTTTTTAAATTTTAATCTGTTTGTCTTCTGTATGTCAATGAACACTCAGAATATGTAATTTGTTAAATAATCAATGTTGTAATGATGAAACAACAATTGCATGAAATATGGCACATATATTTAAGACTTAAGAAATTATTCATTCATTGCACTCAATTATGTTTGCAATAAAATAGCACCAAGTCACTCAAGTATTATCTAAAGTTTAAAATAAAACAGGAAAACTTTTATTGTTTTATGTATGAATGATTCTTCTTATTCCATTACCCACTTCAGTGATATAATAAATGTTATAGATTGGACTGCCATTAAATTCATTCCACTCTCACACTAATTTTTTTATAGACTACATACTTTTCTCAGCTAATCACTCAACATGACTTAAGCTTCACTTCAAAACTGTGCCGGACCACCTGTATTTAGCCATTTTGATATGATTAGTAGCTTTTTCAATACCAGCAGTTTTCCTACACTGTATTAGGTGAAATAATGTCTTGTATTTTTGTGTTTCCATGTTATTGTCCACCTCCTATAACCACACTATCTAAGTGTGTATGTTCACCTAATACATTCAAACCTTTCTTCCATTGATTAGTAACAACTATAATGCATGCCACTTTCATGTCTCCTATACATTATGTTCATTAGGATAGTGCATTGTCCATAGGGTAAATAAGCCATTTTACAGATAATTGCCAAACTTTCTTACTATTTTTATCATCACAATCATCATCACTGAATAACAACTAATTATACATTTAACTATTCAGTCTAATAATTGCAGACCATTTTTGTATTGGTGTCCAGTCATTGTTATTATTAGTTACATTGATGGAAATCTTGACCTATTTTGCCTATTACTGTCAAGAAAACAATGTAATTGGAATCTTAAGCCTTTCGTGAATACATTGTTGACATCATGACCTAGATAGTTATGTGACTCCTTTTGAGAACCATTGATGCAAAAGTGTTTTGAAAACTCTGTACATAGTGGATATTGTCAGGATATGAGTTACATTAAAAAAAAAACCTATGTTGATATTTGTAACTCTGTATGTCACAAAGAACAAGCTGTAACAGTGTTGATGTTTCTTAAGGGCAGTGGCCCCCTTTGATGAATGAAGTGTATAAATGTTCTGTTCCATAGATGGGGAATAGTACATGCTGTACTTTGCCATTGTGTTTATTACAGAACAGTATAGAGAGTTATATAGTATAAAGTTTGACCCGATAGCTGAAAGGTCAGCGTGACGGATTGCCATCCTACAGGCCCGGGTTCTTTACCTGACTGCCAGAGATCTTCTCTGCTCAGGGACTGGGTGTTGCGTTGTCTTCATCATCATTTCATCCCCATCCAGCACGCAGGTGGTGGCGTTGAATGTAAGAAGACCTGCACCAAGGCGGATGGACCTGCCCCGCAAGGGGCCTCCCAGCCAATGACACCAAATGCTCATTTCAGTTCCATTTATGGCATAAAAAAATGCCAAATATTTTGATAAGCTTTTGGGCCTTGGTGCATCAGATTATATGGCTAAAGTTCCTGCTTGTCAATATGCTATTAGGTATCCTGGTCAATGTTATCCACACAAAAATTGATTTTGTCATATGGTTTTTGCCTTTGAGAGACCAATTGTTCTTCCAAAGCCAGCGACTCTTCACTATGGTCACCTTCAATTTCCAAAAAATGTTTTCTAATTTCTGTGTGAATAAATAGTTTTTTAAAAACATACTATTTGTTTCAGTTCACCCCAGCACTGTTAGTACATGATACATTTATGGCATAAAAAAATGCCAAATATTTTGATAAGCTTTTGGGCCTTGGTGCATCAGATTATATGGCTAAAGTTCCTGCTTGTCAATATGCTATTAGGTATCCTGGTCAATGTTATCCACACAAAAATTGATTTTGTCATATGGTTTTTGCCTTTGAGAGACCAATTGTTCTTCCAAAGCCAGCGACTCTTCACTATGGTCACCTTCAATTTCCAAAAAATGTTTTCTAATTTCTGTGTGAATAAATAGTTTTTTAAAAACATACTATTTGTTTCAGTTCACCCCAGCACTGTTAGTACATGATACAGCAGCCATTTCATATATTGTATCACTTCACCCCTTTACCTGGGGTGAAGTACAAGGGTTTTCTTTAAAAAAATAGGTAAAGGAAATAAGAAAATTAAAAAGGGTTACATGGACAGATACTCCAAACATAGATCTAACCAGCCACTGGTATAAATAGATTTCTTTTTAAAATTATGTGTGTTAATATGTTCTTAATTTGCGAACTGTATCACTGCACCCCATTTTCCAGTACCGATGGAAATGCATTGCCATAATACAGTAGTACTGCTTTCAAGCCGGTTTTACTGAAGTCAATAAGTAGTCGCCACTCATGTGGGTTTTGTTGTACACCTAGCTGCATCATCACACCATTGACATCTCTACATACACACACGAAATTCTGCATATCGAAATATTGAGCGAAGGAAGCACCTCTTAATCTGGAACAGGAAATTGTGGTCCCCGGAACTAGAAGATTCCGTTGTTGCAGTCTCGACCCCAAGAGATCAGCTTGGTGTTTCGAAAGTTTTAGATCGCGAACCAAATCGTTCAATTCCTTTTGATTAAAGAGCTGAGGAGAGGTGTCATGATATTGAGTGCAGTACTCTTCTATATATTCAACACTTTCTGATCACCAACAGGACAATCAACGTACATTTTGTAAGCCTTCTTAACCAAATCAGTGATTGGTTTTCTTTGAGTTTTGGAGTGAATTTCCCACACACATAACAAAAGTTGTTGGGGTGGTTTGGACAGCAATAAGATTTGCTAGTTGCCATTTTCTTGGTGCAAGTTTCTAACACAAAAAGTTTGCACTATCTTTCACAGGAAACAGTCTCTGAGGATCTCTTCCACACTCTTGAATTACCATACGAACCATATACTGACGATCTGTAGGTCTTCTACCTCTCCTGCGCAAATCAAAAACGAACAATTAAGCATCAGAACAGAAGAGGAGCAAAAAGCGAAGTACTGAATACAAAAAATAAATAAAAATCTTTAAAAACTCAAAAACAGTACATGCTAGAACATTTTGAAAAGTATATTCGGATTCTACACACTAGACTATATACTAGTTGATGTATCACATCGCAGATGTAAAATGGCTGTTGGGTAGTGTTGTTATATGGCTCTGAGCACTATGGGACTCAACTGCTGTGGTCATAAGTCAAGTGTTGTTATAGGAAGCAGAGATAGACAGCTGTATAAACCATTGTTTAAAACATTGCAAGCGCTGTTGTTACCATGCATGAATGTTACAGACAAACTAACGAATATTTAAAAATTTAACTGGCACAAATAGTTGCATGAGACACGATTATGACATACACACTAACAATTCAGGATTAAAATGAGATAGGCATGTAATCTCAACTAATATGTGTTTATGCTAGAATCGTGCAAGCAATATGGGAATAAAACTGTTCTACATGTTGCCCGATGATTTGAAACATTCACACATCAAAAAAAGTTTTGCATCACCCCGGTTCCCAGAACACTTGAAGATAGACGTTGACTGTAGATGTTGTATCACAGACACAGTCCCTTTGACTGTACAGAGATGTCACAAAACCTCCTGAAAGATGTAGACAACCATGCTTGAGCAGAACCTTTCAGCCGGAGGGGTTTCGACAGTTGATCAGTTCGTCATTCAACCAGGAAGGAGGTACACAGCTAGTGTTATCTGAAGTTCAACAATGTCTAGATGGTCAATACCGCGGTTCTATCGCTTCTGCATCATTACTTTGTGCCAGGAAGGGCTCTCAACAAGGGAAGTGTCCAGGTGTCTCTAAGTGAACCAAAGTGATGTTCGGACATAGAGGAGATACAGAGAGACAGGAACTCTCGATGACATGACTCGTTCAGGCCGACCAAGGGCTACCACTGCAGTGAATGACCGCTACCTACGGATTATGCCTCGCAGGCACCCTGACAGCAATTCCACCATGTTGAATAAAGCTTTCCATGCAGCCACAAGAAGTCGTGTCATGACTCAAACTGTACGCAATAGGCTGCATGATGCACAACTTCATTCCCGACGTCCATGGCGATGTCCATCTTTGCAACTACGACACCATGCAGTGCAATACAAATGGGCTCAACAACATGCCAAAGGGAGTGCTCAGGAATGGCATCTCGTTCTCTTCACCAATGAGTGTTGCGTATGCCTTTAACCTATCGTCGAACACGTGTTTGGAGGCAACCCAGTCAGGCTGAACGCCTTAGACACACTGTCCAGCGAGTGCACCAAGGTGGAGGTTCCCTGCTGTTTTGGGGTGGCATTATGTGGGGCCAGCGTACACTGCTAATGGTCATGGAAGGCGCCATAATGGCTATACGATATGTGAATGCCAACCTCCAAGTGACAGTGCAACCTTATTGGCAGTACATCAGCAAGGCATTCATCTTCATGGACGACAATTCGCGTCCCCATCATGCACATCTTGTGAATGGCTTCCTTTTGGATAACGATATCGCTCGACTAGAGTGGCCAGCATGTTCTCCAGACATGAAGTCTCTCGAACATGCCTGGGATGGATCAAAAAGGGCTGTTTATGGATGATGTTACCCACCAACCACTCTGAGGGATCTACAACGAATCGCCATTGAGGGGTGGGACAATCTGGACCAAAAGTGCCTTGGTGGACTTGTGGATAGTATGCTATGACGAATACTGTGATGCATCAGTGCAAGAGGTCGTGCTACAGGGTATCAGAGGTACCGGTATGTACAGCAATCTGGACCACCAACTCTGAAGGTCTTGCTGTATGGTGGTACAACATGCAATGTGTGGTTTTCATGAGCAATAAAAAGGGCAGAAATGGATTTTATGTTGATCTCTATTCCAATTTTCTGTACTGGTTCCGGAACTCTCGGAACCGAGATGATGCAAAACCTTTTTTGATGTGAGTATATTAAATGTAACTGCATTTAAAAGATCTGGTAAGTGAATACTGGAACTTTAATATAGGTACATATGAACATTATTATTTTTCATTGCAAACACTAAATTCTTATAAACTCCAGTATCACCTGGTACATCATACTGCATATGACTGAATAGGCTAATGAAATACACTGCCTGACAAAAAGGTGACGCTCTCAGAACGGGAGGATTGTATCAAATACAGCGTAACTGGTTCGGGGTTATGTGGTGTTACTGCAATGATTACAAAACTGAGTCACATTTACAAAGAACTTGGTAGTATGTGCTCATCTAACAATATGAAGTTGCAGCCCCTCTAACCCAGATAGATACACTGAATCATTTGTAAACTGTTGTATCCTCTACTGAGACAAGAGGGCCAACAGCTGTTGAAACCGGTCGTTGATATCCTGGATACTGGCACTGGAACAGAGCTGATGTCTGAGCCGGTCCCACACCTGTTGCATTGGGGAGAGACTTGGGGTTCTTGTTGGCCACAGGAGTATCTCAACACAACACCCACAGTTCATAAAGACTCCTGCCCTGTATGGGCAAGCATCATCATGCTGAAAAATGGTGCTGCAATATTGTGACGTCACAGGTAAGAGGGTTTTTGTGACACACCATTGTACTGTCAGAGATCCTTCTATCACTTCCAGCTATCAGTAGAAGCCATACCCAATGGCTCCCCACACCATGATGTCAGGAGCAACACCATCGTGTCTCCCTGTAACATTTGAAGAATGGGACAATACCATTGTGTCTCTCTCAAATATTGTAAGAACGAAGAACGGACCTCTCCTGTCACCACCATATTCACCAATGATGACCAACTATCATAGTGCAGAACTGCAATTCATCACTCAACATAATACAGCACAATTCATTAGCAGGCAATGTATCATGCTCACAGCACCACTTCAGATACATGTGTTTATGCTGTAGTATTAATGGCAGCCTACGAATGGGATGGTACATCCTTAGTTTACCTGCTTCTACTCTTTGACAAAAAGTATGGTATGATGTATAACGTATAGTGTTACATGGAGTCAATTACTTTTTCTCAGATGACAGGTGCATATGTGAAGGGGTTACGATTGACTGGGATCTTGATGATGAGTATGACTCCGCACACATTCCCATGCAGTACAAAATCAGGCCACTGTCACTCCCAGATTTCACATAATTCTGGATACTGAATGAGACGATCAGCTACCTTAATAGAGACCCACAATAAGACCACTTTCAAAATCTGTCAGGAGCTGATAAATCTGTCTCACACGGATACATATGTTTCACGGTAATCACTCTGCATCTGATACCATTAACATCCTTTATTTATCCTATCAGGCCAGGTAACAAAGTAAACCTGAACAAACCTAATGCATTCTGGTGGCTGTTTTACCTGTCAGAAAGAATTACAACTCTAATCATTTAACCATCAACCAATGTTGTGTACATGCCTGCAGTTGCATTGACATCTAATCATGTCCTATGGGGAGCTTCAGTTTTTTCCCTTGGCCACTGTAAAGAGATAGGATAATGGGAAGCATATCTAACCCATCTTATTGGAATTAATGACTCTTGTTACTACTGTCATTTGCGTCTTCAGCTGTTATACTTAAAAATTCTGGTACACATGTTTAGACAACATCTAGGCCAAATTTAATTCAAATTATTTGCACATAATTAATCATAAAAGTAATGCAGACCACCCACAATAAAGTAACTCATTTGTTCCACATTGCGTGTAATTACTTTCATATGTTTTCTCTTATAACTACTCATAAAATTGTGTTACCTTTCATTACATGGAAAGCTGTCCTAGACTGAGGATTACTCTAGATGTTAGTGCATAGAAACACTTGTTGCGAATTATGGAACAATAACTTTGTACACAGTTTACAATACATTAGAACATTTTACAAAAATGTCAATGTTATAGAAATGCATAAGATGAACACAGATTATAATACGGGTCTAATTTAATCTCTCTCTCTCACTCTTTCACTCTCTCTCTCTCACAAACACACACACACACAAACACAATACATACAATTCCACTTTATTAACACGACTTCACTCACACCACTTATTTTAATTTAGTGCATTCACCATCCTTCTTCCTTTTCATAGTTACTTTCAGTGTGCTATGTGCTTTCAAGATAACTGGGGAAAACAAGACGAGAGCAGAATGACTAGAATCACCTATTATAAAGTACTGTAACATTTAGACAATATACACATATGAATGCATGTACACTGTAGTATCTGAGGATGTTCTCATTTCAAAAATGGCACTCTAAAATGTCAATTTTATGCATATTGTATTACATTATGTAGATAGGTTCTGATTAAGTAAGCCTTAAGTTATTTCTAGATATATATATTTTTCCTGTCCTTATTCTGTGTGGTACACCTTAATACAGAATGTGCCCAACATTTATGGAACCATTTCCAATGAACTGAACATGAATGAACTCAATATGGTACACATCCCAACATCTCGATTCTGTATATAGCCCTAATACTGTTTACCATAGCTGTACAATTTTTCTTTAAGTAGATGATAATTTCAATTTGTGTATGGTAAAGACACAACTCCAGCACTAGAACATTCCACACCAGTTATCAATCATGACGTGGACTCCAAGAAATTAGTAATTTTAATTTTCTTACTGTCTCAGTAATATTTTACATTCAGTACCTAGTCTTTGCAATCAGATACACATGTCACTATATGTGTACTGCATTGACAGATCAAAGTTCAAGGGCAGTACAGAGCCCATCCCCGTTATCCCACATTCGACCTGAAATATGAAGAGTGCTGAAAACTTATACCTAAGAATTTTTTATGTGAAAACTCTTAAATAAAAGAAACGTTATTAACATTATCCATCTTTATTCTTCATAGCTGTATATTTGGAGCCATCTGACACCAGAGGGCTCCTAATTGTAGCGTGCAACATGATGGAGTGTAAATTAAGAGTCGCTGCATGAGAAACAGTGTACTGTAATCGAGTTTCTAATTTCAAGAGCTTGTCCATACACAGTGGATCCTCTCCTTTAGCACAACAATGCCAGATCACACATGAATGCTGCAACATCTGAAACGATCTGATGCATGGGTTCACTGTCATCGATCATCCTCCATACAGTCTCATCTTCGGCCGGCCGCGGTGGCCAAGCGGTTCTAGATGCTACAGTCCAGAACCAAGAGACTGCTATGGTCGCAGGTTCAAATCCTGCCTCGGGCATGGATGTGTCTGATGTCCTTAGGTTAGTTAGGTTTAAGTAGTTCTAAGTTATAGGGGACTGATGACCTCAGATGTTAAGTCCCATGGTGCTCAGAGCCATTTGAACCATTTGAAGTCTCATATTGTCCCCATCTGATTTTCATCTGTTATTAAAACTTAAAGCCACTTTAAAGGTGTAATGATGTTGTGCAAAAACAGATAAACCAGTGGCTCCATCATCGAAGTCAAACATTCTACAGTGACAGTGATATAGGAGTCTAGTCCCAGACTGCTACAGTCATCAGCAGAAAGCCAGGAATGGTGCACTGGTGAAGACCTAGCTATGCTTGAAAGCACCAAGAAAATATCAATAGCAATAACAAACATATTTATTAGGCAGTAATACAGGGTTGTCTTCCAAAGTGCTGTGCCACAGCTGGGCAAGCAGAACAGTAGGATCATCAACAGAGAAGGCCGGCATGTGCCGCAGTTGCAGTTTCACCAGTGCAGCGAAGCGTCAGGTGGTGGCTGTTACATCATATGATAGCCATTGGGCCATTGACGCCAGTGGCCTCCAGCTCTATGTATCGATCTCCAAAGTGCTCTCATGAAGATTTGCACTCAGGGGTGCTGCCCTCAGATCCGCCTGGACTATTTGCTGGCTAACAGGGATCGGCTCTCAGGTTCCAGGCCCCATCTGTGTTGCCTCAGAAGTTGACAGTGCAGCTGGCGGCAGCAGCGTCCTTCCAGCCAGACTCATGACCTCCATAGCCTCCCCTCTCACTGGATAGCTGCAACTGCCACAATGACTGTGACTACATACTAGGAAGTCAGCAATCAGCACTCAACAATTAGACATATATTAAGAAGGATGAGTTTTTTGTATTGGTGTTTCCCGTCTTCCCATGGTGCTCTGCGGCTGTGGGGATGGCAATGACATCATGTGTCCAGGTTTACCCCTGCTGTCAGCTCTCCTAGTAACTTGAGACTTTCGCAACTTGACCTTTCAGAGGTTCTTTTCTGCTGGTTTGGCACCTTAACAACACTCTGCTTGTAACTAGTTTGATGGTACCTCTCGGCTTCCATGACGTCATTATGCGTGTTTCCTGACTTTGTCGCTCAGTCGTTCCCCCATGCTGCAATAGCCACCATGTCTGCCATAACTAGCTCAGCATGTCCCACTCTGGCAGTCTAATGGTATTGACACAAGCAGTTTATGTTGCAGAGTTGCCTATTTAGAACTTGGACGAATTGTTTATGTCATTCAGCGATGCTTTCTGCAGGCATAACATCTCTCC
This sequence comes from Schistocerca serialis cubense, assembly GCF_023864345.2. Taxonomy (NCBI): domain Eukaryota; kingdom Metazoa; phylum Arthropoda; class Insecta; order Orthoptera; family Acrididae; genus Schistocerca; species Schistocerca serialis. Next base: position 740,705,800 of record NC_064640.1, read on the forward strand.
CTTCCTTTAGAAAATTCATCTCAAATTTTTCAGTTTGGAATACTCTTCATAACCAGATCCTACATATTTTGCACCAATAGTCATATATTATAAATGTTTAGTTATGCTTTCATTACCATACAGCTAATTTACATGATTTTCTACTGCTGATACATCGAACCGAACACGAAGGTCTCCGCAGAAATCGTTTCTTACACACTAACACAATTACTCACAGCAATCATAGATGTCTCTTATAGTCGTGATACTGTGATGTTGTCTGCCTTAGTATTCCTGTAAGTGCAGGAACATTTTTTGGCTGCAATTCCTCCTTTTTGCGTTATTACTAGTTCATCCAATGAGCCCAAAATATTTGGATTCAAGTTATAATTTAGAGAGGTTAAGTTTTGCATAGGCAGCACCTGTAGCAGTTTATTGGGCCAGTACAACAGAGGTTGTTCCCACTTAAGTGGGGTCATAATAGCGATCGGAGCTGGCAGATGTAATCTGACACCCGCGAAGAAACAGGTCGTTTGTTATTGTTCTGCTAAGCCGTATTTCTGCCCTATTCATACATCTTGTTTCTCGTGTTCACAACAGTTAACTGTGACGACTTCTGGTGAAAAAACTGACTAGACCTAGTGTGTGACTACTCTCAGAAAATGTGGATATGGCGTTAACACTTCCCAGTGACATTCATTAACTTCGGCTTTTATCAAGAATAATTGGACCTTCCATACCTGAATACCAACCTGTATCTCTATGCACAAACATATCGTAACAATTCCATTCTGGCATCTCTGTAGGTCTTCTAACAACATTAGAGCTACACAACCCTTTGATCTGAAATTATTAAGGGGAATTGGAACGCCCTATCTCAACAATGTTAAATTTAGTGACTTGACATCCCTGTATTTCAGGAACCACTATAGCCATTGACATGAAACTTTTACAGGACATTAAACTGTGTATTCTGAGTCTACTGAACTACAATAATTTTATTGCATTTCAGCCACTGCTTTCGGAAATACAATTTTTTAACTACACAGTTAAAATTTTGTGTACTTTTTTGTACGTTAACCTTGATAATTTTAATTATACATAGCATTATGTTCTTCTTTTGGTTCAATAGACTCAGAATACGTATATTATTACTCCCTGGAAATTTGAATACTCTACTCAAAGTTGTTTCTGAGATTTAGGGAAAAATGCAACAGAAAATGCAAATTTCCAGGAATGCCTTCTAAAGCTTCAAAAGACTGTAATTCACTTAGTATATCCTTAACTTTTAATTTTTAGTCACTCAGAAACACGCTGCACCATACTGTATATCATCCTCTTGATCTCTTTCCAAGTTTTCTCTTCTTTTATTTTTTCTGGACTCCTTAGTGGCCAATTGTGCTGTATACTTTGCTTTATCAATGTGAACCTTGTCCATTTCACTCTACCAATGTTGCCATCATTAAAAGCAATAACAGAATCACTGACACCCCCCCCCCACTTTAGTGCCTTCATTCCAACAAAAACATTTTTGGTAAGTGAGTCCATATAAGATTATTGAACGACTCATTGGGATTTTGAAGCTGACCCTGTAGACACTTCTTCAATAATTCAGGATTTGCCAGGTTCTGTAAATAGGTTTTATGATATCCATGACTGCTTTTGGGATGGAATGTTTATGGCTGTATGAACTGTTTGAGTACTGGGCATTGTGGTAACTGCACCAGGTCCACTAGGGCAAAGGTAGTATACTAGTTTTTCATCAATTGACAGTCTGTGGAAGAAGGTAGCCTACGCTGCCTGCTTCATTTTCAACCAATCTTCACTATTATTTCTAATGGCCATCCCATAATACTGCTGTAGTTCATCAATCTTTTGTCTGTCAGCCTGCTTCTTATGGTTTAACCATCAGAAAGTTTCTTGTCTCTCAAACTTTGCTTCAACTTCCCCAACCTAGTGCCCATTCTCTTTTAGACATGATGAACACATTCCTGTTTTGTGATAATCTTCTTACCATAATGCTGAGGGGCTACTACATTGTTATATACGTTTGAGTCTCCATCACCATCAATGTAACACACTCCCCTTTCGTTCACAGATCGACTAAAAATTTCAATACATGCAAAGACCTCCATATCATCACTTATTCCATCATAATTTCTGTCACAGATGTGCCCCTCTTCTTTCCATGATTTACACTTATAACAATGTTTGGTTAAAATCTGGAAATATATTAGCTTCGACAATAGAAACAGCGCTGCAGCAAAGTTTCATCAAAAGCTACTAGTATGTCAGTCTCACTATCATTTATTTCAACAGCTTCGTTTGCAGCACCCTTCATTGACTCACAGCCAACAGATTCCACAGCACCTCCAATAAATCCTGTATACTTGTCGATTTTACAAGGTGGGCATGGCATATTCATCATGGCACATATTGTTTCTGACGTAGTCTGTTTTTTGCCAATACATCTCAATCCATAAAACCACATAACATTTACTTCAAAATAATTATCATTATACTAATCAGAATTCCAAAATGAATAAGTACATTTATAACTGGCACAATTAATGATAAGTTTCCTGGCTTGTCCATTTGATACCTCCCTCTCTTCATGTAAACTAACTGACCTTGCACATATTTTACAATAGACAAATTCACCTAACACCCTTGTTAGGAAGTGTAATTCTATCAGAATATAATCTGACCTACAATTTCCATCACTTTCGTTTTGAGAAAACTTCCTAACAAGGGTATCACAATGTTTTATTTTAATCTTTGGAGCACTAATTGGTGGTTCTCTAGACACTGACGAGTCTGCCTTTATTTCATTGTCTGCAACTTCACATGCCACATGTTGAACACAATATTTCCCTTTATTCAAAAATCTATTACCATGAAGCCCACGTTTGTTAAAAACACTACGTTTTGGCGTCATACTTTACTTTTTTAAAGATTTATCAATCTATTCATCACTTTTCCTTGGGAAAATGTTAGCACTTAGACATACAACCCATGTATATACTACGAAATGATGCGATACGGTTTTTGACAGTGCTACCAATACAAACACGTAATTTAACCTTTATAATACATCAATCCAAAGCCTTTTGTATAAAAAATTACCGATTTTATTAGATCTTGAAGTAATGCACGTAAAAATTTTAACATTTTCTACCAATGTATATTATATTTGAAAAATAAAATAAAATATTTTGCATGTGAGTTTATAACTGATTATATATATATATATATATATATATATATATATATATATATATATATATGATTATGAATTATTCAGAAATTGCAGACTTTATAATGAGACAAAAATCCGAAAATGTGAAAAAAGAATTTTTTCCTCTCTAACTCATCTTAATACATATTTAGTCTCTATCTGTACATCAGATATTGAGTCAGAAGTCTATGTATCAGCCAATATTTCATGACATTCTGAACAATTAGGCACTAAAAATATACAATCATTTATTAAAGATGGTCAAACTGACCAGCCCAGTAAATTCTTGCACGAATCCTCTTGAGATTTCTCCTAGTAAAAATTAATGTATGACTCATGTGGTTGATGAAAGTATCAACGTACATGGAATAACAGAACAAAATGTTTCTAATGTAGTTATGTGGCCAAAAGTACTTAATGCGAGAGAGATAGAACATATTATACTATGTGGACCCTCACAAGTATATCTAAATAATTTTCCAAAAGATGAAAATGGGCGTCATTTTTCTTTAACACATTGCACAAGAAAACTATCAAATGAAGAAATTATCAGACGATGGTGGCTAGTTTAGTCAGTATCAAACGACAGTGTGTTTTGTTGTTGTTGTCGACTGTGTGGCATAAAGTCTGCTGCTAATTTGACTACCACTGAGGGTTTCAAAAATTGGGAACATTTAAGTGCAACTTTCATAATACATGAAAATAGTCCTAACCACAAAACCATTTACTGAATGGACTGGGCTGAAATTAAGTCTAAAGCTGGAATAACCATTGACAAGGAAAAACGAAAGCTAACTTCAAAAAATATTTACGATGGAACAATGTGCTTCAAAGACTGATGCAAAAACCTTGTCTTTGGCTGAAAATAATATTGCATTCAGAAGTTTATCAGATAAATTATTTACTCCAAATAATGGAGAATAATTCTCTGGCCTTGTACAATTATTGGCAAAGTTTGATCCCATCACGGTAGGGCATGTCAGATTGGCAGTGAATGGTGATTTGGCTGACAATAATTGCTGCAAAAATATTCAAAATGAACTAATAGAACTCATGATATCAAAGGTTATGTCTACAATATCATACTGCATGAAGGGTTCAAAGTATTATGCAATCATATTTGATTCTACTTGCGATATAAAGCATAAAGAACAACTTTCAATAACTTTAAGATGCGCTGGCATAACAGAGGATGGCGGGGGAGAAATAAAAGCGTTCAGAACAGAATTTCGAAGTTAAATCCGCTAGGTTTTTAGTGCCATGTGGACGCCATGGAAAATTTTGACCGAACATTTGAAAATACAGACGCTGAAAAATTTAAGTGAAACGTGCCGGGAAGGTCGAATTGAAAGCATCAAAGCGGTTAGTTATCAATTATGTGAAATTCACAATGCCTTGGTTTCCTTGGCCATGTTACCAACAAAGCAATGCTGTGACGTCACACAAAGCGACATCACTAAGAGATTAATTAAAAAACTTCAGCTTCCTTGTTTCTCTAGCGACACGGTATTATGTTCTGTTTGAAATTAACGTTATGAGTAAAGAAGTCACTCACCCACAACCTACTTTTGTTGAGTTTATCGATATCCTTTATAAATCTTGGTCTTACTTGGAAACATATAGACAAACAGTTTTGAACAAGTTATCGTAACAGCAACTGAATTAGTGTCGCATCTCGATACACAGCCATTATTTAAACCACAAATACCGAGTAAGTCGTATTAACCATAGATCAGGTGAAGAGGCTGTTGATGATCAAATAATTGACCCAAAAAAGAAATTTGAAGTACAGTTTTTAATGCTCTTTTGGACAATGTGCTATGAAATAAATATTTGAACAGATGCAAGATTTTTCAGCGACATGGATTTTCTTGTTTAACATAAAAAATAAAAATAATGAAGAAATAATATAACGTTGTTCTAAATTACGAGAAAAGTTAACTGGCAGCATGAGATCAGAGATTGATGGCGATTAGTTGTGCGACGAAATTTAAAGCCTGTAAAATTATCTCGAAGACAGAAAACGCCTATTGAAGCCTTAAATTTTATCAAAAAGCATAATCGTCAAAAGTTATATCCCAACGTCTGGATAACGTTACGTCCTCTGTTAACAATACCAGTGACTGTAAGCCAATGCAGTTTTTCCAAACTGAAGTCGATAAATACGTACTTGCGGCCTATAATGTTTCAAAGAAGACTGACCAATTTGGCATGACTGTCCGATGAAAACGAAGTTGCAGAAAACTGAGATTTTGCTAAGCTTATAGAGAGTTTGCTGAGAAAAAGCTAGGAAAGTAAAATTTTCACTCTTTGTTTATATTTGGTTTTCATTAAATGTTTTGTGCTCAGACGACTGACACACAATGTAGGTTCAGAGCTTGTAGTTATATTAAAATCAATAAAAGATAATATAGCCAATTCAAAATTTGTTTTTTTTTTCATTATACATATAATTATACAATAAAGGACGCAAAATGAGATGCCCTGTCTTTATTACGTGAATTAAGCTGCTTTGCTACACCGTGGATATCTGCTTCTAATTTGGCAGTTGTTCTCCTTTCAAATTCTGTGATATTTACTTCATCTTCTTTGGCAAAGGAATTTCGGAAAATCGTGTTTAATTAGTTCGACTGTCATCAGTAACATCGTCATTGTTATTGAGCAGTGAAGGTATTGACTGCGTCTTGCCGGTGGTGTACTTTACATATGACCAGAATCTTTTTCGGTTTTCTGCCCATTCTGAGGCAGGGTGTCGTTGTGGCAAGTAGTAAAAGCTTCTCGCATTGAAGTTTGCGTTATATTTCGAACTTCAGTGAAAATTTGGCATTACTGAGAGTTTCGCGTTCTTTTAAATTTGGTACGCCTTTTTCGTTGCTTCTGCAACAGTGTTCTGATCCGTTTAATGTATCATCGGGAATCAGTGCCATCTTCTATTAAATTATTTGGTATATGTCTCTCAATAGCTGTCGATACTATTTCTTTGAATTTAAACCGCATCTGGCAGACGCTTGCATATTCAGATTGAAAGGATGGAGACTGTCTCTTAAGATGGTGGCAAGCGAATTTTAATCCGGCGTTTTAAACACATGTATTTTGAGTTTACTTTTGGTGAGTTTGGATGTTATGGCATTCAGTTTCGCTACAACAGCCTAATGGTCACTAATTCTTGTATCCATCACGATGCTCCCTATCTGCTCAGGATTATTTGTCCCTATGAGGTCAAGTATGTTTTCGCAACCATTTACATTTCAAGTAGTTACCTCCTGGACCAACTGTTCAAAACAATTTTCTAAAAACGCATTCAAAACGATTTCGGACCACGTTTTAGGCCTACTTCCGACTTGAAACAGGTATTTTCGCCAATATATCGAGGGTAGATTCAAGTCACCACCAACTATAATTGTATGAGTGCGGTACCTATTTGACATGAGACTCAAGTTTTCTTTAAAATGTTCGGCAACTGTATCATGTGAGTTAGGGGGAGGGGATTGTTAAGTATAACCTCTACCCATACTAAATCACAGGATCTATCTACTTCGATTTCGCTACAAGTTAAACTGGTTCAGACAGCAATAAACACTGCACCACCAACTGTATTAAATCTACCCTTTCTTAACATTGTTAGGGTAATTTGTAAAAATTTCGGCTGAACTTATCTCCAGCTTTAGCCAGATTTTGATACCTATAGCGATTTGAGCTTCAGTGAGAGCTCTGGTTTTTTCCCAACACAGCTACAACAATTTACAACTATAGTACTGATTGTTTTTGGTCTTCTTCGCTATGTCTGTTCTGCACCCTTTAGAGGCCCGCTGGATTGACACCTGAATACTTATAGTTGCGTTGCTGCTAGGCCTCCTCACGACACTCTGCGTTGTCATTAGGAGGATGATATCTCTTGGCTTCCATGATGTCACGCTTTGCTCGACGACTTGGGAGCTCGGTCATTCCCGCGTGCTTCAGTAGCTTCCTTGTCTGCAGTAACTCGCTCAGCATTTTCCCCTAATGCTGTTAGCCGACGTAGGCAGTTGGGTTTTGTGAGAGCTGCCAAGGCAGAACTTGGACGAATTTTTAGTGTCCACCAGGGATACTATCTTGGGGCGTAGCAGTATCTATAAACTGGTCTCTCATTGGAAGAAATGTTTTCATCGGCAGGGTGACTATGTCGAGGAATAACTATATAGACACGAAGAATAAAGATGTAGAATTTTAGTAACGTTTGTTTTATTTAAAATGCTTGAAGGTTTTTCACATTAAAAATGTTGAGGCATTACTTTCCAGCACGCCCTCATGTTACATGTGCTTTTTAGCTTTTTTAAAATGTGGCTACACACCCGTGTCCCCCGCCCAACTGGCATATGAGAGCACGATTCTCTCTATACCTGTATACACTGCTGTCAGAAGTGGGATCACCTTTTGGTCCAAAGGGAGACTATACATTTAAAAATCGTTGCTATAACAGTCATGTCTGAAGCCAACTGACGCCAACAGAAGCATAAGTAGGGAGGGTAGCTACACTGTTTCCACACACAGCGAACAAATCGACTTTTTACAACACTCACTATGAAGCCACCTGTAACTCCTCGCCAGCCATTGATCCAGCGTTGCCAACACCTCGTTTCCGTGTTGTGCCCACAGTATTGCCGAATTCCTTACCAGTCATGAGGCCACTGAATGCCTGCCTTGCCACAGAATGCACCACTTTCCTGCCTCGTCTCATCACTGCATGCTGCCTGGGCCACCTTGCCTGTTGTAACATTCACATTATATGACAGCTGCCATCAGAATTTGCTGTTTGTCACCTGGGCTTATGGTTCAAATGTCTCTGAGCACTATGGAACTTAAAAGCTGAGGTCATCAGTCCCCTAGAACTTAGAACTACTTAAAACTAAGTAACCTAAGGACATCACACATATCCATGCCCGAGGCAGGATTCGAACCGGCGACGGTAGCGGTCGCGGGGTTCCAGACTGAAGCGCCTAGAACCGCTCGGCCACTCCGGCCGGATCACCTCGGCTTATCCATGCAATTTCGACAACATCAATACATGACATAACTGAGGTTTGTGTCACTAAAACGCCACTTTATGGGTGATGATTTGCCAAGTCCATGTGTCAGAGATGCAAAGTCGTTGAACAAGAGTATTATATTTTATATGACCTCCAGAAGCTCACTCATGTGTGTACTTGCACTGACGGACACGAATACCTGACTAGGTTTTGACGCGTCTTCCTTTCAAGAACTGCCCAAGACGTGTTAAACTGTGCTGGAAGCGAGTTTTCGTTTCAGCACCAAAACAAATGCAATGCAAGTATCAAGGCACCAAAAGAAAATTCGCATACCTTCGTAGTTAGAATCTCCAATACCACTAATTACTGCAATCTTGGTATAGTCTATCAGATTACATGTGGGAAGTAAGTGACTGTAGGTCTCAGATGCACACACCTCTAAAGCTGGATCACACACTTGCAGTTGCTGAAATCACTAGGATCCTGAGTAATCTGCCAGATCATGGAACGAATAGGTTGAATTCATGGTGACAAAATTAATGTCGGAAATTCAAAACCGCTTTCAGCGGTGAGTTTAGAGAAATGTTCCGTCAAAGTCGCCACATGAGAAGCCAGAGAGCCGTCAGTGATGCTTAAGAAACTCAGGTTGAGCCGACTGCTACCTAAGCTAGGTCAGAGACGTGTTGGTCCCAAACTGACATGCAATTACAAGGATGTACCCCAGATTTTTTCAAAAGGCGAGTTTTCTGATTTGTCAAAGAGGATCTTAAAAACGCTCACGTTTTTATTTATTCTGAAAGCAAATTTATTTACTTTTTAACTTTTATGTACACAATTTGCCTTTGGGAGACCTCCATACAAATAGTATTAGTCTATAAAATTAAGCAAGAAAACTTTTCTTAAATAAGTACAGTGTGGAGCAAATGAAAGTGTCCTAGAGGAGTGGATATGATTGGACGTGAAGGTTTGCATGTAACCACGCCCGTGACATGCATACCACATGTATAGTTACCAAATAATCCACACTGGTTCAGAGCACAGTGAAGGCTGTGTCAGTGTGAGTGGAGCAATGCAAGGGGGACGATGAACCTCACAGTGAAGTATCATGTGTTCGTTGTGGAAAGTTATGTGCCAACAAAATCGTGGAAATGGTCTGCTCAGTTGTTTGCTGAGAAGTTTAATGATTTGAAAGTGCCAGCAAAGAGTGGCATGCAGCGCTTAGTCCGAAAATGGCGTCAGACTGGATTTGTTTGAACAAATCAAAAAACATTCCGAAACGTGACGGCATACCAAAAACTGTGGGTGCAGTTCATCAGAAACTGCTTCAGAGCTCTAGCAAATCAACCTAGTGTCTATTGTTTATGCTTTAAAACCAGCAGACGCTCCTCAGCGCCTCCAGTTTTGTGAGTGGCTGTTCACTGAGATAACAATGAATGGCTTCAATCTGTTTTGTATGTCTGATGAAGCGTGGTTTCACCTGAGTGGTTACGTTGATTTACAGAATTACTTGCTCTGGGCACTGAAGAATCCACATAACTTGCACAAAACGCCACTGCATGATGAGAAGATAGGGGTTTGGTGTGCAGTGTCTGCATGCCACATTATTGCTCCCATCTTCTTTCATTAGACACTAACTTTGGGGCATTACATTGCCAACATCTTGAAACCATTATTTTGTGGCAGCATTAATGGAGGAGGAAAAGACCTACAGTTACTTCCAACTGGTTGGAGAAACTGCCTATACAGCCAGCCGACCCTTGGTGCACATTTACAAAATCTTCACACCTGACAGAGTCGTTAGCAGAGGTAAGGATCGTCACAGTCCTAGCTGGGTAGCAAGGTCACCTGATCTTCCAGTATGCGATAATTTTTTGTGGGGAGCCTTCGAGTCTAAGGTGTATCGCAAAATCTCCCATAGCGCTTTCAAGAACTGCAGCAGAACATTTCGGAAGAGACTGCAGCAGTTCCAGCAATCTAGCGTCGATCTGCCTTCAACAACTTGCTGACAAGTGCTCAAAAGTACCAAGAGATGAATGGTGGCGACTTTCAACATCTGCTATATTCAGGTTAGTAGTGTATTTCCTTTCCTCTGCTGTGTTTCTTTCTACCCTGGAACACTGTTCTCCGGACCACATTTATTTGCCCCAGCCTGTGTAACACACATTCTCAACAATATATAAGAAATACCCAAATGCACAAATAAATATATTTTTATTTGACAGTATGATAACTTCACTTTGTTGCCAAACGACTTAATATACCAAAGTGACGAAAGTCATGGGATACCTCCTCATATCGTGTCGGACCTCCTTTTTCCCAGCGTTGTGCAGCAGCTCTATTTGGCATGGATTCAACAACTCATTGGAAGTTCCCTGCAGAAATATTAAGCCATGCTGCCTCAATAGCCATCCACAATTGCGAAAGTGTTGCCGGTGCAGGATTTTGTGCACGAACTGACCTTTCAGTTATGCTCAATAGATGTTTGATGGGATTCATGTCAGGTGATGTGGGTGCCCAAATGATTCGCTCGAATTGTACAGAATTTCTTAAAATCAATCACAAACAACTGTGGCCTCGTACATTGGCGTACTGTTATCCATAAAAATTCTGTCGTTGTTTGGGAACATGAAGTCCACGAATTGCTCCAGATGATATCCAAGTAGCCAAACATAACCATTTCTGCTCAATGATCGTTTTAGTTTGAACAGAGGATCCAGTCTATTCCATGTACACACATCAAAAAAAGTTTTGAATCACCTCAGTTCCAAGAGTTCCAGAGCCTGTACAGAGAAATGGAACAGAGAACAACATAAACAAAATTTCCACCATTTTTGTTGCTCATTAAAACCACACATGGCATGTTGTACCACCATACAACAATACCTTCAGAGTTGGTGGTCCAGATTGCTGTACATATCGGTACCTCTCATACCCAGTAGCACGACCTCTTGCATTCATGTATGCCTGTTTTGTCATGGCATACTATCCACAAGTTCATCAAAGCACTGTTGGTCCAGACTGTCCCACTCCTCAATGGCGATTGGGCGTAGATCCCCCAGAGTGTTTGGTTGGTCACGTCGTCCATAAACAGCTCTTTTCAATCTATCCCATGATGATCGACAGGGCTAATATCTTGAGAACATGCTGGCCACTCTAGTCGAGCGATGTCGTTATCCTGAAGGAAGTCACTCACAAGATGTGCATAATGGGGACGCGAATTGTCGTCCATGAAGACGAATGCCTCGCCAATATGCAGCCGATATGGTTGCACTGTCAGTTGGAGGATGGCATTCAGGTATCGTACAGTCATTACAGCGCCTTCCATTACCACCATCGGCGTACATCGGCCCCACATAATTCCACCCCAAAACAGCAGGAAACCTCCACCTTGCTGCACTCGCTGGACAGTGTGTCTAAGGGGTTTGGCCTGACTGGGTTGTCTCCAAGCACGATTGTCTGGTAGAAGGCATGTGCGACACTCATCACTGAAAAGAATGTGATGCCAATCCTGTGCAGTCCAATCGGCGTGTTGTTGAGCCCATCTGTACCGTTCTGCACGGTGTCGTGGTTGCAAAGATGGACCTATGGACCTCGCCATGGACGTCGGGAGTGAAGTTGCGCATCATGCAGGCTATTGCGCATATTTTGAGTCGTAACCCGACGTCCTGTGGCTGCACGAATAGCATTATTCAACATGGTGGCGATGCTGTTAGGGTTCCTCCGACCCATAATTCGTAGGTAGCAGTCATCCACTGCAGTAGTAGCCCTTGGGCGACCTGAGCGAGGCATTTTATCGACAGTTCCTGTCTCTCTGTACCTCCTCCATGTCCGATCAACATCAGTTTGGTTCAGTCCGAGACGCTTGGACACTTCCCTTGTTGAGAGCCCTTCCCGGCACAAAGTAACAATGCGGACGCGATCGAACCGTGATATTGACCGTCTAGGCATGTTTGAACTACAGCCAACCATAACGATGTACCTCCTTCCTGGTGAAAAGACTGGAACTGGTAGGCTGTCGAGCCCCTCCGTCTTATAGGCGCTACTCATGCATGATTGTTCACAACTTTTGGTGGGTTTAGTGACATTTCTGAACAGTCAAAGGGAATGGCTCTGTGATATAATATCCACAGTGAACGTCTGTCTTCAGGAGTTCTAGGAACTGGGGCGATACAAAACTTTTTTTGATGTGTGTAAAATACAGCTCACATCATTATGGAGCCATCAGCTCACACAGTGCCAAGCTGACAACCTGGGCCAAAGGTTTCGTGATGTCTGCGCAATACTCGGACACTACAATCAGCTCTTACCAACTGAAATCGAGACTCATCAGACCAGTCCACGGTTTTCCCGTCGTCTGGAGTCCAACCAGTATGGTCTCGAACCCAGATGGGGCACTGCAGGCGATGTTATGGTGTTGGCAAAGGCACTGGCGTTGGTCGTCTGCTACCATAGCCCATTAACGCCAAATATTGCCTAACGAATATGTTCTTCGTACGTCCCATACCGATTTTGCTCTTACTGCGCGCTTGTATGCTAGCGCTAACACTTCTACGCAAACGCCAGTGCTCTCGCTCATTAAGTGAAAGACGTCCACCACTGCGTTGGCAGTGGTGAGAGGTGATAACCGCAATTTGGTATTCTTCGCACACTCGTCACACTGTGGATCTCGGAATATTGAATTTCCTACCGGTTTGGAAATGGAATGTCCCATGCGTCTACTTCCAACTATCATTTTGCATTCAAAGTCTGTTTATTCCCTTCATGTGGCCATAATCACGTTAGAAACCTTTTCAAATGTACCACCTGAGTACAAATGATAGTTCCAACAATACATGTCTTTTATATCTTTTGTGCACGATACTACCGCCATCTCTATATGTGCATATTGTTATCAAATGACTTCCGTCACCTTAGTAATTTTCTAATACGAGGTTCACTAACACAGAGCAGAAGAATCTTAACGTTGGACTGAATAATGTATGATGCTAAAGGGCTTGAAGCTCTTTTGAGAGCAGGTATGTTTCTCGTACTACAATCTATTATTTAAATTTCCAAGTTATCTGAAACCACGTCAGAATTCCTTCAGCACATCAAAGCATTCCAAGTTTCTGAATTTATTCTTACTTTAAATATCTTTCAATGCATTAAAATCCTTCAGTTTCCTTAAGCGATCAAGAAGTTCTTTTTAAATTATTGCTTCAATAGTCAACTTGAAACTACAACAACCAAATATATTTATAACACAAATATTATGAGCTACAGTTTTGGGATCTTAACATTGATTCACGCACTGAATTCAAATAAACTTTTAACGTATGCGCTATGTGACGTTGCTAATGAGTTTCCGTTTATCCATGATAATATGATTACACACTCTTTATGCTGATAAACTGCTCTGCGATGTACATCATACGTTACAGTCAATGGCTGCTCGTGAGTATGCGTTCTGGGTCTTCACAAATTCAGATAAATTTGAGAGTGTGAAATTAGTAGCATCTGCTGTATAATAGTTATGCTTATCAACAAGTTTATGAAACTACAGCCAACAATATGCATAACTTATCTGACAAAAGAAGCAATTTTTCTGGGATTCTGTTGTTTTGTACAGAATTAAATACAGTTTAGGGCAAGACCGAAATAATGTTTAAACTTTCGCAACTCAGCGTTACTCATTTTTGTGGAAGTGGAAGTTTTAATACCTTTTCATTTTTTCCGGACAGATATACAAGATCCGTAACAGATGTATTAGTCCACGAATTTACTTCCGGGCTGAAAATCAGATATTCCTACGTTACACTCACACAATTCACTCTAAATGTACACTTCCTAATTAAATGTCCGTTTGTAGTCACACTTACTTGGTTTCGTCAGTCTTTCAATCAACGAATGTCATCTGGGAGGTTATAGTTCCTTTTCGGCTAACTTTTCCTGGTAATTTACTTATCTGTTCCCAGAATGAGATTTTCACTCTGCAACGGAGTGTACTTTCTGGCAGATTAAAATATCTGCCAGACCTAGACTCGAACTCGGGTCCTTTGCCTTTCGCGGGAAAGTGCTCTACCAATTTTTTTTTTCTCTTCATGTAAGGAACCGCTGCAGGTGCAGGACGACGGGTAGAGCAGGGGTCGACACCCGAGGCCTGGCCATCCCGCCGCCATGCCCAAGAAACGTGTTCGAGGATCGAAGGATCTGGAAGAGGATGTAGCGGATTGTCTATGTTCTTTTATTTATTTATTTAATTTTTATAACATTTTTATTTTTATTTTGTATTGTATTTCCAGAATGAGAAGTAAAGCTGTGAGTACCGGACGTGAGTCGTGCTTCGGTAGCTCAGATGGTAGAGCACTTGCCCGCGAAAGGCAAAGGTCTCCAGTTCGAGTCTCGGTCGGGCACACAGTTTTAATCTGCCAGGAAGTTTCTTGTCTTGTATGTATTGAATTATTTTTGTTTCATTACAAAAAAAGGTCCTACAACTCCCGTAGCTGATCGTCCGAGTCGTCTCTTCGTTTGTTGGGAGGGGTTCCCCCCTATTCCGTCCGTAGAGGATCAATATGCTCCAGGATTCTTCTTCACTTTCAGCTCTCATACCCGGAACGCCCCAGTGAGTGGGAGGATCCGCAAATAATGAACCTAAAGAATTTGCGAAACGGGTTCTGTACTTCGGGTGGCGGCTGAAAGCTGCATATATCGTCATCAGTAGGGACCAAAAGTACAGTGTACCTTTATGAGCATCGCAAAATATGTAGTAAGGGGCTATGCGTTTCTGTTAGTTAACGGCGTTCGTCCTGGCCGATGGAAAGTATACGCCGTCGGGGCGCAATATATCATCAGGGGAGACAGACTCTGGCAATCATCGCAAGAGTAATGCCAGCATGCGCTGCGTCAGTAGCCAGCACTTGCCTGTCAGGGCACAAGTCAGGCGGTGTGCATCCGAGTCAATGACTGAGTATGTCGTACACAAGGGGGTCGTCCGTCAGATGAATAGAATGTAGTCTCTGACGAGTAGCGAACTTCCCATTCACAACCACGTACCACAATGAACGCACCGTTGTAGGTAGAAAAGGTGTGTGTACCACTCGCCACACCGTGTTCCAGGCAATTTCAGGATGTCTCTGGGCGACCGTATTTATAGATTGCTGCTGTTAATAGAGGCGATAATAGTCTTTCGTGCTGGGCATCCATGTTGTCGGAAGGTCTGACCGTAAGTAGCTGTAGTCAATCAAGAACTCTCTAATGTGGGCGAGTGCCGGTGAAATGTGCCCTATAGAAACAGGGGGATGCAGAGAGTGTGGTGCCACTTCCGCTATCAGGGTGCCTGTCAGAGTGGCGTGGGCAGAGGCTCACGTGTGACGCATAGTGTTGAGATAAAGCGATCGCGCACGGTTATATACATGAATTAAACCGATACGGCCTGCCCGCTGCGGCAGTGTCAGAGTGGCGGATCGGACTTTAAAAACAAGGCCGGCGCTTACGAAATGTCCACATGCTGCTTGAAATTTGTCAACCATCGTAGCCGTCAAGGGAAGGACATGCGCAAAATAGTTCAGTATGGAGACAAGATAGGTGTTGACATAACGTGGTCTGATGAGCATATCCATGCGACACAATTTGTCGTCCTGCAGCAGAGCACGTGTCTGGTGTAGGAGCCGGCGGTACGAGGCCGCCGTGCCGTAAACATTGCTATAGAACCGCTCTCCTAAACATTTGAGTACGGACACTTTATCAAAGCGCACCGCCGTTGCGTGGAAAAGCCCCCCTCCAGATCCATGTATTTTGTCTTCTTCACGTTGATAACGCTCCCAGAGACCGCCCCGCAGTGGCGTAGCCACTGAAGCGCCATATGCATTTCATCCTCTGATCTGCCAGGAACACCACGTCATCGGCGAATGCACCACAACTAAAGGTCACGTCCCGCATGGAAATGCCTGTTAATTACTGCCGTAGACCGCGTAAAGCTGGTTCAAGCGCTGCTGCAAATAATATACCCGACAAGGGGCACCCTTGTCGCACTGACCGTCCAACAACAATGTGACCCGACTGGTAACTGTTGACCATCAAGGGGGAGCGCGCTCCGTGGACCAGTCGAAGGCCCACCTGTGCAGACTCTGGAGAGAGGTCCATGTGTTGCAAAATTGCGCGTAGGAAGCCGAGGTCGACGCGATCGAATGCGTGGTCAAAATCTACGGCGACAAGGGCGCCTCGAGTTTTGCAGGCCGCCGTCAAAGCAATTACGTCGCGGTATGATCCTAACGCTGTATGCATGTTGCTGACACCACCTAAACATGTTTGATCGGTGAGGATGGTTTTCCCGATAGCGGTGTGGAGACGCTCGTGGAGGATGCGGG
Organism: Schistocerca serialis cubense; assembly: GCF_023864345.2. NCBI lineage: Eukaryota > Metazoa > Arthropoda > Insecta > Orthoptera > Acrididae > Schistocerca > Schistocerca serialis. The sequence goes on from NC_064640.1 coordinate 740,722,368, forward strand.
CGAAGCTCTTGTAGTAGTCGTTGTTGAGGAGTGTTAGTCGGCGAAAGTCCTGCAGCCTACAACCACAATTCGGTTTCGGTACTCGGATCAAGATGCCGTCTGTTTATTCTGTGGGGACAGTGAAATCAGGGCGGATCAGTTCTTGGAACATTTGGAGCCACTTGTCGCCAATAAGGTCATAAAAAGTGCGGTATAATTCCACGGGTAAACCGTCTGGCCCAGGCGATTTGTTCGGTGCACCACGTGCCAAGGCCGATGTCAGCTCGTCGGATGGAACGGGTAACAGCAGAGTATCATCGAGTGCCACGTCCCTAGGGTCGGGAAAATCGTGCAACAGCTCGTCATTATCACCTACGTTTCGCCCATCTTCCATGTACACGGTCCCATAGTGTCGGGCTGACGTCTCTGGTGGCGCCTCTCGCGCACTATGTGATAGACTGATGCTGTTTCGTTGGGGATGCGGTCATGCACTCGCGCACGGATGCGGACACCTTCTAGCTGCTCTGCCCTGATACGAAGTAGACGAGCTATGATGCGTTGTACGGGCATCTGACGTTCGGGAGACGGCAGTTCCGTCGTCAGCTTACGTAACGCTGTATAGTAAAATTCCGATGTTGTCCTTTGCGAGTTCGATCTGTCACACCCGTAGGCCATCAGGGTCTTTCGGAGTGCAGGTTTGACACATCGCAGCCACCACAGCAACGTGGAAGCATGCATGGGCAGGCGCCTGAAACAACGACGCCAAGTGTCAGTAACTGCTTGCCGACACGCTTCCTCGCGAATGAGGGAGACGTTCAGCGTTCACGGGCCTCTGCTGCGTCTTGTGAATTGTCGGGGTAAGGTGATAGTGCAGATATACGCGAGATGATCCGTGAAGGTCGTCGGCCAGAGTTCTGCATCACGGGTTGCTGTGCGGAGGGCACTCGAGACGTATATCCGGTCCAGACGACTGGCAGAGTGGCTGGTAAAATGCGTATACCAACGCTGGTACCCATGTTGTAGGAGCCAAGTATCGTGGGGCTAGAGGAGACGTATCAGTGCTTGTAGAGCCGGATATGGGACGTAATGCAGTATCTGGTCCGCGGGCCGCAGAACACTGTTAAAATCGCCACCCACTATGTAATGGTGTATATTTCCTTCCAAAAGGGGGGGGGGGGGGCGTACCTCCTCCGAATAGAAGACGTGCCTGTCACCGTGGTGCGAATTACTGGAAGGAGCGTAGACTTTAACAAGGCGGACTGCGCAAAGTGTGAGAGCGATGCCTCGCCCGTTCGGCAAGTATGTGACGTCCGTCGCTTCTATGCAATCTCGGAGAAGGACGCCCGTTTCTCCTGCGCCACCACCAGAGGGTAGGCTGTAGGTGTAAATGCAGTTCGGGACGGACCTCCTGTAGAACGGCAATGTCCAAGTCTGCCGCTCTGATCATGTCGTGTAACATGCGGGTCTTTACAGTGGAGTGGACACCATTGACATTGACTGTTCCCACACGGTATGGCTGAGACATATCAAGTGGTGGAGGCAGTGTGCTGGTGTAAGCGCACGGTGCTCTCGCACACCACACAGCCATCCAGCCGCATGCCGTGCATTACTGTGCCGTATAATCCCCTGACTGGCAGAGCCCTTCGGGCTCAATGTCAGCCATGGGCCTGGTGGAGGTATCGATGTGTGCTGTGTACCATCGGTATCCACATCCTCCTTATCGTCTGCCCAAACACCAAGAGAGTATTGTGAGGTCAGTGGTGGCTGGTCGCTTTCACAGGAGCCCACATTTTGGCAGTTGTAAAGCCCGAAAGACAGAAAACCCTAATTAACAAACTTTGTGAAAACTTAAAGTCGGGAAGTGAGTCATCTTGACAGTGACAACAACTATTGGTGATAAAAAAAGTTACACTCATAATGTTTTGATTAACAACTATAACACTCAAATACTGAGAGTAACATACAAAAGAGGAGATAAAAGGAAAGGGTCGTCATGCATTATCTTTTAAACACCTATAGAATAATTTTAAATTCATATGAACGAAGGTAAAATCCAAGGAGGTAATTCGGTCAAAGATAACATTTACCATGGAAGAGAGCTGTAGCCGCATCGAAAAGAAACCGAGCGGTTCTAGGCGCTACAGTCTGGAACCGCGCGACTGCTACGGTCGCAGGTTCGAATCCTGCCTCGGGCATGGATGTGTGTGATGTCCTTAGGTTAGTTAGGTTTAAGTAGTTCGAAGTTCTAGGGGACTGATGACCACAGATGTTAAGTCCCATAGTGCTCAGAGCCATTTGAATATTTTTTTTGAAAAGAAAATTCAATGCGCCTACAAGGCAACTCGGATATGGAAATGTCTACTTAGTTGCTCTTGAGTACTATTGCGATAGTCTTCTGGAAGCAAACGCTATTACATTGTTCCAGTTGTGAAAGTTCGACAGTTCGTGAGAGAGAGAGACTAAAGGCTTACTCAGTCATTCGACTGCATAAAGTAATCTTTACCGTTATCAACGCAACGGTAATTTTAATTCAGTGATACTAATTTACTGGACTTAACCTTCGGACTGAAGAACAGTTGCGAACTTGATAGTAATGAATCAGTGACGCGAAATTTATTCGTAGTCTTGAGTAGGACACAATAATACAAAGTCATGAAGAAAAACCAATACGCCGTTCAATCAAAAGTTGTCGTCATCGGCACGATTACTGGACTGATGAGAAGTTAAGCTTGAATGACATATCGGTGTGTGTGCGTGATAGGGACAAACAATTAATTACAAAAAGATTAATAAACTATTAGTCAAGAGACAAATCAGATGTGTCGCCTACATGATTCAAGGAATAATATTACGTATGTTCATGCTAGTGATTGAGTCTTTTAAACATATTAAATGACTGCGTGTAGACAGGAATAACAGACAGTGAGAGGTGAATAACATAAAAATCAGCATTACGGCGTGTTACAAGGATGTTACTTCAACGTAAGTGATCTCTGGAGTTACGTTGGACCGTTGTTAATAATTTGACGTAGCAAAGGCATAGCAACGGAATTACGCTAAGGATGATGTGAAAAACGACCGTAATGATAGGATTAAGAACCAAGATTTCACTGCTCAACGAAACTAAGCGGGCATAAGGTAAAAGATAAACAATTGGTCAGTTAACACAAACTGATAAGACTGTTACGGACGAACAATAGATACTTTCTTAACTACGCGAGGAGCTATGTTTTACGAGTGTTACAGGTGCTGTTCCACGTCATACTGACGGGGACGACCATCATTACGAGTCGCGTCTCCTCCCGACGAGTGCAGAAGGAGGGAAGGGACGTCACAGCGTCGACGCGATGCACCTCGTTTTCAGGGCCACCAGATGTAGGAGAGTGTTCCTTATCTTCAGGCGCCTTCAGGTGAATGAGGCCACTGGAGTTCGTTGCAGCTGTAGACGCGTCAACGAAGTCGATGTCTTCCGCCAGCTTCACATCCCTGTTCCATTCTTAAACAGACAATCGCCTCTTCTTGTGTCGCTTGGGTGATTTATGCCTGCGGGTCTGAGATTTGAAATCCACTGGAGGGCGGGGCTCGACAAAGCCTCGGCCATTGCGCGGCAGCCACCAACGAAAACACGATGCAACGTGCTTCTTAAATTCTATGCTCACTTGTCGTACCCCGTTAAGGATAGGGTACGTTACGAATGTGTTCCATTTCTACCCTGTGTGGCTCAGAACTGTGCAGTATGGCCACAAGGACATCGACAAGGTTGGCAGGAACTTCGAATGGTAGTTCAAAGATGCGCACCATACGCACCCCCAGACCAGCATGGTCAACTCCTATCACGCTCACATTACCGACAGAGTGACAGTAGCGAAAGCCATTTGCAGATAGTTGGAGGAGTCTGTCGCAAGCCGCTTCGTCAATCTATTTGAGGTACACTGTGCTGGATACAATAGACAAATGAATGCCTATCAGTTCTTGTGGTTCTATGTGCATGATGTCTCGAAGAAACAGTTCAATTTCATGGGCCTTCGGTATCCTGTACGATGCGTTGAACGTTAGTTTGATTGTAGTTTGTCGATATGAGAACGCCATGGCGGGTCTGTATCGGTACTATAAGGCAATACAACGACGCAACCGCGCGCTAGCGGGTAACAACACCTGCAGAGCGCTGCCCATGGCACCGAACCTGTCCGCACGGTGTCACTGAGATATTCACTCTGCAACGGAGTTTACGCTGATATACAACTTTCCGGCAGATGAAAACTGTCTGCCAGACCTAGACTCGAACTCGGGTCCTTTGCCTTTCGCGGGAAAGTGGTCTACCGATGTTTTTTTTTTTGTTTTGTTCGATATACACTCCTGGAAATGGAAAAAAGAACACATTGACACCGGTGTGTCAGACCCACCATACTTGCTCCTGACACTGCGAGAGGGCTGTACAAGCAATGATCACACGCACGGCACAGCGGACACACCAGGAACCGCGGTGTTGGCCGTCGAATGGCGCTAGCTGCGCAGCATTTGTGCACCGCCGCCGTCAGTGTCAGCCAGTTTGCCGTGGCATACGGAGCTCCATCGCAGTCTTTAACACTGGTAGCATGCCGCGACAGCGTGGACGTGAACCGTATGTGCAGTTGACGGACTTTGAGCGAGGGCGTATAGTGGGCATGCGGGAGGCCGGGTGGACGTACCGCCGAATTGCTCAACACGTGGGGCGTGAGGTCTCCACAGTACATCGATGTTGTCGCCAGTGGTCGGCGGAAGGTGCACGTGCCCGTCGACCTGGGATCGGACCGCAGCGACGCACGGATGCACGCCAAGACCATAGGATCCTACGCAGTGCCGTAGGGGACCGCACCGCCACTTCCCAGCAAATTAGGGACACTGTTGCTCCTGGGGTATCGGCGAGGACCATTCGCAACCGTCTCCATGAAGCTGGGCTACGGTCCCGCACACCGTTAGGCCGTCTTCCGCTCACGCCCCAACATCGTGCAGCCCGCCTCCAGTGGTGTCGCGACAGGCGTGAATGGAGGGACGAATGGAGACGTGTCGTCTTCAGCGATGAGAGTCGCTTCTGCCTTGGTGCCAATGATGGTCGTATGCGTGTTTGGCGCCGTGCAGGTGAGCGCCACAATCAGGACTGCATACGACCGAGGCACACAGGGCCAACACCCGGCATCATGGTGTGGGGAGCGATCTCCTACACTGGCCGTACACCACTGGTGATCGTTGAGGGAACACTGAATAGTGCACGGTACATCCAAACCGTCATCGAACCCATCGTTTTACCATTCCTAGACCGGCAAGGGAACTTGCTGTTCCAACAGGACAATGCACGTCCGCATGTATCCCGTGCCACCCAACGTGCTCTAGAAGGTGTAAGTCAACTACCCTGGCCAGCAAGATCTCCGGATCTGTCCCCCATTGAGCATGTTTGGGACTGGATGAAGCGTCGTCTCACGCGGTCTGCACGTCCAGCACGAACGCTGGTCCAACTGAGGCGCCAGGTGGAAATGGCATGGCAAGCCGTTCCACAGGACTACATCCAGCATCTCTACGATCGTGTCCATGGGAGAATAGCAGCCTGCATTGCTGCGAAAGGTGGATATACACTGTACTAGTGCCGACATTGTGCATGCTCTGTTGCCTGTGTCTATGTGCCTGTGGTTCTGTCAGTGTGATCATGTGATGTATCTGACCCCAGGAATGTGTCAATAAAGTTTCCCCTTCCTGGGACAATGAATTCACGGTGTTCTTATTTCAATTTCCAGGAGTGTAGTTCGTTGCGTTTGGTCTGGGCGGACGTCACAAGTCATCCGTTGAACTTGATCGTTGATGCCAATTTTTTTTCTTTTTTTATTACAGAGAGCACGCAGCCCTCTGACCGAACACGCTGAACTACCGTGCCGGACTTTTCTGTTAGTATTTAAAATAGATTCAACATAGTTCATGTTTACTCTGCACATGAAGGCCAGTCCTTGAACAGTACACAGCGATTCCAAACACAAACTGCCGTTTGTGGAAATGATTAATTCAAGTAGTAATGTCTACCAACATGGTCACTTGACTAGAATACAAATGAGGCGCTGAGAATCATTAGGATCTTAAGCACACCGTCGTCGATCCCACATTTAAGTGAATATCAAGGAAACCAGTGAGACAGCTTTTTGTCAATGTTCATATTTACGATGTGGGCCTCCTGCAGCACAGATAAACCTGGCCCACCATAAGATCAACAGATTTGAGAGGCATGAATAAATGATACAGTCTCATAATCAACAGTGATATGAATTAGGCTGTTATGATTCTCAGCGACTCAAATGGATTACTGTATGATAAAATTAAGAACGTAATGTATTATAACTGATTCTGAAACCCACAAAATAGGTTTTTCTCTCAGTATAACTATAGCATACACTGACGTCCGATCTAATTTTACTATATAGTGAGTGAATTGGCATATCTGAGGAGTGTGCTATCACCTAGCGGGGTTTATACCGAGCGAAAGGGGTACAAGGCTGCCGCAGTGTGCAATGATAATTTTTGTACACATGCCAACGTCGCAGGCTGAAGATGAGGATATAAAGTATATGAGGATATCAAATGGGTAATTCAATACCTGGTGGCACTGATGTAAACTTGCAGTTGAGTGGTAAGGGCAAGCTGTGCACATCGTGAACGGTGCAAGTTCTTTATCAAATCCGTATGTATTTGGCCCTTAAGGCAATTACGTCACCCCAATTGCGCATGCGCAAAAGCTCCTTAAAACGTGCACAACTGGAGGTGTGCTGGCGACCCTGAGGTCAAGTTTCACAGAGTCTAAAAGAGCTATGGCGCAGTACATTTAACTGCTGTATCTTTCAGATTGCAGCATCTATGTTAAGTTTAACAGCAATGAAAGAGAACTAACTAATAAATCCGCAAGGTGTCGAAAATTACAGTGTTCACCTGCTCTTGTGCCGCTGGTTATCGCTAATACGAAGTTTATTTACAAACACATTGAATTGTGACGGTTAGACTCACTGTTGCAATGATATTACGAGTAATACATTTCACAGTAGAAGATATTGCGCGATATTTTGCCATTAGTGAAACTAATGACAGAACTTTGAGCAAATTTTTTAAAGCTAAGCAACCATCGCTGTTTGGGAGATATTTTTGTTGATAAAGGTGATGTTTTGGCGAAACAGGCAAATCCAAGAGTATTACCAACCACTAATTTTAATTTAATGTTATTTCTCGTTATGTTTACCGCCCTGCGGCCATTTTAAATGCTGAAATATTGCAACCCCAAAGTGCTACCAGTCTCCATATAACGTCTTCAGTGCTAGCATTAAATTCCTATAGAGAGATAATTAGGCTATTAGCACATACATATTTTTATTTTACCGTAACTCTAGTGGACGAATCGAAATTGCTTCTCCTCTTCTTTCTCGTTACAAACTTACTTGTAATTAAAAACTATCACAACAGCACACAGAACAAAAGCAATAAACGACAGTACGTACATCACATTCAGCTGCAAGTAAGAACTGAACTGATTAACAAAACAACTGAGCTAAAGTATGGCCAACATATGCAATAGTGGTCTTGGTTTAAGTATGAATGGGCTATTGCTGACAGTGCAGTCGATACCTCGATCGGTTTGTTGATTATCGACAATGTGTATCCCTTTTCCGTCGTATAATTGTAAATCAAAATGTCTTCCAATTTCACCTGTGATGTATAGGTAGTTTGCTACGGAACCAGGATAGCACCCACTCATGGAACTCTTCATCTGAAGAAAATCGATGGCCACAAATGTCTTCCTTCAGGGTTCAAAAAATATGAAACCGGATTCGGAGAGAACGGGACTGTACAGAGTGCCTGTGAGGGCTTCCCAGAGAAACGTCTGCACCGTAGTGAAAGAAACCATGGTAGTATGTGGGTGGGCACTGTCCTGCAACAGAATTATGCCATCTGTCAACATTTCTGGGCGTTTTTGCTTGATGGAGTGCTTCAGCTTTTGCAAAGTGTCCACGTAAAAAAAGCCCTGTAATGTTAATGGACGGCATCACACTACTTGGACACTTTGCAAAAATTGAAGAACATCATCAAGTCCAAATGTCCACAGATACTGATGGACGGTATCATTACGGTATATAACAATGCCCGTCCGCATATTTCCAAGGTTGTTTGGGCTGCACTGCAGAAATCTCTCTCGGAAGCTTATACACATCCTCGATACAGACCTAACCTCTCCCCATACGTTTCTCATGTTTGTGGAGCTCTGACGGAAAACAATGACCGTTGATTTGCTTCGGGTGAAGAGATGTTTGTCTGGATACAATCATGCTTCCATAGGCAACGGAAAACATTTTTCAATGAAGACATTGACCGTTTTGTCTCACAGTGGGATAAGCGTATTAACAGTTATGGCGATTAATTTTGAAATAAACAACTTACTTACTTTTTTATGGTCTGGTTCGTTTTCATTTCACTGCCCGTTCTAGAATAAACTCCATTTAAATATTTTACTTGAATAATTACACATGTAATTCTCAACGATTTCTCTGTAGCTAATGTTGCATTTTTCTGTAGTTAGGTTTGTCTCTGTTTTGAAGGAAGTATTTCCACTCTTTCTTTCGAGGTGTTACAAAAATTCAAAATATTGATTTTCACGTCCCTTACGACTTTCGAATGGACTGTTACCCTTCTGCATTTCTTTGTAATTTTCATGTCAGGGTAGACTTTACTTCCGGCCGTTATGGTCGAGCGGTTCTAGGCGCTTCAGTCCGGAACCGCGCGACTGCTACGGTCGCAGGTTCGAATCCTGCCTCGGGCCTGGACGTGTGTGATGTCCTTAGGTTAGTTAATTTTAAGTAGTTCTAAGTTCTAGGGGACTGATGACCTCAGACGTTAAGTCCCATAGTGCTCAGAACTATTTGAACCATTGTGGTAAACTTTACTGCACTTCTGTTCAATGAAGTTATCATGCACTCGGTCTTTGTACACTTGTGCATGTGATGTGCTACCTGAAATCCAAGCTGCAGTGTTTTATAGCACATCCCAGTACTTTACTGTTTAACAGATGTGTCATCTTGATGCGCCTCTGCTGTGTTTCCACTGAAGACGCAGAGTTCCGACGATATTGGCCAAAATATTTTGAATTTCGTATTTGCTGCGACTTCATGTAGAAACTCAACAAGTTCGCAAGAAAAACTTCAGATGTTTGCAGTGAAGAGTTTTCAGTTCAAATGCAAAACTGCTATGGTATCAGAAAATATTCCTGGATGGTGAACATTTTGTAATGGCATTGGTATTCGTGCATGGAGGGACGTTTGTCAATCTACAGCTACAGGATGGTCATTGCACTACACTATCTCAAGCGTGGACCATGCCAGGCAGCCATCACGTGTTGCTAAATGCGCACAGTTCTTCAAGATGATTCCCTGAGAACATGAATGCAGCTACTGCTAAAAGCACCGTGACTTGTGCCTCCTGTCACCCACCTTATGCACCATGCAGTCTTTCCCTCCCACAGGGATGTAGCACACTGCTAGGATGAGTTACCTTCTCCTCTTACCTATCTGGCAACTGTCATGAAGTAGTGGCTAACCACAGTTCTCTGCCTCTTATTTCCATGTGATCTCTCTTGACATGTGATTTGAAATGACGTCTAACAGTTCCCAGCTGAGCGTAAATTCTCACGCCGCGGCGTTATATGCTTTTTACAGAATGTAGCACTTTATACCTTCAAGTACTCCTTCGAAACTGGATATATTCTTGCCTTCCCGTTATAAAATATTTAAAGCGATGCTTCTCATTATTTCGTTTCTTTTCTTAGTAGATCTGTTTCAAATAATGAACATTTTTTCTACAATTTACCTTTCACTCAATTTTTGGAGATAGCACTTATGTTTAGTACTCTGAGTTTCTCATTGAAGGTGAATGATACATTGAAAGGAATTTGAACCTAAGAGTTACTATTCAATATTTAGTCAGTAGTTTTGATGCCGAAAAAATAAGTGTACTCTCCATGCAACCATAGCGAGAACGCTAATGTGTGTTAAGAGAGATTAACTTCTCTTTGAGCTAAGTTAAAAGAGACAGTTAAATTCCATGTTGTTCATTCCACAGCAAAGAAGTGTTTATGATCTCTGCCGCAAATGCCACTGCATTTCATGCTACTCACATTGCATCTCTGCTCGATTTGATCATTGGCTGTTGATGTAATCGTAATTATGGGGAGTTATCACACTCACTGGTGACTCAATTCTGAGTCCATATTTTAACTTTCTGCCTTTCTTCCTCGTACAGCAAGTCTGGAACTAGTGGAAAGCAGAATGTTTAATGGTGTGCTTCCTTCCACTACTGAAAAGGAGAATTGCAGCTGTTTTTTGAGCCATTCTGCACTTTAGCATTGATGAACAGCTGCGACCGGCCTCTAGTTATGTTTTAACCCCCTCTGTTTTCTTACCATATTGCCACACCACTGGTGTTTTCTTAATTATCCCTTTTCCGTTTCTAAGTATCATTCACTTGTGAATATCTTGAGCGATACTGACGATAAGCAACAGCCACTAATTCGTATCGAGTCAGGTGGATTTGACTGTTTGGCAATCTGAAACTGCACTGCGAAGTTAAATAGTGCTACACCAATATTTGGATAGTACACAGATGACTTGTTAAATACAAAGCACAACCCAAGACTGGGAATTAATGAACAGCTATTGTTAGTAGCGTAGTAAAGTAGTTTCCGGATCACAAAACACTCCAATAGTACTAAAGAAAGAGTCATTGATCAATAAGTACTTCCCATGATAAGATAATGCTATTACTGATAAGTAGTACTTACCTAGTACCAGTTATGGTCTTATTGATTGGCGACTCCATAGTGTCCTGTGCACTACGACCAGATAATGGGTATACTTGACAGGAGAGACAGCATTAGTCGTATATTTTTGTTTATTATCGCAAAATCGATTTTCGGTCACTTAGTGACCATCTTCAGTGCTAGAAGTTAAAAATTTTTTCACATTACGATCAGAGAGTATAAAAAAGAAAATGAACATAACACTTGTTAGGAACATACCTGTAATATATAACTTAAATTAGTAAGCACTGGTGTCAATAAGCTTACGGCGATCACATAGACTGAGGTCGCTGTTTACATGCACTTGTTCAGCAGACCTCGGTGTGACGGGGCTTGACACGCCCTCTATGTGACATGTGTCACGTGAAGACATAGTATTACTGGTTTTGCCAGATATTAACACTAAATAACTCTTGTGCATTTGTGAATCGTGCAGTAATTCAAATTTAAAATGTACGTACAACACAAAGCAGACGAAGGGGGAAGGAAATATCTAAAACACATTGGCGTATTGCTTTTTTTATAAAAACAAACTTATAAAACATAAAACAGATCGATGATAAGTTGTCAGAGTGCAGGACATATAAAAGAGCAAAAGATAATGAAAAATAATAATAAATGAATAACATGAAATGAGGTGTAACACAGGTTTTAAAAAAAAACATTATACCCACCATCTGGCGTGGAAAGTTAGAAGTACAACGTTCGTGATTACGTAAAATGTTACGTGAAGACTAAGGAGTCAAATATATAAAAAATAATAACAGTACGAAACTGCCATTACTTAATAACTAAAATGCCGTGAAACACAACGTTCATTACAAAAATGTTTGTAGGGGTGGATAAACAATTTTGTTATCATATTTAACCGACATGCTGATGTACGTCTCGTTCGTCCCTTTGGGCAAGCTAGCAGTGTTATAACAGTGATTATAGGCTTCCGCATAAGCACTGGGTCAGAACCCATACATACATGACATCAAATATACACGGTTGCTTACTGTAAAACATAGCCCCATCATTTGGCGTGGGAGGTTAGAAGTACATGGTACTTGATTTACGTAAATATTACGTTAAAACTGAGAAGTCAAATATATAAAATAGTAATGGTCCGAAAAAGCCACTAAGTAACAATTCATATGCCATTAAATAATATTAAAAAAAGTTTTGAGGGTGTAGAGTATCAATTTTGTTATCATATTTGACGGCGTGATAATGTACATATCATTCGTCCCATCACTGGTTGTACGCTTCCACATAAGCACTGGGTCAGAACCCATATGTACATTCACAGGTTGATAAAACAGTAATGAAGTTGCCAAGCAACCAGTTTTGAAAATTAAGAAACTAATTTGATTTTACATACTTATAGTAGTAGTGGGACCCATATGAAATACAAGCAGACTTAAGAAGTACCTATAATTCTAATTGTGTATTTGAAATACATTTGAAAATATAAGGTGCGAACAGGTAGTATACATCAAACATCGAGAAACCATCATGAGGAAGGACAGGTAATAGTGCCACTTATACCAAAAATATACATCGTACTTTAGAGAAATTAAACATAGGCTATGCAGGATATCCAGTGGTACAATCATATGACAAAGAGGCGAGATAGACAATACAATGAAAATGGCAGGCAAAAAAAGTAGAGACAAAAAACAATAAACATGAAGCCGTTCACGCTGGACGATAAAAACACTAACACTTGTTGACACGTCGCACAAAACACGGAGAACGGCGACGGCACATCTGAACAGTAGAGTTGTAACTGCGAAAGAACACGAAACACAAAACCAAGCACACACACGAGACACTGACGGCGATGATCTCTGGCGCGCGAATGTTAACTATGCGTGTGTGAGTCCGGGGACCTGCCAAGAGAGGAGGAGGAGGAAGGGGAGTGGGAGAGCGAGAGGGGAGAGCAGAGATGCCACGGGCAGGGGAGATAGGGGGGAGGGAGGAAGGGGGAGGGGAAACCCGGGGGAAGAGGGGCGGAGGGAGGGGACGTGGGAAAAGGAAAGAGAAGGGAAGGGAAGAGAAGGGAGGGAGGGTGCCTAAAGGAAAGGACAGCGGAAGTGGGGGGTGGGGCAGGGTCAAAGTTGATTGGAGGGGTAGATGGAGGGGAGGAGGACATCATCAGGGAGGGGGAGCTGGCGGAAGCCACCTTGGGAGAGGGTAAGGAGGGTGGAGAGATGGAGACCGGGTGGGACGTGGGAATATAGGCGCGGCAGCGGGTGGGGATGGGAGAGGATCGGGGAGACGAGCGAGTGAGGAGGATTGAGCTTGCGGGAGGTGTACAGGATCCGTATCCTTTCAAGGAAAAGGAGGAGGTGGGGAAGGGGATGAGATCGTACAGGATCCGCGTGGGGGAGGGGAGATGGATGCGATAGGCGAGGCGGAGAGCATGGTGTTCAAGGATTTGGAGGGATTTGTAAAAAGCAGGGACGGCAGAGATCCAAGCCGGATGGGCATAACAAAGGATAGGGCGGATGAGGGATTTATAGGTGTGGAGAATGGTGGAGGGGTCCAGACCCCACGTACGGCCAGAGATGAGCTTGAGGAGACTGAGTCGGAAGCGTGCCTTGGCTTGGATTGTCCGGAGGTGGGGAGTACAGGAGAGGCGACGGTCGAGGGTGACGCCACGGTACTTAAGGGTGGGAGTGAGGGCGATAGGACGGCCATAGATGGTGTTGTAGAAATGAAGGAGGAGGAAGGAGGGATTGAACTTGAGCAACCACTGGTTGCACCAAGCGGTGAACCGGTCAAGATGGGATTGGAGAAGATGTTGGGAGCGCTGTAGGGTGGGGGCAAGGGCAAGAAAGGCGGTGTCATCGGAAAACTGGAGAAGGTGGACGGGGGCTGACGGCGGTGGCATGTCCGCAGTGTACAAAATGTACAGAAGGGGGGAGAGGACGGAGCCTTGGGGCACACTGGCAGAGGGGAAAAGGGTGTAGGAATCTGTGTTATGGACGGTGACGTAGGAAGGACGGCGGGAGAGAAAGGAGCCGATCAGACGGACGTAGTTAATGGGAAGGGCAAGGGTTTGGAGCTTGAAGAGGAGACCGGAAGGCCATACGCAGTCATAAGCACGTTCGAGGACCAGGGAGAGGAAGATTGCGGAGCGACGGGAATTAAGCGGTTCGGAAGGGAGATGAGTGAGGTCAAGAATAAGGTCGTCGGAAGAGAAGGACAGCCGAAAGCCACACCTGGTAATGGGAAGGAGGCGGTGCTGGAGGAGATGCTGGTGGATGCATCGGGTGAGGATAGATTCCAGGACCTTGCTGAAGACCGAGGTAAGGCTGATGGGATGGTAGGAGGAGACGGCAGACGGCGGTTTGCCAGGTTTAAAGAACATGAGGATACGGGAGGTGTTCCACAGGTCGGGGTAGTAACCAGTGGACAGGACTACATTGTAGAGCCTGGCCAGGGTGGAGAGGAAAGAGACAGGAGCTTCACGAAGATCATGACCAGGAGCGGTGTTGCGTTTTGTGCGGAGTGTATCAATGAGATCCTGTGTAGTGATAGGGGCATTGAGTTCCGTATGTGCAATGTTGTCCAAGTACTGGAAACCAGGAGCGAGGGGAGGGACAGAGGTGTCAGTTCGATCGCGGATATCCGGGAAGAGGGAGTAATCGAACTGGGGATCATCGGGGATGGAAAATACTTCGGAGAGGTAGGAGGCAAAGTGATTGGCCTTACTAAGGGTGTCAGGGAAAGGGTGATCATCATGGAGAAGAGGATAATAGGGGGAAGGTTTACTTCTGGTAAGGCGACGGAAGGCCGACCAGAACTTGGACGAGTTTATTGGGAGGGTAGCATTTAAACGGGTTCATGTCTGTCGCCAGTCCTGGCGTTTCTTAGCTGCGAGCAAATTACGAATGTGTCACTGTAGTTGCCGGTGGCGTCGTAGTGTGTCCGGGTCACACGTGCGGAGGAAGACACGGTAGAGACGACGGGATTCACGGAGGAGGAAGACGGCTTGTGGGGGTGGGGTAGAACAATGGGGCTGGACGGCGAGAGTAGGGACGTGGGCCTCCACGGCCTCAGACAAGGTCTGCTGGAGAAAGGAGGCGGCATGGGTAACATCGTCAGGGTGGTGATAGGTGAAGGGGTGGCTATCGACCTGGGTGGAAAGGGTATCCCAGTTGGCATTCCAGTTGGCACGGGAATAGACATGGACGTATGTGGAGGGAGAGTCATTACGAGGGTCGGGGCGGGGGCGACGACCGTCGGAAACGGTGAGGAGGACAGGGAGATGGTCACTACCAATAGGCTCCAGGACATCCACTGATATGCGGCCAAGGAGGTTGGGGGAGGAGAGGATAACATCAGGAGTGGAGTAGGATTCGGGACAGGTGTGCTGGGGGATGGGGATGAGGTCGCCTTGAAGGGAGGAGAGGAACCGATGCCACCGCCATATCTGGGCAGCGGAACGACTATGGATATTGAGGTCGGCGGCGATTACGTAGGAGGAGAAGGTGGGGTCGATGTGGGAGAGGAAGTCGAAAGGAATAGGGGTGTTGGGGCGGACATAGATGGTGGCGCAGGTAATGGTAAGGCCGGGGAAGAAGAGACTAAGGATCAGGTGTTCGGTGGGGTCGGGAAGGAGAGGTTGGAGCCGAACGGGGATCTGGCGGCGGTGACCAATGGCAACACCGCCACGCGCAATTGGGAGGGGATTATCGGAGCAGTGGAAGAGATAGGGCAAGGTGTGGATAGAGTGGTGGGTTTGGAGGACGGTTTCATTGAGGAGGAAGGCTTCCACGGGGTGGGTGGCAAGGGTATGCAGGAAGAGGTTCTTGTTGGTGGGACGGGAGCAGATATTGTTGAAAAGGATACGTTGCTGTCGCGCCATGACAGGGATTTATACGAGGGTGTCAAGACGGGAGAAGGTGAAATGGGCCTGGTTGTGGGAGTAGGTGGTGTACATTTTGAGTTGGAAAATGGAATGGGCAGCGAGGGAGATCTGTTGGAGGGTGTGGGGGCGCTGAAAGGGATGGACATTCTGAAGGACCATGGTGATGAACCTGATGATGTCCTCAGCGGTGGGGGGGGGGACGAAGGGAGTTGCCAGGAGGTGTGGGGACGTCCAGAGGACGGACAGGGACGGTGAGTTCAGGAGTGGTCGGAGGGGGTTGGGCTTTACACTTTTGGGAGTAGGTGGGATGGAGGAGATTGCAGGTATTGCAGGAGGGAGGGGATTGAAGGTTAGGGCACTGCCGGAGGAAGTGCGCTTGCCTACAATGCGGGCAGTTGGCGGCCTCGCGTCACTCAGCCGTTGGGTGAGCGTTATAGCACAGACACTTCAGGCAGTGCAGGGATTGAGGAGGGGAACGGGAGGGGTCGATCTTGTAGCGCTGGTTGAAGAGGAGGGCACCCTCCTTCAGGAGACGGTCAATGGAGGGGGCATCCTCGGAAAAAACCCGCAAAAGGCGGGTGGGGCCCGCCGAGTAGAAAATGTGGCGGACCGCCCGCACCTCCAGCATGGGATGCGCCTTGAGCTCCGCCAACACCTCCTCCTCCATGATCGACGGACTGAGCCGAGTGATCACAGCGGTGAGGGTCAGCGGGCGACGCAGGGGTTGGGGTTGGCGGGTAGGAGATGGAGAAGGAGTAGGGGTGAGGGAGGCGTTGGGGCCAAAACGGGTGACGGGGAGAGGGGAGAGGATGTCAGTATGGAGGGTTGGGCCTGGGGAGGAGATGAGAACAGAATCCTGTCTGGGAATGAGGAGGGCGATGGGGGCACCAGGGAAGTGTTGGTGGAGGAGGAGGGAGAGATTCCGGACCTCGAGAAGGGAGGGATCGGGATGGGAGAGGAGGTATTTGTATAAGGTGGGGAGAAGAGGAGGAGGGGGAGGCGGAGGGAGCAGGGCCAGGTGGGGAGACATCCATGGCATCCTGGGGGGGGGGGGGGAAAGAGGACGGGGCGGGGCCTTTTTTGGATCGGAGGAGATGTTGGTGCCACTAGGGCGTTTAATAGCGGCAGAAGGGCGGGTGGTGCTATGAGGGACGGGAGCTATAGGGAGGTGGTGGGAAGGGACAGGTCCCGGCGTGGACGCAGCAGTTGGCGCCGGAGATGGTGACGGTGAAGGCGATGGAGACGGCGACGGGGGCGGTGGCGGCCACACTGGGTAACGGGAAGGAGGCGGTGCTGGCAGAGATGCTGGTGGATGCGTCGGGTGAGGATAACATCAGGAGTGGAGTTGGATTCGGGACGGGTGTGCTGGGGGATTGGGATGAGGTCGCCTTGAAGGGAGGAGAGAAACCGATGCCACCGCCGTAACTGGGCGGCGGAACGACTATGGATGTTGAGGTCAGTGGTGATCACGTAGGAGGAGAAGGTACGGTCAATGTGGGAGAGGAAGTCGAAGGGAAGAGGGGCGTTAGGGCGGACATAGATGGTGGCGCAGGTAACAGTAAGGCCGGGGAAGAAGGGACTAAGGATCAGGTGTCCGGTGGGGTCGGGAAGGAGAGGTTGGAGCCGAACGGGGATCTGGCGGTGGTGACCAATGGCAACTCCGCCACGTGCAATTGGGAGGGGGTTATCGGAGCGGTGGAGGAGATAGGGTGAGGTGTGGATGGAGTTGTGGGGTTGGAGGAAGGTTTCATTGAGGAGGAAGGCATCCACGAGGTGGGTGGCAAGGGTGTGTAGGAAGAGGTTCTTGTTGGCGGAGAGGGAGCGGATATTGTTGTAAAGAATACGTTGCGGTGGCGCCATGACAGGGATTTAGACGAGGGTGTCAAGACGGGAGAAGGTGAAATAGGCCTGGTTGTTGGAGTAGGTGGCGTACATCTTGAGTTGGAATATGGAATGGGCGGCAAGGGAGATCTGTTGGAGGGTGTGAGGGCGCTGAAAGGGGTGAACATTTTGAAGGACGATGGTGATGAACCTGATGATGTCCTCAGCGGTGGGGGGGGGGGGGACGAAGGGAATTGCCAGGAGGGGTGGGGGCATCCAGGGGACAGACAGGGACAGTGTGTTCGGGAGTGGTCGGAGGGGGTCGGGCTTTACACTTTTGGGAGTAGGTGGGATGGGGGAGATTGCAGGTATTGCAGGAAGGAGGGGATTGGAGGTTAGGGCACTGCCTGAGGAAGTGCGCTTGCTTACAATTCGGGCAGGTGGGGGCCTCGCAGCACTCAGCTGTGGGGGGCGCGTTATAGTGCAGACACATCTGGCTGCGCAGGGATTGAGGAGGGGAACGGGAGGGGTCAACCTTATAACGCTGGTTAAAAAGTAGGGCACCCTCCTTCAGGAGACGGTCTATGGAGGGTGCGTGCTCAGAAAAAGCCGCATAAGGCAGGTGGGGCCGGCAGCGTTATGGATCCGGCGAACCGCTCGCTCCTCCAGAAGGGGATGGGCCTGACAACAAAGTTAGGAAACTACTGCGAAAGCAAAGAGAGCTCCACTCCAAGTTTAAACGCAGCCAAAACCTCTCAGACAAACAGAAACTAAACGATGTCAAAGTTACCGTAAGGAGGGCTATGCGTGAAGCGTTCATTGAATTCGAAAGTAAAATTCTATGTACCGACTTGACAGAAAATCCTAGGAAGTTCTGGTCTTACGTTAAATCAGTAAGTGCCTCGAAACAGCATATCCAGACACTACGGGATGATGATGGCATTGAAACAGAGGATGACACGCGTAAAGCTGAAATACTAAACACCTTTTTCCAAAGCTGTTTCACAGAGGAAGACCGCACTGCAGTTCCTTCTCTAAATCCTCGCACAAACGAAAAAATGGCTGACATCGAAATAAGTGTCCAAGGAATAGAAAAGCAACGTGAATCACTCAATAGAGGAAAGTCCACTGGACCTGACGGGATACCTATTCGATTCTACACAGAGTACGCGAAAGAACTTGCCCCCCTTCTAACAGCCATATACCGCAAGTCTCTAGAGGAACGGAGGGTTCCAAATGATTGGAAAAGAGCACAGATAGTCCCAGTCTTCAAGAAGGGTCGTCGAGCAGATGCGCAAAACTATAGACCTATATCTCTTACGTCGATCTCTTGTACAATTTTAGAACATGTTTTTTGCTCGTGTATCATGTCATTTCTGGAAACCCAGAATCTACTATGTAGGAATCAACATGGATTCCGGAAACAGCGATCGTGTGAGACGCAACTCGCCTTATTTGTTCATGAGACCCAGAAAATATTAGATACAGGCTCCCAGGTAGATGCTATTTTTCTTGACTTCCGGAAGGCGTTCGATACAGTTCCGCACTGTCGCCTGATAAACAAAGTAAGAGCCTACGGAATATCAGACCAGCTGTGTGGCTGGATTGAAGAGTTTTTAGCAAACAGAACACAGCATGTTGTTATCAATGAAGAGACGTCTACAGACGTTAAAGTAACCTCTGGCGTGCCACAGGGGAGTGTTATGGGACCATTGCTTTTCACAATATATATAAATGACTTAGTAGATAGTGTCGGAAGTTCCATGCGGCTTTCCGCGGATGATGCTGTAGTATACAGAGAAGTTGCAGCATTAGAAAATTGTAGCGAAATGCAGGAAGATCTGCAGCGGATAGGCACTTGGTGCAGGGAGTGGCAACCGACCCTTAACATAGACAAATGTAATGTATTGCGAATACATAGAAAGAAGGATCCTTTATTGTATGATTATATGATAGTGGAACAAACACTGGTAGCAGTTACGTCTGTAAAATATCTGGGAGTATGCGTGCGGAACGATTTGAAGTGGAATGATCATATAAAATTAATTGTTGGTAAGGCGGGTACCAGGTTGAGATTCATTGGGAGAGTGCTTAGAAAATGTAGTCCATCAACAAAGGAGGTGGCTTACAAAACACTCGTTCGACCTATACTTGAGTATTGCTCATCAGTGTGGGATCCGTACCAGGTCGGGTTGACGGAGGAGATAGAGAAGATCCAAAGAAGAGCGGCGCATTTCGTCACCGGGTTATTTGGTAACCGTGACAGCGTTACGGAGATGTTTAATAAACTCAAGTGGCAGACTCTGCAAGAGAGGCGCTCTGCATCGCGGTGTAGCTTGCTGTCCAGGTTTCGAGAGGGTGCGTTTCTGGATGAGGTATCGAATATATTGCTTCCCCGTACTTATACCTCCCGAGGAGATCACGAACGTAAAATTTGCGAGATTAGAGCGCGCACGGAGGCTTTCAGACAGTCGTTCTTCCCGCGAACCATACGCAACTGGTACAGGAAAGGGAGGTAATGACAGTGGCACGTAAAGTGCCCTCCGCCACACACCGTTGGGTGGCTTGCGGAGTATCAATGTAGATGTAGATGTAGAAGCTCCGCCAACACCTCCTCCTCCGTGATCACTGGACTGAGCCGAGTGATCACGGCGGTGAGGGTCGGCGGGTGATGCGGAGGTTGGGGTTGGCGGGAGGGAGGTGGCGAGGGAGCAGGGGTGAGAGAGGCATGAGGGCCAAAGCGGGTGACAGGGATGCGGGAAAGGAGGTCTGTGTGGAGGGTAGGGCTGGGGGAGGAGATGAGTACCGAATCACGGCGAGGAGTGAGGAGGGAGATGGGGGCACCAGGACAATTCTGGCGAAGGAAGAGGGTGAGGTTCCGGGCTTCAAGGAGGGAGGGATCCGGACGGGAGAGGAGGTAGCGGTAGGAGGAGGGGATAGAGGATGAGGGGGAGGGGGCAGGGACGGGCGGGGAGACATCCATGGCATCAGGGGTGGGGGAAGGGGGACGAGGCGGAGCCATTTTTGGAGCAGACGAGGCAGGGGTGCCACTGGGGCGCTTGACGGCGGCGGAGGAGGTGTGGTGGATGGGAACAACAGGAATGTGACGGGGAGTGGCAGGTCCCTGGGCTGGAGTCGGCGCCGGAGATGGTGAAGGTGACGATGACGATGACGGTGGCGGTGGCGGCGGTGATGGCGAAGGCGACGGGGAGAGCTGGGCATGGACAGTGGCCCGACGGGCCACCACCCTAGCCGGAGCTGCAGTGACAGGCTGGGGGAGTGGGGGGAAAGGATCAGATCGAGAGGAGCGGGAGGAAGAAGCTGGAGAGGGGGAGACAAAGAGCGAGGGCGAAGGGAGAGTGAGAAGAGGTGGGATGGAAGGAGGGGGGTGGGACTGGGCACACCACGTTATAGTGGTGGAGGCGTTGGAAGGGGAAGTGTAAACTATGGCGGTGGTGGTAGCGGTGGCGGTGGTGGTGGGGGTGGACATGACGTCAGGGAGAAAGAACGCACCGAAGGAAAGGACACAGACAGGGGACAGACGAAGACGAAGACAAAGACGGAGGAAGACGAGGACGGAGGAAGACGAAGACGGCGGCGGCGGCGGCGGCGGCGGCGGCGACCAGGCGTCGGCGGCGGCGAGAACCGGCTGTCGGCGACGGCGACGAGAACCGGCTGGCGGCGACGGCGGCGGCGGCGGCGGCGGCGACCAGGCGTCGGCGGCGGCGAGAACCGGCTGGCGGCGACGGCGGCGAGCGGCGAGCACCGGCTGGCGGCGAGCACCGGCTGGCGGCGGCGGCGGCGGCGGCGGCGGCGAACAGACGGACGGACGGACGGACTGCAGGCAGCAGCGGTAGCGGCGGCGACGGACAGCGAGCAGGCAGGCAGGCAGGCGGACGGACGGACGGACGGACGAACGAACAGCTACAGCAGTAAGCAGCAGGCAGACGGGCAGACAGACACAAACTTCGATGACGGAGATTCCAACCTGAGAGTAGCCCAGGCTTTGCAATCGGACGCCTTCGAATGAGGGGATCCAACCCTCTAGATTTTTTTTTTTCATTATCTTTTGCTCTTTTATATGTCCTGCACTCTGACAACTTATCATCGATCTGTTTCATGGTTTATAAGTTTGTTTTTTTAAAAAAACAATACGCCAATGTATTTTAGATATTTCCTTCGCACTTCGTCTGCTATGTGTTGTACGTACATTTTAAATTTGAATTACTGCGCGATTCACAAATGCACAAGAGTTATTTAGTGTTAATATCTCGCAAAACCAGTAATACTATGTCTTCACTTGACACATGTCACATAGAGGGCGTGTCAAGCCCCGTCACACCGAGGTCTGCTGAACAAGTGCATGTAAACAGCGACCTCAGTCTATGTGATCGCCGTAAGCTTATTGACACCAGTGCTTACTAATTTAAGTTATATATTACAGGTATGTTCCTAACAAGTGTTATGTTCATATGCAGATGTAATTGTGATTTTCTGTTTTATACTCTCTGATCGTAATGTGAAATAATTTTTAACTTCTAGCGCTGAAGATGGTCACTAAGTGACCGAAAATCGATTTTGCGATAATAAACAAAAATATATGACCAATGCTGTCTCTCCTTTCAAGTTATGGTCTCGATAATGACCTTATCTCAAGGTCACTGATAATGATTTCCAGTGTCAGATTGAACCAGAGGTAGTTGAGTGAGATCGCCCCACATTTCCCTCCACCTGGGGAACCGCCTTCCAGCCCACACACCTCAGGCAGTTATGTGAAGTCACCCTATAGAATTATCATCCTGTCCACATACCCCAGCCCTACCTTCTCCCTCCTGGACCAATAAAATTCAACCCCCTTCCCCCTCCGCATCCTTTATAACTTGAGCAATTGATTGGGCAATGGCAGTCTTGTCCTGTGTACCATAGGCAGAGGTCCAGGGTTGTTTGGAGTAAGGATGTGTGTAATTGCTATAAATAATTAGTTAATTTTTTATTACAATTAAATGAGCTTTATCCCACTGCTCTTGACATCATGTCAACGCAATGTTATGTCAACATCACGATGCTCTCAGTCAGTCACACTGCAAACTGTACCCAAAGCTATGGAAAAATCTGAATTATTTACCAGTCATGATCTGCTCCTCGCCATGTAAAGAATGTGCTCGGTAGTGAGAGGATCAGTTCAAATGGTTCAAATGGCTCTGAGCACTATGGGACTTAATATCTGAGGTCATCAGTCCCCCAGAACTTAGAACTACTTAAACCTAACTAACCTAAGGACATCACACACATCCATGCCCTAGGCAGGATTCGAACCTGCAAGTGTAGCGGTCGCGAGGTTCCAGACTGAAGCGCCTAGAGCCGCTCGGCCACACAGGCCGGCAGAGGATCAGTGTGGGTAATCGTTATAATTAACATATTAATTGTATTATTACTCTAATCACACGATTTTTGTCATTCGAGAAGCCATCAGTAACCAGCCATTACCCCCAGGCAGAAGAAGAAGATGACATGAGAGTAATCTTATAATTAATTGCTTTATTGAATTTATTTGTTGTAGTTTTTACCTATTTTTATTCAACTACCAACTTTTCTATCCTAAATACAATGGCAACAAATTACTGCAGTGCATAATTTAATAAGAAATATGCTCTTGCAAAGTCTTTAAATGTTGGAGATGGATCACAGTGTGACAGATAAACAAATAAACTCTTGCTAAACCATCCCTTCATTACTAGTATGCGTGAATCTCATAATGTATGTGTTAAATGAGCTCATTCCCCTGTTGGTAGAAATAATGTCAGACTATATTCTGAAAAATCTCATTAAATATTAAGAAGATGTATAATGTTAGACATAGCGTGAGAAGTCATAGCAAAATTCTGTAAGCACTGTAGTTTTACCAGTTTCCAAGATTGTCAGTGAGAGACAAATATAAGTAAAATGTGTACACTATGTGACCAAACGTATCTGGACACCTGGCTGAAAATGACTTACAAGTTGGTGGCGCCCTCCTTCGGTAATGCAGGAATCCAATATGGTGTTGGCCCACCCTTACCCTTAATGGCAGCTTTCACTCTCGCAGGCATTCGTTGAGTCGGTTGCTGGGAGGGTTTTTGGGCAATGTCAGGTCATTCTTTACGGAGTACTGCACTGATGAAAGGTATCGATGTTGGTGGATGAGGCCTGGCACGAATTCGGCGTTCCAAAACACCCCAAAGGTGTTGTGTAGGATTCAGGTCAAGACTCTGTACAGGTCATTCCATTACACGGATGTTATTTTCGTGTAACCACTCCGCCAGAGGTCGTGCATTATGAACAGGTGCTCGATCGTGTTGAAAGATGCAATCGCCATCCCCGAATTGCTCTTCAATAGTGGGAAGCAAGGAGGTTCTTAAAACATCAATGTAGGCCTATGCTGTGATAGTGCAACGCAAAGCAACAAGGGGTGCAAACCCCCTCCATGAAAAACACGACCACACCATAACACCACCGCCTTCGAATTTTACTGTTGGCACTACACGCGCCGGCAGACGATGTTCACTGGGCATTCGCCATACCTACATCCTGCGATCGAACCGCCACCTTGTGTACTGTGATTCGTCAATCAACACAACGTTTTTCAACTGTTCAATCGCCCAATGTTAGTGCTTCTTACACCAAGCGAGGCGTCGTTTGGTATTTACTGGCGTGATGTGTGGCTTATGAGCAGCCGTCGACCATGAAATCCAAGCTTTCTCACCTACCGCGTAAGTGTCATAGTACTTGCAGTGGATCCTGATGCAGTTTGAGATTCTTGTGTTGTGGTCTGGATAGATGTCTGCCTAGTACACATTACGACCCCTTCAACTGTCGGTGGTCTCTGCCAGTCAACAGACGAAGTCGGCCTGTACGCTTTTGTGGCGTACGTGTCCCTTTTCGTTTACACTTCACTATCACATCGGAAACAGTGGGCCTAGGGATTTTTAGGAGTGTGGAAATCTAGCGTACAGACGTATGACACAAATGACACCCAATCACCTAACCACGTTCGAAGTCCGTGAATTCCGCGGAGCGCCCCATTCTGCTCTCTCACGATGTCTACTGACTATGACTACTATGGAGTACCTGGCAGTAGGTGGCAGCACAATGCACCTAATATGAAAAACGTTGGTTTTTGAGGGTATCCGGGTACTTTTGATCACATAGTGTATAAGAATTAACATAATGCTAAAAATATGCTCCTAAAGAAGTGACCAGTATCAGCATCACCAGCCCATCTCCCCAGGAATGCCTGGGAAACTTGCATTATTTAAACGGAATGTGTGTAAATGTTTCCAATGTGGCCAACCTGGTTGGTACCAGAAAAGATACTACTAGTATACAAAGCACTAAGAGAGTGGTATGCCAGCCATGTTAACAACAGCAAACCTGTCATAACCCACTGGTGCCTATGCAGTCACCAGCTGCCTTTAATACTATAGCTTATGCATGGGCATCAATAGTTTTTGTCAGCCAGCACTCCCAAGCAGAACAAAAATAAACATAAAATCAATTAACCTGCCACAACACAACATTTACTCAAACACCTCTTGCTACACAGGTACATTATTAGCCTGTGGTGTCACTAAAAGATTCATAAAAAACCATGGATAAATCAGAGTACATACACTGATCAGCCAGAACATTATGACCACTTACCTAATAGCTGGTATGTCCACGTTTGACATGGATAACAGTGGCAACGCATCATGACTTTGAATCAATGAGGCCTTGGTAGGTCGTTGAAGGGAGATGACATCACATCTACACACGCAAATCACACAGTTCCCGTAAATTCCGGTGAGGGGGCTAAGACCTCTGATGCCACATTCAATCACATCCCCTATATGATCGACTGGATTAAAATCTGGTTAGTTTGGGGACCAGCACTTCAGTTGGATGATGATGATGATGATTATGTGTTTAAAAAGACTAAAGTACTGGTTCATCAGTCACTACATTTCATGAGAAAACACCGAGCGAGGTGGCGCAGTGGTTAGCGCACTGGACTCGCATTCGGGAGGATGACGGTTCAATCCCGTCTCCGGCCATCCTGATTTAGGTTTTCCGTGATTTCCCTAAATCACTCCAGGCAAATGCCGGGATGGTTCCTCTGAAAGGGCACGGCCGACTTCCTTCCCCATCCTTCCCTACTCCGATGAGACCGATGACCACGCTGTCTGGTCTCCTTCCCCAAACAACCAACCAACCAACCATGAGAAAAACACGTAAAAAGGTAAAAACGCAAAAGAGTGAGGACTTGGCTGCTCCAGCTATAGAGGCAAGTTGAAGAGTTTAAAAAAGAGCGTGACAGTAGCTGTAACACACACAAAAAAATGGGATAACACAGTCAGCATTGTGCAACAGAAGGTCTAAAGGCACAACAAGGTGAGGTGGAAGAAAGTTATCTGCAGTCGCATGTGGGGTATCCGCACAGATGGAGGTTCCCTCTCCCACCCTACACAACCACCGCTAACACTGAAAGTGATTGAGTATTAGAGTTTAGTGCAAAATCCGCTCTCTCTCAGGAAATGCAACACTTTGGTAGTGACTGTCTCTACATCCGCAAGCATCTGAGACAGTGAGGTAGGCAAGCTGACACTGTGCTGCAGATCGGCTTTCAGGGTGCACTCAAGAACATGAGCTATCGTCAGTAGACTACCGCTGCTGCAATGAGGAGAATCCTCCTGACACAGAAAGATCTTGGGAGAGATTTTCGTGTGGCTGATGCGTAGTTGGCACAAGATAATGGCATCTTCCCGAGGTGCCTGGAAAGATGTATGCCACTCGTTAGTGGACCACTTAATCGCTCTAAAGGTGTTTTCGGTCGTGATAACCTGCCATTCCAGTTCTCAGAGCCTCAAAATATTGCATCAGAGTTGAAGCCGCAAGTCTGTACCCGGCATTCCTATGTCGAATTATCTCCTGTAGTTATGTCTTTGGATAGCCAGTCGGCAAGTCCATTTCCTGGAATATCTATACGGGTCGGTGTTGAGATGAAGGTCGCTGACTTTCCAGAGCTTTAGAGGTCAACCAACAGGTCCTAGATGTTGGGGATCAAAACATTTTTGGTATAACAAAGGTATATGCCCTTTAAGGAACTCAAGGAATCGCTATGTATCAGAAAGTTCGTCGTGGCTAGGGATTTGACTTACTGCAAAGCCTGAGACATGACGACCAACTTTGCAGTGTATACACTGCAGGCACTTGGCAGAGAGTTCTTCTATGTCCCCTAGCATGAGCAAAAGCGTATCCAACCGTGTCGTTGACTTTCTATCCATCCATGAAGATGCATGCTGAATTAGAATAATCGTGGAGTATCGAACGAAACATGAGTCGCAGAAGGGGAGGATTAGCGTCCTTCTTGGGGCCGCAAAAGAGGTCCATCTGTATCACAGGGCAGCGTACAGACCACAGGGGGTGTCTAGAGGGAGCGCTAGGAGCACATACTAAAGGAGGCTGTTGGAGGTGATTCAGTAGAGTATTAAGTCGGATCCTAGCTGGTCTATGCAGTTTTGGGCCATTTATAAACAGTCTGAACTGCTGGTTGTGGAACACAATTGAGTGACATCGGAGAATAGGCGCCTGACAGACTGTGACTGTGTAATTAGCCAGTAGCTGCTGTCGTCTAACCAGGAGTGGTGGGACGCCAGCTTCCACCAGGAGGCTGTCAACAGGGATCATGCAGAAAGTCCCCATTGCCAACCGCACGCCAGAGTAGTGGACAGGATCCAGCAAGCTCAGTACAGACGGTGCAGCCGACCCATAGGCAACACATTCATATTCCAAGATGGATAAAATCACAGCTTTGTAAAATCATAGACGAAATATGCGGTTCGCACTCCACAAGTAATTAATATGAAAACAGAGCATTTAGCCTCCTCATGCTAGTTGCCTTCAGGCAGCGGTCGTGTGGCAGCCAAGTTAGCTTGTTGTTAAGTAAAATATCTAAGAATTGACAAGTTTCAACGACTTCAAGTAACTGGTCACAAAGATAAATTTCTGGGTGTGGGTGCACAGTAGGGTGTCCCAAGATATAATGGGGATTTTTTCGTGAAATTGAAAACGCATACCCTCTGTTTTTTTCTATTTGACCTCAGTAACTCACATACTAAATATTATTAGAATTAAATTATTATAACATGTGCCGACTTGACGCTAAATATGAGACTTGAAAACGTTTACTCCGAGGGAATGGAGGGATTCTGGAACTTAATGGTTATGAAAGTCTCTTCGGTTTTGCTGCCGGATCCTAAAATCAACCTGACCCGATATTTCGGCGATCCAACTGGTCGCCATCTTCAGGAAAATGCTGCTTCTGCTGATGAGTCCCGCTGAGAACTGACGCCAGGTTGCAGATCGACGTCCTATATAGGCCACCGTACAGTACACGGCGCATGCGCCACCTATCATGGTTTCTGCCTTCCAAAACAGGGAGGTGGCGCCGCCCTTAGTGAAACACTGATGGCAACGATATATCGCAATCAAGGCCGCACCGAAGAACGTTCAGTTTTGATGCGAGATAATACAGGATTCCACGTTTTGCTAAGAGGAAACACATTGTCTCTGTTGATTAAATTATCAGCCAACCTAATTTCAATCACCTCTTTATACACACTGTTCCAGAAACCGGAAATACTGCCTAAATGAGGGACACAAAATTAAATTTGACGAAACTGTTGTGGCTGCCAATATTTCCGGTTTCTGGAACAGTGTGTATAAAGAGGCGATTGAGATTAGGTTGGCTGATAATTTAATCAACAGAGACAATGGGTTTCCTCTTAGCAAAACGTGGAATCCTGTATTATCTCGCATCAAAACTGAACGTTCTTCGGTACGGCCTTGATTGCGATATATCGTTGCCAGCAGTGTTTCACTAAGGGCGGCACCACCTCCCTGTTTTGGAAGGCAGAAACCGTGATGGGCGGCGCATGCGCCGTGTACTGTACGGTGGCCTATATAGGACATCAATCTGCAACCTGGCGTCACCCTCTTGGCAGGTCCCCGGACTCGCGCACGTTACGTGGACATTCGCGCGCCGGAGATCACCGCCGTCAGTGTTTTGTGTGTGTGCCGTCGTGTTTAGTGTTCAGTGTTCACCGTCCACTCCATCGTTCACCAGTGTCATCGTCATCTTCGGTGTTTGTGCGTCGTCTCATCAGCTAGCAGTGTGGATTATCGACGAGTGTGAACGGCTCCGTGTTTGTCTCTATGTGTCTCCTGTTTTATTGCCCACCGTTCTGTGACTTATGTGTCTTCTCACTGTCTTTGCTCCTTGTATATTCTATGGCTGAAGAGCAGCGTAGTGTGCTGCTGACAGCCTGCCTGTTGTACAGGTTTTAAAATAACAATAAAGTAAAAAAAAAACCTGGCGTCAGTTCTCAGCGGGACTCATCAGCAGAAGCAGCATTTTCCTGAAGATGGCGACCAGTTGGATCGCCGAAATATCGAGTCAAGTTGAATTTAGGATCCGGCAGCAAACCCGAAGAGACTTTCATGACTTATTATGCCGGGAAAGCCTACGTAATCACAACTTAATGGTTGTTTGGTAAATAAAACACCAAATCGCCTAAATCGTGTTTATTCACTATTTAACAAGTAAAAACATCAGTCTCTAAATTTTCGTTTCAAAGTTTGTTTTCTGCAGTCAGGATAAATCTTTCGGTGTTCTTGTACGCAACGTAACAAGAATAGTTTTTGCTCCTCCTCAACCGAGATTAAACCATGAATGTGTGGCATCAACTTGACCGTTCTTTCAGCTGTATCACTCACTGCTCTCATTACTGAAACCTTCTTTTTGGTTTCTTGAAAGGAAGCATTGTTTGACCATATGGCAGGAAATACGTGAAGAAAACTGTCATCCATTTTAAGACGATGTAACAATGACTTGCTTCTGACTGGAATGAAGTCGTAGATGTTTTTCTCTGTAATTAAGAGAGAGCAAACCAGTTAACAAAATTGTGATGTAAACAGAAAACTAAGGAAACAACGTCTCTATTCATTTATTTAACTCACCATACAATGGACTACAAAGTTCTTCCTTCGAAGGGATGTAATGGTTACCATGAGCTGATAAATTATCTTTGGTTAAATTTTCAACCATTTTTACTTTCGTTTCTAGATCCACATCATCGTCAAACAGTGACAAGACAGAAACTTCATCAGTCAAATACCATAAATGCTGGCTTAACTTCTGTAGAGCTGCTTTTGAGATGTCTTTATCTATTTTTTCGTATGCCTTCATTGACTTTAAAAAGCACAAATCTTGGTAGGGTGCCTTTACTGCCAAAATACACTGGAGCCGTGACTTGACGTAGGATGTCACGATGAACAGGCAAACGTCAAACAGCGCTACCTTCTCCTTGCTCGAATTTTTTAACTGAGCACAAAGTAATGATATTTTAGAGAATATATAGCTTTCACCATCCATCTAGCTTGGTGTATGGAACCTGGAAGCCGTATCTTGAATTTTCTGTCAGTATCTCCACTTAGAAATGTAACAGAAAGCTCTATCAACTCTCGGTAATCATCTCTGATTATTTCTTTTGTCAGTTCAGTGCAGTAAAACTCAAGCATATTGTCAATTTCTGAAACAGTCAGGTGCATTGTGACCTTTTCTTTGTAGCACTTTATGTTATCTGGATCTACACTTTTCCAGTTATCTCGGAACTTTTTGAAGAGTGGAATATCAGGACTTGTTGTCACTGAACTGATTTCTACATGGAACACGTTTTTTAGCACTAGTTCATACAATTGATGGCGGCAAGGAAAAAGAATGACACTTCTGTTAAGTTTTTGCTCAAGTAGCACTCAGGCACCATTGCTATGACCTGTACCTGAAGCCGTAGTACTACAAAAAAGATACTTCACTTTGTCTTCGAGATTCCAGTCCACAATCGCGTTCCAAACAGCTTTCTCCTGTTCACATCCTGAAAAGTTTTCCAACCTTGGCACAGCAATAAGTTGCTCTTTATTTCTATATGAAATAACTATCGGAAGACGTTCTTCTTTTAATTCCCGGTCATGTGTAGCAGGCAACAGTTTGCCATTCCAATGAACAGTCACAACATCTGGTACCTCGTTTTGAAAATTAACTTTTAT
Source organism: Schistocerca serialis cubense (assembly GCF_023864345.2). Taxonomy (NCBI): domain Eukaryota; kingdom Metazoa; phylum Arthropoda; class Insecta; order Orthoptera; family Acrididae; genus Schistocerca; species Schistocerca serialis. The sequence goes on from NC_064640.1 coordinate 740,753,006, forward strand.
AGCTTCCGCACGCTCTTTCTATTTCTCTGTACGAATCCTTTGAATCGAAGACTTACTTGTAGGTAAGTCTTCAGTATTATATCGAAGTGCCTCAATGGTAGCTTCAAGAATATACACCGAATCTCTCACACTCAACTAACACCTATCTAGCGCTGTCACTAATTTTGGAGTAATGAAAATTATCCGCATAGTTGTTTTACTGGTTACAGATTTTATGTTCTCAATTACAGATGGGAAATTTTCTTGCAAAAAACACATTTCATTTTCATTACAATCTGAAGATGAGTCATTTTGTAATGCTTCATAAGATGCTGTCGAAGGAGCTGACGTGGAAAAATGTTTAGCACGTCGGTTTTCTTCCTCAATAGTTCTGATGCGCGACCTTTCCTCTTTATTAGCCAGTTTCTTGTCAACTCCAGCTAAGTGACCAGGCCGACCTGGCTCTCTCTGTCACTGTAAAAAAAATGTATCTTCATTTATTTTCATTAACTGAAGTGCATCGGCGTGGGCAATGTCGAACAAATCATTTAGATTGTTGACAAATTCTTGTAGGCGCTGCTCAAATACCTTTTGGGTTTTTTGTGCATTTTTTTGCAGCTCCCTCCAAACTCGATATAGGTTCACTAATTTCTTCACGCTTCAGTCTGGAACCGCGCGACCGCTACGTTAGTTAGGTTTAAGAAGATCTAAGTTCTAGGGACGCACTACAGATTACAGACGAACTACATGATCTATGGTGGACCGGAAAGCACGAAAGATACTTTGGAAATGTGATATAAACCCCTCCCCCCACCCCCTCCCCCTAGCTCCAAGGCATCAACAAAGACACAATGACGGCAGCTGACCATGCATTCGAATAGCGTAAACAGCTGTCAGAGAGAATGGCCAGTAAGTAGTTAAAATATGTGAATCGTTTCCCAGTTTCAGGAATGGAGTGATAATACCTTCCTGCCAGATACGACTGTAAAGTGTGAGGATATGTTTCATACTGACAACACAAAGATGTTTCAGCATTTGGTTGTGGATTTTGTCGGGTCCAGGGGTCATATCTCGACACTCTACCAAAGCACTATGAAACTCCCATTCACTAAAAGGGACGCTACACGACAGAGAAGCGTGTGCATGGAAGGACAGCGGGCGGCACTTGATGAGGTGCTTTTGGGTCAGGGAATCAGGACAGTAATTACTGCCAGCGGACACTTCAGCGTAGTATGCTGCAAAAGATTCGGCAAGTACCACAGGATCAGAGCAGATGTTACCATTGACAAGGATTCCAGGACTGCCGTGAGTGGTGGATGACTGCAAAAGCCATGGAGTTTAGTCCATACTTGGTACGATGGGCTGTGGGATCGCACAGATGATACATATTACTCCCAACGCTCCTGCTTCCTTTTCTCTATTAAAAATCACGCTTTCGCCGGTAGTTTCTTGAATGCAAATAAATAATCCATACATGGAAGGCGCTTGTGCCGCTGAAGCGCCCACAGCGATTGCTGTGGCTGTATTTTCAGAGCACCATTGTTGAATTCTGCCAAGTCGTCGAATATGGGGTGTCTAAGAAACCTGATTTCTCGGATCAGTTGACAAACATTTCAGACAAGTGGTATTAATGAATTTTATTATGAAAAGTAAATGACAATACTTAACTTCGACAATTACATAGATGTGTCGCGAGCAAAGGGCGACATGCAGAATAAATAGGCTTTTTCAGTACATAAAATTCCTAATAGAAGTGAAGTAATACAGTTGACGCTTCTGTTCAGGTCTCTAGCCTTGAGGCTTCTGTAGAACTGGGCCGCGACTAGTCAGGCGCGGTGCTTATGTTCTCTTCGAATAGAGGCCATTGCAGTCGCGTTGCCATCCTGGAGATGGGTCGATCAGCATGCAATTCGCTGACGTCTTGTCACAGCCCTCTCCGCTCTATCGTTCCTGACTGGCGTGCCGGCAATTGACTTTACACCGTAACATTCCTCCCCCACCCACCCCGCGCCACCCTCCCGTGAAAGCGACGGACGGCCGTTGTATAGGAAGCACGACAACGGCGGGAGAGGCAGGAGCGTTGATGCTGTGATCGACTGACTTTCAGTCGTACCCAACCATCTGACCTGCGCTCTGGTGGAAACGTCCCACGTAAAACGACCAGAAGGGTACGTGTCCATCTCCTAAGGCCCATAAAAAGATGTAGAAGGCGTCGGCTGCTGCTGCGTGGGCGTATCCAGCTCCATCGGTAGGACAACAGAAGGCGGAGGACGCGAAGGCTCCGTCCTCATGGGGTCGTCCCACGGTGTCGCGATGACACCCTCTGCCACGCTGCTGTGGCAGCGCTGTCCTCGATATCCGTGAATCTGGGGGATGAGAGACAGAAGGATCACCGTGCACATGACAGTGGCGAATTTGACTGCGATGTCGGCCCTGCAATCAGTTTGGACCTGAAATGAGATACATACGTGCGCCAAGTCGACGATGGATCTCGCCTCGCGCCCACCTTCTGCTGCCGCTAAAAACCCTTTAAAAGACCGTAAGATGCGGTGCGAAGCGATAGTTGCGGCCTTCCTTCAGCGCCGGATGCTGAGGAGGGTAGAGCAGGTGGAGCAGTGTCCGATGGCGGCGGCCGTGAAGCAATGCCGTCGGCGATGGTCCATCTGGTGGATGCGAATTATAGGAGGCAAGAAACAGTTGCAGTGCTTGATCCCTGATGTTTGTGGTGCGAAGTTTGGTTATCTGCTGCTTTAATGTTCTGACAAAACGTTCCGCTTCGCCATTGGACTGTGGATGGAACGGTGCACTAGTTAGATGCTATACACCATTGCGTTCACAGAATGGTTCAAATTCATTTGACGTGAACTGAGGGCCATTGTCTGGCACTATGACTTCAGACAAACCTTCGAGGCAAAAAATAGAGGACAACGCATGAAACGTGCTACGTGACGGTGTCGAGTTCATTGGCACAGTAAAAGGAAACTTGCTATAAGAGCCGATCACAATCACGCAACGGGTGTTCCAAAAAGGTCTATGTGCACACGTTGCCATGGTGATTATGACTTAGACCAAGCTGAGAATTTTTGTGATGGAGCGGACTGATTTTCTGCAGATGAATGACACTGTGACATCATCTGTTCTATATGAGTGTCTATACCCTGCCAAGTACAGTGTTGACATGCTAACTGTTTCATACGAACAATCCCCCAATGTCCTTGGTGAAGTAACTGTAACACTTCTATTATCAAAGCTTTTGGGATCAACACACGTGACTGTCCACTGTCACTGTGAACAAGAATCATACCTTGCTGTATAGCGAAGCTATGCCGACGTGCAAAGTACCGGCGCACTACAGAGTGCACTAGGCTATGCAATGAGCAATGCCAAGATGTGCGAATGTACGAGGTGCATTCAAGTTCTAAGGCCTCCGATTTTTTTTCTCCCGACTGGAAAGAGATAGAAACATGCGCATTGTTTTAAAATGAGGCCGCGTTCATTGTCAATACTTCCCAGAGATAGCAGCACCGTACGGCAGATGGAATTTTACCGCCAGCAGCGAGATTGAGAACTGTTTTAAATACTTAAAATGGCGACGTTTTCCTTACTTTAACAGCGTGCAGTCATTCGTTTTCTGAATTTGTGTGGTGTGAAACCAACTGAAATTCATCGACAGCTGAAGGAGACATGTGGTGATGGAGTTATGGATGTGTCGAAAGTGCGTTCGTGGGTGCGACAGTTTAATGAAGGCAGAACATCATGTGACAACAAACTGAAACAACCTCGGGCTCGCACAAGCTGGTCTGACGACATGATCGAGAAAGTGGAGAGAATTGTTTTGGGGGATCGCCGAATGACAGTTGAACAGATAGCCTCCAGAGTTGGCATTTCTGTGGGTTCTGTGCACACAATCCTGCATGACGACCTGAAAATGCGAAAAGTGTCATCCTGGTGGGTGCCACGAATGCTGACGGACGACCACATGGCTGCCCGTGTGGCATGTTGCCAAGCAATGTTGACGCGCTACGACAGCATGAATGGGACTTTCTTTTCGTCGGTTGTGACAATGGATGAGACGTGGATGCCATTTTTCAATCCAGAAACAAAGCGCCAGTCAGCTCAATGGAAGCACACAGATTCACCGCCACCAAAAAAATTTCAGGTAACCGCCAGTGCTGAAAAAATGATGGTGTCCATGTTCTGGGACAGCCAGGGCGTATTCCTTACCCATTGCGTTCCAAAGGGCACTACGGTAATAGGTGCATCCTACGAAAATGTTTTGAAGAACAAATTCCTTCCTGCACTGCAACAAAAACGTCCGGGAAGGGCTACGCGTGTGCTGTTTCACCAAGACAACGCACCCGCACATCGAGCTAACGTTACGCAACAGTTTCTTCGTGATAACTTTGAAGTGATTCCTCACGCTCCCTACTCACCTGACCTGGCTCCTAGTGACTTTTGGCTTTTTCCAACAATGAAAGACACTCTCTGTGGCCGCACATTCACCAGCCGTGCTGCTGTTGCCTCAACGATTTTCCAGTGGTCAAAACAGACTACTAAAGAAGCCTTCGCCGCTGCCATGGAATCATGGCGTCAGCGTTGTGAAAAATGTGTACGTCTGCAGGGCGATTACGTCGAGAAGTAACACCAGTTTCATCGATTTCGGGTGAGTAGTTAATTAGAAAAAAAATCGGAGGCCTTAGAACTTGAATGCACCTGGTACCTTAGCAAAATGTTCAAATCTCAATGTGCTTCCGTGGCCTGTGCAACTTTCATATGGGTGCGGCAGAACCGACTAAGCATTTTCTATCGATTATCCCTGGGACTGTGCTGGGGGGTAGGCAGTATCACGTGATAAGCCTTTGATCAGTCACTGACTCCATTTCAGTAGCCAAAATGGTATGGAACGGTGCACACCGTGATTTTGCCGTTCGCGCATATTATGATAACAACAGCTCTGTGATCGCTACACAACGAGCTTCTCGGCGACAGTGCAACATTCCACGTAACAATGCAGTTCCAAATGCAAACACAATTCGGTCCTGGGTTCGGCAGTTCCAGGAAACTGACAGCACACTAGCAATAGATGCACATGGCCGTCGCAGCTCCATCACAACGCCAGAAAGTGTGCAGCGGGTGAGCACAGCAGTTCAACAATCGCCGCAACGTTCTGCTCCACGACATGCTGTTGCATTGGGGGTTTCAGACTGCAGTTTGAGAAGGATTCTGCAATGCGATTTGAAGCTCCATCCCTTAAAAATAATGATTGCTCACGAATTACGCCCAGCAGACTACGCCAACCGTCAAAATCTGTGAGAACAAATGCTTGCTCAGATCTCTCCGAATGCAACTTTCTTCAGTAGTGATGAGGCACATTTTCATCTTAGTGGGTGCGCGAATAAACAAAACTTTCGCCACTGGGCTGAAAATAGCCTCCGAATTATTCATGAAAGACCGCAACATTTTCATAAAGTGACAGTGTGGTGTGCCATATCACAATTAGGCGTGGTAGGCCTCTACTTTTTTGAGGAGGAAGGAGTGACCGTGACAGTGAATTCCACACGTTATATTTCAGTGTTGCAAAATTTTCTGTAACCCATAATGGACCAGATTGTTGAAGAACATGGACTGGGGGACATGTGGTTCTAACACGATGGAGCTGCTGCTCACACATCTCTAATTTCACTTATGTTTTGAGAGAAATGTTTCCGGGACGCCTCGTCTCTTTGAGGGGTGATGTCGGGTGGCCGGCGCGGTCACCAGATTTGAGCATTTGTGACGACTTTCTTTGAGGATATCTGAAGGAAAAGGTTTTCAAAAGCCGCCGCCACTCCCTACCAGATTTAAAAGAGCGGATTATTGACGAAGTGAATGCCATATCCCGCGATAGATGTGCAAGAGCTGTTCGAAACTTCAGGAATCGTCTACAACAATGTATTGATGCTAACGGCCGCTATGTTGAGGAGATTATTTTCAAAATTAAATGAATGTATAATGGTATATTGTACTACTTTAGAAAAAAAACATTTTTTCTCTATATATCCAGATTTACTTTTTATTGCTCCTTAAAACTGCTTAGTCGGTTCTGCAGCACCCTGTACTTCAGAGGAAAGGACTGAAGAAATTCAGAATTCTGAACATCGATGTGACAACAAGATGCAGCACAAGAGTCAAAGTCCGTATCAGGGCCGATCGGAAGACTTGAAAGTGCCTCCGCATTACCATGTTCAGCTGTCGGACGATACATTATTTCGTACTGGTATTGAGACAACAACAAAGCCGATCGTGGCAATTTTGGGCATTTCGTACAGAAACCGGTTTCATTGGATGAAACAAGAACTGCAATGGCATGTGATCCGTTACTAAGTAAAATTTTCTGCCATTCAAATAGTGGTGGAATTTGGTGACACTATACACAATAGCCAATGCCTCTTTCTCTATTTGTGAATAGTTACACTGAGCTTTGGACAACACACTCGATGCGAAAGCAATAATCCTGTCTTTTATTACCAAATCTATGCGAAAGCACTGCACCGATTCCGTAAGAGGAAGCATCAACTTGTAACACAACTGGTTTGTCAGGATCAAAATGGACCAGTCATCGATCACTGAGCAATGCATCTTTAAGTTTCTAAAAAACTTCTTGGCACTCATCTGTCCAAACAAAAAGGACGTACTTGCGACGCAAGCGATGCAATAGAGCTGCGATTTGTGCAGCATTCGGTATGAACCGAATATAATAGTACAGTTTCTCTAAGACTGACTACAATTTTGTGACATTGCGAGGACGAGGCAGATCACGTATGGCTAACAAATGTGACTGAAAGGGATGTACACAGCTTCCCTAAGACTGACTAAAATTCTGTGACATTGCGAGGATATGGCAGATCGCATATGGCTAAAGGGACTGAAGAGGATGTACACGTTGACTGTTTATGACATGACCAAGATACTGCAACTCAGGATTAAAAAAATCAGACTTCGTCAAAAAGCACACGAAACAAGACATGGAAATTTTCAATATGTTCTTCAGGTGTGCGACCTGCTACGACAGTATCGTCAAAATAGTCTGAACAGTTTGGTACTTGAGCAGTCAGCTGTTCCAAATACCATTGCAAAATGGTGGGTGCGGAAAGACTGCCAAACGGCAAACCCAAATATTTAAACAAGCCCAAATGATTGTTCACAGCACTCACGGTTTGAGAGTCTTCATCTAGAGGTATTTGAAGATATTTGTCGTGCAAATCAATTTTTGAAAAGTAGCGACCAGCGCCTAATCTGTCCATGTGATCCTCTTGGCGTGGCAGTGGATAAGTGTCAGTCACGGTTTGTGGGTTGACTGTAGACTTAAAACTCAGCAAAGAGGTGAATGCGACGTGAAGGCTTTCGGAGCAAAACCAGTGGACTTGCCCATTGACTAGCTTGTATGGGTGAAATAGCTCTACTATACTGCTGTTCGTTAAGTTCAGCAACGACTTTGTCCCGTAATGCAATGGGAACTGGTCTGGCCCCGGAAAATTTCGGCTGAGCATTGTCTTTCATAGTAATAAGTGCAACAAAATTGTTAGCCCTGCCTAAACATTCAGAAAAAAGTTCAGGGAATTCTGCGCTATCTTTGGCATTGAATGCAGTCACTGACAACACATTGACCAGAATTTGAAAGCCAAACAAATCAAACGAATGAAGGCAAAATACGTTCTCACAAGCGCTTGATTGTAGCACAGTGAAAGTTACGGGTCGCGTATACAAGCGATACATGGCAGGCAAAGTACATTTTCTGAGAACGGGAATCTTTTGTCCATCATAAGCCGTCAGGTGAGTGCTAGTTTTGGACAAGGGTTGGGTTGGGTTTTGTGGGGGAGGAGACCAGACAGCGAGGTCATCGGTCTCTTCGGATTAGGGAAGGACGGGGAAGGAAGTCGGCCGTGCCCTTTCAAAGGAACCATCCCGGCATTTGCCTGAAGCGATTTAGGGAAATCACGGAAAACCTAAATCAGGATGGTGGGACGCGGAATTGAACTTAGACAAGGGTGGGGAGCCTAACAGCTCATCCGTGTTACAATTCAACAATGTAACAGAGGCACCCGTGTCAAACTGAAATTTTCCACGTTTTCCACTAATATGCAAATGTACAAAAAGTTTGTTGGACTGGTGTAGCACTGAAGTAACTGTTTGCTTGCTATTTCTGCTGATGCCTGTTGCAGGCTTTGAATACACTGCATTGATTACAGGGGCCTTGTGACTAGATTTTTGTGAGTGGACAGAATTGTTATGTGTGTTCCATTGCAAACATACGGATTGTACTTGACCTTTCTGGCCACGAGCGTAACACTGTGATTGTCTGGACGGGCAGTCTTGGCGTTTGTGCTATGAATATCATCGAGGGCATGACTTAAGTCCGTTTGCCTGTTTAAAGAGCTGTTTACATGGCGGAGAGAACTGTTTACGCAGCATGGCGCATGCAAGCTGCCGCTGCCTGCAGGGCCAGTCGCGATCAACGACCAACTCGACCCAACAAATTGGTGGCTGCTCAAATTCATCAGCCGACATGGCACCTGAATCGTACTGATCTAGTAGTTGCACTACGTGTTGAAATGGTGGTTCTTACTGTTTCAAAATCTGTTCTCTAAGTTTGAAATCAGTTGAACTGTACTCGATTGTATCATGCAATATAACATCTGAATTATAGCACCTCAAGCACATTTGAAGATTCATTTCCTCATCATACCCTGCAAATCTGTTACCCACTTGCGATAAGTTTGATCTGACCTTCTCTTGCAATGAAAGAATTGATACCTAGCTGCTACCAAAGTCCCTTGTTGGTCAAAATAGTTAGTGAGCGAATCTTCAACCTGATCATAGGAAAGTTCACTCGGAGTTCAGTTGGGGAACAATTTCTGAATGAGGTGATCACTACACTTCCTGCTGCTGACAAAAAGTAATGTAGTTTCACAGTACCTGGTACACTGTGAGCAATTACATGGGTTTCAAACTGTAGCAAGCACTTGAGCCACTCCTCTTGTTTGTCATTAAACTGGAGGAAAGGCGGTAGGCACTTGGAGCCATTGTTGTATTTGGGCTGCGGTGGCTGCTTGAGTGGTGACGAGCTTCTGTACTTTGTTTAGCAGTGTACCGATTTGCTGGGTCTGAAACCGAAACATCTGTGTTAGCTGCTTTGCATCTATCACCTGCAGCTGTGGCGCCTGAGCAATGGGCGGTAGAGGTGGGTTGGTCATTTTGGACTATGCAAATGCAATAAACAGACAAAGCAAACAATAAAAATAAGTACACGAGCAAAGAAAATTTCTGCAACGCCCACCGTTGAACATAGGGTATCAAGGGAACCTGCTTTCTCGGATCGCAAGACAAACAGTTCAAACACATCGTGTTAATGAGTTTTATTACGAATACTTAACTTTGAGAATTACATAGGTGTGTCACGAGAGGAAAGGGAGACATGCAAAATAAATAAGCTTCTTCAGTACATACAATTCCTAAATTCAGGTCGCTAGTCTTGAGGCTTCTGTAGAACTGAGCTGCAACCAGTCTGATGTGGCGCTTATGATCTCTTTGCATAGTGGCCACTGCTGTCGCGTTGTCATCCTGGAGAGGGGTCAGTCAGCGTGCAGTTTTGCTGACGTCTTGTCACAGCCATCTCCGCTATATCGTTCCCGACTGACGTGCCGGCGCTTGACTTTATGCCGTAACAAACATGGCATCGACGGTCTTCAGAATGAGGTGGAGGAGTGGGGTATCATTACTGTGGCAGCATACATAATACTATGAATATATTCTGCACCACTTTGTCAATATCTGTTACATGACAGGCTGCAAAAGTGGCTGAACTGGAGAATGCCTGCCAATCAGCTTTCCGAAGTGACCAATGTGGAACATGTTGCAGATATCTGTGAGTGGAGAGGGAGAGAACGATAGGAAAATGGTCGCTGTTACAAGGATTGCCATGGACGTGGCGCTTAATCAGGGGTAAGATGTTGGGGCTGGGAACTGTGAGATCAATGGTTGAGTAAGTTCTGTGAGTCGCACTGAAATGTGTTGAATAGGCAGACATCCACATCTGAAAGGTTATGTTAGAGTACCCTGCCTCTGGAAGACAGAGTGTCGCCACCCCCCCAGAGGATTGTGGACATTAAAATCCCCCAGTAAGAGAAAGAGGGGTGGTAGCTGTTTCACTAACTCTAACAGCTCGCAATAATGGCAAGACCTGTCTAGGGGTAGATTGTCATCCAAATTGACAGGTAGACACTAACGACCACAGCCTCTACTTCAGGAGTAAGGGGCACCTCCTCACTGAAAATATCAGAGCTTATGAGGATACAAACAACACCGGACGCCCTCTCAACATTAATGCGATAGATACAGTAGGGTTTGTAGTTTTTCAGAGCAGGGAGATGAGGTTTTCTGAAGTGCTATGCCAATTAGTAACTAGTAAGTGACAGAGTTTGGTTAGATGGCTATAGTAGCTACTACAGTTCCATTGAAGGAGCGTTTAAGTCACATCTCAGAAAGTGACAAATGGAATATATTTTCGTGATTACTTTGCTACCATTTCGCAATCCACCCTGTTGTGTTATTCATCATCAGGCTGCATAGGCTCGACCTTTGTGGGGGTGGGGAGCAGAACATGCAAAGCCTCAGAAAGTAGTTTATCTTTTTGCCCATCCATCTTATCCTTTTGAGACTTCAGTTTCTGTGAAGATTTCCCCATTTTATCTTCCAGGGTCGAAGAGAACCATGCTTTTCTTTAGCCCACAGCCTGTGGCTGCTGGTATTTGTCTAGAGAGGGCACACCTTGACAGGTGTCCTCATACCTGATGGTGCCAGAGGATGACTAAACATCTCTGGCCTCACTAATTGTGTGGCAACCACCAGTGCTTCAGGGGTAGGGGGCGTGGGAGCTAACATTCCCTCCTCCAACTATGGGACAGGCCATGGAATACGACCAGGGCCAGGGGATGTCATGCGAGACCTTGTCATCGCGTGAGGTATGGACTGTGACACAACAGTCGCAAAATTTGAGACCATATCAGTCGGATGAAGTCTTTCAGACTTTTTCTTTGCATCTTGATCAGACAGGTGCTCAGGTGTTTCATACTCTTGAATTTTCTTCTCTCTCTTGAACACTGAGTATTGCAGTGAACGAGGAGGGTACGGTTCCAGGTAGTTGACACAATGAGGGGGTCGGGTTCGAGGGCTGACATCATGGGATGTCTGTTCATGTGCCCAAAAGATAGCCACACTAGAATAGTGGCAGGCATGTGTCCAAACCTCAGTCACCTGAAACACTTCATCAGAGAAGGGAAATAAGATCTGACATCACACCTATAAACCACAACCTTAACCTTCTGATTTAAAATGTTACTGTCAAAGGCCAGGATAAAAGTTCCAGTGTCCAATCAATTATCTTTGGTTCAAATGGCTCTGAACACTATAGGACTTAACTTCTGAGGTCATCAGTCCCTTAGAACGTAGAACTACTTAAACCTAACTAACCAAAGGACATCACACACATCCATGCCCGACGCAGGATTCGAACCTGCGACGGTAGCCGTCGCGCGGTTCCGGACTGCAGCGCCTAGAACCTCTCGGCCACTTCGGCCAGCTATTATCTTTGGATCCATACCGGATGCAGCAAACAAAAGGGACCCCACACCATGCCAGAATAGTACACAGGTCTTCATTGGTTTGTAGCATTACATCCCAGCTGAAGATAACACCTTGAATTCTGTTGAGCATGTTCTGAGGAGAAATGGTGACTGGTATATCTCCCATATTTATACAGGTATGAAGTGCCCACGATTGGTTGGCGTGCGATGTTTTGATCAGTAAAGATCAATTTCTCATCTTTTCTATTGCCACAACCTCCCCAAATCGATCTTCAATAATTTCAAATAAAAAAAGTGGCTTAATTGTGGTGTATGATCCACCATAATTTCAGGTACAAGCCAAGAACTCAGAAAACTGTCCACTTCGATTTCTCCTTACCTGAATCTCGCCTTGATGCATGGTCAAAGAAGGAAATGCCATAGGATTGTAAATCTCTGCATTAAAATCATTATCCTGACCATTGAAACGGTCATGTAGGCACAGCCACCGTTAAGTTTGATCTAATTCATACGGACCATCTGACCCAGTGCTACTCACTCTGATTGGAAGGTATTCCTATGGGTGCCACCCCACTGACGCTAAGGTCACCTAGCACAATAGCTGTCGCCCAGAGTCCCAGTATCTCGAAGTTGATAAGCACCTACTCCTTGGCTGACAAAGAGAGGTTACAGCTCAGGCATCGGCAGTGTGATCCCTGCATTGCCAGGTAGCTACCTCCTAGAATGTACATGACAATCCCACCATGATGGCCTAGCTACCACACTGGAGTTTGGGTGCAGAGGTAGATCAACTTGATTGGTAGGTGCAAAATATAACAGTACACAGTGGAGAGTTAATGCATCACAGTGAGGCATCTTTCCCCGAAGGCCAGCATTTCTCTAAAATTTTGGAAAGCGGAGGTCAAACCCATAATGGAGACCAGACTTTGAAAATCCCAAAAAGGTGAGCGAAAAAGCGTTAAAGAAGCAAAAGGAGCGAAAACCATCAGAATTCCTAAGTATAGTCAAAAGAGCAAGGGAAAAACGTAACCAAATAGAAAGACTACTATTAGTGACCTCTTATTACAGGCAAAATGACACTGCACGGGAGGGGGGGGGGGGGGCGCACATCAGTTGGAACTCGTCACTGTGTTCTGTACACTACTGGCGTTGTGACATGGTCCATTATTTTGTTGACAAATGCCATTGCCATCAGAAAACGTGATAATCATGAAGGGATGTACGTGGTATGCAACCACTGTATGATACTCCTTGGCCATCATGGTGCCTTGCAGCAGTTCCACTGGACCGGTGAATAGCCACGTGAATGTTTCCCAGAGCATAATGGAGCCGCCACCAGCTTACCTCCATCCTGCAGTACAGGTGTCAAGGAGCTATTATCCCTGGAACTTGATGGATTCCGCCCTCACATCACCATGAAGAAGGTATCAGAATTTCTCAGAACATGCAATTCTCTACCACTACGCCAGCGTCCTTTGCTGATGGTCACGTACCCATCCTGGTTGTAGTTGCGAAGGGTGTTAACACTGGCATATGCATGAGTCATTGGCTGCGGAGGCCCTCCATTAGGAGTGTTTGGTGCACTGTGTGTTCAGACACACTTGTACTCTGCCCAGAAGTAAAGGTTGAGGTTAAATCCACCACAGTTCGCCACCTGTCCTTTTTTACCAGTCTCCCGGAGGAGGGTCGAGTCCTCCCTCGGGCATGGGTGTGTATTTCATCTTGTTTTCACCATGTGTTGAAGACGCACAACATAGTACTCCTCGACCACTTGATGAGTTGTGCAGTTTTTGAAATGCTCAGCCTCCAGGCCATGACAATCTGCTCTCAGTCAAATTCAGATAGATTTCACACCTTCCCCATTCTACATACGGACAGCTCGTTCATTGATACTACTTGCACCATGAGTGTGCCTGACTGGCAGTCATTCCTCATTAGGTGACGCTGCTGTCGCCTGAATGGGATTATATCGATAGCAAGTCGGTGGTCATAATTTTCTGGATGATAAACGTACACTTATGACACATCACTACAAACAGTTACTGCAGTTAATTACTGTATTTGTAATTAAATTATGCAAATTAGGTAACATGTCATCGTATTATTTGTGCTAGACATGTAGGTTCTTGGAAGAAAATCGGTAAAAATTGCAACAAATTGACTAAAAATAGCAATTAATTATGAGATTATTTCCATGTCGTCGTCTTATTCTACCTAAGGGTGGTGTCGGTGGTGTCTGGTCTCTGCGGACACCTCGAATGACGAAATTTGTTACTTAAATAATAATAAAGTGAATTACAACTTAGTTCAAAAAGCTCTCTATGTCTGTATGTGTATTCTGAAACTCTGCCAACTCCACATGCACCGATTTATGAGAGCTTGTGAAGTGAAACTTCGCTGTTCCGTAGTTGATTTATATGATTACAAACAGTTTCACCTTCTGGGCGAAAGGCTTAGACCCATATGAGGTAATTAGGTAACAACCCGATTCATTCGTCATGTCTGAAGTTGTGACCAATAATCCTTAAGGCATAACACCTCAAAATAAGTACGCTATTGGCCTGAGGAAGACAAGTTGTCCGTATCGCACATTATGGGGATTCTGTGGCACAGATATAAAAATGTACATATACCATACAGATACAGGTGCCATCCAAAAGTGGATTAAGCAGCTTCAAAGGCTCACAATTGAAGAGTATGAAGAGTGTCTGCTCAAAAGCATTGGTGGTCCTCTGCCCCAAACTCCACATACGGTGTGCCAAGTAGTCTTCTGATCACAAGGCCATGAGGTACATATTGTAAGACTGCTAAATCCCCCAGTCGTATTATGATGACAAATGGTTAACCTGTGAGGATGGAATCAGAATCCTCTTGTACTCGTACTATTCATTTGGGTGACTGAGTGTGTGGTTGGATATGTACTGGTAAATAGTGGATGAGTGAGCGGAATACTCGAGTGAACTGTTTGTCATAGTGTGTGTATGAGCGTGCTTGCCTGAATTAATTCAGTGTAGTCTACGTATTATCTGCACTGTCATGTCTCTCACAAAATTTCCTCTGGCTAGTACATCTGGCAGAAAAGGATTATAAACAGTGGCCATATAGCAACACTGTAACCACATGTATAGTAACTATCTCGGTCAGCACATAATAATTGTGCTGCACAGTTGGTGCCATGAACAGAGTTTTGGGTTAGCATGCTGGAGGTCGAGGGTTCTATCCCGGGCTGGGGCGTATTTTTTTTACTTGTAATTTGATTCTGACGTTTCATCCTGTAATATACACCGCTTCTTAGGCCACACGTATCCTAAATTTACAACGGTTTGTAACGCTGAACACAACAAATACGTGGTTAGACAAATATGAAATTGGCAGTTGAAACTAATGACCTGTCATAGGACAGAGTAACTACAAAATAAAATATCGGTTTTGAGGTGCTAAAGATGACATTTATACTACATGTAATATGAGAGCTTAGATGTCGCACATTAGCAAACAGTGAGAATATAAATGTCCATATTATGACCACATGGCCTCCACAACAGAATACGTTTCCCTCAGAACAACAGATGCTGAAAGCGATCTCTTTGCATGTCCAAACACTGCCAAATCCGCTGGATCATACAGCTCTGGATCCTTCGCAGCAAAGCTGCGTCCACAGTAACAAGAGCAGCATGGACATGCGCTACCAATTCTTCCACATTTGTCAGCAGAGTAGAGCACACTGGTGTCCCACATGAAGAAATCCAGGGGATTTAGGTCACGTGAGCGCATTGGCCATACAACTGGACCTTCATGTCTAAGCCATTTTCCTGGATATTTTCTGTCGAAATACTGTTGCACATTAATTACAGAGTGTGGAGGTGCACCATCATGTTGAAACCATATCCTCTGTCAAACATGTAGTGGAACATCTTCCAGCACATCGGGGAGATAGTTTGAGAGGAATACATGATACCTTCGTGTAGTCAACCGGTCAGGCAGCATGTAGGGGCCCAAAGACCTGTCGCCCAATATTCCGGCCCAGACATTGAGACCAAAGCGAACTTGATATCCACAGTCGTGGATGATGTGCAGGTTAACCATACACCCATGATGGGCATTGTGCACATTGAAGACACCCTCATTACTGAATACTGCTCCATCCGACCATATTACGATGTTCACGAAGACATCGTTGGCTTCCTGTTGTTGTTGGAACCATTCACAGAATTGCATCCGCTGATGGCGATCTGTAGGATGCAGATTTTGCATGAAAGCATAATGATAGGGATGCAACTCATGCTCTTGCAACACGTTAATGACCATGCATTGCGAGACATGCAGCTGCCTTGCTACGCTACGTGTACTTCATGGAGGTTCTGGTGTATGACCTCCAGAATAGCATCCTCAGTAGCTGGAGTGCGGTGAGTCCGTGGATGACCTCTGTCAAGCAATGGTGGAAGGAGAGAACCTGACTCCCGAAGGTGCAGCTCCAGTCGACGAAACACATTTTTATATTGACGGTGCCGATGAAGATCTTTAACAGCATATTCACGAGCAGCAACACCACCCCTGTTGTCAGATGCGCCAAGGACCAAAAGCATACCCACATATTCATCATTTCTATATGCCATACGTCGGCCACACCGATTTAGAGGTTTACAATGACAACATTCGATACATGTACCTTTGTACATGGGAGTCTGTCACTGGCGTGTTACTCTGCTCACAACTAGTCCCTGTCTAGTAGACAGTGTATACAGTGTAAACACGCCTTCAGTCCTGCGTGCTATTCCACCTGTCAAATATTGTTCTCTATGATTCATCCCAACACTGCTAATTCTGAAATGTTTGGTTTCGAATTACACTGTTTCCCTAAACATGATGTTTCCACAAGACCATCAATAGAATAATAATTATGCATAGAGATACGTATTAAACAGCGTGCGGTTACCAGGCGAGCCGGCCGCAGTGGCCGATCGGTTCTAGGCGCTTCAGTCTGGAACCGCCCAACCGCTACGGCCGCAGGTTCGAATCCTGCCTCGTGCATGGATGTGTGTGATGTCCTTAGGTTAGTTAGGTTTAAGTAGTTCTAAGTTCTAGGGGAATGATGACCTCAGATGTTAAGTCCCATAGTGCTCAGAGCCATTTGAACCATTTTTGTTACCAGGTGAAAGGTATAATTAATGGTACCATAGTGATAAAATGTGCAAATAGTAATCGAGTTTGGACATTATTCGCAAAGTACGTTACTACTCCTACATGTACATAAGGCGCTAACACAATGTAATGGACCTGAAAGAGGCAAGAATAATGGTTGGTACTAATCTATGGGACCATTGGAGGACGGTACATAGAAAACAGGTTTCATATCTAGTAGATGAAGTGGTGCGAATAAATTCACACCCACGACTGGGAAAGGGCTTCTTTCAAAGCTGACCAGTCTCCCATTTCTACGGTTGTAGTATGTAAGTGCAGATGTTTTCTAGAGGACCCACTGCAATTTCTGTTGACGATTAAGATACCGTACCATCTGGACTACATTTACCAAATAACAAACATATGCCTCAATGGAGGATCCAACCATCGACCTCCTGCATGCTAACCCAAGACTCTAACCACTTCATCAGCTGTATAGCATGACTAAAATGTGCTGACAGAGGTAGTTACCATACATGTGGTTACAGTGTTGCCAGATTGCCACTCTTTAACATCCTTTTTCTGCCAGATGTACTCACTCGACAAAGTTTTGTGACAGAGATATTTTTATTGCTGGCACGTGAGGAGTGGCACTGCGATGTCCAAGTGCATGAATTTTGCTTCACCATGAATGCATGGTCCAGTCATATCAGTGTGATCACCACCAGCTATGTTGGGCATCAACATGCAATAACCACTAACAGATGGCAGGTGGGAGAAAGAGTGATTTTTTTGGGGGGGGGCAGGAAACATTGCAGCAGTTGTCATAATTCAGAAGTGGAACAATATATCTGACATCCAAAAGGGCGTCATAATTGGCTTTTAGGCCAGGGGTGGAAGCATTTCCAAAATAGCCAAGTTTTTACTTGTACTGAAGTACTGAAGTACACTGTGCATGGCATAATGGTGCTATCCACAATGGGTGTTGAGGCAGCTGTTCTACACCAAAAGCTGTAAATGACAGATGTGAAAGATGTGTGTGGAGATATGTATGGGTGAACAGATATGCAGCTGTTGAGCAACCAGCCCCCCAGTACATAGGGCTACCAAAACTGTCTCATCAGTGACCATTCGCCGAATGTTGCTACATATGGGTCTCTGCAGCAGGCGTCTGGTTCATGCAGCCATTATGACTAATGTTTATTGGCAATGAAGAATGGAATTGGCATGCCAGTATCACAACTGGACTTCCACTTAGTGAATCACATTTTATGCTCCATCAAACAGATGGCAACACTCTGAAACAATCATCAGAAGGATCTAGGCCAGAGGAGAGAGAATAATGAGCTGGGGAATGTTTTTTTGTCACTGTCTGATTGATCTCGTCATCAGTGAAGGCACAAATATGCTCCTATCCTTGGCAACCGTGTTCACCCCTACACACACTGTGTTTTTCCTCAGCATAATGGCATCTACCAGAAGGACAATGTAACGTGTCACAGAGATTGCAGCGTATGTGCATGGTCTGAAGAGCACCAGCTTGAGTTTACCATACACTCCTGGCCAGCAAACTCTCTTGAGTTAAACCAAATCAGGGATCTATGCAACCACCCTGATTGTGCTGTTTGTGCCATGGCTCCTCAACCAAGAAACCTAGCACAACTGACCATATGACTTGAGTTGCCATGGCTCCAAATCCCTGTCAGTACCTATCAGAATCTCTTCACCTACTCCTGCTAGTCCTCATTTCCCATGCGCTGCATATCTGTTGCATTATACAGTGAAAAACGTATATGGAAAAAAAGTTAAGTAATGATTAAAACACACACAAACACACACACACACACACACACTCACACACACACACCTAATGGCACTAGGTTCCAAGAGAAATGGATACAAGTGCATATCAGCAATCTTTCAAATTACAAGAAAAATAATACATTGTAAAATAAAATTACAAACATTTTGTAAATGGGCAATAAATTCAGAAAAATAAGGTAATTAAGAGATATACAAGAAGTTGTTAACAAAAGGATAAAAACATTGTCAATAAACCATAAGTTATTTTTTATATGAGTGTTAACACTTACAAGAGAACCTAACCCTTTCACTATGGAGTACAAAAATTAAGTAGGCTTATGCAAGTGAACTATAGGGAGAAAAGGCTGAAAATTATCGTCAATAATTTATAAATTAATTTTTTGTTATTGTTTGGATCAAACCTGATCCTTTCACTATGATGGATGAACTTTGAATGACGACGCTCATGGAATTGAACTAGAGGGAAAAGGAAGAATGGGAAGTGGTTTCTCGCCATTTTAGTGTGTTCCTATTAGCTTAGAGAGAAACGTGGGAGGGGAGGACGATCTTTGTTTTCCCACCAGTTTTGTGTCACTCTCTTGTCAAAGATGCATGAGTCAGGTTTCAGGTTACATGCTGATGATGTTGACTGCACTACACACAGTTGCCCTACAGGCATGGGTGAGGTATGATGTTACATCCTGACTTTTTGTACCATATGTAATTGGCTCAGGTACTTGGGCAGAGTCCCCAAAGTCTGATCTGATCAGAGGACTGAATCAGGGTAACAGATTAGGAGCTGAAACACACCGCCCCTCAGGTGCGTAGCCTTGAATGGAGGGTGAGGGAGGTGGGGGGGGGGGGGGGAAGTTTGGGAGCATAACCTCAAATTTACCACATACAAGAGCATGGGTCGGCAGTTGACTCAAGCATAACCTGACACTGGATATGTAATATAATAGCCCTCTTGTCTTACCTTAACAGCGATTGAACCGGTTATAAGTGTTTGGTTCTTGTATGCCACTGTACTTGCATCGCGGCAGGAACTTCTTCTCAAATTAAAATGAGAAATTCTACAATCAGTACACACCCTAACCATGATATTCAAGCTACGCCATCATATCATAAAACCAGCTCCTCTGGCTACATTGTTGGCACTACATACGATGGCAGGAATCGTTCTACGGCCATTTGTCAAACCGAAATCCTTATGCTGAATTACCTAAAGGTTTAGCACGATTAATTACTCCAAAGAACTCGATGCCAGTCGTGCACTGTGCAGTTGTGTCGCTCTTCACACCACCTCAAACGTTGTTTATCACTGACTACAGAAATATGTGGCGAACAAGGAGGTGCTCAATCGCTGTACCCCGCTGTGTTTAACTCCTTGCACACAGTCATCGTGCCACCTGGACTGCTGGTACCAGAGTGATTACCGCCACTGATTTCGCGAGATTTCTTACAACCACCTTCATCAACACTTGACAATCTCTGTCCCTCAGTACATGTGGTCTGCCTTGTCATGAATTAGCTGTGGCTATTCTTTCGTGCCGGCAGTGGTGGCCGAGCAGTTCTAGGCGCTTCAGTCCAGTACCGCGCGGCTGCTACGGTCGCAGGTTCGAATCCTGCCTCGAGCATGGATGTGTGTGATATCCTTAGGTTAGTTAGGTTTAACTAGTTCTAAGTTCTAGGGGACTGATGACCTCAGATGTTAAGTCCCATAGTGCTCAGAGCCATTTGTTCTTTCGTGTTTCCACTTCACTATCACATAATCATCAACAGACTTCATCAGTCTTAGAAGGATTGATAGAACCATGATGAATTTGTTGCTCAGGCGACATCCAGTGGTGAGTCCACGTTTGAAGCCAATGCGCTTTTCTGATTCACTCATACTGCTATTATTCCTTCTCTACTGACATCACAATACTCTCGGTCTCCATTTATACTGGCGGGTCCGTCTCTCGTGACAATTAGTGGTTCATTCTTCATTACGTAAGATGTCTGGATCCTTTTGATCAGATAGTGTAAGTAATTCAATTTATCAGCTCGTGCTTCTCCATTTTCTGCTTCTAAGAACTGTTCTGTCACGAGGCAGCAGCACATGTTGGATTAAGTTGTTTCTGGTATTGTTGCTGTAGCCAATGTTGAAGCTCTCTGACCTGTTGAAAGTATGTATGCTGAGACTGTTTTAGATGTCGAAATTGTAGAAGCTGTGGAGGCTACGCTGATTGGATCTGAGTCTGATGAAGCGCAGAGGGCTGTTGTACTGCTAACTACAATGTGTCTTCGTTGTAGTATGAAATGTGGGCAGCGTGGTTAATGTTGCGTTATCCTGGAGACAGTTGTGATGATGATGAAGATGTTTAGTTTGGGGAGAGCTCAACTACTCGGTCATCAGCGCTGGTACAAAGTCCCCACTTTTACACAGTCCAATTTTTAACTCAATTGAATATAGCATCAGTCACGAATGATGATGATGATTATGAAATGATGAGGACAACACAAACACCCAGTTTCCATGGGAGACAATTATTGAATTTAGTAGGGACTTTACAGCAGGTGTCGATTGCAGCCACAACCATATATCCAGTAGCAACTGGGGAAGACGTTACATCTCCGGTTATCTCCACATGTCCTTGAAACGACAGTCATAATGTTATAAACTGAAATACTCAGAAAAGTTACACTTGACAGTTCAGTTACGCATAGTTCTACACCTCTTCTGTCTTCTTGACTTGAGTGTTTTGTATGGTACCCACGCTATCAGTGTTCTAAGAAGTTCGAAATCTGTTTCTATTTTTATAGTGTTTCAGATTCCTGCCGTTTCCTCAAGGCTACGAAGCTACACAATAATGAATCAGTCCACAAAACCGAAAGTTCAGTAAACCCCAAAACGTGCAAACTACAACTGTTATTAATAGATTTCCACATCTTATACAATACAATAGTTTTTCAAGTGGACATAAGAGCTTCTGCATGAATTAGAAATCGGAATATGTGTGTAGCTCTTGGATGACTTTCTTTACATCATTTGTGTTGTGACTTGGCAAGACAGCCAAGCCACTATGAGATAGCCGAAAGGCACGCGTTTAAGCTCACGCAGGCTGGCGTGAGGTCTGGAACAGTTAAAGGAGTTGAGTCTAGTAAAAAAAGTACGTAGCTTCTGGAATACTTAACTTTAATCCTTAATTGGTAAACATCGGTCTGACGGTACATGCATCACAAGATAAATAGCAAATGATAATGGCGCCTTGCTAGGTCGTAGCAAATGACGTAGCTGAAGGCTATGCTAACTATCGTCTCGGGAAATGAGAGCGTAATTTGTCAGTGAACCATCGCTAGCAAAGTCGGCTGTACAACTGGGGCGAGTGCTAGGAAGTCTCTCTAGACCTGCCGTGTGGCGGCGCTCGGTCTGCAATCACTGATAGTGGCGACACGCGGGTCCGACGTATACTAACGGACCGCGGCCGATTTAAAGGCTATCACCTAGCAAGTGTGGTGTCTGGCGGTGACACCACAATTTGCCAAGAAAGTTACGACATATTCCCGACATACTCTAAGTGGCACAACAAACGATACATTTTCTGAGAAAGTACATGCTTTTAGTCTACAGTCGCAATGTATTTAGTTTTATTACTGATTACAAGTTTCGGTACTCAGTACCAACCTCAGGCCATCCTATGACAAAAAATTCTGTCTCATAGTTACAATAATAATGCATGAGAAATTTACAAAATCTTATCCTCTATGACAGTCAAGATACGTTGGTCAGCATAACCTTAAAATATATGTAGACATGATGTCCGTTCTTTCGGTCATATACGAAAGAATCGTCACTATATTGCCGCAGAAGAAACCAAATAGCGGAAGCGCCGTAGTAAAGTGGTTATGATACTGGATTGTTGCAGGGAGGGTCGTGAGTTCAAAACTTACTGGAACATTTTAATTTTTATAGGCGGTTCGAGTACATTCTAGAAGTATCCACAAACGGCAAGAATCATTGTACTGGAATATTCTGTAGCTGTGTATATACCGTATGTGCTCTGGCCGGAGGCAGTTCACTCCGCGCTCTTGTTTGTGCAAGTGCTGAATAAACCTTCGTTAAGTGAAGTTAGTGTTCGTCATTCATCTACTTACACCTTCCTCTACGTGATATTATTCTGGTGGAGGCGCTTGGTATTGGAACTTGTGATAACGCACATTATCGACGACACAGTGGCTCCCATCAAGTCACGACAGAGCCGCCGTTTACGTGGCGAGAAACGCGGGTTCGAGCCAATTTCAACAGATCGCAATCTATCGGAGACAGATGAAGAAGAAGACGTTACGATGACAGCAACTGTGTGCCACCACATGAGACATCCTTCCGGGTTCTCTAGTGACGATGGCCAAGATCCAAACAAGCGGCTGAAGGTATATGAGAATACAGCCAAATTTAACAAATGGGATGACATCATGGGTTTGGCTAACTTATTTTTCTACTTGGAGAGCATTGCCAAGCAATGGTATGAGAGCAACGAGGAGGAGGTCACAAGCTGGGAAGTATTCCAGGCGGAACTGCGCAAGTATTTCGGCGACACTCAACGACAGAAGTGCAAGGCTGAAAATAAATTAAAGTGCAGTGCACAGAGTCCAGGAGAAACTATAGCATCCTACATTCAAGACGTCTTGGAACTGTGTAAAATAATGGATCCTCGAATGAAGGAGGAAGATAAGGTTGCACATCTCATGAAGGGCGTTGCTGACGACATGTATCATTCCCTACTTCTGAAGGACGTTTCGACAGCAGACAACTTCATAATGGTGCCAGTATATCGTGAAATGCATCAAATAATTATTACACGCAAGAAGTTTGAACGGCTTCCAAAAGTCGTATCGATGTCTGTGATGGAGGAAGACTGATTTCACAAGTGTTCTTCGTCAGATAGTGAGAGAGGAAGTTCAGAAGGCACTTGGATTGCACTGCGAGAAAAAAACCGAGACACTGCAAGAGGTCATAAGGGAGGAAGTGGAACAGACATTGAATCCAATCTTTCGTCCTTCATTTCCCTTTAAAACGGTGAAAAAGTCGAGACTCAGGCGAAGTTACGTTCCTACAATTCTGCATGAGGAACCTGTTTGGGCACCAAGGAAGACTGATGTCTGGAGGACCCAGGATAACCAACCAGTATGTTTCCACTGCGGACGACCGGGACATATGGTGCGCTATTGTCGGGAAAGGCGGCGGATATTTGATGACGCCCCCGCTAGAAGACAGCAGACCGATCTTAGCCGACGTCAACTCCGGGACGACGAAGATGAACAAGATGTGGGTACAGGACGATGTAGGTCACCATCACCGCAAGCTAGCCGCTGGAGAGGACGCTCCCCAACGCGCCAATGCAGGTCTCCATCGCGGTGTAGAAACTCCAGCCAATTATCTAGCCGCCGAAACCTGGAAAACTAAAGGGTGCGACGTTCCTTGGAGGTGAGGCCGCCGAAGAGAAAAATCCTCCGCCGACGATCACTACAAAAATGATAGGAAACTACGTCGATATTCTCATGGGTGGCCGACCAGCCCAAGCTCTTGTGGACTCTGGAGCATCATCTTCAGTCATTTCGGAGAAGTACCGTGGCAAGTTGCAGAAAACCTGTTCTGAAGGTGGCTAATGGGAAAACCTACAGGAAGCGTGTCATTCGTGTGGGTATAAGTGGCCATACACAGCCCTTAGAGTGCATCGTCTTACAAGAGTGTAGTCATGACGTCATTCTAGGATGGTACTTTTTGAAAGCTTCTCAAGCAGTTATAGATTGCGGTCTCTCGAAGATTATGCTAGACGAGATGAGGTACTGTGGGCAGGAAGATTCGCATTCGAGTGTATGGAGACTATGTGTGCTGGATGAAGTGATCATTCCTGCAGTCAGCGCTAGAAATGTAGCAGTCATGTGTCACACCATGCATCAACCCATGGATCTTGTAATGGAATGTAAGAGAAACATACCGCTGAAGAATAGCTTGGTCATCCCAGTCTTTGTCGTCTCGTTTCAGAACGGATTCGGCGAATTGTGGATAGTTAACTGTCACCGAGAACCGCAGATCCTTCCACGACGCATGAGTGTAGCAAACACTGACCCGTTAATTGAAGAAAAGCTGAGCGTCACAGAAACCTCCCATGAGTCTGTGGGCGAAATTAATGCTACCACGTCGAGACAAGATCTTCTAGCTCGACTATCACCAGATCTCACTAAGGAACAAGAGAAGAAACTACCTGCCATTCTTAAAGAGTTCTCTGAATGCTGCAATCGACAGGTGAAGGGCAAATTAGACAAATCGATGGTGAAGCATCGCCTTAGCACTGGAGACCATCAACCAATAAGTCAGAGAGCAACCGTGTGTCAGCAATGGCACGTAGAATAATTTGCGATGAGCTAGAGAAAATGATGGAGAATGACATCATTCAGCCTTCGCAGAGCCCATGTTCGTCACCAGTGGTTCTCGTCAGGAAGAAGGATGGTAGTTGGCGTTTTTGTGTTGATTACAGGAAACTTAACAAGATAACTAAAAAGGACGTTTACCCTCTTCCACTAATTGACTATACACTAGATTGTCTGAAGGGGGATAAGTTTTTCTCAACCACAGAAATGTAGATGAGGCTGATCGTGAGAAAACTGTATTCATCACCCCTGAGGGCCTGTATGAGTTTAAGGTAATGCCGTTTGGTTTGTGTAATGCACCAGCAACTTTTGAGCGAATGATGGATAATCTTCTAAGGCACCTGAAGTGGACTAGGTGTCTTTGTTATTTAGATGACATTATAGTGGTCTCAGAGGCATTTGATGAACACATAAAAAGACTGAGGGCCGTTCTTAAGTGTCTCCAACAAGCCGGACTGAAACTTAATCCAAGGAAGTGTCTCTTTGGAGCGAAATAAATCAAAATACTTGGGCACCTTGTGTCAAACGAAGGTGGGCGGCCAGGCCCAGAAAAGGTGAGATCTATAACGGAATTTCCTATTCCTAAAAGTATCAGAGATGTGAGAAGCTTCCTCGGATTGTGTTCTTATTACCGTCGTTTTATCAAAGACTTTTGTATCAAAGCCAGACTACTCAAAGAATTGTTAAAAGCCGATGCTAATTTTATCTGGGGTGGAGCTCAACAAAATTCATTCGATTTGCTGCGAAAGGCTCTGACGACTGACCCTGTACTTGGTCTGTATGATGAGAGAGCACCTACAGAATTACACACAGATGCCAGTGGGTATGGGATCGGTGCTGTTCTGGTGCAGATTTAGGATGGAAAAGAGAATGTTATAGCCTATGCTTCAAGGACACTTACAAAAGCCGAGAGAAACTACTCAACTACATAAAGAGCATGTCTTGCTGTGATATGGGCCATGTGCAAATTTCGATAGTACCTCTATGGAAGGCCATTCACAGTTGTTACAGACCATCATTCACTTTGTTGGTTGACAGGTCTTAAGGATCCAACAGGACGACTCGCCAGGTGGGCACTACGTCTTCAACAGTATGACATTACCATAGTGTATAAAAGTGGAAGAAAACACCAAGATGCCCACTGTCTCTCAAAAAACCCTGCGCAAGACCATCAAAACTTTGATGAAGAGGGTGACTGTCTCGCTGAACTCCAGGATCTCTTTACTGAGCAGAAGAAGGACGCAAAGCCATCTCAAATTTTGCTTGCCTTACATCTACATCTACATGATTACTCTGCAATTCACAAGTGCTTGGCAAAGGGTTCATCGAACCACAATCATACTATCTCCCTACCATTCCACTCCCGAAGAGCGCGCGGGAAAAACGAACACCTAAACCTTTCTGTTCGAGCTCCGATTTCTCTTATTTTATTTGGATGATCATTCCTACCTATGTAGGTTGGGCTCAACAAAATATTTTCGCATTCGGAGGAGAAAGTTGGTGCCGGAAATTTCGTAAATAGATCTCGCCGCGACGAAAAACGTCTTTGCTTTAATGACTTCCATCCCAACTCGCGTATGATATCTGCCACACTCTCTCCCCTGTTACGTGATAATACAAAACGAGCTGCCCTTTTTTGCACCCTTTCGATGTCCTCCATCAATCCCACCTGGTAAGGATCCCACACCGCGCAACAATATTCTAACAGAGGACGAACGAGTGTAGTGTAAGCTGTCTCTTTAGTGGACTTGTTGCATCTTCTAAGCGTCCTGCCAATGAAACGCAACCTTTGGCTCGCCTTCCCCACAATATTATCTATGTGGTCTTTCCAACTGAAGTTGTTCGTAATTTTTACACCCAGGTACTTAGTTGAATTGACAGCCTTGAGAATTGTACTATTTATCGAGTAATCGAATTCCAACGGATTTCTTTTGGAACTCACGTGGATCACCTCACACTTTTCGTTATTCAGCGTCAACTGCCACCTGCCACACACAAACAGCAATGTTTTCTAAATCACTTTGCAACTGATATTGGTCTTCGGATGACCTTACTAGACGGTAATTTACAGCATCATCTGCGAACAACCTAAGAGAATTGCTCAGATTGTCACCCAGGTCATTTACATAGATCAGGAACAGCAGAGGTCCCAGGACGCTTACCTGGGGAACACCTGATATCACTTCAGTTTTACTCGATGATTTGCCGTCTATTACTACGAACTGCGACCTTCCTGACAGGAAGTCACGAATCCCGTCGCACAATTTAGACGATACCCCATAGGCCCGCAGCTTGATTAGAAGTCGCTTGTGAGAAACGGTGTCAAAAGATTTCCGGAAATCAGATCCCCTGTCGATAGCGGCCATTACTTCCTGCGAATAAAGAGCTACCTGCGCTGCACAAGAACGATGTTTTCTGAAACCATGCTGATTACGTATCAATAGATCGTTCCCTTCGAGGTGATTCATAATGTTTGAATACAGTATATGCTCCAAAACCCTACTGCAAACCGACGTCAATGATATAGGTCTGTAGTTCGATGGATTACTCCTACTACCCTTCTTAAACACTGGTGCAACCTGCGCAATTTTCCAATCTGTAGGTACAGATCTATCGGTGAGCGAGCCGTTGTATATGATTGCTAAGTAGGGAGCTATTGTATCAGCGTAATCTGAAAGGAACCTCATTGGTATACAATCTGGACCTGAAGACTTCCCCGTATCAAGCGATTTGAGTTGCTTCCAAACCCCTAACGCATCTACTTCTAAGAAACTCATGCTCGCAGCTGTTCGTGTTTCAAATTCTGGAATATTCCATTCGTCTTCCCTGGTGTAGGAATTTCGGAAAACTTAAATCAGTCAGAAGATGTGAAAGGACAATTTAAGGTAGTTAATGGATTACATTGCAAGAAAAACTTTGATCCGTTTGGAAAGAGGTGGCTACCAGTGATTTCTAAACACATGCGCTTATATGTTCTACAGAAATTCCATGACACACCTGAGGTCGGACATTTAGCATTTATTAAGACGTACGATAGGGTCTGCAAGAGATTTTTCTGGCCAGGTTTATTTAGGAGTGTTCGTCACTATGTGTCGCACTGTCAAGAGTGCCAGAGGAGAAAGGCAGTTCCTCAGAAACCACCTGGCTGACTCATGCCAATTCCACCAGCCTAAACGACTTTTCAGCGTGTTGGGATTGACCTCTTCGGACGATATCCAGCGTCTGGTAGTGGCAATAAATGAATTATTGTTTGCACTGATTATCTGACGCGCTATGCCATTACAAAAACTGTGAAAACAGCCGAAGCATTCGAGGTAGCCAAATTCATCGTAGAAGACGTTGTATTAAAACACGGTGCCCCAAGGCTGTTAATTACTAATCGAGCGAAAGTTTTTCAATCGAATCTTGAGAGAGAGATAAACCGTCGGTGCAACATTACTCATCACATGACGACTGCCTACCATCCACAAACTAACGGGCGTACTGAACACCTTAATAAGACCTTGACTGACATGCTATCAATGTTCGTCAGTGTTGAGCAGAGCAACTGGGATGAGATGATACCTTTCGTGACGTTTGCCTACAACACCGCCAAACAAGGCACCACAGGATTTACGCCATTTTTCCTTGTGCATGGGCGTGAGGCGACTAGACGATGGACACTGTGTTTCCGTTACATCCTGATGACGTGGACGACGACTACATCGGCCAGGTTTTAACCAGAGCTGAGGAAGCTTGGCACTTAGCTCGACTCCGCACACTGCAGGCTCAAGAAAACGATCGCCGAAGGTATGACGCGAGCCACCGCCCTGTTGTCTAACAACCTGGTGAACTCGTCTGGATCTTCACTCCTGTTGGGAAGGTTGGTCTCTCTGAGAAGCTACTCAGGCGCTTCTTTGGACCTTATAAGGTTGTAAGACAGTTGTCTGATGTTACTTATGAAGCTGAAGATTTAGACCCCGACACAAGACGACGAAAGATCAGAGATACGGTCCACGTCGTTCAAATGAAGCCCTATAAGGATCCTGCGACCCAGGGTAAATTCGAAGCTCCAGCGACAGTCAAGAAGCGAAAAGGTACCGAAGAACGTAGCGGCAAGAGAGGTTCTAAGAAGATCACCGCCAGGGCGAACGTCAGTCATCGGGAGTCGGAGTAGCAGGACCGATGACTCGTTCCCGAACTAGGAGGACGCAACACCGAGACGCTGTTCTCTTAAGCAGGGAGCAATGCCGCAGAAGCAGCAGAGTAGCGCAGTCGCCGTAGTATAGTGGTTATGATACTGGATTGTTGCGTGGAGGGTCGTGAGTTCGAAACTCATGTGCACTGTAGCATTTTAATTTCTATATTCCGTTCGAGTACATTATAGAAGTATCCACAAATGGCAAGATTCATTGTACTGGAATGTTCTGTAGCTGTATGCTGGCCGGAGTGACCGAGCGGTTCTAGGCGCTTCAGTCTGGAACCGCGCGACCGCCACGGTCGCAGGTTCGAATCCTGCCTCTGGCATAGATGTGTGTGATGTCCTTCGGTTAGTTAGGTTTAAGTAGTTCTAAGTTCTGGGGGACTGATGACCTCAGAAGTTAAGTCCCATAGTGCTCAGAGCCATTTTAACCATTTGTAGCTGTATATATACCGTATGTGTTCTGTCCGGAGGCAGTTCGCTCCGCGCTCTTGTATGTCCAAGTGCTGAATAAACCTTCGTTAGGTGAAGTTAGTGTTCGTCATTCATCTACTTACACCTTCCTCTAGGTGACAATATATATATGTATGTGGCTCGACGGCTCTAATATGTTCTTCTGTGTAGATGTACACAAACGCTCCAACTCATAAGGGAATCAGCGAATGCTGCGATAATACAGCCTTAAAGGGCAGCGACCCTACGTCAGTAGTGTGAGGACGAGTTGGAAATTTGCATCGATAAAGGGCATGTCCGTATGTCCGATGCAGCTAAGGCAGCCGCTCTTGAGAAGTGGTAAATACGGGTCCTAGTCCCAGATAAGCATAAATTTTTGACTCTCTCCATTGTTTTATTTCAGTGCCTACTAGCAACCGTCGTCTGTCTGTCCTTCGATTCACAGCCTTCAAATTTATGTGTAGCACCTTAACCTTGGCACGAAGTCGTCACGCTCTCTTCCCAAGTTGGTGTATCAAATGCTAAAATGTAAGTCCAATGTTGAGTTTTAAATAAAAGTGAATTGTGGCCAGCAGTGGTAAGTGTGTCTCCTATGTAGAAAGATTCACTTTTTTTACTTCTTAAACAGACACTGAAAATATATTCAAAAACAGCATATCAACTGAAATTAAGAAATGCCTAACGAAATAGTCTCCGCTGTAATAAAAGATTAGAAGCAAATTAGGAAATCTGTTTAGTCAAGTTTACATTTATCGTTGTATACTGTTTATGCCACTATAAAACATCGATGTGACCGTACATTTTTAAATTAAGCAAATGTCGACATAATACAAGCACTAATATATGCTTTTACCTCAGGTGTGTTTGATCGTTCAGTAGCTTATATGTTCTCCTTTTCATTGTGGCTATAGATTTACACCCCCTTCAAGGTCTTCATCAGTGGGCCTTGGGGGCAATATTCAGTATTTCAAGATGAATTTCTAAGTCTTGTATCGTATTTTGATTTTGAATAAGATGATTACGAAAGGTCGATTTTTCTTTAGTTGTCTCTACAGTGTGTTCTTTAAACCTTGTCAGAAAGCTGTGCCCCGCTTGTCCAGTAGTAACTGTTACACTCGTTACAGGGAATTTTGTTAACACCTGAATCCGGCGATTTTTCCCTGCATGTTACACAATGAGCTCTTAGTTATGAAGGTTGTTTCATTCTTTTCCTTCCGAAAACAATCTTGCTGTTTAATCAGAGATACCTCCCATATAAGTCACGTTTATTTTAAATTACTTTTTTTCACCTAACTCTTGGTTAATCTTATTTTCCATGGTTTTATATAGGCGTTTAGTGGCCCCAATAGTTGGTCTTCGCAATTAGCTTCAAAATGTAGACCTTCGTTTTGCCTTAATTAGCTACATGCAATTTCAGAATTAGGCAGAACATAGTTAGGAAGACACCATTTTCTGTTCTTGTGGATGGTTCGAACTAGCACTTATAATTGCTTCCATGGTTGTTGACTTTCTAATTATTCCCAAAGTATATCTTGTGTATTTTCTCTCTACATGTAAATTTAATAACTTTATAGGTTCCACCCCCCTTCCCACCCCCCCCCTCCCATGATATAACAACCTATACGATATTACTGTGGTCAAGTGTGTGGTATTTCTCGCCTAATATACCCACTGTTTTCTATGTTTTCACTGATTGACATAAAACTGACAGGGGACCTAGCATGATGATATTTTAGTGTACTTGGCTTACTGTTTTATGTTTTAGATGTACAAGATTAAATATGAATTTAAATTATATTCATCACTTACAGACATACAGCACCACCAGGTTCAGAACTGTCACAACGGGATCATATTCACAGCACACCATGTCTTTCGTGGTTGCATAATATCAAAGCCTTCCTCAGATTTATCTCAAGCGAACTGCAGATCCCCGTTTTCTCATCTCTTTAACTAAGCATGAGTATTCAGAAAGACATCCGATAGTGGTATGTGTGGAAATTCCCACTGGGGATAAAATGTTCTTAAAGTTTAAGAATGCTTACCAACAGCCATGATGCCCCTTTGTTGTGTACACTTATTTTGACTCTTACTAGTTTCCGTGACTTGTGTGAAGATGAACCCAACGCTTGTCATACCACTTTTTCAAAACTACACATACCGAGTGTGACAGTGTATCAGAATGTATGCTCTTATGATTCCAATCACAAGTTTGACTTGTATGCCAGGCATAATCCTGGGAGATGGTTGCTTTCTGAGCTCGAGAAAGTTATGTGGAATTTTGATGGCCTTTAGAGCAGAAACATTCAAATGACCAACTCTCAGAAGAACGATGCCCTATACAAGCAGGCAGTTGATTGTCATATTTGTGATCTGCCTTTGGACAGAAAAGTTGTAACTCCACGTAGATAACACTGTCATCTAACAGGGAAGTTCCGCAGTGCAGCTCACTGTGCATGTCACCTGAAGTACAATCCGTCATGACGAATGCTCCTCTTCTTCCATAATTTGAGTGGGTATGTTACTCACTTTCTTGTTGAGCACTTGGGTACTTTTGGGTTGGAGAATGGTAGGGCCAATATCATATCTGACAGTGCAGAAAAACACATTTCATTCTCCAAGTGAGTGACGACAAGAATGTCGATCTGCTTCATGGATTCATTAAGATTTATGCAGGCACCTCTTCAGAAACGTGCTGAAACAGTGCATCGAGATGATATGCATATCACTCGAGTTGTGTTTCCCAGGGATGCCAAGTTTCAGCTTGTAACGAAGAAGGGGTCTTTCCACATGAATACCCGATTCTATGGAGAGAATCTGCGAGGCCACGTTACCATATATAACTACATTCACCAGCAAACTTACAGGGACTGCCATAACAGATGCCGAGTATGGAAATGCGGTGAATGTTTGACAGGAGTTTCACAGCTTTGATTTGGAGGATTGTAATAAATTGTATAAGGAGAATATTTAAGATTGTATGCCTGGGCACATACAGTCTGGCTCATAACTTTTGTTACACCGCACTGGGGTTTTTGTGGGACGCAATGTTAAAACAGTTACATACCAAATTCGAACTGTTGACTGATGTTGATATGTTGCTTTTTTTTCGAATGTGGGATTCGCTGGGGACTCTGCCAGGTATTCGAAAGCGACTGAATGAGGAGTACAGGCCATCTGACGCTAGCTGTCGAAAGATGAAATCATCAGATTGAAGGATAAGATCCTCAGCGTGACTACTGATGCTGGTAGGGGATATGTCTTGGAGGCACATCTTGAATCAGGTTGGCTGCTGATGCTGGTAGGGGATATATCCTGGAGGCAGATCTGAAATATCTTACTGACTTCCATGACATGCACAGTGACCTGCCTAGTTCTGCGAAATGGTTCTATCCCAAAATTGACTGACAACGCTGGAGAATAAGCAGGCATAAATTCTACATGCATATGAGGTAGTTAGGAGCACTCCTTAGGAATTGGACACATCTGGATTTGCGACCGATAATTCTTGCAGCATAACATCTCTGAACAAGGAGGTTATCGGCCTGATGAAAGAAGAAGCGAATGGCACACAGACTGTGGAGATTCTAGGGCTCAACTTCATCTATGCAGATGGGATTTGAACCCTCCTGTTGTCAGTCTATTCACTTGAGTGAATACGTGTGCGTGTGTGTGTGTGTGTGTGTGTGTGTGTGTGTGTGTGTGTGTGTGTGTGTGTATGTGTCTGTATCTGTGTCTACGCAGATGAATTCTACATATCATTACGTGTACAATAAAATCATTGTTCATTAATGCAATCTCTTTTTGAAAAGAAACTGTTGTTACTGTTATAATGTATTTCTGCTTCTGTGAAATTTTCTACAGATAACCAGTAGCTGTTATGCAAAAATATAATCATTGTGCATTCATGCAATCTCTCTATTGAAAAAAAAATGTTCCTGGTAATAAACCATGAGTTAATTCGTCAAATCTGTGTTATTATTATTATTTTATCTTTTCCCCATTTTAATTATTTTAGGGTGGAAGTAAATAAGAAGTTTCATACACTCATCAAGAAAAGTTTTGCATCACCCTGGTTCCCAGAACTCCTGAAGATGGACGTTGACTGTAGATATTGTATCACAGACACAGTAGTTTGGATTGTTTGTTTCAATTGTTACAACCTCTCGATATACCACAGCATCATCCGCAAAAAGCCTCAGTGAACTTCCGATGTCATCCACAAGGTCATTTATGTATATTGTGAATAGCAACGGTCCGGCGACACTCCCCTGCGGCACACCTGAAATCACTCTTACTTCGGAAGACTTCTCTCCATTGAGAATGACATGCTGCGTTCTGTAATCTAGGAACAGAATAGAACGCAGCATGTCATTCTCAATGGAGAATGAAGAGTCAAGCAGTATATTGCTGCCTCCTACGTATATCTCGCGAAGAGACCATGAGGATAAAATCAAAGAGATTAGAGCCCACACAGAAGCATACCGACAATCCTTCTTTCCACGAACAATACGAGACTGGAATAGAAGGGAGAACCGATAGAGGTACTCAAGGTACCCTCCGCCACACACCGTCAGGTGGCTTGCGGAGTATGGATGTAGATGTAGAGATGTAGATGTCACTAAACCCGCGCAAAGATGTAAACAACCGTGCATGAGCAGCGCCTATTAGACAGAGGGGGTCCGACAGCCGATCAGTTGCAGTCATTCCAACAGGAAGGAGGTACTCAGCACGTGTTGTCTGTAGTTCAACCACGCCTAGACGGTCAATACCGTGGTTCGATCGCTGCCGCATTGTTACTTTGTGCCAGGACGGATTCTCAACAAGGGAAGTGTCCAAGTGTCTCGGAGTGAACCAAGGCGATGTTGTTCAGACATGGAGGAGATACAGAGAGACAGGAACTGTTGATGACATGTCTCGCTCAAGCCGCCCAAGGGCTACCACTGCAGTGGATAACCGCTACCTACGGGTTAGGGCTCGGAGGAACCCTGACAGCAACTCCACCATGTTGAATAATCCTTTTTGTGCAGCCACAGGACGTCGTGTTACAACTAAAACTGTGCGCGCGACTGCTACAGTCGCAGGTTCCAATCCTGCCTCGAGCATGGATATGTGATGTCCTTAGGTTAGTTAATCTTAAGTAGTTCTAAGTTCTAGGGGGCTGATGACCTCAGATGTTAAGTCCCACAGGGCTCAGAGCCATTTGAACCATTTTTGTGTGCAATAGGCTGCATGATGAGCAACTTCACACACAACGCCCATGGCGAGGTCCATCTTTCGAACCACAACACCATGCTGCGGAGTACAGATGGGCCCAACAACATGCCGAATGGACCGCTCGGGATTAGCATCACGTTCTCTTCACTGATGAGTATATGCCTTCAACCAGACAATCGTCGGAGACGTGTTTGGCGGCAACTCGGTCAGGCTTAATGCCTTAGACACACTGTCCAGATAGTGCAGGAAGGTGGAGGCTCCATGCTGTTTTGGGGTGGTATCGTGTGGGGCCGATGTACGCCGCTTGTGGTCATGGAAGGCGCCGTAACGGCTGTACGATACATGAATGCCATCCTCCTGTGCGGTGGTGGGTGGAATAATTGTTAATGTTCCTATTATTTATTTAATGCTGTTGTTTACCGTTCTCAACACTGGCTCTCCAACCACAATATTGGCAACCAGAAAGTGATTAGCAAAACGTGAAGCCTGTAATTAGAATTCCTAGTGCCCACTTCATCCGAGAAATACATTTATAGCTACAGCTTATAGCTCTGAGGAAATGGGAGATTGTCTGGGATTCATAATCAAAAACCATTCTCTCTAAAATGTTCATTATATTCTGAAAGTCACAGACCAAAAAGAATCCACACAATCCAACTACCAGAGCAGTTCAGAGTCTAACGCGCTGATGCAACTATAACTGCTCAAATTCAATGTTTAAGTGAATGCTCGCCGTAATTTGATTATAATGTTCATCAAACGCCACGCTAAATAATGGTAGAATGTCTGTACTGCGGCGGCACGTGAAAATACGACATACGCAAACTAAAGATAGATCATTAACGTCATCCCAAAATTAACACTTCACTCGAAAACGATTTCATGGTTACGCGTATCCCGAGTTACTGCATCTGAGGCTGTTTATATCAACGATACCGACGCGACGCGACTCCCAGCACAGATGGTGCGCTAATCAGCGTCTGGAGAGAACTGGGGCCTTCCTTTTCTCGCGCAGCGTTCTTACATATAAAGCCGTGGTGCGGACGGCTAAGGGAACGCCTGATCAAATCCGCTCTCCCGACTAGCCGCTGGGCTAGTAATACACCACTTTAAGTTATCGAATAAATCATTGCTTCCTTTGCTGATGGCCAATGAAGCTCTCAATTTAAATGTGCAATCAGCACACAGGTAAGTAATCATAATAAAAGTCTGACATTGCTAAGTCAAATATTTGGGGCGAGATAATTAATTTAATTACACTACACGCAGTAGACGAGCTCTGAACTTGCCCTTTGGAGATACGCTATCGCTATAGTTTTATAGTTATTCAGTTGAAACTTCTCACATATTTATGATTATAGCGGATCTCCCTTCTACTTAAATTTAAACATCCTAGCTTTATTTATTCGCCGACTTAATCTATCTTGCTTCCTTAATTTTTAAGATAAAAACCAGAAAATCATGAATTTCAACTAAAATTTTATTTTGTGGGATCCATAATACTGTTTCTACTAAATTATTATGCAAAAGGAATCTAAATATTAATTTTTAAGTTTCTAGCTCTTTTCTGTTGCGCCAATGATTTTTACAGAAAAACATCCAAATTTCGAAAATGGTTGAAGTTATTGAACTGATATCCAACACATATTGATTTTGTATTACTCCTGACATGCTAGAAACGTTTCAGGTTATTTACTTAACTTTAAAGTATTGCGCAATATTTATGACGTCAGAGCTAGTTACAGGGACTCGGCTGGCACATAATGGAAAGACTGATGTGAATTTTATAAGGCGTGAGTATGCTGCTTCCCTACACTCCGACTGATAGTGCAACCACACTGGCCGCATATTGGCGGGGAGGCATTCGTCTTCATGGACGACAATGCGCGCGCCCTTCGTGCACATCTTGTGAATGACTTCCTTCAGGATGACGACATTGCTCGACTAGAGCGGCCAGCATGTTCTCCAGACATGAACCCAATCGATCATGCCTGGGATAGATTGAAAATGGCAATGTATGGATGATATGACCCACCAACCACTCTGAGGGATCTACGCCGAATCACCGTTGAGAAGTGGCACAATCTGGACCAACAGTACGTTCATGAACTTGTGTATAGTATGAAACGACGAATACAGGCATGCATCAATGCAAGAGGACGTGGTACTGGGTATTAGAGGTACCGGTGTGTACGGCAGTCTCGACCGTCACCTCTGAAGGTCTCGGTGTTTCGTGGTACAACTTGCAATGTGTGGCTCTCATGAGCAATTAAAATGGCGGAAATGATGTTTATGTTGATCTCTATTCCTATTTTCTGTACAGGTTGCGGAAGTCTCGGAACCGAGGTGATACAAAACTTTATTTCATGTGTGTAGATTTCTTTATTGTACACACAATTATTCTGATTTACAGAAAGATCTAAATAATTATTTTTATATGTTTTGAATTCAGCCAAATGTGTAAGGCACAGTGGGGCTATAAGAATAATTTCAACTTTAATCAAAGTTTTCCAGGAAGTTATTCACTGAATTATCGTTTTAGGCACGTAGTATTACTTCTACGGGTATATCTATCCTATTGATGAAAGTTAGCTGTACACGAGTGTCAAACATTTATGTTTTACTGGTGTTTGATTCACCCTTCAAACTGCACAAAAGTGCATATCAGTGCGGTTATTCGGGTAGTGGTTGGGGCTAATGACTGAGGTAAATCATAGGCTGATACACAATTAAATTACATGGAAGGGTAGCTGAAAATACGTTAATGTCTATGTAATACTCATTACCACTAATAATGCCTTAATAATTGTAATACTAGTTTCAAATTAATGGAATGTAGCCTTTGTGAAGTTTTACTGTTCTTGTAAATCATCTACAGAGTCCACAGAAAAATTGCTTACGAGCTTTTCACCAATACAGT
This sequence comes from Schistocerca serialis cubense, assembly GCF_023864345.2. Classification (NCBI taxonomy): domain Eukaryota; kingdom Metazoa; phylum Arthropoda; class Insecta; order Orthoptera; family Acrididae; genus Schistocerca; species Schistocerca serialis. The sequence continues at coordinate 740,790,714 of NC_064640.1, forward strand.
ATTCATGATACCAGGTGTACATTTTTTGGCGTTGTATCTATTCACGTTTATCTTCATCTGAAACACGTGACCATTTCCCCTGGCAAAATCCGCAATCACATTCCACCACCTCGTCTTCAGAATTATTTAGGGGCACAAGATCGTCGACACTGCAGTCTGAATCTGTGTCTGCAAACTTTCCTTTTCCTTTTGTTAGCTGTCTTCTTGAATGGGCCAACAGTAGTTGTGTTTCCGATACTGCCACAGTGATCGAGAGGTTCTAGGCGCTTTAGTCTGGTACCGCGCGACCGCTATGGCCGCAGGTTCGAATCCTGCCTCGGGCATGGATGTGTGTGATGTCCTTAGTTTGGTTAGGTTTAAGTAGTTCTAAGTTCTAAGGGACTGATGACCGCAACTGTTAAGTTACATAGTGCTCAGAGCCATTTGAACCATTTTTTCCGGTACTGGCACTTATTTTTCCGCCACCATTGGGTTCAGAAACTTTCTTTTTTGCTACTTTCTACATCAGCAGGCCACACTTTCTTTGCCCTCACTAGAGCAATGTTTTCTCGAGATGCTGCGTGACAAGCGTTTGTGGAGATGGAAGAATATCCCAAGTCGAGTCTTCTGGGGTACCTGTGGACATATTATCGTTTGATGCACCATTCTCTGTGGTTGTTTCTGTGTTTGTTCTTAGGGCTTCAGAAGAAGCAAACCGCCAATGCTGAATAGCATCTTCGTTAAATTGGTAGATCTCTGTACAGGAATATCCATTTACAGCGAAGCGGACTGACGCAGTTGACATCCATGCTTCGCTGAATATCTCATTGAAATGAACTTCGCCATTTTTGTGTTGGGATTTCTTTGCTGCCATATTGTTTCAAGAGTCTTGAAAACACATCTGTCCAAGGGCTGTTGCACTTGCTTAGTGTGTGTCAGTAAACAGAACATTTCGATCTGTTTCTCCTAGCAGAATGCCAGTACTAATAGTGAAGAATGTGGCAGATGCCCGTCCAAAAAAATTATCACTTCTCGTGGCACTCTGTTTTATTGAAAACATTTGAGCCATTTCAGATATATTTCCTCATTTGTCTATCCACTTTCACACATGCATGAAATGGACCAATCGGGCAAGTTAACTGACAGTCTGATCTGTATCTTTGACCCTTGAATGTAACAAATGATGGTAAAAATGCACCTGCTGCGTTGCAACAAGCAATAGTCGTAATGTTCTCTCCTCTTTCAGAACTGATTGAAAAAAGGATTTCTTTTGTTCCTTTCTCTGCATTTACCTTCTGAGGTCTATTGTTGGGTGACAATCTTGTTTCATCAATGTTGTGTTCAAAGTGCTGTTTGACAGTCTCTCCCCATGGTGCGGCTGCTCTTTCTTTTGAGAGATCTTCTGGTTTCCTCAACGAAAGACTGTTTCTTTTACAGAATGTACCACACAAGTCCTCACCAGCTAAGTCTTTCCAGGGGTGTTTAACGTTGTCCCTGACAATTAGTTTGAAGGCTGCAGTACGCTCAACTTTCAGTGTCAGTCCAAATTATCTTTTTCCCAAATATATTATTCTGTTGACAGGAGAGGTTTCCAAATCAATAGAAAAAATGTTTGGATGTCCAACAGGGTTACCACATTTTTTTTTAAATTCCTAACACCCATAAAATTATAGTTGTTCTTTACATAATCTAGATACAAACTTGTAAATGGCACTCCATATGTTTTACTGGCTTCTAATAGTGATGTCAATTTCATTACTACTTCAACTGCACGCTTCATCGACCGACCCCTCGATCCATTCCATTTTGTCTCCTTTCCATTTATACGTCCTCACCATCTGAAGAAGATGGCGGAATAATTACAATAGTATTACAAAACGGAAAATATTTTGTAAATACACTGTACTTAATAATCAATCAGCTGGTCCCTATTTATTCTTAAAGTCCCGTTCTTAGATATTCGTTTAGCCCCAAAGTACATTAGAACGCAGTTGCGAAGTAGTGCCTCAGCACACCAACAGCTGCCAGCACCATTTACTAATGTAGCACAGGAAGGAACCAGTACCGTGACTCAACTTATGTCACGGCTTTCATTTCTTAGAAAGTGCAAGAAATCCTTAGCGAGTACCATGTCAGTTTTACAAACCGTGCAATGATTACAAACTATGTAGGAAAGCTAATCCAATGGCAATAGAGAATTATTTAAACCTCCATAAGGAGCAAGAGTGGCAGGATTTTTATACTGCCAATAACAGATGACAAATATAATGCTTTCCTCAACACATTTCTCATACAGTACTTTACTAGCAGTAAAAGGCAGTCTGAGTGCCAGACTAGTGGGATAAGGATATCATTAGAACAATGCAGGAATTATATGAAAATGTTAGAAGTAGCCACAGTCAAGCTACAGTAGCCCATTACAGACAGTATTGTAAGATGCTTAAAAATGTTATTTGGAAGGCAAACAGTATGATGTATGCAAATAGAATAGGTAATTCACAGGATAAAATAAAACAATATTGTTAGGAGTGAAGGAAGTGTCTGGTCCGCAGCACAAGGTCGAAGATATGAAGACAGTTTATAGTAAAAATATTTCTGTTAGTGATAAGTCAGATAAATGTACAGTATTTAGCAATCATTTTCTGAGCACTGCTGGTAAATTAAAAAGAACTTACTTTTTACAGGGAATCATATAACTCTCTTAGGAAGTGCTTTTTCAAGATTGATGTCTGAAATACTCCTCTGTGATACTGACAACAGGGAGATTGAGTCAATAATGAAATCACTGAAGACTAAGGACTCTCATGGATAAGATGGAGTGCCTAGTATAATATTAAAGTACTGTGCTGCACATGTTAGCACTGTACTTAGTCATATTTGTAATTTTTCCTTCAAGAATGGTCAGTTTTCTGAACTAGTAAAGTACTCAGTTGTAAAGCCGCTTTGTCAAAGGGAGAAAGGGATAATGTATTCAATTTTAGACCTATTTCTATGTCATCAGTGTTTGCTCAAGTTATTGAAAAAGCTGTGTATGTAGCGATATTTGATCGTTTTATGTCATATAATTTGCTATCAGGTATACAGTTCGGCTTCAGAAGTCGTTTTGCAACTGAAAATGCTATATTCTCTTTTCTCTGTGAGGTACTGGATAGGGTAAACAAAACGTTTCGAATGCTAGGTAAGGTTTTTTTATTTAACTAAGGCGTTGGGTTGTGTTGATCACAAAATATTGCTCCAGAAGTTGGATCATTATGGAATACGGGGAGTAGCTCACAATTGGTTCACCTCTTACTTTAACAACTGACAGCAAAAGGTCATTATTCACAGTGTTGACAATGGCTATGACGTGGGGTCTGAGTGGGGTATGGTCAAATGAAGGGTGCCCCAGGGATCAGTGTTGGGGCCATCCTGTTCCTTATTTATATAAATGATGAAATGCAATGTCGTGTGACGACGGCCTCCCGTCGGGTAGACCGTTCGTCTGGTGCAAGTCTTTCGATTTGACGCCACTTCGGCGACTTGCGCGTCGATTGGGAATATAAATGATATGCCCTCTAGCATTACAGTTATTTCTAGGATGTTTCTCTTGGCTGAAGACACTAGCTTGGTAGTAAAGGATTTTGTGTGCAACAATGGCCCTGTTTCAAACAGTACATTTCATGACATTAGTTCATCGCTTGTAGAAAATAAACTAACGCTAAATCATAGTAAGACTCAGTTTTTACAGTTTCTAACACACAATTCAACACAACCCGACGTTTTAATTTCAGAGATTAGGCATATGATTCATTAAACTGAACAGTTCAGATTTGTAGGTGTTCAGATCGATAGCAAACTGTCGTGGAAAACCCCTGTTCAGGATCTTGTTCAGAAAATAATGCTCCCATTTTTATTATTCGAACAGTATCTGAGATAAGTGATCGTTCAACACGAAAATTTGTCTACTTTGCTAATTTTCATTCACTTATGTTGTATGGTATTATATTTTGGGGTAACTCTTCCCATTCTAAAAGAATATTTCTGGCTCGGAAACGGACAGTTTGGGCAATAAGTGGTGTATAGTTCACGGGGCTCTTGTTGGCCCCTGTTCACTAGTCTGTGTATTCTGACAGTGGCCTCTCAATATGTACGTTCTTCACTGTAATTTCTTGTTACAATATCAGCTTATTCCCAAGAGTTAGCAGCTTTCACTCATCTTGGGTTGTCGGGAGTTCTGCCCGGCAGAACACCCGACAACCCAAGATGTCATTAAATCGCCGGGAAAGCCTGAAGAGTTACAGCTTTCACTCAGTTAATACTGGGCAGAAATCTAATCGCACTTCCTTAAGTTTTGTGTTGAAAGGTGTGCAGTATACTGCTACAACCATTTTCAATAAGTTACCACAAGAATTCAGAAACTTTACGAATAACCCACGCGCTTTCAAACTGCAACTAAACTGTTTCTTCATGGCTCACTCCTTGTATTCTCTTGAGGAGTTCCTTGAAAAGTTAAGCTGATTCCTATGTTACATTGTTGATTTCGTTTACTTTAACTTATGGCTCGACTTTTTTGGGTTCACAAAGATGTTATTTTATCTGTTATTATTTTTATGTTGTAATTTCATGTACTGACACCCTGCACGACATTGGAGATTTGCTCCTCAATTTGATGCTACGGAACTAGACGTGTAAATAAAAATAAAAATAATAAAATAGACGTGTTCACTGGACACACAAGACTTCTGACAACAACGATCAGTCACCTACCGGCATTTCCTTTTTGCTGCTGTCATGGCTTTTGCGCAGAAACTTACATTTATCCATATAGCCCCTCTATTCAATTAGCCACATTCTGCTCTATTCAAGCCTATAGGTGCAATTACTTACATGGAAATTCCTTCAAGGATGTCAGCCTCCACTGATTTTATAGTTACAGGCTCTACACTTAGACGCTTTGGCACAGGAAGAATACGCCGGCCGCGGTGGTCTAGTGGTTCTTGGCGCTCAGTCCGGAGCCGCACGACTGCTACGGTCGCAGGTTCGAATCCTGCCTCCGGCATGGATGTCCTTAGGTTAGTTAGGTCTAAGTAGTTCTAAGTTCTAGGGGACTGATGACCACAGATGTTAAGTCCCATAGTGCTCAGAGCCATTTGAACCATTTGAACAGGAAGAATACAGGCATTCATACTCTGCTCCATGTGATTAGTATTTACACTGTTATTGCACAAATACACAAATTCATGGTACACTCCCCTCACATCCTGACGCCAATACCACAATCTATTAATAGCAAATGATAATACACAATATAGGCGTTCTAGTTTAGCAACACAAGACTGTTTTAAATGTATATACATGTCACATGAGGTTAATTCTAGCATCATTTCACCATTCAGACCTACTATAAACGCTTTATGACCAAACATATGACTGTCAATAGTAATGTGAAATGAGTCATATTCATCTGTCGTCTTCCTATCTATATATTCCATTACGCTGCATATACCACACTTCAGCATCGGCACTTGCTCGCAAGATGTGAAGGTCCCGAGTTCGAGTCTCGGTCTGTCAATGGTGTGGGGCGTGTGCAGTTGGAGTGATATGGGACCCCTAATGCACCTAGATACGACTCTGACAGGTGACCCGATCGTAAGCATCCTGTCTGATCACTTGCATCCATTCATGCCCATTGAGCACCCCGACGGACTTGGGCAATTCCAGCAGGACAAAACGACACCCCACACGTCCAGAATTGCTACAGAGTGGCCCCAAGAACACTCTTCTGAGTTTAAACACTTCCGATGCCCATCAAGTTCCTCGCCATTTTTCAAGAGTGTAGCCTATGACAGTGTTGTAAATTCTCTTTCTCAAAGACATCACTATGAAGATCTGAAGTTAAACATGAAAGGATCTAATGTTGCTGGACACAGACATGAAACATATATATTCGATAACCCAAGTGATTATGTTCTGTAGAATAAGGATGCCCACAGTGAGGTTATGCTGGTACCAGAGACGGTAGTGTTTTTCTGACTGCATTACTACAAACGCGGGTGCAACATGTTCAAAATGTGGAAACTTTTCTCATTGCAACATCTGTTGGTGACTATAGCTCGTTCTGTTCTGAATTTCGTGTGTATAGATAGAACATCAGTAAATCTGTCGATTCTTTTAATTAAAATGGTACATTTGGAAGTGTTAACAGTCGTTTTAGTTACTGCCGTAATAGTGTTAGTAATAGTAGTAGTAGCAGCATCAGCACCAGCAGCTTTATTCACCCATTCATCACTTGTACAAGGAAATTGGACATGACATGGTCTTAGAGATTAAGAATATAAGACGTAAAGACGTAGTGTATATATCTACTTAGGGATTTAGTTGGAAGTGAATGGAAAAAGTAGTCAGCTGTAGCGTTATACTAGACACCGTCGCATTTTCCTCAAGTAATATACAGCGACAGCGAAAACCCTAATTCAAGATGGCCAGATGCGATTACAGCTTTTACTTTCATAAATGCAAAGAAAACCTGTTTACAGTATGAGAAATTAATTAATTTGTATCTGGTGTACATACCGCGTTTGTTTACACATTCTTGCAAAGAAGTAAGTTCATAATGTAAAACGTTATTGCTATCACTGCACATACTACATATGAGGGCTTTCAGTAAGTAATGCAACACATTTTCTTCTGAAAGCAGGTTGATTTCATTCAGGAATACAATACACCATATTGTTTCCTACTGTTATGGCTACGAGAGCCTGGTTTTCAATTTAATTTCCGTTGAAACGACGGTCTTACTCCGCCTTAATGGGAGGGCCTGTATGCCCGTGTGTAACCTCTCTACTGGTCAGCTTAGGAGCCAACGTCTTGCATCATCAGTAAACTCCCGATCATCCACGCGTTGCTTGCTGTGGAGTGCACCCTTCATTGGGCCAACGGATGGAAGTCGGAAGGTGCGTGTCCCTGGGATGTAGGGAGGGTGAGGAAGAACAATACAATAAAGTTTTGAGAGCTCCTCTCCGATGCACAGACTTGTGTGAGGCCTTGTGTGGTCATGGAGAAGGAGAACTTCGTTTGTATTTTTGTGGTCACGAACATGATGAAGTTGTTTCTTCAATTTCCTGAGGATAGTACAACATTTTTCAGAGTTGATCGTTGCTGCGTGAGGGAGGACATGAAACAAAATAACGCCTTCAGAGTCGGAGAAGACCATCGCCGCGACTTTAGTGGCTGAGGCTGTGGCTTTGAACTTTTTCTTCGGAGGAGAGGTGGTATGGCGCCACTCCATGAATTGAGATTTTGTTTGCTGTTCAAAGTGATGAACCCATGTTTCATCGTCTGTGACAAAGATCGACAGATTACTATTATTTATCGTATGGTATACGTCACAATCCTTAGACATTTTATATGTAAGCTAACTACAGATTGACATCAAGACATTTAATATAATAAATTGCCTCCCCTGTTGCAGCGAGGAAATCTTTAAAGGTTCCCTTGTAGGCTCGAACCGGACAATCTTCCACTATGTGCCGGACTGTTTGTTTTTCAGTGCCGCAGTCGCAATTTGGTGTTGGTATTGTTTCCCATTTGTAGAGGGCGTCAGCACATCTTCCGTGGCCAGTACGTATGCGGTTTACAGTTTTCCACACTTTGCGTGACTTAGTTGGAAGTGAATGGAACAGGTAGTCAGCTGTAGCGTTATACTAGACACCATCGCATTTTCCGGAAGTAATATACAGCGACAGCGAAAACCCTAATTCAAGATGGCCAGATGGGATTACAGCTCTTACTTTCATAAATACAAAGTAAACCTGTTTACAGTGTGAGAAATTAATTCATTTGTATCTGGTGTACATACCGCGTTTGTTTGCACATTCTTGCAAAGAAGTAAGTTCATAATGTACAAAGTTAGTGCTATCACTGCACATACTACATAGTTAATGAAACTTTGGCATTTTGGTGGGCAGTGTTCTTACCAGTGTTGTTTCCACAGATTGTCGACGTCAAAGTGGGAGTTTGTCAACTTTTTAGCAGAGAGTAATGCTTGTCTTCTCGATTTAAGTCTTCTGCACTCCAAGTCGGCTATATCGCTGTGTGTGGGCAGCTGTGTGCTATTAGTTATCTTGTTGAACTCACTGATAAGAGCGTTTTTTCGTCGAATTTCTGGGGATGGTATATGGCTCAGGGTTGGCAGCCATACAGTGGGCGCCACTGATAATGCTCAAGGTGTCATTTAGTACCACATCAATTCTTCTTGTATGCGGGTAGTGAATCGACACAGGAGCTCAGTATTCTGCGTCTGAGTAGACAAGCCCAACTGCTGATGTGCGGGTGGAATGTGCTTGCTGTGGAGCCCCAAGTGGCGCTGCACAGTTTATAGGTGATGTTGTTTCTTGTCCTCATTTTATCTGCAGTCGTCGTCAGGTGCTCCTTTTAAGAGATCGTCCTGTCCAATGTGACTCCTAGATATTTGGGGTAACTGTTATGACTAAGGCGTTTCCCTTCAAAGATGACATTAAGCTCTCTTCTTACTGAGTGGTTGCGAAGGTGGAAGCATGATACTTCAGTATTAGTCGGATTTCGCTGCAGTCTCCGTTTGCGGAAATATTCACTCAGCAGCTTCAAATCGGAGCACAAGGTATCTTCAGTAGCCTCGTATCATTCATGTCGCGCAGCTATAGCCCAATCTTCTGCATAGCCAAACTTTCTAGATTGTGTGTTTGGGATCTCAGAAGTATAAAGATTGAATAACAATGGAGCAAGGACTGAGCCTTGTGGTAGCCCATTGTTGAGAATTTTGGTAGAGCTCATTTGTTCTCCAGTTATCACTTGAAAATCTCTCCTGGCAGATATGTTATCGACGAGTCTGATTATATTGCTGCTTGCCTTGTCCCCAGACAGTGTCATAGGCTGCGCTCAGGTCTATGAATGCAACTGATGTTTTTTGCTTTTTCTGGTAGCCTGCCTCTATATGTGTTGTCAGGGAAAGTAACGGGTGATCAAAAAGCCAGTATAAATTTGAAAACTTAATAAACCACAGAGTAATGTAGATAGAGAGGTAAAAACTGACACACATGCTTGGAATGACATAAAAACAAAGTGTTGCTAGACGCATGAAAGATCTCTTGCGCGTCGTTTGGTGATGATCGTGTGCTCAACCGCCACATTCGTCATGCTTGGCCTCCCAGGTCTCCAGACCTCAGTCCGTGCGATTATTGGACTTTGGGTTACCTGAAGTCGCAAGTGTATCATGATCGACCGACATATCTAGGGATGCTGAATGACAACATCCGACGCCAATGCCTCACCATAACTCCGGACATGATTTGCAGTGCTGTTCACAACATTATTCCTCGACTACAGCTATTGTTGAGGAATGATGGTGGACATATTGAGAATTTCCTGTAAAGAACATCATCTTTGCTTTGTCTTACTTTGTTATGCAAATTATTGCTATCCTGATCAGATGAAGTGCCATCTGTCGGACATTTTTTTAACTTTTTGTATTTTTTTGGTTCTAATAAAACCCCATGTCATTCCAAGCATGTGTGTCAATTTGTACCTCTCTATCTACATTATTCCGTGATTTATTCAGTTTTCAAATTTATACTGACTTTTTGATCACCCAGTACTTGATCAGTGCAGCTTCTATTAGGTCGAAGTCCTGATTGTTCGTCTGGAATTGATTCTAGTATTTTCGGGCTCAGTCTGTTATACTGGAGTCTCTCAAGCAGCTGGTATATGACACTGAGCAATGCGATTGGCCTATAACTCTTCAGTTGATCGCTTGGTTTTCCTGATTTAAAAAGTACAATGATCTTTAAGTTCTTCGTTTTCTGTGGTTATTATGGTTGACTAATACTCTGCAAGCCAGTTTTTGGCATATTCCCCATAGTGAAGAAGGAATTCTGGGTGTGTTCCATCCAGTCCAGATGCCCTTCCCACCCTGACACTCTTCAGCGCTTCTCTGACTTCATTGGTGGTAAATTTCGAGGAATATTGGTACAAAGGTGTGCTGTTTTTCTTAAGAACATTAAGTTCATGTGATATTATTCTTGTGTGTTTCTTGTTCTTTGGCGCTCTAGGTGTTACCTGTATATGAGCTGAAATCTTATTTGCAGAAATATCTGTTGAGTTATGATGTAGTTTGTTAGCTCCACCTAGCTTTTGGAGGAGAGACCAGGCCTGATACTAGATATCTTGAAATCAAGCGACTCAACAGGTTCAATCTATTTCTCTCGCCGCGCGTTGTCTAGGCTGTGCAGCAGGTTGTCTGCAGTCTCAGGATCTCCACTCTCAAGGAATCTCTGATCCTTATTTTCGCACTCTTTGTCCCATCCTGGTACATATTGCTTATGGAACTCCCTTGGGACAGCAGCTAGCGCTGCGCTTTTAAATGCACCTATGAGTCTGTCATAATTACTCACTTTTGGGTGAATCCATCCCAAGCACTTAGCCAATTTTTCCACACAGATATCCCACTTTGCCTTTCCGAAATACCACCTTGGGCGTTGTACGGTTGTTATTATTAGGATATTGATTACAGTTTTAATCAAGACAGGGTGGTGTTGGCTATGAGGGAAGTCTGTTAATACACGTCTTGTAGTTCATAGTGGTGTATGGTTATCGCCAGTCATCATGAAGCGTAAATCTGGATTATATTCCTTTCTCAAAGCTGCTGACCTAAATATTCCTTGGTCCTTTGGGTAGAAAACTAAGAACAGGTTGTTACTCTCTGCCCAGTTAGTAAGACCCTCGCCATTTCCATTAGCTGTTCTATATTTCCACAGAGGGTATTAAAATCCCCCCACGTATATTGCTGGGTGTGGCAGGTATGGCAGGACATCTTGAGGCCAGGGGATGGTTGGTGGTTTGTACACATTGCTCACTGCCAGATCTCCTGTCTTGACAACAACTTCATGTATATCACCATTCATTGTTGCTGAGCACAAGTGCACATCCATTCGATGATCGCACATACGTAGGCACGCCATATGCACGATGATACGATGTGCCAACTAAGTTGAAGCCTGGAATCATACCTCTCCATTTAAGTTGGTCTCCGTCTTCAACATGAGTTTTCTGAACTGCAACGAGATCAATGTTGTCACCACATAAAATTTTACTTAGTACTTGGCATTTAGCCCAGCTTCCTCCTTCTATACTGATACGGCAAATCTTGAAGATAGGTCCAAGGGGCCTCGTCTGTTGGCCCTGAGAGGAGCCTTTTCTATGGCCAGTCATAATGGTTTGATTCATACCTGTGATATACTATGTGCAATTAGCCAGGAGATCAGCGATCAAGATCGGTGATTGTTTGGTGGCCTCGAAGTTCGACAAAAAATTGCCACGACCAGCCTCGTAAAGTGTTAGCAGTTCCGCACAGATCGTCCATCGTTGTTCTTTATGGTCTTCTTTTAGTTGGCGAGGAACTCATTGGGTACACACTTTTGAGTACCCCAAATGATGAACGAGGATGCCAGCGCTACCAACAGAAACATCCAGCTGTGCATCGAAGTGTTTGCTGGTGATACGTCGATCACGTCGAATGAGAGCTATCGCATATTCCAACATTCCAGGACCCACAGCTGTGTGTGTCTGGCCGGCTTGTGGGTTATTGGAAAGGTTTACGTGACCATGACAGACATCTCGTCCAGTGTCTCACAGTGCTTTTGTTCACTGCCAGACCTCCATAGAAATTTTGTAAGCTTCTATGAATGAATGCGACGCTCTGGTTTTTCACCACAAGAATCTCCGTTTCAGACGCGATTTTGAAGGCGTGATATAGCGCCACCACGAACTCCATGAAACTATAGGGGCTGAAGCAAGAATATACCACGATGCAGCATTATAGTAGACACCGAAATTGGCAGAGACAAAAATGTGTTGCCTTACTTATTGAACACCCCTCCTGCATCATCAGAGATCTCGAAGTAGGATCTACACGAACATTCGCAGTTAGGCTGTTTGTTGGGTATATTCCAATTTCTGACTTCTACTGGAATTTTTGCTCTCTGCGGCTATCTGTAGTTAAACAATAGTTAATCCCTGATATCTTAAAGCAGCCGTTGTAATTGTGTCCCTTCCTCTAGCCACTTTTCCCATGTATGCCTCCCCTCATCGACTCTGTGGAGAACCTCATTATATCATCACATCTGTGCATCCTCCTCTAACACCACATCTTAAATGCTACGATTCTTTTTTCCTTGTTTTTACATTGTCCGTGATTCTCTTTCAAACAATGATATGCTCCAGACGTAGTATCTCAGAAATTTCTTTCTCGCATTAAGACGTACATTTGGTACTAGTGGATTTCCTTTGGCGTCGGTTGCCTCCACGGCCTATGCTAGTCTGCTGCTTATATTCTCCTTGCTTCCGAGATATCAAAATTCCTTCACTTCATCTGCTATATGGTTCCCAATTTTGATGTGAAGCTTATCGCTTATCTCATATGTAATACTTCTAATTAATTTCATCTTTCTTTGGTTTACACTGAATCCAGATTCTGCTCTCAGTAGAATGTTCATTCCATTCAACAAGACCTGCAATTCTCCTTCACTTTCACTGAGGGTAGTAATGTCTTCAACGACTCTTCTCATCGATGTCCATTGTAATATTTCTGGCTTATTCAGCCATCATATTAGGCTCCAGGAAGCTATTCCCAGGGCAGTGGAGATGCAAGAAGCATAGAGATGACTCAATGTGGGATGAGGTACCGGTGACATGTTAGATGCGGTACCATTCCCGTGAGAAAGACCGCCTGCATGATGCTGCTGCTCTGTGAGTGGTCGCTGTGTTCGGCGGTAGGGCGCCAAAACGTTAAACTTTAGTTGCTATTATTAATTAAACCTGTCTTCCAAATTACTTCATTTTTTTTAAATAAACATCTCTCAACAGCCAGCTATCAATCAGTCATTTCAAAATTATTAAAATCAGAGAATTACTAAAACAAAAGACTGACGATATTACTGCCGATGCACTTCGGTGGCGTTCGGGTCACGACTTGCTGGCTTGGCGCGAGAAGTGTCTCGCGCAGTCCGGCTCTCTAGTTCTGACCGTTCCGGTAGACAGACATGTTGTCTGTTATAGCAGTATCTGTTTCATGCAAATTTATTTACTACAGTTCCGACCGTCGCTAGGTACAGACATGATGTCTGTAATAGTAGTATTTGATTCATGTAATTTTATTCTCCAGTTCTGACGGTTCCAGTAGACAGACATGTTGTCTGTGGCAGAATGTATTTAATGTTATTTTAGCCAGATATAATGACTGTGGAAAGATATGTTCAATACGTTGTAATCAAGAATAGCTCCTCGTGTCTATATCAATAAAAACGCGATTGGCATCCAAAATGAGTTATAGTTTATTCATAGCAGCCGTTCCTTGCGAAGTTAATTTCAGCCTCAAGAAAAAGAATCCACGACCTGCGTGCTGTTTTCTGCGCTGGGGACATCATCATCATGAAGACAGCAGGTTAGTGAAGTGTACAAGAACTTACGTATTCCACACAGGGCAATGGAAACAACTAGGCACCTCACGTGTACTGCATGCACAGTACAAATGTGCTCAGTGACATGTCATCTGCAGTAATGCTGATGAGGTAAAGAAGGATGAAAGTATTAACACTATCTCACTTTTATTCCTTTTTCTTGCCGTACATGCTACGGTCGCATGTTCGAATCCTGCCTCGGGTATGGATGTGTGTGATGTCCTGAGGTTAGTTAGGTTTAAGTAGTTCTAAGTTCTAGGGGACTGATGACCACAGATGTTAAGTCCCATAGTGCTCAGAGCCATTTGAACCTTGCCGTACATGGCATCCCTTGCGGGGAGAAAACCTCAATGTTTGAGTGCTTTGAAGATATGAGGCTTGATTATTAGCGAGGACTGTGAAATGTGAAGAATTCTTGGAAAAATTCATAACACCTAAAGTGACTGTTCTGCTACTTCATGACAATAGGAATGTGTAGGAACTGTTTTAAATGATTTTTGAACTTCGATTTTTGATGCCACAGACAAGTTTTTTTTATTCACGAGAACATAACGTCCGTGAATAGTAGATGCTGAAAGTGTTAAAGTGCAAGTGTCAGAAAATCAAATACGCGTGCGCGGTCCATGGGATTACGTTTAATTTTCATCGAGATTTCGACGTGCTACGAGGCGACGCAACGGAGCGCGGGGAGGCAGAGCCAGCGGCCGCATTTCTCCGCGTCAGGTGCGAGGATCGGCAGCCAGCAGCGGGCGAGATCAGTAGCAGCCGCTGAACAGGGTGTTCTAGCAGTCCAGGCACCGGTACGACACTTCAGCTTCAGCAGCCAGAGCAGAGAAAGAGCTCCTCGACGACAGCACGCAGAATAGCATCGAAGAGTAAGTGTTACTCTGGCGCAAATAGCTAATCTCTGTAACGGACAGTAGAATAATATTGTAACTTCCAAGTCTAAAACTGATCGCTTTAATCATATTTGGCTAAAATTTGTAAATTATATTAGGTGTAAAATGTCTGACAAAATTGAAAGAAGAGAGCCTCTTAGAAGTAGGGAAAGGGATCAAGTAGATATTGATGGCAATGATTCTTCAGATCAGCCACAAAACTTGCAAATAGATAACATTGTTGATGATCCATCAGAGCCGGCCGCGGTGGTCTCGCGGTTCTAGGCGCTCAGTCCGGAGCCGCGCGACTGCTACGGTCGCAGGTTCGAATCCTGCCTCGGGCATGGATGTGTGTGTTGTCCTTAGGTTAGTTAGGTTTAAGTAGTTCTAAGTTCTAGAGGACTGATGACCACAGATGTTAAGTCCCATAGTGCTCAGAGCCATTTGAACCATTTTTTTTGATCCATCAGATAATTTGCAAAGTTTAGATAATGAAACTGAAAATGTTTCGGAACATGCTGATTCTGTGTTAAATGATCGCACTGAAAATGTAGACACTGTCGCTCCTGACCGCAACGACGTAGTAGATTAAGATGATGACATCACACACACTGAATCTGACGTCAACATTGTAAATGAGCTACGTCAGACACACTGAATCTGACGTCAACATTGTAAATGAGCTAACAGTGGAGTCACACAGATGAAGTCATGGCACTGCTTCAGCTGAAACATGGCCAACAGTAGATAATGGGGAGATAGAAATCAGCAAGGAACAAAATACGTTATCTATGTTATTATTACTTTTAAAAGAAACTAATGAAAAAATAGATAAAATAGATAAAGGACAAAATGGCACTAAAGAAGTGATAAAAGCCGAGTTAAGAGAAACAAAAGGTGATGTCCGGAAAGCATATGCAGTAATGACTCGAATCAATAGCAATTTTAAGGCTTTAGAACAAAAGGTATCAAAACTTGAAGCTAAAACTGAGGCTTATTCCAGTAAAATAGATCGAGAAACAAAAGAATGGGGTAAGAAATTAGAATTATGTAAGCTTGAGATAAATCAGAAGTTTGATTGTAAATTTAAAAAGCTGAATGATGATATGGGAGCTACGGATTGTGTAATACCAACAATAAGTAGTAATGTTAGCCAAATAATAAACGAGCAAAGCAAGGCTGCTAAAGAATGTAATGATAAACATGAACAGCAGTTAAGTGAGTTAGAAAACATTAAAGATGAGCAGCAGGTACTTAGTCGTAAGGTTTCACAAATAGGTGCTCATTGTTAAGGTACCACAGATGCGATTCAAGATAAACTGAAGGAATTTGAGCAAGCAATGAAGCAATTTCCTGACAAAAGTAAGGACAGAATGTGTGTACATGCTAGTGATGTAACAAATCCCACTATTGTTTACCATCCTTTCTCTAGTGGAGGTAACATACATCCAGTTGATTTTATTAAACAGTTTGAGGGTACACTTCCTGAAAATCTAACAGAACAACAAAAATTAAAAGCTGTGGCAAGTAGATTTCAGGGAGACGTAATATCATGGGGAACCGGTGTCAGTAACACATGTACCACATACAAGGAATTTGTACAAGCATTTTTAAATCAATACTGGTCTACTATCACACAAAATAGCGTCAGGAGTGAAATTTTTGAGGGAAGGAGTTTCGCTAGTAGTGGTTGTAACAGCCACAAAGAGTTTTTTCAACACTACTGGGAAAAGAATCTACACTTAACTGAACCTTTAAGAGAATCAGACCTCTTAGAAATAATCAGTGTCTGTACTAGAGAAGTTAATCAATGTATACAAAAACGATGTCAATAACCTACTGCACGTCCTCGAGCAGTTAGATGCGTTGTCAGGCAACAAGCAAGTGCAGGAAAGCTGGAGAAGGAACAGGTGGTGTGCAGACCGCCGTAATGATAGTGAGTCAAGCCGAAGCAGAGGCACAAACAAAAGCGACGAGCGTCGCGATCGAGAGGAAAATAGGCCGCCTCATTACAGTCGCAGTCCTTCGAGAAGAGGGAGAGGTGCTTTTCAGAGAGGTATGAATAGAGGAGGATATTATGGTAGAAATAGAGAAGATCATAACAATGGAAGGGATCATGCTCTTGAAAGAGACAGGAATCAGGAGTAGCCGGAAAACTAGTGGGTGGTTCGGACCTGATCCAGTCGCGAACGGTAGAATGTAACGGACCACTAGTAAGGTTCTTGGGCTATGACGAAAGGGATGAGATAAAAAATGCACTCATGGACGAAGAAAGGCAGGAAATAAAGGAGGTTTACCAACCAGCTATAGAAATTGAAATTCAGAGCATGAAAACAGTTGCGATTAAAGATCCTGGTAGTGAGATCAATGCTGCCTCAAGTAATTTGTATGGAAGGATAAAGAAAAATACTGATGTCCCAGAGTTATCAGTTCGAGGGGTCAAAGTAGTTACAGCGTGTGGGTCTAGAAGTAAAGTTATAAAGAAGCAAATTTTATTACAGTTTACCATGCAAGGAAGTTTTCAGTGAGTGCAATGGTTGCTCCCAGGCTCTGTGTCAATTTAATTTTGGGAACAGATTGGTTAATTGCTAATAGAGTAATGCTAGATTTTGCAAAAGGTGTGATGAGGATAAAAGAAGAAGGGGAGGAACAAGAATTTAAGTTCGAGGGAAATAAGGCCACACAAAGTAACTGTAATGATGCTAGACTGCAAATTATGAGGGAACAGATGTATTGGTATATAGAACCAGAAGAGAGCATATGTTTGTTTTTGGGAGTAACATCAAATGACGAGATAGATATTGAGGTCAGAATCCTCGAAAGGGTCGTAAATATTGAAGGGTTAAATGAAATAGAGGCAAATGAACTGGAAGATGTATTGTTGCAGCATAGAAAAGCCTTTTCAAAGAAACCTGGGTGCATGAAGGATTACGAATATGGTTTCAAGGTGAAGCCACATGATCTGTTTAGATTTAAGCCTTATTCCATGCCACATGCAAAAAGGGAAGCAGTAGATAAAGAAATGAAGAAAATTTTAGAGTGGAAGATTATTGAGCGCTCTCAGTGTAATTGTAGCCCTCTCGTCATTGTCCCCAAGAAAGATAAATCGGTGCGGATAACATGAGATGCCAGAGCACGAAATAAAGTTATTTTACCACAGCTGGATAGGCCTGAGGTACTAGAGGAGCTTGTACAGAAGTTTTATGGCGTCAAGATACGAGGGGCGTTCAGAAAGTAAGCTCCGATCGATCGCGAAATGGAAACGACTATGAAAATCCGATAAAGCTTTGCACAGATGTGTTGGGTAGTGTCTCTAGTATAACCCCAGTTAGCATCACGTCGCTCTTCTCATTTGTGAGCTCGCAGTGAGTGCGTAAAGATGTCTAGAAAATAGTGTCTGCCGCCAAGTACGAGGGCCTGGTGAGAAATTTCGCCTGAAGCTATGCAGCTAACATTACATAACTGTCGTGCTGTTTCTTCTTCAAGACAATTCTCAGCCGCATTCTGCAGGGGCAATGAAGATGCTCCTGCATCGTTTTCAAATGGAAATGTGAGATTACCCACAATACAGTCCGCAATTGTCTCCCCCTGAGTTTCATCTCTGGTCACATGAACTGCTGTCTTTGAAGACAACATTTTGACACAGACAACGAGGTGTAGGCCAGCATGGAGAATTGGCGGAAAGCACTGGCGGCTGCCTTCTATGATGAGGCTATTGAAAAGTTGGTACAACGCTATGACAAAAGTCTAAGTCAGAACGGCGACTACGTAGAGAAGTAGCTGAAAGGTGTAGCTAATTGTTACAAGTAAGACATTTCTGATGTTCACTGTGGTTTCAATTTGGCAATCAATCGGAGCTTACTTTCTGAACAGGCCTCGTATTAACAAGCATTGACTTGACCGCCAGCTTTTGGCAGGTGCCTCTAGTAGAAGATTGTGGAAAATATTCTGCATTTGTTTATGGTGGACGAAGCTAGGAATTGAGAGTGTTACCTTTTGGTCTGAAGATATCTGTTTCTGTTTTTATATGCATGTTAGACAAGGTTCTTGGTGAGAAGTTGTTGGACAGAATTACAGTGTACATTGATGACATTTTGATTGCTCCAAAAGGTTGGAAGGAACACAATGACATTTTAAAACAGGTTCTATCGAAATTTGAGAGGAACAATATAAGTGCAGACCTGGATAAGTCCGAATTCGGAAAGAGAGAGATCAAATTTTTAGGGCATGTAATATCTGCTGAAGGCATCAAACCAGATCCAGAAAAAGTAGAAGCTATCAGAAATTTTCCAAGACCCAAGAACAAGAAGCAAATGAAAGCCTTTTTCGGTCTCACCGGATTCAGTCGCAAATTTGCGAAGAATCAAGCACTTTATGCGAAAACTCTGCTAGAATTAACTAAGAAAAATCCCACATGGATTTGGACAAAGGAGTGTGAGCAAGAATTTCAAGCTATCAAAGATGAGTTATGTAATGCTATTGTTTTGTCACATCCTGATTTAAATTTACCTTTCTGTATTTTCACTGACAGCTCAGTATATGGACTCCGGGCTCATCTTTGTCAATTTGTAGGAAACGGGGATACAATAGAAAGAAGGTCTATTGGATTTGCTAGTCGTGTACTGAATAAATGGGAAAGAAGGTATTCTGTAACGGAAAAAGAGGCGCTCGCTGTTGTATGGGCATTTAAGAAATTCAGATATTATGTCATGGGAAGGATGGTTAAAGTGTTCACAGACCATAAGGCATTGTCATTTCTGATGGATTGTGGGCTAAGTCATAATCGGCTAACACGATGGGCTTTAGCGCTGCAAGAGTATGATTTCTCAATAGAATACCTACCTGGGGAAAATAGCACTGTAGCAGATGTATTATCCAGATTTCCATTGGGTATGGATAATGCAGATTTCAATGATTCAGGGCACAAAGAGGTTTCCATACTGTACCTAACCAAAGTAAAGCATGAAGAAAAAATAAAGGATAGACTGAAAAATTTGAGAAGGGAACAGAATAGAGATAACATCATAAAAATGATCAAAGCTGAATGGAGTAGGAAAACTAGTGACAAAGTGAGGAAATACTATATCATACACAAGGGATTCCTATACCATAGGGCTGATCCACAGAAACAACAGTGGAAAAACTATTGGCCTGAGCATGAGATTGAGAGGCTTGTTTGGTTTATGCATTTTATGTATGCTCATTTTGGTGCTACAAAATGTGCAGACACAATTAAGGAGAGTTGCTACTTTAATAACTTAGAAAAGAGGGTGTACAAAATTCTTAGATCCTGCACTTTGTGTCAGAAAACTAAATCACCAAATTCTAGTAACAAAGCAGAGATGCATAGTATGATCCCTACCAAGGTGTTAGAGAAAATATGTGTCGATCTGTATGGTCACCTCCCCACTTCAAAAGGAGGCTATAAATATTTGTTTGTTGTGTTGGATATGTTGTCAAAACACGTAAAACTGTATGCAATAAGAAGAGCAACAGGTAATTCAGTCTCAGACAAAATCAGGAACGATCATGTAATAAAGGTGGGAAAACCAGAGAGGATAATTAGTGATAATGGCTCACAATTTACATCAGAGTGTTGGAAAAATATGTTGCGTGATCTCGACTTAGAGCCTATTTACATATCCAAATACCATCCCCAGTCAAATATGAGTGAGCGGATTATGAGGGAAATAAACAGTCTGTTTAGGGCAGGGCTTAACAACTGGCCGGTTTTGAGCGCGAGTACTCGCGTCTGCTCAGGGACGTGCTCGCGAGCTGGTGCAAGGTCGCGGAGTAGTGAGTGAGGGGGGGAAGGGAAATGCGCGCGCACGTATGAATAGGACCGCAGCTTGCCTATTGAATTCGCGCCGACTGTACGATCAGCTCTGACAGTCATTGCGCTGGTTAAGAATCATGTCAAGTCGCCGTTGTGTAACCCCAACCATGCTTTCGCAGTTCAACCCCCATTGGGAGGAATTGTATCTGTTCACAGAAAAAGATGGTGTTGCAAAATGTTTAGTATGTCACAAAACGCTGAATTCTTTCAGGAAATTTAATTTGCAGCGACATTATGTGTCGTACCACGCGAAAGACTACGGAAGTGAAAAATGTGATGGACCAGATCGTGCACAGGAAGTTATTAAACTTAAAAGGAAGCTACCTGAAGAAGATCTGGACGACGAAGAAAAATCAACTGAGGCAGCTCTCAGAGTGAGTTACAAAATTGCTTTGCTTTTAGCAAAATCCCAGCGCCCCTTCAGTGATGGCGATTTAATAAAAGAATGTTTGGTAGTTGCAGCGGAACATATGTGTCCATCTCAAGTTGAACAGTTTCGGATTGTGCCATTATCCAACATGACCATTATGCGTCACATACAGGACATGGCAGACGACGTACAGAGCCAGCTTGCAAATATTTTATGGCGTATTCTCTAGCTCTGGACGAAAGTGTTGTTATCACTGGAACAGCGCAGTTTGCCATATTTATTAGAGGTGTTAATAGAGATCTTCAGGTGAGGGAAGAGCTCCTCGATGTAGTAGCCATGAAGAACACAACAACCGAAGGTGATATATTAAGTAGTGTTGAAGAAAGTGTTGAAAATATAGGATCGTCGTGGAATTCGTTAGTTTCAGTGTCTACAAACGGTGCACCAGCGATGCCAGAGAAAATATCAGGTTTCGTGCGCTGTTGAAGGAGAAAATGCAAAAACTGACCATGCCGAATGCAGGGAAAAAATCAGGTTTCGTTGCGCTGTTGAAGGAGAAAATGCAAAAACCGACAGTGCTGAATAATGAAATAAGGGGCGTTCACTGTGTGATCCACCAGGAAAACTTATTTGCAAAGAGTATCACTCTAAAAAATGTGATGGTTGTTGCTGTTCGTACAACCAATTATATAAGGAAGCATGGACTACAACACAGGCAATTTAAAAGCTTTCTTGAGGGTGTAGAAAGCCTTATTACAGCGAGGTCCGCTGGCTTAGTCGTGGCGAATTATTAAATCGATTTTTTTGCCTATTAGATGAGATAAATGTGTTCATGGAAATAAATAACATGTGTGTTCCTGAATTGAAAGAACCTTCATGGAAATGTGATCTCGCGTTGTTAGCAGATTTAACTAGCCATCTAAATGCTTTGAACATTTCACTACAAGGTAAAGATCTGCTAATTACTCATTTCATAGATCGAATACGAGCTTTTAAAATGAAATTGACACTTTGTGTGAGTCAGTTGGAAAGAGGAAATCTAGCTCATTTTCCTAAATTAACTTCCATGGCAGATGTTCACAAAGACTGTGAACGTCATTCACATACTCGTAGTTTAGTGGCCTTTAAGGAAGAATTTGGTCAACACTTTCAAGATCTGACAGCACTAGACTGAGATTTTGATCTGTTCGCCTATCCATTTTCAGCGAATATTGAAAAGATTCGTCCTGAGCTGCAACTAGAAATTATTGACCTGCAGTGTGACAGAGAATAGAGACAAATTTCAGAACAAGAAAAACATTTTGTAATTCTACAGACACTTCCCTCAGGATAGATTTCCTCGTTTGCACAAACTGGCGGCTACAATAATATCAATGTTCTGTTCCAAGTATGTTTGTGAACAACTGTTCTCTGCAATGAAATGTAACAAGACGCACCTGAGAAACGCATAGTCTGATTGAAATTTAAACTGCACGCTGCGCCTACAATGCACCAGAACAATTACTCCGAACATAAACGCAATTGTAAAGGACAAAAAGTACAAGATAACCGAGAATCTCACACTTCAGTGACACCTTTTATTGTGTAACAGTTCACAAATTAATACGAATGTAGAGGCATACACTAAGCTAATAAAATTATGTGGCACGTGTACAGTCTCCTTTATTTGTTTCATTTGTCGCAGTAATAATTCGTGAGTGATATCCGTGCAGGTGGCCGCGGATTTACATTGACTGGCGGCAGCTGTTGTGTGCCCCACGTGACTCTCCCCACTTTCAGCACTGGTCCGGTAGTGGGGGTAGCGTGCTCGCGCTGCTCCGTGCGTGCTCGCGCCTTGCTGTTCACAGCTTGCTCCGCGAGCACGTATGTTGTGAAGCCCCGGTTTAGGGCATACTGTTCTAATAAGCATCATACGTGGGTAGATTATGTGGAAGAGTTCGAGAGAGTTATAAATGAGTTGCCTCACTCTACCACAGAAATACCTCGACAAGAACTATTGACAGTTGAGAAAGTACCCAGTATTATTGAACAACAGGTAAGTTTTCCACCGAGAGATGATCTCCCAATTAATGAAAAAAAGGGACTTAGCTTTAAGCAGGATTTAAGAGAAAGCTGATAAAAGACAGAGTAAATACAACAAGCAGGTTAAGAGAAGGAAGTATCAAATTGACGAATTGGTATTGATAAAGGCAAGAAACAGGTCTTCTAAGATAAATTCAGAAATTAAGAAGTTTCATGAATTGTATGAAGGGTCATACAAAATAATTAGGATACCACACCCCAATGCTGTGGAAGTAGCTAACATAAAAACGGGAGTAAGCAAAGGACTCTACAATATCGTAGACATCAACAAATACGATGAACATTAGTAGCCCTCAGGGGGCAATAGCGTTCTTTGCATTGCTAGGTAGATGACGGCTACCAGGTACCCAAGTTAACTGACAGCATTACTTCATTTTCTTTCATGCTGTTCGTTCTTCCTCTTCTTTCATTCTGAGCTATATTCTGTCTTCTTTACATTCTTCTCTATCCATGGCTATGACAATTTTTTACCCGATTTGTGACAACAAACATAATTAGTGACAGCATAGTAACCCAGCAGTATTAACATCTGCATTGTATGGGTGTAAAACAGGAATTGTCGGAAAATATGTGAACAGCGAGTTTTATAACACCAAAGTATAGCATCACAGATACACAAGCTAGAGGACACAGTATTACATTGCCTTAAGAAACATCAGTATAAGCTTTTAATGACATTACATCTATCACAAAGTATACAGTGGAACGATTTATTTTTGAATTTTAAGAACTAGTAAGTATTACACATCACACATTATGTTTGAAAAATCTGGAAAAAGTAGCAAATAAGTGAAATATGGGCTCTTATTACAGACCTAAACTAGCAGTTGCTGAAGAAGAGGACGACGCTAAACCAGGTAAGTGAACATGACGAAAGACCGAGATTTGGTGGCAGAAAACGATGTCAGGAGATTATTAGTGCAAAAGTTGTGTTAAGTTTTGTGGAAATAAATATATTATATTCTTAAGTATGAATTGCCAGCGACGCAATTCCCGCTGAGGCAAAGGAGTATGTATTTGTAGACAAGGGATGGTTCTGCCAAAGAGGTTTATGTTGTGGAGAAATATTATTAGGCGACAGGTAAGTCGTCCAAATGTAAATGAAGAAGTGAGGAGATGAGAATTATTCGGCGACGTGTAAGTCTGCCCATTATTTATGAAGTATGAGGAAGTGGAGGTACAAGGCGATGTGTGAGTTGGCCCATAATTAAGGAGGTATTAATTGGCGAAATGGTTCCACCAACTGGTTATGAAGTACGAGAGAATAGACGTATTGTTATTGACATGAGCAAGACACAATACCAGCACGAACATCCCAAGGGACGCAGACACAATACTACTACGATTTAAAGGTAAGGCCACATTATATAAGATATAGAGAATAGCTCACTGGTTTATAATAAGAAGTATGAAAACTACAATGCTAGCAATGAATAGTTCAGACAGCCCCTGCATGAAGTCACATAATACTTACATACGACTTTTGACACAGGAATGATAACAGAAGTGTACACATATGAACACATTAATACAGTTTCACTGGTTATAGAAATAGTAACAACGCTTACATGAGAAGAGAAAGGTATGGTAACTTTTACTGTTGAGTGACGCAACGTTTCTGACAGCCAAAATTTTCATTAAGAGAGTTATTCTGAAGTGTTCTCTCAATCTGTCAATCACAACTGTGTGCTTATTAATGATTAAGAAAACTGTTTACGTAATATCAAAAATGATACTGTATTGAAAAATGTAGAAATAACGTGTGAGAATGAGTTGGAGGTGCAGTCATATAAGTCTGCGTAATAAAACAGTTATACGGCGCAGAGCTGTCTGTCAGAGTTAAGGCGTAAGGCAACAGCTGGCGTCTCCATGAATGAGTCACGGCGCTAGTACTGGACGTCACATGTTGTGAATGGACATCGACCCATCATACGCTGCGGGCAACGCCCTAGCCATATGATAGCAGTCCCTGTTTATAAACAGTGGCACTGCATTCAAACAGAATGAAGTTTACTTTTTACGTCTATTCATGTACATATTCATTGTATTGTATAATTAAAAGGTTATTTCAGGGATTAGTTAGGTTTTATTAAAAATCTAATATAAGGCATTTTGTATTGTTACATAAAATGTACCGGTCCTGCATCCTGGAGCTGGAGACTGAAAATGGACGGTCACTTGTCAAATCCAACACCAGTTGAGATGGACTACGCAGTGCAAGACCACTTAATGGACAATGGAAGCCCCTGTTGCTCTTGTGAGTCACATGCGTTTGTTCCTG
Source organism: Schistocerca serialis cubense (assembly GCF_023864345.2). Lineage (NCBI taxonomy): Eukaryota > Metazoa > Arthropoda > Insecta > Orthoptera > Acrididae > Schistocerca > Schistocerca serialis. The sequence goes on from NC_064640.1 coordinate 740,815,609, forward strand.
TAATAGTGAAAGTGTACGTAAAAGATTTTCAGTCATTTATTTTCGAAAGTGTGAATAGTGATTTTGAAAAAGACGGCAATGAGCCGAGAAGGTGTCTCTATTTTAATACAATTTATGTAATGCTGTAATTTCTTTTGAGTTTCAATGGACGGCAATGAGCCGATAATAATGTGAACATTTGTGTGCTATTAATGTTTTTTAGATAACTTCATAATCTTTTTGGGTAAATTTAAAAGACAGATATAAGCTGATTTTTTCTTGTGTTTCAGATAACTATGTGGTTTACTTTGAAACTTCGTTTATTTCTCACATGTTTTGTGTAATCACATGATGATATACTATTTGTAAAATGTTTACTTATTCTTCATATTATAGTGTTAGGAGCTGAAGATGTAACTTTATGTTGACAATGTTTGTGATGTAGGGTGTTACTGTTTTGGAATTTATGACAGGCATCACATCATTTCCTTATTCTCAGATTTTGGAATTTTAATAATGATATTAGGGCAGATTGGTTAAAGCAAGCTTCTTGTATACAGGTTGATTTTTTAAAGTAGGGACAGTGGATAGCTTGGCTCTTGAGAGATTACCTATTGGTTCACAGTTTTATCAAAATTTGGTTCTATTTTTTGATATATTTCCAAAATTGAGTGTTGTCTTCGAGAACACCCCAGTTTTTGGAAATCTCAGAAGGAAGGGGATGTGTAATATTTCTGGCTTATTCAGCCATCATATTAGGCTCCAGGAAGCTATTCCCAGGGCAGTGGAGATGCAAGAAGCATAGAGATGACGCAATGTGGGATATGAGGTACCGGTGACAGACGTTAGATGCGGTACCATTCACGTAAGAAAGACCGCCTGCATGATGCTACTGCTCTGTGATTGGTTGCTGTGTTCGGCGGTAGGGCGCCAAAACGTTAAACTTTAGTTGCTATTATTAATTAAACCTGTCTTCCAAATTACTTCATTTTTTAAAATAAACATCTCTCAACAGCCAGCTATCAATCAGTCATTTCAAAATTATTAAAATCAAAGTATTACTAAAACAAAATACTGACGATGCTACTGCCGATGCACTTCGGTGGCGTTCGGGTCACGCCTTGCTGGCTTGGCGCGCGAGGTGTGTCGGGCAGTCCGGCTTTCCAGTTCTGACCGTTGCAGTAGACAGACATCTTGTCTGTTATAGCAGTATTTGTTTCATGCAATTTTATTTACTACAGTTCCGACCGTCGCTAGGTACAGACATGTTGTCTGTAATAGTAGTATTTGATTCATGTAGTTTTATTCTCCAGTTCTGACGGTTCCAGTAGACAGACATGTTGTCTGTGGCAGGATGGTTCAAATGGCTCTGAGCACTATGCGACTTAACTTCTGAGGTCATCAGTCGCCTAGAACTTAGAACTAATTAAACCTAACTAACCTAAGGACATCACACACATCCATGCCCGAGGCAGGATTCGAAACTGCGACCGTTGCGGTCGCTCGGCTCCAGACTGTAGCGCCTAGAACCGCACGGCCACTTCGGCCGGCGTGGCAGGATGTATTTCATGTTATTTTAGCCAGATATAATGACTGTGGAAAGATATGTTCAATACGTTGTGATCAAGAATAATTTCTCGTGTCTATATCAATAAAAACGCGAGTGGCATCCAAAACGAGTTATAGTTTATTCGTAGCAGCAGTTCCTTGCGAAGTTAATTTCAGCCTCAAGAAAAAGAATCCACAACCTGCGTGCTGTTTTCTGCGCTGGGGACATCATCATCATGAAGACAGCACGTTAGTGAAGTGTAAAAGAACTTACGTATTCCACACAGGGCAATGGAAACAACTAGGCACCTCACATGTACTGCATGCACAGTACAAATGTGCTCAGTGACACGTCATCTGCAGTATCGCAGAGGAGGTAAAGAAGGATGTAAGTATTAACACTATCTCACATTTATTCCTTTTTCTTGCCGTACCATCACTGAATCTTCGATACACAGGCCGAACAGCCGTAGAACTAGACTGTGTCCATGCTTTACGAACTTTTTTTCAGAGCAATTCTCTCTTAATCGTCGAATCTTATTGTTCTATCTTGTGCAGAGCGACTTTGCATTTGCTCTCCTGAAAAACTGGGTATGTTTTTCTCAATAATAAGTGATCTGATCAGCTCGTTAAGTGTGTCAGGTATTAGTATTATCCACTGCTAAGCTTTGGTGTAATTTTTCGCAGAATAAAACATAGGGGCTTGGAACTGTGTCGTGAAATGGCAGATGGGTTTTATTGTGGAATCATCCTGGCAGACTATAACTGTGTGCCAGAACCGAACATGAACGTAGAACCTTGCTTCGGTTCAGCATATACTTTCATCCAGGCAAGAAGCTTCAAAGTATATCATACTCCACTACCCAGTGAATGATTTATTCTGGTATTTTATTATTATTTAGTTGTGTTACATTTCCCAACAAATACATACTCTTTGTTATCTAAATATTTCTTCACTGTGTAGACTACATTGTTCAGCAGGTACTTCTTAATGCGTTTCTAATTTATTTGATGTAGTAATCTCTCTAATCTTCATATAGTAATTCATTGACTGTACGACATTATTAAAAGGTAGAGAATGATATTTTTAAGTTGACTGTACGACATTATTGAAAGGTAGAAAACGATATTCTTAAGTTTTCTGTTTACTCTTTGCTGACAGATCTAAACTGAGTTTTAATTTTGCTCCACGGCGTTGGATAGACTTGCTTTTTACGATAATTGTCACCACTGGTTTTTAAGTGCATAACTGAGTGATAAATGTTCTCAGACGTAGTAGCTACAACTTCAATATTTCCTATAGATATTTACAATGAGCAAGAGTGCTGTTTTTGGTTATTACGTATTCTCCAGGCCCCTTCCTGCAGTTTATGTATTCATAATTTATGCCTTTGTTCTCAAGGGAAAAAAAACACGATTCAACAGCTAAGCATTTAGTGCATATATGAATAGTATATAATTAGGATTGTGACCCTTCGCATTGATGATGGGACTGTGGAGGTATTGCATACTGATTGTATTCTGCTTGCTAGTATCTTTACCTGGTAACGCGGCAGAACGAAGTGGCTTGTTGAAGGTCGTTATGTGTATTCGCTGGCTGCGCGAGGCCAGGCACCTGTGATCAGCAGGCACGCTATCAGGCCGTGCTATGGAGCGTTCCAGGTTTGCTGAGGGACGGAAATGGCCGCCGTTAACGCGCCGTAGCGCCAGCCCAGCCAACGGCGCAGCAGATAAGGCAGCCACACCTCCCTGCCACTGAGTCAGCACTCCGCGCAGTCTACACGGTAGACGCTGCTATCGCAATGTGCTGGCGTTCTTCGCTAGTCAGTCGCCTGGGAAACGTATATTTTGTTACTGCCATTATTACGACAGGGTTAGCTTTACAACTGTTCCAACTAACTCTGTTGAAGAGCCCTGTTTCTTGTGAATAGTCTTCACATAGTACAGTAACGTCACAAAAGTATTGTGATTTACATCTACATCATACTCCGCAAGCCTCATGATGGTGTGAGGTGTTGGGTCCTTTTTGCAGCACTGAGCCCTCCAATCCTGTTACACGAGCGAAAACCGCGTGGAAAGAATTATTGTCGGTAAGCCCCTGTATCTACTCTAAATTTCTCGAATTTTCTCCTCATGTTCATTACGCTAGACGCATGTAGGGGGAAGTAATATGTTCTCCGACTCTTCCCGGAAAGTAATCTCTCCGAACTTTGAATAGTAGAACCCTCCGTGATATCCACTGCCTCTCTTGTAACGTCTGCCAATCGAGTTGGTTGAGCAGTTCCGTACGCTCTTCGTCGGATCGTTTCTAACTTCTCTATCAGTCCTATCTGGTAGGGATCCCACATGGATGAACAATACTCAAAAACGGGTGGAACAAGCGCCTTACAAGGAATTTCTTTCTTGGCTGAGTTACATTTCCTTAAGATTCACAGGCCGGAGTGGCCGTGCGGTTCTAGGCGCAACAGTCTCGAACCGAGCGACCGCTACGGTCGCAGGTTCGAATCCTGCCTCTGGCATGGATGTGTGTGCTGTCCTTAGGTTAGTTAGGTTTAATTATTTCTAAGTTCTAGGCGACTGATAACCTCAGCAGTTAAGTCACATAGTGCTCAGAGCCGTTTGAACCATTTGAACCTTAAGATTCTTCGTATGAATAGGAGTCTCGCATCTGCTTTTCTCACTATTTGCTTTACATGGTCATTAGGGTAGTTCCGGATAGTTGGTCGTAGATATCTTACGGCAGATACTCTTTCCAGCGGTTTGTCATTAATAGTGAGCTATACAGTAGAGGCTTCCTTTTCCTATGTATGCGCAATATGTTACATTTATTTACGTTAATGGTCAACTGCCAGAGCCTGCACCATTCATCAGTTCTCTGGAGGTCATTCTGCAAATTGTTACTATCTTCTGGCGTTGCTACTTTGTTATAGACAACCTCATCATCTGCGAACAGCCTTAGAGAGCATCCGTCCCTTTCTACTAGATCATTTATATATATTATAAACAGTAATGGTCCTACCACATTTCCTTAGGTACACCGGAAATAACCTTTACATATATCGATTTTGTTCCGTTAAGAGCGACGTATTGAGTTCTGTCTGCAAGGGAGTCTTGAATCCAGTTGAAAATCTGCTCCGATACTCGATAAGATCGTATCTTTTCACTAAACGGCAGTGCGGGACGGTGTCAAATGGCTTCCTGAATTCAGGGAACGCGGTATCAACCGGCTCTGTGGATCTCAAGGATGCCCAGAGCGAGCTGAATTTCGCAGGATCTCTGTCTGCGGAATCCATGTTGATTTTTATGGAAGAGGTATTCCTTCTCCAAGAGCCGACCGCGGTGGTCTAGCGGTTCTAGGCGCTCAGTCCGGAACCGCACGATTGCTACGGTCACAGGTTCGTGCCTCGGGCATGGATGTGTGTGATGTCCTTAAGTTAGTTAGGTTTAAGTAGTTCTGAGTTCTAGGGGACTGATGACCACAGATGTTAAGTCCCATAGTGCACAGAGCTATTTGAACCTTCTCCAAGAACGTCATAATTGTTGAGCATAAAACTAATTCCACAATTCTACAACAGATTAACGTCAAGGATATGTGCCTATACAATATTGTGCATCTGTCCTACAACCCTTCTTAAAAACGGGAGTGATCTGCGCTTTCTTCCAGTCGGTTCCAGGTACTAATCGTTGCTCAAGCGATCTACGATTAGTTACTGCTAGAAGGGGAACAAGTTATTTCGCATAAACTTTGTAGAATCTTACAGGTGTCTCATCTGATCATGACGCCTTTCCGCTACTAAACGAGTGTAGTTGTTTTTCTATTCCGCGATCGGTTATCTCAATATCTGCCGTTTTGACGTTCGTACGACGATTGAAAGGAGGGACCATGTTACGATCTTCCGTGGTGAAACAGTTGTGGAAGACGGAATTCAGTATTTCGGCCTTCTCTCTGTCATCTTGTGTTTCTGCGATAGTATGGTCACTGAGTGAATGAGTACATGATTTTGACCCGTTCACTGATTTTACATACGACCAAAATCTCTTAGGGTTTTACTCAGATGAGTTGACAAAGTTTTTCTTAAAGTCATTGAACGCTTGACTCTATGCTGTCCTTGCGCTCATTTTCGCTACCTTCAGCTTTTGTTTGTCAGCTAGGTTTTTACTTCTCTTGAATGTGAAGTAAAGTTCTCTTTGTTTATGTAGCAGTTTTCTAATACGGCTATTATAACATGGTCTTTCCCATCCCTCAAGACCTTGTATTGTATTGTATGGCATTGAACTGGGGACCTAGAAACGACGGAGAGGCTTCGTCCCCACCGTAGCCCACAGTGATACATAACCCCGCAACAGGCAACAGCAATCCACTCACACCACCGCCACTCCAAACCAAACCTAGGGTTATTGTGCGGTTCGGCCTCCAGTTGACCCCCTCCCGGGAACGTCTCACACCAGACGAGTGTAACCCGATGTTGCGTGGTAGAGTAATTAGGGTGTACGCGCATGTGGAGAAAGTATTTGCGCAGGAATTGCCGACGTATTGTAACTGAGGCGGAATAAGGGGAACCAGCCCGCATTCGACGAGCCAGATGGAAAACCGCCTTAAAAACCATCCACAGACTAACCAGCATACCAAACCTCGACACTAATCTGCCGGGCGGATTCGTGCCGGGGACTGGCACGCCTTCCCGCCCGGAAAGCAGTGCGTTAGACCGCTTGGCTAACCGGGCGGGCCCTCAAGACCTCACTCGGAATATATTTGTCTAGGGAATATGGAACGATTCCTTTGAATTTTTTCCATTGATTTCCCACATCTTCGTCCTCATCACCGAATATTTGATGCTCACTGCTCAGATACTATGAAATTTGTATCCTGTCACTTTTGATAAGTAAAAATATTTTCCTACCTTTCCTAACATGCTATGTCAGACCCGGTGTCACAGATGCTATCACAGCCTTACGATCACTGATACCGTCATCTACGTTAACTGCTGCGATTAGGTCATATCTGTTTGTTGCCAGGAGGTCTAAGACGCTACCCTCATGTGTTTGTTCTCTATCTGCTCAAAGTAATTTTCGGACAAGACATCCAGAACAATGTCACATGGTCCCCTGTCTCAGCCACCAGTTTTGAAAGCATGACACTTACAATATATACCTGGCAAGATGAAGTCATTCCCTGTTACAACGGTATGATCAGGAAAATTACTAACGATATCCTGCAAGTTATGTCTGAAGTGCTCTACCACTGGAGCTCCTGACCAAAGCGGTGTAGAAAAGCTTCCGATTACTATTTTTGACCGATCTTTATTAACTTCAACCAGATTAATTAACAATCGAAATCTGTGATAAACTTACTAGATTTTATCGAACTCTTTACTGCAATAAATACGCCGCCACCATTGGCGACTAACCTGCCCTTATGATAAATATTCCAATCTTAACTTAGGGTTTCTTCGTCATTAACGTCCGGTTTCAACCAAATTTCTGTTCCTAATACTGTTTGTGCGTTATAACCTTCGGTAAGCGAAACTACACTCCTGGAAATGGAAAAAAGAACACATTGACACCGGTGTGTCAGACCCACCATACTTGCTCCGGACACTGCGAGAGGGCTGTACAAGCAATGATCACACGCACGGCACAGCGGACACACCAGGAACCGCGGTGTTGGCCGTCGAATGGCGCTAGCTGCGCAGCATTTGTGCACCGCCGCCGTCAGTGTCAGCCAGTTTGCCGTGGCATACGGAGCTCCATCGCAGTCTTTAACACTGGTAGCATGCCGCGACAGCGTGGACGTGAACCGTATGTGCAGTTGACGGACTTTGAGCGAGGGCGTATAGTGGGCATGCGGGAGGCCGGGTGGACGTACCGCCGAATTGCTCAACACGTGGGGCGTGAGGTCTACACAGTACATCGATGTTGTCGCCAGTGGTCGGCGGAAGGTGCACGTGCCCGTCGACCTGGGACCGGACCGCAGCGACGCACGGATGCACGCCAAGACCGTAGGATCCTACGCAGTGCCGTAGGGGACCGCACCGCCACTTCCCAGCAAATTAGGGACACTGTTGCTCCTGGGGTATCGGCGAGGACCATTCGCAACCGTCTCCATGAAGCTGGGCTACGGTCCCGCACACCGTTAGGCCGTCTTCCGCTCACGCCCCAACATCGTGCAGCCCGCCTCCAGTGGTGTCGCGACAGGCGTGAATGGAGGGACGAATGGAGACGTGTCGTCTTCAGCGATGAGAGTCGCTTCTGCCTTGGTGCCAATGATGGTCGTATGCGTGTTTGGCGCCGTGCAGGTGAGCGCCACAATCAGGACTGCATACGACCGAGGCACACAGGGCCAACACCCGGCATCATGGTGTGGGGAGCGATCTCCTACACTGGCCGTACACCACTGGTGATCGTCGAGGGGACACTGAATAGTGCACGGTACATCCAAACCGTCATCGAACCCATCGTTCTACCATTCCTCGACCGGCAAGGGAACTTGCTGTTCCAACAGGACAATGCACGTCCGCATGTATCCCGTGCCACCCAACGTGCTCTAGAAGGTGTAAGTCAACTACCCTGGCCAGCAAGATCTCCGGATCTGTCCCCCATTGAGCATGTTTGGGACTGGATGAAGCGTCGTCTCACGCGGTCTGCACGTCCAGCACGAACGCTGGTCCAACTGAGGCGCCAGGTGGAAATGGCATGGCAAGCCGTTCCACAGGACTACATCCAGCATCTCTACGATCGTCTCCATGGGAGAATAGCAGCCTGCATTGCTGCGAAAGGTGGATATACACTGTACTAGTGCCGACATTGTGCATGCTCTGTTGCCTGTGTCTATGTGCCTGTGGTTCTGTCAGTGTGATCATGTGATGTATCTGACCCCAGGAATGTGTCAATAAAGTTTCCCCTTCCTGGGACAATGAATTCACGGTGTTCTTATTTCAATTTCCAGGAGTGTAATTCTGGGACCTTTCCTTAGATGCTCCTGCAGTTTGCTAAAATCATTAACCTTTTCTAACACTGATCTACGACGACGAAAGTTCTCTGAGGACACTGTGGCTCATTTATCAGGCAAATCATCTTTGATCCGAAGGGAGGATTTCTCTAACCTAAAAAAATGCCCCATGTGTCGCCACATATACTCCGCTACCCTAGTAGTGTCTTCCTGCGTGTGGTGCACGCCCGACCTATTAAGAGGAACCCTGGAACTCTGTACCTGATAGCGGTGGTCGAGAAATTCACATCCGGCACCGTCCTAGAGTCGTCTGAGCGTCTGGTTTAGACCTTCCACTCTACTCCAAACCAGAGGACCGCGATCAACGCTGGGAACAACAGGAACCCTGGAATAGACAGTTCAGCCTGCACCCCACGTGCGATGATATTTGCCTTCAGCAAATCAGGATGCCCTCAGAAGCCAAGGAGTAGGCGTCATTAGCGGCCCTCACACAGACGCTCCTAACAGCGCGATTTAGGATGCGCCACGCAGTTCCGCACGCAAGAGCGTCCGTGTGATTGCAGGTATAATAATAAAGGATGGGGCCCCTCCACGCCCACACCAACGTGGTGACCAACATAATAGTTCTACTGTCACCTCCGTAAACATGTTAGTTTTTGAATCAGGCGTCACAGGATGCAGGCTGTGATGTTGTCCATGCGTCTGGGTAGGATTACTCATTAACATGGTCCATCAGGAGATAGAAGTGGTCGAAAACGATTGAAGGGTAGCGGTTGTAAGGGCAGAGGAAAAAAAGTGCCAAGGCCAGCGCCAAGGGAAAAAAAACCTCTGCGACAGTAGGACGGGCAGTAAGGGCAGTAGCGGCTTGCTAGCTGCGACAGAGCATGCAAGGTGAGGGGTGGTTAGCGTGAGGTATCGTGCGACGTTACCTATGTACTGCGTGGTCGTTAGCTGGGCCAGTCCCGTGCTGCGGCTGGGCTCGCTTGTAGTCTCCTGGGCCGGCCGCAGTGGCTTCCTCCCTGTAACATAAAAGTTCGGCGCGGCAACGCATGCGCTGCTGTTAGGTCCTCTGCTGCGCCTTGTCGTCAGTGACTTGGTGCAGCTTCATCAGGCTGGTGCAGAACGACGGCGAACGGCTACCATACAGCGTCCTCCTCTACTGCACGGCGCAGCCCTTCTGCATTGCAGCTGTGAGCTGCTCCGCTTGTCCAGTGATCTGCGCCGCTTCAGCGTCGGAGAGATGCACGCCGTTCGCTCGCGCTTGCGCGATGACGGCTGCCTTTCTGTCTTCTCGGTCCCTTGGGGGGTCCACTCCCGCAGCGGGCGGCGTCGCCACCGGCTCCTCTGGGGCGGCGGTTGTCTTATTTGCGCCTCTCACCTGCGGTGCTGCTGGAACAAAAGCTGGGATAGGCGCGCGAACGTCCTTCTGCGAGGTCGCAGGAGTGTTCGCAGGTACGACTGCACTGAGGCCTTGGGCGAAGACTGCTCGCAGTTGCCTCAAGGCCTCTTCCTTCTCTGCGGCCACGGCGGCTGCGAAGGCAGCCCTCTCCGCCGCCATGACGGCTTTGAGGGCTGCTGTGGCCTCCTCCACGGCGGTGCCGAGTTCGAGGTCACATCTCTTCACGGGAGGGCGAGCTGCGTCCTGGCTGCCCGTTTCCGAGCGGCCGTCCCCGCCCCTGGCAGGTCGATCTGCTGCTGCGCCGTCCCTCAGCTGCACCGGGCTGTTCTGCGCCCTACGCCGTTTCCGACGTCGTCTTCTCTTCTGCTGCTGCGTCGGTGCGGCCGCGGCCGCTTCGCCGCCCCCGGCACGGTTGCGGCTTGAGAAAGCCGCACAACCGTGCCAACTGGCGACGTGCGGGCCGCCACACCGGACACAAGTCGGCAGAGCGTTGCTGCCGCGGTCGCAGGCGCGGCTGTCGTGCTCGCCTGAGCACTTGACGCACCGCGCCGCGTTGCGGCAATACTTCGCAACATGGCCCTCGCCCTGGCACCTGAAGCACTGGGGCTGAGGGTCCATGGCGGTTGGGAGAGCCTCCGTCGTAGTCGGGAAGCCCAGCAACTTCCGCAAGTCGAAGATGTCGCTCCCGCCGTCGACCTCTTCCTGTTGGTCCGGTTGTGCAACCTTGCGGCTGCATTACCAAACCCGGCTCGCAGCAGCCCTTCCCGGACCGCTGCCTCATCACAGCACCAAGGTAACCCCCTGAGAAGTGCCTTAGTCGTCTTCATCCTTCCTACGGAAGGTGCCTTCTCACGCGCCGGCCACTGCGACCTTGATCGCCCTGTGGTCGGCCACGTTTGCGGCTCGAACGCAGATCAGCGAGTCTGTAGCGACAGACTCGTAGACCACCTCGTTCCGAGCGCAATTCGTCATGGTGTCGAACAGCGCTGTCCAGCCGCCTTTGCACTTGACGTACAAAGGGGGGACAGGCCGCGACTCGTCTTCTCGGGAGTTCCTTGCACGGTCGGCAGACTCGGTGAGTTGCACAACCGAAGGACCCTTCGTAGCGGCAGGTTTCCTCTGCGCACCCTTCTTTCCCATGCTGCGAGGCGCGGAAGACGACAATTTGCACGCGTTGTAAAAACAACATACGACAATTTGCTCTCCACGGCGCCCACAGCACAGAAAACCTCTTCACGAGCTCTCAACGGCCGAGTAAGCGAAGCGCGCAACGGCAGCGATGCGCTCGCCTCGCCAGCTCAGACCGCTCTCGCGCGTGATTGCAGGTAAATTCAAGACGCAGGTGCGCGGTCAAGCCGGCGGTTAGATGCGCCCCGCTCTTGCCCGCCTGCGCATTCAAACTTACACGCCTGGCGTGTGGCGTTCTCACGTGTGCTGCTTCTGTTCCACTGCGTTGCCTACAGCGACGTGAATTATTGTGCGCTCTCCCGCTGGTTGTTGTCAGTAACCGACAGTACTCGACGCGTTGCTGGACGAAGGACTTTTTGACGGAATTTATAAACATCTACAAAGAGCAACAGTGCTTGTGGAAAGTGAGATCAAAAGACTACATAAGTAAGAATTTAAACAACGAAGCTAATGATAAATTGGTTGCATTTTGCAAACCAGTTTTTCCTGAAGCGAACCGCGACTTTGTTGCAAGAAAAATACAAAGCTTTAGGGAGCTCATTTAGAAAGGAGCTGAAGAAAGTTTGTGACAGTAAGCGTAGTGGCAGTTCTCTCGATGACATTTATGTACCAACTTTGTGGTACTACGACTTGCTTTTATTTACCGTAGATCAAGAGGTGCCAAGTGCGAGTTGTTCGAACATGGATACTTCTGTGGTTGTGCAGAGCGGTATCTCTAACTGATGACAATGGAATTGACAATGAAGCCAGTGATGAGGTCAACGAGGTTACGATTGATGGTGGAAGTCAACACAATGAACGACAACTTGAAAAAGTGAGTTAACGGTTGTGTATTTATATTGTTAAGAGTACAGTTACTTGAATGTACTTTATAGCAATAGAACTTGCAGAAAAATGTTAGAACAATGTTATATCTTTTACTATACGGTTCCCATGTAATGAAACATGTTACACTCTTCCAGCACGTAACATGTCTTCCTGCCAGGGCACACCTCCCTCTGAGACAAAATATTTCTTACATGTTTCTCGATTGTCTTTTGCTCATATAGATGGATTTCTTGACACCGCAGACTGTAAACCAGGTAATTCCACTGCTCCCTTTCGCCAGTCACCCTCGTGTAATGTACAGTCGTGGACAAAACGAGCGAGACCCCTCGTCTTTTCGTTATGCTGATCCGCACGGCTTTAAAGTCTGCTACACAGCATAACAGGCAAGGCGACGAAATGCTACCAACATAATATGCACAGGCGTGAAACTGACAAACTATCTGAACTTTTTTAGACTGTTTTCAATAATTTGTAAAACTATATTAATGCTGATTAGTGTGTTATATACAACACGTAAATATAATACAGAACTGAAAGAAGAAACGCTAATTGGTATGAACTGGACCAATAAAAATGAATTTCAACTTATCGAGATAACATAACTGTTTCAGTAAGACAAAGAACCCCAGACCTTTACGAATTAGCAAAATATTATCCGCATTCGGCAGCGAAACGGTCTGTGCCAACGTTCAAACCAGTCATACTGGATTACCGTTGCTGACCTACCATGAAAGTGTGCAAATTTAGCAATGCGTGAAGATTCATTACGAAATTCACTTAAAAATCATTCAGTACCACACTTAAGTAAATTCCATTATTGACAGAAGCGGAAAAAGTAGGCAGTAACATGTATGAAATTCTACAAGAGTGTCATATCGACATCCACAGGGCGCCAGTACAGAATAAAGCTAGCGATAATACGTATTGGGGGCGCGAGAATTTCTTAAAATTGCTTTACTGATGTTCTACCTGCCTCCATCGAGAATAGAACCGAAAACAAACCAGACCTTCCTTTCACTACGCTAGCAGACAACCCAGGCAAACAGCCCTTTATTATTACCCCAGACATGAAAAGCCGGCCATTTCGCAATGAAAACCTGCAGTTTCTGTTGCATAGTGCTTTCTGGACTCAAAAACACGAATTTTCTTCCTTTGTGTCACCGCTTATGTGACAATCATTTGGGATGTTTATCGAAATAACAAAATACTGTTATTAGAGAAAAAATTTTTGTAGGATAATTCTGCACCACCCCAGGAAATAAACGGCTACATAGCTGCCAAATGTAATCTGCACAGTTTCGAATTCTCCACTAGACTCGCCACAGCCAGAAAACGTTCATTAGCCGAAGTGTTTCTTAAGCTAGCTAGCAATGGGAATGTTCGCACTTCTAAAACGCGGTGGCATTAATACTGGGATGTGAATTACCACGTGTATAGGCAAATGGATTCTATTTGCATTCCTGTAAACGTGATTTCGATCGAAAGCGTAGCTATGATTAATATGCTGATGTATCGACTGCAACTAGAACATTTCGAATATAGAGTAGCGGGTGTTATTTATGCGGTCCTCGTCTTCAGTAGCTCTCGTAGCTGTTTTCGTTGTTAGGATTTCGTCACCTAAACCGTCTATCGGTCTACCCAACCCTTAAAACCCGTTTACCTCCAGAACGGGTGGACATAATAAGCGGAAATGTATCGCACTTCTTGCGGTAACCGGCCCCTTGGTGGTGTAAAAAAGTGAGCTTCTATGTCAACGCAATCTAAAAATATGACCGTTTATGTAAAGAAAATTTACGCGAAAGGTCAAAAAATGGCTTCAAGAACTATGCGACCTAACTGCTTAGGTCATCAGCCCCTAGACCTAGAACTACTTAAACCTAGCTAGCCTAAGGGCATCACAGACATCTATGCTCGAGGTAGGATTCCAACCTGCAACTGTAGCAGCCGTGCAGTTCGTGACTGAAGCGCCTGGAACCGCTCGGCCACCGCACCCGGGGAAACCCTATTCACCTCATGTATAATAATAATATATACTGTCTAGTGAGGATAAACTGTATTCGCCAGCAACTCAGATCGTTTGATCACGGAACTTTTACGAAGCTACATTCAAACTTTGTTCGAAGTCGTCTGCAATATCCATTTATAAACACCCTAGGAACGTCGTATGCGATATCCACTTCTGAAGACGCTGGCAGATACTGCAGTGCTATAACAAGTAGGTGGGAAATTATTGTTATTGGTCCATGTATGACACTTTATTTCAATATCAATTTAACGCCACTAGGTGTTCGTATATGGCTGAAACTAATGAACAAAAAGTAAATAAACAGCAAACACCTTCTATGTTCAAATCAAATGAAAGTCACATGTCGTAATTACAATATAATTTCGTTTTTACATCTACATGACTGTAAGAACAGGATTTCTTTGCAATCAGGACTCACGTGCCTGGCAATAGGTTCGGATTATTTCTCTACCGTCCCACTCATTAACAGTGTGCGGGAAAAAGGACCACTTAAATCTTTTCTTGCGAGCCTTGAATTACATTATTACTATGGTTTCATCCTGTGTAAGTTCCCGAGGATATATCCTGATCTTGCTGAAACTTCACTCAGTGAAAGAGGGGACAAAATAAGTGAACACGTGTCTCGGCTTATCTGCTTACACTCTACCGCTTCTGAGAAAACGACGGTCAAAGTTTTCAATGCGCTGTTGCTATAGTGTAGATACCTCTTAGCGGGTAAGCATTCAACTGAAGCGGTGGCTCTGCAGCTACCATAGCGACTACGGAACTTTGCGCTGCGAGTTCGAAACCCGGTTTTTCCTTTTTTTCCCCCTCACTCTCTGAATTATCTACGATTGTTTATTCCAATTTATGTTGAAACCTTGTTGTCGTTATTCGTAAGTTAATTACCTGTGTAAAGAAATAAGTTAAAAAGGGAACACATAGTGCGTAGTGGGGAAATCACTCTGTTGTAGAAATGATTCAGAAGCCAAGATCGCTTAAATACTGTTTACTGGATAACCGGTTTCAACACACTAAAGGTGCCATCATCGGAACTGAATGTAGGTTAACATTTATAAACCATTTGGATATAACGATACATGAGGCAGACCAGATGATTTTAGATCAGCTTGTCTCATTCGTTTATTATTTTTTAAATTCATTAATTACACATAAAGTTAATTGGCGAATAATGACAACATTATTTCAACATAAATTAGAAAAAAACATTCGTAGATAATTCTGATAGAGAGGCAGGAAAAAAAATAATAAAAAAACCCAATATGTTCTCGAACACGGGAATCAAAGTTAAGAAGGAACGACGGTAGCCACTGAGCCACCGCTTCAATTGCGTTCCCGGATGCAGAAGGTATCTACACTAGGGCAGCAGCGCGTTGATAACTTTGACCGTCGTTTTCTCGGAAACGGTCGAGTGTCTGCACATAAGCCGAAACACATGTTCGCTTATTTTTTCCTCTCCTTCACTGAGCAAAGTTTCCGGACAATCAGCCTATGACACTTGGCGAGTTCCCCTCGTTAGTCGAGTCGCTTCTTACGCTCGGCGAGAATTATGTATGCCTCAGAGTAAACTGCGCCACTTGGAAACACGGCGAGCAGGGATAAACATGTTATCCTTCTTATAGGGCAACCTTCTACAGATAAAATTCACGAAGTGTTCTTCAGGTTGCTTCAGATATTTCAGAAATGTTTCTTGCGTTAGGCCTGCCCCATATGCAAAACGTAAACATTTCATTTCATGCAATATTTATCAGTATAAGACATGAGAAGAGTGGACCAGTCCCTTTTGAGAAAAATTACAGATTCTAAGATGCTCCACTATGTAATGACTCGGGTACGGGCTTGCGATCTCTCGTTTATGCCATCGATTTCCGTGTTACACATACTTGGCACTTGGCCACTGCGTTGTGGCTGCCAACGTGGAGGAGGCAGTCTGTTTCCTGCCAGCGCTGTTTCCGCAGCCGATATTAACCGCGACGAATCATTCAGTCAACGCTAAACGGTCCATCTGGCTGAGGCAGACAAGGGCGCTATAATAGCACTCCATGCAGAGGGATCTTCAAATGCCGACATAGCAAGAACTATGGGTCTTCACAAGTCGACGGTAGACAGATGGATCAGACGAAAGGAAGAGAGTGGTAACCTGAATGGGACGCCGCGAAACAACAGCAGCTCAGGATCAGCAGATACGCCGTTTCAGTGAGAACCATCCATTTGTCAAAGCACGACAAATTCAGCAAATTCATGACGCTTGGAATGAGTTACTTGAATCTCCTAGTTATGTGGCTCCAGTTGTGGGCTCAATGCCCAACAGACTTCCAGGTGTTGTGGAGGCCAAAGGAGGCTATACGCGATACTAAGCAGCATTAGCAGAGGTGTTTTTTTTTTTTCAGCCCTTCACCAATCACCTGCAAAAGCTGTTTCAAGTTTTATTTTATTTTATTATTTTTTTTTTTACAGATGTATATTTTATATAATATCAAGGAAACGCAGTAAGTGGAATGTGGACAAACAAATTAATTCACAGCAAGATATGTAATATTTAATTTGATAAGAGAAGAAATACTCACCTTATATATTCATGCAGTCTCTATAAAATACATGAGACACGTGTATATGCAAGAAGGGTACAAAACAATGCAGCACAAATTAAAAATATTGAGAAGTTCGCCGATGAAGGCGTAATTGGAGAACAAAGGTAGGGCTAGAAGGAGAGGTAAGGAGGCCCGAAAAAGCAGAAAAAAATCAAATACCCAATAGACTTTGAGTCGTTGTCGCAGCAAAGGGCGGATCGTATATGCGATTCGGAGCAACAGTAGAAGAATAGTTTTATTTACTGATTTTTGAGGCTTCATTTTGTGACGGTTAAACAGTGCTGCATCATGAAACACGGTATTTGTCCACATGTGGCTAAACATCAGAGGTGTAAAAAATTTTGAGAGGTGCCAAAGTTCTCTGGAAGAGTAACGTGTTTTACACAAGAAGATGATTTTTAGTTCATTTCATTTTAACCATTCACACTATGCTTCGACATTCTAAGCTTTGATTTCATTTTATTATTATGTATCTTTTCTTCAGTGAAAGTCAACGTTAGTAAGTTCCAAAATATGAAGAATAACTGGTTCAAATGGCTCTGAGCACTATGGGACTTAACATCTATGGTCATCAGTCCCCTAGAACTTAGAACTACTTAAACCTAACTAACCTAAGGACATCACACAACAGCCAGTCATCACGAGGCAGAGGAAATCCCTGACCCTGCCGGGAATCGAACCCGGGAACCCGGGCGTGGGAAGCGAGAACGCTACCGCACGACCACGAGCTGCGGACGAAGAATAACTGGAAGTTTTTAATTTGTGGAATAACGTACTCGTATTTAACAGATAATATTTTCAACAAATCTGTAGTTATAGGACATATTAAGAAGCAAGTCAAAAATGGCATTGTGAAAAGATCAGGTTCGTCTCTAAAGGGTAACGTTGGTAAAATAGCAAATACGAAACTATGGGTAACAACTATTGTTTGTGGTGAGGAGCCGTAATCGATATGCCACTATTTTGTAATTGTATTTCTGAAGTTTATCGTCAGTCCTAGGACTGACACCGATACTCTGTTTTACGTAAAGAATATAACCTTCAAAATTTATTTAGCAGCGCAGAATATTAAATCACAGTTTATAGATCAGGAACCTAATCCAACTGCCTTTAATTTTATTCTCACGGATGACATTGAGACATTAAATAACAAGAGAAATAACAAAACTCTCAGAATCAATATAGAGAATTCATGTGTCCAGAGTATTCAAAAGTTTGCTACAATAGCGAATAATTGCTTTTACGGACTCCTTCATGCCAACATTTTCTGTCAGACAATGTTTGAAACTAGGACTAACAAGGTAAACAATTTTACCACAAATTGTCAAATTGGAAGTCGGAGAGCCAGTTACATAAATTACGTTGACAACAAACGTTATTCAAGTAAACTGATCACAGGAGGCATCCAACGCATTTGTTGTGAGTTACATGCACAGTATGTAAACTGACAACGCCACCAACACACAATACCACTAACAAGGGAACATCCCCATCGCACCGCCCTCAGATTTAGTTATAAGTTGGCACAGTGGATAGGCCTTGAAAACTGAACACAGATCAATCGAGGAAACAGGAAGAAGTTGTGTGGAACTATGAAAAAAATAAGCAAAATATACAAACAGAGTAGTCCATGCGCAAGATAAGCAACATCAAGGATAGGGTGAGCTCAGGAGCGCCGCGATCCCGTGGTTAGCGTAAGCGGCTGCGGAACGAGAGGTCCTTCCTTCAAATTTTCCCTCGAGTGTTTAATTTTTATTTTCAGACAATTATTATCTGTCCGTCCGTCCGTCCGATGCGAGGTAACTGCGCCGTAATATGATGACGCTACACCTAAGCAAACATCGAAACACATGACATCAGTCGACTACAGCGCACGGAAGAGAGAATATTCCTGCTAACGAGGCTCCCTGGCTAGCAGTTGACTGTTCGCTACTTTGGACGAGAGTGCAATAAATACGTGAGATGCATTGCGTGGGAAATATGAATCCAGCAAATATAGCTCGCAACTTCAATAACAATGTCAATGAATATTTTCCGAACTGTAAGGCATCGGAAAATTCCTTAAGGGATCGAACGATTGTGGAACATTTGTATGATTATTTCCTACATTTGTTGATAAACAGTACGTATGGTGATGATTGTCTGAAAATAAAAAATCAAACTACTCACTCGAGGGAAGACTTGAACCAAGGACCTCTCGTTCGGCAGCTGTTCACTCTAACCACGCGACCACGGCGCTCCCGAGCTCAAACAATCCATGATGTTACTTATCATGCGCATGGACTACTCAGTTTGTTTAATTTGCTTATTTTTTTCATAGTTCCACACAACTTCTTCCTGTTTTCTCGATTGATATGTGTTCAGTTTTTCAAGGCCTATCCACTGTGCCAAGTTACAACTAATTCTGAAGAGGATGCGATGGGGAGGTTCCCTTGTTAGCTATGAAACAACTGTAGCAAAACGGAGCATCCTCGTCATCCATGTGATGGATAAGACGACTAATTCGCAAAATAAATGTCAATGTAAGCATCAATTTCTGTTGGAACATGCTTCCTGGACCAAATAACGTACATTTCCTACGTCTTCAATTTGAATCATGTAGCAAATGTAATTTAAAGGACATAAAAATATCGAGTGAATTTACTAACATAATTATGAACCACTTGAATTTGCATTCAACAGGCAAAGTTCAGAAGTCTGGTGTAGGAGTACAGCAAGCTCTAATTCGAAACAACACAAATCAACGAAGTGACTATTATTGAACGTCATCAGGTCATTCATCGAGCATTCCTATGCAGTACTGTTACTGGTGACGTGTTATGATGCCTTTATCGTTAACTTCCTAAGAAGAAATGAAAGGCTGAGGCCCACCAAAAGACGTAAACTCGAGGAAAGAGTAGTGTGAACATAATATCTTACATCTGATAAATCCAAAACGGTGTTTTGGGCTATGAATTCTGCCCCCAGGGTGTGTGCAACACAGCTGGAATTTGTTGTCAACAACTGAGACACCTTTCGGTCGCAGTGTAAGAAAATCGAGAAACAAAACTACATCACCTGTGCTACTGCATGATAACGCACTATGTTGATTTGAGAAACAAAACTATCCAGGAGATTGATAGGAAAGTCGTCTCTCAGGCACTTGTATTGATAGAGAAGTCCTCTCTCAAGAACTTGTCCCTCTCGTCATATATTTGTTAAATTTTACCTTTCTTACTCTTGATCGATCAACCGTCAAGGCAATTCATTTCTAGACGAAAATACTCTTAAAACTACTCTGGTTTAATGACATCGTTAGAACCAGTAGGTTTCTACAGGCGTAGAATTTGTAAACAACTTTAGCATTGTCATATCGTTTTAGATATCGTGAAAGAAAATTCTGCTGCTGAATAATTTCTCTTTGATAATTACTGTTGCGTTTAGTAAACTAATGGAAAATGCAATTAAAATATTCACTGTACTAATACAAATTAAATTCAGCTTACTACAGAAACATCACGACGGCAGTCTATCTTAATAAAGCATTAAGTTTCTGTGAGACGATTGAGCCTATTTTAACACGAATTAGTAGGATATTACCGACTTTTGACTTCGAAAAGATCTGTATTTATTTCATTTCCTGTACCATTCGTAAGTATTATGAAAATGTGACATTTCATGGATAAAATTATGTATTCACAACAACAACAAAAATGTCGGCAGAAAACAAAAGTGGCATTATGAATCTGGCAGTACCGTAAGGTTTTCACTTTCACACTAAGAGTTACTGAAAGAAGCAAGACGAATTTTGCTCGAGCGTTGTCTTACGACTCCCTTATTAAGTTTTTATCTGCTTGCTTGTAGCTGTGCTACAAAAGAATTAAAAATCTGGCTTTCAGCAAGTCTCGAAAGGAGAACGAAAGCAGCTTGCACCTGGTTACTAAGCATGTTACCAGGGAACTGGTTTTTTCCTAAAGTGGGAAGACATCCTTTTGTGGTTCAATTGGCAAATGTCAGTCAGACGTGTGCCGTTAGTCTAACCGTTTCGGTGTGTTGAATTTGTGCCACTGATTTTTCTACAGGTTTTATCTGTCCCAAATAGAGAGCTTAAGTCTCCCATTAGTATTTTCACGTCATCTTGGTGAATTTTGCTCATCGTATTTTCGAGTAGGTTCAGAATTTTCCGACATTTTCGGTGTTTTTCTTATTTTCGATGTTGGTGGGGACACGTGCATTGATGAGTGTATATTTTTTACTTGGGCTCTGAATGACCATAGTCATAAGTCGCTTGTTGATGGGCCGGCCGCGGTGGCCGAGCGGTTCTTCAGTCCGGAACCGCGCGTCTGCTACGGTCGCAGGTTCGAATCCAGCCTCGGGTATGAATGTGTGGGATGTCCTTAGGTTAGTTAGGTGTAAATAATTCTAAGTTCTAGGGGACTGATGACCTCCACTGTTAAGTCCCATAGTGCTCAGAGCCATTGGAACCTTTTGATTGTTGATGGGTGTGATTTCTTTAACAGAGTTGATAGATCTGTGTTCGAGAAATGCAATGCCGAAGATTGGTACGCCTTTCGCTACCTTTTGTTGTATTTTGCTCTTGAAGATGCAATGGTTTCTCTAATGCAAGGTTTCATTGTCAGTTAGTCGTGGTTCTTGAAGAGCAAGGATGAGAATATTTTGTCGGTCGATTTCTTTTGTTAGATTATTTAGTTTTCGTGTTTGGATCAAGGTATCGATGTTTACTTTTAAATACATGTTTTCTGTTTGTAGGGAAATTTACCAGAGATCTTCGATATTCTCTGTCGTGCTAACCTGGACTCCCCAGAATCAGAAAATGCAACTGCCGCTTGTCGACAGCCGGGTTGGTACCACCTGGGCTAAAGTTGACTTTGCTTGCATAGTTCATGTTTGCTTGTGTTTCATTGGTTGTGCTTGGGTGATACCAGGACCGGACAGGACGAGGGGATGTTGAAGCCTTTGAAAGCAAATATTTTCAGCCAAGTTCATTGAGCTAACAGACGGTGACCAGAGAAGTGGTGATTTCACTCAGACGTATCTGGATTTTGGGTTCAACGGATTGAGTAGCCGTTCAGGATTGTGTTAGTATTTGGTTCACCCACAGTATTTAATTTCCTCGGTACCACCCATATGGGGGAGGGTTTCCCCTATCCGCCACACGCGATTATTATTATTATTATTGTCATTATGTCTCAGCAAATCCGATATGGTGTATCTCCCCATCACTGAAATAGATGTGTATTGTTCGATTCAGTATTTCCATCAAATAAATGTGGGTTATAATTACGTTACATTGCTACTAGTAGACATATTTCTCACTTTTTCTTAGACTGTTGCTACCTGTTACTCCATCATAGGAATTTATGTGCGGAGCATTGTTGCAATACAGACGTTCAAATTATCCGATTTCTGTAATTTCATTTCGATACCAGATCGTTCTAGTCGGATTCAGCCAGGCAGTCTTGATGTGGATATCCGACTACGACTACAATCCTATGATAGACTGTGTAAACCACATTCTTAATCGGACTGTTGAATATAAATCACTTATCTATGACAGGGCCTGAATTCCTAAACACTGTGGAAAATAATAATCCAATGTGCTTATTGCAAATACGTTATTTCAATATAAATATATGAACTAACGAGATAACAGTTTATTTACAGGAGCAGAACAAATGTTCAAATGTTCAAATGTGTGTGAAATCTTATGGGACTTAACTGCTAAGGTCATCAGTACCTAAGCTTACACACTACTTAACCTAAATTATCCTAAGGACAAACACACACACCCATGCCCGAGGAAGGACTCGAACCTCCGCCGGGATCAGCCACGCAGCCCATGACTGCAACGCCCCTGACCTCTCGGCTGATCCCGCGCGGCTACTAAAAGTATACTCGTCCACAAAACCCACGTGGACAATTATCTGATAAACGGTCAAGCTTTGCTTTGTCACAGCTCTTTAGGATACAAGTCCATTTACTTTCAGGCTCCTCCTTACAATTCTTGCATTGCAAAGTAATTGAAAAAACTCATCCACTCGACGCCAACTGAGGAACTGACTGGTGCATGTGTTGTTCAACACACAGTAGTTGTCACCCTCACTGGAATCAATGACTGTGTGCGATTGTGTGTGTGTGTGTGTGTGTGTGTGTGTGTGTGTGTGTGTGAGTGTGTGTGTGTGAGTTTTCGTGTTCATGCACAATCTGAATCAATACTATTAACATTAGAGAGACAACCGGCAATAAATATTGCATGAAATTTGACTGTAAATTAAGTTAATGCAATGGGAAGTTACAAACTGAATTTTCAGCCAACCCACGTCCTGCATATTGCGTTAAGTAAGATGTATTAACTCCATAGTATCGTTAGCAGAGACAGTGCGCTCTCGTTGTCGAGGCCTGCGACAAGCGCAGCGATCAGCAGTGCCCAATGCCGCCGCGAATTGTTTATGTTGGCTGAGCGTGGACACTGCAGCAGACACTTCGCCATAAACAGAAAGAAATCACTTGGCTCTTACTGCAGTGAGCGGATATCACTGCCTGCGTGTTCTTATAATAACCAACGTGAGACTCTACTCACAGGTGCCATGGAGCAATTGCAACGGGTATCATGCCATTAGTCATCAGAATATTAACCAGTGATGAAATGTCCACTCTATTTGAATCCCAAGAAAATAGGAACCTTCTCACAAAGGAATGTGAGGTGATATCAAAATTTATCCAACATACAAAAATTAACTGCAGGGCATTCATGTATGCAGTAGTAGCACACAAGGAAATATTATGTCTTGGAAGCGTATATTTCGTTTCCTCTTCTCATATTAACGCCCTTGTTTTAGAATGAAGTGAGAAAATTAACACGAAAAACTTAAGTTCCTGAGAAGCATATAAGTCATTTCCTGTTCTCATATCATTGCTTTTGTTTTAGTATGAGGTAAAAAAATAAACAGTTTAGGGTTCTGAAACATAATATCATAGGTGCTATCGGAAACGCAAAAATCAGGGAGCTGTCCATTCTTTTGTCCAAAAGTCTGTTTCCTTTCATACATTACTCACGCTAGGAGATTCTTATATAAGGACTTGTGGGCATCAAGTTCTTCAGCAGAACAAGCCTTATGTTATTGTGCTAATTACGGTATGGAAAAAATGCAACAAATACGAGTTCCCCTAGAGCAGTGAGGATATTTGCACATGTCTGTATTCAGCAATGACTGCCAGCTGCCACAACACTTCACAGAATCCTTGCGGCAGGCAACATAACTGTGCGTGCACGTCAGACTTCATTCAGTAAGACGTCAGGAGATGGTTGGAAACGTCAAATTAACGTTGCTTTCCGAGTCGTATTCAGTCCAGAATGAGGTTTTATTAAGGCAGTTGAACGTTCTAGCAATTACACTTCTATAATTCCCATATGAGTATTCCGATAGCCAAAAGAAACCGTTAGTGTGAAACCATCTGGAACTGCATTAACATCAAACTGCAAGAACTTGAGACAATACGTGGACTCTTCTCTTCGCTAGGTGACCTATTACTGATATTTAGGATTCTCTCCGTCCTAGGCGTAATGGAAATGGAACTTCAGAGGCGCTTTCCGTTATTCTTGACAAACATGACAAACTTGTAATCACTGCGAGTTACAACTGCGTGATGATAATGGTTCAGGTTGTCAGTAGTTGTGGTGGTGTTATGCTGTCAAACTGCTTACAGCAACGTTAATGGTGGCGCACATAATTTAGCGCTGACTACCTACTTAAGTAAAGATAGTGTTGTGGCGTCGTCGCTTGTCTTTATTTGGCCTCAGCTTGAGTAATCCGACTTAACGAACATTGTAATACATTCGCGAGCTGCTAATGATACAGTATGACTACAGAGATCATCGTGCGGGTATTACATTAATTCTGCAATGAATTGCTTAAAAAATATTACCCTCAGCTATGCAGCTGGAATGACTCATTACACAGGTACTTTATGTTGCACTTGGTTAAGTGATCAGTTCGCTGCAAACCTGCTTCTACTGTTTGTAAATACTTGTATACTTCAAATATGGTTCAAATGGCTCTGGCCGCTATGGGACTTAACGTCTGAGGTCATCAGTCCGCTAGAACTTAGAACTACGTAAACCTAGCTAACCTAAGGACATCAGTCACATCCATGCCCGAGACTGGAGTCGAATCTGAGACCGTAGCTGTCGCGCGGTTCCAGACTGTAGCGCCTAGGACCACTCGGCCACCCTGGCCGGCATACTTGTATACTGACCATTCGTTATTTGACTAAATACGAACTACAATCTAATTCGCATGTATATGACATGGGTTAGCGCCGGCACAAAGGTATGACTAAGGTTTGGATGCCGTTGGAGTCCCGTTATTTTGATGGCACGACAAATGTTCGCAAATCACCTCTATCGCCTCAAAAAATACCGAAGGACCGACGTCCACACTGTCACAGCGCGTTGAAATACAGCAACGACGGCAGATGAAAATTTGTGACCGACTGAGCTTCGACCCTAGACCTCCTGCTTACTAGACAGACGTGCTGACCACTGCATTATTATTTTTTTTAAAAAAGTTTGAGAAGACTTTCAGCACCAGGTAGGCGGAGGCAAAGAGGGCAGGGATCGAAAATCCGAGGCCTGGCCACAATGCCTCCCCCATACCTGTCACTGAGCAGCTGCATTATAAACATGTATTCCATGTTTGCAACTCATATATTCCTTTAAATTGTAGAACAAAATTGAAGTAGTAATTAAGGTAAAATAAATTACAGATTGTCGCCTCCAGTGGCGTGCGTTCCTTGTGGAACATAACTTATAACAGTGAACAGGGTGACGGAAAAATAAATAACAAACATTCATTCAGAAATATATTCATAATTTAAGTTATTATGCAATGGATGCATATGAGGTCTGTAACGAAGCCATTTATTTTTCAACAAACGCAAGAAGTTTTGGAGCCGGAGGGGTTATGCCAAATTAGAACAGTTCTGATTTTAGAACCAACGTAAAAGAATATTCCAGGAATGAAAAAAAGTGGAAGAATAGTATTCTGCTTCTAATCAATAAAACTGTCCACCTCTTTGTAGCCCACATAAAGCAATAGATAAAAAATTTTAAACCATTGCTTATATTTGTTATTCTTCTTCAGCTTATAATTTTTGTATGTTGGATAAATTTTGATATCACCTCACATTCCTTTGTGAGAAGGTACCTATTTTCTTGGGATTCAAATAGAGTGGACATTTCATCACTGGTTAATATTCTGATGACTAATGGCATTATACACGTTGCAAGAGCTCCATGGCACCTGAGAGTAGGGTCTCACGTTGGTTATTATAAGAACACGCAGGCAGTGATATCCGCTCACTGCAGTCAGAGCCAAGGTGATTTCTTTCTGTTTATGATGAAGCGTCTGCTGCAGTGTCCACGCTCAGCCAACATAAACAAATCGCGGCGGCATTGGGCACTGCTGATCGCTGCGCTTGTCGCAGGCCTCGACAACGAGAGCGCACTGTCTCTGCTAACGATACTATGGAGTTAATACATCTTACTTAACGTAATATGCAGGACGTGGGTTGGCTGAAAATTCAGTTTGTAACTTCCCATTGCATTAACATACTTTACAGTCGTATTTCATGCAATATTTATTGCCGGTTGTCTCTCTAATGTTAATAGTATTGATTCAGATTGTGCATGAACACGAAAACTCACACACACACACATACACACACACACACACACACACACAGACACACACACACACACACACACACACACACACACAATCATTGATTCCAGTGAGGGTGACAACTACTGTGTGTTGAACAACACATGCACCAGTCAGTTCCTCAGTTGGCGTCGAGTGGATGAGTTTTTTCAATTACTTTGCAATGCAAGAATTGTAAGGAGGAGCCTGAAAGTAAATGGACTTGTATCCTAAAGAGCTGCGACAAAGCAAAGCTTGACCGATTATCATATAATTGTCCACATGGGTTTTGTGGACGAGTATACTTTTAGTAGCCGCGCGGGATTAGCCGAGAGGTCAGGGGCGTTGCAGTCATGGGCTGCGTGGCTGATCCCGGCGGAGGTTCGAGTCCTCCCTCGGGCATGGGTGTGTGTGTTTGTCCTTAGGATAATTTAGGTTAAGTAGTGTGTAAACTTAGGTACTGATGACCTTAGCAGTTAAGTCCCATACGATTTCACACACATTTGAACATTTGTTCTGCTGCTGTAAATAAACTGTTATCTCGTTAGTTCATATATTTATATTGAAATAACGTATTTGTAATAAGCACATTGGATTATTATTTTCCACAGTGTTTAAGAATTCAGGCCCTGTCATAGATAAGGGTTGTATATTTAACAGTCCGATTAAGAATGTGGTTTACACAACGTATCATAGGATTAGAGTCGTAGTCAGATATCCACATTAAGACTACCGCGCTGAATCCGATTAGAACGATCTGGTATCGAAATGAAATTACAGAAATCGGATAATTTGAACGTCTGTATTGCAACAATGCTCCGCACATAAATTCCTATGATGGAGTAACAGGTAGCAACAGTCTAAGATAAAGTGAGAAATATGTCTACTAGTAGCAATGTAACGTAATTATAACCCACATTTATGTAATGGAAATACTGAATCGAACAATACACATCCATTTCAGTGATGGGGAGATACACCATATCGGATTTGCTGAGACATAATGACAATAATAATAATAATAATAATAATAATAATAATAATAATCGCGTGTGACGGATAGGGGAAACCCTCCCCCATATGGGTGGTACCGAGGAAATCAAATACTAGTGGTGAACCAAATACTAACACAATCCTGAACGGCTAATCAATCCGTTGAACCCAAAATCCAGATACGTCTGAGTGAAAATCACCACTACTCTGTTCGCCGTCTGTTAGCTCAATGAACTGGGCTGAAAATATTTGCTTTCAAAGGCTTCAACTTCCTCTGGTCCTGTCCGGTCCTGGTATCACCCAAGCACAAACAATGAAACACAAGCAAACATGAACTATGCAGGCAAAGTCAATTTTGTCCCAGGTGGTACACAAACCGGCTGTCGACAAGCGGCAGTTGCATTTTCGGATTCTGGGGAGTCCGGATTAGCACGACAGAGAATATCGAAGATCTCTGGTAAATTTCCCTACAAACAGAAAACATGTATTTAAAAGTAAACATCGATACCTTGATCCAAACACGAAAACTAAATAATCTCACAAAAGAAATCGACCGACAAAATATTCTCATCCTTGCTCTTCAAGAACCACGACTAACTGACAATGAAACCTTGCATTAGAGAAACCATTGCATCTTCAAGAGCAAAATACAACAAAAGGTAGCGAAAGGCGTACCAATCTTCGGCACTGCATATCTCGAACACAGATCTATCAACTCTGTTAAAGAAATCACACCCATCGACAATCAAAAGGTTCCAATGGCTCTGAGCACTATGGGACTTAACAGTGGAGGTCATCAGTCACCTAGAACTTAGAACTATTTATACTTAACTAACCTTAGGACATCCCACACATTCATGCCCGAGGCTGGATTCGAGCCTGCGACCGTAGCAGCCTCGCGGTTCCAGACTGCAGCGCCAGAACCGCACGGCCACCGCGGCCGGCCGTCAACAAGCGACTTATGACTTTGGTCATTCAGAGCCCAAGTAAAAAATATGCACTCATCAATGCACGTGTTCCCACCAACATCGAAAATAAGAAAAACACCGAAAATGTCGGAAAATTCTGGAACACACTCGAAAATACGATGAGCAAAATTCAAAAGACGACATGAAAATAATAATGGGAGACTTCATCTCTCTATTTGGGACTGTTAAAACCTGTAGAAAAATTATTGGTACAAATTCAACACACCAGAACGGTTAGACTAACGGCACACGTCTGACTGACATTTGCCAATTGAACCACAAGAGGATGTCTTCCCACTTTAGGAAAAAACCAGTTCCCTGGTAACATGCTTAGTAACCAGGTGCAAGCTGCTTTCGTTCTCCTTTCGAGACTTGCTGAAAGCCAGATTTCTAATTCTTTTGTAGCACAGCTACAAGCACGCAGATAAAAACATAATAAAGGAATCGTAAGACAACGCTCGAGCAAAATTCGTCTTGCTACTTTCAGTAACTCTTAGTGTGAGAGTGAAAACCTTACGGTACTGCCAGATTCATAATGCCATTTTTGTTTTCTGCCGACATTTTTGTTGTTGTTGTGAATACTTAATTTTATCTATGAAATGTCACATTTTCACAATACTTACGAATGGTACAGGAAATGAAATAAATACAGATCTTTTCGAAGTCAAAAGTCGGTAATATCCTACTAATTCGTGTTAAAATAGGCTCAATCGTCTCACAGAAACTTAATGCTTTATTTAGATAGACTGCCGTCGTGATGTTTCTGTAGTAAGCTGAATTTAATTTGTATTAGTATAGTGAATATTTTAATTGCATTTTCCATTAGTTTACTAAACGCAACAGTAATTATCAAAGAGAAATTGATCAGCAGCAGAATTTTCTTTCACGATATCTAAAACGATATGACAATGCTAAAGTTGTTTACAAATTCTACGCCTGTAGAAACCTACTGGTTCTAACGATGTCATTAAACCAGAGTAGTTTTAAGAGTATTTTCGTCTAGAAATGAATTGCCTGGACGGTTGATCGATCAAGAGTAAGAAAGGTAAAATTTAACAAATATATGACGAGAGGGACAAGTTCTTGAGAGAGGACTTCTCTATCAATACAAGTGCCTGAGAGACGACTTTCCTATCAATCTCCTGGATAGTTTTGTTTCTCAAATCAACATAGTGCGTTATCATGCAGTAGCACAGGTGATGTAGTTTTGTTTCTCGATTTTCTTACACTGCGACCGAAAGGTGTCTCAGTTGTTGACAACAAATTCCAGCTGTGTTGCACACACCCTGGGGGTAGAATTCGTAGCCCAAAACACCGTTTTGGATTTATCAGATGTAAGATATTATGTTCACGCTACTCTTTCCTCGAGTTTACGTCTTTTGGTGGGCCTCAGCCTTTCATTTCTTCTTAGGAAGTTAACGATAAAGGCATCATAACACGTCACCAGTAACAGTACTGCATAGGAATGCTCGATGAGTGACCTGATGACGTTCAATAATAGTCACTCCGTTGATTTTTGTTGTTTGGAATTAGAGCATGCAGTACTCCTACACCAGACTTCTAAACTTTGCCTGTTGAATGCAAATGTCGCATGATGGTAAAATGGTAATCTATCACATACACTCCCGGAAATGGAAAAAAGAACACATTGACACCGGTGTGTCAGACCCACCATACTTGCTCCGGACACTGCGAGAGGGCTGTACAAGCAATGATCACACGCACGGCACAGCGGACACACCAGGAACCGCGGTGTTGGCCGTCGAATGGCGCTAGCTGCGCAGCATTTGTGCACCGCCGCCGTCAGTGTCAGCCCGTTTGGCGTGGCATACGGAGCTCCATCGCAGTCTTTAACACTGGTAGCATGCCGCGACAGCGTGGAAGTGAACCGTATGTGCAGTTGACGGACTTTGAGCGAGGGCGTATAGTGGGCATGCGGGAGGCCGGGTGGACGTACCGCCGAATTGCTCAACACGTGGGGCGTGAGGTCTCCACAGTACATCGATGTTGTCGCCAGTGGTCGGAGGAAGGTGCACGTGCCCGTCGACCTGGGACCGGACCGCAGCGACGCACGGATGCACGCCAAGACCGTAGGATCCTACGCAGTGCTGTAGGGGACCGCACCGCCACTTCCCAGCAAATTAGGGACACTGTTGCTCCCGGGGTATCGGCGAGGACCATTCGCAACCGTCTCCATGAAGCTGGGCTACGGTCCCGCACACCGTTAGGCCGTCTTCCGCTCACGCCCCAACATCGTGCAGCCCGCCTCCAGTGGTGTCGCGACAGGCGTGAATGGAGGGACGAATGGAGACGTGTCGTCTTCAGCGATGAGAGTCGCTTCTGCCTTGGTGCCAATGATGGTCGTATGCGTGTTTGGCGCCGTGCAGGTGAGCGCCACAATCAGGACTGCATACGACCGAGGCACACAGGGCCAACACCCGGCATCATGGTGTGGGGAGCGATCTCCTACACTGGCCGTACACCACTGGTGATCGTCGAGGGGACACTGAATAGTGCACGGTACATCCAAACCGTCATCGAACCCATCGTTCTACCATTCCTAGACCGGCAAGGGAACTTGCTGTTCCAACAGGACAATGCACGTCCGCATGTATCCCGTGCCACCCAACGTGCTCTAGAAGGTGTAAGTCAACTACCCTGGCCAGCAAGATCTCCGGATCTGTCCCCCATTGAGCATGTTTGGGACTGGATGAAGCGTCGTCTCACGCGGTCTGCACGTCCAGCACGAACGCTGGTCCAACTGAGGCGCCAGGTGGAAATGGCATGGCAAGCCGTTCCACAGGACTACATCCAGCATCTTTACGATCGTCTCCATGGGAGAATAGCAGTGTGCATTGCTGCGAAAGGTGGATATACACTGTACTAGTGCCGACATTGTGCATGCTCTGTTGCCTGTGTCTATGTGCCTGTGGTTCTGTCAGTGTGATCATGTGATGTATCTGACCCCAGGAATGTGTCAATAAAGTTTCCCCTTCCTGGGACAATGAATTCACGGTGTTCTTATTTCAATTTCCAGGAGTGTATATCAGTAGTCGAGACTTCCTTAATGTGGAAAATCATTCATGCCAGAACGATCTTTGTTAAAACACGAATATCTTTTTCTGGCGTATTTTTCCCAAACCACTCGCTCCAAACACAGTTCAAATCTTTCTAGCTGCCTCCTCTGCATTCACCTCTCTGTTATACCAAAAGTAAACGTTGTGCTGCAGATGTTACACCTACTTCCACTTGCGACTCAGTTGTACAATGCTTAACTGTATTTCATGATTGTCAAGTATGCAGAATCCAGTGCTTAACTGCAAGTCGATAGCTAGAACTTCAAATTCGAAAATGACAGTTGATACATACACCGACAGCGTGGCGCCGCGTTCACATGGGCGGCCCCGGATTTCAGGCGGCGGGTGGCGCCTGGCCGGTGGCCGGTAGCCGCTGCAGCGCGAGGAAACGCTCGAGCGTAAGCTGTTATGATCGCAACGCATCCACGAGCTGTCCTGCGGAGTTGTTTCTGGAATACTTGTTATTTCTGGTGGGTAGAATGTTTAGCGAATTATCTTCGATGCTCAATCAGACTCATAACCTTAGACCGAAGTGTGGTAAAAAAAAAAAAAAAAAAAAAAAAAAAAAAAAAAAAAAAAAAAACAGTTGGACGCGAACAGGCGACCGTAAGTTTAGAATGCAAGAAGATTACCACTTTTTTTCTTCTTTTTTTTTAACAGTAAGGAACTGAAAAGTAGTAAGTGCACTCGTTGCGTCGAGTTGGGGACGCACATAACTAAAAACATGCTAATGGTTGGAGAAAAAAGCATAAAGAAAGAGAACAAAGTGCGGGGCTAAGGAAACCATGAAACAAAACTGAAGGGTGGAATCCATACCACCATTAACCAGTGCTAAATCTTGCACCGCATGGGAAACAAAAACTGCGAAAACCTTTATCACGCCGGGGACAAAAAGAGGAAATGGAGCAAATACTGCTACATAGTGTGAGGGTTCACGACGAAACTCTCCATCTGCTGTATCATCCAGGTATGACTTCTCGTAATGACCAAGGTAGATCCCACGTTGTACCGTGTAGTGTTCTATCATCGTCTTGTAATTTTAGCTTCTCTTACCCGCGATGTTCCAGCTACGTAGAGGGTCGTGGAACGCACTCCACAAATAATTGGAAAAATACTGTCGGTACTTTGGGTTACGAAGGATCTTTAAATGTCGTTCCTGCAAATATTTCCAAAAGTCTAAAGTACCCTTAGTGCCGTTTTGAAACAATTAATGCAGTGCATGTCCACGAAGCCACGTCATTGCATTAGTTTTAGTGCGTGGGTAATACGTCTTATCCGGGAATAAGATAGTCTTGGGGTCGATATGATTCGGCGTTACTCGAAGGAAGTATGCTGACATTTGCCTCACTAAGTGTCACACTGCCGCCGACTCACCACAGCTAAGACGGTGTTCATCGTCGTCTTGAACGCCACAGCTCGTGCACGTGGGTGAGTCTACCACATGGATCGCATGTAGCCTTGATCTGGTCACCTGCTTACCGTTGACAGTGATATACCACATCGCCTTGACGTCAGTGTCCAGTGTTACGTGGTGAATTGCCTCCACACTACTCGCCAGTTGACGTTCGGGTGCTTCCTCTCCACGACGTTATCGGGTCGTCCACGTTGCAGGACCCGATAAACCGTCCTTGCCATCGCCAGTTGGGTCGCTGGTAAGGCAAGTCGAACGTAACTGAGTTCGAGGTAAAAGACACAGATGTAGAAGAGCGAGGAGGGGACGTGGTGTATCGGCACAGGTGGCAACAGGGAGGGCGGTGCTAGTTCTTCTATTAACAAACTCGTCAGACTGTCCGGACGGCGGTGCCATAGTTTGACTAATGTGCTCACAAATAGGGCGACCGCTCTGTCACTAGACCATGGGCTCACACAATCCGAGAACATCTCGGAAGTAAACAACAAATCCTCCTAAGACTTCCGCATCTAACAGTGTTGCCAGATTGTGCAGATGGCCGGACTTAGAGTTGTCAGGGGCGGTCAGTTTTATTGGCCACGTTGAGTGAACGACTCGGACTTAGTCTCTGTGGCGGCCGGCTGGCGGTCAGTTTTTATGTCTAAGACTGTACACTTGGGATATTGCGTTTCCCATGAAATGGTGGCAGACGATGCTGTGGCGTCTTCGAAGCGCGAGCTTCGTCAGTGCAAGATATCTCAGCACATCTGAGCGAACGTTTTCTTCCTGCTGCTAGTCTAGTGGACAATGGCAATACTGTAGAACACTTTTGACAACTATGTGACCATCGATTTATGTTTGTGAGTGGTTCATAATTATGTTAGTAAATTCACTCGGTATTTTTATGTCCTTTAAATTACATTTGCTACATGATTCGCATTGAAGACGTAGGAAATGTATGTTATTTGATCCAGGAAGCATGTTACAACAGAAACTGATGCTTACATTGACATTTATGTTGCGAATTAGTCGTCTTATCCATCACATGGATAATGAGGATGCTCCGTTTTGCTACAGTTGTTTCATAGCTAACAAGGGAACCTCCCCATCGCATCCTCCTCAGATATAGTTATAAGTTGGCACAGTGGATAGGTCTTGAAAAACTGAACACAGATCAATCGAGAAAACAGGAAGAATTTGTGTGGAACTATGAAAAAAATAAGCAAAATATACAAACTGAGTAGTCCATGATAAGCAACATCAAGGACAGTGTGCGCTCGGGAGTGCCGTGGTCGCGTGGTTAGAGTGATCAGCTGCCGAACGAGAGGTCCTTGGTTCAAGTCTTCCCTCGAGTGAGTAGTTTGATTTTTTATTTTCAGACAATCATCACCACACGTACTGTTTATCAACAAATGTAGGAAATAATCATACAAATGTTCCACAATCGTTCGATCCCTTAAGGAACTTTCCGATGCCTTACAGTTCGGAAAATATTCATTGACATTGTTATTGAAGTCACGAGCTATATTTGCTGGATTCATATTGCCCACGCAATGCATCTCACGTATTTAATGCACTCTCGTCTAAAGTAGCGAACAGTCAACTGCCATCCAGGGAGCCTCGTTAGCAGGAATACCCTCTCTTCCGTGCGCTGTAGTCGACTGACGTCATGTGTTTCGATGTTTGCTTAGGTGTAGCGTCATCATACTACGGCGCAGTTACCTCGCATCGGACGGACGGACGGACAGATAATAATTGTCTGAAAATAAAAAATTAAACTTTTCACTCCAGGGAAGATTTGAATGAAGGACCTCTCGTTCCGTAGCTGTTCACGCTAACCACGGGATCACGGCGCTCCTGAGCTCACCCTATCCTTGATGTTGCTTATCTTGCGCGTGGACTACTCAGTTTGTATAGTTTGCTTATTTTTTTCATAGTTCCACACGACTTCTTCCTGTTTTGTCGATTGATCTGTGTTCAGTTTTTCAAGGCCTATCCACTGTACCAACTTATAACTAAATCTGAGGGCGGTGCGATGGGGATGTTCCCCTGTTAGTGGTATTGTGTGGTGGTGGCGTTGCCAGTTTACATACTGTGCATGTAACTCACAATAAATACGTTGGATGCGTCCTGTGATCAGTTTACTTGAAAAACGTTTGTTGTCATAGTAATTTATGTAACTGGCTCTCCGACTTCCAATTTGACAATTTGTGGAAAAATTGTTTACCTCGTTAGTCCTAGTTTCAAATATTGTCTGACAGGAAACGTAGGCATGAAGGAGTCTGTAAAAGCAATTATTCGCTATTATAGCAAACTTTTTAATCCACTTTACACTTGAATTCTCTATATTGATTCTGAGAGTTTTGTTATTTCTCTTGTTATTTACTGTCTCAATGTCATCCGTGAAAATAAAATTAAAGGCAGTTCGACTAGGTTCCTGATCTATAAATTTTGATTTAATATTCTGCGCTGCTAAATAAATTTTGAAGGTTATATTCTTTACGTAAAACAGAGAATCGGTTTCAGTCATAGGACTGACGATAAACTTCAGAAATACAATTACAGAAAAGTGGCATATCGATTACGGCTACTCACCATCAACAATAGTTGTTACCCATAGTTTCGTATTTGCTATTTTACCGTTGTTATCCTTTAGAGACAAACCTGATCTTTCCACAATGCCATTTTTGACTTGCTTCTTAATATGTCCTATAACTACAGATTTGTTGAAAATATTAACTGTTAAATACGCTATTCAAATGCTCAAATGGCTCTGAGCACTATGGGACTTAACATCTGTGGTCATCAGTCCCCTAGAACTTAGAACTACTTAACCCTAACTAACCTAAGGACATCACACACATCCATGCCCGAGGCAGGATTCGAACCTGCGACCGTAGCAGTCCCGCTGTTCCGGACTGAGCGCCTAGAACCGCTAGACCACCGCAGCCGGCCAAATACGCTATTCCACAAATTAAAAACTTCCAGTTATTCTTCATGTCTTGAAACTTACTACCGTTGACCTTCACTGGAGAAAAGATACATAATAATAAAATGAAATCAAAGATTAGAATGTCAAAGCATAGTGTGAATGGTTAAAATGAAATGAACTAAAAACCATCTCCTTGTCTAAAACACGTTACTCTTCCAGAGAACTTCGGCACCTCTCAAAATTTTTTACACCTCTGATCTTCAGCCATATGTGGACAAATAGCGCGTCCCATGATGCAGCACTGTTTAGGCGTCACAAAATGAAGCCTCCAAAATCAGTCCACATTCCACTTACTGCGTTTCCTTGAAATTATATAAAATATGTGTCTGTAAGTAAAAGAAAAGAAAAAAAGCTTGAAACAGCTGATGCAACTGATTGGTGAAGAGCTGAAAAAAAACCACCTCTGCTGATGCTGCTTAGTATCGCGTATAGCCTCCTTTGCGTTCCACAACACCTGGAAGTCTGTTGGGCATTGAGCCCACAACTCGAGCCACATAACTAGGAGATTCAAGTAACTCATTCCAAGCGCCATGAATCACATCAGAAAGCTGTCGGCGAGTCGACGGTGACTGCCCCTTTTCTCGTATTACTCTGACCATTTCTGCCCAAATATTCTCAATGGGCTTCATGTCAGCTCCTTTAGGTGGCCATTCCATTATAGTAATATTACTATGGTCGTCGAACCACCTCTTAACCACACGTGCCATATGAATAGGCGAGCGATCTTGTTGGAACATGATCTGATCATCGCCAAATCTTGCTGCCACAGAAGGCAACATCACGTTCTCCAGAACTGATGTGTGATTGCGCGCATCGGAACTTCCTTCCACTTCCCCCAGGAGCCCACACACTTCGGCCGATATCCATGCCCATACCGTCACCGACTGTCTGCCACTCCCTCGGCAACTGTAAATATATTTTCGATTATACCTAGCACCTTTAGGCCGGCAAACAAGTACTTTTTCGGTTGATGCCGTAGTGAAAACTTTTTCGTGCGTGAAAAACACTCGCCACCAAAACTGGAGAGGTTTGTCGCCATTTTCAGTAGCAAAAGCAAGGCAAGCTTCTCTTTGGGAAACAGTCAAGGTCTCTTTCACAGCAGCGCTTCTTGCTCTCAGTCCACCTTCCCTTACACGACGAGTGACGGTCTTACTGCTAACATTGAGACCCAAAGTTTGCTGAATTTGTCGTGCGTTGACAAATGGGTGGTTCTCACTGAAACGGCGTATCTGCTGATCCTGAGCTGCTGTTGTTTTGCGGCGACGGCCATGAGGCCTCCCATTCAGGTTACCACTCTCGTCCTTTCGTCTGATCCACCTGGCTACCGTCGACTTGTGAAGACCCATAGTTCTTGCTATATAGCCATTTGAAAATCCCTGTGCATGAAGTGCTATTATAGCGCCCTTGTCTGCCTCAGCCAGATGGACCATTTAGCGTTGACTGAATGATTCATCGCGGTTAATATCGGCTGCGGAAACAGCGCTGACAGGAAACAGACTGCCTCCTCCACGATGGCAACCACAACGCAGTGGCCAAGTGCCAAGTATATGTAACACGTAAATCGATGGCATAAACGAGAGATCGCAAGCCCGTACCCGTATCATTACATAGTGGAGCAACTTAGAATCTGTAATTTTTCTCATAAGGGAGTGGTCCACTCTTGACATGTCTTATCCTGATAAATGTTACATGAAATGAAATGTTTACGTTTTGCATATGCGGCAGGCCTAACGCAAGAAACATTTCTGAAATATCTGAGGCAACCTGAAGAACACTTCGTGAATTTTATCTGTAAAAGGTTGCCTTATAAGAAGGAAAACGTGTTTATCCCCGCTCGCCGTGTTTCCAAGTGGCGCAGTTTACTCTGAGGCAAATATAATTCTCGCCGGTCGTAAGAAGCGACTCGACTAACGAGGGGAACTCGCCAGTTGTCATAGGCTAATTGTCCGGAAACTTTGCTCAGTGAAGGAGAGGAAAAAATAAGCGAACATGTGTTTCGGCTTATGTGCAGACACTCGACCGTTTCCGAGAAAACGACGGTCAAAGTTATCAACGCGCTGCTGCCCTAGCGTAGATACCTTCTGCAGCCGAGAACGCAATTGAAGCGGTGGCTCAGTGGCTACCGTCGTTCCTATTTAACTTTGATTCCCGTGTTCGAGAACATATTGGGTTTTTTTATTTTTTTTCCTGCCTCTCTATCAGAATTATCTACGAATTTTTTTTCTAATTTATGTTGAAATAATGTTGTCATTATTCGCCAATTAACTTTATATGTAATTAATGAATTAAAAAAATAATAAACGAATGAGACAAGCCGATCTAAAATCATCTGGTCTGCCTCATGTATCGTTATATCCAAATGGTTTATAAATGTTAATCTACATTCAGTTCCGATGATGGCACCTTTAGTGTGTTGAAACCGGTTATCCAGTAGACAGTATTTAAGCGATCTTGGCTTCTGAATTATTTCTACAACAGAGTGATTTCCTCACTACGCACTGTGTGTTCCCTTTTTAACTTTTTACTTCACACGGTAAATTAACTGACGAATAACGACAACAAGGTTTCAACA
The DNA here is from genome assembly GCF_023864345.2 of Schistocerca serialis cubense. Classification (NCBI taxonomy): domain Eukaryota; kingdom Metazoa; phylum Arthropoda; class Insecta; order Orthoptera; family Acrididae; genus Schistocerca; species Schistocerca serialis. The sequence goes on from NC_064640.1 coordinate 740,853,810, forward strand.
TAAATTGGAATAAACATTTGTAGATAATTCAGAGGGTGAGGGGGGAAAAAAGGAAAAACCGGGTTTCGAACTCGCAGCGCAAAGTTCCGAAGTCGCTATGGTAGCCGCAGAGCCACCGCTTCGGTTGAATCCTTAACCGCTAAGAGGTATCTACACTATGGCAACAACGCATTGAAAACTTTGACCGTCGTTTTCTCAGAAGCGGTAGAGTGTAAGCAGATAAGGCGAGACACGTGTTCACTTATTTTGTCCCCTCTTTCACTGAGCGAAGTTTCAACAAGATCGGGGTGTGACACTTGCCGTGTCCCCTCGTAAGTGGCGTGCGTTGGGATTCAGTAGACAGAATGCGTCCACTTTCCTCGACTACTCATTGACATGTTTGGAAACTGTTTTTCTTGTAGTGGCACTTTGCATTATGAGGGCTGGTTTTCCTGATAACGATCTACTTATGGACTTTGCTCCTAATTTACGTTACTGTGTAGTAGACCTACTGCAACTACTTAAACCGGAAATGTTTGTTTGTTTGGATACTCCGCTTCTTAGTTGCTACATTTTGCTAAAATATTTTCCTTTGTTTCAAAACGCCAAGTTAAGATGACCACTGCAATTTGGTAAGATCAGTAACAATTTAATACTTTGAAACAGTTATGTGTGGTGTACGAGGAGTGTACTCTGTTGAATGAGGAATACATTAAACGCGAAAGCTGCGTCCAATAACAATAATTAACTTTCGGTTACATGACAAAACATAAGTCGAAGCACTGTCAGTTCATCTCAGTACCCAGTGAAACTTAAACTGGAACGATCGAAAACATACTTTTGTGGGGAAGGCAAACGAATGACTGCGTTTTATTGGCCGCACATTAAGAATACGCAACAGGCCAACTGAAAACACTGCCTACACTTCGTTTGTCCGTCCACTGCTATGATATCCTTGACAGACGTGATTGACTGTGCACGCAAAAACCTCCAAAGAACGGTAGCACGATTTGTATTGTCACGAAATAGGGGAGAGAAGATCCCAGATTTGATAATCGAGTTGGGGTAACATTCATGAAAACATAAGCGTTTTTCGTTGCCACGAGATCTTTTCACGAAATTTCAATCACCACCATCGGTTCTGAATGCCAAAACATTATTTCCTAGGGAACTTACACAGGAAGAAACCACAGTAATAATGTAAAAGTTTGAAGTGGTCCTTTTTCCCGCATACTGTTAATGAATGGGACGGTAGAGAAATAATCCGAACCTTCTGCCAGGCACGTAAGTCCGGATTGCAAAGAAATCCTGTTCATGTAGTCATGTAGATGTAACAACGAAATTATGCTGTAATTACGACATGTGACTTTCATTTGATTTGAACATAGAAGTTGTTTGCTGTTTATTTACTTTTTGTTCATTAATTTCAGCCATATACGAACAACACCTAGGCGCGTTAAATTGATATTGAAATAAAGCGTCATACATGGACCAATAACAATAAATTCTTACCTACTTGTTATAGTACTGCAGTATCTGCCAGCGTCTTCAGGAGTGGATATCGCATACGACGTTCCTAGGGTGTTTATAAATGGATATTGCAGACGACTTCGAACAAAGTTTGAATGTAGCTTCGTAAAAGTTCCGTGATCAAACGATCTGAGTTGCTGGCGAATACAGTTTATCCTCACTAGACAGTATATATTATCATTATACATGAGGTGAATAGGGTTTCGCCGGGTGCGGTGGACGAGCGGTTCCAGGCGCTTCAGTCACGAACCGCACGGCTGCTTCAGTCGCAGGTTGGAATCCTACCTCGAGCATAGATGTCTGTGATGCCCTTAGGCTAGCTAGGTTTAAGTAGTTCTAGGTCTAGGGGCTGATGACCTAAGCAGTTAGGTCGGATAGTTCTTGAAGCCATTTTTTGACCTTTCGCGTAAATTTTCTTTACATAAACGGTCATATCTTTAGATTGCGTTGACATAGAAGCTCACTTTTTTACACCACCAAGGGGCCGGTTACCGCAAGAAGTGCGATACATTTCCGCTTATTATGTCCACCCGTTCTGGAGGTAAACGGGTTTTAAGGGTTGGGTAGACCGATAGACGGTTTAGGTGACGAAATCCTAACAACGAAAACAGCTACGACAGCTACTGAAGATGAGGACCGCATAAATAACACCCGCTACTCTTTATTCGAAATGTTCTAGTTGCAGTCGATACATCAGCATATTAATCATAGCTACGCTTTCGATCGAAATCACGTTTACAGGAATTCAAATAGAATCCATTTGCCTATACACGTGGTAATTCACATCCCAGTATTAATGCCACCGCGTTTTAGAAGTGCGAACATTCCCGTTGCTAGCTAGCTTAAGTAACACTTCGGATAATGAACGTTTTCTGGCTGTGGCGAGTTTAGTGGAGATTTCTAAACAGTGTAGAATACGTTTGGCAGCTATGTAGCCGTTTATTTCCTGGGGTGGTGCAGAATTATCCTACAAAATTTACTCTCTAATAACAGTATTTTGTTATTTCGATAAACATCCCGAATGATTGTCACATAAGCGGTGACATAAAGGAAGAAAATTCATGTTTTTGAGTCCAGAAAGCTCTATGCAATAGAAACTGCAGATTTTCATTGCGAAATTGCCGGCTTGTTCATGTCTGGGGTAATAACAGAGGGCTGTTTGCCTGGGTTGTCTGCTAGCATGGTGAAAGGAAGGTCTGGTTTGTTTTCGGTTCTAATGTCGATGGAGGCAGGTAGAATATCAGTAAAGCAATTTTAAGAAATTCTCGCGCCCCCAATACGTTTTCTCGCTACCTTTATTCTGTACTGGCGCCCTGTGGATGTCAATATGACACTCTTGTAGAATTTCATACATGTTACTGCCTCCTTTTTCCGCTTCTATCAATAATGGAATTTACTTAAGTGAGGCACTGAATGATTTTTAAGTGAATTTCGTTATGAATCTTCACGCATTGCTAAATTTGCACACTTTCATGGTAGGTCAGCAACGGTAATCGAATATGAGTGGTCTGAACGTTGACACAGACCGTTTCGCGGCCGAATGCGGATAATATTTTGCTAATTCGTAACGGTCTGGGGTTCTTTTTCTTACTGAAACAGTTATGTTATCTGGATAAGTTGAAATTCATTTTTATTGGTCCGTTTCATACCAATTAGTGTTTCTTCTTTCAGTTCTGTCTTATATTTACGTGTTGTATTTAACACACCAATCAGCATTAATATAGTCTTACAAATTATTGAAAACAGTCTAAAATAGTTCAGATAGTTTGTCAATTTCACATCTGTGCATAGTGTGTTGGTAGCACTTCGTCGCCTTGCCTGTTATGCTGTGTAGCAGACTTTAAAGCCGTGCGGATCAGCATAACGAAAAGGCGAGGGGTCTCGCTCGTTTTGTCCACGACTGTACAGTCTACCAAATCTTCCGTGTCCAATGCTGCAAATGTAATTTATCCTTTACTTCGTCTACGTGAAAAATTGTGTAATGCACGTATGGCCAAAATAACGTAATTTATCTTTTCGATCTTCATGTTGATTGGTTCATAGAGAATTCTAAATCGTGATGTTATTATACCAAAAACTTTTTCTACAACACTGCGAGCACGTCATAATCTTTAGTTAAAAATTCTTCTGTCGTGATCTAATTCTCTTTGAGAATAAGGTTCTAAGAAGTTATTTTTCAACGAAAAAGCTTCATCACCCAAAAACACAAAATTTAAATTCTTTATAATTTCATCATTACCTGGCAAATTCAAATGTTCGTTCTGCAGTGCATGAAAGAATTCTGTGTATTCAAGAATTCCTCCATCAGACATTCTTCCATTTTCCCCCACATCAACAAATACGAATTCGTAATGTGCATTTACCAAAGGGAATAAAACGAAACTGTAGAAGTTCTTGTAGTTAAAGTAATGGGCTCCAAAGTGAGGTGGTGGCACAATGCGTATGTGTTTTCCACCTATTGCTCCTCCGCAGCTTATAAATTGCCACTTTTCTTCAAATCCTTTCGCTATGTCTATCCATTCTTCCTTTGTTGTAGGAAACTGAAGCAAAACAAAAAACAGGAATTTAATATTTCTCCTCTTACAGGGAGAACAAGAACAAACACAACCTACATGTATGTCTTTGCCGGAAATGCCAAAGAAAAATAAAAAATAAAAGAAACAGAAGCGTAATATAGCATCGGCTACATTTGAGATGAAGCAAACGTGCACCAGTGCTTTACAGCAGATAAGAAGAGATGATCTGAAGGAACATGAAGCTACAGGTATCAACGTGGCGAAGAAATTAGAACGGATGGAGCCCATACAAGAAATATATGCTGAATCATTAATTAATGTAGTGTTAACACGAGGTTTGCTGAAAACTTTAACTCCACACACTGATTTGTGTGATAATGACATCTGTAAAGTCAGGCTGTTGCCAGCACCATCCCAAGCTTCTACACCTATTTCTCCTTCATCTCCTTCTACATCAGCAGGGTCTCAAACTTCTGTTACAGATCAAGGCACTGTTTCCATTAACACTTATTATGATCAATATGGTCATTATATGACCAGAGATTAGTAACAGTGGAGGTTTTTTTCTAATTTTTTAAATAATGGTTCCAGTATGTTTTTGTGAGTTTTGTACCATGTAATAATGAGCTAGGGGTACTTCTGAAATAATAATTACTAACACATCGTCAATAATTTTAATTGCTTACCTTCATGACCTCTGGCCGGAGTGTTTCATAAAGTGCTTTGCATGTCTCTGGAATTATATTTGACAACGACGGTGCAGAAATTCCTGTGGCAAATCGGAGAGTAGCTGTAAGGCGTTCCTCTACAGAAATGCTTTTCGTCATCAGTGTCCCTCCGGCTGATTTTCTCCTTGACGTTGTCCAGCAATGCATCAAATGATTCACTGTCCAGTCTTAAATAGTTTCGAAAGTCATCTGGATAATTCTGTCGTAGTACCTTAATCAAAGAAGTGCGATTGTGACTGTACCTGTATTCCTTAACCCAAGTACCACGTCTCTTTTTTATTTGTGGTCATGCGCATAGCTGCAATACCTACAGCTGTAGTAGCGAGAACAATACTTCTTCGTTCCTCTTCCGCACGAAACATGGCTGCAACTAGAGCACTTGCTGCGCACGCACCACGCAAGATTTTAGAACTGACGAAACTCCACGCGCCACGCTTGCGCGCGTACTTGCGCGCGGGTTTCACAGTTTACAAGCAGACGCCTGCGCGGGGCACTCCTGAACGTCGACTTGAGCGCGCGCAAGAGCGTGTCCTTGAACTTCCCTCCACGCAACTGAGCACCACAGTTGTGCGCGCGTTCAGGCGCGCGCGCAGATCCGCCGCGCTCAGTCGCGCGGTTAGGAGCGTCCGTGTGAGGGCCGCAATTCGCTCTGACACGTGCCACTATATGCAGCCAGCTGCAGACAGTGCGCTCGACAGCTGCCGGCAAGGCCTCTTCAACATCACAGACGAAACCCCAGAGAACATGCCGAGTGCCCGCTGGTATTCTTTCCCGCCTTGCCGCCTATTTCCCTGAGGGGCTCCATCACCCGCCTAACACTGAATCTCCCAATGACCAGTACACTCACCCTCTGCACTTGTTCGGACTGGGCAAGAAAATCGTCCGCTGGCCCAAAATGAGATGCATCCCGTGCTGGCTCAGAGTTATCATCAATACACGTCGTACCTTTTGCTAAGGCGTAGGGGAGCCAGCTGTGTGACCTGCTTCCTCTTTCGCCTTCTGTAAAGTGGCATGCCAACCCACTACTGTCTGTCACCCACTCTCTAGTGAGGGCGGACCGGTCAGAAGTTGCGAACCAGAAGATGCAGCGACATCCAGATCACCAGGGGACTCCAAAGGCACCAAAGATGTTGCAGGTCTCGTCCCCGGCACCCCAATGCCACCATAACTTTGAACATTAGCCATGAAGCATTTCGACGGTAGCCAACGCTGCTTCCAGCTGTCTGCGGACAGCAGTCAATTCTTCTTGTGTCAGCTCACAACAAGCACGCCTTAGGCATATCTTAGTGTGTAAAAATAGATATAAGACCTCAAATGGCACTACTGAGTTTGAAATGTACGCAAAACATAACGAGGAGAATAAACAAACACTAAAAACTGCTCTGAGACGGCAAATTATTAAACAGAGGTAAATGCGTAGGTTGGAACTTAATAGTGGCAACACTGCTGTGGGGACACTATGCAATGGAATCTACTATTGTCGCTGATAGCACACGTTGTTGACATACCTACTTTACCTTCGAGCAAATGGACTCGCCCGTCCCACGTCACCGGCATGTTCACAATCGAGGAAAACACTTGTGAGCGAGTTGTCTAACGTAACGGTGTCACTATGTTTTCAAAACAGGAACAACGGAGCTGGATCAAGATTGAATGTGCCAGAGGTCGTACAGCACGACAGTGTCATCAATCATCAGCTTTGCGAAAGAAGTGGCGACTCTTTCTGCACAACCCACCCTTCATTTTGCACGACAGTGCGTGGGCGATACAGCGCAAGCTTTAGCTACTCTGTTCGGTCGATGGGACTGGGAAGTACTGTACCATCCACCATACTCCCCGGACTTAAGTCCTTGTGACTTTGATTTGATTCCGAAGATGAAGGAACCACTTCGTAATATTCGCTTCAGAACTGTTCCGGAGATTCGACAGGCAGCAAACAGCTCCATTCGCACCTTCAACAGAACAGACTCTGCTAAAGGTATACTACGTCTTCCACATTGCTGGCAGCGGGTTCTACACAACGCTGGTGCCTACTCTGAAGGACAGCTCAAAAATGGTTCAAATGGCTCTGAGCACTATGGGACTTAACTTCTGAGGTCATCAGTCCCCTAGAACTTAGAACTACTTAAACCTAACTAACCTAAGGACATCACACACATCCATGCCCGAGGCAGGATTCGAACCGGCGACCGTAGCGGTCGCGCGGTTCCAGACTGAAGCGCCTAGAACGGCTCGGCCACTCCGGCCAGCTGAAGGACAGCAACAGGTGAAGACATGTAACTGTTTTGTATTGGTTGTGAATGAATAGCTGCCACTATCTAAGTTCCAAACCTCGTATCTCTACTGAAGTGGATGTATCTACAGTTACCTGTTACTAGAAACTCTGCTTACCCCAAAGCTACTGCAGGAGATAAGTATGCAAACTAAAATACACTGATCTAAACTGTACGTTATGTACCAGCACGAGATTTAAACTTATTGGCTTGTCGTGACGGTCTGACGGCGGGAAAATTACACTAGGAAGCCGCTTTGCACAAGGATATGCACGCAAAAACAAAAACTTGCATTAATCTGCTAATACACAGGTACAGTTCACTAATTTTCATAAGCACATTAAAAAAAAACAGCAAGTAAACTAAATTACTGTGTATCAGGCAATCGCTGCTGCTGCTACCGCTGCTGACGCGTTCGCTCGGCTCGGCGTCTGCCGGTGCACTCGTAATATACCCCATAGTATCGTGTCGAACCTCCTTTCACCCAGTGTAGTTCAGCAACTCGATGTGGCATAGACTCAACAAGTCACTGGACGTCCAATGCAGAAATATTCAGCCATGCTGCCTCTATAGCTGTCCATAATTGCGGAAGTGTTGCCGGCGCAGGATGTTGTGCACGAACTGACCTCTCGCTTACGCTCCATAAATGTTATATGGAACTGAAGTTGGGCGTTTTTGGCGTCAAATTATTCGCTCGAACTGCCCAGAATGAGCTGCAAACCAATCTCGAGCAATCGTGGCCCCGTGACATGACATCGTTGTTTGAGAACATGTAGTGCACGAATCGCGGCAAATGCCCTCCAAGTGTCAGAACGTAACCATTTCCAGTCAGGGGTCATTCAGTTGGACGAGAGGACGCAGTCCATCCCATGCGAACACAGCCCACACCATTATGGAGCCACCACCAGCTTGCACAGTGCCTTGTAAACTTGGTTCAATGGTTTCGTGGGGTCTGCACCACACTCGAACCCTACCATCAGCTCTTAACAACTGAAAATGGGTCTCGTCCGACCAGGCCATGGTTTTACTGTCGCCTAGAGTTCAACCAATATGGTCACGAGCCTGGGAAAGGCGCTGCAGGCAATGTGCTGTTAACAAATCCACTTGCATCGGTCTGCAGCCAAAGCCCAATAACACCGAATTTCGCTCCACTGTCCTAACGGACACATTCGTCGTATGTTCAACATTGATTTCTGTGGTTATTTCACTCAGTGTTGCTTGTCTTTTAGCAGCGGTAACTCTACGCCGGTACTCGCGGTCGTTAAGTGAAGACCGTCGTCCGTGGTGAGAGATAATGCCTGAAATATGGTATTATCGACACAGTCTTGACACTGCGGATCTCGCAATATTGAATTCCCTAACGATATCCGAAATAGAATGTCCCATGCGTCTAGCTCCAACTACAATTCTGCAATCAAAGTATGCTAACTCCTGTCGTGCAGGCATAATCACCTCTGAAACCTTTTCACATGAATCACCTGAGTACAAATGACAGCTCCACCAACGTACTGCCCTTTTATGCCTCGTGCACACGATACTACCGCCATGCGCCATCCGTATACACTGATCAGCCAGAACAGTATGACCACCGACCCACTATCGATAAAAACCAGTCCAGGCGATAGCAGTGGAACCTGGCGAGGAGTGACTGCTAATCAAGCACAAGCACGGTGCATGCAGTTATCAGTGAGCGTGCTATTAATGTGTAGAATGTCGATGGCGCGGTCTGTCTGAGTTCGGACTGTGCCGGCCGGGAGGCTCGACACTAGCATTTCGGAAACTGCAAGGCTTGTAGGGTGTTCGAGGAGTGCTGTGGTGAGCATCTACAGCACGTAGCGAAACCAAGGTGAAAGCACGTCCAGACGCCGGGGGTTGAGCAGACAGCCCTCATTACACATATCGGGCGTCGTAGGCTGGAAAGACTGGTAAAACAGGGCAGGTGCCGAGCTGTGGAGGAACTAACATCAGACCTTAATGCTGGGCAGAGTGCAAGTGTGTCTGAACACACAATGCACCAAGCACTCCTAACGATGGACTTACGCAACTGACGACCCAGGAATGAGCCAGTGTTAACACCAGGACATTGGCAACAACAACTAAATGGAGATGTGACCATTGGCACTGTACGTTGGCGCAGTGGCAGAGCGTTGCATAGTCTCATGAATCTTGATACCTTCATCATCATGCCAATGGGACGGCGCGAATCAGTCGTCTTCTAGGCAACAGGTCCTTGAAATCTGTACTGTGAGACGTAGACAAGCTGGCGGCGGCTCTGGGAAACATTCACGTAGGCATGCATGGGTGCAGTGGAACTCGTACAAGGCACCATGACGTCCAGGGAATATCGTACGCTAGCTGCAGACCACGCATACTCCTTCATACGATCATGTTTCCCGACGGCAGTGGTATTTTTCAACAAGATAATGCGCAATGTCACAAGGCCAGGAGTGTGATGGAGTGGTTCCAGGAACACAGTGACCAGTTCCAATTGATCTGCTTGACTCCCAACTCATCAGAACTGAATCTGACCGAACACATCTGGGATGTGACTGAACATGACCTCAGAGCTCATAGCCCCCCCCCCCACCCCCCCCCCCTGGGAATTTACGAGAATTAGCTAACTTTTGTGTGCAGATATGGTCCAGCTCCCTCCATCGACACACCAAGGCCTCATTTGCTTCCATGCCTTGACGTGACGCCGCTGTTATCTGTGCCAAAGGTGGACATACCAGCTATTAGGTAGGTGGTCTTAATGTAATGGTTGATCAGTATAAGGGTATATCGCTGTCCTATAACATTTGTCACCTTAGTGTATTACTACTGTCCGCCGGCTACAGTAACCAGACGATTACAGCCTATGGTATCGCATAACAGGTGATTCCAAAGGAAACACAGAGGCCAAAGAAGTAAATAGTAGGGATCATATACAACATACAGCCTAGGACGAAACCATGCTTACGAGCAAAGTCAGGAACGACACTCCAAAATCCTGTCTGCTGTTGTTATGAAGTCACTTGATGACTGTTCAGAGAAAGACAAAATTTTTTATTATATTTAAATAAAAATAACATTGAAAATACCAGATAAATTGCTCATTAAGTAGTACTAGTTATTTTAATGCAGTAGAGTTCGAAGACATCGTAACGAAGAGTTCAGTGAAGCGCCAAAGAAATTCGTATAAGCATGCGTATTCAAATACAGAGACACGTTAACCGGCAGAATATGCCAAGCGGTCGGCAACGCCTATAGAAGACAACAATTGTTTGGCGCAGTTGTTAGATGGGTTATTGCTACTGCAATGGCAGATTATCAACGTTTAAGTGAGTTTGAACGTAGTGTTATAGTCGGCGCACAAGTGATGGGACACACCATCTCCAAGGTGGCGATGAAGTGGTGATCCTCCCGCATGACCGTTTCACAAGTGTACCGTGAATATCAGGAATCCGGTAAAATATCAAATTTACGACATCGATGTGGCCAGAAACAGATCCCGCAAGAACGGGACCAACGACAACTAAAGAGAATCGTTCAACGTGACTGAAGTGCGACCCTTCCGCAAATTGCTGCAGATTTCAATGTTGGGCCACCAATAAGTGTCAGCATGTGAACCACTCAACGAAACTTCATCAGTATGGGCTTTCGGAGCCGAAGGACTACTCGTGTACCCTTGATGACTGCACGACACAAAGCTTGACGACTCGCCTGGGCCCGTGAACACCGACACTGGGCTGTTGGTCACTGGAAATATGTTGCTTGGTAGGACGAGTCTCGTTTCAAATTGTACCAAGCGGATGGACGTGTACAGGTATGGAGACAACCTCACGAATCCATGGACCCTGGATGTCAGCAGGGGACTGTTCAAGCTGGTGGAGGCTCTGTAATAATATGGGGCGTGTGCAGTTAGAGATATGGGACTCCTGATACGTCCAGACACGACTCTGATAGGTAACATGATCATAAGGATCTGATCACCAGCATCCATTCATGTCCATTGTGCCTTACGGCGGACTTGGGCAATTCTAGCAAGAGAATGTAACACCCCATACGTCCAGAATTGCCACAGAGTGGCTCCAGGATCACTCTTTCGAGTTTAAATGCTATCAGTGGCCACCAGACTCTGCAAACATGAACATTATTGAGCATATCTGGGATGCCTTGCAACTACTGTTCAGAGGAGATCTCCACCCCTCGTACTCTTACGCATTCATGGTGTCCGTTCCCTCTCGCACTACTTCAGACAGTCGAGTTCATGCCACGTCGTTTTGCGGTAATTCTGCGTTCTTGCGGGGGCCTGCACGAAATTAGGCAGATGTTTCTTTGGCTCTTCAGTGTATGACAGCTATATGTCTCTAATCCAAGGGATTATTTGTAACAGTAACTTCAGAATACAAAACTGTGTATTTCAAGTATATATATAAACAGAGACTATTAACAAAGACTCTTTGTGTTACATCTAGCATGATAGTCGTCACAAAATACTTTTCTTCGCCATCTTATTGTTATGAATTCACATAATTTCATTGACAGTATATGGAACGATGTTACGGCGATTCTCTGATACAACTAAACTACCCCTACTAAAATTTTGTCTGTAATTCATTGGTCTTGTTTCGCCACTTCCGGAGAGTTTGGAGAAGGCACAGACATTGGCCTCCCATCAAGACGATACACTCCTCCCCCCGAAGTCATCACCTCTGCCATCTATGTTCATGTATCTCTCAGGTTCATCTTTACCTCTAGATTTTGATGATCACCCGCTCCAAGGCTTCTCTTACGGATCTTTTTTCTCGTCACCGACATCTATGCTGCCTAACTTGTGACGAAGAGTTTGATATGTATTTTCTCTGGCCGGTCGGGGTGGCCGAGCGGTTCTAGGCGCTACAGTCTGGAACCGCGCGACTGCTACGGTCGCAGGTTCGAATCCTGCCTCGGGCATGGATGTGTGTGATGTCCTTAGGTTAGTTAGGTTTAAGTAGCTCTAAGTTCTAGGGGACTGATGACCTCAGAAGTTAAGTCCCAAAGTTCTCAGAGCCATTTGAACCATTTGTATTTTCTCTGTTTTTTTTTTTTTTTTTTTCACCGAGGACTAAGTGTTCCTCGAAATTGGGTGAAGAAATGTAACAGTGTAATGAGAGTCCCGTATTACGTTAATAACTTTCTATTTTAGAACGTTTTCTGTATGTTCTATCAGCTATTTAAGTACTGCATTGTCGTCTTCACTTTAGCATTAATATAGCAAGCTAAATGACCATGCCACTACAAACGGCAGACTTGGATCAGTTTCATCCTCCACGTCGTTTGTGGCTAATTAAAAAAAATAGGAATTAATCAGGATGATATGAAGGTGTCATTTCTTGTTTATTTTTATGCAACAGGAACTTTTGAATGTCAGTTTTTTGCGAATAAGGTGAATTAAACATTATGCAAATACTACTCCATAAGGTTTCAACAATTTTATCTAATGTGCCTTCTAATTTTCCGATAAAACCAGTGTTTCATATATCTATCCGTCTGGATTAATCTATAACTCTCTGGTAATTATTCACTGAGGAACTTTTCATCCAGACTGCGCCGTAATGCTGTGTTCATGCACTGCACTGATTGTTGTGTTCTAGAGCTTTCTTTATGCTCGGCCGTTGCTCTGTCACAAATATCTCAGCTTGGTTCCATTTGAGATTTATCTGTCTCACAAGAATATTTTCACTTCCCTTTGTTACATCTAGAAACAATGCTGTGAGGAACAAACTGTTGTCATTTCACTTGCGTCCTCAGAATTTACAATAATAAGGGATGGGACAATAAGGTAATGTGTTTTCCAATAATGGTCAGTCCGAAGATCACCCACCCGTCTTAATACTTTAGTTCTGGTCAATGGCTTCTTTTGTTTAGGCAAGATCTCACATCGCACTTCATTCGCTATATCTGGAATATGTTCACACACAGTCCTTGTAGACGGTAAAATCTCCTTAACGGTCACTGTGCCGTGCTTGGCACCAATCAGATTAAATTCTTATGAAAGACCAACGCACACATTATCACGCCCTTGCCACTTATTGTGTTTTTATCGCTCTTTTAAACTGTTACCGTATCGAATATATGATATTTTGCACTTACGTCCTTTCAGGCTCGTGGTGATCCCACTGTATGAGTAACGCTTCGCATCCCTCTCTTTGGCACTGAACGTAACCCAGAGGACCAGAAGTATACCTTTCAGGCAATATGTGAAATTATAAATAGCAACAATAAGCATTTGTTCTGTCGAACACATCTGTGTTTTTCTTTTCCCACTTCAAAGTAATGGACGCAAGTTTACGAGATTAGAGAGCAAGAAGAAAACAAAGCAGAAAATATTATGATTATTATTTTCACACTGTTTTCACGCTGATAGTAGTGGGCAGTTCTTTTAGCAAATATGAAGTATAATTCTAACTCGAAGGAACACTTTTTCTAATTTGTTTCCTTTTTTTTTTTTTTAGTTAAAACTGTTATAAAGTGGGACATGTGATGATATTCCTGAACCTTCGCCCATGACTGATCTTTTCAGCTTTATGTGGCACCAAGATATCTTTAATTAGACGAGCGAATGAAATTCATTAGTTTTTAGACTTTTAATATACCCCTGTGCAGAAACTAAAATAGATATTAAAATAAAAATGAAGAACTCGTCTTTCAAATGCTGGTAAGAGAAAACTGAAAAACAAAGTCTCGGACATCTCGTTCATCTAAAATGAAATGAGGCAGACCCCTAAGAAAACTAAATAACTAATCGCTTGAAAGTATCCCATCTGGAAATATTGTGGCTTATTCCGGGTCTGTCTAACAGAACGTACGTCTCACCTGCTAACATTCGCAGAAGGTGTTTCTTCGTCGTCATAGCACTGCGACAGATGATACTCCACGTGACTCATCTTTTGAGCTTTATGTGGCACCGAGTTAACTTAAACTAGATGAGCGAAAGAAAGGCATCAGTTTTTGTACTTTTAATCCACCACTGTTCAGAAACTAAAGTAGTTATGAAAATAAAAATTAAAAACTCTACTTTAAAATGGCTGTAAGAGTAAACAAGGGAAAATACAGGAAAACTGAATAACCAAGTCTTGGGCATCTCGCTCATTTAACAAGAATGGAGGCAAATCCCTAGTAAAATTAAATAACTAGTCGCTTGAAATTATCCCATGCGGAAATAATCCAGCTTATTCCGAGTCTGTCGAATAGAACGTACGTCTCATCTGCTCACATTCGTAGAAGGTATCCTTTCGTCGTCGTAGCACTGTGACAAACGGTACTCCAGTAGGCCAGTCTACGAACCTCACGAGTCTTACAACTGCAGCGGGAGCTCGCAGGCTTGCATCGTCAAATTTTTATTGCCGTCTCCTACCCCACTGAATTTCATGGTTGTACACGGCGGCTGTCAGCTTAATGAGCAAGTCTGAAGATGGAGACGACCAGCTCTACTATGTAATGTTGTTCGAAGTTCATTACGCCAAAGTGATAAACAATAATAAATACATACATGAAATCAATATTTAGGTAAATAAATTGAAAAAGTAAGTGTAATGGATAACATGAAGCACCGTCACGTCATCCCACAGCGCGTGCTGCAGAAAACTTTTTCCCAGGCAATGTGTTCCAAACAAAAATTTTGACGCCTACAGGAATCTATGTACCGATCACCAGTTCTTGACATCATAAAATTCCTTGTTGCAGCCAACCCTTAAACTTCAATTACCACAACTATCTCCCCATGCAACACGTTTTACATTTCAGCATATTGCATATTTTGCTGGCAGTTGCGTCATGGGATCATGTTCCCGAATACGTAGATATGCTGAAATAAGATGCCGCAAGTCCACGATTATTTCACGATTTATGCCTCGCTATAAGGTTATGATCTTTCCACGTAAAAAAAGAAACTGAATACCTTCCATTCGAATATTTGGCCTGAGGAGCGAATTTTTTTAAAGAGAAAACTCACTATAGGTTCCAACTTACAATAGCGTTTAGTTGCAAAGAAACTTCGTACTATTACTTATTATTTATTTACATATTAACTGTTGCAGTTGACACCCGGTAAACAAATAATTCAGTAGCGCATTGCAATGCAGAAGAAAATTTCACCGTCAGAAAAGACGATCGGGAAATCATAATTGACTCGAGTTAGCGATGTGAAAGCATGCGGAATTTAGTGCTAGCGCAGTCGCCGATTACTGACCGTCGGGGCTTGCCCCTCCAGTGTCCCAACTGACCGCTCCAACCAGGACGAACTAAGCTCTGATAACGGTTACTGCAATAGTTTACGACTAAGACAGGGCCGCCTTGACAGTACCGCTCACAGGTTCGGAAGATGAGCAACTGCTTTGCACAGGCCAAAAGAACTGCACAGCGAGTACAATTATTAACCACTACCCCAACAGAAATTTTAATTCATTTGCACTGTTCTCAAAACTTCAGGAAGGTTCAGAGCACACTTCTACAGGCCAAAAGCTGATCCACCATCTCCATCGCTGGTACTTCTGTTTCAAGAGAATTGCAGGTCCCTACAGTAACTTGTACAAAGCGGACAACCGCTGTGCCGAAAGTGAAGAAACCTGACAGAGAACTATGCAGTGTATCACTGTTTACCGCTGAAGATTTCCAACAAGTGACACAGGAACAGTTAGAAGGAAAGCTGCCAAACTATAATCACACGTCGACACGTAATAAAGTAATCAAATTGGTTCTCCGTGATCTGCCCTTCAGTATGTACCCTGATCAAATAAAGGAAGAACTGAAGCTCATGCATTCACCGTAAGGACGGTCATAAAGCTAAAATTGTCGGAACACTACAACATATT
The DNA here is from genome assembly GCF_023864345.2 of Schistocerca serialis cubense. Lineage (NCBI taxonomy): Eukaryota > Metazoa > Arthropoda > Insecta > Orthoptera > Acrididae > Schistocerca > Schistocerca serialis. The sequence continues at coordinate 740,869,670 of NC_064640.1, forward strand.
CTTGGCTATTGCAACTGATAATCCGGAAAACAAACGGAGTTTTCAACTAATTCGCATCGAAAACTTCAATGTTCGAGCGGAAAATTTAAGTGATAAAATGTTCCATCACAATTCTACTGCTGTTAGGGCATCAGTCAAACTGCACGGCACTTTTCCTTGACAGATAAGTGTGAAGTGTGCTGGTAACCACACAAGTCGTGCCTGCACTCTCTCCCGTGGTTCGAGGCTGACATGTACATATTGTGGCAAGGAGGGAAATGTGGCTGGTCACTGCGGCTGCACCATTTGGATGTGCGCTAGAGCTCGCCAGCGTGATCAAACCAACGAGCTGCAGCAAAGGAAGACGACCACGGCATACCGTGGCGTATCCTAGACCGCAGCTGTCACGTTGACTGAGCCAGTCAGGGAGAAGCATCCGTCGAAGAACGACGCAGGAGGGAAACACCACAGAAACCACACACAGGAATAAAGATGCTGACACCTCTTTGCAGCAGCCACTCTAAACGGTTCAGCAGTTTACTTTTGATACTCAACCGATGTGGCCGAGCGCTACGTCACAACGTAACTGGGACTGAAAGAAGGATGAAGACCTGAATCAACACAAAACTGAAGTAAACCCATACACGAGCACCGCCATTGAAGCAACTCCGATTGAAGCAGAGCAGGGAGCTGGACCCAGCACGAGTGTCATAGCAGCTGCCCCAGACGATGATCTCAGCACCTTAATTTGGCATGTTGCTGCTCTGGTGAACAGCATAAAATACCTGATAGAGCTTTTTGCGCTGCAGATTACTGTTGCAGTGATGTCAGCTATGCAAGCAGCCACCATATTTCAGCCACAAAAGCCGCACTATTGATAGCATGATGGCTCTGAGCACTATGCGACTTAACTTCTGAGGTAATCAGTCGCCTAGAACTTAGAACTACTTAAACCTAACTAACCTAAGGACATCACATACATCCATGCCCGAGGCAGGATTCGAACCTGCGACCGTAGCGGTCGCTCGCTCGGCTCCAGACTGTAGTGCCTAGAACCGCGCGGCCACTCCGTCCGGCGGATAGCATGAATGGCCTGACAATAGCTGCGTGGAACAACAATTATACGCATGGACAGTCACACGGCAGATGGCGGTACAGCAGTATACGTGTGTGCCAGCATCTGGAGTCGCCACTGACAGAGCTGGAAGCCATGAGCATCATCGATCATATGTGAATGGGACGTGTAACGTTTATCGCAACGTACGGGCCGTTGCCTCTTCGCCTGCATCTCAACTGATTTCCAAACCTTTCTGAACCTATGTGGAAGGATTCTAATCACAGACGACCTAAACTTCAAGCATGTGGCATGGCACTCTAATACTTACAAATTCCAGCGAACGGAACGACATAGGGCTTTAGTGGTGGGGTCATACGCTCCAACACATTTTCCAATAGAGGGCAACTTTATGCCATGGATGTCGTTATCATTGAAGGTATACCACAACAGATTCACGCCTTAACACGCAATGCGTTATCTTTAGGCCATTCCCCAAGAAACCTTCCAGCTTCTGACTGAATGTATGCCTGCGAGAGTGGAAGCTGTCATCAAGGCCAAGGGTGGGCCAACACCATACTGAATTCCAGCATTACCGATGGAAGGCGCCACGAACTTGTATGTCATTTTCAGTCAGGTGTCCGGATACTTTTGATAACATATCGTATCAGCTGTACTGTTCATGTAGGTAGTCCACAACCTCAAAATCACGAAGGTTGGAAACCACGATGACGTCAAAAATGCCCTCATGTACCAGCTTCCACCAGCTGTTGTCGCATCTGTAATCAGCACATTCAATTAGATTTTCGAGGCTAATCACTATCCATAAGCATTCGAACATAAAAAAATAGGGGCCATACCTAAGATTAGCAAAGATCTACGTCTAACCCTGGATTATAGAGCTATAAACTTATTAGCAGCCCAATCCAAAGTCTTCAAGAGGATGTCTCTGAAGAGGCTTTAACTTCACGCTGCTTCAGAGGCGATACTACCTGATGAGCAGTTCAGATTTCGGAAGGTTCATTCAACCGAACATAACCTTCCGTGATTAGAGAAGGAAACCTTTGACAGTGTGCAACCCTGTGACTAGTGGAGAAGTGCTGGTTCTACTCAAAAGACAACGATTTTATCTCAAGCTCACTGAAAATACAAGACCCTCGTCTCTTCCCCTAGGGCGTGTCAAGTTATCTGCGCTGCAACTGTATCACTTAAAAATGGCTGGAAAATAAGGGTCACCGAAAAGTGAAACTTGTCAAGGTCACTGACTGTATGGAAATTGTGTGACTTAAAATTCGTACGAAAACGAAGCTGGCCTGTAAGAAGGACACGCCCACACTGCTGGAGCAATTGTATGAAGGCGTGCTGGAAAGTAATTCCTCCAAAATTTTTATGTGAAAACTTTTAAGGATTTTTTAAATTAAACATAAGTTATTAACATTGTAAATCTTTATTTCTTATTTCTACTTCTTTGCAGTCATTTTCCACCAGAGGGCTCCAAAATGTATCGTGTAATATGGTGGTGCGCAACATAACTATGCCGGTGCATCATACACAGCTTGCTGTAATAGAATTTCGGATTCGAAGAGTTCATCCACACATGGAGCACCCTCTGCTTCAACATGACAATACCAGACTTCACAAGAGTGCTGTGACATATGCAACAATCTGACGCCTTGGTTATACTGTCATTGATCATCCTCGATACCATTTGGTCCCATCACTTGTAAGATGAAATGTTAAAATTTATTTATGGCTCTTTTTATGAATCTGTGAAATTTGAATAATAAACTGGGATCAGATACCTATTATTTTAAAAGTTAATTATACTTACCAGGGTACTATTAGTTAAGGTCTTGGCTCTTTCGACGGAGTCAAACATTCCACAGAGAGAGTATCAACAAATTGGTCTCTCGTTTGGAGAAATGTACTCGTCCCCAAGATGACTATGTTGAGAAATAAATACGTAGACATGAAGAATAAATATGTAGAGTGTTATTACAGTTTGTTTTATTTTAAGAGCTTTAAGAATTTCACATGAAAACTTTGGCGCCATCACTTTTAGCACGACCTCTTAGCATATGAATTTGGTGGAAAAATGAAATGGCATGTGGCGAGGTCACTGCCTGTAGGGTAGTAGTATAACTTGAGAATGACAAGAAAATGAAGCTGGCATGTGCCAAGGTCACGCCCATACCTCGGCGGTAATTGTATGACCTCAAATTGGCGGGAAAACGAAACTGGCACATGGCAAGACCACACCCATGGCTCTGGGGCAATTGTATGACCCAAAATAGGTCGGGAAAAGAAAACAGGTTGGTGAGGCATAGTCATCTTGGTTGTGTGCTGAATATTTGTAATTAAGATAATTTATAACACAAAAATGACATCATATGCTTTAACACCACAGATGATGTGATATTTGCAATCTCGATTTCGCAGTTTGCAGCAGAGTAGTTTGGACAATAGAATTTTTTGCAACATATGACCAGCTGTAATTGCTATTTCAAGTTTTGGGACAATTTGCAACAATTTAACCGATTTCTTCACAGTATGCCAAAAATTCCCACTTTACAGGATCATCATCGAAAGGCAGACAGAAAGGCGAGATTTAATTGTTTACCAGTTAACAATATAGTGGAATATTGAATCAAGTACATTGATATCCCAGTAGTTTAATGTTTAACAATACCACAGAGTATTATTTTAAGAAATAGTGCATACTAACTCTATGTTTAACTGTAAGGAACTCCCCCCTTGCATGATTATTGCATTACAAAAGCAGTGACATCTCTATCAGGGCGCCTAAGACGAGTCTTAACACCATGAAGTTACTGTGATGGAAAAACAGCGGAGAATGCTACTAGGATCATTTACTACAGTCACATTTACTGCAGACAGGTATTTACACACTCAGTAAATAACACATAAGACAGGAGCAATATCGATGTATTCATTATTAAAAACATTCACAGCGACCAGCGAATGCTGCCAACGTCGCCCAGTGTGTCATGAGACTTCTGCAGAATAAGCCAAATTTCATGTCTTTCTAGCCCGTTGTCATCGCCGCTGCCGTGCTGCACACTCCAGAAGGTCGTACTCACGTCTGTGGCAGCTGCGCTTCTGGGGAGATGCAACTTTGCGATGCGTCTTTGCGCCTGCAACTTACTCAAGTATTGTCACTTCCTCCAGTGAGCGGAAACAGCAACCCATGCATATGATTACAGGCAGTTTGTGACCGGTACGCACACTGGCTGCCCACACAACTTACACACCTAATACAAAGTAGCCGGAATAATGATGTCTTATTGGTATGCTAAAACGTTGGGAAGTTATGCTAACACAGAGAAACTAGATGTGAACATACCTCTGTAACACGCGCCAAGGTCAACCCCCGAGACACATGTGGCAGTGTCCATGGTTTATAAACCTTCCTGGTTTTTAAAATGGCAAGAAGTTACGCCTACACACATGCAGTGGAATCTAGATGTGGGCACAACTCTGTGGCACGTATCCACGTAACCGCCTGTGATACGAGTAATAGGAATAGGAATATTCCCTGAACAAAAAAGCGTTAATACCATTACATCACGCTGTCTGGTTAAAGCCGCGCGGGATTAGCTGAGCGGTCTTAGGTGCTGCAGTCATGGACTGTGCAGCTGATGCCGGTGGAGGTTCGAGTCCTTCCTCGGGCATGGGTGTTTGTGTTTGTCCTTGGGATAATTTAGGATAAGTAGTGTGTAAGCTTAGGGACTGATGACCTTAGCAGTTAAGTCCCATAAGATTTCACACACATTTTTTTGTCTGGTTAAATGCATCTAGACGCCTACTGGAGGTCACTAATATTGGATTTGTCTTTCAGACGAAAGACATATCACGAACATCGGTAGAAAGAAAAACAATTAATTTCGGCAACACCGATTACTTAGAAATAGCCCTTATGACGGAGTATCTACTATCATTTAAAATCAGCCACTTGCTAATGACGAGAGCGAAAAAATTACTATCTATATGCTTGTGCACAAACCATGATTTCTCGTACATTGTAGATAAACGACACATTGCTTGAATCGTCACCATTTCTACAATCAACCTTACTTACTTGTCACATCCACGTGACTTTGCAACGAGGATGGAAAGAATGTCTATCTGTAATCCGCCGTATTGGCACAAATTTCTCATTGCAGACATTTCGTGGAACGTATGTGAGCGGACGTAATACCCGTAACGTATTCCCTCTGATATTTGCATCAGTAAACTTCTCCATGATACACAATACCCCTCTCGCAGCGTTTACCACTGGAATATGTTTAGCATCTTCAAAGCGATCCCTCGAGGAAACGGGTCACTCCTCGTTCTTGAAGATACAGCTGCAGTGACTGCAGAAGGCACAGAAGAGGAGTATAAGCAGCCATTTCTTGCAACACTGCTGTCGTGATGAACGAAGGAAGGAAAGAAATTAGTTTCTGAGATGGCGTTGACGATGAGGCCGGTATAGTCGGTAACAAGCTTGAGTCGGACGTAAGTTAAGAAATAAAAATGGCAACTTCCCTTACAAATAAACTGTTTTGATGTTCACCTAGAGCGGCTTGGAGGAAACATAAGGAATCGGAAATTTAACTGTGAAATGAATATTATTTCCATGTCGCCTCCATAGCAGTCGGGACCGGCCGAAGTGGCCGTGCGGTTAAAGGCGCTGCAGTCTGGAACCGCAAGACCGCTACGGTCGCAGGTTCGAATCCTGCCTCGGGCATGGATGTTTGTGATGTCCTTATGTTAGTTAGGTTTAACTAGTTCTAAGTTCTAGGGGACTAATGACCTCAGCAGTTGAGTCCCATAGTGCTCAGAGCCATTTTAGCCATAGCAGTCGGGTGTCTTAATCACTATACCACGTATCACCTCTCTCTCGGGTTTGCGTGGCGAATATAATGGGGATAAACAGTAATAAGCGGGATATCTGGGTTTGAGTCCTGGTCCGGCACAAAGTTTCATTGTCGTCATTCCGTTATACAGCTGACTGTTGTCCATATTCGCTACTGCGGATATATTTTATAAGTCCTTAAATAGTTCGGAGAGCAGATCACATTCCGTTACACTTACTAAATGTGTCGACATGGAGAGGTTCGTCATGCAGCAGTAATCTCCATTATAATCTCGACGCAGAACTGAGAGAGAGGTGATATGTGATACAATGGTTAAGGCACTCGACTGCCATGCAGGCGCAATAGAAATCGCATTCATTTCGCTACCTTGGGAGCAGCCTCGCGTTAGCCAGTTGCTCGTGATGTTTATAGTTGCGAATCTCGGTGCAACTACGATGGTTGCGTCTGTACTCTCGTTATGTTTGCACCGCGACATACCGGCGATGAAAATCGACATGCGACGGGGCGTAGTTCTATTTTCCGACACCTGCTGCAGTGACGGCATTCTTGGCACATGGCTAGCTTCTTTGTTATAGTGATTTATGTTAATTCGTTTGGCACTCTCTCCAGAAACTGGCCTTTATACTGAAGAAATTATTTGTTTGTATGAATTTTTCTTCTTTTTACTTGTACTACAGCAAATTCTTCACTCGTCTTGTCAGTGTCACTTTAGGAAACGTGTGACAGGTCTACCTCTCATTTATGTGTCCAGTTCTGAATAGACGCGTTGTCAGACTTTCATTAGTCTGTAGCTTCCTTCCTGTCCCTTTAATCAATCCTTTACTAGGAGACGGAACACCTGCTGTAAGAAATGAAATCCGACGCCTGGGACAGAAGGTCAGCAGATGAGTGATCTGCTAGAGAACAATGATAATTGGTACAGTTAATTCAGACTCACAAGAGAAGAGATGATGAGAACACAGCCATAGATACCACTATTCTCCCGACCAACACACACGCTACAAATGTGCTGCAGCAGACTCACGGAGCCCAATGACGCTCTCTGCATCCATGATATAGTTCTGAGAATTTAAATTATTACAGTTTTTATATGAACAGATGAGCCTTGTCTCTTAGAAAAAATGACGTATCTTGCTCCCTGCAGTGAGCTTGAAAATAAGCGTGTTTCAAGGAGACAATCATAAATGAAAACCAAATAATATTAAGGAAACACACTGTTATAGCAACTGTAAATGCTCATAGTGATGACTCTCGACCATAGGTTCAACGAATTTTTATTGGCAGACACATATAGGCGGGCATCATCAGAGGCTACGTGTGTTGATAAGCTCTACATGTGCTCTTGCTGTACTGATGCTGTTGTTCCACTTGCAAAGCTGAAAACAGTTTTCAGCGCAGAATAAAAACTGCACATCCACGTTAACTGTTGCGTAGAGTTTACAACCGTGAAAAGTATTTTCTCATGTCTATGTCTAACCATTCATATGTTTCTGTTGTGTCTTTTTGAGTGTGGTAATTTTCTTGTAATGGGATGGGATATTTCTTTCTTCCTCCCTTAGCAATTTTCCGATGTTTTATTTCACCTATTCCTTCGCAGAATAACCGTTACAGGGATATCCATAATACGAGCCGTTAGATTACACCGGTTACGGCGACTTTTCTGTCAAGCCACTGTGCTTCAATCCGATTGGCCCGATTCAGATCACATAATGGCGATTGCGTGTCTCGCAGACGACTTCTAATTAACTTACTTAAGCAAAGCCTCTATTCGCGAATACAATTAAGAAAATAATACTCTGAACAACTTTTCATTTGACACATTTTGATAAAACTGAAATGTAGTTACCTTTTTAATGTATGGTATTGAATAACTAGCTACGTAAGCATAAATGAGAGGTTGCTACACACATTAAGGTGCAACAGCGTTCAGTTGTAGAGAAACGTTGTGATTATATGTGTACTTCAGAAATGTTGTAATTGTAAACAGATCAACAATTGATGCAACAACTCAATAAGTGATCGATTCAGCAGCTCTGCTATCTACAAATGAAATCGCGTATGCCTTTCGTAATGCGTACATTTCCAGTAATGTTCAACAAGAAGACTGGTATACTGAATTAATATTAAACAGCAACAGGGTTTAAATTTCTACCCAGTTATCTAGATTTAGGCCTTTTGTGAATTACTAAATCATTCCAAGAGGTTGTTGGGATGGTTCTTTGTAAGATTACGCTCTGTACTTTATTTTATTTTGATTTATATCGTTTGTTATAAGTACTTGCGTTAATTCTGAACGGAACTGAATCGCCAGTCGAAGTGGCCGTGCGGTTCTAGGCGCTGCAGTCTGGAACCGCGAGACCGCTACGGTCGCAGGTTCGAATCCTGCTTAGGGCATGGATGTGTGTCATGTCCTTAGCTTAGTTAGGTTTAATTAGTTCTAGGTTCTAGGGGACTGATGACCCCAGAAGTTAAGTCCCATAGTGCTCAGAGCAATTTTGAACCGGTTAGACATTTTGGTCGTGTACGACAAGGCCCTGACACAAACCGAAGAAAAAATGTTGTCGTCGCCATTAAAAGGAAGAAAATTAATTTCGTTAAGCAAAAGGGAGTGACTGAGAAACTTCTAGTTAAAATTTACGAAAACAAAAATTGACAAAAATTAACGACCTGTTGCCACCATTTCACCAACCTCTCATTGCTCCACGACTTTGCGGTTCAAATCCGCTTCCGGCCACCCTGATTCAGGTTTTCTGTGATTTCCCTAAATCGCTTCAGATTCCTGTGCAAGAGCACGGCCGACTTCATTCCCCATCATTCCATAATCCGATAGGACCGATGATCTCGGTGCTTGGTCTCCTCCCCCAAATCAACCAATCCAAGACTTTACTCAGTGGAATGTTGGCGGTCAGCTAAAGTAAATTTTCATGGTGACAATCTTAGATAAATGTTTACACAGCGCGTCAGATTTGTTTGAATACTGAAGTTTCCAAAGACTTCATCGACAGGATTTATTCATAATGCGATCTTGCAGGCCGATGATACTCACAAATGAATTGTAATTTCCTAGGTTTCAGCCCGTTTCTGTGAGATAGAATAACGAGAATACAATTAAGTGAAACTAAAGTGTTCCTGCGGAGAGCAAAAGTCTGCCAAAATGAAATACTTCAACCTAGGACTGAAATTCTGCCCCACGTCATTAACGATCTTCAGATTTTGTGAAAGCAGTAAATACGTGGTAGTGTTCCTTTTAAACACGTTCATGTAGTCAATCACGTATGTCATAAACAAGCAGATGCGATGTGACATCTCTGTAAGAATCCCCAGCCCGGTAAGTAAATGAATACTCAGAGCTTTGTGAAAAACACCTCATATGGCACGTGTAGCTCCTTTTGGGTTAAAATCATTCATTATGCCTTACATTAGTTGCCCATGATATTATCCCCTACGATATCAAGGAAAGAAAATACGTAATCATATTCACAGCTGACTCAACGGTACTGACGTCGTAATATTAGACGGTGGGACGGCACTTTACGCTCGAATGAGTAGATTTTCAGACGTATATATACAAACACATTATTGTCGTGGCGCGAGCACATACATTCCATATTTTTGTATAAATCACTTAGTCATCGCCTTATAATACTTAAAATGATAATACGGTTAATAAACACTATTTTTTTGTATTACTGTCTGTTAAACTAGAAATTTGGGCGCTGCCAGTGGCACGCCGAGGCGGTAGCCAATACCGAATCACACTGCCAGGAGCAGTAAAGAAGGAAAGAAGATTAATGTTTAAGCTCCTGTCAACGACGAGGTCGATAGAGATCGAACACCATCTCGAATTGGGGAAGAAAATCGGCCATATCTTGTTTAAAATGGACCTCCCCAGTATATGCCTTAAGCGGCTTCGGGAAACCACTTAAAATCGGAGCTTGGGTAGCCAGATAAATGTCTGAACAGCTTTTCTCCCGATTGGACGTACAGTGTCCATTCGATTGATATGGGGCGCAGATGATTTCTAAGTATCCCATAGGAGAAAACGATAGCCCTCCGGACTATGAAAAGGTAAAGAAGACCGTAGTATTTCTCTGTGTGGTTCTCTAAATTTTATTTTTGTTATCACACTCACAAGGGGAGGCCACGACGTTGGGATGACATTTATTTCTAACGTTGTACACCTTTAGTAGGCCACTAAAACAACATAACGTGCAGGGAGTAAGGTGTACTACTCTAGCGATTCCGAAAAAAAAAATCGCACGAAAAGTATAACGCGTCTACAATGTGAGTTATGTATCCCTGCGTAGGTAACAGACGTTGTAGTTCATAGTGGTCAAATGTTTAGCGTTCGAGCTTCATAAGACGAACGTCTATCAGGCGACAGTTCACTGCCACTTACACTTAATTATTAATCTAGTTTTTTTCGTCACTGGTCACATTATTTAATTTATATGACATTTGAGAGGCAATATAATGCAAAATCACAACTTTTATTTGCGTGAAGTTTCAATTTATGTTTTCCATGTCTGTATGACAAATACCATGCTGCAACGTGTGATGTTGAGAGCACATCCGACGAATAATTTTACATTACTCTTGTGGTCTGGCACATTGTGACATACAATATTACTAATGGGGAACAATGTTATTCACATCGTTATTTATCGAGGTTTGAGTTGGGCTTCCCAAGCTTGTCCCTCGTCCTTGAAAATTTAATTACAAATAGTAAATAAGAAAAAAACATGTGAAATTCACTACAACATCATGAAAATGCACGTGGTTTTTTTCATTATGTTACCTCTCAAATGTAATATAAATTAAATAAAGTGACCAGTGACGAAAAAATGGCCAGAATAGTGGACCTTACTTCTTGCACAGTATGTTGTTTTAATGGCGTTTTAAAGGTGTACGAAGTTTGAAGTAAATCCATGATCCCAACGTCGTCGCCTCCCCTTATTAGAAGATTCAGATCGCTGTAACAGAGAGGACCGCATATGTAATAGCAGATCAACAAATTTTATATGAAACTTCCTGGCAGATAAATACCGAGTTCTGGACTGGCTCTCGGACTTGCTTTTCGAGGTCAGGTGCTCTACCAGCTGAGTGTACAAACACGACTTAGGTCACTACTTCACAGCCTTACTTCCACCAGCAGCCCGTCTGCTACTTTCCAAGGCTGGATGACTCAGCCGGTAGAGCACTTGGCTGCAAACGCCAGCCGGCCGATGTGGCCGTGCGGTTCTAGGCGCTTCAGTCTGGAACCGCGAGACCGCTACGGTCGGAGGTTCGAATCCTGCCTCGGGCATGGATGTGTGTGATGTCCTTAGGTTAGTTAGGTTTAAGTAGTTCTAAGTTCTAGGGGACTGATGACCTCAGAAGTTAAGTCCCATAGTGCTCAGAGCCGTTTTGCAAACGCCAAATGTCACGTGTTGGATTTCCGCTCTGGCACACAATTTTAATCTGCCAAGAAGTTTCAGGTCAGCTCAGTCTCCGCTGCACACCTAAAATTAATTCTGCATTAAAGCTGTTTTTGCCTCCTGCACGTGTCGCCCCATATTTCAGATGAAAGGCAACGTCCAGCGTACTGTATTATGTATTTTATGTGGAACTGATTTATGTAACCAGGAAAGGTATTAAACAATAGTGAAGGCGAATACGAAGAGAGAAACCTTAGGGATAAAAAAATAATACTAAAATACGCACTTCGGAACGAGTATCGAAAATAACACGCACCTGAACAGAGAGAAGAAGGAGTACTTGCTTTGTTTCTCTGTCTTAAGCTTACTGTAATTTAATTAAAGAGAATTTTACACCAGACGCATCTCGCTTTTAATGATAAAACGTCCTCTGTGCTTAGTCTGAAACTGGGTACATACGTCTGTACATTTTTTGGTTGTTTTAAATTAAAAACAGTATTTTGTTTGATCCAAAACAACCAAAAATGTACAAATGTATGCATCCAGTTGGCAGAACAACCACAGAAGATTATTTATAAATAAAAGCGAAGCGTGTCTGGAATAAAATTCTATTTAATTAAATTGCAGTAAGCTTAAGACGGGGAAACTAATAATAATTTCTTTAACAGCTGCTGCTAAAGATGTCCATGCTTTTTGAGTTATGATTCTCAAGATGCAAAACTAAAACCCTTAGCTACAATCATCTTCTGCAGAAGGTCGTGAATATGCCATAAACTCGCTTAACTGCTGTATGTTTGTGTTCAAGGATGCAACGCTGGTTGTGTGGCGGGGTTTAGTAATATCTGTGAGTATCGGCACGTCGCGAGAGGCCGAGTGGGCATCAGGTGGCCGTCTGTGTTGCTCTGTCGAACGGGTGGCGGCGATATGGCTGTTTTTGCTGTTTTCCTGTTGCTGGTGAGCCCCGATGTTACTAAAGCTTATGCCTTGCTATTATTTTCGTTAACTTTGTATATTTAAGTCGTACGGAATATTTATTCGTGCGGGCAATAAATAATCATATTTGGTTTGTACATTGGCAATGGATACAACGTGATAATTTCGAAATATTCATACAATATTGAACTTTAACTGGAAACAATTGAAGATTAATATGAGCAGCTAACGATATTTATATGCACGTATATTCGCTACGTAGTAAATATGAAAACTGGATTTGGCTGTGTCGTGAAAGGATTTGGATTTAATGTAAAAATGTTTAGTGATTGCCGTGGTTACAGTAAAAGCGTCAATTATCGTCGTGTGTATAAATCACGTATAGAAACGGAACTATAGTTATAAAAGTCAAACGATATGAAAGGGATGCGGTAATTGAGAAGGGAGTGAGGCACGGCTGTAGTCTGTCCGATTTCCTTCAATCTGAACGTTGAGAATGCAGTAAAGAAAACTACGGAGAAATTTCGAAAGGGAATTAAGGTTCAGGGAGACAAAAAAATTGTTTGCCGATGACATTGAAATTCAGAGGCGGTGGGTGATTTGGAAGAGTAGTTGAACGAAATGGATAGTGTCTTGAAAAAGAGACGTCAACCAAAATAAAACAATGCTAATGAAATGTAGTTAAATTGGGAGCTGCTGAGAATATTAGGAGATGACACTAAGAGTTTTGCTACTTCTGGAGTAAAAAATTGAAGTAGAGGATATAAAATGTAGACTGAGAGTAGCAAAAAATAAAACCTGAAACAGGATTTGGTTAACACCAAATGTAAACTTTTTAGACACTTTTTTGAAGGCATTTGTCTGGAGCGTGGCCTTGCCCGGAAGAGCAATGTGACTGATAACTGGCACAAAAAAGGAATAGGTTTTAAAATACGGTACTGCAGAAAAATTTTTAAGATTAGATGGGTAGATCGCATAACGAATGATACTGAGACGGACTGAGGAGAGGAGAAACTGTCAGACTTCTGTCTCAGAAGAGATCGTTTAATAACACATTAACATCAAGAATTTGTTAATTTGGAATGGGAGGGAAGTGTGGGGGTAAAAAGTGTAGAGGGAAACAAAGAGATGAATACCGTAAGTTCAAATTGATATAGGTTGCGGTAGTTAATCGAAGATCAAGGTTTGTATGAGATATATTAGAGTGGAGAGCTGCATCAAAGTAATATTTTGACTAAAATAGTTATGTTTGCTGTTGTACAACGGGATGCCTGGAAAATGAAAGTGGATCGCCCTGGTAATCTTTGGTGCGGTAAAACTGATCCATAGCCTTCAGCAAATATTAGTTTAGGTTGGAAGGCGATGGTATAGTTGTGAGTTGGCAAAGTTAACTAATGTGAATCATGCGGTAACACACCAATCTGTAGCTTAGCCTAATATCTAAGTTCGCGCGATATTTGCCGCTCTTCATAGTAATAAACTAAAACTGCAAGGTAGACTCAAACCTATATCAGATAATGGAAAAATCTGTTGATTCGTATTATGTAAAAGTATTGTATATAAATTACGGAAAGTGAAAAGGGAAGCTATTTGATAACTTTTAAGAAAACTATATTTGTTGTTTTCACTTTCCCAAATCTTTTTCATAACGACTACAATTAATTGGCAGATAGTGAAGCTATTGGTGCTTTTTATGGGAATAGATTGCTATCCCGCAAAGCCTCCATGTGTTTGTGGTCTCAATATAAAAACGAAAATTTTTCTTTAGCATTTGAAGACTTTTGTTTTCACCTAGGTACGCAGGACGAAGCGAAATTTCACCAGAGTAATTCAAATCGAATTATATTTGTGCCTATCTTTCGATAAGGTCAAAGCTACTAAGCCCTTTTTAACGAAATCATCTTTACAAGCCGTCTCTGCATTAAAGCGCACAGTATAAATATAGCAGTCCGTAGTCGAATACTGCCACACTAATTAGATTGGTTTTGGCTGTTGAAAGTTTAGTCGTATCCAGCGATTTGTGCACCTGCGCGCGATTTCAGAAAATGCAAGACATTGCACCTCGAGTCATTGGTCACGAAATCTCAAACCTGTTCTGTAGCTCACCGCGAAACTAGTCTTTTTAAAAGAGTAAACCGCCATTTGTAACTGCATTTATGTTCTGTACCCTCTGAATTTCGGATTTTATGCTATTATCAGATACGGTGCTAAAAGTTTTTGAACATTATTATTCTCTAACAACTTTCAGCATTGTACTTCATAACGGCATAAAAGTCGAAATCTAAGTAGTACAGAAATACAGAAATAGTTAACTGGCGGTGTGTTCTTTTAAAAAGTTACAGGACTCGCTCAGCAACATCGAAAACATTTTAAAATTAGGTGGAAGGTTTCGTAGAAACATGTAGGAAACAGTCGGCTGGTATTGAATCCGAACTGCTTAGAACTACTTTTTCTTAAAGGTAAATAGAATTAGCCATAAGTTTTGTGGGTAATAGTGCAATGCTTTCGGGTGTTACAAAATTCATATGCGCACTGTTGTAATGAACTTGTTTCGCAATTAAAAATAGCCTGTTAAATGACAATGCTTAAATCCGAACTTGCTTTAGGTATATAGTGGTTAAAGTTTAAGAATAATTCTATGCCATATTTGTCACGGTCAGTTCCTCGAGTTCATAATCCATTATAGATGTGATAAAGTAATTGACTTAAAAACTTAAAGCAATGCTGGAGAACTTTGCTAGATACTGATGCAGCAAAACATTCTAACTGTTCAAAAGCGTACAGATCAAACCGCCAAAGCAATGCACCACCAATTCTGCGTGATACTGATTCGATAAATAGTCAGGTTCGCGGAGATATGATACTAATGTCTACGCACAGGTCACAAGTCGCTTGACGGATCTGTATATATGGGCACGAAGATGTTGCCCGATAACGTCCCAGCTGTGTTCCATCGGTTTAGATTCAGGTACATGTAGTGGCGAATACAAACGTGAGTTAAGTATCACGTTCCTCAAACTACTACAGCATGATCATAGCCATAGACACGAAAAGTTAACCTACTGAACTACGCCAACCCCGTCCGGAAAGGCATGAGACAGAAATGAATGCAAGTGGACCACAGTGTTCATAGTCCACAGCGCTCACGTTGCCTTACAAGGAGAACGCGCTTCCTCATCGCCGATTTTGTCCGAAATTATAGTGGAAGGAGGGCTTGGCAACAAATTAAAGACAGAAGTGGGAGTAACAGATTCATTAGACAATAAGTGAAAGGTTTAGTGTGTTTGGTTGCAATCGGTCCGTTGTTTTAGCTGTGGAAAATAAATTTTTACAATATCTATGCTTTCAATTATTGCGTTACCGTTACTTACACAGGGAAAAACAAATAGTAGCAAAATGTGTGTAATATATATAATCTGTAACCTTTCCTGGAAGACTGCAAAGGGTCTACATATGCCTGCAAGAGTGCTGGCGCTTTTGGACTGAAGATTCAAAAAAACACTGGAGGCTTGCGCAGTAAAATATAGGAATGTTATTACTTCGCCAGAAACTGCAAAACGTCATGTTAAACTAGTTCTTCCGTTAAAACTCGTAGGGTAGAGAAGTCCACAATTATTTGAAGTTTTAACGATGGATTGTCGTCATGTGGTATTAAGATGATTCCTACTAAATGCACTCAGGTACAGAAACTCTGCGATGTGTACTTTTATCGTCAGGCATAGAGTTCGACCAAATAACTTCAAAACTGCTCTTATTACATAAGAGAAAAAAATCACATACCGAGAAGACTACATCAAACTGAAGTCCATTTTACACCACCAACTATCCTCACCAATATTTACAGAAATGAGGTACTTGCAGTTTACTGCCAGAATGTGCCATGAGAGGGAACAGTCTTCGAAACAGCTATGCACTTGTAAACGTGCGGCGTTTATAACACGTGCAAGATGATTGCTCTGCTTTTTACTATACATCACACCAGCACATGTCATTTTATAAACGAATTTCTAGTATTCACTTTATCCCTTCCTGAAAATTTATTTCCAGTTCCAAATTTTCGTTCGCCTTTTTCATGTTTTGTATGAACATTTTAATAAATACAATAAATTGAACCTTTATTTCAGGTTACTTCTAGTGTAATGTAAAAACAGAAAACAAACAAGGTTCCGCAGATCGACTCGGCCTCTGGACGACCGTTCTGAACTCTTACCGCTGCCCAACTGTGCCTGGAAACTACGGTACCGTAACATTAATAGTTCATACCTCACCCTACTCACGCCAAAACAAAATCGTTTTATCTAAAGGCTTGGGCATCTGGAGCTCCACTTCTGTCACTTTCTTTTATGCCCAAGCCCTGCATGTACAATAAATTTAAGAGAAATCCGTGAGAAATAGGCACAATCCCCTTGTAGAGATTACTACCACGGATCCCAGACACCATGGAAGCCCAGGTGAATTATACCACTGTATAATACTGCTCCAGCCGGCTTATGTCCATGGCGCGGTGGTTGTTTCGAGCAGTTGTTCGCCTGGCTGACGGCGTATTTGGACACGACCATCGACCTGGTTTAACAATAAGCGTGCATCATTCTACCAGGTGATACTTTGATCCACGATCCAATCGCGAGGAGACCGTGCCAACCACAGTTGTAGTTTGCGATGTCGATTCAACGTATGAGTCGTCTGCTGGGAAGTCCCATATTCAGCAATGTGCGCTGAACGGAGTGTACCGAAACACTGGGGCATGCATAGTGAGTTCGTAGCTTGTATTAAGTAATTCCCCTGATTCCTTGCACAGAACTAAGATGTTTTGGTAAATCCTAGTAATTTTAGAAACTTAACTTTAACTACTTAACAGCAAAAGTATTTTCTGCCTCGCTTATGGGGCTATTTTAGGAGAAATAACAAGAGGTGGTGAGAATTTATATTTTTATAAAATATCCAGGCAAGCACCTACTGCAGTTTGATTATACCGAAGTGCAGACAAATTATTATAATGTTGGCTTGGACTTTATCAAAAACAACCGATATAAAACTTACACCGAGCGCCTTACAGAATAAATACTAAAAGTACTACTAAGAAAAGTTGCCACTTTTAAATTTGTCCACTGGATGCTCATCTGTATTACTAAATCACTATCTCGGACATACCAGTTGCAGGTTTTTACATCTTCAAGGGACAACAGATATTTAATTTACAGTTTTCGCATAATTATTGACAGAATTTTAAAATTTACGATGCTGCTATCAGTTCAGTTAGTAGCTTAATCGTATGTTACAAATTCAACACAATGCAGTAAGTAATAGACAGAAACCGCCTGTTTGAGGCAGCGTAGCCGGCCGCTGTGACCGAGCGGTTCTAGGCGCTTGTCTGGAACCGTGCGACCGCTACGGTCGCAGGTTCGAATCCTGGCTCGGGTATGGATTTGTGTGATGTCCTTAGGTTAGTTCGGTTTAAGTAGTTTTACGTTCTACGGGACTGATGACCTAAGATGTTAAGTCCGATAGTGCTCAGATCCATTTTAAACCATTTGAGGCAGTGTAACTGACGGCGTGCAAATACCCAGATCATAAGAATATCTATCCAGCATTTGAGAATAACAGCCCTTAACGACTTCATACAAACTTCAGGCATAATTTCAAACCTATCTAGATTTTTTGTAGCTTACATGCTTTGTCTGACAATAGTCAGTAACTGATTTGTAATCAGATGTATGAAGCTGTTAGATGGTCGGGAGTTGGATTTCTTAGTGAATCATGTGTTCACTGGTTCACTACTAAAAACGCAGTAATCAGTGTAGTAATGTTGACTAAAATTATTAGATGAAAATTCGCGATCACTGTTTACTAACAGAAAAGTAGAGTTGCAAACCCAATGTCAGATAACTCTTAAGACAATAGTTTTGATTTATTAAAAATGTTACCTTAGTGTTTAGGCAGCTTCATAATTTTTTGCTCGATTCCAATTTTGGATGAAAGTATGAAAATACTGTCTGAGGAAATATGGCTTCGTATTTTACAGAAGCACAGAAACCTGTATTCCAAATGCCTCAACGTTGTCTCGTTCGTCACATCTTGCTTTCTTTTTAGTAATTAATGTCCAGACTGGTTCCATTGCGACCCGCAACGTACTACTTTCCTGCGCCAATATTTTCATCTCAGTTGTAGTTGCAGCCTACGTCAAGCATTTGCTGGATGTATTAGTCTTCAGCTACAGCTTTTACTCCTAGAGATTTAAAACAGTGAAACAATGGTAATATAGGGCTCCTTCACCTGTCTTTAAATTGGTGAGAAATTAGACACATCGCTGATCACATTATTCCTTTCCACCAAATATTGTAGCTGCTTATTTTGTAGGATCGATTGACATCTGATTTAATCGGCGTGTCATCATAGCGGAAATACAGTAGTAGGCCTATTCCTGAACGCCAGTTAACGAGGCAGTAACTGGATTATACCCCATTACGAGGTTCCCAATTTGAGAATTAAGTTAGTGGCTTGAGTCGAAATATAAGAATGGTCGCTTGCGTCCCATAGCGCACTTTTGATATTGACATTTTAATTTCAGGAGCTCCACGGAAGTGATCCGTAGGAAATGAAGAATGTTCGTAGTTACTTTAGAAAGCAGGATTTAGTAATAACCACGAGGTACATATTGCAAGGTGGTAATAAAGTGCAGCTACTTACGGAAGTTCAGTGTGGGCCGTAATTGTTACGACAGAGAAACTTAGTATATATGCTAATGCGTTAATACGGAAACAATTTTTCCTGGAAAAAATTAGTTCAGATTTTGGCCGAAAAATGCAAGTCGGGCGCTGTGCAGCATCCTGTCTGAGGTGCCACTACTGAACAAATTGTGTAAACGACGGTTAATAATAAAACATTTTGCCTCTCTTCTTGTTCGACCTTTTATTCTCACGTCCCGTTTCTAATCTATTACATATCGAAACATTTCTATATGTCTTTGTTCGATTCAAAACGCCATATTTGCATTTGGGTGGCCATGGGCCTAATTGGAAATAATCTTTTTACAGCGTACATCGGTTCCTCATTTAAGAGTTAGAATATCTTTGAAGTTTCACTGACGTAAGGAAATTATAGCCCACACTGGACCTCGGCGAGTAGATGAGCTTCAGTTATAACAAGCCGATACATGCCTTACTGTCTGACAGTAAATATTTAAATATTAGCTAGGCTATCCCAGTCGAACCATCGAGTATATATACTACACTTCCGTGTATACGCTCATTCTACTCCTAATAGAAGTCCCAACAGCAGTAGTTCAGTATTAGTGGAAATAGTTTCGTAAAAATATTAATAGGCGAGCGGCAGTTTCCCAGAAGCCTCCTTGATGGATCCTCCGTTCACACTATTTGATCAGTTACTCCCGTCGTATTTTTCATATGACTTAAATAAAATCCACTGAAATACTCGTCCTATATTTCTTGCAATATCTGCGCTTGTAATTGGTTGCATTGTTTATTATATGTATCCAATACCAAGTGAATGAGGGCAGAAATGGTTTCCCAAAATAAGAAATAACTGAACCTGTTACACTGTATGGCTCACGTTTCACTCTGAAGTCTATTTCGCAGGAACAGAATTATAGAAACGGTAACCTAGATATTTGGCTGTGCAACAGATGACTCAACCACGATTTTGGCACTCACACTCGAACCTTCCTATTACATGACTGAAGTCATTTTCTCCTCTACTGAATGACTAAATTCCATAAATTGCAGAAATATTCTGCGTATCTGAAGATAATTGCCACTGTGCATCAGTCTGGATACTGTTAAGATCTGTAAACCATGTCATGATAGTCTGAATCTATGAAAATGCAGGAATGGCAACTGATATTGCACCCTAAATCACTGCGTATTACTAATGGTTGTGTAACTTTTACCTGGAACACAACGTTAGTACTATTCTGCACCCTGAATAACCGGAGACTCTCTGCCGGCTACAAAGTTTTCATTCTAGTTGCAAAAATGCTATATTTTCTATGTGCACTAATTTCTTCTACAGGCATTGTGTAGTGCAAAATGGACACGCTCAGTCTAAAAAGGTCAAATATCGTAACTACAGTTCCATCCGTGGCCAACTAAACTGGTGGTAGGAGGGCGTTTCTGTCGTTACTTAGATGGAAGAGTTCAGCAAGTAACAAGACAAGGGTTGTCAGATCTTGAACTGACCGTCGGCGTAAGAGTCCAGCGCAGGAATCACAATGCGCAAGATGGTAGCGCATTTGTTCATGGCGAGGCCGTAGCTACATGGCTAATGGCATACAGGCAATGAGGTATTCACACACAATCGCCATGGTTGCACCATACCTTGATTAGAGGGAGACAACAGCCGCCAATAAACGGCTAGGCCAACCAGTGCTTGAAAGAGCGGATACACTGGGTATAGTGCAGCAACACGCTCCTCAGTAACCGATCAGCAGACGTAACACAAAGAACTGCTGCCTCCAAATGTGTACATAGATTTGCCACACATCGTTGTCAGATGAGAGTAAAATAACGTAGAAACTAGTCCACTACAAACGAATACGACGATCCCAACGTTCCTACCATTTTAATTGCATCATGAGTCTCTTTGGTGCGGTTCTTGTTATCCTCAGATGTCAACTGTACTCTGCTCTACTGCATCAGTGCTTCGTCCCTTCACCTTGATTCATTTTTGGGAAGAGGTGCCACAGTGTAAAGTCTACTGAACAATGTAGACCGCCTGTGGTAACCCAGTCGGGGTGCAGTACCCAGTCGTTCCTACATGTACGGACGTTTCCTCCTATCACCCCTAAATCGTCTTTAATATTGACATAGAAGGAACTATTGGACAGTCTGCAGGGGGGGGGGGGGGGGGTGACCTCCTTATGAACATTTTGACAGTATGAAAAACGGATAAAGGACTTCCATCTCGAGTTTGTCAGGTGGAAGAATTTTGCGTTACGATAATTACTTCGTAGTTTAAAGGTTCTAAGACAATATAAAATTTCTTCACCAGTAAAGGCTTCTACGAGTTTAGATCATCTTTAGTACATAGTTCTTTGCAGATTTCAACGTGATGTTGGTTATGATGGTCTTGGAATCGTGGGACATACTTCACTGCAGTCCTCATCATGAACAATTCTTCTGGCATATAGTGTGCATATGCACTACAACTTGCCCCAAGGTACTGAAGAAATCTTAGATGGTCTTATGATTTTTTTGCAGAATATTCTTCCAGAATGGAGTCGTCGTCAATACATTTCTTTTGAAACACTTAGTCATAGATACGGATAACCTACAGCAGTGTCTCCAAAGGGTTGCTTAAACATATCACGTGCTCCTGCAGAGCTCTTCCACAGTTTAAACCCCTCCTGTGAGTGTGTGTAAGGTGAGCATGGGGCCCCAAGCTACTCCAGCACTACTTCGTTTTCTGTGCTGGAAACTCTCATCTCTGTCCTTCCTTCTCTTGCTTGCTTTCTTTGTCACGCTGGTAGCCATTGATGTCGACCCTGCTAGTATCTAGGTTCTGCCTTCTTTCCTTGCAATATTTTTAAACTCCTCTTTTGGCTGAAGTGATTTGTGGTCTTTTTCTCAGTCAGACTTCAATTTTCCAGTCTTGTCTAGTGTCAGCTGACTGGGGAACATCACCTTAAAAAGTAGCTACTGCATGCAGTGTGAAACATCTGCACACAATGCCTATATAGTTCTTATTTACACTTCAGACAACGCAGTAGCCAGTCCGATGCAGTGGTGTTATTTAGCCTATCAGCTGAGTCATGTGACAACAGAGATCACATTGATAGCTCCCCATGCAAGCCAAGGAATAGATTTGTCTTGATGGGGCACTGGGAATCCCTGGCGTGGTCATTGTGCCAGATTCATTGCTGCAGCTGGGTGTAACCCATGGGAAGAGCCTTCTGAGAAGTTGCCATCAGAGAGGATGTACCGCACATGAAATATTTTAAATCGTGTCAAAACAACGGCTGCTTAGATGTAGCCATCCTATCAGATATCAGTGCAGATATCTGCAACCAAAATGTTTCCCCAGATTGGCTACCCCATGGGAAGAGGGCATGCCAGACAGCTAGGAGACAACTAATTTTTTAAGTAATTAGTATATAGTCGGACTGATAAGAATAATTTACAGAAGATAAATGCAAAGAAGTCTACAGGAAAAACGTGTCCTGGATACTGAAGGATTAAAGCCGCCTCTGCCACACTGTCTACAGCTATTCAGTAATGTGTGACAAAAGTGACAATGGCCCCCACACAAGTCTTTGAATATGGTCTGAAGAATCGTCTTCCTCAAAGACCTTAAACTCTGAATAAGGATGTATGGGCAGTCTTGGGTGCTGAGGCATTCATTTTTTCACACACCTTACAAAGTCAAAAGGTTAACTAAACAGATGCAGGCACATTTATCTCAGCCTTTGAAGGGTATCTCCTCCCACAAAGTTAGTCATCGTGTACAGACGTGACGTGAAACCTCGTGTTCCACCACCCCTAAGGTTCTTCTGTTGCCTATGCTTTTGTCATATATCATCTTGTTGCACACTAAACCCAAAATGCGTTACCTCTGGACCATCACTCCATGAATGTAATTCACGTGAACAACCTTCCTGTGTCAAATCCACAGAACACCATTCTCAATCCCCTCCCAGGTGGCTAGCCACTCTTTGGTGGGTTCGTGCTTGGCTAGCACGGGTGACCAACTTTTGCAGCATTTTCCCCCTTCCGTGCTACATGTCTATCCTCTTGATATTTTTATTTCTCCTCCCTTGGAGAACATGTCTGGGATGTTAATATGAATGTTCTGCATTGTCTATCGCTGATATCAGAACAGTCTTACCTTTCTTTTCGCTCTCTTCTCCTCTTTCCCTTGTCCTCTCGTTCCTCCGCTTTAGTGTTTTTCTTTCTCTCTTCTTCCTCACTGTGCACAACTGGAGGCCAGCCCATGCATCCAGTACGTAACAGGTGACTGGGTAGTAGCGAGCACGGGACCGCGAGCTAATGTGGCCCTCCTTCCTTTCCGGGCTGCATGCCTTCCCTTCCCTTTCCGCATCCCTCCCCGTCCCCCATCTTCGCCCCCCCCCTCACCTCTGGCTCTTTCCTTCCCTTTCTCCCCCTCTGGGAGTATGGTTTGTGCCTACGTCCGGAGACGGACGCTGGAAACTGTTCCAAATTCCTTGCTTTTACACTTGCAAGTCCTCGTCCTTCCTCTGTCCATCTCTTTTCCTTCCCTCTTCTCCTTGCCCTTTTCTCCGCTGCGGCGTTTGAGACCCCCTTTTCTTTCCTTTCCCTTTCTCTTTTTTCTCCCTGTGCGTGTCTGAAGGCCGACCCACGCACTTCGATGCGTAGCTGGTGACGGGGTAACGCGTAATTCCCCGCCCCGGGTAGACAGGTAGGACACGTACGTACCCCCTGGTAACGGCCAGGCCCAGGGAGGAGTGATTATCCGAGCTGATACCTTCCGAAAGTGCCGATTGGTCCCTCCGTACGTTTGTCGGGAGGTGTGACCTGAGGTGTGAACAATCACCTAAGGCGGGTGTGCCCTCGGTGAGGGCCCCCACAAGGGAGGAGCGCGCCATCGGAGACGCCAGTAATCATGGGGGATTCTTCCGCAATGGTTTCCTCACCTTCCACTATGTCTGCTCACAAACGTAAGTTCACTGAGTCGCAGCCACAGACGGTTCTTCCATCGTTGCCACAGTTCCTTGTTGTTTCTCGGTCTGACGAAGGTCACGACTTTTCCACGGTCAACCCTTTCAGTATTCAGAAGGGTGTCGACGCAATTGCGGGTCCTGTAAAGTCTTGTTCCAGATTACAGAATGGCACCCTGTTGTTAGAAACACACAGTGCCCTCCAGGCTCAAAAATTGCTGCGTACTTCTCTGCTCCACACCTTCCCTGTCCGGGTGGAACCGCACCGTACGTTAAATTCCTCGCGTGGAGTCGTTTATACACGCTCCCTCGATGGATTGTCTGACGAAGAAATTCAGCACTACCTGTCTGACCAGGGCGTCACGGCTGTTCATTGGGTTATGAAAAGGGTTGACTCGAACATCATTCCAACCCGCACTGTCTTCTTGACATTTGACAAAGTTCAACTCCCATCAAAAATCAAAGCAGGCTATGAGATAATTTCCGTTCGCCCTTATGTCCCAAACCCTACGCGTTGCTGTCGATGTCAGTGGTTCAATCACACCAGCCAGTCCTGTTCCAATCCGGTCAAATGTGTTACGTGTGGCAATGATGCCCATGAGAGTGCTTGTCCACCTCCATCCCCTCGCTGCATCAACTGTATGGGTGACCACGCTGCTTCCTCTCGAGATTGCCCCGTTTTTAAGTACGAAAAGCTCACCCAGGAAATAAGAGTGAAGGAAAAGGTGTCGACCTTTGCTGCTCGAAAGTTACTCGCCAGTCGACAGCCCACCGTGCCTCAGAAAGGAAAATACAGCACTGTCCTTGCTTCACCTAGGCCAACAAAGGAGGCGGCCACACAGACGTGCGACCTCACATTTAGTACCACGGTCGTCAGATCGGCCAGCGCAAAGATCGCCCGTTCAACCTCACCACTTTCGCCTGCCCACTCTATGGCTCACCCTTCGTCGGGTTCTACTAAATCTCGAGCCCAAAAGTCAGACACCAAGTCTTCGAAAAAAGAGCATTCTCGTGAAGAGTTTTTACGTACTGCAACTTCACAACCATCGGTTCCTCCATCTAAACATCATACCTCCAAGAAGGCTACGAATAAACACAGTTCCTCTCCTTCTCCGCCAAGGCGTGTCCCATCTACAGCACCACCTGGCGGAAATCGCCCTCGGCCATCTTCTGTGTCGCCGAGGCGCACTGCTGGTGGCTGGTCAACTGGCCGATCGTTGGTGGCAGGAGCTGCTCCTGACCAACCTATAGATCAGGATCTTCTGCCTTCGACTGAATGCCATTCCATGCTGTCGGTCGCAAGCTCTGAGCGGTCGTTGAGTTGACAGCACCCTTGTCACATTCCTCCATTTTCTGTTCACCCTATGTCCATTATCCACTGGAATATCCGCGGCATTCGCGCCAATCGGGATGAATTGTCGATCCTCTTACGATCCTACTCGCCAGTCATCTTCTGTCTTCAGGAAACAAAGCTGCGTCCCCATGACCGCTTTGTTCTCCCTCATTTTCAGTCCTTCCGATATGACCTCCCCTCTGTTGAAGGCACTCCAGCCCATGGAGGACTCATGATTCTGCTCCATGATACTCTCCATTATCACCCAATCCCCTTAAACAGTTCCTTCCATGCTGTCGCCGTCCGTCTTTCCCTTTCTGGATACACGTTCTCTCTTTGTACCGTATACATTCCATCGTCTACACCAATGGCACGAGCTGATCTCCTTCATCTTCTTGATCAGCTTCCACCCCCCTATTTGCTGGTTGGTGACTTCAATGCCCACCACCCGCTTTGGGGATCTCCACAACCTTGTCCACGTGGCTCACTATTGCTAGATGTCTTCCACCAAGCGGATCTAGTCTGCCTCAACACTGGGGTCCCCACATTTTTGTCTGCCTCCACGGCAAATTTATCTCATTTGGACCTTGCGGTCGGTACTGTTCCGCTAGCTCGGCGCTTCGAATGGTTCGCCCTTGATGATACACACTCGAGTGACCACTTTCCATGTGTTCTTCGACTGCAGCCTCAACTGCCATATATGCGCTCGCGACGCTGGAAGTTTGCCCAAGCCGATTGGACACTTTTTTCGTCTCTAGCGACATTCGATGACCGTCGCTTTCCCAGCGTCGACGATGAGGTCACACATTTTACCGACGTTATTCTCACAGCTGCGGAACTTTCAATACCACGCACCTCCCAATTGCCCTGGCGCCCCCCAGTTCCTTGGTGGAACGAGGCATGCCGTGACGCAATACGTGAGCGGCGACGTGCTCTTCGCATTTTCCGTCACCATCCAACTTTGGCCAACTGTATCCGATATGAGCAGCTCCGTGCGCGATGCCGTCGCGTCATCCGCGATAGCAAGAAGGCAAGCTGGAAATTCTTTATTAGCTCATTTAACACCTTCACTCCCTCCTCGGAAGTTTGGAGTCGGCTTCGACGGTTCTCAGGCGCGCCTAGTTTCTCCCCGGTCTCTGGGCTCATTGTCGCGCATGATACCTTAGTGGACCCCGTCGCAATTTCAAACTCATTGGGTCAGCACTTTGCTGAGATTTCGAGCTCTTCAAATTACCGGCCAGCGTTTCTCCCGAAGAAACATGCAGCGGAAGTGCGACATCTTGCTTTCTCCTCTCAAAATTACGAAAGCTACAATACTGTTTCCTCCATGCGCGAACTCCAACACGCACTCTCTTCTTCTCGCTCCTCCGCCCCAGGACCGGATGGTATCCATGTCAAAATGTTGCTGCATTTATCAACCCATAGCCTGCGTTACCTCCTTCGCCTTTATAATCGAATTTGGACCGACAGTATCTTTCCCAGGCGATGGCGGGAAGCTATTTTCGTTCCCGTTCCGAAACCTGGAAAGGACAAACATCTCCCCTCTAGCTATCGCCCCATTTCTCTCACGAGTAGTGTCTGTAGGGTTTTGGAGCGTATGGTGAATTACCGTTTAGCTTGGTGGCTGGAATCCCGCAGTCTTTTAACACCAGCCCAATGCGGATTCCGAAAGCATCGTTCTGCCGTTGACCATCTTGTTGCTCTCTCCACTTTTATCATGAACAATTTTCTCCGGCAACGCCAAACGGTAGCAATAATTTTTGACCTGGAGAGAGCATACGATACCTGTTGGAGGACAGGCATCCTCTGCACACTGTTCTCTTGGGGCTTTCGAGGCCGGCTGCCCCTTTTTCTTCGCGAATTTATGGCAGAGCGCACATTTAGGGTGCGGGTGAACACTACTCTCTCCCATACTGTCTCCCAAGAAAACGGGGTACCCCAGGGCTCCGTGCTGAGTGTTGTACTGTTTGCCATCGCCATTAATCCAATTATGGATTGTCTCTTTCCTGATGTCTCGGGCTCCCTCTTTGTGGACGATTTTGAGATCTACTACAGCTCTCA
The DNA here is from genome assembly GCF_023864345.2 of Schistocerca serialis cubense. Classification (NCBI taxonomy): domain Eukaryota; kingdom Metazoa; phylum Arthropoda; class Insecta; order Orthoptera; family Acrididae; genus Schistocerca; species Schistocerca serialis. The sequence goes on from NC_064640.1 coordinate 740,896,977, forward strand.
ACGGACCAGCCTTCTTGAAAGACGTCTTCAAGGATGTCTCGATCGCCTCCACTCGTGGAGCATCGAAACCGGCTTCCGTTTCTCACCCAGTAAGACCGTTTGTGTTAATTTTTGGCGACGTAAGGAGTTTCTTCCGCCCTCCTTACATCTAGGTCCTGTCAACCTTCCGTTTTCCGACGTCGCTAAATTCTTGGGTCTTATGTTTGACAGAAAACTGTGCTGGTCCTCCCACGTTTCCTATCTTTCGGCTCGCTGTATGCGTTCCCTTAACACCCTCCGTGTCCTGAATGGTACCTCTTGGGGAGCGGACCGAGTGGTCCTTCTCCGCCTCTATCACGTCTTAGTGCGCTCGAAATTGGATTATGGAAGCATAGTCTACTCCTCTGCTCGGCCGTCTATTCTTCGGCGTCTCGACTCTATCCACCACCGTGGATTACGTTTAGTGTCTGGAGCTTTTTACACCAGCCCTGTGGAAAGCCTTTATGCTGAGACTGCTGAACCTCCGCTGTCCAATCGGCGGGCAGTCCTTCTGAGTCGTTATGCTAGCCATCTGTCTTCCATGCCTGCTACTCCAGCGCATGACCTTTTTTTCGACGCCTCCTTTGATGTCGGGTATGCTGGCCGCTCCTCCTCCCTACCACCCCCGGGAGTCCGCTTCCGTCAACTGCTCCATTCTCTTTCCTTCCGCTTTCCTAAAACCTTCTTGACAACTTGGGGTACAGCACCGCCTTGGCTCCGTCCCCGGATCGACTTGCTCAGAGACCTATGTCAATTTCCCAAGGATGGTACCCCTACACTTGTTTACCGTCGGGCATTTGCTGCTCTATGTGCACAAATGACGGAAGCCACATTTATTTACACCGACGGCTCGAAAACATCGTTAGGTGTAGGGAGTGCCTATATTGTTGGCGACACCCCAAATAACTTTCGGCTTCCCGACCAGTGTTCGGTTTATACTGCGGAGCTTTACGCTGTTCTCCAGGCTGTCCACTACATCCGCCGCCATCAGCGGATACAGTACGTAATCTGCTCAGATTCTCTCAGCTCTCTCCTAAGTCTCAAAGCTCTTTACCCTGTGCACCCTCTGGTCCACCGGATTCAGGACTGTCTGCGCTTGCTCCACCTGGGGGGCGTCTCAGTGGCGTTCCTCTGGCTCCCGGGACACGCTGGTATCTGTGGAAATGAGGCGGCCGATATAGCGGCCAAGGCTGCAGTCTCTCTTCCTCAGCCAGCTATTCAGTCTCTTCCGTTTTCCGATCTACGGAGCGTTTTATGTCGCCAAGCTGCTCATTTATGGCATGCGCATTGGTCAACACTTCCCCACAATAAATTGCGGGAAGTGAAAGCCCTTCCTTGCGCTTGGACCTCTTCCTCCCGAACGCGTCGTCGGGAGGAGGTAATTTTAGCTCGACTCCGGATAGGGCACTGTCTTTTTAGTCATCGACATCTTTTAAGCGGTGATCCTCCCCCACTCTGTCCCCACTGCTCTCAGCTGTGGACGGTCAGACACCTTTTAATTGACTGCCCCTATTTTAATCCGTTACGCTCCCGTCTACAGCTATCGCCTGATCTATCGTCGATTTTAGCAGATGACACGCGCTCAGCTGACCGCGTTCTACAGTTTATTAGTGACAGTGAAATGACGTCAGTCATTTGAAGCTTTTTTTTGGGGGACAACCAACCCCTTTCTATAGTGGATTTTTAAGCATTCCTTCTGCCTTTAGTTTCTCAAATTTTCTGACTTTGTTCCCATTGCTGCTGATTTTAAATTTCGTTTTTTTCCTGTTTTCTATGTCACGGGCTGGGCGCTAATGACCATAGAAGTTTTGCGCCCTAAAACCACAAAAAAAAAAGTGACTGGGTAACGTGTAATTCCCAGCCCTGGATCGACAGTTAGTTTGCACGTACCTGTGGTACAGGCCAGACCCACGGAGGGGTGATTGGCTGAGCTACAACCGTCCGAAACTGCCGATTGGTACCTTCGTCATGTGTTCAGCAGGTGTGAAATGAGGTGTTAACAATCACCTAAGGCAGGTGCGCCCCCTTGTGAGGGAGCCCCCAGTTGGAAGGTGTGCGCCATTCGAGATGCTGGCAATCATGAGGATTTTCTCGCAGTGAGTCACTCATCTTCCCAATCAACGTCTACGAAACCTAGACGTAATGAGGCTAATGATTCAAAGACCATTCCTGCTGCACCACAGTTCCTCGTGGTGTCACGTACTGAAAACAGTCCTTTGCCATGGTCAATCTGTTTATTGTCCAGAAAAGTGTTTATGCAATTGCCGGCCCTGTGAAATCCTGCTCTCGTTTAGGGAACGGCACTTTGCTTTTGACGACTGCTTCTATTTCTCAAGCACAACTGCTTGCTGCCTCGCTTCCTCACGGCTACCCTGTTCGTGTCGAAGCCCATAGAACTTTGAATTCTACCCATGATGTGATTTACCTAGCTGCTCGACTGTCTTAGGCCGAAATCCGATCTTACCTCTCACAACAGGGTGTCATTGCCATCCATTTTGTAATGAAAAAGGTAGATTCTTCCTTAGTGTCCACCTGCAATCCTTTCCTCACCTTTGATACAGTGGTGCTGCCGTCAAAAATCAAAACAGGCTACGAAAATATCACAGTCTAGCCATACATTCCGAACCCGATGCGCTGCTACCAGTGTCATCATTTCACACCACACGAGAACGTCTTAACGAAACCCAGCCAAATGTTACTTGTGGTAGGGGTGTACACAAGGGTGATTGTCCGCCGCCTTCTCTCTGCTGTATCAGCTGCGGTGGCGGCCATGCTGCCTCTTCACGGGATTGTCCTGTGTATCTTGATTAACAGGCTCTCCAAGAGATGGTGATGAAGGGAAATGTGCCTTACTCAGCCAGCTAGCGAGCAAGCTACTGGCTAGTCACCCTGTGTTCCCCTATCTGCCATCGGTAGCTCCGTTCTTGCTACTCCTCACTCCATGAAGGACATGGCCACACAGATATGCGACTTCAAATTCAACTCTGAGGTTGTGAAAGGTAGTATCGCCACCCCCCATGCAGCTGTGTAACAAACCGTCAAACTATCTCCTCAAAGGGCGAAGCCACCAGCTACACAACCGGTGGGCCTGAAAAGACAGGAAAAGTACTCCTGCGTTGACATCCTCCATCCCTGTAGCAAAACAACAGTCGAGTCTTCCTCTAACCAGAAAGTCTCGATGATGCTCAACAAAGGCAGTCTCTCTTCCTTGGCCAACTCGAAGATCCTGTTAAAAGGTGTCGCTCCACGGTAGTTTAGCCCGGCTGGCCTCCGTATTACTGGTGTGCACCACCAACCGTTTTTCAGCGTTAGACTCGGACAGACTGCATAAGCAAGCCAATGTCCAGACCCCATGGAGCAGGATCCTCTTGCTTCTGTGCCATGTATTAGCGACTTCACACCAGCTGTCACTAGGCAGCCACTGAGTTGACACCCTCATATATCTGTTCATCATGACTGTCCTCCAATGGAACGTTTGCGGTCTTTGGTCACACTAAGAGCATTTATAGCTGCTTTTAGCATCAGAGCATCCCATTGTAATCTGCCTTCAGGGAACGAAATTGCACCCTCATCTTGCTTTGAGCTTTCACATTACTTATTGATTCGTTTTGACCTCCTGAGGTCTGCATTCCATCTCATGGGGCGCCATGCTCATATGGGATGACATTCATAGTCAACCCATCTCCCTGAGTGCCCATCTTCAAGCTGTTGCAGTTCGCCTTTTCCTTCCCTAGCTGACTTTATCCCACTGTACCATTTATGTCCCTCTGTCATTCAATGTCACCTGGCCAGACGTATTTCAGCTTATTGGGCAGCTACCTCTCCCATTTTTACTACATGGTGACTTCAATGTGCATTATCCCCTTTGGAGGTTTCCCAGGACCTGTCACAGAGGTGCCGTCTTGGCTGACCTTAATCAACTTAACCTCTTCTGCCTGTGTAAATCCTAGACTGTGGCCATGTTTTTTCGATTTGTAGAAGGTGTAAGACACCTGCTGGAGAAGTGGTATCCTCCATACACTCAAGTGGGGTTTCTGTGGCCATATGCCTTGTTTCCTTTGGGCATTTTTACAAGACTGAGTTTTCAGGGTGTGTGTGGGTTCTGCCGTGTCACAACTTTATCCTGGAAAATTGTGTGCCTCAGGGTTCAGACCTGATCGTCGTCCTCTTTACTATCGCCATTAACCCTATAATGGCCTGTCTCCCGCCGAGCATTTCCAGCTCTCTTTTTGTTGACGATTTTCCCATCTATTGCACTTCATGGGCCTGTCTCACTAAACGGCGCCTTCAGCACCGTCTTGATCGTCTTTACTCCTGGAGGATCGACAATGGCTTCTGCTTTTCCACTGAAAAGTCCGTCCATATGAATTTCTGGCGACCCAGCCATTTGGCATACGTGCTATGGACTGTCTGAAAGATCTGGATCTCTTCAGCATGAAAATACACACCCAAGGATGGAACGCACGCCGCCCAGGTGTCTTCAGAAGACCAAAGTGATTTTACTCTTGATACAGTACACGAAGAGTTGTACTCCAGTTATGGTTTTTACAGCTTGGTTTTTGGCTGTTTTAAGTATGTACCATGGTTTTATCGTTATTTATACAGCTGGATCCCAGCAGGGGAATGCTCTGTTCTATGATTTTACCTGACAGGGTTTTTAAAGTGCATGTTACAGAACAATTTACAAATTATGATGCTAGGTTATATGGCACTGGAGAGGGTTCAGACATTACTGTACCAGTTTTCTGGTCTGTTCTTTCAGTGCACTGCAAGCACTTCACCAAATGTATCGGTCAGACCCGCTGATTCAGCTGATCCATGACTCTTCACAGCGTTTTCAATGTTGTGGCAAGGACGTGATCTTTTGCTGGGTAACTGGGCATGTTGGGATATAGGGTAACGACATGGCTGACAACGCTACCAAGGAAGCATGTTTGGATGATGTCAGTGTCCAATCCCGTTCCACGCCATTACTTCATTATCTGACAGATGCACATGCGTCAGTGGGAGACAGAATGGTTGCAGGTGTCAGACAACGAACTGCAGTCTCTCAAATCGACCACAAAGGCTTGGTGGACATCGTGTCAGCCTCGCCGCTAAAGGTGGTGTTGCTTACCAGACCACGTATCAGACATAGCCCCCTCACACATGGCTTCCTCCTCTGGCAGAAGGATCCACCATTCGGTGAAGTTTGTGGGCGTGCCGCTTTCAGTTCAGCATATTGTGGCTGTGTGTGTCTTGTATACTGACAGTGTCGAGCGCCCCCCTCAACCCAAATAATAATAATAATAATAATAATAATAATAATAATAATAATAATAATAATAATAATAATAAGAAGAAGAAGAAGAAGAAGAAGAAGAAGAAGAAGAAGAAGAAGAAGAAGAAGAAGAAGAAGAAGAAGAAGAAGAAGAAGAAGAAGAAGAAGAAGAAGAAGAAGAAGAAGAAGAAGAAGAAGAAGAAGAAGAAGAAGAAGAAGAAGAAGAAGAAGAAGAAGAAGAAGAAGAAGAAGAAGAAGAAGAAGAAGAAGAAGAAGAAGAAGAAGAAGAAGAAGAAGAAGAAGAAGAAGAAGGAGGAGGAAGAGGAAGAGCGATGGAAAAAACAGATGCCTATAAATATCTAGGATACAGACAAAAAATAGGAATAGATAATACAAATATTAAAGAAGAACTAAGAGAAAAATATAGACAAAGGCTAACAAAAATACTGAAAACAGAATTGACAGCAAGAAACAAGACAAAAGCTATAAATACTTGTGCTATACCAATATTGACCTACTCATTTGTAGTGAAATGGAGTAACACAGACCTAGAAGCACTCAATACACTTACACGATCACAATGCCACAAATATAGAATACATCACATACATTCAGCAACAGAAAGATTCACATTAAGCAGAAAGGAAGGTGGACGGGGATTTATAGATATAAAAAACCTACATTATGGACAGGTAGACAATTTAAGAAAATTCTTTCTAGAACGAGCAGAAACTAGCAAAATACACAAAGCAATCACTCATATAAATACATCAGCTACACCATTGCAATTTCATAACCACTTCTACAACCCTTTAGATCACATAACATCAACAGATACAAAGAAAGTAAATTGGAAAAAGAAAACACTACACGGCAAGCACCCGTATCATCTAACACAGCCACACATAGATCAAGACGCATCCAACACATGGCTAAGAAACGGCAATATATACAGTGAGACGGAAGGATTCATGATCGCAATACAGGATCAAACAATAGACACCAGATATTACAGCAAGCATATTATTAAAGATCCCAATACCACAACAGATAAATGCAGACTTTGCAAACAACAAATAGAAACAGTAGATCACATCACAAGCGGATGTACAATACTAGCAAATACAGAATACCCCAGAAGACATGACAATGTAGCAAAAATAATACATCAACAACTTGCCATAAAACATAAACTAATAAAACACGTTCCCACATACAAGTACACACCACAAAATGTACTGGAGAATGATGAATACAAATTATACTGGAACAGAACGATTATAACAGATAAAACACCACCACATAACAAGCCTGACATCATACTCACCAATAAAAAGAAGAAATTAACACAACTAATTGAAATATCCATACCCAACACAACAAATATACAGAAGAAAACAGGAGAAAAAATTGAAAAATACATCCAACTGGCTGAGGAAGTCAAGGACATGTGGCATCAGGATAAAGTCGACATTATCCCAATTATACTATCAACTACAGGAGTCATACCTCACAATATCCACCAGTACATCAATGCAATACAGCTACATCCAAACATATATATACAACTACAAAAATCTGTAATTATTGATACATGTTCAATTACCCGAAAGTTCCTAAATGCAATATAACATATACCATACAGTTACAAGGAAGTCACGCTTGACCGAGGTCCGCGTCACGTTCCATTTTTTACCAGACTTAAGTCTGAGAAAAAAAGTCAATGATAATGATAATGATAATAATAATAATAATAATAATAATAATAATAATAATAATAATAATAATAATAATAATAATAATAATAATAATAATAATAATGCCCGTGGAGGCCCGGGAAAAGAATAGGCCTCCGGTATGTTCTGCCAGTCGTAAAAGGCGACGAAAAGAACAAACCACTGATAGGGCTAACCCCCCTTTTAGTGTGATTAGTTGGTTCAGGACAGAACTAAAGAAGCCTCGGACAAGCGCCATCATGGTCGGGGACGACGCTTGAACCCTATGCCCGCCCACAATGGTAATGACACTGCTAGCCAACTGGAAAATGATTTAAATCCAAAAAGAGGTGTTTTGCAGGATATGCTTCCTGCAACCACCCTAGAAGGAAAACAAAGACAGAGGATGAGATGGTCAGATGAAGTTAATCGACACCTCATGTTCTGTTATTACCAAGCAACAAACCTAGGAACCAACACAACTGGATACAGATCACAAGTATACACAACATTTATTACCAGATACCCAGAATTAAAATTTTTAACAGAACAGCGACTAGCTGATCAGATCCGTGTAATCATAAAAAATAACAGGATACCCCAGTCAGAATTAGAAAACATCAAACAGCAAGTACAACAAATACTGGAACAAAATAATGTGCAATCAGAAGAAGAAGAAGAAGAAAATACAGTAATGGATTCAAACATCCCAGAGCAAACAAACAAAGAGCAACACGCACCAATTAAAGAGCAACACGCACCAATTAAACAATCAGAGGGAAACGAAATCTTAAGACAGCCACCAGAACAAGCACAAATAGAACACGAAGTGACACAGATGTTAGATATAGAAGAAAAATTTCAGCTGACATATATAGAATACAAAGACACAAATACAGACATTCGACCATTCTTGCATAGACCACCAAATAACCCACAAGTCGAAACAACAATAAAAACTATCAACACAATCATACTTACTTTTACTTTACACGTGGCTAAGGCCTTCTCGACCATACACCTTCTCTACGAGCCTCTTCCAATTATTTCTATCCAGGGAAATTGTTGTCCGATCAGAGTTGATGCCCATCCTAGCTGCATCTTCCCGGATATTCTCCATCCACCTAATTCGAGGTCTTCCTCTTCTTCTCTTTCCTTCTAATTTCTTAGTGGATGCTATTTTGGGTAGTCTGTTCTCCGGCATCCTTGCTACATGACCAGCCCAGTTCAGTCTTCTCTTCTTTAACATTTCCACAATGGTACTATGTTTGTACAGTTCCCGTAGTTCTTCATTTTTCCTTACCCTCCACTCCATGACATTTTCATCGAAGATAGGTCCAAATATTTTTCTTAGTATTTTTCTTTCAAATATCAACAGTTTTTCTTCATCTTTTTTCCTGAATGTAATAGCTTCACATCCATATAATGCTACTGGTACAATAGTTGACTGATAAAAACGGATTTTGAATTCAGTACTAAGTGATCTCAACCTTTAAATTTTGATACAGCTGTAAAAAGTTCTATTAGCTGCTGCTAGACGGGCGTCTATTTCTATTTCTGCTCTATTGTCTCTGCTAAAAAGACTCCCTAAGTACTTGAAGTGGTCAACTGCCTTGAAAGCGAGACCATTTACGGTCAGTGGTCTATTCTTTTGGAGTTTTTTACTTATGACTAGATATTCTGTCTTTTCTTCATTCACATGAAGTCCAGCTTTCTCAGCTATTTTGTAATAATTTTGCATCATCCTGATTAATTCAGCTTTTGAAGTGTTTATTAAGGCTACATCATCTGCATAAGCAAGTCTAGTAATGTTCTGTCCCTGCAACACAATCATACACAACAAAATAAATGAAAACACAACTATGGAAGAGTTACAACTACTGGTTTATATAGGAACACTCACTAAACTAAATATACACACTAGGCAGAGATCAGAACCAACTAACACATAGAAGAAACCCACAAAACCAGCATGGCAACACAGGCTACAGATGAAAGTAGAAAAACTGAGAAAAGACATCGGACAGCTAACACAATTTATAAGAAATGAAATCTCGGAAAAATAACGAAAAAGGTTAGGTAAAATCTCACAACAAGAAGCGACAGAGCAATTAGACGAAAAGAAGCAGAAATTACAAGCATTAGCCAAACGACTCTGAAGATACAAAGAAAGTGAAAATACAAGGAAACAAAACCAATCATTCAACACAAACCAAAAGAAATTTTACCAGACAATAGATAACACACACATTAAAATAAACAATACACCAAACATAACAGACATGGAACACTTCTGGAGCAACATATGGTCAAACCCGGTACAACATAAGTCATGCACGGTGGATAAAAGCAGAAACACACATACAAGATGATACCACAAATGCTTGAAGTGATAATTTTGCAACATGAAGTCACCCAAGCAATTAATTCTACTCACAATTGGAAAGCCCCTGGAAATGATAAAATAGCAAATTTCTGGCTAAAGAAGTTCACCTCAACACATTCACATCCAACTAAATTATTTAACAGTTACATTGCAGACCCATACACATTCCCTGATACACTTACACATGGAATAACATATCTGAAACCTAAAGATCAAGCAGACACAGCAAACCCAGCTAAATATCGCCCCATAACATGCCTACCAACAATATACAAACAGAAATTAATGACACATACAACACAGAACAAAATGATAAATGAAGAACAAAAAGGCTGTTGCACAGGAGCACGAGGATGTAAAGAGCAACTGATAATAGATGCAGAGGTGACATATCAAGCTAAAACTAAACAAAGGTCGCTACACTACGCATACATTGATTACCAAAAAGCTTTTGATAGTGTACCCCACTCATGGTTACTACAAATATGGGAAATATACAAAGTAGATCCTAAATTGATACACTTCCTAAACATAGTAATGAAAAATTGGAAAACCACACTTAATATCCAAACAAATTCAAATAATATCACATCACAGCCAATACAGATTAAGCGTGGAATATACCAAGGAGACTCATTAAGTCCTATCTGGTTCTGCCTTGCTCTGAACCCACCATCCAACATGCTAAATAATACAAATTATGGATACAATATTACTGGAACATACCCATACAAAATCACACATTTGCTATACATGGATGATCTAAAACTACTGGCAGCAACAAATCAACAACTCAACCAATTACTAAAGATAACAGAAGGATTCAGCAATGATACAAGTATAGCTTTTGGAACAGACAAATGTAAGAAAAATAGCATAGTCAAGGGAAAACACACTAAACAAGTAGATTACATATTGGATAACCACAGCGACTGCATAGAAGCGATGGAAAAAACGGATGCCTATAAATATCTAGGATACAGACAAAAAATAGGAATAGATAATACAAATATTAAAGAAGAACTAAAAGAAAAATATAGACTGACTAACAAAAATACTGAAAACAGAATTGACAGCAAGAAACAAGACAAAAGCTATAAATACTTATGCTATACCAGTATTGACCTACTCATTTGGAGTAGTGAAATGGAGTGACACAGACCTAGAAGCACTCAATACACTTACACGATCACAATGCCACAAATATAGAATACATCACATACATTCAGCAACAGAAAGATTCACATTAAGCAGAAAGGAAGGAGGAAGGGGATTTATCGACATAAAAAACCTACATTATGGACAGGTAGACAATTTAAAAAAATTCTTTCTAGAACGAGCAGAAACTAGCAAAATACACAAGGCAATCACATAAATACATCGGCTACACCACTGCAATATCATAACCACTTCTACAACCCTTTAGATCACATAACATCAACAGATACGAAGAAAGTAAATGGGAAAAAGAAAACACTTCATGGCAAGCACCCGTATCATCTAACACAGCCACACATCGATCAAGACGCATCCAACACATGGCTAAGAAAAGGCAATATATACAGTGAGACAGAGGGATTCATGATTGCAATACAGGATCAAACAATAAACACCAGATATTACAGCAAGCATATTGTTAAAGATCCCAATACCACAACGGATAAATGCAGACTTTGTAAACAACAAATACAAACAGTAGATCACATCACAAGCGGATGTACAATACTAGCAAATGCAGAATACCCCAGAAGACATGACAATGTCGCAAAAATAATACATCAACAGCTTGCCTTACAACATAAACTTTTATAACAACACGTTCCTACATAAAAGTATACACCACAAAATGTGCTGGAGAATGATGAATACAAATTATACTGGAACAGAATGATTATAACAGATAAAACAACGCCACATAACAAACCTGACATCATACTCACCAATAAAAAGAAGAAATTAACACAACTAATCGAAATATCCATACCCAATACAACAAATATACAAAAGAAAACAGGAGAAAAAATTGAAAAATACATCCAACTGGCTGAGGAAGTCAAAGACATATGGCATCAGGATAAAGTTGACATCATACCAATTATACTATCAACTACAGGAGTCATACCACACAATATCCACCAGTACATCAATGCAATACAGCTACATCCAAACATATATATACAACTACAGAAATCCGTAATTATTGATACATGTTCAATTACCCGAAAGTTCCTAAATGCAATATAACACATACCGTACAGTTAAAAGGAAGTGACGCTTGATCAAGGTCCGCGTCACGTCCCATTTTTAACCAGACTTAACGTCTGAGAAAGTAAAGAAATGATGATGATGATGATGATGATGATGATGATGATGATGATCAGTACCATTCAAAATCTGTGTGCAGTATACCGCCCATCCCTTAGTGCAGCGGTTCCAGGAAACTGTTACTTGCTCACTCTTCGTGGAGCCAGTGTCATGTTTCTCTGGGTCCCTGGTTATGTCTGTCGGCCAGGAAACGAGCCAGCTGACGGTGCTGCCAAGGCTACATTCCATGTAACAACCCACGAGTGTCTATATTCTCTCCGATCTCTGCGTAGCCCTCTGTCAGGTGGTGGTGTCTCTTTGGCATCGCCAATGCTCCTACCTTCGCGGGAATAAGCTGTCTTGTTAAGCCGCACCCATCGCCTTGGACAACCTCCTCTCGACCCTACCACTAGGAGAAGATTATTTTTAACTCGGTTGCGTATTGAGCACTGCCTTTTTAGCCATCATTTGCTAAGTGGCACTACCCCACCACTTTGTCCACATTGTACACAAATTTTAACTGTCCATTTCCTGCTGGAATCCCTTTTTTTAACCATTTACATTCCAGCCTGGGTTTGCCGCCTCATTCATCAGCCATTTTAGGGAATGACATGCAGGCTGTCGACCGCGTTATTCTTTTTATCCACTGAATATGGCGAAGGCCATTTAATTTATAGTTTTTTACCTCCATTCGTGTATGATGTTTTTAGCCCTTTTTCCATGTGCATGTTTTTAGCTGTCTCCTCTTCTGTCTATTGGGACTGACACATAGTCGTTTAACTACTGTGTTCGTGTTCTCTAGTTTAGACTTGGGCGAGTAAACCCCAGATGTTTTTTGCGCCCTAAAGCAAATGAAACTAAACAATGGACGTCGATCGCACAGGTACTCATCTGGTGGCAGCAGGTGACTGAGGCATTGACTGCCTCAATGTTTCATGCCTTCCCAGTTCCACAATCATGTAATCCTCCAGTGGAATTGCGGTGGTTATTTCCATGACCTGGCTGTGCTACAGCAACTATTAAGCTTTACACCAGCTTCCTGTATTGCCGCCGCCCCCCCCCCCCCCCCCCCCCCCAAGAAACCTGGTTCCTGGCAGTGCGGACCCCTTCCCTTGGCGGCTGTAGGAGATATTACGGGAACCGTACCGAATATAATAGGATGTTAGGTGGCGGATGTGTTTGTCCTGAACTCGGTAAGTAATGAACCTAGGCCCCCTCTTCAAACCTGTCTTGAAACTGTGGCTATCAGGATAAGGACAACGCAGAAAATAACGTCCTGCAGTCTATATCTTCCTCCAGATAGTGCAGTACCCTGGAACATATTGGCTGCACTGATTGGTCAACTCCCTGGACCTTTCGTACTTCTGGGAGATTCTAACGCCCATAACCCCTTGTGGGGTGGCACAATGCTTACTGACCGAGGCAGTTACTGCGAAACTTTACTCTCTGTTAGACCTCTGCCTCTCAAATACTGGGGCTGCCACACATTTGAGTGTGGCTCATACCTGCTCCGCCATTGATTTATCAATTTGCAGCCCAGGCCTTCTCCCATCTATCCACTGGAGAGCACATGACGACCTGTGTGGTAGTGACCACTTACCTGTCTTTCGGGTGCCCCTGGCGAAAGGCAGTCCCTTGGTGGTTGCCAGAAGTCGCTGAAGCCATTACGGAGCGTCGGCGAGCTCTTCAGCGTCAAAAGCGGCACCCTTCCCTGGAGCTGCTCATAGCCTTTAAACGCATCCATGCCCGCTTTCGCCAACTTCTCAGACGAAGGAAGCAGGAGTGTTGGGAGAGAAACTTCTCGACCATTGAGTGCCATACGTCACCCAAGTATGGGCAAAAGTCAAACGTGTTTTCGAGGACCAGACCCCCAACAGGTGTTCCCAATGTTAACATAAATGGCGTGTTACCTACTGACGCAAACACGATTGCTAAGCACTTTCGTGAGCACTATGCTCGCACCTCTTCGTCAGATGACTACCCTCCAGCCTTTCGCACTCTGAAACGGCAGCGGCAAGACAGTCCACTCATTCAATACACGCCAGAGTGAATCTTGTAACGCCCCATTTACAGAGTGGGACCTCCTCAGTGCCCTTACACATTGCCCCGACACAGCTCCTGGGACAGATCGGATCCAGTCAGATGATGAAACATCTCTCATCTGACTAAAAGCCACATCTCCTATCCATCTTCAACCGGATCTGGCGCGATGGCGTCTTTCCATCGCAGTGGTGGGACACCACCATCATTCCGGTGCTCAAACCCTGTAAAAAGCTGCTTGGTGTAGATAGCTATCGGTCCATCAGCCTCAATAACATTCTTTGTAAGCTGCTGGAATGTATGGTGTGTCAGCAGTTGGGTTGGGTCCTGGAGTCATGTAGCCTAATGCCTCTGTCAGGGAGGCTTCTGCCACGGTCGCTCAACCACTGATAATCTTATGTGCCTCGAGTCTGCCATCTGAGCAGCGTTTTCCAGCCTCCAACAGCTGGTTGCCATCTTTTTTGATTTACAAAAGCGTATGACACGCCCTGACATCATAGCCTTGCTTCATTATACGAGTGGGGTCTGAGGCCTGTTCCCGATTTTTGTCGAAAATTTCCTCTCGATTTGTACTTTCCATGTCAAAATGGGTGCCCCCCCCCCCTTATAGTTCTCCCTCATATCCAGGAGAATGGGGTCCTGCAGGGCTCTGTATTGGGTCTGTATTTTTAGTGGCCATTAATGGTCAAACAGCATCTGCAGCAGCCCCCCCAGGGGGTCCACAACTCTTTTGTGGACACGTGCGTAGCGAGCACGGGACCCCGAGCTAATGTGGCCCTCCTTCCTTTCCGGGCTGCATACCATACCATCCCTTCCCTTTCCACATCCCTCCCCGTCCCCCATCTTCGCCCCCCCCCCTCACCTCTGGCTCTTTCCTTATCTTTCTCCCCCTCTGGGAGTATGGTTTCTGCCTACGTCCGGAGACGGACGCTCGAAACTGTTCCAAATTCCTTGCTTTCTACACTTACAAGTCCTCGTCCTTCCTCTGTCCTTCTCTTTTCCTTCCCTCTTCTCCTTGCCCTTTTCTCCGCTGCGGCGTTTGAGACCCCCTCTTCTTTCCTTTCCCTTTCTCTTTTTTCCTCCCTGTGCGTGTCTGAAGGCCGACCCACGCACTTCCCTGCGTAGCCGGTGACGGGGTAACGCATAATTCCCCGCCCCGGGTAGACAGGTAGGACACGTACGTACCCCCTGGTAATGGCCAGGTCCAGGGAGGGGTGAATACCCCAGCTGATACCTTCCGAAAGTGCCGATTGGTCCCTCCGTACGTTTGTCGGGAGGTGTGACCTGAGGTGTGAACAATCACCTAAGGCGGGTGTGCCCTCGGTGAGGGCCCCCACAAGGGAGGAGCGCGCCATCGGAGACGCCGGTAATCATGGGGGATTCTTCCGCATTGGTTTCCTCACCTTCCACTATGTCTGCTCACACACGTAAGTTCACTGAGTCGCAGGCACAGACGGTTCTTCCATCGTTGCCACAGTTCTTTGTTGTTTCTCGGTCTGACGAAGGTCACGACTTTTCCACGGTCAACCCTTTCATTATTCAGAAAGGTGTCGACGCAATTGCGGGTCCTGTAAAGTCTTGTTCCAGAAAACGGAATGGCACCCTGTTGTTAGAAACACACAGTGCCCTCCAGGCTCAAAAATTGCTGCGTACTTCCCTGCTCCACACCTTCCCTGTCCAGGTGGAACCGCACCGTACCTTAAATTCCTCGCGTGGAGTCGTTTATACATGCACCCTCGATGGATTGTCTGACGAAGAAATTCAGCACTACCTGTCTGACCAGGGCATCACGGCTGTTCATCAGGTTATGAAAAGGGTTGACTCGAACATCATTCCAACCCGCACTGTCTTCTTGACATTTGACAAAGTTCAACTCCCATCAAAAATCAAAGCAGGCTATGAGATAATTTCCGTTCGCCCTTATGTCCCAAACCCTACGCGTCGCTATCGATGTCAGCGGTTCAATCACACCAGCCAGTCCTGTTCCAATCCGGCCAAATGTGTTACGTGTGGCAAGGATGCCCATGAGGGTGCTTGTCCACCTCCATCCCCTCGCTGCATCAACTGTATGGGTGACCACGCTGCTTCCTCTCGAGATTGCCCCGTTTTTAAGGACGAAAAGCTGATCCAGGAAATAAGAGTGAAGGAAAAGGTGTCGACCTTTGCTGCTCGAAAGTTACTCGCCAGTCGACAGCCCACCGTGCCTCAGAAAGGAAAATACAGCACTGTCCTTGCTTCTCCTCGGCCAACAAAGGAGGCGGCCACGCAGACGTGCGACCTCACATTTAGTACCACGGTCGTCAGATCGGCCAGCGCAAAGATCGCCTGTTCAACCTCACCACTTTCGCCTGCCCACTCTATGGCTCACCCTTGGTCGGGTTCTGCTAAATCTCGAGCCCAAAAGTCAGACGCCAAGTCTTCGAAAAAAGAGCATTCTCGTGAAGAGTTTTTACGTACTGCAACTTCACAACCATCGGTTCCTCCATCATCTAAACATCATACCTCCAAGAAGGCTACGAAGAAACTCAGTTCCTCTCCTTCTCCGCCAAGGCGTGTCCCATCTACAGCACCACCTGGCGGAAATCACCCTCGGCCATCTTCTGTGTCGCCGAGGCGCACTGCTGGTGGCCGGTCAACTGGCCGATCGTTGGTGGCAGGAGCTGCTCCTGACCAACCTATGGATCAGGATCTTCTGCCTTCGACTGAATGCCATTCCATGCTGTCGGTCGCAAGCTCTGAGCGGTCGTTGAGTTGACAGTACCCTTGGTCACGTTCCTCCATTTTCTGTTCACCCTATGTCCATTATCCACTGGAATATCCGCGGCATTCGCGCCAATCGGGATGAATTGCCGATCCTCTTACGATCCTACTCGCCGGTCATCTTCTGTCTTCAGGAAACAAAGCTGCGTCCCCATGACCGCTTTGTTCTCCCTCATTTTCAGTCCTTCCGATATGACCTCCCCTCTGTTGAAGGCACTCCAGCCCATGGAGGACTCATGATTCTGCTCCATGATACTCTCCATTATCACCCAATCCCCTTAAACAGTTCCTTCCAAGCTGTCGCCGTCCGTCTTTCCCTTTCTGGATACACGTTCTCTCTTTGTACGGTATACATTCCATCGTCTACACCAATGGCACGAGCTGATCTCCTTCATCTTCTTGATCTGCTTCCACCCCCTTATTTGCTGGTTGGGGACTTCAATTCCCACCACCCGCTTTGGGGATCTCCACATCCTTGTCCACGTGGCTCACTATTGCTAGACGTCTTCCACCAAGCGGATCTAGTCTGCCTCAACACTGGGGTCCCCACATTTTTGTCTGCCTCCACGGCAAATTTATCTCATTTGGACCTTGCGGTCGGTACTGTTCCGCTAGCTCGGCGCTTCGAATGGTTCGCCCTTGATGATACACACTCGAGTGACCACTTTCCATGTGTTCTTTGACTGCAGCCTCAACTGCCATATATGCGCTCGCGACACTGGAAGTTTGCCCAAGCCGATTGGACACTTTTTTCGTCCCTAGCGACATTCGATGACCGTCGCTTTCCCAGCGTCGACGATGAGGTCACACATTTTACCGACGTTATTCTCACAGCTGCGGAACGTTCAATACCACGCACCTCCGAATTGCCCCGGCGCCCCCCCAGTTCCTTGGTGGAACGAGGCATGCCGTGACGCAATACGTGAGCGGCGACGTGCTCTTCGCATTTTCCGTCACCATCCAACTTTGGCCAACTGTATCCGATATAAGCAGCTCCGTGCGCGATGCCGTCGCGTCATTCGCGATAGCAAGAAGGCAAGCTGGAAATTCTTTATTAGCTCATTTAACACCTTCACTCCCTCCTCGGAAGTATGGAGTCGGCTTCGACGGTTCTCAGGCGCGCCTAGTTTCTCCCCGGTCTCTGGGCTCACTGTCGCGCATGATACCTTAGTGGACCCCGTCGCAATTTCTAACTCATTGGGTCAGCACTTTGCTGAGATTTCGAGCTCTTCAAATTACCGGCCAGCGTTTCTCCCGAAGAAACGTGCAGCGGAAGTGCGACATCTTGCTTTCTCCTCTCACAATCGCGAAAGCTACAATACTGTTTTCTCCATGCGGGAACTCCGACATGCCCTCTCTTCTTCTCGCTCCTCCGCCCCAGGACCGGATGGTATCCATGTCCAAATGTTGCTGCATTTATCAACCCATAGCCTGCGTTACCTCCTTCGCCTTTAGAATCGAATTTGGACCGACAGTATCTTTCCCAGGCGATGGCGGGAAGCTATTTTCGTTCCCGTTCCGAAACCTGGAAAGGACAAACATCTCCCCTCTAGCTATCACCCCATTTCTCTCACGAGTAGTGTCTGTAAGGTTTTGGAGCGTATGGTGAATTACCGTTTAGCTTGGTGGCTGGAATCCCGCAGTCTTTTAACACCAGCCCAATGCGGATTCCGAAAGCATCGTTCTGCCGTTGACCATCTTGTTGCTCTCTCCACTTATATCATGATCAATTTTCTCCGGAAACGCCAAACGGTAGCAATAATTTTTGATCTGTTGGAGGACAGGCATCCTCTGCACACTGTTCTCTTGGGGCTTTCGAGGCCGGCTGCCCCTTTTTCTTCGCGAATTTATGGCAGAGCGCACATTTAGGGTGCGGGTGAACACTACTCTCTCCCATACTGTCTCCCAAGAAAACGGGGTACCCCAGGGCTCCGTGCTGAGTGTTGTACTGTTTGCCATCGCCATTAATCCAATTATGGATTGTCTCTTTCCTGATGTCTCGGGCTCCCTCTTTGTGGACGATTTTGCGATCTACTACAGCTCTCAACGGACCAGCCTTCTTGAAAGACGTCTTCAAGGATGTCTCGATCGCCTCCACTAGTGGAGCATCGAAACCGGCTTCCGTTTCTCACCCAGTAAGACCATTTGTGTTAATTTTTGGCGACGTAAGGAGTTTCTTCCGCCCTCCTTTCATCTAGGTCCTGTCAACCTTACGTTTTCCGACGTCGCTAAATTCTTGGGTCTTATGTTTGACAGAAAACTGTGCTGGTCCTCCCACGTTTCCTACCTTTCGGCTCGCTGTCTGCGTTCCCTTAACACCCTCCGTGTCCTGAATGGTACCTCCTGGGGAGCGGACCGAGTGGTCCTTCTCCACCTCTATCACGCCTTAGTGCGCTCGAAATTGGATTTGGAAGAATAGTCTACTCCTCTGCTCGGCCGTCTATTCTTCGGCGTCTCGACTCTATCCACCACCGTGGATTACGATTAGTATCTGGAGCTTTCTACACCAGCCCTGTGGAAAGCCTTTATGCTGAGACTGCTGAACCTCCGCTGTCCAATCGGCGGGCAGTCCTGAGTCGTTATGCTAGCCATCTGTCTTCCATGCCTGCTAATCCAGCCCATGACCTTTTTTTCGACGCCTCCTTTGATGTCGGGTATGCAGGCCGCTCCTCCTCCCTACTACACCCGGGAGTCCGCTTCCGTCAACTGCTTCATTCTCTCTCCTTCCGCTTTCCTAAAACCTTCTTGACAACTTGGGGTACAGCACCGCCTTGGCTCCTTCCCCGGATCGACTTGCTCTGAGACCTATGTCAATTTCCCAAGGATGGTACCCCTACACTTGTTTGTCGGGCATTTGCTGCTCTATGTGCACAAATGACGGAAGCCACATTTATTTACACCGATGGCTCGAAAACATCATTAGGTGTAGGGAGTGCCTATATTGTTGGCGACACCCCAAATAACTTTCGGCTTCCCGACCAGTGTTCGGTTTATACTGCGGAGCTTTACGCTGTTCTCCAGGCTGTCCACTACATCCGCCGCCGTCAGCGGATACAGTACGTAATCTGCTCAGATTCTCTCAGCTCTCTCCTAAGTCTCCAAGCTCTTTACCCTGTGCACCCTCTGATCCACCGGATTCAGGACTGTCTGCGCTTGCTCCACCTGGGGGGCGTCTCAGTGGCGTTCCTCTGGCTCCCGGGACACGCTGGTATCTGTGGGAATGAGGCGGCCGATATAGCGGCCAAGGCTGCAGTCTCTCGTCCTCGGCCAGCTATTCAGTCTCTTCCGTTTACCGATCTACGGAGCGGTTTATGTCGCCAAGTTGCTCAATTATGGCATGCGCATTGGTCAACACTTCCCCATAATAAATTGCGGGAAGTGAAAGCCCTTCCTTGTGCTTGGACGTCTTCCTCCCAAACGCGTCGTCGGGAGGAGGTAATTTTAGCTAGACTCCGGATAGGGCACTGTCTTTTTAGTCATCGACATCTTTTAAGCGGTGATCCTCCCCCACTCTGTCCCCACTGCTCTCAGCTGTGGACGGTCAGACACCTTTTAATTGAATGCCCCTATTTTAATCCGTTACGCTCCCGTCTACAGCTATCGCCTGATCTTTCGTCGATTTTAGCAGATGACACGCGCTCAGCTGACCGCGTTCTACAGTTTATTAGTGACAGTGAAATGACGCCAGTCATTTGAAGCTTTTTTTGGGGGACAACCAACCCCTTTCTATAGTGGATTTTTAAGCATTCCTTCTGCCTTTAGTTTCTCAAATTTTCTGACTTTGTTCCCATTGCTGCTGATTTTAAATTTCGTTTTTTTCCTGTTTTCTACGTCACGGGCTGGGCGCTAATGACCATAGAAGTTTTGCGCCCTAAAACCACAAACAAAAAAAAAGCATCTGCAGTGTCGTCTGTCTTACCTTCTCTGTACGCAAACGATTTCTGCATTTCGTACTGCTCCACCAGTACCGGTGTTGATGAGTGACGCTTACAGGGAGCTATCCACAAGACGTAGTCATGGGCTCTAGCCCACGGTTTCCAGTTTTCGGCCGCAAAGTAGTGTTATGCACTTCTATTTGCGTCGTACCTGTCATTCAGAATCATAATTTTACCTTAATGATGGTCCACCGACTGCAGGTGACATACCGACTCCTAGGCCTGGTTTTCGACGCCAGGTTGACTTGGCTTCCTCACCTTTGTCAGCGTAAACGGAAGTGCTGCAACACCTCAATGCACTCCGCTGCCCAAGCAACACCAACTCGGGTGCAGATCGTTCTACACTGCTGCAGCTTTACAGAGCCGTGCTTCAATCCCGCCTTCACTATGGGAGTCTAGTTGATGGTTCGGTGGCGCCATCAGCGTTGCGTTTACTCGACCCAGTGCACCATTGCGGTGTTCGCATAGCGACAGGATCTTTCAGGACGAGTCCGGTGATCAGCATCCTAGTGGAGGCCGGAGTTCATCCATTGCAAGTTAGGCGTGCACAATTGTTCTCGAGTTACGTTGCACACGTTCGTAGATCCCTGCACATCCGAATTACTGTCGCCTTTTCCCACCCATGGCGGTTCATCTCCCACATCGGCGGCGAAGGTCAGTGCTTAAAATTGCAGTTCGTGTGTGACCCCTTCCTCCGAACTGGAGTCCTTGCTTTTACCACCTTTACTAGAGGTCCGTTAACATACACCTCCATGGTGAACGCCTAGCCTGCGGCTTCGTCTGCATCCTTCAGATGGCATTAAGGTCTCTGTTAACCCTGCGGCTCTCAGCTACCATTTCATCTCGATTGTTGACATGTACTGAGGCTACAAAGTGGTTTACACCGATGGCTCGTTGGCTGATGATCAGGTCGGCTTCGCGTGTGTCCATGAGGACATAATAAACACCATTCCTTGCCCAATGGCTTCAGTGTTTCACTGCTGAGCTGGTGACTATATCTCTGTGCTCCTGAGCACATCCGTTCAGGCCCTATGGAGTCGTTTCTTCTTCGTACAGACTCCTTTAGCTGCCTACAAGCTATCGACCAGTGCTACTCTCGTCATCCTTTGGTAGCGACCATACAGGAATTAATCTATGCCCTGGAACGGTCTAGATGTTTAGTGGGGTTTGTCTGGACGCCAGGTCACGTCGGAATCCCTGGCAACGAACTTGAAGACAGGCTGGCCCGACTGACTACGTGGAAACCGCCTATGGACATGGGCTTCTCTGCAACTGACCTACGTCCAGTACTATGCCAGAAGGTCTTGCGGCTTTGGGAGACGAAATGGTATAACCTCAGCACACACAGCAAACTGAGTGCCATTAAGGAGACTACGAATGTGTTCCAGTTATCCATGTGGGCCTCTTGCTGGGACTCAGTGGTTCTCTGCCAGCTACACATTGGCCACGCATGGGTGACTAACACATGGCTAGCCTCTGTGCTATGGCGACCTACCTCAGTCTCGTTGCGTCGCCTGGATGACAGTGGTGAGCTGTCCTTCTTTGCCTGCCCTGCGACACTCTTCAGTTACCGGACTCGTGTCCATTAATTTTAGCTGACAAAGCCTCATCAGCAAACTTAGTGATGGTGTGTTTTATCATTCTATAGAAGTTCTCGCGCATGTCCCTTGTCCCTTTGTTGTCCACTTTAATGCTTTTAGGCTGGCTGTTTTAATGTGTCGCAGAGTGGCTGGCGATCCCTTTTTATTCTCGTGGTCAGCCAGCCACGGTCATCTGCGTTCTTGTTTTTACCCCTTCTACATGTTTTGCTTCTCTCTGTGGTTTTTCCTGTTTGGTCCATAGTAGTGATGGTTGTCTTTCTTTCTCCCATTATTGTGCTGTACGTCTCCTTCCTTTTCTTTTTTTCACCTGCATAATTATTTTACCAGGAACAAAGGCCCAACGATGTCGCAGTTTGGTCTCTCCCCTCTTTTAAATCAACGAGCCAACCAACCATGGCATCCGTTTGGTCACCGGTGCCTCTTGCACTCGCCTCGTTGAGCGTCTGTATGCTGAAGCTGCTGAACTACCACTATCCTACCAGAGTGACTTTCTCCTCAGCATGTATGCATGCCATTTTTCTGCCATGTGTGGCCACCCATACTTTGCCTCCTCCATTGATGATTCCTTTGACCGTCAGTGTGGTGCTTGTCCCTCTTCTGTTACCTCCAGGAGTCCGCTTTCCGCACTTCTTACTGTGGCTTAAATTCACACTTCCTGCAACTTTCCTGGTGGGTGTGAATCCTTCGCTTCGTGAAGCTTCTCATTTTAACCTTAGCTTTCATTCACTTCCTAACGACACTATTCCAGCCTCGGTCTATCGCCTTTAGTTTCTTTGCAGTGGTACCTTTTTATACACCGATGGCTCTCGGACTGACCATGGGGTCGGGTATGCCTTCGTCATTGGCACCTATGTTTCGATATCGGCTTCCAGTACAATTCTTAGTATTTACAGCCGAGCTCTTCATCCTGCATTAGGCCAAGGAGTACATCCGGTGACACAGGCTTTTCAATTCTGTCCTCTGCTCAGACTCAACCAGTGCCCTTCAAAGTCTATGTACACTGTACACTGCCCATCCCTTAGTGCAGCGGGTTCAAGAAAATTGTCACTTGCTCACTCATGTTGGAGCCAGTGTCGTGTTTCTGTGGGTTCCTGGTCATGTCGGTCTACCAGTTAATGAGGGTGCTGAAGCTGCTGCCAAGGCTGGAGTCCTCGTACCTCAGCCCAGGAGTGCCAACATTCCCTCTGATTTCTGTGATGCCATCTGTCAGGTGGTGGTGTCCCTTTGGCATCACCAATGGCCCTTCCTTCACAGGAATAAGCTTAGGCTGAAGCCTCTCCTAGTGCCTTGGACGATCTCCTGTCAGACCTTGTGCCGGCAGGAGATTATTTTAACTCGGCTGCATATTGGGCATTGCTCTTTCAGCCATGGTCATTTGCTGAGTGACGCTGTCCCACCACTCTGTACATATTGCTCCAAAATTTGAACCGTCTGCCACTTCCTGATGGAGTGCCCTTTCTTTTTATCTATTTACGTTCCAGTTTGGGTTGGCCGTCTTATTTATCAGCCATTTCAGCGAATTACGCGGTGGCTGTCTACCGCGTTTTACTTCTATCCGCTGAGTCATTATGGCGAGGGTCATATAATTTTTAGTATTGGACTTCCGTTCGTGTGGTGCGTTTTTAGCCCTGCCGGTTTTTAGCTATCTTCTAGTCAATTGGGATTGATGAATAGTCGTTTAACTCCGCTGTGTTCGTGTTCTCTAGCTGTGGCTTGGGCGTGTAGGACCCCAGCTGTCGTTTGCGCCCTAAGACAAAACTAATAAAACAGTTTCCATGGAACTGGTAGTGTGAGCAGTGAGAGATAACGTTCGGTTGCGATGTTGATTTGCAGGCGCTGGCGGGGGCGCGAGCGTGCGAGGAACAGCAGCGTGGCACGCCAGGTGCACCCAAGCCCACTCCAGCCGCCCCCACAGATGGGTCACCTACTCACACACCAACCATCGATCTGTCCCCAGTCCCCCCGCCACGGCTCCGGTATGTGGCGAGACGTACGGAACCCTCGCTCTACAGATATGCCTTGCTGAATGCAGCGAGTTTGCGGGACAGGTAAAATTTACTGTAATCAGGCATTTATTTAATACTAGTGTTGAGCCCTCACAATGATGCTTCTGACCTGGATATTACCATATATTTCAGAATTATCCATACTGAAATGGACGTATCTACTGTTAAGAAACGTACAAAAACGTGACTGCTAATAAAGTTTAGACTAATGACCTAGGCTAAGAGTATACATAAATGGAAATCTTAACGTTTTCAGTGATGTCGCACGTGTTCAGGCTTGTTGTGACTTGGTGTCTCGGACAGTAAGTGTAGAACTACAAATAGGTCTGCATTCAACCCCCGGTTGTTCCTCGTAATTTTGTCCAATCACAGTGTGGGATCCTGCCCACTCTCGTAATAGAGGGTGCCTAGGAAGCTGTTTCCTCGGATAGCTAGAAAGCATATAAGCAAATGATGTTAATGGAGTTTCACAGTAATTGAATTGACAATATTTAACTTTGCCTTTCTCACAATGAAATGTCGCAAGCATTTGGCGACATGCAAATATCAGTGTCCTTAGATAAATACAATTTCCATGTAAGCAATGGATATAAATATGTCTCAGCATAACAGTAAGGATGACGACTCGCCTTCCAGTGCGGCCGAGGCTAGCTGGAGCGGCGCTTACATTCTTTTCGGATAGAGGCCGCTCCTGTCGTGGCGCGGTTCAAGTCAGCGTACCATTGGTTGATGTAGTCAGTCTTCTCTGCTGTTAAGTTTCGCGCCGACGTGCCGGCGCTTGATGTTAACCTGGAACACACAGCTTTTATCCGAAACTTCCAAAGTGCCTAGTTTGGCAGTACATGTTTAACGGTAGGTACCCTCTACCTTATTAGCGTCTCTAATAGGATCAGGTCTATTTGAAAATTGTGTGGTGCTCTAACGAACCTTCAGTTTTACAGCTTCTGTTGTGTGCAAGTAATGAATGATTGACCCTACATAAGAATGTGTAGTGGCTTTAGTTCGTCACGGAACTCTCCCCATGCTGAAATTTTCTAATAAGTTACATAATGCATATGATCAATAAAATTAATCACAGGAATATTATCTCTACACTTTGGCACACAAACAGATGGTCCCTCAGACAAGAGCGGGATTACATACCAACTTGTAGACAACTGAAAGAAGCTTACATCCCAAACTCACTCAACTAAATTTCATTGAAGCTAAGATGGTATGAGAAAGATATTCAGAATTGTTTAGTTCGATGGGACATAGACCTACAGTGAGATGGTAAACCAGTGGTACCAGCAACCAGATGGAAGTGTTAGCAGTTACACAATAACGGTTCTGGTGTAGTTTTCATAATGAATTGATAGAAAATTACGCGAATTGACTGATCAATTAACCCCAACACCCCTGATGTCATGGGTTTTTGAACAGTCTATGGTTGGCAAAGTCTGGGAAAAAAAGCCGAAAGTGTCCCACACAGTCAGATCCTTAGCAATGTATAGTAAATGTATTGTTCGTATCGTCTATCATATGTGAATCTGGAATCACAATAAGATGTCTGAACAGTTGCTTAAAGTGTTATGTCTGAGAGTTTGAATGATGGTCAGTATGGAACGATGGATGATGACTGTCGAATGAAGGTCCTCACCACGTAAATTAAATATGGCGATAGAGAGGAGGTTGAGTCAATGTAGTGGGGCACTTCGATATGCTTGTTTTCCACAACATGCCGTGTGGCATGAGTGGAACGAATAGTCATTTCCAGATTAATGCATGCTGGACTACCTCAAACCGGTCAGGTGGGACATGATTGTCCTGTTGACTTACGAACGTGCATTCCATGATCTGTGGTCTGACATTCAACGATGACAACTACAGAATTTATCGATGAACAAAGTTCTCCAGCCATGTAGTCTCCAATCTAACAACTGCAATCCCCCCAGGGGGGTCCACAACTCTTTTGTGGATACGTGCGTAGTGAGCCCGGGACCCCGAGCTAATGTGGCCCTCCTTCCTTTCCGGGATGCATACCTTCCTTCTCCGCATCCTTCCCTATCCCCCATCTTCGCCCCCCCCCCCTCCCCTCGCCGCTGGCGGGAGTGCCCTCAGAGAGGGCCCCCACAAGTGAGGGGCGCACCATAGGAGACTCCGGTAATCATGGGGGATACTTTCGCAATAGTTTCCTCTTCTACTATGTCAGCCCACAAGCGAAAGTTCAATGAGTCTCAGCCACAGATAGTAATTCCATCGTTGCCACAGTTCCTTGTTGTTTCTCGGTCTGACGAAGGTCACGACTTGTCCACAGTCAACCCTTTCATTATGCAGAAAGGTGTCGACGCAATTGCAGGTCCTGTAAAGTCTTGTTCCAGATTACGAAATGGCACCTTGTTGTTAGAAACAGTCGGTGCCCTCCAGGCACAAAAATTGCTACGTTCTTCACTGCTACACACCTTCACTGTCTGGGTGGAACCGCACCATACTTTAAATTCATCACGTGGGGTCGTTTATACACGCTCCCTCGATGGATTGTCCGACGAGGAAATTCAACACTACCTGTCTGACCAGGGCGTAACGGCTGTTCATAGGGTTATGAAAAGGGTTGATACGAACATCATTCCCACCCGCACTGTCTTCTTGACATTTGACAATGTTCAACTCCCATCGAAAATCAAAGCAGGCTATGAGATAATTTCCGTTCGCCCTTACATCCCAAACCCTACGTGTTGATATCGGTGTCAGCGGTTCAATCACACCAGCCAGTCCTGTTCCAACCCGGCCAAATGTGTTAAATGTGGCAAGGATACCCATGAGAGTGCTTGTCCACCTCCATCCCCTCGTTGCATCAACTGTATGGGTGACCATGCTGCTTCCTCTCGAGATTGCCGCATTTTTAAAGACGAAAAGCTCATTCAGGAAATCAGAGTGAAGGAAAAGTGTCGACCTTTGCTGCTCGAAAGTTACTCGCCAGTCGAAAGCCCACCGTGCCTCAGACAGGAAAATACAGCACTGTCCTTGCCTCTCATCGGCCAACAAAAGAGGTGGCCATGCAGACTTGTGATCTCTCCTTTAGTGCCACGGTCGTCAGATCGGCCAGCGCAAAGATCGCCCGTTCAACCTCCCCACATTCGCCTGCTCACTCTCTGGCTCATCCTTCATCGGGTTCTGCTAAGTCTCGAGCCCAAAAGTCAGACACCAAGATTTCGAAAAAAGAGCATACTCCTGAAGATTTTTTTACGTACCCCAACTTCACAACCATCGGTTCCTCCTTCATCTAAACATGTTTCTAAGAAGGCTAATAAGAAACACAGTTCCTCTCCTTCTCCGCCAAGGTGTCATCTACAGCAGCACCTGGCGTTACTCGCCCTCGGCCGTCTTCTGTGTCACCGAGGCGCACTGCTGGCGGCCGATCAACCGGCCGATCGCTGGTGGCAGGAGCTGCTCCTGAACAACCTATGGACCATGATCTTCTGCCTTCGGCTGAATGCCATTCCATGCTGTCGGTCGCAAGCTCTGAGCAGTCGTTGAGTTGACGGCAACCTTGGTCACATTCCTCAATTTTCTGTTCACCCTATGTCCATTATCTCCACTGCAATATCCACGGCATTCGAGCCAATCGGGATGAATTGTCGATCCCCTTAAGATCCTAATCGCCAGTCATCTTCTGTCTTCAGGAAACAAAGCTGTGTCCCTATGACCGCTTTGTTCTTCCCCATTTTCAGTCTGTCCTATTTGATCTCCTGTCTGTTGAAGGCACTCCAGCACATGGAGGACTCATGATTCTTCACCATGATACTCTCCATTATCACCCAATCCATTTAAACACTTCCTACCAAGCAGTCGCTGTCCGTTTTTGCCTTTCTGGATACACCTTCTCTCTTTCTACTGTATACATTCCATCGTCCACACCAATGGCACGAGCTGATTTCCTTCTTCTTCTTGGTCAGCTTCCACCCCCCTATTTCCTGGTTGGGGACTTCAATGCCCACCACCCGCTGTGGGGGATCTCCACATCCTTGTCTGCGTGGCTCACTATTGCTAGACGTCTTCCACCAAGCGGATCTAGTTTGCCTCAACTCTGGGGACCTTATATTTTTATCTGCCTCCACGACAAATTTATCTCATTTGGACCTTTCGGTCGGTACTGTTCCGCTAGCTCGGCGCTTCGAATAGTCCGCCCTTGATGATACACACTCGAGTGACCCGTTTCCATGTGTCCTTTGACTGCGGCCTCAAGTGCCATATATGCGCCCGCGACACTGGAAGTTTGCCCAAGACGATTGGATACTTTTCGTCTCAAGCGACATCCGATGGCCGTCACTTTCCCAGCGTCGACGATGAGGTCACACATATTACAGACGTTATTCTAACAGCTGCGGAACGTTCAATACCACGCACCTCCGAATTGCCACGGCGCCCCCCAGTTGCTTGGTGGAACGAGGCATGCCGTGACGCAATACGTGAGCGGCGACACGCTCTTCGCGTTTTCCGCCACAATCCTACTTTGGACAACCGTATCCGCTATAAGCAGTTCCGCGTGCGATGCCGTCGCGTCATCCGCGATAGCAAGAAGGCAAGCTGGAAATTCTTTACTAGCTCATTTGACACATTCACTCCCTCCTCGGAAGTTAGGAGTCGGCTTCGACGGTTATCTGGCGCGCCTAGTTTCTCCCCGGTCACTGGGCTCACTGTCGCGCATGATACGTTAGTTGACCCCGTCGCAATTTCTAAGTCATTGGATCAGCACTTTGCTGAGATTTCGAGTTCTTCAAATCATCCGCCAGAGTTTCACCCGAAGAAACGTGCAGTGGAAGTGCAACCTCTTGCTTTCTCCCAAAATCGCGAAAGCTATAATACTGTTTTCTCCATGCGGGAACTCCAACATGCACTCTATTCTTCTCGCTCCTCCGCCCCAGGACCGGATGGTATCCACATCCAAATGTTGCTGCATATATCAACCCATAGTCCGCGTTACCTCCTTTACATTTATAATCGAATTTGGACCGACAGTACTTTTCCCAGACGATGGCGGGAAGCTATCGTCGTTCCCGTTCCGAAACCTGGAAAGGACAAACATCTCCCCTCTAGCTATCGCCCCATTTCTCTTACGAGTAGTGTATGTAAGGTTTTGGAGCGTATGGTGAATTGCCGTTTAGCTTGGTGGCTGGAGTCCCGCAGTCTTTTAACACCTGCCCAATGCGGTTCTCCCCCGCCCCCCCCCCCCTGCGGGTCAGGGGTAAGAATAGGCCCGAGGTATTCCTGCCTGTCGTAAGAGGCGACTAAAAGGAGTTTCAACCATTTCGGCCTTCTATGTGATGGTCCCCCTTGGGGTTTGACCTCCATTTTTCAAAATTCTACAGAAGTACGAGCCTTTTGGGGAAGGACACCTTACATGGTGTACCACTGGTCCTAAGTGCACTAAGACCTTGGCACTCAGCATTGCGCTGGCGTTGTAACCATACCCACTATTCCTCAAACTGGGCCTAAACGCGTGATGGGTTGTCCCAGTTACGCCCATAGTGCATCTCCATCTGCACCAGCGATCATGATGGACTTTCCATGGCACCAGAAATCCAGCACGGTAGCCAGCCCGTTGTGGTGGGGTCGTCATGTAGCCTCTAGGTTGTAGCCCCCTGACAACACAGGGATCGTACTGCCGATACCTGAGCTGCACCCTCCCCACGTCGGCCAAGGAGTAGATGCCCGTCTCCTTGGGGCATCAGGACTCCCGGCAATGGTCATCCTGCCAGGTGGCCCTTGCTGCGGCTGGGTGGCGCCCGTGGGGAGAGCCCCTGGTCGGAGTGGGTGGTATCGGGGCGGACGTTTCGCAGATGAAACGTCAACATGTATCAGGTCGCTCTGCGGCCAAGTCTTTCAAAAGAAAAGGTACCGTTTCTAGTTCTGGTTCTCATGCCCTTTACCACTTGGCCACTCCATGGGAGGAGGGACAGGCCCGCCGGCTTGGAGCGAAGTACTTCCCCCGCTATTTGGTCTGTTCTCGAACCGATGGGGGGACGTACGCCACCTCCAAGCCTATGTTCTTTGTTCAGCACATTGAGGACGTCTTAGGGGAAATCGAGGCTCTCAGCAAGATGTGTTCAGGGTCCATTCTTCTCAAGACGACCTCCGCCACACAGTCGGCGGCGCTCCAGGCGTGCGACCGCCTCGGGGACATCCCAGTATCCATTGTCCCACATCTGGCACTAAATAGGACGCAGGGGGTTATATTTCATCGTGACCTCCCGCTACAATCTGATGAGGAGCTCAGGGCCAACCTGGAACGCCGAGGCGTGCATTTCGTCCGGCGAGTCCAGCGCGGCCCCAAAGACTGTCGCATCGACACCGGGGCCTTTATCCTCGCCTTCGAGGCGGACGTTCTCCCGGAGAAGGTAAAGGTGATGTGATACCGGTGTGACGTGCGACCTTACGTCCCGCCTCCTATGCGCTGTTTTAGGTGTTTGCACTTTCGGCACATGTCGTCACGGTGTGAGGCTGAGCCCCTTTGTGGCGATTGTGGACGCCCTCTACGTGAGGAACATACATGCACCCCACCACCTCGGTGCGTTAATTATCCTGGCGTCCACTCGCCTAGATCCTCAGACTGCCCTGCATATCAGGAGAAGAAGATACAAGAAATCAAAACTTTGGATCGGCTCTCTTATTCTGAGGCTCGGAAGAAGTACGACCGCCTCCATCCCGTGTCATTGACCACTTCGTTCGCCTCAGTTGTGTCCACTCCTTCCACGGTATCCTCACCCCTATCCCGTCCCCCCTCCGCCACCTCCACCCATCAGGGGGCTCTGCCTCCGCCTCCCCAATCCCTCCCTTCCAAATCCTCCTCCCCCGTGGCCCCCACCCCCTCCTCCCCCGTGGCCCCTACCCCCTCCACCCCAGGGGCCACCCTTCCTCCTCCTCCTTCTCCTCCTCCTCCTCCTCCTCCTCCTCCTCCTTCTCCTCCTCCTCCTTCTCCTCCTTCTCCTCCTTCTCCTCCTCCTCCTCCTCCTCCTCCTCCTCCTCCTCCTCCTCCTCCCCCCCCACGCCACCTGAGAAGCGATCTTCTTCTCAGGCGTCCATCGGGGGAAACGTTCCGGACCCCAGCTTCCGAGGTCCGGCGTTCCAAAACGGACCGCGCGCGTGAGGACCTTCTTCGGGTCCAACCCACCATCCCTGTGCCTCCTCGGCCTTCCAAGAAGGCCTCCAAGAAGAAGTCTCTCTCGCCCTCTCCACCCCTGCGCGTTTCGTCTGACGCTCCATCCGTGAGTCGCTGCTCCCAGCCGTCCTCAGTTTCGCCGGGACGCTCTGCTGCCAGGCGCTCCGCCGGCCTTTCGTCGGCAAAGGATGCGGCCCCTCTTACACAACCAGGGACAGCGGCCGCGGCTGGCGACGAGTCGATGGAACCGGATCCGCCTCCCGTCAGTTGTAGCGTTGTTCCCTCGCAACCTGGCCGTCCGCGGCCGTCGAGGTGACCAGCTCTTCCCCCCTCTCGTTCCCCCAACCTTTTGACTAGCGATGGCGTTGTTTCATTGGAACATAAGAGGTATTCGATCTAGTCGGAAGGAATTACAACTGCTCCTCCGCCTGCACTGTCCGCTCGTCCTTGGTCTCCAGGAAACCAAGTTGTGCCCGACTGACCGTATTGCCTTTACCCACTATACCTCGGAGCGGTATGACCTCACCCCTGTGGACGGTATCCCAGCTCATGGTGGGGTCATGTTGCTCGTTCGGGACGATGTTTATTACCATCCCATCCCATTGACCACCCCACTCCAAGCAATAGCTGTCCGCATTACTCTTTCTGCTTTTACTTTTTCAGTTTGTACCATCTACACTCCACCGTCATCTGCTGTTAGTCGGGCTGACATGATGCACCTGATCGTTCAGCTTCCCCCGCCGTTCTCATTGTTTGGCGACTTCAATGCCCATCATCCCCTTTGGGCCTCTCCTGCATCCTGTCGAAGAGGTTCGCTCTTGGCGGATGTCTTCAACCATCTCAATCTTGTCTGCCTCAATACCGGCGCCCCGACTTTCCTTTCGGACTCTACTCATACCTACTCCCACTTGGATCTCATGAACTGTTCTACCACTCTTGCCCATCGGTTCGAGTGGTATGTCCTTTCTGACACCTATTCGAGCGACCACTTCCCCTGTGTCGTTCGTCTCCTGCACCACACCCCGTCCCCACGGCCTTCGAGCTGGAACATACTGAAAGCTGACTGGGGACTTTACTCCTCCCTGGCAACCTTTCCGGACCACGATTTTCCCAGTTGTGACAGTCAGGTCGAATACCTCACGGCTATTATCATCAATGCTGCCGAACGTTCCATTCCTCGTACGACTTCTTCTTCACGTCGCGTTTCTGTCCCCTGGTGGAACGAGGCTTGTGGGGACGCTATCCGTGCTCGATGACGTGCTTTACGCACCTTTCGCCGCCATCCTACGTTGGCAAATTGTATTGAATACAAACGACTCCGAGCGCAATGCCGTAGAGTCATCAAAGACAGCAAAAAACCTGTTGAGCCTCTTTCACCAGCTCCTTTAACAGTTTTACTCCCTCTTCCATCGTCTGGGGTAGCCTGCGCCGGTTGTGGGGCATTAAGGCCCACTCCTCAGTACCTGGCCTGACCTCAGGTAATGAGGTCCTTGTTGATAATCTGGCTGTCTCCAACGCCTTTGGCCGCTTTTTCGCGGAGGTTTCAAGCTCCGCCTATTACCATCCTGCCTTCCTTCCCAGGAAAGAGGTGGAAGAGGCTCGGCGACCTTCCTTCCACTCGCTGAATCTGGAAACTTATAATGCCCCCTTTACTATGCGGGAACTCGAATGTGCGCTTGCACTGTCCTGGTCCTCTGCTCCGGGGCCAGATGCCATTCACGTTCAGATGCTGGCACACCTTTCTCCGGCGGGCTAAAGCCGCCTCCTTCGTACCTACAATCGCGTCTGGACCGAAGGTCAAGTCCCCATGCGTTGGCGTGACGCTGTTGTTGTTCCTATACCCAAACCCGGGAAGGATAGACACCTTCCTTCTAGTTACCGCCCCATTTCTCTTACAAGCTGTGTCTGTAAGGTGATAGAGCGCATGGTTAATGCTCGGTTAGTCTGGATTCTTAAATCTAGACGACTACTTACTAATGTCCAATGCGGCCTTCGACGCCGCCGCTCCGGTGTTAACCACCTTGTGACCTTGTCGACATTCATCATGAACAACTTTTTGCGAAGGCGCCAAATGGTAGCCATGTTATTCGACTTGGAGAAGGCTTATGATACCTGTTGGAGAGGAGGTATCCTCCGCACTATGCACAGGTGGGGCCTACTCGGTCGCCTGCCCCTTTTTATTGATTCCTTTCTAATGGATCGAAAGTTTAGGGTACGTGTGGGTTCTGTATTGTCCGACGTCTTCCTCCAGGAGAACGGAGTGCCTCAGGGCTCCGTCTTGAGCGTAGCCCTTTTTGCCATTGCGATCAATCCATATATGGATTGCATTCCACCTAATGTCTCAGGCTCTCTCTTTGTCGATGACTTCGCCATCTACTGCAGTGCCCAGAGAACATGCCTTCTGGAGCGCTGCCTTCAGCGTTGTCTAGACAGCCTCTACTCATAAAGCGTGGCAAATGGCTTCTGGTTCTCTGAAGAGAAAACAGTTTGTATCAACTTTTGGCGATATAAAGCATTCCTTTCGCCATCCTTAGACCTCGGTCCCGTTGTTCTCCCATTCGTGGACACAACTAAGTTTCTAGGGCTCACGTTGGACAGGAAACTGTGTTGGTCTCCACATGTCTCTTATTTGGCGGCCCGTTGTACACGTTCCCTTAATGTCCTAAGAGTTCTTAGCGGTTCATCTCGGCGAGCGGATCGAACTGTCTTGCTTTGCTTGTATCGGTCCATAGTCCGATCGAAGCTGGATTATGGGAGCTTCGTCTACTCGTCCGCTCGGCCGTCCCTCTTACGCCGGCTCAACTCCATCCACCATCGGGGGATACGTCTTGCGACCGGAGCCTTCTACACTAGTCCTGTGGAGAGTCTTTATGCTGAAGCTGCAGAGTTACCATTGACCTACCGGCGCGACGTACTGCTGTGTCGGTATGCCTGCCGGCTGTTGTCTATGCCCGACCAACCCTCTTACGAGTCCTTCTTCGCCGATTCTCTCGACCGTCAGTACGGGTTATATGTGTCTGCCCTGCTGCCCCTCGGAATCCGCTTCAGTCGCCTGCTTCGACAATTGAATTTTGCCCTCCCTACCACCTTCAGAGAGGGTGAGAGCCCGACACCAACTTGGCTCCAGGCTCCGGTTCCTATTTATCTCGACCTCAGCTCACTCCCGAAGGAGGGTACTCCGGCTGCAGTGTATTGCTCACGGTTTGTCGAACTTCGTGCTCGACTTGCCGGTCACACCTTTATTTACACCGATGGCTCCAAAACTGACGACGGTGTCGGCTGTGCCTTTGTCGTCGGGGCCGTCACCCCCCCCAGGGGATCCACAACTCTTTTGTGGATACGTGTGTAGCGAGCACGGGACCCCGAGCTAATGTGGCCTTCCTTCCTTTCCGGGCTGCATACCTTCCCTTTCCGTATCCTTCCCCATCCCCCATCTTCGCCCCCCCCCTCACCTCTGGCTCTTTCCTTCCCTTTCTCCCCCTCTGGGGAGTATGGTTTGTGCCTACGTCCGGAGACGGACGCTTGTAAATGTACCGCACTCTTCGCCTTCCTTGCTTGTATGTCTTCATCTTTCTTCGTCCTTCTCTATTCCTTACCTCTTCTCTTTACCTCTTCTCTTTACCCTTTTCTCCGCTGCGGCGTTTGAGACCTCTCTTCTTTCCTTTCCCTGTCTCTTTCTTCCTCCCTGTGCGTGTCTGAAGGCCGACCCACGCACTTCCATGCGTAGCCGGTGACGGGGTAACGCGTAATTCCCCGCCCCGGGTAGACAGGTAGGACACGTACGTACCCCCTGGTAAAGGCCAGGCCCAGGGAGGGGTGATTACCCGAGCTGATACCTTCCGAAAGTGCCGATTGGTCCCTCCGTCCGTTTGTCGGGAGGTGTGACCTGAGGTGTGAACAATCACCTAAGGCGGGTGTGCCCTCGGTGAGGGCCCCCACAAGGGAGGAGCGCGCCATCGGAGACGCCGGTAATCATGGGGGATTCTTCCGCAATGGTTTCCTCACCTTCCACTATGTCTGCTCACAAACGTAAGTTCACTGAGTCTCAGCCACAGACGGTTCTTCCATCGTTGCCACAGTTTCTTGTTGTTTCTCGGTCTGACGAAGGTCACGACTTTTCCACGGTCAACCCTTTCATTATTCAGAAAGGTGTCGACGCAATTGCGGGTCCTGTAAAGTCTTGTTCCAGATTACGGAATGGCACCCTGTTGTTAGAAACACACAGTGCCCTCCAGGCTCAAAAATTGCTGCGTACTTCTCTGCTCCACACCTTCCCTGTCCGGGTGGAACCGCACCGTACCTTAAATTCCTCGCGTGGAGTCGTTTATACGCGCTCCCTCGATGGATTGTCTGACGAAGAAATTCAGCACTATCTGTCTGACCAAGGCGTCACGGCTGTTCATCGGGTTATGAAAAGGGTTGACTCGAACATCATTCCAACCCGCACTGTCTTCTTGACATTTGACAAAGTTCAACTCCCATCAAAAATCAAAGCAGGCTATGAGATAATTTCCGTTCGCCCTTATGTCCCAAACCCTACGCGTTGCTATCGATGTCAGCGGTTCAACCACACCAGCCAGTCCTGTTCCAATCAGGCCAAATGTGTTACGTGTGGCAGGGATGCCCATGAGGGTGCTTGTCCACCTCCATCCCCTCGCTGCATCAACTGTATGGGTGACCACGCTGCTTCCTCTCGAGATTGCCCCGTTTTTAAGGACGAAAAGCTGATCCAGGAAATAAGAGTGAAGGAAAAGGTGTCGACCTTTGCTGCTCGAAAGTTACTCGCCAGTCGACAGCCCACCGTGCCTCAGAAAGGAAAATACAGCACTGTCCTTGCTTCTCCTCGGCCAACAAAGGAGGCGGCCACGCAGACTTGCGACCTCACATTTAGTACCACGGTCGTCAGATCGGCCAGCGCAAAGATCGCCCGTTCAACCTCACCTCTTTCGCCTGCCCACTCTATGGCTCACCCTTCGTCGGGTTCTGCTAAATCTCGAGCCCAAAAGTCAGAAGCCAAGTCTTCAAAAAAAGAACATTCTCGTGAAGAATTTTTACGTACTGCAACTTCACAACCATCGGTTCCTCAATCATCTAAACATACCTCCAAGAAGGCTATGAAGAAACACAGTTCCTCTCCTTCTCCGCCAAGGCGTGTCCCATCTACAGCACCACCTGGCGGAAATCGCCCTCGGCCATCTTCTGTGTCGCCGAGGCGCACTGTTGGTGGCCGGTCAACTGGCCGATCGTTGGTGGCAGGAGCTGCTCCTGACCAACCTATGGATCAGGATCTTCTGCCTTCGACTGAATGCCATTCCATGCTGTCGGTCGCAAGCTCTGAGCAGTCGTTGAGTTGACAGCACCCTTGGTCACGTTCCTCCATTTTCTGTTCACCCTATGTCCATTATCCACTGGAATATCCGCGGAATTCGCGCCAATCGGGAGGAATTGTCGATCCTCTTACGATCCTACTCGCCGGTCATCTTCTGTCTTCAGGAAACAAAGCTGCGTCCCCATGACCGCTTTGTTTTCCCTCATTTTCAGTCCGTCCGATATGACCTCCCCTCTGTTGAAGGCTCTCCAGCCCATGGAGGACTCATGATTCTGCTCCATGATACTCTCCATTATCACCCAATCCCCTTAAACACTTCCTTCCAAGCTGTCGCCGTCCGTCTTTCCCTTTCTGGATACATGTTCTCTCTTTGTACGGTATACATTCCATCGTCTACACCAATGACACGAGCTGATCTCCTTCATCTTCTTGATCAGCTTCCACCCCCCTATTTGCTGGTTGGGGACTTCAATGCCCACCACCCGCTTTGGGGATCTCCACATCCTTGTCCACGTGGCTCACTATTGCTAGACGTCTTCCACCAAGCGGATTTAGTCTGCCTCAACACTGGGGTCCCCACATTTTTGTCTGCCTCCACGGCAAATTTATCCCATTTGGACCTTGCGGTCGGTACTGTTCCGCTAGCTCGGCGCTTCGAATGGTTCGCCCTTGATGATACACACTCGAGTGACCACTTTCCATGTGTTCTTCGACTGCAGCCTCAACTGCCATATATGCGCTCGCGACGCTGGAAGTTTGCCCAAGCCGATTGGACACTTTTTTCGTCTCTAGCGACATTCGATGACCGTCGCTTTCCCAGCGTCGACGATGAGGTCACACATTTTACCGACGTTATTCTCACAGCTGCGGAACGTTCAATACCACGCACCTCCGAATTGCCCCGGCGCCCTCCAGTCCCTTGGTGGAACGAGGCATGCCGTGACGCAATACGTGAGCGGCGACGTGCTCTTCGCATTTTCCGTCACCATCCAACTTTGTCCAACTGTATCCGATATAAGCAGCTCCGTGCGCGATGCCGTCGCGTCATCCGCGATAGCAAGAAGGCAAGCTGGAAATTCTTTACTAGCTCATTTAACAACTTCACTCCCTCCTCGGAAGTTTGGAGTCGGCTTCGACGGTTCTCAGGCGCGCCTAGTTTCTCCCCGGTCTCTGGGCTCACTGTCGCGCATGATACCTTAGTGGACCCCGTCGCAATTTCTAACTCATTGGGTCAGCACTTTGCTGAGATTTCGAGCTCTTCAAATTACCCGCCGGCGTTTCTCCCGAAGAAACGTGCAGCGGAAGTGCGACATCTTGCTTTCTCCTCTCACAATCGCGAAAGCTACAATACTGTTTTCTCCATGCGCGAACTCCAACATGCACTCTCTTCTTCTCGCTCCTCCGCCCCAGGACCGGATGGTATCCATGTCCAAATGTTGCTGCATTTATCAACCCATAGCCTGCGTTACCTCCTTCGCCTTTATAATCGAATTTGGACCGACAGTACCTTTCCCAGGCGATGGCGGGAAGCTATTGTCGTTCCCGTTCCGAAACCTGGAAAGGACAAACATCTCCCCTCTAGCTATCGCCCCATTTCTCTCACGAGTAGTGTCTGTAAGGTTTTGGAGCGTATGGTGAATTACCGTTTAGCTTGGTGGCTGGAGTCCCGCAGTCTTTTAACACCTGCCCAATGCGGATTCCGAAAGCATCGTTCTGCTGTTGACCATCTTGTTGCTCTCTCCACTTATATCATGAACAATTTTCTCCGGAAACGCCAAACGGTAGCAATATTTTTTGATCTGGAGAGAGCGTACGATACCTGTTGGAGGACAGGCATCCTCCGTACACTGTTCTCTTGGGGCTTTAGAGGCCGGCTGCCCCTTTTTCTTCGCGAATTTATGGCAGAGCGCACATTTAGGGTGCGGGTGAACACTACTCTCTCCCGTACTTTCTCCCAAGAAAACGGGGTACCCCAGGGCTCCGTGCTGAGTGTTGTACTGTTTGCCATCGCCATTAATCCAATTATGGATTGTCTCCTTCCTGATGTCTCGGGCTCCCTCTTTGTGGACGATTTTGCGATGTACTACAGCTCTCAACGGACCAGCCTTCTTGAAAGACGTCTTCAAGGATGTCTCGATCGCCTCCACTCGTGGAGCATCGAAACCGGCTTCCGTTTCTCACCCAGTAAGACCGTTTGTGTTAATTTTTGGCGACGTAAGGAGTTTCTTCCGCCCTCCTTACATCTAGGCCCTGTCAACCTTCCGTTTTCCGACGTCGCTAAATTCTTGGGTCTTATGTTTGACAGAAAACTGTGCTGGTCCTCCCACGTTTCCTATCTTTCGGCTCGCTGTCTGCGTTCCCTTAACACCCTCCGTGTCCTGAATGGTACCTCTTGGGGAGCGGACCGAGCGGTCCTTCTCCGCCTCTATCGCGCCTTAGTGCGCTCGAAATTGGATTATGGAAGCATAGTCTACTCCTCTGCTCGGCCGTCTATTCTTCGGCGACTCGACTCTATCCACCACCGTGGATTACGTTTAGTGTCTGGAGCTTTTTACACCAGCCCTGTGGAAAGCCTTTATGCTGAGACTGCTGAACCTCCGCTGTCCAATCGGCGGGCAGTCCTTCTGAGTCGTTATGCTAGCCATCTGTCTTCCATGCCTGCTAATCCAGCCCATAACCTTTTTTTCGACGCCTCCTTTGATGTCTGGTATTCAGGCCGCTCCTCCTCCCTACTACCCCCGGGAGTCCGCTTCCGTCAACTGCTCCATTCTCTTTCCTTCCGCTTTCCTAAAACCTTCTTGACAACTTGGGGTACAGCACC
Organism: Schistocerca serialis cubense; assembly: GCF_023864345.2. NCBI lineage: Eukaryota > Metazoa > Arthropoda > Insecta > Orthoptera > Acrididae > Schistocerca > Schistocerca serialis. The sequence continues at coordinate 740,936,290 of NC_064640.1, forward strand.
GCCTTGGCACCGTCCCCAGATCGACTTGCTCAGAGACCTATGTCAATTTCCCAAGGATGGTACCCCTACACTTGTTTACCGTCGGGCATTTGCTGCTCTATGTGCACAAATGACGGAAGCCACATTTATTTACACCGATGGGTCGAAAACATCGTTAGGTGTAGGGAGTGCCTATATTGTTGGCGACACCCCAAATCACTTTCGGCTTCCCGACCAGTGTTCGGTTTATACTGCGGAGCTTTACGCTGTTCTCCAGGCTGTCCACTACATCCGCCGCCATCAGCGGATACAGTACGTAATCTGCTCCGATTCTCTCAGCTCTCTCCTAAGTCTCCAAGCTCTTTACCCTGTGCACCCTCTGGTCCACCGGATTCAGGACTGTCTGCGCTTGCTCCACCTGGGGGGCGTCTCAGTGGCGTTCCTCTGGCTCCCGGGACACGCTGGTATCTGTGGAAATGAGGCGGCCGATACAGCGGCCAAGGCTGCAGTCTCTCTTCCTCGGCCAGCTCTTCAGTCTCTTCCGTTTACCGATCTACGGAGCGGTTTATGTCGCCAAGTCACTCATTTATGGCATGCGCATTGGTCAACACTTCCCCACAATAAATTGCGGGAAGTGAAAGCCCTTCCTTGCGCTTGGACCTCTTCCTCCCGAACACGTCGTCGGGAGGAGGTAATTTTAGCTCGACTCCGGATAGGGCACTGTCTTTTTAGTCATCGACATCTTTTAAGCGGTGATCCTCCCCCACTCTGTCCCCACTGCTCTCAGCTGTGGACGGTCAGACACCTTTTAATTGAATGCCCCTATTTTAATCCGTTACGCTCCCGTCTACAGCTATCGCCTGATCTATCGTCGATTTTAGCAGATGACACGCGCTCAGCTGACCGCGTTCTACAGTTTATTAGTGACAGTGAAATGACGTCAGTCATTTGAAGTTTTTTTTTGGGGGACAACCAACCCCTTTCGATAGTGGACTTTTAAGCATTCCTTCTGCCTTTAGTTTCTCAAATTTTCTGACTTTGTTTCCATTGCTGCTGATTTTAAATTTCGTTTTTTTCCTGTTTTCTATGTCACGGGCTGGGCGCTAATGACCATAGAAGTTTTGCGCCCTAAAACCACAGACAAGAAGGGGCCGTCACCTTTAAATACCGGCTCCTGGACCAATGTTCCAGCTTTACGGCAGAGCTTTTTGCTCTCCATCAGGCCGTTCAGTAAGCCCGCCGCCACCGCCATTCATCGTATGTACTCTGCTCTGACTCACTCAGTGCTCTTCTGAGCCTTGGAGCTCCCTATCCAATCCATCCGTTGATTCAACGGATACAGCAGTCCCTCCATTCTTTCGCTGATAATGGTGGTTCTGTCAGCTTTCTGTGGGTTCCCGGACATGTAGGGGTGCCTGGGAACGAGGCTGCGGATGCTGCAGCAAAGGCTGCAGTCCTTCAGCCTCGGCCAGCCTCCCATTGTGTCCCGTCATCTGACGTTCGTGGGGATGTATGTAAGAGGCTTGTGTCGTTGTGGTGGGATTCTTTGTCATCCCTCCAAGGAAACAAGCTCCGGGCAGTAAAACCACTCCCAACTGCTTGGACAACATCCTCCCGACCTTCTCGGCGCGAGGAGGTCCTTCTGACCAGGTTGCGGATTGGGCATAGCCGGTTTAGCCACCGCTACCTGCTCTCCGGTGACCCAGCCCCGCAGTGCCCTTGTGGTCAGGCATTAACAGTGCGCCATGTTTTATTGTCGTGTCCCCATTTTAGTCAATTTCGTGTTACCCTGTCCCTGCCATCTACTTTACCGGATGTTTTAGCAGGTGACGCTCGAGTAGCTGCTCGTATTCTGCGTTTTATAACTTTAACTGGCTTGTCCAAAGACATTTAACCTTTTTACTTATTTTATCTGCATCTTTGTCAGGTCCTTCTGATGTCCCCCCATCCCCTTGAATTTTAGCAGATTCCATGTGCTCTAACACCAGTGACTGGGCGCTAATGACCTCAGCAGTTGAGCGCCCTTAAACCCTACCAAAAAAAAAAAAAAACTCTCCTCCGCCCCAGGACCGGATGGTATCCAAGTCCAAATGTTGCTGCATTTATCACCCCATAGTCTGCGTTACCTCTTTCGCATTTATAATCGAATTTGGACCGACAGTACTTTCCCCAGACGATGGCGGGAAACTATCGTCGTTTCTGTTCCGAAACCTGGAAAGGACAAACATCTCCCCGCTAGCTATCGCCCCATTTCTCTCACAAGTAGTGTCTGTAAGGTTTTGGAGCGTATGGTGAATTACCGTTCAGCGTGGTGGCTGGAATCCCGCAGTCTAACACCTGCCCAATGCGGATTCCGAAAGCATCGTTCTGCAGTTGACCATCTTGTTGCTCTCTCCACTTATATCATGAACAATTTTCTCCGGAAACGCCAAACGGTAGCAATATTTTTTGATCTGGAGAGAGCATACGATACTTGTTGGAGGACAGGCATCCTCCGCACACTGTTCTCTTGGGGCTTTCGAGGTCGGCTGCCCCTTTTTCTTCGCGAATTTATGGCAGAGCGCACATTTAGAGTGCAGGTGAACACTACTCTCTCCCGTACTTTCTCCCAAGAAAACTGGGTACCCCAGGGCTCCGTGCTGAGTGTTGTACTGTTTGCCATTGCCATCAATCCAATTATGGATTGTCTCCTTCCTGATGTCTTGGGCTCCGTCTTTGTGGACGATTTTGCGATCTACTACAGCTCTCAACGGACCAGCCTTCTTGAACGACGGCTTCAAGGATGTCTCGATCGCCTCCACTCTTGGAGCATCGAAACCGGCTTCCGTTTCTCACCCAGTAAGACCGTTTGTGTTAATTTTTGGCGACGTAAGGAGTTTCTTCCGCCCTCCTTACATCTAGGTCCTCTCAACCTTCCGTTTTCAGACGTCGCTAAATTCTTGGGTCTTATGTTTGACAGAAAACTGTGCTGGTCCTCCCACGTTTCCTCTCTTTCGGTTCGCTGTCTGCGATCCCTCAACACCCTCCGTGTCCTGAATGGTACCTCCTGGGGAGCGGAACAAGTGGTCCTTCTCCGCCTCTATCGCGCCTTAGTGCGCTCGAAATTGGACTATGGAAGCATAGTCTACTCCTCTGCTCAGCCGTCTATTCTTCGGCGTCTCGACTCTATCCACCACCGTGGATTACGATTAGTATCTGGAGCTTTCTACACCAGCCCTGTGGAAAGCCTTTATGCTGAGACTGCTGAACCTCCGCTGTCCAATCGGCGAGCAGTCCTCCTGAGTCGTTATGCTAGCCATCTGTCTTCCATGCCTGCTAATCCAGCCCATGACATTTTTTTCGACGCCTCCTTTGATGTAGGGTATGCAGGCCGCCCCTCCTCCCTACTACCACCAGGAGTCCGCTTCCATCAACTGCTCCATTCTCTTTCCTTCTGCTTTCCTAAAACCTTCTTGACAACTTGGGGTACAGCACCGCCTTCGCTCTGTCCCCGGATCTGCCTGCTCCGTGACCTTTGTGAATTTCCCAAGGATGGTACCCCTTCACTTGTTTATCGTCGGGCATTTGCTGCTCTGTGTGCACAAACGACGGACGCCACATTTATTTACACCGACGGCTCGAAAACATCGTTAGGTGTAGGGAGTGCCTATATTGTTGGCGACACCCCAAATCACTTTCGGCTTCCCGACCAGTGTTCGGTTTATACTGCGGAGCTTTACACAGTTCTCCAGGCTGTCCACTATATCCGCCGCCATCAGCGGATACAGTACGTAATCTGCTCAGATTCTCTCAGCTCTCTCCTCAGTCTACAAGCTCTTTATCCTGTGCACCCTCTAGTCCACCGGATTCAGGACTGTCTGCGCTTGCTCCACCTGGGGGGCGTCTCGGTGGCGTTCCTCTGGCTCCCGGGACACGTTGGTATCTGTGGAAATGAGGCGGCCGATATTGCAGCCAAGGCTGCAGTCTCTCTTCCTCGGCCAGCTATTCAATCGATTCCCTTCGCCGATCTATGGAGCATTATATGTCGACGTGTTGTTCATTTATGGCACACGGATTGGTCGACACATACCCGTAATTGTGGACATGAAAGCTCTTCCTTGTGCTGGGACCTCTTCCTTCCGAACGCGTCGTCGGGAGGAGGTAATTTTAACTAGACTCCGGATAGGGCACTGTCTTTTTAGCCATCGACATCTTTTAAGCGGCGATCCTCACCCACTCTGTCCCCACTGCTGTCAGCTGTGGACGGTAAGACACCTTTTAATTGATTGCCCCTATTTTAATCCGTTACGCTCTCGTCTACAGCTATCGCCTGATATATCGTCGATTTCAGCAGATGGCACACGCTCTGCCGACAGCGTTCTCAAGTTTCTTAGTGCAAGTGAAATGACGTCAGTCATTTGAAGCTTTTTTGGGGACAACCAATCCCTTTCTGTAGTGGATTTTTAAGCCTTCCTTCTGCTTTTAGTTTCTCCAATTTTATGACTTTCGTTCCCATTGCTGCTGGTTTTCAATTTCGGTTTTTTACTGTTTCCTAAGTCACTGACCGGGTGCTAATGACCATAGAAGTTTAGCGCCCTAAAACCAAAACAAAAAACCCTCCCTCCCCACCCTTCACCCGCTCGCTGTTCAGTCGCTACGCGAGCTGTCACTTCATTTGTGACCAGGAAGGCCAAATGTTGGTGAGTGTCCGTGGCTGAAAGTGAGGAATAATAAACTGCTTCCCAGTAAGGCTTCAGTGCGGCAATGGGATGACCTCCTTCCGCTCGTAAGAGTAAAAATAAATAGCCTTTACTTGGCTCAGAGTGGGACACTGTCCATTGACACATTACTTCCTCTTACATCAGAGATGCGGGACACAGCTGTCAATCGACATTTTTCAACTGAATGTGTTTTATATGACGACCTGAAGGTTGAACTGGTTCTCCCACAGTATTTTCCCTCTACTCTAATTGATAACAAGGCTAGTGGCTTAAGCGTCTTCTGTGGTGTCAGGAATTCTGTGCAAAATACTGGGTGTGAGATCTTAAGTCAGTGGCTGGTTGACGTATTTGAGTCTTTAGGCCACAGTTATTGGTCCCTTCTTTAACAGCATCTTTACAGGTATTTGATCCATAATTTTATTTAGTTATCTCGCTGTGTCCCGCTGGGATTTTATTATTGGCTTCTGTGAAGCTTACCTTCTTGGGGTTGCTTCACGATTCCTGTGATGGGATCAACTGTAGTTTTCAAGTTAATTGATATCCCTCTATGGATTTTCAGAATCTCAGCAGTATGCTGTTGAGCGTCCTCCGCTGTAATCACTATCACCCTATGTAACGAACCACCCCCACTATTGGGGTGTGAAGCCAGACTGACGATATCCCACATACCGGTGAAATGTCACCTTCTTTTTGGCCATCCATAAGTACACTCTTCCAGATTCCTTACATTTAATAACAGCAGATTCATAGATAGTTGAACATGATACTATGAATTGTGAAAGTGGTTTTTAGTTCCTGATAAAATGTTTAGCTATACTCCTGGAGCTGGGGGAGAGACGTGGTGGTGGTGGTGGTGGTTGTTGTTGTTGTTGTTGTTGTTGTTGTTGTTGTTGTTGTTGTTGTTTGGACATCTTCAGTCTGGGACCCCATGACTAAACAGTCATCGAAAGACAGCACCCTTTTTTTTCCAGTTTCTACATTTGGTCTCACCTTTCATGCCTTTCACTGTGAGTGTTCTAACTTCATTATTTCATAATCTGACTCCCTTCACTGGATCCATCCACTTTTAGTGGACACTCTTCCTTATGTGAGTAACTTTGGTATCACAGGACTGAAGACTTCACCGTTCGGTCCCATATTCCATCTGTCAATCCCCTGCATACCCTCCTGTCCTCTCCCATCCCATGTGCCCTCCACCATCGCCCCCCTCCCTTCCTCCTGCAAACAATTGGCAGGTACAACATGATTTCAGAAATAAAAATATTCTTCAGCAGACTGTTTTAAGCATTGCCTTACGCATGCTATGTTAGCCTACCAGCGTGGGTCACACAAGTCCATCTACTAGACACAGAGGGAGCGAATTTTCCGCCATTTCTCCCTAGGCCGCCAACTTGTACTACATGATAGGTGACGTGGCGTGGGGCTGAGGAGCTACCTGAGGGCACCCTTGTGCCGCCTGTAGGAGGCCCATGTCATCAAGGGGTGGAGGTAATGAAATGACTAATCAACTTGCATCATTTGATACCAAATTGCAACACACAGACTTGTCCCACTACTGTCATGTATTGTTGGTAAATTCGAAGCGTTAGGAATGGTTCCACAAACCAATAGATTGGTGAGAGGCAAAACAAAAATAGATTTATGGGTATTCGAAATCTAATTTAAGGTAGTTGGAGATAGTTCCACAACAAAAGGCATAAGAAGTGAGGTCTGAAATTCGATGACTGTCAGTTTTAAATTGGGCCAAAGAAACGCCTCCGGTCAGTTTTACTACTTCAGATATATTTTATTCGAACTCAAGGCTACTTCTCGGTGGTGACAAATACAAAGAAACTTAATAATTCTATTGCTTAAGCCTCTAGAAGGCTGAAAACGCACCAGAACAACTGGCACACCAGCGAAAGGTCTTCTGTGGGAATAATTAAAAATGACATATAGCATAAGAGATTTCAGGGTACACAGTAGCTGAAACACAAGGCACAGAAAGTATTTCCAGCTCTTACGTTGCTATGAAATATTGGTGTGCCATTGAAGAACAGATCTCTCAACAATCTGAGGCTTCAGCAAAACAGAGTAACTCATGAAGGGAAACCTTTGAGCACCTGGTGTACAGCACATTGAAAGCTAAATTGGTGAAATTGACAATGCACACTACAGAAACGTTGGACACAGATGTATGTTCATTAGCCTTCGAAATCAGCAGCAGCCGGTAAGTACTAGAAATTTTGACAAAATCATGTCTGAAATCTGGAATTACTACGATGAGCAGTTCCTGCACTTAGCATAACGCGAAAAGCATATCAGGAAACCAGTTGTGATGGTTTTAAGGATATAAAGTTCATCTCCTTCATGGTATTTCAGCATGTTTCTCTGCTAGAATATCGGGATGTCATGGTCGTTTATACTGATGGCTCTGTAACCATGGACAGATAGGGATGTGCAATACCTCTTGATGGTCAGGAACAATAAATGCTGTCAGGAGCTTTCTTTCGATGGAGCCGATAGCCATCCATTACGAGCACCACGTTTTACTAAACATACCATCCTCTACCCTTTCCAATTTGTAGTGATAGAGCAATTTCCTGGCTACTGATGGATATTACTCCCATTACCCTGTAATGTCAACTATTCACAATCTCTGGCATTTGTGGTGCTATGTGCTCACTTAACTTACTCTGGGTTCAAAATTATTTCAGTATCACTGGGACTGACCGACATCAGCTGAAAACTACTCAGCCAGCATTCCCCTTCACCATCCTGTGCACTTTGTGCGTATGCAGATAGCACTCCACTGACTTGGAGATTGAACATCTGGTGGGATACTGTGCCCTGTGTACTCAGCAGTATGAAATAAACGGCTCCATGGCATTACTCTTCGTCTTCCAACGAATCAGTCTTAAGTCGCCACGGTATCGATCGTACCATATTGGGTGATGAGCCATCCCTGGCAATAGTGAGGCAACAGGGGTACTGGTGCAGTTTGTGTGGGTTGCTTACCTCAGGGGCAGGTATGCACTCAAGGGCAAACCTATTGTTCCCCTTTGACAGGCACATAACTTACTGTCGCCAATCCCTTCCCACTCCCCTCACCCCTCAACAAACCACCAACCCACACCCTCCCCCAGCTGCTACAGGCACACTCCCAAGTCTGATTTGTTGGAAGAGCCCCTCATTCTTATCTGTTAGATGAACTACGCAATTAAATTGATAAATTATTTGACCTATCCCCCTTTGGTAAACCCAACCCTCTCCCACCCCCATCCCCAGGAAATAGGCAGAAAAACTCAGTTCATCGGCCATTTGCAGGGAAATAGATTGCTGTGTATGGAATATTGTTTAAACAACTTGGACAATGTGTGGAATATTTTTTAACAATTTAGGGATTCAAGGCAGTATATGGAATACATGGAAATTGGTGCACTCTACACTTACTACTGCTCCTGAGAACTATGGCATTACCTCATTCAGACATCCAGGACACACTTCAAGTACAATAACGTAATTACGATGGATTCATGGTGATTATTCAGTTAAATAAAGTCAGTGTGCTGAAAGAGACCGACAGAAATCTATTGCACACTTATAATAAAACATTCTTTGTATTCAGGCTTATAGCAGGTTTCCACATATGAAAATATTCCTTCTTCAAATTTCAGCTCACACACGTTATACCCCCCAGGGGGTCCACAACTCTTTTGTGGATACGTGCGTGGCGAGCACGGGGCACCGAGCTATTGCAGCCTTCTTTCTCTCCAGGGGTGCATTTCCTTCCCCTTCCCCTCCTTGCTCCTTTCCCGTCGCCCTCTCCTCTCCCTCTCTTGGTGTCCTTGCTTATGTTGGCCCCGCTATCCTCCTGGTTCTGTTAATATTACACTCCGGCTTTGTTGCGGAATCATCTCCTCCTTTTGGCATTCCTTGGTCCCCCTCTGGGGTTTGACCTCCATTACAAAATTTCTCCTCCCAAGTGTGTGAGCCATTTGGGGAAGAGCACCTTACCTAGTGTCTCCGACGTGCGCCCTCCTAGTACATTCCACCTTTCCTTTCACGTCGTTGTCTGATGCTAGAGTGCATAGCCAGCACGGTAGCCAGCCAGTGTGGTGGGGTCGCTATTAACCCTTTTGGTTGAGCCCCCTGAACACACAGGGATCACACTTCTGATACCTGAGCTGTGACCTCCTCATGCATGCCTTGGAGTGGTTGCTCGTCATCCTGGAGCATCGGAACTCCCGGCAATGGCCACCGTGCCAGACGGCCCTTGTTGTGGCTGGGTGGCGCCCATGAGGAGAGCCTCTGATCGGAGTAGTTGGTATCAGGGCGGACACTATGCAAATGAAGCGCATATGAGTCCAGAACTGTGGCAGTTCTTCTGTGGCTGTCTCTCTGCATGGATCATATTCTTTGAGTGCTGCTTCTCTTGCCCTTTCGGCCTTCCCTTCCATGGCTACCCCGAAGGAAGAGGGTCAGGCCCGTCGGCCTGGGGCGAAACCTTTCCCCCGCTATCTGGTTTGCACCAGGACTGATGGGGATACTTACACGAATACCAAACCTTTATTCTTTATGGAACACATTGAAGACAAGTTTGGTGAAGTGGACTCCTTCAGCAAGATGCAGTCGGGTTCGTTGCTGATAAAAACTACTTCAGCTGCCCAATCTGTGGCCCTTGTTCAGAAGGGTCCTAAAGACAACCGTATTGATACCGGTGCCTTTATCCTGGCCTTTGAAGGGGATACCCTTCCTGAGAAAGTTAAGATTATGGTATATCGCTGTGATGTGAAGCCGTACATCCCACCTCCTATGAGGTGTTTTAAGTGCTTGCGGTTTGGCCACATGTCGTCTCGCTGTTCCCAGGCCCCTCTCTGTGGTGACTGTGGACGTCCACTCCATGAGGGGAGTCCCTGTGTTCCCCCTCCTGTATGTGTAAATTGTCATGGTAGTCATTCTCCACGTTCACCAGATTGCCCCGTTATAAGAAGGAAAAAAAGATACAGGAGTATAAGTCGCTCGATCGTTTAACCTACACAGAGGCCCGTAAGAAATATGCACGACTCCACCCTGTGTCCATGACATCTAGTTACGCCTTGGTTACATCTTCACCCCTTCCTCTCCCTTCCTTACCCCCATCCTGGACCCCTCTCCTCCCACCCTCCCCTGCGGCTCCCACACATACTCCTATGGGCGCTGCTCCCCCTCCCCAGCCAGAGAAGTGTCCCACTCCTTCGGCGTCTGCCGGTCAAGGGCGCCTCTCCCGGGATGCCCCTTCCTGGCACCTTCCAGGCCAAAGGTCTGCTGCCGTGCGACGACCGCGACAGCCGCGGTCTGTCGGCCCCCAGGTCGCCCGGTCTCTTTCTGCTCCTGATCTTTCTGCAGCTGGCTCCTTCATGCCACACAGCCCTCCTCGATCACAGCCTGAACAGAAGAAGAAACATAAGTCCCGGGACAAAGAGCCTCTGGTGTCACCGGAGGTCCCTTCCCCGACTTCACAACCAGATTATGACCTGTCGTTCATGGATGTCGCCCCCTCCTTGTCGGTGACGGGTGGGGACCCGGCAGTATGACTGTATTTAAAGTGTTCAGCCCCCATTCAAACCATCGTTCTGTGGTTCTCCAATGGAATTGTAATGGATACTGTCATCACCTTCCGGAATTGAAATCCCTACTTTCGTCCTACTCTGCAGCTTGTGTGGTTCTCCAGGAATCTCATTTTACTGATGCTCACTCACCAACCCTTCGTGGGTTCTGTGTTTCCTGTCGAAATCGGGTCGGACCCCTGTGGGCTACTGGTGGCGTTAGTACATTGGTCAATACAGACATTGCTAGCACGTGGATTCCTCTCCAAACTACATTGGAAGCGGTTGCTGTTAGGGTCCATTTCGACCCTGCAATTACAGTTTGCAATCTTTATTTCCCTCCTGACAGGACTCTTACACCTGCTACCTTAACTGCCCTTCTTCAGCAACTTCCTCCACCCTTCCTCCTCCTTCGGGATTTTAATGCTCATCATCCTTTGTGGGGCAGTGACTTTCCATCTCGACGAGGTCTTCTTATAGACCAATTTACTGCAGACCACGACCTGTGCCTTCTTAATGATGTCTCCCCTACTGATTTTAGTGCCGGTCATGTTACCTTTTCTGCCATTCCCCCCAGGGGGTCCACAACTCTTTCGTGGATACGTGCGTGGCGAGCACGGGGCCCCGAGCCATTGCAGCCTTCTTTCTCTCCCGGGCTGCATTTCCTTTCCCTTCCCCTCCTTTCCCCTCCATACCCCTTTCCCCTCGCCCTCTCCTCTCTCTCTATTGGTGTCCTTGCTTATGTTGGCCCCCGCTATCCTCCTGGTTCTGTTGGTTTTACACTCCGGCTTTGTTGCGTAATCATCTCCTCCTTTTCGCATTCCTTGGTCCCCCTCTGGGGTTTGACCTCCATTCCAAAATTTCTCTTCCGTAGTGTGAGCCATTTGGGGAAGACCACCTTACCTAGTGTCTCCGACTTGTGCCCTCATAGTACATTCCACCTTTTCTTTTACGTCGTTGTCTGATGCTAGGGTGCATAGCCAGCACGGTAGCCAGCCCGTGTGGTGGGGTCGCTATGTACCCTTTTGGTTGAGCCCCCTGAACACACAGGGATCACACTTCTGATACCTGAGCTGTGACCTCCTCATGCATGCCTTGGAGTGGTTGCTCGTCATCCTGGAGCATCGGAACTCCCGGCAATGGCCGCCGTGCCAGACGGCCCTTGCTGTGGCTGGGTGGCGCCCGTGAGGAGAGCCCCTGATCGGAGTGGGTGGTATCAGGGCGGACGCTATGCAGATGAAACGCATACGGGTCCAAAACTCTTGCCGCTCTTCTGCGGCCGTCTCTCTGCGTGGTACTGATACCTCAAGTGCTGCTTCTCTTGCCCCTTCGGCCTTCCCTTCCGTGGCTACCCCCTGGGAGGAGGGTCAGGCGCGTCGTCTAGGGGCAAAACCTTTCCCCCGTTATCTAGTTTGCACCAGGACTGATGGAGATACTTTCACCAGTGTCAAACCTTTATTCTTTGTGGAACACATTGAAGACAAGTTCGGCGAAGTGGACTCCCTGAGCAAGATACGGTCGGGATCGTTACTGATGAAAACTGCTTCGGCTGCCCAATCTGCGGCCCTTCGTGCCTGTACCCATCTTGGCACAATTCCCGTGTCCATTACCCCTCACCAGTCTCTAAATATGGTACAAGGTGTGATTTTTCACAGAGACCTCATCCTTCAAACTGATGAGGAACTTCTGGACAATCTCGGACGGCGGGGTGTTCACTTTGTTCGTCGTGTTCAGAAGGGTGCTAAAGATAATCGTATTGATACTGGTGCCGTTATCCTGGCCTTTGAAGGGGATACCCTTCCTGAGAAAGTTAAGATTATGGTCTATCGCTGTGATGTGAAGCCGTACATCCCACCTCCTATGCAGTGTTTTAAGTGCTTGCCTTTTGGCCACATGTCTTCTCGCTGTACCCAGGACCCTCTCTGTGGTGACTGTGGACGTCCACTCCATTAGGGGAGTCCCTGTGTTCCCCCTCCTGTATGTGTAAATTGTCATGGTAGTCATTCTCCTCGTTCAGCAGATTGCCCAGTCTATAAGAAAGAAAAAAAGATACAGGAGTATAAGTCTCTTGATCGTTTAAGCTACACAGAGGCCCGTAAGAAATATGCACGATTGCACCCTGTGTCCATGACATCTAGTTACGCCTTGGTTACATCTTCATCCCTTCCTCCCCCTTCCTTACCCCCATCCCGGACCCCTCTCCTTCCCCCCTCCCCTGCGGCTCCCACACCTTCTCCTCTGGGCGCTGCTCCCCCTCCCCAGCCGGAGAAGTGTCCCACTCCTTCGGCGTCTGCCGGTCAAGGGCGCCTCTCCCGGGATGCCCCTTCCCGGCACCTTCCAGGTCAAAGGTCTGCTGCAGCGCGGCGACCACGAGAGCCGCGGTCTATCGGCCCCCCGGTCGCCCGGTCTCTTTCTGTTCCTGATCTTGCTGCAGCTGGCTCCATTATGCCACACAGCCCTCCTCGATCTCAGCCTGAAAAGAAGAAGAAACATAAATCCCGGGACAAAGAGCCTCTGGTGTCACCGGATGTCCCTTCCCCGACTTCACAACCGGATTCTGACCTGTCGTTTATGGATGTCGCCCCCTCCTTGTCGGTGACGGGTGGGGACCCGGCGGTATGACTGGATTTAGCGTGTTCAGCCCTCATTTAAACCATCGTTCTGTGGTTCTCCAATGGAATTGTAATGGCTACTATCGTCACCTTCCGGAATTGAAATCCCTTCTTTCGTCCTACTCAGCAGCTTGTGTGGTTCTCCAGGAATCTCATTTTACTGATGCTCACTCACCGACCCTCCGTGGGTTCCGTGTTTTCTGTCAAAATCGGGTCGGACCCTTGCGGGCTTCTGGTGGCGTTTGTACGTTGGTCCGTACAGACATTGCTAGCACGTGGATTCCTCTCCAAACTACATTGGAAGCGGTTGCTGTTAGGGTCCACTTAGACTCTGCAGTCACAGTATGCAATCTTTATCTCCCTCCTGACAGGACTCTTACACCTGCTGCCTTAACCACCCTTCTTCAGCAACTTCCTCCTCCCTTCCTCCTCCTTGGGGATTTTAATGCTCATCATCCTTTGTGGGGCAGTGCCTTTCCATCTAGACGAGGTCTTCTTATAGACCAATTTATTGCAGACCACGACCTGTGCCTTCTTAATGATGCTCCCCTACTCATTTCAGTGCTGGTCATGGTACCTTTTCTGCCATTGATCTTTCTCTTTCTTCTCCCTCTCTCCTCCCTTCATTACACTGGTCGCCACACGACGACCTTTGTGATAGTGACCATTTCCCGTTGATTATCTCGCTCCCTTCCCGCTCCCCGATGGACAGGTTACCTCGTTGGTCTTTCCACCGCGCCGATTGGCCTCTATATACTGCACAGGTCGAGTTTTCTCCCTCTTTGTCGGGTTGTATTGACGACGTCCTACGTGACGTGTCTGCCGCGATTGTTCGCGCTGCTAACCTTGCTGTCCCGCACTCATCTGGACAATTTCGTCGTCGGCAAGTCCCGTGGTGGAGTACGGCCATTGCCATTGCCATCCGTGATCGCCGTCGAGCTTTGCAACACTTTAAGAGACACCCATCTGTAGCCAGCCTTTCTACCTTTAAGCGCCTTCGCGCTAAAGCCCGTTATTTAATCAAACAGAGCAAACGGATATGTTGGGAACGATTCGATTCTTCCCTTGGTTCCACTGTCCCTCTGTCACGGGTATGGGCTACACTTCGCTCTCTCCAAGGTTGCCATCGGCAGTCCACCCTCCCAGGCCTTCACCTCCCAGATGGCATTTGTACGGACCCATTAGTTCTCGCAGAACATCTTGCGACCCATTTTGCAGTGGCATCAGCGTCGGCCTCCTATCCAGCTGCTTTCCTTCATCAAAAACAGCAGGCTGAAGCTGTCACCTTATGTTTCACCACTTGTGAGTCAGAATCTTACAACGAACCTTTCACTGAATGGGAATTTCTTTCTGCTCTATCTTCTTCTCATGATACGGCCCCTGGCCCAGATTCCATTCATAACCAGCTGCTTCAACATCTCAGTGCTCCACAACGGCACCATCTTCTTCGGGCGTTTAACCGTATCTGGCTCCAGGGTGATTGCCCTTCTCAGTGGAGGGATAGCATTGTGGTTCCTGTCCTTAAGCCTGGTCAGAACCCCCTATCTGTTGACAGCTATCGGCCAATTAGTTTGACCAATGTTGGTTGTAAGTTACTTGAACAGCTGGTAGCCCGTCGGCTCACTTGGGTCCTCGAATCTCGGGATCTATTGTCCCCTTACCAGTGTGGCTTTCGAGAGGGTCGATCTCCAATCGATCATTTGCTTTGCTTGGAATCCGCAGTTCGGCAGGCTTTTTCCCAGCGCCGCCATTTGGTTGCAGTGTTTTTTGACCTTCGCAAGGCCTATGACACGGCCTGGCGCCATCACATCTTACTAACCCTTCATCAGTGGGGTCTTCGGGGCCCACTCCCGATTTTTATCCGCTAGTTCCTGATCCATCGGTCATTCAGAGTTCGAGTTGGTACTGCTTTTAGTTCTCCACAGACCCAGGAGACAGGCATCCCACAGGGTTCTGTCTTGAGTGTCCTTCTTTTCCTCATTGCTATCGATGGACTTGAGGCCTCTGTCGGTCCCTTGGTCGCCCCTGCCCTGTATGTGGATGATTTCTGCATTTGGGTTAGTTCCTCCTCGATGCCATCTGCAGAACGGCAGCTCCAGGTGGCTATACGGCGTGCCTCTGCATGGACCCTCTCACACGGGTTTCAATTCTCTCCTTTAAAATCGCGGGTGGTCCACTTCTGTCGCCGTACTACGGTCCACCCTGATCCAGAGCTCTATCTCGCTGCACAAAGATTGCCTGTGGTTCCACAGTTTCGTTTCCTAGGTCTTCTTTTCGACAACAAGCTCACTTGGCTGCCCCATATCAGACTCCTGAAGGTAGGATGTTTCCGTAAACTCAATGTCCTTCGCTTCCTTGCCCACTCCTCTTGGAGTGCAGACCGTTCCCTCCTCCTCCGTCTTTATCGTGCTCTAGTTCTGTCACGTTTGGACTATGGTTGTCAAGTTTATGGTTCAGCTGCTCCTTCCACGCTGCACGTGCTGGATCCAGTCCACCATCGTGGTATCAGTTTGGCCACCGGTGCATTCCCTACTAGCCCTGTTGATAGTATCCTGGTTGAAGCTGGGATCCCCCCCCTTTCTGTTCGGCGGTCCCAGCTTCTGGTGTCTTATGCCCTTACTATCCGTTCTTCTCCCGCTCATCCTTCCTATTCCCTCCTATTCCCAGACCATGGACGTCGCCCGCCTGACTCCCGCTCTCGGGCGGGTTTACCGGTTGGGCTGCGCCTTGCGTCTCTTAACCGTGATTTTCGGCTTCCTTCTTTGTCCTGTCTTCCTCGCTCCCTCCCCTCCACCCCTCCTTGGTTAGTTCCTCGGCCTCGAATTCGGATGGATCTCCGCCACGGTCCGAAAGATTCCATCCCCCCCGGTGGTGTTCCGTTCCTTTTTCCGCCAAATTTTATGGGAGTTTCGGGATGCTGTTGTTTTTTACACTGATGGCTCTAAATCTGCTGATCATGTTGGGTATGCCTTCACGTCCTTTGTTGGAACGGAAAATCATCTACTGCCACCCTCATGTGGGGTGTTTACTGCGGAATTGATGGCAATTCCCCGGGCCCTTACCTTTATTAAACAATCCCAACACAACCGCGTTTTGTTATGTACGGACTCGTTGAGTGGCCTTCTTGCTATTGACCGGTGTTTTTCACGCCATCCCTTGGTCTCTGCCATCCATGACCATCTCGCTGATCTTCACCGTGCTGCTTGTTCCATTGATTTCCTATGGGTCCCGGGCCATGTGGGTATCCCGGGTAATGAGCTCGCTGATCGTTTGGCTGGGGGAGCAGTCACTTACCCCCCGTTTTCTGTAACCCCTCCTGCAGCGGATTTACGGCTTCACATCAAATCCCACTTTGCACAGTCATGGGCCAATTCTTGGGAGGCTACTCCACTGTCTAATAAACTTCGTGCCATTAAGGTGAATCCAGGCCCATGGCGTTCTTCCTTTAGCCTCTCCCGCAAGGACTCGACCACACTGTGTCGTCTCCGCATTGGCCATACCAGGCTGACCCATGGTTTCCTTTTGCGTGATGAGCCACCCCCGCTATGTGGTTGTGGAGCCTTCCAGTCAGTGGCCCACATTTTGGTTGAATGCCCCCTTCTTTTGGCTCTGCGAGCTAAGTACAGACTCCCCCACACTTTACCTTTGATGTTGGCTGACGATTCCCAGATGGTCTCTCTGGTTCTAGGTTTCCTCCGGGAGAGTGGTTTTTATTCTCAGTTTTAAAGTTTTTAATCTCCCTCTGGTGTTGGGGCAGGGCGTTGAGTGTTTGGGTGTCTCCCACTGTAGGCAGTGTTCAGAGATTCCCGATTCACCTCCCTGACCGGAATCCTCTTTTCTTTCCCTTTTACTCTGTTTTTACCCCTTCTTTTTAAGGCTTGGTTATTTTTTCTATTCCCATCCGTACTTTCTGCATTATAGCAGTTGTACCTTTTAAGTCACAGGTGGTCTTGCCTATGCTGCTTCAGCATAGTGTTGGGTCCGTTCTCTTGCCAAATTCCCTCATTTGTTTTTACTAATGACAACGTGACTGCCCTTTTACGTTTCCCCTTTTTCCGTTTTATTTTTCTGACTATACTGAGATGTCCCGTTAGCAGAATGGAGTCTATTTGAAACAAGGGACTGATGACCTTGCTGTTGGGTCCCTTTAACCTCAAACAACCAACCTTTTCTGCCATTGATCTTTCTCTTTCTTCTCCCTCTCTCCTCCCTTCATTACACTGGTCGCCACACGACGACCTTTGTGATAGTGACCATTTCCCATTGATTACCACACTTCCTTCCCGTTCCCCGATGGCCAGGTTGCCTCGTTAGTCTTTCCAACGCCCCAATTGGCCTTTATACACTGAACAGGTCGCGTTTTCTCCCTCTTTGTCGGGTTGTATTGATAACTTCCTCCGTGACGTGTCTGACGCGATTGTTATCGCTGCTAGCCTTGCTGTCCCGCGCTCATCTGGACCATTTAGACGCCGGCAAGTCCCGTGGTGGAGTACGGCTATTGCCATTGCCATCCGTGATCGCCGTCGAGCTTTGCAACACTTTGAGGCACCCATCCGTAGCCAGCCTTACTACCTTTAAACGCCTTTGCGCTAAAGTCAGTTATTTAATCAAACAGAGCAAGCGGATATGTTGGGAACGATTCGTTTCTTCCCTTGGTTCCACTGTCCCCCTGTCACGGGTATGGGCTACACTTCGCTCTCTCCAAGGTTGCCATTGGCAGTCCACCCTCCCCTCTATCGCCCTCTCCACCCCGGCGCGTTTCGTCTGACGCTCCATCCGTGAGTCGCTGCTCCCGGCCGACCTCAGTTTCGCCGGGACGCTCTGCTGCCAGGCACTCAGCTGGCCTATCGTCGGCAAATGATGCTGCCCCTCCTACACACCCAGGGACAGCGGCCGCAGCTGGCGACGACTCGATGGAACCGGATCCGCCTCCCATCGATTGTAGCGTTGTTCCCTCGCAACCCGGCCCTCCGCGGCCGTCGAGGTGATCAGCTCTTCCCCCGTCTCGTTCCCCCAACTTTTTGACTAGCGATGGCCTTGTTACATTGGAACATAAGAGGTATTCGATCTAATCGGGAGGAATTACAACTGCTCCTCCGCCTGCACTGTCCGCTCGTCCTTGGTCTCCAGGAAACCAAGTTGCGCCCGACTGACCGTATTGCCTTTACCCACTATACCTCAGAGCGGTATGACCTCACCCCTGTGGACGGTATCCCAGCTCATGGTGGGGTCATGCTGCTCGTTCGGGACGATGTCTATTACCATCCCATCCCATTGACCACCCCACTCCAAGCAATAGCTGTCCGTATTACTCTTTCTGCTTTTACTTTTTCAGTTTGTACCATCTACACTCCACCATCATCTGCTGTTAGTCGGGCTGACATGATGCACCTGATCGTTCAGCTTCCCCCGCCATTCTTATTGTTTGGCGACTTCAATGCCCATCATCCCCTTTGGGGCTCTCCTGCATCCTTGACTCTTGGCAGATGTCTTCAACCATCTCAATCTTGTCTGCCTCAATACCGGAGCCCCGACTTTCCTCTCGGACTCTACTCATACCTACTCCCACTTGGACCTCTCGATCTGTTCTACCACTCTTGCCTGTCGGTTCGAGTGGTATGTCCATTCTGACACCTATTCGAGCGACCACTTCCCCTGTGTCGTTCGTCTCCTGCACCACACCCCATCCCCATGTCCTTCGAGCTGGAACATACTGAAAGCTGACTGGGGACTTTACTCCTCCCTGGCGACCTTTCCGGACCACGATTTTCCCAGTTGTGACAATCAGGTCGAATTCCTCACGGCTGTTATCATCAATGCTGCCGAACGTTCCATTCCTCGTACTACTTCTTCTTCACGTCGCGTTTCCGTCCCCTGGTGGAACGAGGCTTGTGAGGACGCTATCCGTGCTCGACGACGTGCTTTACGCACCTTTCGCCGCCATCCTACATTGGCGAATTGTTTTGAATACAAACGACTCCGAGCGCAATGCCGTAGAATCATCAAAGACAGCAAAAAAGCTTGTTGGGCCTCTTTCACCAGCTCCTTTAACAGTTTTACTCCCTCTTCCATCGTCTGGGGTAGCCTGCGCCGGTTGTGGGGCATTAAGGCCCACTCCTCAGTACCTGGCCTGACCTCAGGTAATGAGGTCCTTGTTGATCCTGTGGCTGTCTCCAACGCCTTTAGCCGCTTTCTCGCGGAGGTTTCAAGCTCCGCCCTTTACCACCCTGCCTTCGTTCCCAGGAAAGAGGCAGAAGAGGCTCGGCGACCTTCCTTCCACTCGCTGAATCTAGAAACTTATAATGCCCACTTTACTATGTGGGAACTCGAATGTGCGCTTGCGCTGTCCCGATCCTCTGCTCCGGGGCCAGATGCCATTCACGTTCAGATGCTGGCACACCTTTCTCCGGCGGGCAAAAGCTTCCTTCTTCGTACCTACATTCGCGTCTGGACCAACGGTCAAGTCCCCAGGCGTTGGCGTGATGCTGTTGTTGTTCCTATACCCAAACCCGGGAAGGATAGACACCTTCCTTCTAGTTACCGCCCCATTTCTCTTACAAGCTGTGTCTGTAAGGTGATTGAGCGCATGGTTAATGCTCGGTTACTCTGGATTCTTGAATCTCGACGACTACTAACTAATGTCCAATGCGGCTTTCGTCGCCGCCGCTCCGCTGTTAACCACCTTGTGACTTTGTCGACATTCATCATGAACAACTTTTTGCGAAGGCGCCAAACGGTAGCCGTGTTCTTCGACTTGGAGAAGGCTTATGATAACTGTTGGAGAGGAGGTATCCTCCGCACTATGCACAGGTGGGGACTACGCGGTTGCCTGCCCCTTTTTATTGATTCCTTTTTAACGGATCGAAAGTTTAGGGTATGTGTGGGTTCTGTATTGTCAGACGTCTTCCTCCAGGAGAACAGAGTGCCTCAGGGCTCCGTCTTGAGCGTAGCCCTTTTTGCCATCGCGATCAATCCAATTATGGATTTCATTCCACCTAATGTCTCAGGCTCTCTCTTTGTCGATGACTTCGCGATCTACTGCAGTGCCCAGAGAACATGCCTCCTGGAGCGCTGCCTTCAGCGTTGTCTAGACAGCCTCTACTCATGGAGCGTGGCAAATGGCTTCCGGTTCTCTGAAGAGAAGATGGTTTGTATCCACTTTTGGCGATATAAAGCGTTCCTTCCGCCATCCTTACATCTCGGTCCTGTTGATCTCCCATTCGTGGACACAACTAAGTTTCTAGGGCTCACGTTGGACAGGAAACTGTGTTGGTCTCCACATGTCTCTTATTTGGTGGCCCGTTGTACACGTTCCCTTAATGTCCTAAGAGTTCTTAGCGGTTCATCTTAGGGAGCGGATCGCACTGTCCTGCTTCGCTTGTATCGGTCCATAGTCCGGTCGAAGCTGGATTATGGGAGCTTCTTCTACTCGTCTGCTCGGCCATCCCTCTTACGCTGGCTCAACTCCATCCACCATCGGGGGATACATCTTGCGACCGGAGCCTTCCACACTAGTCCTGTCGAGAGCCTTTATGCTGCAGCTGCCGAATTACCATTGACTTACCGGCGCGACGTACTGCTGTGTCGGTATGCCTGCCGGCTGTTGTCTATGCCCGACCACCCCTCTTACAAGTCCTTCTTCGCCGATTCTCTCGACCGTCAGTACGGGTTGTATGTGTCTGCCCTGCTGCCCCCCAGAGTCCGCTTCCGTCGCCTGCTTCGACAATTGGATTTTGCCCTCCCTACCACCTTCAGAGAGGGTGAGAGCCCGACACCACCTTGGCTCCAGGCTCCGGGTCATATTTATCTCGACCTCAGCTCACTCCCGAAGGAGGGTACTCCGGCTGCAGTGTATTGCTCACGGTTTGTCGAACTTCGTGCTCGACTTGCCGGTCACACCTTTATTTACACCGATGGCTCCAAAACTGACGATGGTGTCGGCTGTGCCTTTGTCGTCGGGGCCGCCACCTTTAAATACCGGCTCCTCGACCAATGTTCGAGCTTTACGGCCGAGCTTTTTGCTCTCCATCAGGCCGTTCAGTATGCCCGCTGCCACCGCCATTCATCGTATGTACTCTGCTCTGACTCACTTAGTGCTCTTCAGAGCCTTGGAGCTCCCTATCCGGTCCATCCCTTGATTAAACGGATACAGCAGTCCCTCCATTCTTTCGCTGATAATGGTGGTTCTGTCAGCTTTCTGTGGGTTCCCGGACATGTAGGAGTGCCTGGGAATGAGGCTGCGGATGCTGCAGCCAAGGCTGCAGTCCTCCTGCCTCGGCCAGCCTCCCACTGTGTCCCGTCATCTGACGTTCGTGGGGATGTATGTAAGAGGCTTGTGTCGTTGTGGTGGGATGCTTGGTCATCCCTCCGAGGAAACAAGCTCCGGGCAGTAAAATCGCTCCCAACTGCTTGGACAACATCCTCCCGACCATCTCGGCGCGAGGAGGTCTTTATGACCAGGTTGCGGATTGGCCATTGCCGGTTTAGCCACCTCTACCTGCTCTCCGGTGACCTGGCCCCGCAGTGCCCTTGTGGTCAGGAATTAACAGTGCGCCATGTTTTACTGTCGTGTCCCCGTTTTAGTCAATTTCGTGTTGTCCTGTCCCTGCCATCTACTTTACCGGATGTTTTAGCTGATGACGCTCGAGCAGCTGCTCGTATTCTGCGTTTTATAACTTTAACTGGCTTGTCCAAAGACATTTAACCTTTTTACTTATTTTATCAGCATCTTTGTCAGGTCCTTCTGGTGTCCCCCCATCCCCTTGAGTTTTAACAGATTCCATGTGCTCTAACAACAGTGACTGGGCGCTAATGACCTCAGCAGTTGAGCGCCCTTAAACCCAACCAAAAAAAAAATCCCGCCCTCGGGCGGGTTTACCGGTTGGGCTGCGCCTTGCGTCTCTTTGCCGTGATTTTCAGCTTCCTTCTTTGTCCTGTCTGCCTCGCTCCTTCCCCTCCACCCCTCCTTGGTTAGTTCCTCGGCCTCGAATTCGGATGGATCTCCGCCGAGGTCCGAAAGATTCCATCCCCCCCGGTGGTGTTCCGTTCCTTTTTCCGCCAAATTTTATGGGAGTTTCGGGATGCTGTTGTTTTTTACACTGATGGCTCTAAATCTACTGATCATGTTGGGTATGCCTTCACGTCCTCTGTTGGAACGGAAAGTCATCTGCTGCCACCTACATGTGGAGTGTTTTCTGCGGAATTGATGGCAATTTCCCGGGCCCTTACCTTTATTAAACAATCCCAACACAACCGCGTTTTGTTATGTACGGACTCGATTAGTGGCCTTCTTGCTATTGACCGGTGTTTTTCACGCCATGCCTTGGTCTCTGCCATCCATGACCATCTCGCTGATATTCACCGTGCTGCTTGTTCAATTGACTTCCTATGGGTCCCTGGCCATGTGGGTATCCCGGGTAATGAGCTCGCTGATTGTTTGGTTGGGGGAGCAGTTACTTACCCCCCGTTTTCTGTAACCCCTCCTGCAGCGGATTTACGGCTTCACATCAAATACCACTTCGCACAGTCATGAGCCAACTCTTGGGAGGCTACTCCCCTGTCTAATAAACTTAGTGCAATTAAGGTGACACCAGGCCCATGGCGTTTTTCCTTTCGCCTCTCCCGAAAGGACTAGACCACACTGTGTCGTCTCCGCTTTGGCCATACCAGACTGACCCATGGTTTTCTTTTACATCATGAGCCACCCCCGCTATGTGGTTGTGGAGCCTTCCAGTCAGTGGCCCACATTTTGGTTGAATGCCCCCTTCTTTTGGCTCTGCGAGCTAAGTACAGACTCCCCCACACTTTACCTTTGATGTTGGCTGACGATTCCCGGATGGTCTCTCTGGTTCTCGGTTTCCTCCGGGAGAGTGGTTTTTCTTCTCAGTGTCAAGGTTTTTAATCTCTGGTGTTGGGGCAGGGCGGTGAGTGTTTGGGTGTCTCCCACTGTAGGCAGTGTTCAGAGATTCCCGATTCACCTCCCTGACCGGAATCCTCTTTTCTTCCCCTTTTACTCTGTTTTTACCCTTTTTTTAGGGTTGGTTAGTCTTTCTATTCCCATACGTACTTTCTGCATTGTAGCAGTTGTACCTTTTAAGTCACAGGTGGTCTTGCCTATGCTGCTTCGGCATAGTGTTGGTTCGTTCTCTTGCCGACTTCCCTCATTTTGTTTTTTTACCAATGACAACGTGACTGCTTTTTACGTTTTCCCTTTTTCCGTTTTATTGTTCTGACTTTTCTGAGATGTCCCATTAGCAGAATGGAGTATATTTGAAACGGGGGACTGATGACCTTGCTGTTTGGTCCCTTAAACCTCAACCAACCACACACGTTATAGGCTCTAAAGAGGGCTGTATCCCTGTCACCATTCCTCGAACATGTAACAAACAAAATCTTTGTATGACGCTATAACAGGTTCTGTGTTTAGTAACAAACTCAATTTCGCCATTTTAAACAACTGATCCGTCTTGCAGTGATCCTCCTCCTGCTCCAGTGTTAAACAGGTACGATGCTTAGCAACATGAACTTAAAAATTGGCTTAGACTAAAACAGTTCCGCGGTTTCTCCACCTACCTGCTCCGCCCGTGAAATACCGAAAGGTTTCGTGGAAGTGGTGAAATCGATAAATCGAAGAGGCTCTCGGGCTCCTTTAAATTGTGGTTACAATCTTCATTCATCGACAAATGCGTGATGGCGGGAGACTTCTGCAGTGCGAAAACGACATCCAGCTGGTGCAAGTGTGGACGCGCCAATTTTTTTCACCCCTATAACTGATAGAAATGTTATGCTGCTGCTTGAAGGTAAAGATACCGTGGCTTAGGTTCCGATATAGATTTGTGGGAAATAAACTACTATTCACGTAAAAAACTTAACGTGTATCTAGTCGTAATGGAAATATACATCGGACATGGTGAATTGTGATTTCATCGCACTGAGGAGTATATACTAACGTAATTGACGGCAGATTCATTTCGTAAACAGCTGCACAATACAGCAATTAAAGTGTTCAACTGGACCTGCTATAGTGTACAAACAGGACGAGCAATATGGCTTTAACAATAAGTCTCCCCATCGGGACAGCTAAGCGTACCCTCGAATTTTCCTTGTAGTTCTATTGATACTGATGTTGATTACAGTCCACCAACCCACGTCGGTGATACCTTTCCAACCATTACATCTGCGGGTGCAGTATTCATTGTCACACGTAATACTGGACGCATGTCCTATGTAACACTTGTTTGAGAGAACCTTGGCGAGATGCAACACCTTCCGGAAGCGCTGATTCGAGGACTGTCAGATAATGTCATAGGCCTGAGGATAATCGTGACAGTGTGAGTGTAAGCATACCATAGTTCTTTCGGGCACTGTACGGATATAAAATGTAACTGCACTGTACGTGTAGAATGTGTATATATTGCAGTGGAATGTTATAGTGGCTTATGTTGTGGCATGACAAGAGAAGAGTGTGTGTCCTATCGTGGGGAGCATACAGATTTAGAGTTTCAATAATCATGAATGTACGAGAGATTTCTACGTGGAAAATTATGTGCGCTATAGATACTGAGATTCGTTCCAGAACCACACCCATCAAGAGGAGACATTACCAGTACACAGATCGGTGTCAGACTGCAGCAGCAATCTTAATATTTAATTTTAGTTACACTGATAAATGGCGGGGTTTAACTGTCGATGCAGTGTAGCGATCTGCACAAATTAATTTTGCCGCTGAAAGTCTAGCCTGCAGAAAACAATGGCGGAGGGTGCTCCCACACCGGCAGCGGCGGCGGCAGCAGCAGCAGCAGCAGTAGTTTGATGGGTAAATTCAGTGCCAAATGGGCTGTCCCGTTAGGATCCTACGAACAATGCACCCTGTGCTGTTCTGGGAAGCACTGGAACAACTGTTTAGACACTGGACCCGCACCGCAGCTATGTGTCTTAGCGCGAGCGACGGTGCCTAGGTGAACGTGTTCCGACAGGAATTTCTCAGGTGGTAAGTATGAAAGAGATGCCACCGCCTCATCCTTGCACGATCCGAACTGACATATGTCACTTGGCAGCTGAGGACCGCGTCGTCACTTTGCGGGGACCGCAGGCGCATTCCGACTTTCGGGAAAGCGTGCAGAGTCGGCAGCATTTGTGTCTGAATGTTTATTCGCGATCTTTTGTCTAAACTACATTCCATCGATTTGAGACACCAATAGGATGCTGCGAATTAAGAAAACTACCCCATACATCTGAAGAACATAAATTTAATTTGCATAAATTTCTTATATCAACGTGGTGTTACGGTGTTAGTGGTACAATAGTTAAAGGGAGTGTGTGGGTGGGTAACGTGATGCAGAACAGCAAGGCAAGTGCAGAAGAATAGGATAATTTGCATATTTTTATGTAAACGCAGTAAAAGTGTTTAAGCGGGTGGGTGACAAGGAGGAAAGCTCCAGAAATTGCGTTCTATTCGAAAAGTGTATCAGAAAATGGTGGAGAAAATAATTACGTTGGTTTCAAAGGCGGTACAATGGTTTAAGGAAACTGGGATATCATGGAAAAGCACTTAACAGAACAATAGCTTAAGTGCCGACAAAGGGCTAAACACTAGGTTAAGACACCCAGAGTACAATGACAAACATTAGGTTATGCAAAGTGTTTGCCCCCATGTAATTACTTCTTAAAAGACCTACATGTTTCCAAACAGCAGAAAATTGATACTTGCAGGGCGGTTAACTTCAAATGAATCTAAAATAATGGAGACGACAAAGTCATTTTGAATATTTTGTATACAGTCGAGGAAAATCAACTGCTATAGTTTCGTGATTTGGTAAGATAGAGAACACTTGGGTAGCTTAAAGTTGGGTGGACACTTCACCAGGTACCATCTCCAGAAAGTTTTCCTCTGTGGGCTGTGAGCTCGCCAGGAAGATCGAGAAATGTACATAACACCGAATTGTGGGCATTCACGATAATTAAGAAGATAGGCATCGAAGTAAAAGGACCTGAATGAGTATCGTTGCACAACGAAATTTCCTCATGTTCGCTAATCTTCATGTAGAGGAAAAAATACAGATGTTAGGAGAAAATGGTTGGTTTCAAGAGAAACCATCCACTAGAAAAATCGGGAATTTATACCTCCGTTCACCATGTGGTAACACGTTCTGGGTAGCTCCCGTAAAAGCAGTGGATACCCCTCAGATTTTCTGAGCAACTATCAATACTGATTTGTACTATTAAACAGTTGATCTAATCTAGCGTTAAAAGAAGAACTGGGATATTGGAATGGCTGGTTCAGCCTAGCAACTAGTCGTCACCTACATCAATATTCTGCCGAGGTTCATTTGAAACTTAGTAAAAATATGACACCAAACAAACTTGCGACTGGAACGTCAGAGCACTTTGCTGCACACAATCCTTCTGGATGCAGAATGCCCTGGTCATAATTATTTCCGTCTACTTGCTCAACTACGCAGTAATTTTGTACTCTGGTGTTGCATGCAGTCCGTATCACGATGCTACTTTCTTATAAACGAAGATGTTAAAGATGGGAAATCGTGATACTCGGTAATTGTAGTGGCGACCGGGGATTGAATAATGACTATTAGGTGTGATTGTTAATATGTAAGTCAGTAGTGCGGATTTGAGAAATGTGCGCCTGGTGCCGAGGGCCATGGTGACGATTTTGTGCACTATGTGATAGGGGGAAGATCATTTGTATACTACAGTTTGAAAATTAAAATTTAACACTACCCGTCGCTTGACTTGAAGATAAACGTAATGGGGAAGACTCTAGATACTTCGCGACGTTTTTAGTTGCTTAATGCATCTACTTTGAAGACATTTTATTGTGCTTGAACTCGTTGCTGTTAATATTTAAGTTTTGATGTAAATTGGATGAATAAACAAAGATGTTTGATCCAGGGACTTCATCGAGAGACAGAGAGAATGTTGTGAAGATCATCCAGATGGTTTTTGTGTGTGTCCTGATAAACTATACGCTGAAGCGCTGCAGTACGAAGAATATGGCGCGGTAGAACGTTGGTTCGACGAGTGTCCTGAAGGTCGCCATGAGTTGTGGCCTAACGGAAATGGACCACTAGATTATTCCCTTCGCCGTCCACCAATAGTTGCTTCGGTGTCGCAGGTTGACGTGGAACAGCCAAATAGTTATGATTGGTTGAAATGCACAGAAGCAATGCCGTTTGAAACACTCCCTGTCAGTCCCACCGTTACTCATTTGTTCAGACACAGACAGGCGCAGCCGATTGCTATACAGTCGTCTTCACGTCCTGTCTCTTCTGTAAACTGCAAACCAGAACCGGAAGACCTTTCATTACAAAAATGGACTCCGCAATCTGTCAGCAAGTACACAATGGAGAACGTACAAATTGTGCCCTCATCACGGTCGCCGCCTCCCGTTTCAGACATCGTGCCTCAGACTAGTTTGTATGAAGGCAGTGAGCGTGTAATGAGAAATGCGAACCAGAACCATAGCTATCACAGTGTTTGGTCAGCGAGGGAAATGGATGCGGCGCAATCACTGGTCTCCATGTTAACTTCAGAGGTGACCATACAAGTTGTCAACGTGGAGTCTGATAATGAACCTGTGCCTATGGATGATGACAGCGACATATCTCATGAAACTATGCAGGTTGATGATGGTAGTGACACATCAGATGAGTCTTTCGTAGAAGTCGGTAGCCTAGGGTCATATGTAGCTCAGGAAGGTACTGTTGAAAACCTGTCGGACCAGTCATCGGAGATGGAAGTTGTGAACATGGCACCAGATGAGTCTGTGGATGTCATGGACACCACTGAACCAGACGATTTGGATTTGGGGATGGAGATAGAGAGCAATGTTCCAGACATTGCTGCCGAAGTGGAGGTTGGTACGCCAATGGAACAAGAGGAAGAAGCCGTTATTCAACAACTGCAAGCGGATGTGACAACGGAACTAGTCAGCATCCTACAGCTGCCTGCTGCACCTCAAGAGCTGCGACCAGCGCTTAGTGGACCGTGGCGTCCGCCATCGCAGCCACCGCCTGACATTTCCTTTCCTGATTACCCTGGAACACGTTACTCTAGGTAAGGCCAACCTACACCTATGTTTTTGTAGCATGTACAACTTTTATTATACGAAATGGTGCAATACAATGTAATTCTGCAAGAATGTTAAAAAAAATTTATTACTAGAGCAAAGTAATAATTTTGATTTTGGTTTAGACCAAAGCTCCTGCAGTTCATCAGACATCTTTATAGCGGACTGCAGTTAGTATGATTTGTCAACCTGACTTGCAGCTCGTCAGATGGTCTTCTGTGCTTATAACAGTGGTTCGGGCCGACCATCACATTTAATTCATAATTCGTCCAAATACTTACCGTTTGTTTCAGGGAATTATAAAAATCTCAAAATAACCGCCTTGACACACTGATTGTTCCCATCTTCCATGCACATGGTTGTGCAGTATCACAAAAGTACACATACTCTCACTGGTGCCTTTAGTTAATTCGTAGCATACACCAGACTGGTGATGGTCACAGTTACTGTTAGTTGTAGATCATCTACAGATGGTGGTAGTGATCATGCAATCGTATTAATCATTGTTACTCTGGTGCCTCTTGGGTTTCAGATAAACGAATTTAGGTGCTTTCAGTATAAGCAGGTCTCAATTTGACCTTTCAAAGTATACCTGCTTTTGTCAGTAGTTAAACCAAAAATGTTAAATCGTTTATAAAAAGTTGTATATCATGAAGCTGAGAAGCACAATTTGGCACCCTCATACTTTGAGGTTCCATTAGATTAAATTTTAGCACTGTCCATGTATATCCCAGTTACTTAACGTGACATGGATGTCCGAAGGAAGATTATGTAGTTCTTCGTAACAACACGGGCACTGTAATATCTACATTAACTTAGTTACCTGTAACATAAACGTAAAGAGGCAAACGGTCGTTCATGGGAGGTGCCTCTTCGCACAATGGGCCTGGGGGCCTTAGTCTGCCCTCTGGTTTAGTCTGCTCTGACCCATTTACGTTTGCCTCTCATACAATTACTTGCCTATAGCATCAGAACTGAGGGCTATGATTTTACCACCGCTCCGCAACTCCAGATGGACGGTCTTATGAACAAGACTGAAAACTTTGATGTCCAGTGTCATGACGCTCACCTATGTCTGCTCCTAATGGTTGGCACTTCGAATAACATTCCACAAATCGAATGCATGCTGAGATAATCTACCCTTCTCCAGATTACCTACAGGTGTTAATTACATTACCTGCATTTTCTTACATTAACACAAATACATGTGACTATCCACAAAAAGTTACCTGTAAACAAACCTAGGTTTCCTATCGTACAGGCAACATCTAAATGACCTCTCCCTCAGTGGTAAAAGTATTGGGGATTAAGGGGAGGAATGATGTCTTCATAAAAGAATTAATTTTCTGTTTTGGTAACTCCGCCTTCGTAACTAGTCGGGTTTAGTACTTCATCGTTACAGTAAAATCCACACGCCAGCCACAAAAACTGACTGCTTTAGATTGTTCTGTTTAGTAGCTACATTCATAGAAATACACCTTAATCTTAGCTGTCTCGGTAACACCAGCTATAGTGCAGACTGTCCTACACTTCCACAGCTTCACAAAGCTTCGGTTCTGCCCTATTTTGATTAAGGGAGCATATGGCTCAGCATCACTTCAAGCATTGGGGATGCTGGAACTGGTACACCGGCGTGGGGCGAGACTTGAAAAAGTGCGATTCAGACCAGCTCTGTGAAGAGCCTAGGCATGGTGGCTGGGGCTCTCCATTAGAGATATGCTGCCAACATTGCTACTCAACTGTGCGATACACGAGTGCTGCCCCTATGAACATCCAAACGGTGGCCTTTCTTGAGGTTGGGAGAGCCACCTGCCACAACAGTGGTGCAGGACGAGAACATGATAGCAGGTCGCATACCATCTGTCCTGAACTCGGATCCCCCACA
Source organism: Schistocerca serialis cubense (assembly GCF_023864345.2). Lineage (NCBI taxonomy): Eukaryota > Metazoa > Arthropoda > Insecta > Orthoptera > Acrididae > Schistocerca > Schistocerca serialis. Next base: position 740,966,118 of record NC_064640.1, read on the forward strand.
GTTGACTCTTGTCAAGAAGTGATCACATATGCCTCATGATGTGCATCCCGTACTCGGATATGTCATGACCTACTCTTTGCACCAAAAGATTCCGTTAGCACTGCAATTCTTCGCTACATGTTCCTGGCCATCCTTCATGCATTTTTGCTCTGGAAATCACAATAAACTGACAGCCCTTCGATCGACAGACGAATTATTTTCACTATAGTATACATGCAACGTGCAGTGAACTACGCTCCCTCCTGAAAGGATGCAAAGTATTCAGTACAGAATTGGCCACAGCTCAAGTTCTTTCACTTGCATTCCTGTGCTGGTGAGACAGTCTTAATAGGCAGTGACTCGGAGTAGTCTTCAGGCTGTCAACCAGTACTACCCTGTGCACCCAATCTGTGAGACCATCCAGGATCTCCATTCTGATCTCCATAAAGATCGACAATTCGTCATCTTAGTGTGGACCCCAGGTCACCTTGGGACTGAGGCAACAAACATGCTAACTGGTTGGCAGATTTGGCCGCCAGCATGCCGAATTTGGAGATGGAGATTCCAGAAATAGAGCTTTAGTCAACTCAACATGTTCATTTTTCAGAGGCTTGGAACAGACTTCGGTGCCCTGATTTCTCCAAACAGCAAGTAATAAATGGGAGGATGGCCATATGGCAGTCTTCCCTTCATGCTTCTTCCAGTGAATCCACTGTTCGATTAATTTGACAGTGGCCTCACTTCACTGATCCATTGCCACATCCTAGGATGTGAAGATCCACCACACTGTTCGCATGATAACTGATGGCGTCCCATCCTACCGGAATTGCCTTCAACATGACAATACCAGACTTCACGAGAGTGGAGTGACATATGTGACAATCTGACGCATTGGCTATACTGTCATTGATCATCCTTGATACCACCTGCATCCAAAGGCCTCTCTGTAGATGTGAAGTGGCTTGTCATCAAATACGTGAGCAGAGGTTTGTTTCATCTGCTTTAGGGAGCAAATAACAACTAGGGTAATAGCTCTTTTTATGAATGTGTGAAATTTGAATAATAAACTAGGATTAGATACCCTAATAATAGATAATAGTTGATCAATGCATTCTTCCTGTGATGACGTATGGCTGCGAGACATGGACACTGAACTCATTTACAAAAGGGAAACTTAGGACAACACAGAGAGCTCTGGAGAGATCAATGCTGGGCTATGCAAGAAAGGACAGGAAAAGGGCAGATGACATCCGGTCTGTGACGAAGGTTAATGACATCTTAGAGTAGGTTCCTTGAAATGGCAGTGGGCTGGCCACGTCGCAAGAAGAAAAAACAGATGGACGAAGCTAGTACTGGAGTGGAGTCAGAGAGAGCACCGGAGGCCTAGAGGAAGACCACCAGACAGGTGGGACAAACCCCCCAGGGGATCCACAACTCTTTTGTGGATACGTGCGTAGCGAGCACGGGGCCCCGAGCTAATGTGGCCTTCCTTCCTTTCCGGGCTGCATACCTTCCCTTTCCGCATCCTTCCCCATCCCCTGTCTTCACCCCCCCCCCCTCACCTCTGGCTGATTCCTTCACTTTCTCCCCCTCTGGGAGTATGGTTTGCGCCTACGTCCGGAGACGGACGCTTGTAAATGTACCGCATTCTTCTTCTTCCTTGCTTGTATGTCTTCTTCCTTCCTTTGTCCATCTCCTTTCCTTACCTCTTCTCTTTACCCTTTTCTCCGCTGCGGCGTTTGAGACCCCCTCTTCTTTCCTTTCCCTTTCTCTTTCTTCCTCCCTGTGCGTGTCTGAAGGCCGACCCACGCACTTCCATGCGTAGCCGGTGACGGGGTAACGCGTAATTCCCCGCCCCGGGTAGACAGGTAGGACACGTACGTACCCCCTGGTAAAGGCCAGGCCCAGGGAGGGGTGATTACCCGAGCTGATACCTTCCGAAAGTGCCGATTGGTCCCTCCGTCCGTTTGTCGGGAGGTGTGACCTGAGGTGTGAACAATCACCTAAGGCGGGTGTGCCCTCGGTGAGGGCCCCCACAAGGGAGGAGCGCGCCATCGGAGACGCCGGTAATCATGGGGGATTCTTCCGCAATGGTTTCCTCACCTTCCACTATGTCTGCTCACAAACGTAAGTTCACTGAGTCTCAGCCACAGACGGTTCTTCCATCGTTGCCACAGTTCCTTGTTGTTTCTCGGTCTGACGAAGGTCACGACTTTTCCACGGTCAACCCTTTCATTATTCAGAAAGGTGTCGACGCAATTGCGGGTCCTGTAAAGTCTTGTTCCAGACTACGGAATGGCACCCTGTTGTTGGAAACACACAGTGCCCTCCAGGCTCAAAAATTGCTGCGTACTTCTCTGCTCCACTCCTTCCCTGTCCGGGTGGAACCGCACCGTACCTTAAATTCCTCGCGTGGAGTCGTTTATACACGCTCCCTCGATGGATTGTCTGACGAAGAAATTCAGCACTACCTGTCTGACCAGGGCGTCACCGCTGTTCATCGGGTTATGAAAAGGGTTGACTCGAACATCATTCCAACCCGCACTGTCTTCTTGACATTTGACAAAGTTCAACTCCCATCAAAAATCAAAGCAGGCTATGAGATAATTTCCGTTCGCCCTTATGTCCCAAACCCTACGCGTTGCTATCGATGTCAGCGGTTCAATCACACCAGCCAGTCCTGTTCCAATCCGGCCAAATGTGTTACGTGTGGCAGGGATGCCCATGAGGGTGCTTGTCCACCTCCATCCCCTCGCTGCATCAACTGTATGGGTGACCACGCTGCTTCCTCTCGAGATTGCCCTGTTTTTAAGGACGAAAAGCTGATCCAGGAAATAAGAGTGAAGGAAAAGGTGTCGACCTTTGCTGCTCGAAAGTTACTCGCCAGTCGACAGCCCACCGTGCCTCAGAAAGGAAAATACAGCGCTGTCCTTGCTTCTCCTCGGCCAACAAAGGAGGCGGCCACGCAGACTTGCGATCTCACATTTAGTACCACGGTCGTCAGATCGGCCAGCGCAAAGATCGCCCGTTCAACCTCACCTCTTTCACCTGCCCACTCTATGGCTCACCCTTCGTCGGGTTCTGCTAAATCTCGAGCCCAAAAGTCAGACGCCAAGTCTTCCAAAAAAGAGCATTCTCGTGAAGAGTTTTTACGTACTGCAACTTCACAACCATCGGTTCCTCCTTCATCTAAACATACTTCCAAGAAGGCTACGAAGAAACACAGTTCCTCTCCTTCTCCGCCAAGGCGTGTCCCATCTACAGCACCACCTGGCGGAAATCGCCCTCGGCCATCTTCTGTGTCGCCGAGGCGCACTGTTGGTGGCCGGTCAACTGGCCGATCGTTGGTGGCAGGAGCTGCTCCTGACCAACCTATGGATCAGGATCTTCTGCCTTCGACTGAATGCCATTCCATGCTGTCGGTCGCAAGCTCTGAGCAGTCGTTGAGTTGACAGCACCCTTGGTGACGTTCCTCCATTTCTGTTCACCCTATGTCCATTATCCACTGGAATATCCGCGGCATTCGCGCCAATCGGGAGGAATTGTCGATCCTCTTACGATCCTACTCGCCGGTCATCTTCTGTCTTCAGGAAACAAAGCTGCGTCCCCATGACCGCTTTGTTCTCCCTCATTTTCAGTCCGTCCGATATGACCTCCCCTCTGTTGAAGGCACTCCAGCCCATGGAGGACTCATGATTCTGCTCCATGATACTCTCCATTATCACCCAATCCCCTTAAACACTTCCTTCCAAGCTGTCGCCGTCCGTCTTTCCCTTTCTGGATACACGTTCTCTCTTTGTACGGTATACATTCCATCGTCTACACCAATGGCACGAGCTGATCTCCTTCATCTTCTTGATCAGCTTCCACCCCCCTATTTGCTGGTTGGGGACTTCAATGCCCACCACCCGCTTTGGGGATCTCCACATCCTTGTCCACGTGGCTCACTATTGCTAGACGTCTTCCACCAAGCGGATCTAGTCTGCCTCAACACTGGGGTCCCCACATTTTTGTCTGCCTCCACGGCAAATTTATCCCATTTGGACCTTGCGGTCGGTACTGTTCCGCTAGCTCGGCGCTTCGAATGGTTCGCCCTTGATGATACACACTCGAGTGACCACTTTCCATGTGTTCTTCGACTGCAGCCTCAACTGCCATATATGCGCTCGCGACGCTGGAAGTTTGCCCAAGCCGATTGGACACTTTTTTCGTCTCTAGCGACATTCGATGACCGTCGCTTTCCCAGCGTCGACGATGAGGTCACACATTTTACCGACGTTATTCTCACAGCTGCGGAACGTTCAATACCACGCACCTCCGAATTGCCCCGGCGCCCTCCAGTTCCTTGGTGGAACGAGGCATGCCGTGACGCAATACGTGAGCGGCGACGTGCTCTTCGCATTTTCCGTCACCATCCAACTTTGGCCAACTGTATCCGATATAAGCAGCTCCGTGCGCGATGCCGTCGCGTCATCCGCGATAGCAAGAAGGCAAGCTGGAAATTCTTTATTAGCTCATTTAACACCTTCACTCCCTCCTCGGAAGTTTGGAGTCGGCTTCGACGGTTCTCAGGCGCGCCTAGTTTCTCCCCGGTCTCTGGGCTCACTGTCGCGCATGATACCTTAGTGGACCCTGTCGCAATTTCTAACTCATTGGGTCAGCACTTTGCTGAGATTTCGAGCTCTTCAAATTACCCGCCGGCGTTTCTCCCGAAGAAACGTGCAGCGGAAGTGCGACATCTTGCTTTCTCCTCTCAAAATCGCGAAAGCTACAATACTGTTTTCTCCATGCGCGAACTCCAACATGCACTCTCTTCTTCTCGCTCCTCCGCCCCAGGACCGGATGGTATCCATGTCCAAATGTTGCTGCATTTATCAACCCATAGCCTGCGTTACCTCCTTCGCCTTTATAATCGAATTTGGACCGACAGTACCTTTCCCAGGCGATGGCGGGAAGCTATTGTCGTTCCCGTTCCGAAACCTGGAAAGGACAAACATCTCCCCTCTAGCTATCGCCCCATTTCTCTCACGAGTAGTGTCTGTCAGGTTTTGGAGCGTATGGTGAATTACCGTTTAGCTTGGTGGCTGGAGTCCCGCAGTCTTTTAACACCTGCCCAATGCGGATTCCGAAAGCATCGTTCTGCTGTTGACCATCTTGTTGCTCTCTCCACTTATATCATGAACAATTTTCTCCGGAAACGCCAAACGGTAGCAATATTTTTTGATCTGGAGAGAGCGTACGATACCTGTTGGAGGACAGGCATCCTCCGTACACTGTTCTCTTGGGGCTTTAGAGGCCGGCTGCCCCTTTTTCTTCGCGAATTTATGGCAGAGCGCACATTTAGGGTGCGGGTGAACACTACTCTCTCCCGTACTTTCTCCCAAGAAAACGGGGTACCCCAGGGCTCCGTGCTGAGTGTTGTACTGTTTGCCATCGCCATTAATCCAATTATGGATTGTCTCCTTCCTGATGTCTCGGGCTCCCTCTTTGTGGACGATTTTGCGATCTACTACAGCTCTCAACGGACCAGCCTTCTTGAAAGACGTCTTCAAGGATGTCTCGATCGCCTCCACTCGTGGAGCATCGAAACCGGCTTCCGTTTCTCACCCAGTAAGACGGTTTGTGTTAATTTTTGGCGACGTAAGGAGTTTCTTCCGCCCTCCTTACATCTAGGCCCTGTCAACCTTCCGTTTTCCGACGTCGCTAAATTCTTGGGTCTTATGTTTGACAGAAAACTGTGCTGGTCCTCCCACGTTTCCTATCTTTCGGCTCGCTGTCTGCGTTCCCTTAACACCCTCCGTGTCCTGAATGGTACCTCTTGGGGAGCGGACCGAGTGGTCCTTCTCCGCCTCTATCGCGCCTTAGTGCGCTCGAAATTGGATTATGGAAGCATAGTCTACTCCTCTGCTCGGCCGTCTATTCTTCGGCGACTCGACTCTATCCACCACCGTGGATTACGTTTAGTGTCTGGAGCTTTTTACACCAGCCCTGTGGAAAGCCTTTATGCTGAGACTGCTGAACCTCCGCTGTCCAATCGGCGGGCAATCCTTCTGAGTCGTTATGCTAGCCATCTGTCTTCCATGCCTGCTAATCCAGCCCATAACCTTTTTTTCGACGCCTCCTTTGATGTCTGGTATTCAGGCCGCTCCTCCTCCCTACTACCCCCGGGAGTCCGCTTCCGTCAACTGCTCCATTCTCTTTCCTTCCGCTTTCCTAAAACCTTCTTGACAACTTGGGGTACAGCACCGCCTTGGCACCGTCCCCGGATCGACTTGCTCAGAGACCTATGTCAATTTCCCAAGGATGGTACCCCTACACTTGTTTACCGTCGGGCATTTGCTGCTCTATGTGCACAAATGACGGAAGCCACATTTATTTACACCGATGGCTCGAAAACATCGTTAGGTGTAGGGAGTGCCTATATTGTTGGCGACACCCCAAATCACTTTTGGCTTCCCGACCAGTGTTCGGTCTATACTGCGGAGCTTTACGCTGTTCTCCAGGCTGTCCACTACATCCGCCGCCATCAGCGGATACAGTACGTAATCTGCTCCGATTCTCTCAGCTCTCTCCTAAGTCTCCAAGCTCTTTACCCTGTGCACCCTCTGGTCCACCGGATTCAGGACTGTCTGCGCTTGCTCCACCTGGGGGGCGTCTCAGTGGCGTTCCTCTGGCTCCCGGGACACGCTGGTATCTGTGGAAATGAGGCGGCCGATATAGCGGCCAAGGCCGCAGTCTCTCTTCCTCGGCCAGCTCTTCAGTCTCTTCCGTTTACCGATCTACGGAGCGGTTTATGTCGCCAAGTCACTCATTTATGGCATGCGCATTGGTCAACACTTCCCCACAATAAATTGCGGGAAGTGAAAGCCCTTCCTTGCGCTTGGACCTCTTCCTCCCGAACGCGTCGTCGGGAGGAGGTCATTTTAGCTCGACTCCGGATAGGGCACTGTCTTTTTAGTCATCGACATCTTTTAAGTGGTGATCCTCCCCCACTCTGTCCACACTGCTCTCAGCTGTGGACGGTCAGACACCTTTTAATTGAATGCCCCTATTTTAATCCGTTACGCTCCCGTCTACAGCTATCGCCTGATCTATCGTCGATTTTAGCAGATGACACGCGCTCAGCTGACCGCGTTCTACAGTTTATTAGTGACAGTGAAATGACGTCAGTCATTTGAAGCTTTTTTTGGGGGGACAACCAACCCCTTTCTATAGTGGACTTTTAAGCATTCCTTCTGCCTTTAGTTTCTCAAATTTTCTGACTTTGTTTCCATTGCTGCTGATTTTAAATTTCGTTTTTTTCCTGTTTTCTACGTCACGGGCTGGGCGCTAATGACCATAGAAGTTTTGCGCCCTAAAACCACAAACAAAAAAAAAAAAAAAAAAAAAAGGTGGGACAAAGACATCAGGAAGATTGCTGGTAACACCTGGCAGAGAACTGCCCAAGATCGTCCCACTTGGAGAAGACTGCTGAAAGCCTACCTGAATCCACGACTCAGAGGCAACATCATGTGGTGGTGGTGGTGGTGGTGGTGGTGGTGGTGGTGGTGGTGGTACCCTATTATTTTAAATGTTAATTCTACTTACCAGGGTACTATTAGTTAAGGTCTTGTCTAAATTTACGATTACCTTTTATATACAAATCGTCCTCTGCAAAGTACTCCACATAAACGTACAAAGTCTTCGTATTTTTTTTCTCGACAAATTTAATTAGGTAAGTTTAGGTAAGAGTACTTCCGGGACATTTTAATAAATAGCCGAAGCCCTTCCTTACATAGTTTTAAACATAGGCAATCAGTGATTGTGACGGCCTCTTTTATCCTATTAGAGAGTTTAGATTCCTGTAGCTGCTCCTGAGCGTTTCGCGCGTTCTTCAGTGTTCGGGCTACCGTGTGCTTCTACGGGAGACGAGAAACGTTCATTATTTGTTTGAAATTTATTCGGGCGCCCTATTTATGTATGGTACGCATTGCTTTAGTTACCATGAACTCAAAGCTGCAGTAAGTTTTTCTACGCATAGATCCGTTGGCCGATGTATTTGCTTCACCTTATCGGACAAGATTCTATCTGCAGCTTCACATTCTGCCACATCTCGATTTGCAGCGTACATTAAATCATGCTCGTTATAGACATTGTCAAGCAGATTAATCCCCTTACCACCACGAGCCGGATGCTCCTTTAGTTTCGTTCCAGGTCCACAGGAATTGTGTATGGGAACATGCTCAACTGGTAGTTCATAGAGAATGCCACCACCACATCTGCTGACAACGCTTCCTAGCTCTTATAAGACGCAACTGCACTGTCTGAGGATTGTGCACCCTGTTACAATACAAGTTGCGAGTGTTCTCGCATCTGTTTTGTAATTCTGCAAAGCGAAGCTTTCACTTGCCCGCTCCTGTGATACCTTGGAATCACACGCTGTACGAGAAACATGCTGGGTTCGGATATTTCCTCTAATTCTTCGGTGTAAGAACAGTAATTTCTTCTCCGTCAAAGCCGGCCGGGGTGGCCGAGCGGTTCTAGGCACTACAGTCGGGAACCGCGCGACCGCTACGGTCGCAGGTTCGAATCCTGCCTCGGGCATGGATGTGTGTGATGTCCTTAGGTTGCTTAGGTTTAAGTAGTTCTAAGTTCTAGGGGACTGATGACCTCAGAAGTTGTCCCATAGTGCTCAGAGCCTTCTCATTTTCTCCGTCGCTGTCCTTTAAGATCTCAGTGCTCGAACTTTTCCTCTGTACTTCAGGCAAAGTAAATATCTCTGACCAGTTACGAAGGTAGGAGCTCCCAAACTGTTTTTATTTCGAAATATGCACGAAATCACTTACTTTGGACTTATGCTTCCGTAGATATACCATATTAATCTGATCGTACGCAGTATTCAGAGGTCCATTGTCATGTACATAGATAGGTCTGTTCCTAATCATGCGATGTTCAGTTACATTACACTCTCCAATAATCTGTGGGAGAATGTCTACCCTTGCGTATGAGTGACCCAGATTAAGCTGTGTGCACATACGCCTGCAGAGGCACGCTGAAAGGCGGCGGCGCGTGAGGTCTGAGGCTGGAATAAAGAATCTATGTATTTCAATAAGTTGTTGGAAAGTACGTGGGGGGTGGGGGAGGTGCCTGTAACGAAACTTGTAATCTTTAGAAAAAACACTGTTATTTATACATTTAGGTGCATTGCGAAGTGGGAGCAAGAATTTGAAAAATAGTCGCTGTAAGTAAGCATCAAACTCGGCCGGTGTGACGTTATTGGCAGTAGCCGGCAACACCCGCATGGGAATTTCCTCTGTAGGCTCAACCTTGCCAGTCCTAGCACACGTCAGCGCAGTGGTATGCAGCAATTTACACGCTACTCAACTTGGTCCAGAGTACAGTGTAACACTATTTTTTCATCAGTGTGTGTACACTCATCATAAGCAGCTCTCAGATAGGGGTACCAATGACGCAATCTTTCTGCAGAAATCTGTATATAGCATAGTAATTTTCTTCACACTGAACACCACTCGAATATTTTAAGTATTGTCAGACCCGCTTGAAGTTAGAATTAACTTAGTCTCAACATAAAAATAAACTATGGAGACTTCACAGCCTACTATTTGAATGTCAGTTGGTGTGTGGGAAGGATCATACTCATAAATCACCTTACTCTTTATACAACAAAACGTGCTGCTCATATATTGCCACTCGTACTATAAATATCGAACTTCGGATGAACGCCGGACAGATCTTAGATTTCAGTAACCGCGGCGGTCATTATCTGGATTTTGGACCAGATTTACTCATTTGGATCCACAAACAGTATCGTTATGTTCTGGCGACCAGTTGCACTCTCCATGACGTACTTGACTCTGGTTCTGAGAGATGCGGCAGCTGCTGCAGTGGTGTTGCGCTATAACTGAGACGCTAGGTTCGATGAATCGGGAACCACATCTGGGTAATGATGTTGCGCTATTGCGTTCCATAGTATGTGGATTTCCCCATCCAGCAGTTACACTGCCACCAGTTACGGGGGCGGAGCGCTGCTGGAACAGTAATAAACTGTAAGTATCTATTCGAATATTTATTTAATAACAGTAACAATTATATTACTACTTACTTCCATTTATAATAGTCACATTCCTCTTATGCCTGGGAGCGGTGGCTGGTGCTTGATGCTGGCACTTAATCATCCTCTCCCTATGAAGTTCAGGCCTGTAATGGGGAGAGGGGCTTGGGCTGCTGGATTCAGAATTCAGTAAATTGAGTGGAGGGGAGAGTTAGATTGCTATTGGTCCATTGGGTTTTCCTCCATTTTACTGAGCTTCAATTAGCATTTTATGTCACTTGCTCACTATAGCAGAACTGCTTAAGCCTTGTGGGGGGCGGGTTCGCCTAGGAAGCGTTGATCAGTTCGTGATCGTGCCTCCGGAGGAGAGACCTGGGGATCAAAAAGCTCAAGTGGGTAACATGACACTGAATGCGATTTTTACCTGGGCCATAGCTCACCTTACCATCTTAAGGACCTGTCAATCAACCCTCTACTTGTATTGTCATCTTAGATCTTTTATGGAACAAGAAGTCCCGTCGAGAGGAATTCGGTCGCTGATAGCTGCAGCGCCAGCTATAGTAAATAGCGCCTGTGTCCATCACCATCAAGCAGTCCTTCTGGAGCCCTAAGCAGCAGGCCCTGGGAGTAACTTCGTAGTCATTCTGTGTGTGAGGAACTGTTACTGCTCGCCTTCACACACTGAGAGCGGAGCGCTCTGTGTGTAAAGGCAAGCAGTAACAGTGGCTCACCCACAGAATGAATGTGTTCCCTGCGTGCAGTCTAAGAAGCGACTGTGGGTGCCTTGGCTGTTGCCTTCCAGAAGTTGTGTGCGGCCACGTTTAGCGCAGACTCTGCCGAGTGCTAACTAAGGCGAGGTGACCAGCCCAGTGACTTGACTGCTGCTGAGCCGAGGCCCATGGGAAATACGGCTACGCAACGGACATTGAACTAGTTGACTTGCCCGGCGTACATTATGAATGCTTGGCTACGTCTGGGGGCCATCAATACAATAATACCTGTCAATTCCCTCAGTGTTTTGTGTTACCGATAGTATGAATGTATTTAACCGTGCAGGTACGAAGTATTAAACTAGTCTAGAATATAGAAAGTCCGATGCTGCATTATGTGGATTCACAAATGTTACATACTTCAATCCTATTATAATAACGCCCTGTCGCGTCACAAGCGTCTACCCTCAGTCAACCATATCATTCTCATCAGTGGTCAACCGTCTGTCCCGTCTGCCCCATCCTGACCTTGACAGACTACTCACAGCGGAGTCCTACTTCCAGAACGCTATGCTACTATAGCTTCTACTATCTATGCTGGTAATATGGAATATCTAACATAGATATGACTTACTTAAGGTTCTGTATTCATCAAGGTGCTCTGTATTTCCAATATTACGATCTTACAACTTTCTACATTGTTTCACAGGTTTGAGAGATGACTACCTTTTATTTCTTCTTAAGTTATTGTAATAAATTTTCGAGGTATATCTGACATGCAAATACAAAAACAGTTAACATAATTGTGCTTAAATCTTAGTGTAGCTGTCTCTGATGGCATGTATTACGGACTGCTTTGTTGATTAAAAAAGTCCTCCTGCGACGCAATAGATTTTCCAGCACTTCTGGTCCCGTAATTTCGTCGTCCGCAATTGGTAAATTGAAACGCACAAACGAGCTGTTCGTGATTATCGTCACTGTGCACTGTAAGAAAAATAGCCATCAAAGAATTTAGTTGTATCTACTTGCACTATCATACAAATCAAACAAAAGCCAATATGACACTGTAATTTCTCTCGCAACATCTTGTTTCCCACGACAGTAATGACAGTAATGGGGTAAGGGAAGTAATTAGGCTCTAAATTTGTGTGTGTGTGTGTGTGTGTGTGTGTGTGTGTGTGTGTGTGTGTGTGTCTGACAAATTATTAAATCGTGTTGAATAGAGAATGTTGATGATTGAAACACTGCAAAACAGTATTCAACATTAAAGTTTGCTTTAAATTTACGCTTGAAGAGAAACGTCTCTCTCCTGTTACAGAGACAGGGAACCTGTAATCTATTCCGCAGTTGGCTACCCAGGAAGCGAAATGTTAGGCCCTTTCAACCCTTTAAAATGGATGCCACCGCCACCGAAAGACGTCAGCAAACAGCTGGACAGAATATTTGGCGTGCAGGAGGAGGATAAAAGGGAATCGGGCCTGAAGATGCCGGAATTAAACCACTGTTTGGGTGAACTGAAATACGCTGTACGTATGCTAATTTTTGATAAAGTTCTATGTCGTAGACAGTATTAGTTGTAACTGTTAAACTGAAACTGAAGTCTTAATTTAACAAATGTTCCTTAGCAGTTTTAGCATTCCAGTGTAAAATAGGCATCAACAAATTTTGGCCCAATCGGGAATCTGCAGGGTAAATATAGATCATGAAACCCTGTTCGAAAACTTGATACCGGTAAATTACCAAGGAAGTAAAAAGATTCCTCCAGCGACTATAGTGTATAGTTGTGCAGTAGTAAGTGTTAAGTTTCAGCACTATTCATAAGACATTACATCTATGATCTCAGATATTAAACAAATTTGGTATTGGTACAGAAACCCTGCGTACATTGATTTACATGGAAGTCGTAGGGGCACCACTTAATGCAACGGTCTCTTCACGTAATCATGTGCATCTTGAGACTCCATGACACTGCACGGCATTTCAGTCGGCTGAGTACACTCACTTATGTGTAGACCACACTGGCGGTATAATTTGTAAAGCCTTGATCGTCATACCCATTTGTACACTAAGTAAATGAGGGTCGCGTCTGTTCTTCCTGTTATGGTAAAGGAATGAACATCGTTCAGATTTCCTGTTGGGAACGTGAACTACTAGATGGCAGTCTGAACATTGAGCTGTGGGTGAGGAATATATAGGATAACGAAATCTGAGTTCGGTGTTCTTAGTCCTCAAAACACGTTTTAATGTCTATAACAGTCGCCTACCAAAAAATAATGCATCCAGATGTTTAACTAGGATTGCTAGTAGACAGATAAGTTTGAATCATCGAGAAAGAAAACTGGTCAGTGGAAAATCAGCAGGAAAAGAGTAGGAGAAAACCGTAAAATGACACAGAAGGTACACTGGAGTGACTGCTCCACGAAACCCAGTGCTGAAGTAATAGTTCATGAGAGACTGGTAAACACAATCGAAGAACAAGCAAACCATAACTTAATGTAAAACACTGTAAATCGTTTTAGTAGAGAAATTGGTATCGGTCATTGCATAGGACCTTTGGAAGGGGAAATACTTTCGGATAAGAGTAGTTAACAAATTTCAGAAGTATTAAGGCGGTGCTGTAAAACTAGATTGGAAGAGTGTTTTAGTTACAGGTGCTAGACTGCGGGAATGCGAGGTGGTGCTGTGATTATTGACGTTAAGCTTAGTTACAATCCCATTCAGATTGAAGTTTCCCTCAATCGCTCGAGGCGAATGCTGAGATGGTTCTTTAGAATAGGCACAGCCGATTTATCCTCGAAGTTTCTGCTTAGTCTCTGGCCACATCGTCGACGAGACGTTAGACTCTAATCTTGATGACTTTCTTCCCTCTTAGGCTAATTGTGGGAAAAAAGACTAAAAATTAGTGCTGTTTAATGACGGAATAGAGATCCTTTGTGGTCTACTAGAGTGGGTGTATTCCATTACGAATTCGAATTGCAATAAGACTCAGGTAACCACACTGGGGCGAGTTGAAAAATCTCTGATTTCATGTAATGGAAGACACCGGCTAAACTAAATTGTACAGGCATTTTCTTGACAATTATGTGATCAGCTGCATTAAAAAAATGAATAACGCGATCAACCATTAGGAAAAAGATATGAAAAAAAATTTCTAATTTTGCTAAAATTTTGTGTTAGCGTTCCTTTCCAGAGATGTATTAGGCAGTCATGGTTCGCAGGTGCTTGGTTCGCTTTTTAATCAATTAAATGTTACGAATCGTAATAATCTGCACAATAAAGATCAATTGTGGGTTTCTATGCTAGTACCAGTGTGCTAGGGTAGCACCTTTTAGTAGTAATCAAAACATCCTAGGTCCCCACTTCAAATATAGTCACTACCTAAACTTTAAATAAAAATTAGCGATGGCTGCCGAAGACTTCAGACGTAAGTCACCGTTTATCTGCTAACGTCCTGATCAGAAGGTGGGAGATAGGTTAAGGGCAGTCTTGACCTTGGGGGCAGGAAATGGCATAGTGTAGCGAATACTCTGCCAAAGAATCAGGAGGCGGTGATATACATGGAAACATGGGTAAAATCTTAGCTGGATTACATAACGGTCAGATTGATTCCAGAAGCAATTATTGGACTGTAAAGCGTACGCAGGATCAGCTATAAACCAACATTACACTTCAGTAACTTCGGTAATGATAAGTAGACGGAAGTTTAAGTGAATGGTACGCAAGAATCATTGTAAAACACCGAAAATAGTTTTAACAGAGTAATTCTTACGTCACTGCTTGAGGAGACGCGTTTGAAATTCTGTAAGGATATGGGTACTGTGATAATCACTATCCCAGCAGACACTTTAACTGAAGAGGAGTGGACATGTCTAAAAAACGTAATAACCAGGGTTAGGATTTTTAGGTGCGAGTTTCAGATGAAAATAGGAGGGAAAATACGCTCAAATAAGGTAAAAATAAACAAATGGTGATGGTTTATTCAACTAATTCAACGATTTCTTACCCGTTTTCTACTTCATTGAACTATAAACAAGTTCATAAAGTTCCTACTCATCAAATGAAGGAAAAAACAGGAAGCTGTTGTACTTTAAGACATTAAACAACATTACATTTTTAGAAGTAAGTCTGTTTCTAGATAAAACGTCTATTTAGATGCTAAAGCTTCTTCAGACGTCCACAGAAACCAGTGACGCAAACCTTGTATTCACTAGGAGTGGCAACTCTACAGATAGGGCGAATTTCTTAATGTCTGGAATCTTCTGAAGACTACGCCAAAGTCTCTTCGGCAAAGCTATCTAACGGCTATTTTAATAGTTTAATATCTCCATTCAGGTACATGTAACTAGGGACACAGTATAGTTGTCCCTGCAATTATGTATTTTCTCCGGTAATAGAAGTTGCTGTGCCTTGGAAATTGCACCCGCATCGGCTGGATCCAAAGAAAGCACAAATTCTGTCAAAATTCTCATACAGACTAGCAGCACACACACAAAGATCCCCAACGGGTAATGACCACAAAACTTGGAAGGGGCAAGCAAGTAGTTTCATTCGGCCACAACACGACTCTGAGCTTTCTGTAGAATCTTCAGGGCACAGATGAAGTGGTTTGCGATGTCGTATTCGTTCCTTATGTAGTCACAAACTCTCTGAATGGCATGAACGAAGCATGTACCATGCTTCAACTCAGGAAATAATGGTTTCAGTTGGTTAACAGCTGAAATGATTTTTGTCTGTTCCATAACAAGTAGTAAACTTGCTACTCAATGCGACTGTAACGCAACACTCTTGCACCCACCCACTCGCACCCACCCACTCGCTCGCTGTGCCAGTTCTATAACACTGCGACAATTACCAGAATGTTACCACTCACGCTCGAACTGCAGTCTCGGCAATTTTTAGTAGCTTCGAGCAGAAACCAGTCTGTTCGGGAACTACGCAGGTGCGGTTACTGCCGTGTCTGTGAGACCAGCCTCCACTTCCACGCGAACAGGCGACGTCTCTCACTGTAACACTCACATTCTCGACCAGTAGGCCACTGATGCTCGTGGGATAGAATTATTCATTGTCAGTTGCTTTATTGTGCACTGATTTATAGTGGTAAATCGAGAAAGAGATTTTGTCAAACAAATATTTTCCATTCTGCCGGTGTGCTATAAACTCCCGCGCCGCATTTACTGAAAGAAGTAGGCTTAGTATTTGCATGTACACAGCAAGCTAAGAAAACGGTAATTGAAAGTTTATAATATTTTATATTCATTGAGGTCTTAGAACAAATTGGAATGAGGCTTAAAAAAAAGAGGAAGAAGAGGATTATGGGTATGGTTGGGGCAGAAAGGGATAATGGACCCAAAAAATGGAAGAAGGTGCGTGAAAAAATCTCTTCCCGCAACGAGGAAACAATGTCACACGTTGATATCTTTCCGAACAGCTTTAATTTAACGTAAGAAGAACGTGTGCACTTCAAAATCCTAACCCTGGTAATCATAAATGTTGAGCTTAGTGGTGGGGAAGGTAACTGGGAAGAAATCATGAGTACAAGAAATACTTACTGATCGACGAAGGAAGTACAAAAATCTTCAGGGAAAGACAAGAATGCAGCAATAGAAACTCCAGGAAATAAATAGGAAGTGCAGGAGAGAAAAGACGAATTAGCTGTAGGAGAAACGCGAAGAAATGCAGAAAACATCTTAGGGACGCCTGACTCAGCATGTACAAAAGTCAAAACAATCTTAGGTTAAATTAAAAGCAAGTGCTGAACGTTGAACATTAAGAATGCAGATGTAATTCTACCGTTACATGCAGATATGATGGTGGAAACAATACACTGGTGTGTAGAATCTGAGACTGGAATCATACAATCAGACTTCCGGAAATTTGTCCGCACATTTCCGTAGATGGCGAGAGAAGATAAGTGCAAGAAGTCAAAAAAATCAGCTTAACAGCTTACGCATACGTGGTACCGACAAAAATAACTCATAACAGGAAAGGAAACTATAGCTCGGTTAGTTGGTCAATGTGACCCTAGAAAAGGCACTGACACCAGAGGGGCTGTTCTAGGATTGCACTTCATAATAAAAGCAAGACTTCACAAAAATTAAGACACGTTCATAAGATATGTCGACATTGAAATGTGTTCAATCTAAACTGGTGCTAGGTGTTCGAAACTCCCAGAGAAATAGATTTAAGCCATAGGGAAAGATAGGTAATTACAAAAGAACGAAGACGTTCAGTTAAAAGGGCTGTAAGACAGGGATGTAGTCTGGTCCCCACCCCCATCCGACTGGTATATCTAACATCGAACCAGTACAGACAGAAATAGAAAAAAGGAGCTTGAAATTCAGGATGAATGGATAGCGATCGCGAGATTCGCTGATATCGCTATCCTCAATGAAGGTGAAAAATTACAGTATTTGTTGAATGGAATGAACAGCCTAGCGACTACAAATATGGGTTGAGAGTAAACCGAAGAAAGAAGAATGTAATGAGAATACCAGAAATGAAAACAGCGAAAAGCTTAATATCAAAATAACTGATGTAGTGAAGCAAAATAACCCTTGATGGACGAATCAAGGAAGATATTAAAAAGCTACCTAGCACATGCAAAGATGGCATTTCTGGCGAAGAAAACCCTGTTAGTATAAAGCAGAAGTCTTAATTTGAGGAAGAAATTTTTGAGAATGTTGCTTGGGAGCACAGCATTGTGTGGTAGTGAATCATGGACTGTGGGAAAACAGGAAAAGAGCACTGAAGAGTTTAAGATGTGCTACAGAAGAATGTTCAAATCTAGGTGAACTTACATGGAATGAAGAGGTTCTCCACAGATCCAGCGAAGAAAACAGACGGAAAACATTAGAAGGGATAGAGCGATAGGACATGCAATAAGACATCAGGGAATAAGTGCCATAGTAATAGGAGAAACTGCTGAGAGTAAAAACTACAGAGGGAGACAGGTTGGAATACTTCTAACAAATGATAAAGGTCGTAGAGTGCAAATGCTACATAGAGAACAGGAGCTTGGCACAAGAAAGGAGCTGGTAGCGGACCGCATCAAACCAGTCAGAAGACAGATGAATAAAATAAAAAGTTTTGCCCATTAACTTTTTGCTATGTCTTAACCCCCACACCCCTCTTCAAGCGTTTGTGACTCACATTTTCAACATATCACTGAAATAAAAATTTGATTTCTTCGGATATGTGTAAGAACGTTACGAATAAAATTATTTCAAAGTAACTTGCATGTTGCAGCTGTACGGGACAAACGTGCGACCTGTGTACGTGGTGTACGTGAGGTGTCGCCCGGATCCTGACAATTGCCTGCCACCCACAGTATGCTCGCCAGTGTTCAGCTCTGTTACTGTGTCCAGGCGGAAGAACGTTCCCTTTCGGCATCAAGTGTTCAAGCTCATGGGAGACCCGCACGACGAGTGGGAACCTGCTGTTTTACAGGTGTCGACGGCGTGCTTCTGCTCTCGGCTAAATTATAACCCGGGAATAATGACCTTATTTGACATACCACCAGCTACCTAATAAATAGTGCACTGGCTGGTGCAACGATATCGTGTGAACTGTTACGGGAGTGGTGTTACGACAGTTCTGTTTTAAAGATTGATGATGTATGTATTGCTAATATATTTTATTAGAAAGTCTGTGCCACCATTTTACGAGTACTGACGATTCGTGTAAGGTTTCTGCTGAACTGCATGTAAAATAGAGAACATATTTATTGATACAACCTTAATGTGGGAGTTATGAATGTAGTTTTAGCGATGTGACATGATTAAAACTGTGTTAAGAAATAAAATTTATTCACCGATATTTCGAAGAATGTTCCATATCTTGAGTCCAAGATAGTATTTCGTTTGGAAACTTGTGGTAAGTTCCTATGGGACCAAACTGCTGAAGTAATCGGTCCCTAGGCTTACACACTACTTAATTAAATTAAGCTGACGTGCACCAAGTACAGCACACGGGGGGAGGGGGGGGGCTGGACAGCTGTGCGAACCATGGCAAGACGCCTTAGACCGCATGGCTACCCAGGGTGACCAAAGTGCTTACTCTCCAACTCATAACTACCAAATTCATGTCTTTGCAGTCCTTCACAAAGCTTTCCCGACAGAGCGTTTGTGTAGTTTTACTACAAGACTACTTTCAAACGGAAGACACGATTCACTCCTTTTGAATGGCAAACCACTACGGGTAGGATTTGTAGTCTTAAAACGAGCGGGGCTCGAATCCCTTTTTGCCGATCACCACTTTCAGTAGCACCCTGTCCCTTCCATCCCCGACCACCTGAAGTTACGAATAAAGGAATGATCCTAGAAATAAGTTCTGGTCCATCCTTCCCTAGGACCGGTTGTGATCCACCCCTAACGACCCTGTCGATGTTTGATGCACAGGTCTTGGTGTCAGTCGGTTAAATTAGTCCTCATTCACAACCAGTCTTCCTCTGACCGCAAGTATAATCCAAAAGTTTTGGTACACCTTCTCATCACTTGTTTAATGAACTGAGGATGAGTGAAAGTGTAAAATGGTACGCTCAGTGGGTGACCAGAATTTGAGTTTCAGGGATCGTATTGTCATTTTGCGCTAGTTTAGCTGACACTATCAGTTCGTTGTCACCTAGTATTCCTATTCAGCTACATGCAGAGAATGTGACAATAAGAAACCATGCGGTCTCAAAAATGGAAAGAGTTATATTAAATTACTAAGATACTGAAATGATTCGCCATGATAAAACAGCTCAGAACGCTATTGCAGAAGCATCGAAAGAAGCAGGCCCATTTAAAAAGAAAGGAAAATCCACGAGATCAGCAAAGTCTTACAGAAGCTCGATATTTAGCGTGAGCTTATAAGTTTGTCTTTTACACTTTCCGAAGTCACTCTCGAAATATGGTAGAAAAATCCCAAAGATACTCAGGTCGTATGTGTAGTACACTAGCTGCCAGATACAACGCGATAACGATGGCAATCTTACTGATGACATTGCCGTTAAACAGGCGTTACTAAATATGGTTTTCCGAAGTATCTCCGAAAGAAGTAGTAAATATTTACTTCCAAACAAGAACTGCGAATGTAACTTGGAAGTAGATACCTTCAGCGTAACAATGCAGATTAAATCAGTTAATAAAGGCAAATCCTCCGCTCCAGGTTGTATACGAATGTAGTTCGTACTTAACACTAACATAAAACCGCTCGCACAACGGAAGATCCGTACCTAATGAGTGAAAAGTTGAACAGCTCACACAAGTAGTCAAGAAAGAATGTAGGCATAATCTGATGAATTGCAGACCCGTATCACTGAAGTCGATTTGCAGGAGGATTTGGAGACATATGCTGTGTTCAAAGATTATGCATTACCTAGCAGAAAATTATGAACTGACATACTGTCGGCACGGTTTCAGACAATACCGTTCTTGTGAATTATAGCTAGCTCTTTATTCTCGCGAAGTAATGAGGGCTATTGACTGGATTCACGATTTCCTGCCGTGTGGTAGTGACCACTTTCCGATCTTTCTGTCACTACCACAGCGTCACTCTTCTGGGCGCCATAGCAGATGGGCTATGAATAAGGCTGACTGGGACTCGTTCTCCTCCACTGCCGCTATTGAGCCTCTCTCTAATGATGACATTGATGCGGTGGTTCAATCGGTCACCACCGGCATCGTTACTGCCGCCGAATCTGCCATTCCCCGTTCTTCTGGGTCCCCTCGGCGGAGGGCTGTGCCTTGGTGGTCGCCTGAGATCGCTGAAGCGATTAAAGATCACCGGCGGGCGCTCCAGCGTCACAAGCGACATCCCTCCATAGACCACCTTATCGCCTTCAAACGACTGCGTGCGCGGGCCCGCCTCCTTATCCGCCAAGGCACGGAGGATTGCTGGGAGCGGTACGTGTCCACCATTGGCCTCCATGTCACTCCATAGCAGGTCTGGGCCAAGATTCGACGCGTCTACGGCTATCGGACCCATGCCAGCGTCCCTGCGCTCTCACTGAATGGAGCAGTTTGTACTGACTCCGACGTCATTGCAAACCGCTTAGCAGAGCATTTTGCTATGAGTTCCGCTTCTGCGAATTACCCCAGGCCTTCCGCTCCATTAAAGAGCGGATGGAACGTCGGAGCCTTTCTTTTCGCACAAACACTTCTGAATCCTACAATGCTCCATTCAGTGAGTGGGAATTTCACAGTGCCCTTGCCGCTTGCCCTGATACCGCTCCCGGGCCCGATCGCATCCACTGTCAGATGCTGAAACACCTTTCAGTGGACTGCAAGCGACGCCTCCTCGACCTTTACAACCGTCTCTGGGTCGAGGGTGAGTTTCCGTCGCAATGGCGGGAGAGCATTGTCATCTCCGTTTTGAAACCGGGCAAGAGCCCTTTGGAGGTGGACAGCTACCGCCCCATTAGCCTCACCAACTTTCTTTGCAAGCTTATCGAATGGATGATGAGCCGGCGCTTGAATTGGGTACTGGAGTCTCGGGGCCTTCTGGCTCCGTCTCAGGGTGGGTTTCGTGAAGGCCGCTCGGCCGCCAATCTGGTGAGCCTGGAGTCGGCCATCTGTACTGCCTTCGCCCACCGTCAGCACCTGGTCGCTGTCTTTTTCGACATGCGGAAGGCGTACGATACGACATGGCGTCACCACATCCTTTCTACGATTCATGGATGGGGTCTTCGGGGCCCTCTGCCGACTTTTATCCGCAATTTCCTGTGGTATCGTACCTTCCGCGTGCAAGTCGCAGCCTCATATAGTTCCTCCCACGTCCAGGAGAACGGCGTGCCGCAGGGTTCTAAGTGTCTGCCTGTTTTTAATAGCCATTAACGGGCTCGCTGCGGCCGTGGGAAATTTTGTCTCTGCTTCCCTGTATGCTGACGACTTCTGCCATTCCTACAGATCTACTGGCATTGCAGCTGTTGAACGTCAGCTACAGGGCGCTATCCGCAAGGCGCAGTCTTGGGCTGTTGCTCATGGGTTCCAGTTTTCGGCAGCCAAGACCTGCGTTATGCATTTCTGCCGGCGACGTACTGTCCACCCGGAGCCGCAGCTCTCTCTTAACGGCGAACTTCTTTCAGTGGTGGAATCACACAGGTTTTTGGGGGTGGTTTTCGATGCCCGGTTGACTTGGCTGCCTCATATCCGGCAGCTCAAACAGGTGTGTTGGCGGCATCTCAATGCTCTGCGAGGTTTGAGCCACACCCGCTGGGGCGCCGACCGATCTACCGTGTTCCGGCTCTACCAGGCGTTAATCTAGTCTCGTCTGGATTATGGGAGCCTGGCTTATGGCTCAGCTTCCCCATCTGCATTGCGGGTGCTGGACCCAATCCTCCATAGCGGGATACACCTTGCCACTGGTGCTTTCCGCACCAGCCCTGTGGACAGCATACTAGTGGAGGCAGGTGTCCCTCCACTGCGGTTACGACGCCAACAATTACTGGCTGCTTATGCTGCCCATGTTTTTAGCTTGCCCGGGCATCCAAATTACCGTGTCCTGTTCTCGCAGTCTGTCGTCCATCTGCCAGACCATCGGCCCTGGTCGGGTTGTCCGATCGCCGTACGCGTCAAGGAGCTTCTCTCCGGGCTTGGGTTTTTCCCTGTTCCACCTCTTTTCCGGGCACCTCTGCGTACACCCCCGTGGTGTGTTCCTCGCCCTTGCCTTCGGTTCGACTTGGCACAGGGCTCGAAGGACTCCGTCCCTCCAGGGGCCTTCCGCCGCCGCTTTTATTCCATCCTGGCCACGTATCAGGGCTCTGGAATTGTTTACACTGACGGTTCGATGGTTGCTGGTCGTGTCGGGTATGCGCTAACTCTAGGGGACCATTCCGAACAACGTTCCTTGTCGGATGGCTGCAGCGTTTACACTGCTGTGCTGGTCGCCATCTTTCGTGCCCTAGAATATATCCGCTCCTGCTCAGGTGAGTCCTTCGTTATCTGTAGCGATTCCCTGAACGGTTTACGAGCTCGCGACCAGTGTTTTCCTCGTTCTCGTCTGGTGATGGCTATCCATGAGTCCCTGCATACTCTTGCGCGTTGCGGCCGCTCTGTGGTCTTTGTGTGGACCCCCGGTCACGTCGGTATCCCGGGCAATGAACGTGTTGACCGCATGGCCAAACAGGCCACCAGTGACCCCACCCTGGGCATTGGCCTCCCGGAGACTGATTTGCGGGCAGTCTTCCGCCGCGAAGTTCTCTCGCTTTGGGACATTGATTGGCGCAATCTGCCCACGCCAAACTAACTCCGTTCTCTCAAGGCGACGACGCGTGTGTGGCAGTCATCCATGCGAGCCACTCGCAGAGATTGTTGTTCTTTGTCGGCTCCGCATTGGCCACACCCGACTGTCTCACAGTTATTTATTGTGTCGCGAGGACTCGCCTCTCTGTCGCTGTGAGGCGGTTTTGACGGTGGTACACACTTTATTAACTTGTCCGCTTTCAACTGTGCTCAGGCAGACATTTGCGCTGCCTGATACGCTCCCTGCCCTTTTACTAGATGACTCTGCCATGGTGGACTTCGTTTTGCGTTTTATTCGGGCAGGGGGTTTTTATAGTTTAATCTGAGTATTTGTGTTTGTGTTGATTCCGGCTTTTAGCCTCTGATTTTAAACTGAGTTTTTAATGTGTTGTTGGTGTTGACTTTTCCCCCTTTTTTTCTCTATGGTCGGCCAACCACCGTCACACTCTGTGTGTTTTAATTTGTTTTGTCTGATCTGTCGGAGTGTTTCTCGTCCTGTGTCGTCTGACGTCTTTCCTGCTGTTCGTTTTTTATTCTCTTTGAGTGGTTTTAATTTTATTGGACAAAGGAACCGATGACCATCGCAGTCTGGTCCCTTTCATCCCACAAACCAACCAACCAACCAACCACGATTTCCTGCCATACGTCAAAGTTCGTAGCATCTGAGGGTACGTTTGCGAGTAAAATAGATATCTGGCGTTCCCCAAGGAATTGTTACAGGCCCTCTGCTGTTCCAAATCTATATAAACGATTTAGGGGACAGGCTGAGCAGCTCTTACATAGTTCGCAGAGGATACTTTTTTTACCATCTAGTAAAGTCAAATAAGATCATGTAGAACTGAAAAATGGCTTAGATGAGATTTGCATGGTGCGACAAGTGACAATTGTCCCCTATTATGGAAAGATAAGTCTCATCCACATGAGTGTTAAAACGAATTGGTAAAATTTCGCTTAGACGAAAAATCAGTTATAAAATGACTAAATTTAACGAACTTTGCTGATCTCGCGGATTTTCCTTTCTTTTTAAATGGGCATGCTTCTTTCGATGCTTCTGCAATAGCGTTCTGAGCTGTTCTGTGTATCATGGGGAGTCGTCACGGATAACTTAAATTGGAACGATAGTGTAAATAATGTTGTGGGGAAATGTAGCAAATGACTGCATTTTATGAGAACAGTTGGAAAATGCAGGTCTAGAGCACTGCTGTGCGGTGTGGGATCAATACCATATTGGACTAACTGATAATACGTAAAAAACTTCAAAGAACAGCATCTCGTTCCGTATTGTTGCGCAAAAGGGAGAGAGTGTGGCGGATATGATACATCTACATCTGCATCTACATCTACATCTGCATTGATACTCCGCAAGCCACCCAACGGTGTGTGGCGGAGGGCACTTTACGTGCCACTGTCATTACCTCCCTTTCCTGTTCCAGTCGCGTATGGTTCGCGGAAAGAACGACTGTCTGAAAGCCTCCGTGCGCGCTCTAATATCTCTAATTTTACATTCGTGATCTCCTCGGGAGGTATAAGTAGGGGGAAGCAATATATTCGATACCTCATCCAGAAACGCACCCTCTCGAAACCTGGACAGCAAGCTACACCGCGATGCAGAGCGCCTCTCTTGCAGAGTCTGCCACTTGAGTTTATTAAACATCTCCGTAACGCTATCACGGTTACCAAATAACCCTGTGACGAAACGCGCCGCTCTTCTTTGGATCTTCTCTATCTCCTCCGTCAAACCGATCTGGTACGGATCCCAGACTGATGAGCAATACTCAAGTATAGGTCGAACGAGTGTTTTGTAAGCCACCTCCTTTGTTGATGGACTATATTTTCTAAGCACTCTCCCAATGAATCTCAACCTGGTACCCGCCTTACCAACAATTAATTTTATATGATCATTCCACTTCAAATCGTTCCGCACGCATACTCAAAGATATTTTACAGAAGTAACTGCTACCAGTGTTTGTTCCGCTATCATATAATCATACAATAAAGGATCCTTCTTTCTATGTATTCGCAATACATTACATTTGTCTATGTTAAGGGTCAGTTGCCATACCGAAGTTTGCGGTGGCGATGATTAAAGCAAATGGATTTCTCGTTGCAGCGAGGTCTCCTTGCGAAATTTTAATCACCTGATCCTCCTCCAAATGTGAAAATATTTTGACGCCCGTCTACGTACGAGGAAATTTTCACAGTAATAAAATAAGTGGAATCGCAGTTTACACGAGAAAATTGAAATACTACCTCTTCCTGCGTGCTGCCAGAGTGGAATGGTGCAAAAAATGAATCGACCTTCAGCCGGTGCGTAAGTGCGAATTGTGTAGCAGTCATCCAGATGTGTAGACAGTATCAGGAGATAAAACGCCTCAGGGATAAGGCCTATAGCATATTAACAGGTCAGTTCAACTGACCTGAGCTGGAGACGCATGGTAGCTGCTAGGCAAGCTGGCACTGTACTTGTTGTATCATTTGTAGGGATTTATCGCCCAGGATTATGCATCATAGTCGCCATAAGCCATGGTTTTCAGTTGCAGGCAATATTCCAAATTTATACGTGAAGTAGGAGGTAGGACGGCTCGCTTGTGGCGCATTGAGAAATGCAACAGAAAATATTTAAACTTTTTAGTTCCTGCTCTTCAGCAAAAGTACCCACATTAAGAAACACTACCTTCATGAGAGAATGCGCAAGAGTTTGCAAGGTAATGTAAGTCCTGTTTGAGTGTGTCTACACGCAAGTCATCCAAAGGCAGATGGTTGCCTTCCCTTTGTTACGTATTACTCCATCCGATATTTTCCAGTGGTGTCATCCAGATCAGTACCCCATCACACACATGCCAATGCGCTTAGCTTCAGTATGTCGCATGGCTTCCAAATCCATATACACAATTAACTACACACAATGACAATTACATTGCCCAATATACAGCAACACAGTTGATACTCTGAACACCCGCCTAGACTGTAAATTTACTGGAAGTAGAGCCCTAGTGTGACCGATTATGAGTTGATCTCATCTTACCTCTGCACGGCAATGTGTCCTGGAAAGGAATTACTGCTTGTAACGGGAGGGTATGTTACGTGTGATACATCATCTCTGAAAAATACATTTACAGTTTTGTGGTTTTAGGTAAGATCATAAAGACCATAAATTTTCCAGTCGCCTCCAAATAAATTTATTTTACCAGTAATCTTTTGTTACTGAAATTGTATCATTAGTTTAAAACATGCCATGCTACATTTGTTCTCTTAAGATGATTATTGTGACTTTGTAATTTTTCTATTATAATATTCCTGTTGGTTGTGGTGGGTTCGAACAGTCACAGGTGAAATAATTCTGGACACGTCCATGTAAACACTTGATGTTTGGATGTATGTTACGCCTTAACTATGGATCTTTAGTGAAAATAGTTTATCAGACCAAAAGCTCAACAGTGACGAACACAGACCAAAATATGGTTCCTGAAATAATTACTTAGATTCCATTTTTGACTTGTCGCCAGTTTGTTAATCTGCATAGTATGGTTAATTCGTTCACCAGTTAGAAACATCTAAAGCACTTGAAAGTATGCGTACTCCCGGGAAATTAGACAATGAGACAGTATCCCTAAAAACTGCCAGTCATATCCGGGGGAAATAAAAGAAGTCGAATGAGAAACATTTAGAAAATCATCGAAAACCTGGAAGCTATTATCGTTCGGGAATTGATTGAAAACAGCGAGGCCTCTGCTTTACCAAATTGGACAGAGGAGAAAAATATAAACATGGTCCAGGACATTAACAACTATTTTATTTAGTACATTTCCTTTATTTGCTTAGAGCATTGTTTACGTAAGTCTCGTTTCAGCAACTCATTTTCAATTAATCGGTTTGTGTGTCACAAATAGTGTTCTGGAGTGTCTTTTTGAAAATCTTCCTCAGTTTTCGTGCTGTTGACGTTTGTAAGAACTCTGTGTACGGTTTGCACTTAATTTGGATTTGTTCGCTTCAGAGCACGATCTTGCAGTACCTCAGTCGCATAATTAATATGGTAATATTGATAGAAAGCGTAAGACAAAACAAACAGTGCCTGGCAAGAAAAGCTATATTTAAACATATGCGTATAAAAGTGCAAGCAAAACTAAGTACAACATATTTGGTGGCTTGGAGCAAAAATATGTTGCAACGGAAAGATTAGCACATATAAAGTTAAATGCGACAGCTGTAATATTTTAAGCAATTTATTACACCAGGGCAAACGGGATACTAGTCATCAAATATGTACTAAACACAAAAAGAAAACTGATACGTTAAATAAAGTAAAACGTCACTGTCAAATGCGAAACACTGCAAGGAACCAAATCACGATTGATATTTTTCGAAATTATAAGAAACCTAAGGCATCCTGTTAACAAATACTACGTCACGCAGCAAATTATTGGGTGTGCATACAAATTTTTAAAGTTGCTACTTGGCGCAAACGGCACATCGGCTCATCACGTGTGTCATAACCGGTATGCGGGGGCACGCAAAGAGTGCACTGTTGCAGAACGCCGATCCATAATCAAGAAGTGCAAACGGCGCAGTATGACATCCTAATGCGTTATTCTGCGAGCCTTGCACTACAAAGCCATACCATGTAACCTCTGAGCTCAGACGCTCCGCGGCGTCCTAGCACAAACGGAAAGTGGGAAGAAAAGGGGAACTGACAATAATTGAGACAGTACCGTGGGGACAAGTCCGCAGACACCTCCGGATAATGACAGCATCGCCGAGCGCAGTTGAAATACCTGTTCTGAAGCCTCAGCCTAGGACTCGGCGTCTGGTCATCTCATCTGCAATTTTTAATTCCGACGGAATGAGTCTCATAAGCTATTAGATACGACTGCCGCATCGTTACGTGGTGCTTGCTACCGAAAGAAATTTAGCCTCAGAGACCACAGCCAGCCGAGTGTGTGACTTAGCCGCTATAAGCTGTCACTGCTGTTGCCTCGCAGTCGTGTTTGATGATGATACGGGCAAGCCTGGGCCTTCCCATGGTGAAGGGCTGTACCGAGTGATTGCAAGCTACCACCTAAAACTTGTCAGGCGAGACACCGTGGTAGCACCTCCCTGGCTGTACACTGCGCTGCTCATCCCGTTCTGGGCTTCAGCCTTCACGACACTGGCTTTCAGTGATGCGCTGTCGGTACCAGCTTAAGCGCAAATCCCTCAGAGCGCTGATGCGGGCGGCGCCAGTTGCCAGTGAACCATGGTAGGCTTGCAGCTAGAGACTCGTGTCGTGGTCACCTGCACCACACCACTGTTGGGTCCAGACCTGCTCAACGAGCGCAGCAGACGCTGCACAACATAATATAATGACGCCTTTTTGAAACAGCATATTTACCTCTAAGTGCGACGCACTAGGTCGAAGTTTGGTTCAAAGTTGCCTAAAAGCCTAATCAGTCACGGTGCAAAAAACATGGCGCCTTATGACGTCACCCTCTGGCTCGGCGATGCTTCAAACAAGGGTCAGCAAATACGAAAAAAGGCCAGAGCTCAGGAGTTCATGTGTGCGTAGGTTTGGTTAATGATGCAATATCGGTACAAAGATCCACCAACTCCGCCCAGCGCCACCGTGGACGTATCACTCGATGAGAAGGCCGATACACCCTCTTGCCCACATTTGATCACTTATTATGACGCCCCCTTTGATGGAGGTTGGAACTGCAATATGGTTTCTTACTGGCTGAAGAGGGAAGTATTTTACACACCACAGATCATTATCGACACGAAAAGGCCTTGATTTGGCGTAAAGCGTGTCAGTCACAGCATCCCTTCCCTTTGAGCATTGATTGCCACACATTCCGTGGTCGAATACAATTCAGTGCGATGAACAACAGGACGTACTTCATGACAACCTTTGACATTGCTGGCATTCCCCAGACAATTCAATCCTTATCTCATATCATGGACGTGCCACCCCATTGAACGTGATCGCACCCATTTCGAACGTAGCAATTTCTGCTCCGATCCACAGGGTGGAACCGCTAGGTGCAATAGAAAACCATTCGAATTTGAAAATGATAGAAGCGCAAAGGATGTTTATGCTTGGCAGCCCTTCTGTTTAGCGGCCTCCTGTGGAGTGATCGAAGCGGGTGCGACATTGACACACGAATGAAGTGGTAGTCTGACTAATCCCTCCCCTCCCCTCCCCCACCCCTCCCCATTTCGGCAACACCTTTGGTGCCACCTACGCAACTATGTACACACACACACACACACACACACACACACACACACACACACACACACACACACACACACACAATGACTAATACACGCTGCTGTGACAGGCAGCCATTTACACAAAACTGCGCTGAGTGGCGCTATATCGTTGAACTGCTGCCTTCTGTGCGCATGTGAAAGCCTAACGGATGTTGGAAGGGTTGCCTGTCACCCCGACGCCTGGTAATTAGTGACAGGCTCTCTCCGTACCGGCACAATTTTAAAGTGCTCTGCATAGGTAAGTCGATGACACCAAAGGTGTTGCCGAACTAAAAAAGCGTAAATACAGTTTGCTGCTTTGTATCGCGTTCAGATTTCGTCGAATAGTTTTGAACAGTCCCTAGTAGTTCCATCTTGTACAGCATAGCGAAAGAAGCATTTAGGCCACACTCCACACGGGTATGATAACGTACAGTGGGGTTGTTGGTATCGCCCGGAGGGTACCAGCAGTGACAAACGTCAAAAACTTCGTCCTGTTGCAAATAGCATTGCGAACTGTCGGTTTCGCCCACGAAATGTGGGAATGAAAGCCCAAAGGGCTTCGGTTGAAGTCCTTTATGCCACCACTTGTGACCTTTCCTTAATGTTCTGAGTGACGGTGTGCCGGAGAAGTTTCCCTTGCCCAACCATAATAAGACAGTGATTCGTGGTTCTGACCTTCGTTGCAGAACCATCAAGAGAATGGGTGAAACACTGATAAAAGAGGGAATGACAATCTTCCAATTGTAGCACTTACATGATGGTGTTAGAATTTTGATGAAATTCAGTGCCAACGTAACATCATTAGTCTGCCTTACATCTCACCACACATGAACTTCTTAGCTCTGGCTTTCGTTTTTCGCATTTGTCGAAACTTTTTGTTTCAAGCGTCGCAGTGCCCGAGGATAAGACAGGATGTCACAGGTTTACACAATTACTGTGGAAGGTTGCAGACACTTTCAAACGAGATTCCAAACTTCAGGTTCACAATGGGAGATAAATCTGGGGTTTCGAAAGTGTAGTCCTTTGTGTAGCGCACTATAAATGCGTTGAAGACATTAAACGCAGTAACAGCGAAAGCTGATACCGGTGGTACAGTGGATATTATGACTCAGGAAAATCAGATAAAAAAGATACTTGACCTCTTCAAAAATCATATCGGAACCAACAGGTTCACTGCAAAGGTCAAACTATGGTTGGAAAAAGCATACTCCTGTCAAATAATTAAGAGAGAACATGGATTGTTACGAACCCAGATACCGTATACTTAAGAGTACACCACAAAATTTATAAGGAACTGATCATAAAGCTGACATATATACGTAAAGGGGGTAAACTTATGTCGTTTAATATAACCATCTACACGAATATGTGACAGTAACAATCGAGATAATTAAGAACAACCTTATATGCCACTGGAAATTCTGTCGAAGCACATGAAATCATGGAATTACTGGAACACACACAACTATTTCCAATTTGAGAACAACATTAATATTAGATGGTGTAGCAGTGGACAGCTGAAATGCAGGCACAGTTGTTGATACATTTATTAACAGGTTCGCTGTGCCTGACGCTTATAAGCGTTTCCGTGATCAACAAGCCAGTGCGGGTAACGCTTATAAGCGGTGCGTTCGCTAGCTGAGTACTCAGCTTACTTTGTTCGGCTGTGCACTCGTGTTAGTGCAAGCAACCAACGAAATATCAAGTAACATTTTCCCATCTGCAGTTCTGTTTTCGTCTTTAGTCGTCTGTGTTCTGCATTGTTTGCAAAGGCGGCGAATCAATCGACACTGGGGCCTTCTAACCCGAAAAAGAGTAGGAAGAGTGAACAACATTCTGACAAAGAGTTACTGTGTTCGAAGATAGTGATGTTGAGTTCAGAGGGGACGAACCAGAGGAGGGTGGCTAGAATTTGGAGACAGCAGAAACATATCGTTGGGATGACAGTGTGGAAGCAGAACTGTCGAATGGGTTTCGCGCCAGTTCAGAATCGGACGACACGGACTACGATGAGGAAACCGCCGACGATAAAGAACCCGCGCTCGCAGAAGTAATGGGATGCAGTATCATCCGTTTACAAAAGCAGAATATTTGCAGATACGTCCTACTGGTAATACGCCAATGGGTTTCTTTAGGCGACTGATTACAGTTGACATACTGCAGCTCGTTGTTGATGAAACGAACGGTAAAGCACCCTATATATTTGGGAGCG
Organism: Schistocerca serialis cubense; assembly: GCF_023864345.2. Classification (NCBI taxonomy): domain Eukaryota; kingdom Metazoa; phylum Arthropoda; class Insecta; order Orthoptera; family Acrididae; genus Schistocerca; species Schistocerca serialis. The sequence continues at coordinate 740,997,522 of NC_064640.1, forward strand.
AAAATATGAAAGAGGACTCTAGGATTAGTAATTGGAAACCTGTAAGTATAGGAGAAATACTGGTCTTCCGTGGTATTTCATTAGATATGGGTAATGTCAAATATGCCCGATTACAAGGCTACTGGAAGAAAGACCCGCTGTTCGAAAATCGAGGAATAGCGATGAGTATGGGCAGAGACAGATATTTGATCTTAGGCTCACTGCATTTTGCGAAAAATCCAATCAGGAGACCCGAAACCAGATGATCGACTATGTAAGGTACGCCCTATATGGAATTATTTTAACAGAATGTGTCAGATGTATTATCCAGGTAGGGATGTATCCTTCGATGAAGCAGTGATTCTTTGGAAGGGACGATTGTCATTTAGACAATATATAAAGAACAAAATGAATAAATATTGCATCAAATTGTGCATACTAAATAATCCAGACGGTGTACACGGGGATGGGTGGTGAAATGGAGGGAAAAGGGAATGCTGAACAGATGGTATATTCCTTGGAAGAGAAGCTGCATGTTGGCCATCACGTTTACATGGACAATTTTTACAACAGCTTTGCCTTAGCTAAAACCTTGCTGAATGCAAAAACATATTGCACCGGGAACTAAGGGTGAATAGGAGAAATATCCCTAAAGACGTGGTATGCACAAAACTCGGAAAAGGAGACGCTATTGCACGATATTCGGACGGCGTGATGATCGGCAAATGGAAGGATAGACGAAAGGCCGCATTTCCGCAGAATATCGTAATACAATGGGACGTGTGCCGAATGCACGCCAGCAAATAGTCTAGAAACCACTGCCAATTATAAAATACAATAGTTGTATGTCTGGAACCAATAGGCAGGACCAGATGTTGTCGTGTTATTTATGTGAACAAAAGACTACCTGCTGGCCAAAGAGATTACTCTTCCAAATAGTTGACATGCTAATGTTAAATTGACATTACGTATATAATAAAAACTCAGGGCATAGAAAGACGTATGATTATAGAATACGAATAATAAAGGGAGCACTTTAACCAATGGGCGCTACAAAAGCTGTGCGAAACTAATATCGTAAAGGCACACACGTTATGCACAAGCGGGACGCCACTGAAGGGAAGAAGCAAGTTACGAGGGAGCGATGTACAACGTGTGCGCAGCAGGGCAAGCGAACGGATACACCATACGTGTGCATAACGTATCCAATCAAACCTGAGTTGCGTTTGTATTTGTTTTATTTGATAGCCAAGTAAAATGTTCTTACATTGATTGCTCAGAACGTGAGGTTTCTGTACAGTGTGTGGGCATACTTGTCGTTTGCTATAAAGACAACATATCTACAACTTGCAAACGTATTTGTTATATGGGATTGGGTTTCCGTAGCACCACATTGCAATTAAGTCCTGTTTCTTTTTCTCCGTTTGATACACCTTTTGGTGTTTTCAGACTCTGATTCTTTCTCAATGGAGCGGATTTATCCCTTGTTTGAATTGCATTTTCTTTCCCGTTTGCAAAAATCAATAAATCAGAGGCGTTGTTAGAATTGTTTGCAATAAATAAATATGATTCTTATAAGCGTTAGACAGCATGCAGATTTCACACATGATCGTCATGCAGCTGAAGCGTACTTCTATTTCTGTATCTTGCACCACCTCTTGCGCAGGCGTTCTATTCGGTGTCAATATTACGAACGTGCACAACATGAACTTAAAAGGCAACGCAGGGATGTGATCTCGGCTCTCAGTTCACGTGCGCTTACAAGGGTCCGCCTAGAGCGTTAGCGACCCGCACTGCTGACCGCAGCAAATGTGATAATACATTAGAAGAAAAACTCTCTCTCTCTCTCTCTCTCTCTCTCTCTCTCTCTCTCTCTCTCTCCCTCCCCCCCATCTCCCCTCACCCCTCCCTCCCCTCTCTCTCGCCCCCCACCCTCCCACCCCCCTGAGACTGTAGAACCTTATACGCAGTCAAGTATTAGCGCTTCCATTCATCAACAACCCGCCCACAGAGTATAGCACTATTTTAATTGCTTTAACTTATGCCGTCCTGGAGAGTAAGAAGACCACACCGCAGACATGTATTGTGATGTTTGATCAACCACGCTACATCAAAGTTAAAGATACAGTGGCAGTGGAGGCTAATTGAGGGAATGGGCTATTCACTTATGTAGGTATTCGATTAGGAGGCTTTCACTTGATAATGTCTTTTCTAGGAGCAATAGGATTTTTAATGAGACAGTGAACGCCCTCAACTTTTGGAGACTGTATATGCTGCAGCTTCCGTTCATCATATACTTTCTGGTCGTGCATAAACGAGGGCAATTCAAACTCACTCTGCAGTCATGTGTGCAGTTTCCGTCATAATACCGGAGGAAATGACAGTCGTGGAGGAGGAGAAGCAACATATTAAAGACTGCATTTCTGATATGAGTGTAATTGATGCTTTTTTTCGGCGATTTGGAAATAGATCAAGTGATTGAAAAGCTGGAAAATGAATTTGTCAACACAATGGATGATATTAAGCAAAGATGGAAAACTTCCCAGTTATGGATACAATACATTCAGCTTGTCATCTTGGCGTGGCATTCCATCCAAGCAGAGCGTATGGGAAATTGAGAGCTCCATCTAGAATGTGTGAGAGCTATGCTCCCGATATTCCATGCAACTGGACGCTTTCCTTTTGCTAAGACGTATCCTTTGAACCTTCACGACATGGAAAAACTGAAAGAAACCATGAAACCCGCGGAGTTCGATAAATTCACTAAGGACACCTTCTTCACGGTTCGACGCTCTGATAAGTATTGGACGATAGAACAAACGTTGATGAAGTACCTGAAGAGTGTTGGAGGTGTTTCACACGGAAGAGGTTTCACTGATAGTATGTTGAACCGATGGATTGGCGTTCTACCAATAGCCCAACACATATGTGAAGCTATGTAATAGTTCTGCAATTTATATTCGGTTTCGAGTGATCAAAATGTTGAACTGAGGAGTGGGAGGATAGAAATTGACTAGAAAATTCGCAGAAGATTTCAGCAATGGTTGCAACAACACCATTTGATTATAACAGCAGTTTCATTCATTAGGATCTGGATTAGTAGCTTCTCAGTAAGTAAACTGCCACAAAGCTGTGCCTTTTGGTGAAGAAGCTCTTCGAACGATAGTTACTGTCTCGCCACAATTTGGTTCTGTGAAGCTTAAGCAATCCAGCATGATTAGGACAATGTGCATGTCAACTGTTAGGCTTAAATAATATAACTGAAGTAGATACTACAGTTATTTCAGGGAATGCTGTACACGTTTCACTCACCTTCTTCACGTACGAATTATCGAGTGTACCAACGTCTCTTTTTGACAGCAGTGGACCTGAAATGAATATTGACAATAATAAATCGAAGCTCTTCGTTAAAGATGCAGGACTTTGTATCCACCACGTCGTGTGGACCGAGAATGGAACTGTTGGTGACATTTATACAACCTTAATAGCCGATATTCAGAGACATTATAAAGATGATGTTGCTGTTGTATTTGACGGATATTCAGAAATCTCTCTGAACATAAAAACTATTCAACGCCAAAGGCGAGCGATGAAGCGGACCTCACGAGAAATTTCCTTTAATGACGAGACGTTATGCGTTGAATCACAGTTTGCCTTCCTAAGTAACCTCAGCAATAAGGAAATGTTTATTACACAGCTTGTGCAAAAACTAGACATTTTTTTGTATTGAAACAAAGATGGCGGATGATGCAGATGTTGGAATTCTTGCAAAATCAATAAATCCCTCAAACTTTTGCCAGAAAGTTATTACAGAGGTAAAACACTTCTTGTGCTACTTATCACTCTTGCTCCAGACGACACAGACATAATCCTCATTAAGGAAGGTAAAGGTAGCATCAAAACACGGTGTTACAGTTCTAAAGATAAACCTAACTCTTCGCTCAGTCATGAATGCAATAATTCAATACTCTTAAAGCAGCAAGTGGTTTTGACAGCACTTCAGTCTTGTTTGGGAAAGGAAAGCTGCAAGCTTTAAACTATTCAACAGGTATCCCCAACTTCATAATGCTCCACACATATTCAACGATCCAACCTTCCTCTCCTGATACCATTGCAAAAGTATGAGATATATTTATACTCTGTCTCTACACAAAAACAGTAGAGAGTCCTGATGATAACTAAAATGCCATTCGATTTAAATGGTTTAATCTATTTGTGGGTCGGGCAAACAATGCTGTCATACTCCCTCATTTGCCAACCACTACTGGTGCAGGACCTCTCCACTCTTACCGAGTTTACCCATAAGTCCAGCTATGGCTGGAGAACAACTTGAATCCCTCTCCTCGATTCACATGAAACGACCACCTGCTCCAGAGAAAATACTGCTGCTGATCTCATGCGGCTGCATGAAAGGCTGCGGAAGAAAGTGCGGATGTGTAAAGCCTGACCTACATTGCACAACAATATGCAAGAATTGTCGGGGACAAAGCTGCACTAATGTGCCTCAACGTGATTTGAGAAAAGATTTGGATGATGGTTTCATGTAAAAAAAAAAGTATTTGCAGGAATTTATTTGTTTGAGAGATGTTGTGGTATTTTTATTGTCTACATGCTGCACATATTACTGTAACTACATTACAACAAAAGTAATTGTTGATTAGTTTTAGAGTGATTCTTAATTTCCATGAAAAATGGTTTTCATTGGAATAATTTAAGTTGCATAAATAAAAAATAAATTTTAGCACTCATAAACTAATTACCTTGCTTAAATATGTATTGGATCTTCTCTGAGTAGAATTTCACCAGAAATATTTTCTGTCATAGAGATAACTTAGTTACATGAACCGTTTTTCGTAAAGTTTGGAAAAAGGAAAATAAATTACATTAAGGGGTGGGGGTGGGGGATGGGGGATGGGGAAGCTCCGCAGATAGTGGAGGGAACTTTTCTGTTTTTTACTTCTTCATCCCCTAAGAATCATTTACGAAAGTTTTTAAACTTCAAAAATTTTTCCTCCATTTTTCCTAATTTACCTGGACTGCTGATGTGTTCTGGATATATACTTACTCGCTAGGGGCAGTAACGAGTTTTTTTATTTGCAAGGTACTATGATGTTTGCTAACTGAAAAAGGAGTTGGAAATAATTAAGGCAAAGAAAGTCGTTATGTTACCAACGCAATGCGCGTATTCACAAGTAATGATTAAGACAACGTTTATCACTCACATCTAATGATTTTGTAAAGCTAATTGTTAATGTACAATCAGTTTATTGAATGTGTTAATTGAGAGAATTTTTAATATTCAAAGAGTCAAAATCCAAGTTTTAAAGTCAGTGCCATATTGGTACTTATCCAAAGTCAATACAAGTTCCCATATCCATGCCATTCTGGACTATTAACTATTTTTCTCAAGAAATTACTGTCTCGGCCATATTCGATTTAATTTAAAATGTTTGCTAAGCAACAGTCATGCACAATAGCTGTTTGCTAATTACACGATTTAATTTGGTTCAATTGGCTCTAAGCACTATGGGACTTAACATCTGAGGTCATCAGTCCCCTAGACTTAGAACAACTAAAACCTAACTAACCTAAGGACATCACACACACCCATGCCTGAAGCAGTATTCGAACCTGCGACCGTAGCGGTCGCGCGGTTCCAGGCTGTAGCGCCTAGAACCGCTCGGCCACTCCGGCCGGCTGATACAAGATTTAAATTACTGACAGAGAGCAGTGTGAAGAGCGTTACCATTATGCAGATAAAGGTAAGAAATATTATTTCAGGGATAGCATTCATTAAGTACAGGGACCATTATTTTAAAATTGATCAAGTTTTGCTTTATTACCAGGGCCAATTTCAAATCAAGTGTTGCATCAGATTCAGTTTTTGTGTTACGTAAATTAATGCGGTTTTGGTTTGGTTTAAAGTTATTCACAGTTTACATTCTCACAACTAAATTAAATATTCGTTCTCGCAATCATAAAAGTTAAGCACGGGGTAATGCGCATGAGCGACGAGATAAAAGTTCGCATGCCATTACCACTCGAACAGTTGTGTTTCAGACTACTGTCAGTCACGTAATTTCAGTCATACAATGATAAATATCAAGCAAATGGAAATTAAAGCAATAACAGTCCTCGGTCGCAGAATGAAGACTTTTGACCTAGGTTTCGACCACTACTCTGGTGTCTACAAGACTCTTTGTGGCACCTGGTCTTCTTACTACATATGACACATACGAAGTACCTTTACAGCCAGATACAGATAACATCTTTTAAGAAAAAATGGAATTAGCACCCTAAATTCGTCTTTTGCTGACCACCTTCTCATTACAGGTCACGCTCCTAAAGCTGTTCACGGTATCAACATTTTGCACACTGCGAATACAGGGCGTAGATTAGATGTTCTCGAAGAATTAGAAATTTTTTTAAAGATCTTTCTCGAAATGATGGCCACATTCTTAATGAGCAACGGCAATTACGTAGTAAAAGCTTCAACGGTATAAATCTGTTACTTGATATTTGATTTCGGGTTCCCTCGTGCAATTACCGAAATATTTTTTCTAAGTCGATTCAAAATTGTTTTGTTCATTAATGGTTTATATTAACTACATATCATGTTACACTATTTTTCTACTCACTGAGTTATTCAGCTCCCGTTGTATTTCTGTAATGGTGTGATCAGCCTTTAAACTGTACTTCCGAGCACTTATATACACAAATTGTTACCATGTCTGCTAATGTCAGATAAAATATAGCCTCTTATTTCATATATTAAATAATGTTCATCACAATATTCGTATGTTTATATTTTGAATGTTAAGTAGCCGGTTTGTGTTGGCGGCTACTATAACGCACCTTTGGTATAATGTTCACCTGCCCGCAGTTGCTTACGCGGGCGCCTCAGTCTGATGCTACCGCAGCTCGACATACGTGAGCAGCCCATAGTGGCTTGCCTTCTATGTTTCCTATTTTAAAATTTTGTGACTAAGCTTTAGCGCTTGATATTTATTTTATACGTGCATGTAAGTACTATGCCTTTTCTTTTTATACTGCTAGTGAGTACATACACTTAAAAATGTTTCCCTAAAGCTTTTTACTTATGTTATAGGTCAGTTTAAATGTTTTATTTCTGATAATGGCACTCTCGGTAGTGGCCGAAACCTGGGCCAAAAACATTTTGCGACTGAGGGCTATTATTGCTTTAATGTTACTCTGTAACGATCGCTGACAACGCAGCCATGTTTAAAACTCCAAGTAGATGGGTCGAGAAATATCTTACGAATAACTGAACATTCATACATGGGAGTTAAAGTTTCTCTAATGAAATACATTCAGTCTATGCTAAAATCTCGGAGGTTCTATGTGACTGATAATCAGTATCTACTGCAAAATTTAAAATATAGGCTTCCTTACACAATAGCTTTCTGTTGTCCGTAAGAGAGTTGTTAGTTGAAATTAGTATATGGTACTTGATTAAGCAGCGAAAATTTTAAAAATTTGATAGCGCTGTAGATACGGACTGATATTTATCCACATATGCTATAAATAAAATTTGTTGTCTACAGTTTAATATCACATGACGGTAGAAAAATCTTACTTCAAAATTATTAGGTCTGACCTGAAGCTCAACAACCCAGAGACAGCGATTCTCTCTCTCTCTCTCTCTCTCTCTCTCTCTCTCTCTCTCTCTCTCTCTCTCTCTCTCTCTCTCTCTCTTACAGATTCTAATATTCCGCGACACTCTAATGAAAATTATTCCGCGTTCACTCGATGAGCTAATTTCACAGCAGTTGTATTTGCAATACAGAAAATTTATATAAGAATAGTTTGTTTTTGCAGTGCTTGCATAATTCACTTACTGAGTAACAGCTGTCGTCTGATCTCTAAGAACAATGGTTGTGAAAGATAATGCCTTTCTATTTTCTAATACGTCATTTACAAAGCGAAGGTGAAAATTATTAATACATCATATCATATCACAATATTCGATCATTTAAAGGTATTTGACTAATGAAAACATAGAGAATATGCGATTAAATTACCGAAACAATCTGAATTTGGATTAAGGGGCTCCGGAAAAGCTCAAAATCATGAAAAGTTCAATTTTTACTTTTTTGCGTTTTCTGAATCTGCAGACTACTACCTTTTAATAGATATATAATTTATTCAATTCCGAAGACAACTATTTTTAAATTTTTTTTTGAAATGTGTTCTACAAGGGCGTGACCCACTGTGGCGCTGTTAAACTGCTGTCAAATGGTGTTGTTATTAACGTCCGTGTTCATCAGGTACATTTTAGTGATGTGTGATAAAGTATGTGTTGTGGCTAACCTGTGATGGATCAATATATATCGCTGGTGTGATTGTCGATTGTTTCATGTTTATTTACTCTGTCGTTATCTCGAAAATATTCGTAATTAATTCTGTTTCTTGAGTCTCTGTTTTGTTGAAGTATAATAATGAGTAAAAGTAAAGTTATTAGAAATCCTCTGAAGGCTTTTAAGAAAAGGAGAAATGTTGGAAAGCCAAAGGTATGTGTTATTACTGTAAACAATAAAGACGATAACCAAGTGAGTGAACCTAACCTCTCAAGTACACCTGCCCATAGCAGTCAAAGTGGGAAAGAAAATACTTCACAGAAGAAGCTTGGTTCAATGAGTGAAAACTATGAATGTTTTATGGGCGAATCGGATGTGAATGAAATATCTGATATGTCGGTTCTCAAAGGAATTTTTTCAAACTGTGTGAGATGTATTCATTGTAGTGAAATTGGTCTGGAACTCTCCATAATAAAGCACATAGGACTTGCTAGTGAAATAGAACTGAAATGTGATAAGTGTTCATACATGACCACCTTTTGGAACAGTGTTGCAGTAACTGCAATTGAAGAAAATGGTAGCAAAATCTACGAACACAACATTAGATTTGTTTATTCCTTGCGTTCAGTTGTTAAGGGTGCTACTGCAGGTGCAATTTTCTGTGGTATCATGAATCTTCCAAATCCCCCAACCAAGTTTACGACCTATAATAAATTAATAGGGTCTAAAGTAGATGTCTGTATAGAATCTATGAAGAACGCTGTGGAAGAGGCAGTAATGGAAAATAATGGTAACAGAGATCTTACTGCAGCGTTCGATGGTACCTGGCATAAACGGGGACACACATCTCTTCATGGTGTAGTATCTGCCACCAGTATGTATACAGGGAAAGTTTTAGATGTAGCAGTAATATCAAAGTATTGTAGATGTCCACAAAAATATAAAGGTACACATGAAAATAATTGCAAAGCTAACTATAGTGGCAATAGTGAAGGAATGGAAGTGGCTGGTGTATGCCAGTATATTCCAGCGTTCTGAGGCATGTGATAAAGTGCGATACGTTAATTACCTTGGTGACGGTGATTCTAAAAGTTTCAAACATGTTCAAGGACTGAAGCCCTATGGTGATGATGTAGTAGTGCAGAAATTTGAGTGTATTGGACACGTACAGAAGCGAATGGGAACAAGACTTCGGCGACTGAAAGCTTCGTACAAAAAACAAAAACTCAGTGATGGTAAAGGATTGGATGGGTTCAAAAATGGTTCAAATGGCTCTGAGCACTATGGGACTCAACATCTTAGGTCATAAGTCCCCTAGAACTTAGAACTACTTAAACCTAACTAACCTAAGGACATCACACACACCCATGCCCGAGGCAGGATTCAAACCTGCGACCGTAGCAGTCCCGCGGGTCCGGACTGCAGCGCCAGAACCGCTAGACCACCGCGGCCGGCGGTTGGATGGGATGGGATGGGAAGGGAAGGTTAACTGACAGTGTAATTGACAAAATACAGAACTATTATGGAATGGCTATTAGGCAAAATACACAAAGTGTCGACGAAATGAAGAAGGCTGTTTGGGCTCTTTTTTTTTTTTTATACTTCTTCAACCGATGAAAATCCCCAACATAGCTTGTGTCCCAAAGAAGAAGACATTTGGTGTAAATATAACAAAGGATTGCTAACTGGTGAAGTGTACACTCATAAGCATAGTCTGCCTCATGCAATAATGGAGGTGATAAAACCTATTTTCAGAGACTTAGCAGCACCTGAACTGTTGAAAAAGTGTATTCACGGAAAGACTCAAAACCCCAATGATAGCGTAAATAGTGTTATATGGTCGAGAATCCCCAAGACTGTATTTGTTGGAATAGAAACACTTCACTTTGGTGTGTATGATGCTGTTGCGACTTTCAATGATGGTAACATTGTAAGGTGCAAGGTATTTAGAAATATGAGAATGAAGATAGGTTCTAACATGGTACGAGCGATGGATGCTTGCTTTAGACAAGGAACGCCTTCGGGCTGCAGACAGGGCTGTAAAGAGTCTAGAAATACAAGCAAGAGTAAACAGGAGGAGGAACAAGAGGAAGCTGGAGGAGGAGTTTGCAGAGGATGAAGATAATCCATCCTATGGACCTGGAATACAATAAAAAGTTAATCCAATCTTTGTCGCTGGATTCCCAAAACTTTTATTTTCTCATACTAATTACATGTTTTCTAAGGATCTTCAAAACATATTTGTTTCAAACTTTCAGTAAATGTTACACAGTACCTTCTGCATAATTAAACACAGCCTTTTTACAGAAAACTATATTTTTGAATATGTAAATAAAAAATTGCAAAAAAATGTTGTGAATTTTCATTACAATTGAAAAAAAAAATCATCTTCAATAACTGAACTAAAATTTTGTAAAATCCCTGTGTTAAGTTGTACCCTATATTCCAATAAATAATCTGTAAAAAGTTCAACTTCCTACCTCAAATACTTTGTGAGGAAAGATGTAATTTATAAGCGTTATTTTAACTTTGCAAGTATAGGGCTTTCCGGAGCCCCTTAAATGGTTTTCACCATTAGCAACAGGTTATTCACTATTGCTGCTGCAGGTGGATGCATTGTGGGCCTAGTGCTGTGGATTTAACAAATTCTCACCCGGAATATGCAGTTTTCCACAGGAAGTGCGGCAACCTTTGTATTAAGTAATTTGAAAGTATTTATAACGATATTCGTTTTCGAAATCATTGCTTTATTCTGCCTTTAAGGCTGTCATTTGTAGCTCTCGTAAGTGGTAAGGAAGAAAACTAGTTGTGAAGTTCTGAAGTCAGTGTGTCTCACAGGAAATGCTGTATGTATTGTATGGCTCAAATGCAGAAGGTATTGTCTGAAAAAATGGATCAGGCCCATCACCTATCCACTGACCTTTCGAAACATTAAGACATGGATTCGCATACACAATCACAAGGTTAACCAATCTCAACTAAGGTATGCCATCTTGATATCCCAATCGGAGACGGGAAATGGCGTACTACAATATTGTATGTTGGTAACAACGTTCGTATACGGTGATTTTGTCTTATGCGTACGCAGCAAGCATCATGCTTAATACCGAAAAGCGTTTCTGCTGAACATGGCGTCTATAAACAAGCTGTTAGAGAGATAACTGAGTTACGAGCCGCTGCTGAATTAACACCTTGGGTAGCTTTGAAACTAGAGACCTGGAGAGACAGATACAGCTTCCAGTACACTAGATACGCCAGTTGCACCACGCGTCAGTACCAGACAGTAACATAGCCTGTTATGTTGAAAATTATCTGAATTTTGTGTCATGTTCAACTGTACCCAAAAGATCTGAATTTTCCGTAAATTAACGCTATGTCCTAAAGTTTATTGGATGTGTAATAAGGCTCAATTATTTATCATAATCAAGTCACACTATTGGTGTCCCCTCCACCCACGAAGCATGGACTGCCTTGCTGTGCTGGTACTGCGAACGGCTGAAAGCAAGGGGAAACTACGGCCGTAATTTTTACAAGGGTATGCAGCTCCACTGGCGTCCTCCTGGATAAAATATCCCGGAGGTAAAATAGTCCGCTGTTAGGATTTCCGGACGGGAAGTACTTAGAAGGATGTTGTTACCAGGAGAAATAAAACTGTTCTACGGATCAAACAGTGGAATGTTTTATCACTTAATCGGTCAGGTAGGTTAAAAAATATAAAAAGGGAAATGTGTAGGCTGAAGGTAGAGATATTGGGAAATAGCGAAGTTCGGTGGCAGGAGGAATAGGACATTTGGCCAGGTAATTACAGGATTTTAAATACAAAGTCAGAAATGGGTAATGCAGGAGTATGTTTTAACAATTATAAGAAAATGGTAATGCGAGTAAGCTACTATAAACAACAGAGTGAAAGCATAATGTGGGCAAGATAGCCACGAAGCCCACACCTATAACAGTAAAAGTTTGTAAGCCGACTAGCTCCGTAGATGATGAAGGGACTGTAGAAATGTTTGATGAGATAAAGGGAATTATTCAGATAGTTAAGAGAGACGGAAATTTAATTGCATTGGGGAACTGGAGTTCGATAGTAGGTAAAGGAAAAGGACAAATAAAAGGTGTATATCGACTGGAGGAAAGGAATGAAATAGGAAGTCACCTGGTAGAATTTAACACAGAGTGTAATTTAACCATAAAAGAAATTATTCAGATAGTTAAGGGAGACGAAAATTTAATTGAGATGAGGGACTGGAAGTCGATTATAGGAAAAGGAAGAGAAGGAAATATAGTATGTCGACTGGGGGGAAGAAATGAAGGAGGAAGTCGCCTGGTAGAATTTTGCACAGAGTATAACTTAACCATCACTAATACATGGTTTAAGAATCATGAAAAAATGTTGTTCACGTGCAAGAGACCTGGAGACACCGAAACGTTTCAAACTGATTATATAATGATAATACAGGGATTTCAGCACCAGATTTATAATTGTAAGCCACTTCGAGGTGCAGATGTGGGTTATGGCCACAATTTACTAGCTATGAACTGTAGATTAAAACTGAAGAAATTGAAAGGGGGGAAATTAAGGAGATGGTATCTGGATACGTTGAAATAACCAGGGGTTGTTGACAGTTTCAGAGGATTCATTAGGTAACAGTTGAATAGAACAGGGGAAAGGAATACAGTAGAAAAGGAATGGATAGCTGTAAGAGATAAAATAGTGAAGGCAGCAGAATATCAAATAGGTATCCTTGGATAACACAGAAGATGTTTAATTTAATTAGTGAAAGGAGGAAACTTAAATATGCCACAGATAAAGCAGGCGAAAGAGAATACAAACGTCTAAAAAGTTAGATTGGCAGGAAGTGCAAAATAGCTTAGTAGGAATGGATAGAGGACAAATATAAGGATTTAAAAGCATATTTCCCATGGCGAACAATTGATATCGCCTAAATGCAAACTGAAGAGGCCTTTGGAGAAAAGGGAAGCAGCTGTATGAACATAAAGAGCTCAGACAGGAAACCAGTACTTAGCATAACGTGGAAGGAGAATATAGAGGAACTAAACAAGGGAGCTGAAATTGAAGGCAATATTATAGAAATGGAAGAGGACATACATGAAGATGAGATGGAAGATATGAAACTGTGAGAAGAATTTGACAGAGCACTGAAAGGTGTGAGTCGAAACAAGTCTCTTGGAGTAGACGACATTCTGTCAGAACTACTGACAGCCTCCGGAGAGTCAGTCATGATACAACTATTCCATCTAGTGTGCAAGATGTATGAGACACTCGAAATAGCCGGCGGCGGTGGCCGAGCGGTTCTACGCGCTTCAGTCCGGAACCGCGCTGTTGCTACGGTCGCAGGTTCGAATCCTTCCTCGGGCATGGATGTGTGTGATGTCGTTGGGTTTAAGTAGTTCTAAGTTTAGAGGACTGATGACCTCAGCTGTTAAGTCCCATAGTGCTTAGAGCCATTTGAACCATTCTTGAACACTCTAAATACCCTCAGACTTCAAGAAGACTGTAATAATTGCAATGAAAAGGAAAGGAGGTGCTGACAGGTGTGAATATTACCGAAATCTCAGTTTAATACGTCATAGTAACAAAATACTACCACGTTATCATTGTAGGAGAATGGAAAATGCTGGTAGAAGTCGACAACGGGGAAGATCAGTTTGGATTCCGGAGACAGTAGGAATATGCGAGGTAAAACTGACCCTACGACTTATCTTGGAAGATAGCACTTGTAGACTTAGAGAAGGCTTTTGACAATGTTGACGGGAACACTCTCTTTCAAATGCTGAACGTAGCAGGTGTAAAATACAGTGAGCGAAAAGCTATTTACAACTTGTAAAGTAACCAGACGGTTAATATATAAGTTGGGGGAGGGGTGGGGGGCATGAAAGCAATGGTTGAGAAGGTTGCGAGACAGGGTTGTAGCCTATCGCTAATGTTTTCAATTTGCGCATTGAGCAAGTAGTGAAGGAAACAAAAGAAAAAAAAACTGGAGTAGGAATTAAAGTTCAGGAAGAAGAAACAAATACTTTGAGGTTTGCCGATGACACTGTAATTCTGTCAGAGACAGTAAAGGACTTGGAAGAGCAGTTGACCGGAATGGACAGTTTCTTGAAAGCAGGTAAACATCAAAAGAAGCAAAACAAAGATAAAGAATGTAGTCGAATTCATTTAAGTGATGCTAAGGGAATGAGATTAGAAAATGAGACACTCATAGTAGGAGATGAGTTTTGCTATTTATGCGGTGAAATAACCCATGATGTCCGAAGTAGAGAGGATATAAAATGTAGACTGATAAAGACTAGAAAAACGTGTCCAAAGAAGTGAAGTTTGTTAACATCGGATATAGATTTAAGAGTTACGAAGTCATTTCTGGAGCTACTTGTCTGGATTGTAGTCACGTATGCAAGTGTAACATATGTGGTAAACTGCTTAGACAAGAGAACGGAAGGTTTTGAAATATGGTGCTACAGAAGAATGCTGAAGATGAGATACACTCCTGGAAATGGAAAAAAGAACACATTGACACCGGTGTGTCAGACCCACCATACTTGCTCCGGACACTGCGAGAGGGCTGTACAAGCAATGATCACACGCACGGCACAGCGGACACACCAGGAACCGCGGTGTTGGCCGTCGAATGGCGCTAGCTGCGCAGCATTTGTGCACCGCCGCCGTCAGTGTCAGCCAATTTGCCGTGGCATACGGAGCTCCATCGCAGTCTTTAACACTGGTAGCATGCCGCGACAGCGTGGACGTGAACCGTATGTGCAGTTGACGGACTTTGAGCGAGGGCGTATAGTGGGCATGCGGGAGGCCGGGTGGACGTACCGCCGAATTGCTCAACACGTGGGGCGTGAGGTCTCCACAGTACATCGATGTTGTCGCCAGTGGTCGGCGGAAGGTGCACGTGCCCGTCGACCTGGGACCGGACCGCAGCGACGCACGGATGCACGCCAAGACCGTAGGATCCTACGCAGTGCCGTAGGGGACCGCACCGCCACTTCCCAGCAAATTAGGGACACTGTTGCTCCTGGGGTATCGGCGAGGACCATTCGCAACCGTCTCCATGAAGCTGGGCTACGGTCCCGCACACCGTTAGGCCGTCTTCCGCTCACGCCCCAACATCGTGCAGCCCGCCTCCAGTGGTGTCGCGGCAGGCGTGAATGGAGGGACGAATGGAGACGTGTCGTCTTCAGCGATGAGAGTCGCTTCTGCCTTGGTGCCAATGATGGTCGTATGCGTGTTTGGCGCCGTGCAGGTGAGCGCCACAATCAGGACTGCATACGACCGAGGCACACAGTGTCAACACCCGGCATCATGGTGTGCGGAGCGATCTCCTACACTGGCCGTACACCACTGGTGATCGTCGAGGGGACACTGAATAGTGCACGGTACATCCAAACCGTCATCGAACCCATTGTTCTACCATTCCTAGACCGGCAAGGGAACTTGCTGTTCCAACAGGACAATGCACGTCCGCATGTATCCCGTGCCACCCAACGTGCTCTAGAAGGTTTAAGTCAACTACCCTGGCCAGCAAGATCTCCGGATCTGTCCCCCATTGAGCATGTTTGGGACTGGATGAAGTGTCGTCTCACGCGGTCTGCACGTCCAGCACGAACGCTGGTCCAACTGAGGCGCCAGGTGGAAATGGCATGGCAAGCCGTTCCACAGGACTACATCCAGCATCCCTACGATCGTCTCCATGGGAGAATAGCAGCCTGCATTGCTGCGAAAGGTGGATATTCACTGTACTAGTGCCGACATTGTGCATGCTCTGTTGCCTGTGTCTATGTGCCTGTGGTTCTGTCAGTGTGATCATGTGATGTATCTGACCCCAGGAATGTGTCAATAAAGTTTCCCCTTCCTGGGACAATGAATTCACGGTGTTCTTATTTCAATTTCCAGGAGTGTAGATAGATCACGTAACTAATACCGAAAACTGAACAGAATTGGGGAGGCAAGAAAAATGGGGCACAACTTGACCGAAAGAAGGGATCGGTTGATAGGACACAATCTGAGACTTCAAGGGATCACCAGTTCAGTACAGCAGGTAAATGGGAAGGGGGAGGGCGAAAATTGTAGATGGAGAGCAAGATACGAATACGGTAAAGCAGATTCAGAAGGATGAAGGTTACGACAGTTAGACAGGATAGAGTAGCATAGAGAGGTGCAAAAAACCATTCTTCGGACTGAATACCACAGCAAGAATAACTATAGATGTAGGTTCTTTATATAAGTGATGATTAACGAAATAATGATTGACGCCTTTATGAACCAGTTGGGAGTGTACTGGGCAGGTCACGTTGTTTTGTCCACTGCATATTACATTGGCTTGATACGACACCACACACACACACACACACACACACACACACACACACACACATACACACACATACACACACACACACACACACACACACACACACACACACACAGTTACTATGCACCGACAACGCCGACTCAACTTGTCGGAGAAAAGCACACGTGCATATTTGTCAAGGTGGTGATGTGTTGTGTGCACGGAAATCACAAAAGTATTGAATCGCTGTTCAACCTCTTTTACATGTCGCACCATCCAACAACTGCTGTCTCAGCAGGAAGTTATTTATAAATACCAGACAGCTGCTAGCAAGTAGAATGTCGTTGGAGATGCTGCTGCTGCTGCTGCTGTTCGCTACATATGTTTCATCGGATTATAAAAAAAGTAACTTGAATATGCACTACTGCTACTAATGAAATGTGTGTTTCGCTTATCGATTACTTGTTACAAATCAAGAAACCAGCCATTTCTGTAGCGTGAGATTGGTCACCGCTATATTTTTCCGGAAGTACGTACGTCGTCTACTTTGACTGCAAGGGTTTCGTATTACAGACAGTAGATTTGTTCTCAAGGAACTTATATTTCGGATGTTGGGTGGTGCTTGAAATAGTGTAGTTGCTTTTGGCGATCTCATTCTAGAGTGGTCAACGTCCTACTATGAGTTGGATACAACTTCTGCAAAATGGGTCATTTAAAATCACCACCATCACAGCATGGGTTCAATTGGTGTGTCATTAAAGACATCACGTATACGCTCAGTTATCCCAACTGGGTCGGGTGTCTTCGTGATGGGTTTCGAGAAAATGAACTAGATTACTTGTTGCCAGAATACAACACACGCAGTAATGAGGACAATAGTAACTCCTCACTTTCTGCAATCCGGTTTAAAATGTGTGGAGACACGCTAACTGTGATTTTAGTGTGTATGTAAAAATTTGTGATGTGTAGCCAACCTTCAGGATGATGTACTCCAGCAACGGACTGCCGAGACAGGACTGCGAGAAGTCGACACCACCGACAGTCATACTAGATCAAAGACTTCTCATTGCGATTCGAGGGAAAATTACGAGAAACAAACTGCGACGTAAGTTCTTCTCAGAACCAAACAGAGATGACGAAGAATTTTGGACCAAGTATCCATGTTTTACAAATAAATGTAGAACGACTATCAAAAGACAAATTTCAGTGCATGAATAAACTGGCCATTGATCATAACACCGACATCATAGTTGAATCCAGTCTGAATGAAGATAAAATACAAAAGGATAAGTTTGCAGGATACAGAATTATAGGATACCTCTAATAATCTGTACACGGTTGTATCGTATATGTAAGAAATAGCCTCCCTTATATTGGGAGTGTATTGCGAAGATATCAGTGGCACAGAATTGATCACTCTGGAACTGAGTGACTTAACATTTGTCTCACTCTACAAGCCACCGAAAGTCCAGTGACCCATTCCAGTCATACCATTTGTACCTCAGCTGTGTATGTCCTTAGGTGATTTCAACAGCCATCACACAAGCTGGGGCTCTACAAACAGTGATGAAAATGGAGAGAAACTAGTACAATGAGGAGAAGGAGACAAACTCTGTCTACCTACGACGCCAAAGGAATCAAAACCTTTCAGGCTGCTGGATGGCACACTGAGACCAATCCTGACCTGTGTTCTCTTTCCACTAATAAAAACACAATTCCTTTGTGTCGTTCAAGAAAAGTCCTAAAAAGCTTACCAAGAACTAAGCAAACAGAGTTTGAGATACCTATCATAAATTCCACTAACAAGCCAAGATGCAATTTCAGAAATGGGATGAATATATTCAGGATGCTAAGAGCAAGCTACCTTGGATACCCTCAAAAGCAGAAAACTGCAAGACGTTTTGTAGTCACTACTGGGCACCGAAACGTAATACACCACGAAGCCTCAAGAAACGTTACATCACGTGCTGGAACGACACATCAGAAAATATGTATGCAGAATAACAACTAACTGAAAACTCTGATACTGGTAAAAGAATACTAGAACAGTTTAAAGAAACGAGAAGGCAGAAATGCGTGAACTTGACTTCTAGTTTAAATTTCGCACATTCAAACAGAAAGGCATGGACATTGTTACGAACGCTTGGCACTGCGACCAATGTCCAGAATCAGAAACCGAAGATAATGCCATCGGAACTGGCATTATATACAGAATCAAGAGCTGAGAAGGTCCCTGTAGATTCAACCACCAAAGACAGAGTAAAGGGCCAACTAAGGGAAATAAATGGCTACCTTCATGATAACACCACCTTGTCAGATCTATTTAACGAAACAGATATAAATGAGTCTATCAAAACATTGAAAAGATGGAAAGCAGCAGCACTGGATGATATATTCCGTGCATTTATGAAACATATTGGGAACATGGACGAATGCGGGTGGAGAAGTTATACAGTAGTATACACTAAACGGGAAAGGTATCTCAACAGTTAAAAACTGAACATACGCGTGGCGTCTGAAAAGTCCGAGTAACGTCCGTGCAAAGTCCGAGAGATGGAACTACCGGTGCGTATCGAGGTCATGTTTAGTTATTAGCATCTTTGGAAAGAACGCACACCAAGTTTCAGCAATATTGATCTATATCTTTGTGTTTGGCATTCGTGTGCATCAAGGAAGTCGAGTGATTGTCAAAAAATGGACGGAGAAGAATTTCGTGTAGTGATTAAACATTACCTTATGAAAGGCAAAACACCTCAGGATACTAAAGAGAAGCTTGATAAACATTATGGTGACTCTGCAGATTCGATTAGAACAGTTTATAAGTGGTTTCAAAATTTTCGGTATGGCACAAATGATGCTGAACGTTCTGGACGCCCTGTGGAGGTTGCGACTCCAGAAATCGTTGATAAAATCCATGTTATGGTGATGAATGACAGAGCAGTTAAGGTGCGTGAGATTGCTAGTGCTGTGGGCATCTCGAATGAACCGGTACATAATATTTTGTATGAGGATTTGGACATGAGAAAGCTATCCGCAAGATGGGTTCCGCGGTTGCTCACGCTTGACCAGAAACGGAATCGTGTGAAGTGTTGCAAGGGTGGTTTGCAGCTGTTTAGGAAGAATCCGCAGGACTTTAAGTGTCGTTTCGCCACTGTGGATGAAACATACACCTGAGACCAAACAACAATCTAAACAATGAGTTAGCAAGGGAGAATCTGCACGAAAAAAGGCGAATGACCAGTCCTTCGGCTGGAAAGGTTAAGGCGACTGTCTTTTGGGATTCGCAAGGGATAATCCTCGTCGACTATCTGGAAAAGGGTAAAACTATTACAGGTGCATATTATTCATTGTTATTGGACCGTTTGAAAACCGATCTGCAAGAAAAAACGCCGGCGATTGGACCGCAAAAATGTCCGTTTCCATCACGACAATGCACCCTCACACACCTCCGCAGTCGTGGTCGCAAATTGAATGGAAACAGGATTCCAACTCGTTTCACATCTTTCCTATTCTCCAGACTTGGCTCCCTTGGACATTTGTTCCCCAATTTGAAGAAAAGGGTTGCGGGACAAATATTTTATTCAGATGAGGAGGTGATTGCAGCAACTAATAGCTGTTTTGCAGACTTGGACAATTCCTATTATTGGGAAGGGATTAAAAAATTA
Organism: Schistocerca serialis cubense; assembly: GCF_023864345.2. Lineage (NCBI taxonomy): Eukaryota > Metazoa > Arthropoda > Insecta > Orthoptera > Acrididae > Schistocerca > Schistocerca serialis. The sequence goes on from NC_064640.1 coordinate 741,017,799, forward strand.
GAACAGCATTGGACGAAGTGTATAAGTCTAAAAGGAGACTAGGTCGAAAAATAAAACAGGTTTACACCAAACATTTAACTTGATTTTATTTTGCACGGACTTTTCAAACGCCCCTCGTACACTAGAAATCCTCACTTTTATAAAGCCCACAGACGTTCCCTCAAGATACCGACCAGTTGCAGTGCTCAGTCCGAGGATCAAAGTACTAGAACGAAACATCCTTAACAAAATTAAAGGAATAATAAATAACGTAACTCCAACATACCAGGCTGGGCTCTGAAGGCAGCGGAGCTGTTGTGAACAGCATCTATTTGTGACATCCTACACTGAGGCTGGATCCCAGAAGAATCTAAAGACATAGATGGCCTTCGTTGATCTGTCAGCAGCGTATGATACTGAGTGGCTACATGGACTGCTGCTGAAGCAAAAAAGCATGTCCCAAGAAAGAAATCGGCGTCACTTTTGGGAAGTGTGTTAACCAACTGTTACTTCAAAGTTAGCGTTGGACAAAATCAGATTGACATTTACCGTAAAAAATGGTCTTCCTCAAGGGTCATTCCTAGCATCGTCACTCTTCAATCTGTACACGAGTCACATGTTGAACACTGCCACCAAAATGTTTTGTTATGCCGATGACCTCGTCATAACCATACACACCAGCACCCTAGGGGAAGAAGGAAATATATTGTCTAGAGACTTAGAAACTCTCAAAACGTATGACAAAGTATGGAGACTTGAATCAAATGCAACCAAGAGAAAAGTTGCGCATTCCACATAAACAACAGAGTTGCAAACCCACAGCTCAATATGAACTTCTGTCAACAGAGGATTAGACACAATTTCCAGCCTAAATGCCTTGGTGCTACACTGGACCAGTCTGTGCCACAGTATCCCAACACAGAGTTTTCAATGAATCAGTGAGGATTATTATGGGTGAACTCAAATCCACACCGATCCCTTGGTTGCACACCATTAGTCACATTCCACCATCAGAATTGCGACGTCAAGAAGAAACCAATCGAGAATGGAGGAAGCTGCATCTCGGTAACCTTGCAATTCACAGAGTCTTAAATGACCCTCCTCCATGCTGTTTGGTATCGCGCAGTCCATTGTGACTTAATATAAGAAACAACAATAAAGATGACACTAAACAAGAGTGGTGCAAGAAACAGAATGCTGCAACAATATAACGTCTGGATGTTCAAGATTCATCTTCAAGCCTACCGGGATTTGGTGTCAACTGAATTTAGTAGACAAAACTGAACAGGATAACAACTAGCCACGCCAAATACAATGCTATGATACAGAAGTCTGGACTCTGAAACTTTACAGCCTGCGATTGTGGGGCCCCACAACAAACCGTTCAGTACTTTGTCAGCGACGGCACTCTGAGAAAGTGTCGAGGACCATTCAGTGATATTATTAATGCTGCTCCCTCTGCTATCAATTGGCTTCATTCACTAGAATAATGCTGAACTCTGATTCAGTGTATTAACTGACAGTACTCATTTCATAGTTTAAATGTTCTTGTTAGTATTATTAAATTATTAATTTTCGTAATTTACACACTAACTTTGTGTCTAAATCCTTAAAAACAGTGTGGTACTGACAAATATCTCTGAACATGACACCATTTTATGCAATTCAGTAGAATCTTTCCAGATGCAATGTGTCTGACTGCTTCATTTTAATACTGTGCTATGATTGGTTGGTGAGGGAATGGAAGTTCCGGAATCTTAGACTTAAATGTATCTTATTTATTTATTGAAACTAAATTAATTGTCTCATTTTAATACTATACTGTGATTCGTTGGAGAGGAGGGGGACGGGTGGGAGAGAGAGAGAAGGAGTTGTGGCCTGAGGATAACATTGAGAAGGATGATGACGTAACTGATAAGACTGCCCCTGCATCTAGGCAACCTGCACTAACAAGCGGCTGCCTATTGGATTATGATGTCGGTGGTGTCACTTACTTCAGTATCACATTATGTGCAAATTGCGCTGGCTAGTTTGTATATGGGGTGTCCCATTTGTCTTGACTAAAACCTGTTTGTCCAGATGCAAATTACAACATGTTTCAAGAAAATGTTCTATAGCCATCAGGGGGACATCAGTCAGCATGATTGCCTTCGTTGTAGCTTTGTTTTTTACAAAGATATGAACAGCGGTATGACTTTTTTAAATAGCACCCTGTATTTTTTATTCGATAATTCATTTCCTCTCCTAAAGACCCATTCAAAAATGTATCACAGTGTATCATTCACTGAAACACAACGTCATTAATTACATGACACGACATTGACGTTGACGCTCCCGGGGCTTAGTGCAGGTACTAGGGGTAAGGGCACACCTCCAAGTGCTGACATTATGAGTAGAATACACACCCGTCATTTCGTCAGCCATCGTCAGTTGAAGAGTTGTGTGAGTAGAATGTACACCAACGAAGAGAAGGTAGAAATGCTCCTCATCTATGGGGAATGTAAGTTAGGTGAACAGTAATAGCAATATTGTTTTCTTAAGTACGAGTACATTTAGTAAAGTAGTTTAGTCCTTTTAAATACTGTTGTGTAGAGTAGGCATACAGTAAAGGCTGTCCTTCCTAAAAACTGCAGTGACATAACGTTTCTTTTATTGTGGTGGAAGGTAGGCGAAATGCTACGCAGGCAGTGGAACTGTAGAGAGAGCGATGTCCTGACAAGAACCCACCTTCCTGACGGATGCTTTCTCGTCTTGTTGCGACGCTTCAGGAAACGGGAAATTTCAACCCACGACGACGCAATCGTGGTAGCACTCGCACAGACGAAGGTGCCAAAGTTACTGTTCTCGCTCCCGTTGCTATGAATCCACGTGTGAGCACACGACAGCTTGAACACGAGATTGGCATTCCTAATACCAGTGTACTTCGTATTCTTACACGTCAGCGGTTCCATTCTTACCATGTACACTTCATCAAGAATTGCATGGGAATGATTTCCAGAATCGTGCACAGTTCTGTCAGTGGGCACAGCAGCAAATCCTAGCCAACTTCTTCTCCAATGTTCTATTTACCGATGAATATAGGCCGCGTCCTGTGTGAGCGACAGAAGCGAGCTACAGCGTCAGGCGACAAAACACAACCGCAGGTGTAGTTACGGAAGTGTCGTATGTAAGCGACATCTGTGTCGCTGCCTGTCTCCCGCTACAACTGGCGACGTTTGAAATCAAACGTGTTTGCATCTTGTCGCTGCAGCACACGCGACAGAGAGCGACAGCCTGTGTATTCTCGTCAAAGCAGTAGAGCGGACGCAACGCCAGCTATGAATTACTAAACATCCGATTTTAAGAACACTATTCCGTGAAAAAATTTGATTCTTCCGCAACCTATAGCTTGATATCTTTAAACGATAAAGGTCTGAATTTATTTTCTTTATTCGTCATAGTTACTGTGCTGCACGAAATTGAGGACATGGCTGCACGAAATATTTAAGAATTTGCAGAGGTAAAATCACATTGTGCAGACCTTCCGTATAGTTCATTTAATGCCATACATAATTGCGTATGAAATGTTACCAATGTATCTAAATTGTATTTAAAGTTGATACTGGGATGATATCTCTTTTCATTCTTGAGATATTGGTGGTTATATCCGCGGACGGGTCGCTCGCGGAGCGTCCGAACCTTTCCTGCGCTTCGGGAATCAAGTGGTCGTAAAAATCGTCGTATCTCATAAAAGGTTCAGGATATCGAAGTGACGAATTTTCGAATTGACAGCACACAGAAAGAACTATTTTATCATATGATTAGCACTCGATACGTTTTTGTAAACGCGTGAGCAGAGTGAAAACAAGACTCCCTATAACTTCACATATATTTTTATAGCCACACAAAGGGAGAGAAACAGGTAAACGGGTATCAAAGTGACCAGAATGAGATCTAGTTTTGCATGAAGATGTTTAACTGCTTGAAAGTAATCAGGGTAATTAACAGAAACTTAATCAATAAACTGAGGAAAATTTGAAATTTTTCACGAAAACCTGCTTTAAATGAAGTGTCAAAAATTTCCTCTGTTCAAGAGCTAGCTATTTTGCACATAAAAAGATACATTGGCGTGGCATTTAAATATCAAAAAGGCTTCCTTCGAATCAAATACGATAGGAACGAAGATGAGGAGTCAGTAAGATCACATTTTCTGAATAAATCTTGATATTAAAAAATGAAAGAAATGAGTCAAATATTTTATGACATGATTTGTCTATAGGAAATAAGTAGATCAGGGAAACGTTCTACGTGCCTTTGAATGATGCTCGAAATCATGAACAGAAAATGAGGTGCACCAAACGTTTCCCTAATAATTTTTATTTGATACTTTTAGAAAAATCATTACAGAAAACGTTTGACTTTCTTTTCTAAAATTTTGTAAGCTTTACTTTTACAGACTGTTTAGAGTAATTGAAACCCTTGGTCTTAACATTGCCTGCTGATGAATTACGTTTGCAACATCAAATACAGTAAAATTTCATGGTTCATTTTAATTTATTAGGAATTAAATGTGTGTGATATACTGGGATAGGTGTGAATATCAAGTTCTTTGACAAGACCTTAAAAATATGCTTAGCGATGCAGTTTAAACAGTATACATAAAACTTAGTCTACATAATTGTAACTGACTCTGTAAAAATTTAAAACCAGCCTGGAATCAAAAAATGGTTCAAATGGCTCTGAGCACTATGGGAGTCAACTGCTGAGGTCATTAGTCCCCTAGAACTTAGAACTAGTTAAACCTAACTAACCTAAGGACATTACAAACAGCCATGCCAGAGGCAGGATTCGAACCTGCGACCGTAGCGGTCTTGCGGTTCCAGACTGCACCGCTTTTAACCGCGAAAGAACTTGCCCCCCTTCTAACAGCCGTGTACCGCAAGTCTCTAGAGGAACGGAGGGTTCCAAATGATTGGAAAAGAGCACAGATAGTCCCAGTCTTCAAGAAGGGTCGTCGAGCAGATGCGCAAAACTATAGACCTATATCTCTTACGTCGATCTCTTGTAGAATTTTAGAACATGTTTTTTGCTCGCGTATCATGTCATTTCTGGAAACCCAGAATCTACTATGTAGGAATCAACATGGATTCCGGAAACAGCGATCGTGTGAGACCCAACTCGCCTTATTTGTTCATGAGACCCAGAAAATATTAGATACAGGCTCCCAGGTAGATGCTATTTTTCTTGACTTCCGGAAGGCGTTCGATACAGTTCCGCACTGTCGCCTGATAAACAAAGTAAGAGCCTACGGAATATCAGACCAGCTGTGTGGCTGGATTGAAGAGTTTTTAGCAAACAGAACACAGCATGTTGTTATCAATGGACAGACGTCTACAGACGTTAAAGTAACCTCTGGCGTGCCACAGGGGAGTGTTATGGGACCATTGCTTTTCACAATATATATAAATGACTTAGTAGATAGTGTCGGAAGTTCCATACGGCTTTTCGCGGATGATGCTGTAGTATACAGAGAAGTTGCTGCATTAGAAAATTGTAGCGAAGTACAGGAAGATCTGCAGCGGATAGGCACTTGGTGCAGGGAGTGGCAACTGACCCTTAACATAGACAAATGTCATGTATTACGAATACATAGAAAGAAGGATCCTTTATTGTATGATTATATGATAGCGGAACAAACACTGGTAGCAGTTACTTCTGTAAAATATCTGGGAGTATGCGTACGGGACGATTTGAAGTGGAATGATCATATAAAATTAATTGTTGGTAAGGCGGGTACCAGGTTGAGATTCATTGGGAGAGTGCTTAGAAAATGTAGTCCATCAACAAAGGAGGTGGCTTACAAAACACTCGTTCGACCTATACTTGAGTATTGCTCGTCAGTGTGGGATCCGTACCAGGTCGGGTTGACGGAGGAGATAGAGAAGATCCAAAGAAGAGCGGCGCGTTTCGTCACCGGGTTATTTGGTAACCGTGATAGCGTTACGGAGATGTTTAATAAACTCAAGTGGCAGACTCTGCAAGAGAGGCGCTCTGCATCGCGGTGTAGCTTGCTCGCCAGGTTTCGAGAGGGTGCGTTTCTGGATGAGGTATCGAATATATTGCTTCCCCCTACTTATACTTCCCGAGGAGATCACGAATGTAAAATTAGAGAGATTAGAGCGCGCACGGAGGCTTTCAGACAGTCGTTCTTCCCGCGAACCATACGCGACTGGAACAGGAAAGGGAGGTAATGACAGTGGCACGTAAAGTGCCCTCCGCCACACACCGTTGGGTGGCTTGCGGAGTATCAATGTAGATGTAGATGTAGATGAACCGCACGGCCACTTCGGCCGGCGCCTGGAATCGAACCCAGGACCTTTACCTATGACATAGTCACCCACTGCATACGCTACCCTAACACCACAATTACATTTCGTATTCAAAACGAATCTGTGCACTTATGTTTGTATTTAGTGTAGTTAGTCATGTAGTAGTCATTCCTCCGCATTTATTGGCTGTTAAAAGTTTTTGATCATGTAAAAAAAACAACACATTCGTATTTAATTTATAGATGAGATAGTCGAATGCTCCTCTGCTCATTCACGTGTATTCGAAGAATTTGTCTGGTGATCTTCATAGTTGATGGTATTTATGAAAGTCTCCATGGAGATTCCTCCCTTTGCAAATTTCATGCACAGCATTCGTTTTCGCTTTATTCTGTAGCTAATTCTGTAGCCTTACTCTCCAACTACAGTATTCTACAGGTTGGGAACGCCGTTTTATAGAAACAGCTGATTGGCTCTAAGCAGCCATCTTGTAGTGCGACATGGTCGCTCGCACGCAGGACACCCAAGCTTTTCGCCCGATGCTGCTGCTTGTCGCTGCAGTGTCACGTATACAGAAGTCGCTCGCTGTCGCTCGCTTCTGTCGCTCATGTAGGACAAGACTGCACAGCTACCCCACGCGGCTAAACACAAGGAACATGCATTATTGGTGTTGCGACAATCCACGATGGCTTAGACAGGTGGAACATCAGCATCAATGGAGAGATAACATCTGGTGTGGGATGCTTGGTACTAAAATTATTGGCCCTTATTTCATCAATTGCAGTCTAAACGGCACAGCGTATGCCAACAGCCTCAGACGAATTCTTCCGCCTCCTCTGGAGGAAGTGCCGCTAAGAACCAGAATGCTTATGTGGTATCAACAAGATGGGTGTCGAGCACATAATGCCTTGTGTGCACATTGTGTTCTGAGCCGGAGGTATCCTGCCACATGGATTGGTCGAGGAGGAACAGTTAATTGGCCTGCTAGGACTCCTGAATTAAACACTCTGGAAATTTTTCTTTGGGGATGCATTAAAGACGTTGTCTATCGCGATATTCCAACAACTCCAGAGGACATGCAGGAACGTATCGTGCTTGCTGGTAAGTCTCTTCAGCAGGCAACACTGGAAGCAGTAAATAATTATTTCATTCAACGAGTGCACCAGCGTATCGGTGTCCAGGGTCACTACTTTGAGCACCTTTGAATGTTCTACTCCTGGGGAATGGTGCAGGAGAGTCAAAGTTAATTTTGTGTTAGGTTTTTACTTAGTTTTCATTTGTTTTCTGACAACTGCAGGAAGTGGATGGGTTTGTGACCCTGGGCTCAGAGTCAGTGTTGTGTTATGTAATGAGTAACGTTGTGTTTCAGTACATGGTACACTGTGATACATTTTTCAAAAGGTCTTTTGGAGTGGAAATGAATTACCGAATAGAAAATACAGGGTGCCATTTAAAAAAGTCATGACACTGTTCATATCTTTTTAAAAAAACAAAGCTACAACGAAGACAATCATGCTGATTGATGTCCGCCTGACAGCTAAAGAACATTTCCTTGAAATATTTTGAAATTTGCATCTGTACAAACAGTTATTTAGGATGGTCAAAATAAATGGGACACCCTGTATATACTGCTTCCTACAACTAGGTCGTCATACCACTGTTTGGTTTCCCAATGGTAGTTTTCCGCCAGCAACACAACCGGACAGAAATTACTCTTTCCGACTGTTTATGCGCAGTATACTCCATTTATTTATGCAGAGGATAATTGCCTGATTTCAAAAAACTTGGCTCCTCAGCGGATCTTCCTGCACTTAGCTTCAGTTTTCTGAGGTCTCGACGTTTTTAGATACAGTACTCCCATGTAACTTCTCAAGTTATGTATCATATGATTTATATATGTTTCGAGCAGTAACGACGCAAGAATACTATTGTGAAGTACTTCTAAAGTTACGTATACGTAGGATAATTTTGGACCATTAAAACCAACGTGTTGACTTTTGCTACAAAATCATAAATCACGTAAAATAGACATTCTGATGGTCTGTAGCTCGTATTTTGTTCAGTATGTGTCAATTCGGAGCAGTATTGAATATCTTTCGGAAGTCAATGAAAACGGCGTCAACTTGTTTGCCACTACATGCAGACCACAGATCTCACGGACGAGCAGGGCGAAATGAGTTGTAAATGGACCCATGTAACTATATAAACACATGTAGAAAAACTGTTCCTTATTCTAACAGAAAGCTTCGTCAGAGTTAGTACTAAAACATGTTGGGATGGCTTTGGAAGCGCAACAGAATTCCACAAACGTTGAGGCAGACATTAGATTTAAAGTCTGTTGATGTTAGTCATTAGTAAACACTAAAATCAGTTGTTATGCTCATCAGTATAAATCTTTTTCATTTGTTCCGTCCAAAATATCTCACAATATCTATCTGATTTAGTTTGTAGACTGAATGCGAGCACAATAACCGGGAGTTTTACGTGAGTTCATCTGCTCCACGTGTTCCCATGTACCGCCTGCGAGATAAAGCCTTCCTCTCGGTCAGAGAGCAGGGATGGGGAAACCAGACTGGTTAATTCTCAATAACCCGTATTCTTTGGTATTTGTTTGGTCTCGGTTATAACACTTTTTTAATTTTATACTTTTAACCAAGTAAAAAACCGAAATATTAATTAGCCATAGGAGGGTTTTTAAGAAAGGATTAATTTTTATAAAATTTCTTCCATTTCGTCATCTCAGCTGATACAGTAACGAACGTAAAAATTTAAATAAAAATACTAAATAAAAAAAGTAAGCAGATCTGAAGGTGCCTACCGTAGGAGAAACGCGTCATTGAAAATGGAAAATATATACATCAAAAAAAGTTCTGCTTCACCTCGGTTCCGAGAGTTCCGGAACCTGTACAGAAAATTGGAACAGAGATCAACATAAACATCATTTCCACCCTTTTTGTTGCTCATGAAAACCACACATTGCATTTGTACCACCACACAGCGAGACCTTCAGAGGTGGTGCCGCGCGGGGTAGCCGCGTGGTTTGAGGCGTCTTGTTACGGTCCGCCCTGCTCCCCCCGTCGGAGGTTCGACTCCATCCTCGGGCATGGGTGTGCGTTTCGTCCTTAACGTAAATTAGTTTAAGTTAGATTAAGTAGTGTGTAAGCTTAGGGACCGATGACCTGAGCTGTTTGGTCCCATAAGACCTTACCACAAATTTCCAAAATTTCTTCAGAGGAGGTGGTCCAGATTGCTGTACACGCCAGTTCCTCTAATACTCAGTAGCACGTGCTGTTGCACTGAACCATGCCTGTATTCGTCGTGCCGCGCGGAACTATCCGAGCGGTCTCAGGCGCTGCAGTCATGAGCTGTGCGGCTGGTCCCGGCGGAGGTTCGAGTCCTCCCTCGGGCATGGGTGTGTGTGTTTGCCCTTAGGATAGTTTAGGTTAAGTAGTGTGTAACCTTAGGGACTGATGACCTTAGGCAGTTAACTCTCATAAGATTTCACACACATTTGAACATTTTTGTATTCGTCGTGGCATACTATTCACAAGTTCATGAAGGCACTACTGGTCCAGATTGTCCCACTCCTCAACGGCGATTCGGCCTAGATCCTTCAGAGTGGTTGGTGGTCACGTCGTCCATAAACAGTTCTTTTCAATTTATCCCAGGCATGTTCGAAAGAGTTGATGTCTGGAGAACATGCTGGCCACTCTAGTCGAGCGATGTCGTTATCCTGAAGGAAGCCATTCACAAGATGTGCACGATGGGGGCGCGAATTGTCGTCCATGAAGACGAATGCCTCGCTGATATGCGGCCGATATGGTTGCACTATCGGTCGGAGGATGGCATTCACGTATCGTACAGCCGTTACGGCGCCTACCATGGCCACCAGCGGCGTACGTCGGACCCACATAACTCCACCACAAGACAGCAGGGAAACTCCACCTTGCTGCACTAAGGCGTTCAGCTTGACCGGATTGCCTCCAGTCACGTATAGGACGATTGTCTAGTTGAAGGCATATGCGACACTCGTCGGTGAAGAGAACGTGATGCTAATTCTGAGCGGTCCATTCGGCATGTTGTTGGGCCCATCTGTACCGCCCTGCATGGTGTCCTGGTTGCAAAGATGGACCTCGCCATGGACGTCGGTAGTGAAGTTGCGCATCATGCAGCCTATTCCGTACAGTCGCAAAACGACGTCCTGTGGCTGCACTAAAAGCATAATTCAACACGGTGGCGTTGTTGTAAGGGTTCCTCCCAGCCATAATCCGTAGGCAGTGGTCATCCTCTGCAGTAGTAGCCCTTCGGCGTCCTGAGAGACGCATGTCATCGACAGTCCGTGGCACTAAGTAACAACGCAGACGCGATCGATCCTCTGTATTACCGTCTAAGCATGGTTGAACTGCAGACGACACAAGCCGTGTACCTCGTGATGGAATGACTGGAACTGATCGGCTGGCCGACCCCTTCCGTCTACTAGGTGCTTGCTCATGCATGGTTGATTACAGCTTTGGGCGGGCTTAATGACATCTCTGAACAGTGAAAGGGACTGTATCTGTGATACAACATCCACCGTCAACGTCTATCTTCAGGAGTTCTGGGAACCAGGCTGACGCAAATTTTTTTTTTATGTGTGTAGCAACCTCCGAAAGCAAGATTGTATTTTTAACGTAATTTGTAATTGTTGAACTTTGCATCGGTTTGAAATATTGTGTTGTTATAGAAAATGGGAAAAGCTCTCAATGCTATTCTAATAAGAATGCCGACAAGGTCGAGCGACTAACGCGTGGCATAAGAATTACTACATCAATGACGTTACTGTGTGTCGTGGCTGTGGGTACGTGTGTACTTGGTGTGTGCAAGACTGGCCCACACCTGGTCTGTACGGTACATTCTCGCTGTCGTAGTCGGGAATCCGTCGTATTTCATAATGGCGCCGACCTTAGACTGGAAATTTTTTTTTACGAAGTGATGTAGCAGTAAAGTACAGTGCTTCATGTACTTTAAAAGATAAAAAGTTCATCTACCGTTTCTATGAAATAATAAAGGAGGAACGAAATTACAGTAAGAGCAATAAATTAGAAACTTAATAATAATTCATTCATAAAATACAATAAATATAGAAAGCAGCTGATCTGTTGCTTGTGACTATATAATATGGTATTATCTGCTTAAAGCCCTTGGAATCGGATAAATTAACACGAAAAACAGAACTTTTACACCTCAGTTTTCACCCTCTGGCACTGACTATTCAGAATGCCCAAATCGTGTTGTATTCTCAATTACAACATGATTTTTAAGCAAAGTTTCAAGAAAGTAGTATCAATGAGAGAATGCAGGTGATTTTTTGTAGTATTCAACCACTTAACACTTTTCGAGAAAAGCAGTGAACTGTGGGCGGACTAAATTTTCTTTTATTTGCCTATTTCATTTAATAACATGATTGTTTGCATCTTAAAAGTGAGAGAGTCAGAAGTTTTCGACCTTAGTTCGATTTCTACGTTTATTATAGAAAATTGCTCATTTCATAAAACCGTTATTTGAGAAGTTTTAACAGTCAGGTTAAAATTGCGTGGAAGAACAAAACCAATACAAGCGCAAACTGGTTGTTTCAGCGATAACCGCCACTCTCACCCGAGACTGCAAACGCACGCTGTTGTCACAGTGTCACTTGGTTCATATGGTTGCCGCCTACGCAGATAGCTCATGTTCAACAATAGAGTTTTTGCTGCAATTTCACTACGGTATTGTAGGATCTCGAAGCTAGACGATTGTCTGTTGAAGCAAATCTTCTACTTGGCCAAAGGCTTACGATTTTTGCCTATTCAGGACTACAATGAAACTATTTTAGTGCTTGAAATGATTTTACAGAACAAAAAGTGAAAGTCATTTTATTTTGTTGTCAAGAACGCTTTAAATGAGAGCTGTCTATCTTATTTTAAAAAATATGCAGCAAGTTTTGCTGTCGAATATACGAGAAATATCAATGCGGCTGAGCTAGTTTACCGCGCGGATTGGCCGCGCGGTTCGAGGCGCCATGTCACGGACTGCGCGGCCCCTTCCTCCGGAGGTTCGAGTCCTCCTTCGGGCATGGGTGTGTGTGTTGTTCTTAGCGTAAGTTTGTTTAAGTTAGTCTAAGTAGTGTGTAAGTCTAGAGATCGATGGCCTCAGCACATTGTTCACTTTGGAATTCACACACATTTGAATATTTGAGCTAGTTTTAACGAAATAGCGGCTTTCTTTTGGAGTTGGAAGCATTGTAGAATATGACTCACACAAATTCGAATCTGGATATTTTATTCAAATTATTGGTTACAATATGTTTATCCAAACACTGAAATAGATTTGAGTATATTCATGACTATTTCAGTAACAGTAGCATCTTATCGACGCAGTTTCAGCTAGTGAAAGAAGATAAAGAAACTACTTACGGCCGGTTATAGGGAAAATCGATTGTCAAATTCAGCCATACTGTCGATAAAGTATACCACTACTGCTGAATTTGACTTAATGACCTAACCAATTATTTTCGTTCGCTCAAAGCACGGAACTGGAAACTAATATTACAGTACAAACGTTATTCTGGGAAAGGAATGTCTTCTCAGCACTTATTTGTAGCCCTTTTCCTTTTATTTACGATTAATAATTTATGTAATATAAATAATTCAAGAGAAGCCATTCCTGTTATTTATTATACATCATACTAAAATCGGTGTGCGGTACCTGACATAAAAAATAAAATGTAGATTTTCCTTTCTTTCAGTTTATTAAAGGGCTTTACACAACTCATAATTTATTTAGAAAAATGATGTATTTAAGTAGTTGTGTGCAGTATTTTTTATCTGTTGTTGTTATTATTACTATTATTATTATTATTGTTGTCGTCGTCGTTTTCAGTCCGAAGGCTGGTTTGAAGCAGCTCTGCATGCTAGTCTGTGCTTTGCAAGCTTGTTCGTCTTAAGTGTGCAACTTACACTCATTTCAAACAGCTTACTAGATTTAAGAGCTGATCTCCCTTTTTTCTTTTCTGTTTACCCCCTGTCTCCCCCCCCCCCCCTCACGCAGTTAACTTCCACTACCAAACTGAAGAGGCCTTGATGTCTCTGGAGGGGGCCTACCAACCGATCCCTCCTTTTAGTCACGTTGGGCCTAATGTTTTTCATAATTTGATTCAATAGCTCCTCATTTTTTATTCGATCTTCCCGTCTAGTATTCAGCATTCTTCTTTTAGACCAGATTTAAAGACCTTCTATATTCCTCTTGTCTCAATCACCTATTGTCCATCTTTCACTTCTATAAAATGTTTCACTCCAGACAAATACCTTCATAAATGACTTCCTAAAGTTTAGTGTTATACATGTTAAATGTTAAAAATTCCTCCTTTTTAGAAATGCATTTCCTGCTATTGCCAGTTTGCACTTTATTTCTTCAGTACTTCGGCCATCATAACTTACTTTGACACCAAAATAACAAAACTCATATACTACTTTTAGTGTGTCATTTCCGTCTCCGACAGATTTACGATGTCATCAGCAAACCGCGAAATTCTTATTTCTTCTTCCTGAATTTTAAATCCATTTACAAATTTCTCTTAGATTAGTGATTATCTTAATAGCTTGATAAATGTTCATAAAGATTAACATCGGGAATACGCTAGAACCATGTCTCACTCTCTTCTCAACACTGCTTCCCTTTTGTTTCCTTCGGCTCTTATAAACTGCAGTCTTCTTTCTGAACAAGTTGTAAATAGTCTTGCGGACCTGGTAGTTCGTGATCGCTATCTCTGAAATATCAACGAGTGTAGTCCATTTCACATTGTCAAAACCCATCTCTAAATCTACAGATGCTATAAACATATGTTGTTCGTTCTTCAATCTGTGTTGTAGAATAATGATAGGGTCAGTGTTGTTCTATGCCTTTCTACATGTCTCTGGAAAACAAATTGATCTTCCCCAAGGTATGCGCCTACCTGATTTTCCATTCTCCTGAACCATAATAATTGGCGTCAATATTTTGCAACCATGACTTGTTTTCCAGTAGTATTTACACGTGTCAAAACCTGCCTTATTTGCAGTTGGAATTATTATATGCCTCCTGATGTGTGACAGTATTTCGCCTGTGTGATATATCTTGCGCACCAGATAGAATAATTTTGTTGGGGCTGGCTCTCCCAAGTTTCGCAGTAATACTGAGAGAATGTCATGTATTGTAGGAGTCTTGTTACCACTTGGATCTTTCAGTGCTCTGTCAAATTCGTCTCGCAGTATCATATCTCCCTTTTCATATTCGTCTGCTTCCTCTTCTCTTTCTATCATATTATTACCAAGTTCATTTCCTCTGTAGAGTCTCAATATTTATTTATCCCAACTTTCAGCTTTCCCTTCTTTGCATAGCACTGGATGGCTAACTGAGCTCTTGATTCTCATACAGCTGCCTCTCTTCTCTTCAAAGGTATCTTACATTTTGCTATGGGCAGCACCCATCTTTCCCATAGCTGTGCATGCTTCTAAGGCACTGCATTCGTTCTCTGCCTATTTCTGCTTAAGGCGGCATGCTTCAGACATTTTACAGCCCGTGCGAAAATTTAAGCGTCTTCTTCTCCCCCCTCCCCCCCTCCCCCGCCTCCCTGCTACCCCACCTCCTCACGTTATCAGACATAGCCATTCATCCATAACGTCATATGTTTACATGTCACAATTACTCACATGTCTTTTTCAAGTGAATATGTCCTTAAGGCCAGAGCCAGGTATGGGACACCAGCCGGTGAAAAAGAAGTGAAACATTTACATTGTCACATATTTTGAGTTGTAACTCCAAAATTTATTATGCCAACCAAAATGAAGTTATACATGAAATGTAATCGCAGTTGCTAATATAAACTACCATTAGCTGTATAATGGAATAATGAGAATGAAAATTTGTAGCGAACCACCGCTTATCGCGAACGGTTACCATTTTTCATTAATCTCATTTTTTTCGTTGTATTTGTTCGGAGGGGACGTCCCAAGACACCCATTCACCTTAGTCGCTGATACATTCGCAATTTTTTTTTTTCATTAGAGACGGCAGATAAGCCTCTGACCTAAGAGGCTGAGCTACCGTGCTAGCACCAGAAAGCTATCCGAGCACGACATACGGTTAAACATAAACTTCCATATGTCGTCAGCCACGTGTCTGCAACATATACTCGCACATCCATTATGGATATTCCCGTACAGGAGAGACATTTTAGTTGAAAGTCGCTTGCCTGGTTTTGGCGGATAAGTACGGTATTCCAGCGCCTGTGTTGTTCCTAAGTACGATGCAGTGATCCATCAGACATGCATGCGTGTCCGAAGGAACACTGCAACGTACTTCGGAACAATAAAGGTACTGCGATATCGTAAACATCGTATAAAATTATGTTATGTTACTCGCAGAGTACATAGCTAAAATCTGTTCACTTTTCTCGTTCTCAGGAAACAGAGGAGTATGCGGTGTGGAGGGAGCAGCACCATGATCGCATTATACATCAGAATGAAGGCAGCCGTTACACGAGTCCCATCCATGCTGTCCCAGAGTGACGTACTGACGTATGAGCAGGCAGTCATGAGCGAACACGGTACGCGCAATACAAAGAGGCGACGAATGTGTTGTGGTCTGCCACACGCAGTGGATAAGTGGCTTGGGAATATATCCTTACGCCAAGGAACTACTGACACTTTTTTTTCTGTGGTAAGGACCCATTTCTGACCCGGCTGAGAAACGTAGGCATCTTTGCAGTAAGTACGAAAAAATACAAAATAAGAAAATAAAAAATGTTACTGTTTTAAAAATTTAAATGTTGGTTACATTATCCACTGTTGCAAAATCAACACTCGATCTCTTACAGCAGTGATAGTTCCCCAGCTTCATTCCTCATTGCCCGCTGGCAATCGGGAGAGGAGAATTTGCAAAACAGTGATGGAGATGGAGTGGCAGCACCTCAGACAGTTGCGGCGCGAAACGTGAAGCAACTAGAACAGCTGAGTGCTGCATTATCGGCAAAATCGTCGGCGCTTCTGCTGTTCAAAGTGGAAGGTTATAGGACAGCAAGTGACTTACAAAAAATGCTTTATTTGTTGAAAAAAAAGTGTGTAAGTCACCAGCGCCTATTTTGTGTGTCCATAGAAGGTAAAAGAAAAACGGCGGTGGTCGGATGTCAAGAAGGTGTGTTTTCCGACATGCCACAACCACGATTTACGGCTGAAAACAAACAGTTTTGAAAGCAGTTTCACTTATTGTAGAGAAAGGTAACAGTTATATCCCAAATAAAGTTGTTGGAATGAAAATAACGCAGTTTAGTTAGTTCAGCTCCAAAATAAAGTTTGATAGGTTTCTTCCGTGTTATATTAAAAGTGATATCTGTTTATTATGACTTCAGCATTGAGAAAGGAAAGGCAATATGCGAAAACTTAAAAGAAGTTACAGAGAAAGCAAAAAAATTAATTTAGAAGAAAGTGGCAACATGAAGAGCAATGTAAACGGTATTAAAGGCAAATCCAAAGGTGGGGGAACGGTGGGGGAAGGATGCCATTCATCTTTCCACATGTAAACGGCGCTTAATCACAATGTCTGGATTCAAAAGGCTGTGGCACATGGCAGGCAGTGCATATTTTTCCTATTTATTTATTAAAAGTGTTTTCTCAGGGATGCTGCTATAAGTGCTTAAAGTTTTTGTATGGGAAATCTTAGGCCATCATATGCTGACATTTATCTTTAAATCGTTATTATAACGCTTTTCGCTTCTATAGGGGCTTTCCGGCTGACGCAGGTACATTTTATGTGTTGTGTAGGCACATGGTAGAAACTGAATAAGCCTTGCTATTTTGAAAGGCGCACCTAACGTGACCAACTCCAGCGCTTCATTCTTAATCTGCATTACAATATCGTTGATAGTTTCCGGTAAGACATTAGATTTTATTAATTATTTGTATTTACCAATGTGCCGTAAGTTAGGATATCTTTGCTTGTCGGGGGATTGGTGCATCTTCGCGGTGTGCGGTCTGGCCCGACACGAATTCCACTGGGTGGCCGTTGCGGAAAGAGGGAAGGACTGGCACGGGTCAGTTGGAGCGAGCTGTCAGAAACACATGTGGGACCAGCAGCAACGACTGGTACGACGTGGTGTACCGCT
This sequence comes from Schistocerca serialis cubense, assembly GCF_023864345.2. Taxonomy (NCBI): domain Eukaryota; kingdom Metazoa; phylum Arthropoda; class Insecta; order Orthoptera; family Acrididae; genus Schistocerca; species Schistocerca serialis. Next base: position 741,035,238 of record NC_064640.1, read on the forward strand.
GTTAAAAGGATACTGCAAGGAGTTGGCTAACATGTGGAATCACTTTGTATAACTGAAATCCGATAATGGTTTTCCAGATGGCTATACCGATGCTGTTGGTTTAAAGCTCCGATTCTGCACAACTGAGATGTGGAAACACAGTGGAGACGATACGTGTGGGGTTGTTGGTGAATCTTATTGCTGTTCATCGTGCCTTGCCTGGCCTTGTTAGACGATCTGTGTATTCTAATCGATGTGCGGCCACCGTACGTAAATTGTGTTGAGAGCGCCCGCTATCATTAATGAAGCGTGTCAGTGTTTGTAGCCAGTGATTTCGGAATGTGGGCTTAATCTCTGTACGTTCTTGCATTTCGCTAGTTTGCTGGGGCTAGCGCGTGCTATTGTATGGCGGTTAGGGCCGAGTTTCCGGCCTGCTATGTGTGCGCACGGAAGGACTTAGGTGTAGATAAGCTCGCACTAAGCAAAATCTTGGAAATTTGTGTTAAGGTCTTATGGGACCAAACTGCTGAGATCATCGGTCCCTAAGCTTACACACTACTTAATCTAACTTAAACTAACTTACGCTAAGGACGACACACACCTATGCGCTAAGGAGGACTCGAACCTCCGACGGGGGCAGCTGCGCGACCCGTGACAAGACACCTCAGATCGCGAGGTTAACCCCCGCGGCTCGCACCAATCCTGTATCATTATTTGTAGTAAATATGGATCGGTTCGCCTGACCTTCTACTGATCCTTCTGTCAAACTGTTTGTTACTGCGAAGCAAATGGCTACAGAGAACTGTGCCTGGAAGCGGAAATCTAGCGCTGCCACTTGTCCTTAAGATTGTGTTATTTAACGAATCTTGTAGCTGTTAGTAAAGCTGAGGTTTTAGATTACTCCTTAATACACAGATACTCAGCTTAATGACCGGAATCCAGCATTTCATTGTTATACAGCAATTCGTAACGGGAAGATCTTCAGTACGATAATGATCGAAACAGAAGAAATGGATTAAAATTTTTGCTGCGGCTGGACCTTGACCGTGGGTCTTCTTGCTCGTTGGGCAGAAATGCTAACCATTCCACCAGCACAATACGATGGTCAACCTTGCTGCACGAACTACCGAAGTTGAGTGCCCTCCTCAACACAAATTTCAATTCATATCTTCAGCTTATTTTCCGTTACATTGTCGCTACTACCAGGGCTCTCCAGCATTGGAATAGCACCTCAAGCGTTCGACGTAACGGGAAAATAAGCTGAAGATATGAACTGTGTTGGGAGTGCACTCAGTTTCAATAGATCGTGGAGCATTATTGACCATTGTGTCGTGGTGGTGTAATGGTTAGCATTTCTGCTTAGCAAACAAGGAGACATGGGTTCGTGTCCCGGACGCAGCATAAATTTCAATTAATTTCTTCTGCTACGATTATTATTGTAGGTAAAGAAGAGACTTAAATGTCTCAGGGAAGAATTTAATTATTGGAGGATCTTTAATTTCACGATTTAAAGGTACAAGTGTTGAAGGGAGTTGTTACTGAATGTTTCTGTGATCAGGTTTTAACGTGGTTGTTCTTTCCACTGAGAGTATTGTGATATCATTTGTATTACTGGCGTTGTCCAGGTTCCGGCGGCGTCGCTGGTCCCTTACACTGTATACAACGAGGGCGTCCACTTACGTTGATTGTGCTGTGGCGGTGGGCCCAACTGACGTGAGAAGATTATAGATTAATTCAAGCTATGTACTGTGTAAATAAACACTAATTATGATGGTAAAGATTTGATTGGTGGTTGTAAGAAATGCTTAAATTTTACTGTGTTTTGAATCTTTATTTAATTTCTTGGGTACTTAATAAATGTTTTAAAACGGCACGTGGCACTTATTGTGCCCAATCCTTCTCCATTTCTATGTAACAGAACTTATCTTCACACTTCCTTAGCTATGCAAAACTTTCATTGTCTCGTTTAATTCATCCTTTTGGAACCATATTAAAATTGAAGAATTTGTCGTCCCAAAAACTTGTCGGCCTGGGCGGTGGCATGTCTCGACTCCTTACCTCCTGCTGCTTGATTTTCTAGCACTTCCTGTCAATCTAATTTTTTAGACATCTGCATTCCCTTTCGCCTGCTTCATTTATTGCGTTTTATATTTTCTCCTATCGGTAATCAAAATCAGTATCTTATAAGTAACCGAAGGATTTCTACTAGGTCTTATCTTTTTACTTGTGTACCAATATGCTACCTTCACTAAATCGTCTCTCAATGTTACCCACTCGTTTTCTAGTATCCCTTTCCCTTGTTTGAGTAAAACGTTGCCTAATGCTCTCTATGAAGCTCTCAACTACCTCTGGTTTCTTCAATTTTTCCAGGTCCCATCTTATTAATGCCCTATCTCTTCATTGTTTCTTCAGTTTCAGTCTTCAGTTCCAATCTAATGAAATTCGTCAGAGTGCATACCTGCCCCTGTAAATGTCTGAAAGTTTAAAATGTGATTTCTAAATCTCTGTCTTGCCGTTACATAAACAATCTGAAATCTTCCAATGTCCCCAGATCTACCATGTACACAGTCTTCTTATATGAATCTTAAACCAAGACGATTTAATTATGGCCTGTGCTAAACTCTGCCAGGCGACTCCTTATTTCATTCCTTTCCACTGTACCATATTCAGCTTCTAATTTTCCTCATCTTTCTCTTTCTGCTGTCGAATTCACGTCACCCATCACAATTTAATTTCATTTCTATCTGAATAATTTCCTTTGTCTGATCATACGCTCTGTCAATCTCTTCATCATCTGCTGAGCTAGTTGGCTCATAAACTTGGACTGTCTCGGTAGACGTTGGCTTTGTGTCTGTCTTGGCAATGAGAATGTGATCATTACGCTATTCATAGTAGTTTACCCTGCTTACCATCATTCCTATTTTCTCATTCATTGTTAGACCTACTCCTGCCTTACTCCTATCTCATTTGTGTTGATAACGTGTACTGATCCGACCAAAAGCCAAGTTCTTCATGATATTGCACGTCACTGATTCTCACTCTGTGTAACTTCAACATGTCTATTTTCATTTTTAAGTTACGTAATTTAACTACCCGACTAAGACATCTAACATTCCACGCCCCGTCATGTAGAATGTCAGTTTTATTTTTCTGAACACGACAGCCTCCAGATAAGTACCCGTTCAGCAATCAAAGTAGTGTACTATTTTATCCTGGAATATTTTACCAGAGAAGAACCAGTCATCATTGAACCAAGCAGTAGAGCAGTTAAAGCTGTATTTTCCCTTTGCCTTCCGCCGTCCACATACCAACGTAGTAGGGCCATGTAGGTTAATGTTACGAAGCCAAATCACTCAACTACCCAGACCGTTTCCCCTGCAATTTCTCAAGAGGCTGCTGTCCCTCTTCACGAGCAACTGGTTAGTCTAGCCTCTTCACAGACACTACACCATTCTGGATGCACCTATGGTCCACCAGCTCGTTTCTGTTAGGATGACAGTAATATTTGGCTCATTTAAGTACTATTTTTCAATAACTATTGGTCTTTATTAAACCTACCTTGGAAATGACAAAATTTCTGAAATGTGTGCAGAAAACATGGCAGAAATATACTTTTTCTATAATTTGTGTGTGTGTGTGTGTGTGTGTGTGAGTGGGTGGGAGGATGTGTGGGTGGAAGTGTGTTATGAAATACATCTTAAGCGTTATAAATTTCATTCGTCCACGTGAACTTAATCACCGAAAATTTAAAGAACAACACGATAGATTGCAAGCTTGTTACGCTGATATCCTACATATTGATGTCTGACGACTAAGCAAAGGAAAATTGTTGGAAAGGCTTGTCAGTCTGAAATTATTTTGTTCTTACAACAAAGAGGCAAAAATTACGGTGAACCTCATAACAATGGAGAGTAGGCACTTGCACCTTTTTTGTCCGATATTAGACAAAGATTCAACAAACTTAATTTGAAATTTCAAGGAATAAAAAAGACAACTGGCCAAATGACTATTGAAATACACTCCTGGAAATTGAAATAAGAACACCGTGAATTCATTGTCCCAGGAAGGGGAAACTTTATTGACACATTCCTGGGGTCAGATACATCACATGATCACACTGACAGAACCACAGGCACATAGACACAGGCAACAGAGCATGCACAATGTCGGCACTAGTACAGTGTATATCCACCTTAAGCAGCAATGCAGGCTGCTATTCTCCCATGGAGACGATCGTAGAGATGCTGGATGTAGTCCTGTGGAACGGCTTGCCATGCCATTTCCACCTGGCGCCTCAGTTGGACCAGCGTTCGTGCTGGACGTGCAGACCGCGTGAGACGACGCTTCATGCAGTCCCAAACATGCTCAATGGGGGACAGATTCGGAGATCTTGCTGGCCAGGGTAGTTGATTTACACCTTCTAGAGCACGTTGGGTGGCACGGGATACATGCGGACGTGCATTGTCCTGTTGGAACAACAAGTTACCTTGCCGGTCTATGAATGGTAGAACGATGGGTTCGATGACGGTTTGGATGTACCGTGCACTATTCAGTGTCCCCTCGACGATCACCAGTGGTGTACGGCCAGTGTAGGAGATCGCTCCCCACACCATGATGCCGGGTGTTGGCCCTGTGTGCCTCGGTCGTATGCAGTCCTGATTGTGGCGCTCACCTGCACGGCGCCAAACACGCATACGACCATCATTGGCACCAAGGCAGAAGCGACTCTCATCGCTGAAGACGACACGTCTCCATTCGTCCCTCCATTCACGCCTGTCGCGACACCACTGGAGGAGGGCTGCACGATGTTGGGGCGTGAGCGGAAGACGGCCTAACGGTGTGCGGGACCGTAGCCCAGCTTCATGGAGACGGTTGCGAATGGTCCTCGCCGATACCCCAGGAGCAACAGTGTCCCTAATTTGCTGGGAAGTGGCGGTGCGGTCCCCTACGGCACTGCGTAGGATCCTACGGTCTTGGCGTGCATCCGTGCGTCGCTGCGGTCCGGTGCCAGGTCGACGGGCACGTGCACCTTCCGCCGACCACTGGCGACAACATCGATGTACTGTGGAGACCTCACGCCCCACGTGTTGAGCAATTCGGCGGTACGTCCACCCGGCCTCCCGCATGCCCACTATACGCCCTCGTTCAAAGTCCGTCAACTGCACATACGATTCACGTCCACGCTGTCGCTGCATGCTACCAGTGTTAAAGACTGCGATGGAGCTCCGTATGCCACGGCAAACTGACTGACACTGACGGCGGCGGTGCACAAATGCTGCGCAGCTAGCGCCATTCGACGGCCAACACCGCGGTTCCTGGTGTGTCCGCTGTGCCGTGCGTGTGATCATTGCTTGTACAGCCCTCTCGCAGTGTCCGGAGAAAGTATGGTGGGTCTGACACACCGGTGTCAATGTGTTCTTTTTTCCATTTCCAGGAGTGTATTTGCATTTGAAGCCATACTGCAATTGTGTAGAAACGAACTTGAAGAAAAAGTTTTATCTAATCTTCCAACTGTGGCCATGCTCCGATTACACTTACCTATCGTCAAAAGGATGGACCAAGACATGGTGTCCTGTTTCAAAGTGTACTTGGAAGAAATAAGAAACAGATTTTCAGACGGGTAGAGGGTGAGTCAGTAAGAAATCTACGTGCTCTGAGGGTCATAGTATTGATGGTTCAGAGAAAAAGACTTCATGTGAACAAATGCCGTATTTCGAATAGTTTACGAGGTAGAACACCGCTAATGTATGTTTTGTACGTTTTTTTAATAGCTCTAAAACCGCGGCTTCTGACGTAAACGTTTCACAGTACAAAATTATACTCTATTAAAATTCCTGAAATGAAGCTCGTATTCAGCATCATCTTGTGCTAATAGTATACGGGAAGAGACTGAGAGATTATATAAAATCCAGCACGATGGACATACGCTGTAGCTTAGTCTGTTTTTGCAAGTCAGTTTGAGGTTCTCCGACGACTTTATAGACCACAATGTCCTATATTTAATTATTTGTCCTGAGTTCCTCTACACTACCGTGGTAAGATTGTAAACAATCACAGTTTACTGAATAACAGAAAATAAATAACAGTGTACAATACACGTGTTCTAGCTCGGAAAACATTCGAAATAGTGCATATGTCCTTATGAAGGTTTTTGTTCGGAATCACCCCTCAAAGCACGTACCTTTTTCCCCAACGCACCCTGTATATTCGAGGCTGATACATTATGTTATGTTGGACGAACTGATCTCAGATAATTTATTTGGGAAATAAAAGTCGAAGTTTGCATGGTACACAGCTTAAAGCTCAATTTATAGAACATCGCGGAAAGTAGGTGTAAATTGAATTTCAGAGTTGCGTGCCTAAGGAGTTACAAAAGTTGACAAGACTGTGCACAGTTTATTTTAACACTATTTCCTACAACTCACGTTTGTGAAGCTTAGTTTTAAAAAATAAACCACTTGGAAATAAATATTGTAACCGGTCACCCAGTCATTTAGAAGCTTCAGTGAGCATTGAATGCAGTCCCAACGATGTAAATATAGACGTAGCCAAATTGATATAAATTAACATTTGTAATTTTCAACTTACGTTTGTGTTGCAGTTAGAATAAATAGTGGACCAGAGGAAAGAAGAAACTTGCATTTTTTCATTCATAGGTTTTGTTATGAGAAGGTTACCTGAATTGAAGGAGCTTATCGGCTTTTTGACATTTTGAAAGTTTAAGGTTAATGGTATCAGAATAAACTGTATTTTGCCATTTCAAAAATACAGCATAGTTTCTTAGAGATACGACTGGCTGATCTTGAATAAAAATACTTGGAAACCAACTTCAGGGGCGAAATACACGGATCCTGACCCATTTTTGATAGTAACTCAAAACGTTGATATTACTGACTCAAAGATCGCCCATGCGATCATGCAGTTGTTTGTAGGGGGCAGAGGAGACTTGGTGGTATGGACTATTTTTAATACTTTAGATGACGAATGGGACTTGTAAAGTAGCCATAAAGAAGTTCCAGCTGTGACTGTTAAAAACCTGCGTAATACCGACTTTAAAAACATTTTCTAGTGTGTGAGCTGCGAGGTAGCCGTGGCCACCCTTTGTCCCCGCCCGCCACTCCTCCACACCGGGCATGGGCGCCCTTGACTGATCCTCTTCCTACCATTAACCTTAAACTTTCAAAATGTCAAAAAGCCGATAAGCTCCTTCAATTCAGGTAACCTTCTCATAACAAAACCTTTTCTGCATCATTCGTATGCACTTGTCTAGCTATCGAAACGTTATAAGACTACATATAAAGATAACTTTTATTTACGCAGAAATAGGTTAAAATATACTCAGTTAGACATGATGCAAACATTCTTTCTTTTAACTTATTGAAAATTGATCAAGAGCACTTTATGCAATTTTCAGCACTCGCAAATATAGTGGCAGTCATTCTATGAAATTCTGTCAGTGTCGTATCCTGTAGTTGGCTCATGCTATCATAACGATTATTCCAGTCAGCGCCAACACTCGATTCCCATGAACACATCATTAAAAATCAGATAGTTGTCAAAACGTTTTGCGTCAACACTCGACTCCTGTGAATACATCCCATCAAATCTAATTGTTGTCAAACCGACCCGCGACAATTTTAAATTCTTATCCCCTGTACTGGGGGATTTTAATATCAAAATCATAGCTGATTATTAAAATATTACTCTGAGCACTATGAGACTTAACGTCTGAGGTCATCAGTCCCCTAGAACTTAGAACTACTTAAACCTAACCAACCTAAGGACATCACACACATCCATGCCCGAGGCAGGATTCGAACCTGCGACCGCAGCGGTCGCGAGGTTCCAAACTGTAGCGCCCAGAACCGCTCGGCCACTCCGACCGGCAGCTGATTACTGTTAGCAGCTGCACAGTAATATTATTCCAGGAAGGTGTCAGATACAGTCATCAGTTGCGAATGGTATGCACGCACATTAAAAAAGTTTTGCATCAACCTAGTTCCCAGAACTTCTGAAGATAGACATTGACTGTGGATATTGTATGACAGACACAGTCCCCTTGACTGTTCAGAGATGTCAATAAACCCGCCAAAGATGTAAACAACCTATTAGACGGAGGGGGCCCGACAGCCGATCAGTTCCAGTCATTCCACCAGGAAGGAGATCTATGGCTCGTGTTGTCTGTAGTTCGACCATGCCTAGACAGTTAATACCGCGGTTCGATAGCGTCGACTTTGTTACTTTTTGCCAGGAAGGGCTCTCAACAAGGGAAGTGTCTAGGCGTCTCGGAGTGAACGAAAGCGATGTTGTTCGGACATGGAGGAGATACGGAGAGACAGGAACTGTCGATGACGTGCCTCGCTCAGGCCGCCCAAAGGCTAATATTACACTGGATGATTATGGCTCGGAGGAACCCTGACAGAAACGCCACCATGTTGAATAATGCTTTTCGTGCAGCCACTGAACCACGTGTTACGACTCAAACTGTGCGCAATGGGCTGCATGACGCGCGGAGGTCCATCTTTGCAACCACGACACCATGCAGCGCAGTGCCGATGGGCCCAACAACATGCTGAATGGACTGTTAAGGATTCGCATCACGTTCTCTTGACCGATGAGTGTAGCATATGCCTTCAACCAGACAATCGTTGGAGACGTGATTGGAGGGAATCCGGTCAGTCTGAACACCTAGTCACACTGCCCAGCGAGTGTAGCAAGGTGGAGTTCCTCTGCTGTTTTGGGGTGGCGTTCTGTGTGTCCGACGTACGCCGCTTGTGGTCATGGAAGTGCCGTAGCGGCTGTACGATACGTGTATGTAATCCTCCGCATGATAGTGCCACCATATTGGTAGCATATTGGCGAGGCATTCGTCTTCATGGACGACAATTCGCGCCCCCAACGTGCACGTCTTGTAAATGACTTCCTTCAGGATAACGGCATCGCTCGACTAGAATGGCCAGCATGTTCTCCAGACATGAACTCTTTCGAACATGCCTGGGATAGAGTGAAGAGGGCTGTTTATGGACGACGTGACTCACCAACCACTCTGAGGGATTTACGGCGAATCGCCGTTGAGGAGTGGGACAATCTGGACAAACAGTGCCTTGATGAACTTGTGGATAGTATGCCACGATGAATATAGGAATGCTTCAATACAAGAGCACGTGCTACTTCGTATTAGAGGAATCGGTGGGTACAGCAGTCTGAACCACCACCTCTGAAGGTCTCACTGTATGATGGTACAATATGCAATGTGTGGTTTTCATGAGCGATAAAAAGGGCGGAAATGATGTTTATGTTGATCTCTATTCCAATTTTCTGTACAGGTTCCGGAACTCTGATAACTGAGGTGTTGCAAACCTTTTTTTGATGCGTGTATTACTCTTTACCTATTTCGAATACACATTTATATTCGTAACTGGTGTTAACATTGTAATGGGAACTGGGCAAAGGACTTTCTTTTTTCATGTTCTGGAGTATCCGATACACAAAGTAAGTTCACCACGCGATCCAATAAAGTGTAAATGGTAGTTTTGCGTTTAGTGTAGTTTTTGTCTTATGTATTTATAAAGAGTCAATGTGACAAAACAAGAATTTAACATAAGATTAATGATCTTTCAGGAAACTGAATTATTTTTAAATTTTCGATTTATCAGAAAATTGTAATTACATTTTAAGTTGTTGATTTGATGTTGGAATTATTAAATATGAATTCTCAAAATAACATTAGTGAAGACTGTCAAGGCATCGGTAATTCGTAAAGGTGAAGGGCTACCTTGCCATTTAATAACTTTGTTCTTCCTGTGTTCTTGTCGAGTTACTTAGCGCGAGTGGCGAGTTGATTGTGGTTGTTATTGTTTGAGGCAGTGATTGATGTAGTGCCGGTGTAAAAATTGTACTCGACTAAAATTAATTCCGTATGTGCAATAAATGAGTTAATGAGTGAAGTCAAACCCCTACAATTTATATTTATTTAGAGCAATGTATCAAATGAAAACGCAAGGAATCCTTTTGCAAACATGTAGGAGAATTACGTGTGCCAAGACTGCTGTGACATTTATTTTAATTCAGTGTTTTTTTTTTCAGTTAGTGTCGTGTGCAAGTGAACGAAGAATGATAATCGCCGAACAAAAATCTGAAACAGAAATGAATAGTTTGGGAATGTAATAGACTTGGAAGCCTACACCAAAACAGTTAAACGAGTTGATAATATGTTTGAACCAGTAGAATCGGGAGACAAAGACTTGAAAAGGTTGTTTATGGGGACTATCTCAGCAGTGAAAACTAGTAGTGGAAACGAAAGTGGGGAGAATAGAGTCTCTTCTGAGCAAGGCAATCAAACCAGTTAAGTATGAATTAGTGACAGAAAGGAAGAAAAATAAAATTATTTTGAAGATGCTGTTGCTCAGATAAAAACATATCGAAAATTTATGAACCGGTATTGCAGATGTAGACACCAAAGTTGAAACATATTTTACTGTTCTTAAAAGCAGATTAGATGAACAGATTAAAATATTTACTGACACAGTAAAGTCAAATGAACCAGAAAGTAGAAGGAATGTAATGAACATAGAGGAGTATTTCTGTGCTTGAAATTTGGAGATCTTAGAAATGAAGCAGTAAGTGATAATCTTCACAGTAATACTGCTACTTTGTGGTGTAACAATTCAGTGAAAAATTGGTCGGCTCAGGGTAGTTTGGGTGCGGTTGATGTTTTATAACATTGTAAAGACTAGTTTGTGCTTAATATGAGTGAGTGTGTGAAGCTTAAGAGCAGGCCGCTGTAACCGAGCGGTTCTAGTGCTTCAGTCCGGAACCGCGCTGCTGTTACCGTCGCAGGTTCGAATCCTGCCTCGGGCATGGATGTGTGTGATGTCCTTACGTTAGTTAGGTTTAAGTAGTTCTAAGTCTAGCGGACATATGACCTCAGATGTTAAGTCCCATAGTGCTTAGAGCAATTTGAACCATTTTTGAAGCTTAAGTTTGTCTAAAAAATTTCGGAAGGGGAACGAACTTTTGTCATGGACAAACAAAATTTTTCTGTAGGCTACCTTATGAGTGTGGTTTACCGTATTCGACCTGCTACCACCGAAGAACTTACAGCATGAACACGAGAGGAAATCTCTTGGGTTCCTATTGAAATGTTAGATCGAGCCATGCGTAACGTTCCTATCAGCCTGCCGGAATATCTGCACCGAGGTTGACTTCATGTATCGGATGCAATATTCAAGACATAAAAATGATTCTGAAATTCTGTAATGGGACACTCTGGAAGTTACATTGATATAAATATGTGTAAAGTAATCATGTTCATCATTAATCTCCATTCCAAAATATCCCTTTCTTTTGAGTAACCCAACATTTAGACGGCAGGCATGGCTCATTTTCGGACCTTTGGGGTGGCTACAGAAAAACACAGCTTCAAGACGAATACGTAGGCTGCCCTTATGTCTTTTCTTGTGTATCTCAGTCAAGAATTCAAAGTAAAGTGATGTTTTATAGACATTGCATGCCGGCCGCAGTGGTCTAGCGGTTCTAGGCGCGCAGTCCAGAACCGCGCGGCTGCTACGGTCGCAGGTTCGAATCCTGCCTCGGGCATGGATGTGTGTGATGTCCTTAGGTTAGTTAGGTTTAAGTAGTTCTAAGTTCTAGGGGACTGATGACCACAGATGTTAAATCCCATAGTGCTCAGAGCCATTTGAACCATTTGAACCAAGACATTGCATGAAGGACAGAAGTTACCTTTACTAGTCTGTGAAAGAACTAAAGCGATATATTTTACAATCTACGTGTAATGTCGACTAAGCTCTTATTTAACATACTGTATTTTCCACCCTTTGCATTTCAGTCGTTTAAATTTTTATAGAGTTATATCAGACGCGAAATTGTAATGTGTAAATAATTCATTTTTGTAGCAATAAAGTTTTAATACATAGTAAATGGTTATAAACTTGAACTTTTCTATCAGTTTACCTAGTTCGTAGAAGATTCTGTCAACATTTTCTTTACTGAATCTGCTGCTTGATGGAAACTCTTGGTTTCACCTGTCCTCAGCGTAAAGTCTTCATGACTTTTCATAATACGATAGCAAAAATTTTTACAAGCTTTCATATTTGTATTGTTGAAAAGATAAACGCCGTTGCAACCGGCTTGTCTTCGTCCTCGGAAGGCTGCGGTCTCGGCTTCTTTGGTCTTAAGGCGCGTTTAATCTGCCGGTTGTTGTAACCGTCCGTGAGGAACGCGGCCTGCAAGCGCTGCAATACAGCTGCTAGGCTGTCACAGTCGGAGATTTCGCGGGCTCTGTGCACCTGTGTCCCCAGAACACCCTCTAGCAGTGAAGGAGCATGACAGCTGGAGGCATGCAGGTACAAATCTGTATGTGTCGGCTTACGGTAGACGCTGTGTCCTAGCGAGCCATCTGTCTTCACTTGACGAGCACATCCAGAAATGGAAGCTGATTGTTTTCTTTTACCTCCATCGTGAACTTGATATTCTGGTGCAGTGAGTTCAGATGCTGCAGAAAGTCTTGGAGGCTTTGTCATCCGTGCGACCAGGTTACGAATGTATCGTCTACATATCGAAAAAAGCAAGAGGGTTTGTAGACTGCCGACTCGACAGCTTCATCTTCAAAAGCCTCCATAAACATATTGGCCACTACTGGTGATAGCGGACAGCCCATCGCTACTCCATCTGTTTGTTCGTAGTAGTTCCCATCGAACAGAAAGTATGTTGACGTAAGTACGAATTCAAAAACTTTCGTGCAATAATGTTTCCGGTTCATCGTTGAATACTCTCGGATAAAACTTAATATTTCCTAGAACAGGTTTGTTGGCTAGCTCTCTGTTTTGTCGTAAAGCTTTTAAGTCTATCACCTAATGTACATTTTGGAACTTAATACCTCTCTCTTGCCCCTTGCTTCCATGACTGTCATTTCAAGAATCTGGCTGTTTCCATAGCTTTCTTCACTTCATTTTCATTCCTTTTCCGTGCGGACTTCCCCATCTTTGCCTGCTTTTCTTTTTGTTTTGTTTTCTCAGTGCAACCAGAATCTACCATTACGATGGTTTAACATTCCTATTATGTTTTTGGGGCTAGATTACGTCACAGCTTAAAATATGTAATATATTATAATAGATAAAATATATAATATATAAAATAAATAACATATGTGTTTAACGTAGAATAAAAATACGATATTACTTACTTGCAAGTAAAACACAACAATCCAGATTTAAGTTCGTGCACCGCAAATCATATTAGTAAGAATAACTTGCTGCCACTCCGAAACACACCGTTGCTTTCATTCAAAATCATGTTCGGTCTTGCTAGTCCCTCCATATTTCACACCAAACTGTCGTGATATGTGCTGTCCCTAGCTCCATTGCTTATAAACAGCTCTTGTCATATACAGTCCGCTGTCCGATACTACCAGACATATCCCTACCGCCTATGTGAAGATATATTGTTTATAGGAAATATTTAGATCCTTGCCAAATAATACCTAATTTAGTACTATTGTGAAACTACCGGATACGATTATGTTACACCATCTTTTTCAACAGTGTCTTGTACTTTTTTAACCTTTAGATTTCTTAAACTTCCAACAGCTATTGTACAAAAGTGAAGAGCTTAACATGTAAATGAGAGAGGACGGTAGAACAGATACGTCTCCGCATTTTAATATATGTGGTTTGATCTTAGGTGTTTGATCTAGAGTATTTGTGCATTACCGGCAACTGCTCTTTCCCATTTGTGGGAACAGGAAAAAGTAGAGTTGTAATTTATCTCCCAAGGTGCCATCTGACATCTCAGTGATGCTATGTGTCTTATTACGGATCTGTATTGCAGGTGCAGGTTACGTAAGGTACTGAAATTGTTTTTCAATAAGATATTTATGGGGCTGAATAATTCTGCAGCTATGATTGTACACAGTGTGCTGTTGTTTTCGTGGCGTGGTTGCGCAGTGGTAAGAGACTGGACATCTGTTGGAAAGAACGAGCTCCTCGTCCAGGCCGTCACGATCCAAGGGGTGTCAACCGGTTGCCGTGTCATCCTCTGCCTTACGGCGTCATGCAGATGTGGTATGGAGGCCCATGTGGTCGGCACACCGCTCTCCCACCGTTCTGCAGACATTCCACACCGTGGAGCCGCTACTATTAGGTCGAGTATCTATTCAGCAGACATCACGAGATAGAGCGCACTCCGTAACAGTTTTACGACCGAGGAAAAGTCCTTGACAGTACCGGCAATCGAACCCGGGTCCTCCGCATGGCAGCTGTCTATGCACGCCACTCAGTTACGGAGGGTACGTATTCGGAAGAACGACGGCAAATGTCACCATCCGGCGATACAAATTTAGGTTTCTCTTGATTTCCGCTATATAGCTTAAAGCGACACCGAGATGGTTCCTTCGAAAGAGCACATCAGATAAACTTCTTACCTTTCTCAATCCTAACTAGTGCTCCATCACTAATGATCACACCGTCGATGTGACATTAAACACTAATCTTCCCGCTTTCATCGCCAGTCTGAGGACTTATTTGATGTGTCCCTCTATACCGTTACTCGTGTATATTGTACACGTCCCACCATCTCTATACAGCTGCTGCAACTTAAATCCTGTGTGATCTGAGGTTTTCCCGGCGCACTGAAATCTTGAAAATTTCTCGGGTATTCAGCCGGGTAGCGTCGTCCAAAAGGCGCGATATTTCGGCAAGCCGACTTCTTGCCATCTACCGGTGTTCTTGGAGTCTGATTGATCTCTGATGGATGCTGACTTTATATAATCTCCATCCCTCTCCCGCAGCCACCGTCTGGGCGCTTCCGAGCGGCCCGCGGCCGGTACTGGGGGAAGTGCGGCGCCCCGCGACAGATCATGGGCAGCAGTCCTTTCGTAGCCACGGCCGCTTGCGGAACTCTGCCGTCGGGTTACAATGCTTCTTTTTCTTCTTCAGGTGTACTGACAGGAGCGGATTTCCGTGTGGACTGTCGTTGTGTTTTAATCGTACTCAAAGCTGGATCCCAGGCCTTGCTTAGCTGGAAACCGCTGTCTTTATTTATTAGTTCGTCATGCAGCCAGATCTCCACTGCCCTTTTTGAGGACACAGTCCCAGAAAGGGTTCGATTGCTGTAACACCTTTGTGCCATGGTAGTTCATGTCATGTCCATGTGAGATATAGTGCTCTGCCACGGCAGACTTGGTCGCTGTGCATTGTCAGTGTGGCGTTTATGTTCACTACATATCTCCTTTACCGTCCGGATGGTCTGGCCTACATACGTTTTCCCGCACTGGCAAGGGATACTGTAATCTCCCGGTTTCCGGAGTCCTAAGTCGTCCTTGACTGGTCCTAATAATGTTTTCATTTTTGATGGAGGGTGAAACACGCACTTGACATTGTATTTTCTGAGTATTCTGCCTATCTTTGTTGACGTGTTCCCGACATATGGTATAATCGCCGTTGCAACCGGCATGTCTTCGTCCTCGGAAGGCTGCGGTCTCGGCTTCTTTGATCTTAAGGCGCGTTTTACCTGCCGGTTGTTGTAACCGTTCGTACGGAACACGGTCTACAAGTGCTGCAATTTAGCTGCCAGGCTGTCACATTTCGAGATTTCACGTGCTATGTGCACCAGTGTGCTCAGAACACCCTCTCGCTGTGAGGGAGCATGACAGGTACAAATCTGTATGTGTCGGCTTCGGTAGACGCTGTGCCCTAGAGTGCCATCTGCTCTTCGATTCACGAGCACATCCAGAAATGGAAGCTGATTGTTTTCTTCTACCTCCATCATGAACTTGATATTCTTGTGCAGCGAGTTCAGATGCTGCAGAAAGTTTTGGAGGCGTTGTCGTCCGTGTGGCCAGATTACGAATGTATCGTGTACATATCGAAAAAAGCAAGAGGGCTTGTCGACTGCCCATTCGAGAGCTTCTTCTCCAAAAGCCTCCGTGAACATATTGGCCACTACTGGTGATAGCGGACAGCCCATCGCTACTCCATCTGTTTGTTCGTAGTAGTTCCGATCGAACAGAAATTATGTTGACGTCAGTACGAATTCGAAAACTTTCGTTACCGTTGGTCCGATTTTTTCTCCTATGAGTCCTTAGGGAGTATCTTTGAGATACCCTAGTAAAGAGGGATACCACGTCAAAGTTCACCATGAGGTCTTCTTGGCCCAATTTGAAGTTCTGGAGCTGCTGGACGAAATGTGCGGAACTTCTGATGTGGTAGTGACATTTGACCACAAAGGTACTGAGCATCGACGTCAGGTCTTTTGCTAATTTATATGTTGGTGCTCCAGTGTTGCTTACAATCTGGAGGAGAGACAATCCATCCTTATGGACTTTAGGTAGTCCGTAAGGTCTAGGAGATGCAGCTGCTCGTGGACGAAGTTTCTTCACCGTCTTCTTATCTTCGAAAGTGTGTTGGAGAAGCTCAATAGTCTTCGTTTTCACTTTGTTGGTAGGACCGTCTTCGATTCTCTGGCAGGTGTCGTAGGTCCTACAATTTTTGCTTGTATACATTATATGGTAGTAGGACCGTGCAATTCCTTTTATCTCCTGGGAGGAAGACAGTCTCTGTATCTTCTCGGAGCCGCTTCAATGCTTTTCTGTCTTCCTTGGAGATGTTTGGCTTCGAGGAAGCCGCCCTGGTTAGTACACGACATGTTTCCCGTCGTATTTCCTCTGGAGCGTCACGTGGAAGTGCAAGAGCGGCCTGTTCCACCACTCTGATGAATTGTTTTGTTGGTAATGTTGTCGGCGTTGGTGCGAAATTCCGCCTCCTTTAGAGTACGGAAAAGGTAGTATCTCAGTTACTTTCCCTGTACAATCGATGACAGTTCTCTGTGGTTCTTCTTGTGATGGTTTGGCTGCAAGGCGTTCGTATTTTGCAGTTTGTCTGCAGATGGCAGGTGGCAGATCCATTGAGGAAATGGAAGTAGCCACCTCAGTTAATGGAACATGTATGATTCCATTGTAATGGTACTGTTTTTAGATTGCTGAAGTCATCATTCTAATTATATGAATGTGTGGTGTTTGTGCTTTCGGACATGTCGGAAAGAACAGACGCTGCACATTAGTATAATTAATTCGCCTCGATGGGCAATGAATCCACCATCTTCACTGCGGGTGCACAATTACTTTTGACCACCTGTGGGAGTCTCAAGTAGCGAGCATGGAGGACATGGACGAGGACTGCTGATATGTGGCGCCAGCTGGGAATGTGAGTTGGCCGAGACGCATACCGAGACAGACCGAGCAGTGGCGGTAAATACTGTGTCTGGATGAAGCAGTGGTTAACGCAACTGCCTAGCAAGGAGGAGGAGATCTTTATATTTTGACTAAAGTTCAGTTTTGATCACACCATTTATGTTTCAATGACATAGGTAACCGGTTTCGGTTATTTTTACATAACCATCATCAGACCCATGGCTCCCTTAGGATGGTAGGCGGAGCTCTCCTCAGCTGCTACGAAGTCAGATCAGTTGACTTCGTAGCAGCTGAGGAGAGCTCCGCCTACCATCCTAAGGGAGCCATGGGTCTGATGATGGTTGTGTAAAAATAACCGAAACCGGTTACCTATGTCATTGAAACATAAATGGTCTGATCAAGACTGAACTTTAGTCAAAATATAAAAATCTAATGATCACTGTATTCCAAAAATGTTTACCAAAATTGAGGAGGAGATCGTTTGAATTCTGGTCCGCCACACATTTTCACTCGTCGCCGCTGATTCCGCATGAAGTCCCGATGCAGCTGACACTACTAGTTCATTTCTTTCCTTTCTCCCCCTTCAATTTACGTAATCAGCATTCTAAACTTACTAGAGGCTTATTTCGGCTATAAAGAAGTAGTAATAAGCGACAAAACAAGAAGAGCTTTAAAAGTTCCTGGTAGATCCATACTGTGTACCGATTCGGGACAAAAAACATGGAAACAGTTCCTTTGCTTATGGCTAGGTATTTCTCCGTAATATCCTTTCGTCTGGGAGTGTTAGTCCAGCAAGGGATGAAGGACAGATTTGAAAGGGAGGAGGTGGAGAACAGGGGGAAGCAGAGCAGTGACGACGTGTTGTGAGTCGTGCTTGTACAGAGCAGTCGGTAGTGCACTTTCCAGGGGAAGGCAAACGTAATAGGTTCGAGCCCAGTCCGGCACTTACATGTAATCTTCCAGGAAGTCTCAGATCAATGCACAGGCCACTACAGAATGAAAATTTATTCTGGAAGGAAGAATTTTCATGGACAGACCCACGTGAGTGTCCATAAGGTGATTAAAACATTAGGGTGAAAATTATACAGATAATTTACCTGCATATTTTATGGTAAGGAATATTTCAGGTGGTGTGTGTGAGGCACGTGTTTGTAAACTGGCTATGTTCTTGCTTAAGCGTTCGTGGTACTACCTCCAAACACAATACTGAACCTTCACAGTGGTCTACAGCGGGCGTTTTCCTATGACGTAACGTGAAGTCGTATGCTTAGGGAACTGAAGTGAGATTGATTGATTGGTAGGGTCCTAAACGCCTGCCTCGTTTTACAACTGACAAGAGGTATGTTTCAGAGAGTGTGACAAAATTGTATTTGCCATTACAATGCATGCTTCGACGCTGGAGTTTATCACTTTAAACCGTCTCAATAAGCACATGCTGTTCAAAATGGTTCAAATGGCTCTGAGCACTATGGGACTTAACATCTTAGGTCATCAGTCCCCTACAACTTAGAACTACTTAAACGTAACTAACCTAAGACATCACACACATCCGTGCCCGAGGCAGGATTCGAACCTGCAACCGTAGCAGTCCCGCGGTTCCAGACTGCAGCGCCTAGAACCGCACGGCCACCGTGGCCGGCACACATGCTGTTACTATAAGTTGTATGTAGGTTCTACTAACACGCGAGTATTACAAACATGCTTCGTGAATTCAAATAGAAATCCTTGGAGGGAATACGACGTTCTTTCCTCGAAATTATATTGAGAAACCTTAGAGAACAGATATTTGGAGCTGACTGCTGAAAGGTTTCTCTGCTGCCAGCGTACATTTCGCGAAATTGTGATTTCCTACGAGACTTAAATGCTCTTGTCTTAAGACAAGAGCATTTAAGTCTCGTAGGAAAACATATAGACAGTCGGTTTTCCCTCACTCTGTCTGCGGGAACGACTTGTTGTGTTATAAGGTACCCTCCGCCACGCATCATGCTGTTACCTGGGTAGTGCGTTTGTAGATGTCGACGTTTCGTATGTAGATGTAGACTTTTTTATGTCATCGGGAAACTAAGTATTAATTTCCGGTTATCAATTTCTTATATCAAAGTACTCAGTTTAGGACTCAATGCCAGTTTGATGCTAAGGTTTTGGGATACACTCTCCAGAGTCGCTAACATTGTATACGACTCTTCTCCTATGAATGGGAGGAATTTTAGTCAGCAAGCCGCATGTAACGAGTACATATCGGAAATTTTGAACGAAAGTATAGTATTCAACATTTATCTGGCATTGTGATTATTGAATAAATGCCAGACGTCGCCTTTTTGCATGAACTATTCTGCTAATTACTGGAAGAGACGTAGAGAAACCTCGAAAATCTAAATCAGGGCGGTCGTATAGATACGTGACTACTTGCGTGGCATCTGAACAACTGAAAAATTTCAGGGAAACCAAATTGATCCCTACTCTGTTTCCTCCTGAATTAAAAGGAACACTATCTTGTAATAACGATTTTAAATCGCCCTCATAACCACATAATAGTGCACTACAATGATACAAAGCAGCGGACGTAATATGTTGCACGATTGTTGGTCCTGAACCTGACTTTCAGATTAGAGTAAGGAACCGAAGTTAAATGCCTTTGTCTCAGCAGGACTATGACAATAAATCTTAATGGAATTGGAGGAGATGAACTACGCTTTTGATCTAACTTTAGATTTATATTTGGAGAAGACTCTCTACATCAGATATTGAAGGCTGGAATGAGACCCAACAAGTTAAGTTATACAGAGTGTTCCAAAACCATTCGTTCAAATTAATATAGGAGATGGAGAACATTAAAACAAATGTATTTCATTATGGTACATATGGTACCTGACGGCGATGACATGCTAGGAACGATTTACACAGAAGGTAGTTTAGTATACTGTTTGGACCAGTGACATTCGCAGAAACTTTTCGAATGAGCGACCATTTGCCTACATGCACACAGTAGATCTTTGAACAATTAGTTGTCGTGTCTGTCCGAAGATTCCTGGAATGTAGGCAATGCTAACAGCAGCGGTGGCAATTCTAACGACTCGGTCTTCTTCAATATTCAGAACAGTTTCATACACCAGCTGCTTCATATGACACCAGAGGAAGAAATCCAGACAAGTGAGATCAGGTGACCCGCGCGGCCAGGTGCCAGAGCAACCTCGGCCGATCCATCGATTCCCGAAGGTGGCTCTCAGATGATTCCTCGTAGAAACGCTTAAATGGGATGGCACCCCATCGTGCTGGAAGATCATTCTCTGTCTAACATTCAGATGTACAGCCTCCAGCAGTTCTGGCAACAAATATTACACGAAGATGCGATATTCCCGTCCATTGAGGGAGAATGAAGGAATGTATGATTCAATCAAACTATCACTGAGAATGCCAGCTTACACATTAATATCGAATCACTGTTGACGAACCGGAGATTGAGTATCTCGTGGATTCACATATGCCCAAACATGCGAGTTGTGGATATTGAAAGTCTTCACGAGTAAACAAACCCTCGACGCTGTAGACGACCTCGGCTGGAAATAAGTGGTGCGGCGCAGTCTGCTCACCCAGTCCCAGTACCAGTACTGGAGGAAATGCATGTTCGTCATTATTGGCACACGTGCTTTCAAGTTCTGAAGAGGATGTATTTTAAGAGTCTGATGAATATGTTCCAAGTGGTGGCGAAAGTAGTGATGAAAGCAATGACGGAGGGAATATAGCAGTACGAAAGACAGTTAAAAGATCTTCAAGGATTGAAGAAATTGATCTAATTCAACAGCAGCCTGGCAATGAAACAACAAAGATCAGTCGAAGGGGGAGGAAGAAATGCGATCCGCAGGATTCATCCAGAAAAAAAAACGAAACGAAAAGTTATGGGAGAAAAAATCGGAGGAATGAACTGAAAACTGTAGGAAAGGAATATGTGACGTTAAAAGTAAAAGTTATACCTGCTAAAGTTCTGAAATCATTGTGAAAGTGCAGAAAAAATTGCCGTAGAAAAAGTAAATGACGATGAGAGATAGAAAATGTTCATAGAATATTACAAATTGTCCCCAGAAGCTCAAAATCAGTTCATAGTTAATCACGTGTCTGAGGGAAAGAAACATGTAGAGCGTTTAAGGAACAAACCTGAAGGAACTGAAAACAGGCAAAAATATTACAGGAAGTACTTACTTTACAGTCCTTCTTTGAAGACTAAGATAGGAGTATGTCAGAATATGTTCCTTAGCACACTTTCTTTAACAAAAAATAAGGTCAGAATATTTGTGGGGAAAAGACAGGGCTCCGAAGGAGGAGTGTGTTCTGAAGTAGGACGTAGTAAACATTCTGATCATCCGAAAGTTCCATCTGACGACGCTGATTTGATAAATGTACACATTAACATGTTTCGTTCCTACGAAAGTCATTATTCTCTATCTCATTCCTCTAAAAAATTTTTATCCCCATACTCGAGTATCTCAGAAAAGTACCGGCTCTATCAAGAATTCTGATAACCAAAGGTATGAAGCGAAGAAGTGAAGCGTATTATCGAATAGTTTTTGTGACCTGTCTCAATCTTAGCTTCCACAAACCGAAGACTGACATTTGTGCAAAATGTGACAAATACGTCATGTTACTCACGAACTGTACTGATGATGCTGAACCTTTTAAGGTTGAAGTGGAGCGACAGCAACATTTGGATTTAGCCCAAGCTGCTTACGATCAGAAAGACAGTGATAAAAAGAAAGCTGAGCAGAATCCAAATGTAGTAACCCTGGCCTTTGATTTGCAGAAATTTCTACCCACTCCTTTCGTACGCTGTGGTGTGGCATCTTACAAAAGACAACTTTGGCCCTTCAACTTGACCATCTATGTAAAGAGACATAAAGGATGTTCTCCAATATGTTACATTTGGAATGGTGGCAGGAAGAGGTGGCCAAGAAATGGCTTCTTGTCTATATGATTATTTGATGGAGCTGGCCGACGAAATTGTTGAGGTACACATGTACAGCGATTCGTGTACAGGCCAAAACAGAAATATTTTTATTGGCATCAAAGTTTCTGAGATTAGTGGAAGAATTCATGATTCAGGGAAGGCGTTTGGAAATCAACCCCAAGTTTCTTGAAGTTGAACATACTGACTTGGAAGCTTACTCAATTCACACAGACACTGAAAAAAAAAGAAAAATTTTGAAGTACAGGATGCGGCAGAACGACTAAACAGTTTCTATCGATTACCGCTGGGACTGAGGTGGGGGTAGGCAGTTGCACGTGGTCTGCCTTTGTTCAGTCGTTGACCACATTCCAATAGCCAACATGGTCTGGATCGGTGCACATCGTGGTTTTGCCGTTCGCGCTTATTATGAAAACAACAGATGTGTGGTCGCTACACAACGAGCTTCTAGGCGACAGTTCAACATTCTACGTAACAGTGCCGTTCCTAATGCAAACACAATTCGGTCCTGGGTATGGCAGTTAGAGGAAACTGGTAGCACACTAACAATAGATACACATGGTCGACGCAGATCCATCAGAACGTCAGAAAACGTGCAACGGGTGAGAGCAGCAGTTCAACAATCGGCCAACTGTTTTGAATACAGTCAGACAGAGTCCCTTTAGTCAACCATAGTGCCAGTAGTGCTAGTGTTTGTTTTCAATGCAGTCCAGAGACAGGTAGCACTGTTTTCATTGTTTTCTACAAGAAGTGGCTAGCAACCACAGTTTAGTCAACAATCAGCCGCCTTTAGGGAATTAGCAGTCTAGTTAAAAGTTGATTAACTCTCTACAGTAAATTGATTTCTTAGGATGGATAGGATGTGTGATTGCTGTGTACGGACGCAGGAGGAGCTGGGCATTGTTCGCGAACAGCTGAACGTGTTGATGGCCGCGGTCAGCCGTCTTCAGGCTGCTGCCTCGGAGTGTAGCGGCAGTGGGGAGTCTGGTGCGTCGCATGGTACACCCCAGGTGTTACATGCTTCACCCACTGTCCCTGCTGTCGAGACATCTTCGCGGGTACCGGGCGCGGTTGGGCCACCCTCGAGACATCTTCGCGGGTACCGGGCGCGGTTGGGCCACCCTCTCCCCAAGGGGAGTGGGGGGTTCAGCGGCGTTCGCGGGGCACGAGGCGGAGGGTAAATGTGGAGACTGGCCGTGTGGCATCGCCCTCTTTGTCTGTGAGTGGACATGTGGCCGCTCGATCAGCAAGGTCCGAGCAGGCACACGGGGGGAGGGGTTTATTAGTTATTGGGAGCTCCAACGTTAGGCGGGTGATGGAGCCCCTTAGGGAAATAGCGGAAAGGTCGGGGAAGAAGGCCAGTGTTCACTCTGTCTGCTTGCCGGGGGGTCTCATCCGAGATGTGGAGGAGGCCCTGCCGGCGGCGATAGAGAGCACTGGGTGCACCCGACTGCAAATTGTTGCTCATGTCGGCACCAATGACTCCTGCCGTCTGGGTTCAGAGGTCATCCTCAGTTCGTACAGGCGGTTGGCGGAATTGGTGAAAGCGGAAAGCCTCGCTCGCGGGGTGGAATCAGAGCTAACTATTTGTAGTATCGTTCCCAGAACCGATCGCGGTCCTCTGGTTTGGAGCCGAGTGGAAGGCTTAAACCAGAGGCTCAGACGATTCTGCGGAGCTCTGGGGTGAAAATTTCTCGACCTCCGCTAACGGGGGGAGAGATGTAGGGTCCCCCTGAATAGGTCAGGCGTGCACTACACGCCGGAAGCGGCTACAAGGGTAGCGGAGTATGTGTGGAGTGCACATGGGAGTTTTTTAGGTTAGAGAATTCCCTCCCTAGGCCCGACAAGACGCCTCCTGAGACGCGGCAAAGTAGGAGTAGGCAAAATGCAACAGGGAATAACAATATTAATATGCTAATAGTAAACTGCAGGAGCATCTATAGAAAGGTCCCAGAACTGCTCTCATTAATAGGGACAGAAATTTGGCTGAAACCAGACGTAAACAGTAATGAAATCCTAAACTCAGATTGGAATGTATACCACAGAGACAGGCTGGACAGTGAAGGGGGAGGCGTGATTATAGCGATAAGAAGCGCAATAGTATCGAAGGAAATTGACGGAGATCCGAAATGTGAAATAATTTGGGTGAAGGTCACTGTTAAAGCAGGCTCATACATGGTAACTGGATGTCTCTATAGGCCCCCTGGCTCAGCAGCTGTTGTGGCTGAATACCTGAAGGATAATTTGGAAAATATTTCGAGTAGACTTCCCCACCATGTTATAGTTCTGGATGGAGATTTTAATTTGCCCGATATAGACTGGGAGACTCAAACGTTCATAACCGGTGGCAGGGACAAAGAATCCAGTGAAATTTTTTAAGTGCTTTATCTGATAACTACCTTGTGCAGTTAAACAGAGAACCGACTCGTGGCGATAACATATTAGACCTTCTGGTGACAAACAGCCCCGAACTATTTGAAATAGTTAACGCAGAACAGGGAATCAGCGATCATAAAGCGGTTACTGCATCAATGATTTCAGCCGTAAATAGAAATATTAAAAAAGGTAGGAAGATTTTTCTGTTTAGCAAAAGTGACAAAAAGCAGATTACAGAGTACCTGACGGCTCAATACAAAAGATTTGTCTCAAGTACAGATAGTGTTGAGGATCAGTGGACAAAGTTCAAAATCATCGTACAATATGCGTTAGATGAGTATGTGCCAAGCAAGATCGTAAGAGATGGAAAAGAGCCACCGTGGTACAACAACCGAGTTAGAAAACTGCTGCAGAGGCAAAAGGAACTTCACAGCAAACATAAACATAGCCAAAGCTTGCAGACAAACAAAAATTACGCGAAGCGAAATGTAGTGTGAGGAGGGCTATGCGAGAGGCGTTCAATGAATTCGAAAGTAAAGTTCTATGTACTGACTTGGAAGAAAATCCTAAGAAATTTTGGTCTTATGTCAAAGCGGTAGGTGGATCAAAACAAAATGTCAGACACTCTGTGATCAAAATGGTACTGAAACAGAGGATGACAGACTGAAGGCCGAAATACTAAATGTCTTTTTCCAAAGCTGTTTCACAGAGGAAGACTGCACTGTAGTTCCTTCTCTAGATTGTCGCACAGATGACAAAATGGTAGATATCGAAATAGACGACAGAGGGATAGAGAAACAATTAAAATCACTTAAAAGAGGAAAGGCCGCTGGACCTGATGGGATACCAGTTCGATTTTACACAGAGTACGCGAAGGAACTTGCCCCCCTTCTTGCAGCGGTGTACCGGAGGCCTCTAGAAGAGCGTAGCGCTCCAAAGGAATGAAAAAGGGCACAGGTCATCCCCGTTTTCAAGAAGGGACGTCGAACAGATGTGCAGAACTATCGACCTATATCTCTAACGTCGATCAGTTGTAGAATTTTGGAACACGTGTTATGTTCGAGTACAATGACTTTTCTGGGGACTAGAAATCTACTCTGTAGGAATCAGCATGGGTTTCGAAAAAGACGGTCGTGTGAAACCCAGCTCGCGCTATTCGTCCACGAGACTCAGAGGGCCATAGACACGGATTCACAGGTAGATGCCGTGTCTTAACTTCCGCAAGGCGTTCGATACAGTTCCCCAAAGTCGTTTAATGAACAAAGTAAGAGCATATGGACTATCAGACCAATTGTGTGATTGGATTGAAGAGTTCCTAGATAAAAGAACGCAGCACGTCATTCTCAATGGAGAGAAGTCTTCCGAAGTAAGAGTGATTTCAGGTGTGCCGCAGGGGAGTGTCATAGGACCGTTGCTATTCTCAATATACATAAATGACCTTGTGGATGACATCGGAAGTTCACTGAGGCTTTTTGCAGATGATGCTGTGGTGTATCGAGAGGTTGTAACAATGGAAAATTGTACTGAAATGCAGGAGGACCTGCAGCGAATTGACGCATGGTGCAGGGAATGGTAATTCAATCTCAATGCAGAAAAGTGTAATGTGCTGCGAATACATAGAAAGATAGATCCCTTATCATTTAGCTACAAAATAGCAGGTCAGCAACTGGAACCTTTAATTCCATAAATTATGTGGGAGTACGCATTAGGAGTGATTTAAAATGGAATGATCATATAAAGGTGATCGTCGGTTAAGCAGATTCCAGACTGATATTCATTGGAAGAATCCTAAGGAAACGCAATCCGAAAACAAAGGTAGTAGGTTACAGTACGCTTGTTCGCCCACTGCTTGAATACTGCTCAGCAGTGTGGGATCCGTACCAGATAGGATTGATAGAAGAGATAGAGAAGATCCAACGGAGAGCAGCGCGCTTCGTTACAGGATCATTTAGTAATCGCGAAAGCGTTACCGAGATGATAGATAAACTCCAGCGGAAGACTCTGCAGGAAAGACGCTCAGTAGCTCGGTATGGGTTTTTGTTAAAGTTTCGAGAACATACCTCCACCGAAAAGTCAAGCAGTATATTGCTCCCTCCTACGTATATCTCGCGAAGAGACCATGAGGATAAAATCAGAGAGATTAGAGCCCACACAGAAGCATACCAACAATCCTTCTTTCCACGAACAATACGAGACTGGAATAGAAGGGAGAACCGATAGTGGTACTCAGGGTACCCTCAGCCACACACCGTCAGGTGGCTTGCGGAATATGGGTGTAAATGTAGATGTAGATGCTGTTGCATTGGGGATTTCAGACTGCAGTTTGAAAAGGATTCTGCAATGCGATATGAAGTTCCATTCTTTCAAAATAATAATTGCTCAAGAATTACGCCCAGCAGACTACGACAACCGTCAAAATCTGTGTGAGCAAGTGCTTGCTCAGATCCCTCCGAATGCAGCTTTCTTCAGAAGTGACGAGGCACATTTTCATCTTAGTGGGTGCGTGAATAAGCAAGACTTTCGCTGCTGGACTGAAAATAACCGCCGCATTATTCAGGAAAGACCGCAACATTCTCCTAAAGTGACAGTGTGGTGTGCCATATCACAATTTGGCGTGGTAGGCCCTTACTTTTTCGAGGAGGAAGGAGTGACCGTGACAGTGAATTCCACACGTTATGTTTCAATGTTGCATAATTTTCTACAACCCAGAATGGGCGGGATCGTAGAAGAACATGGACTGAGGGACTAGTTGTTCCAACAGGATGGAACTACTGCTCACACATCTCGAATTTCACTTGATGTTTTGAGAGAAATGTTTCCGGGACGCCTCGTCTCTTTGAGAGATGATGTCGAGTGGCCTGCACGGTCACAAGATTTGAGCATTTATGACTACTTTCTTTGGGGATATCTGAAGGAAAAGGTTTTCAAAAGTCGCCCTCACACCCTACCATAGTTAAAAGAGCGGATTATTGACGAAGTGAATGGCATACCCCGCGAGATTTATGCAAGAGCTGCTAGAAACTTCAGGGATCGTCTACAACAATGTATTGATGCTAACGGCCGCCATCTCGAGGACACTATTTTCAAAACTAAATGAATGTAAAATGGTATATTGTACTAATTTAGAAAAGAAAATTTTTTTCTCTGTACATCCAGATTTAATTTTTATAGCTCCTTAAAATTGCATAGTTAGTTTGCCGCACCCTGAAGAACTGCCAAGATACTGGTCCAAATTAATACCCATGGTTCCCGGAAAGCCACCCATAACTGCAATAGAGCTGGAACAAAAGGACTTCTACAACTTTAAAGACCTGATGAGAAGTCATTATCTGCACAAGAAAATTAACACAGAAGGGAATCCTATAGTTGGAAACAAGATAAAAGGGATGAAGTAGCACTCAGGTATGCCACGAATTGTCTCCTACAAACACAGTTACTCCTCGGAAGAACCATTCAAGATGATAGATTTGAACAGAAAGAAAACTCGAGGCTTGTCTATGCCAAAACTTGCACCTGTTTCAGATGCCATCATACCCATTTCAGAAAAGACATTAGAGGACTTAAGGGATCTCCATCCATACACGAGTGTAAACAGTCGTCCATTCAACATGCAATCACCTGAGAGCCAATACACAGTCAGATGAAAGACATAAACAGATATATTATGAAGAAGATGGTAATGATGACGGAAAGGAGTCATTTATTTTTTCTCTCTCCGTTTACAGTATCAACCATAGTGTATGCAAATTACTTGTCTGATATTAAGAAATGTGAATAAACAGTTTCCCCTCGATTACGAGCCCAATAGTGTTTTCACGATTTACAGTGATAAATTGTTATTTTTGGAACATGTAACAGTTTCTATCAGTTATTAAATTCTTGAGGAATGAATAAAGTGATTTAATTAATGAGTACAAGGAAATATTTATCTTAAAATTACCTGTTTCTGGTTATTCAGTGTACCTGACTCTGATGGCCAAAGGGCCAATGTCGAATAATTTAAGAGATTTCATGATCTTAAAAAGGGCCAATGTCCTCCTAAGTCCTTTAATTTTGAATCTGCAAATTCTAGAAATCTGTTATCTAAAAATAAGCTGCAGTTAATTAACTTACTATAATGACAGTGACAAATAGTCCCAAATAAATTGTTAATAGTTGTCAGAAAATGACAAAAAATATTGAGAAGCTTATAACTTAATACTAAGATTCTTGATATCGGCCCTTTTGGAACGAAGCCACAGATATTTCCACTCGCAGACCCATATGCCCGATACGTGTCAGCCATTTCAGCACACGTAAACCGTCCCATGTTCACTGTCGTCACTAGACGGTGATGCTTGCGAATGAATCGGCGTGTTTCCAAGTAGACCTCAGACTCAACCATCCGTCCACAGAGCAGTTTTGAATGTCAGTACACATTCCCAGCCGGCGACACCGACACAACATCTTGCGTTAGTAACAATAACAAACGTCTCCGAACATTTCAAGCTGATTTCGGAAAGCATATGCTCCTCATAGAAAC
This sequence comes from Schistocerca serialis cubense, assembly GCF_023864345.2. NCBI lineage: Eukaryota > Metazoa > Arthropoda > Insecta > Orthoptera > Acrididae > Schistocerca > Schistocerca serialis. The sequence continues at coordinate 741,064,278 of NC_064640.1, forward strand.
ACATTTGTTTTGTTGGTAAAATTTCGTCGGGCTTCCAGCCATGTCCAGTGGTTTAAAATCCACGAGCTTTCGGCCGAGTTCTCCTCGACCGGAAGCTCGTGAATTTCGAATCACTGGACGCGGCTGGAATCCTGAGAAAATTTTTTCAGTGTATATCGATGCAAAACGATATATTGGATATTCGTTTTGATGTTTCTTACCTCATTTATTTATTTGAACGAATAGTTTCAGAACACCCTGTATCGCAGGGCCGAGTTCCTCGGACGTCAGGCTTGCCTGTAAGCTAGTATCCGTGTTGCGTAGTCGCGGCCACGAGGTGCAATGTGGCAGGGACCGACGATAGACATCTCATGCGGCTATACTGGGAGAGTCCGCTGTACTTCAGTGACTCGTAAATATTGGAGTGTAGTTTTTCGCATTGCTATAACGACGAAAGAGCACATTCTACGAATGTTAGCAGACGGGACGTAACATGCCTCCTACAAAGGTTGGCTTGGTAGAATGCAAAAAAAAAGTAAAACAGTAATACCCACCTTCTCCTCATACGAAAATTATCCGGAAGCTGAAGAAAAAGTAGGGAAGAAAAATAATAAAAGAAATACTCAAAACGAAAGCTTTCTATGGGGAAGAACAAAAGGACCAAGCCGTAAGTAAAGCGAAACAGCAGAAAAGGAGAGCTGCAGCCACTACATCGTAAGCCACACGATACACGTAGTTCTTGAAGAGGGACAGCAGCCTTTGTCTTAGCTGGGGGGGAAAAATCTGGATGACTGACTGATTTGGTTCTGTAACATCTGCCAACATGGCCTTCCTGTGCTGGTACTTTCTACGGTTGAAAAGAAGGGGAATCTAGAGCCGTAATATATTCCGAAGGTATGCTGCTCTGCTGTGTGACTCAATATCGTGGCATCCACATAAATAAAATTTTCTATAGTAAAACAATCCCCCTTCCGGATTTCTGGGAAGGGACTGCCCAGAGATCCGGAAAAGAAAACCGGCATTCTATGGGTCGGACAGTGCAAGTTAGGTACGTCAGTCATGCACGTAGATTGGAAAATTAAAAAGAAAGAGAAAGTATCCGTTGAAGTTAGATATAGTGGCAGGAGGAACAGGACTTCTTGTTAAGTGAGTACAGCGTTATAAATACAAGATCAAATAGGGGTAATAAAAGAGCAGGCCTAATAATGCGTAAGAAAACAGGAATGTGGGTAAACTACTATGAACAGCATAGTACATGGATTATTGTAGCCAAGACAGACACGAAGCCAATACCCAAAACAGAAGTACATATTTACATGTCAAATAGCTCCGCAGATGATGATGACATTGAAGAAACGTATGATAAGATAAAAAAAATTATTCAGATTGTTAAGAGAGACGAACATTTAATTGTGATGGTAGACTGGAATTTGGTAGGAAAGTGAAGAGAAGGAAATATGATAGTTGAATATGGATTAGAGAAAAGGAATGAAAGAGGAAGACTCCCGGAAGAACTTTGCACAGAGCTAACACTTGGTTAAGAATCGTGAAAAAAGGTTGAATACTTGGAAGTGACACAGGATACCGGAAGTTTTCAGACCTATGATGTAAAGGTAAGACACAGACTTTGGAACCAGATTTTAAACTGTAAGACATGTCCAGGGGCAGATGCGGACACTGACCATAATTTATTGGTTTTGAACTGTAGATTAAAACTGAAGAAATTGTAAAAGTGCAGAACACTAATGAGAAGGGCTCTGGATTAATTGAAAGAAACAGTGTTTGTTTAGAGTTTCAGACAGAGCATTAGGCAACGATTGACTACAACAAGGAAAAAGAATGCCGTACAAGACGAATGGGAAGCTTTGAAAGATGAAATAGGCAGCAGAGGAAGAAATATACTGATACAAAAAAAAAAAATCGCAACACCAAGGAGTTGTGCGACATCAACAAAAGTTGGTAATGAAAAATGATGTGCATTCAAATTTCACGCCAGTAGCATAAGAGTGGCGCTATTAGCGCCATTATGAGACTAAAAATCAGTTTTTTTTTTTAATACAGGCTGTAACGGTCATGAGTGCTACTTACCTTTGAGACTGGGCGTGGTGAGTTGATGTTTTCAAGAATGCCTTTAAGGCGACAAAGACACCATTATCAACACCTCACTGAGTTTGGACGAGGTCGTGTAACAGGGCTACGAGAAGCTGGAGGTTCCTTCTGCTATAATGCAGAAAGACTTGGCAGGAATGTAACCACTCTACATTACTGCTGGCAGCAGTGGTCATAAGAATGTACATTCGCAAGAGGACCGAGCTCCTGACGGCTACCTGGCACTACCGAGGGAAAGACCATCATGTTGGGCGTATGGCTCTGGGATAACGTACTCCCTCTGTAGCAGCAATCTGAGCAACGGTTGGCACCATAGTGACACTAAAAATTGTTACAAATCAGTTACTTCAAGGACAGCGCCGAGCCAGCCGCCCTGTAACTTGCATTTCACTGACCAAAAGCCACGGTTGTTTGCGACTTCAGTGGTGTTAAGTGTGAGCTCATTGGAGGACAGATCATAGGTCTGTTGTGTTTTCTGATGACAGCTGGTTCTGCCTCGGTGCCAGTGATGGGTGTGTGTTAGTTAGAAGGAGATCAGTTGATGGCGTACAACCAACCTATCCTCGTGCTAGACATACTGAACCTACACCTCGAATTATCACCTGGGGTGCGATTTCGTATGACAGGAGGAGGACTCTCGTGGTTGTACCGCTCACCCTGACTTCAAATTTTTACGTCAGTCTTGTGGTTCGACCTGTTGTGCTGCTATTCATCAACAGCATCCCATAGTGTGTTTTCCAACAGGTTAACGCTCGGTCAAATATCGCTGTTGTAATCTTACATGTTCTACAGAGTGTAGATATGTTGTCTTGGCCTGTACGATCACCAGATCTGTCTTCAATCGAGCGCATATGGAGCATCATTGGACGACAATTCCAGCGTCACCCAGAACAGCATTAACCGTCCCTGTATTGACCGACCAAGTCCAACAGACATGGAACTGTATCCCACAAACTGACATACAGCACCTGTACAATATAATGCATGAAAGTTATTAATGTATCAGAGTTTCACATTCGCAATGGCTTATCTCGACCTTAGATTAACCTATGATATTTCAATGTTAATCACTTAAATATGTTACTTAAAGAAATGCTTTCCGAAATTTCATTACTCTACAGTACTTATTTTTTGGTCCTGCGACATTCCTTTGCGTCATTGTAGTTACGAAGACAAGGGCTATTAGTAACCCTGCCTGTCACAGGAGATATTGAATTTAATGGATAATAGGAGTACATATAAAAAATGTAGCAAATAGCAAATGAACCAGTCGAAAGGGAATACAAATGTCTAAAAATGAGATTAAGAGGAAGTGGGAAAGGGCTAAGCATAGGTGGATACTTTACAAATGTAAAGATACAAATGGTTCAAATGGCTCTGAGCACTATGGGACTCAACTGCTGAGGTCATTAGTCCCCTAGAACTTAGAACTAGTTAAACCTAACTAACCTAAGGACATCACAAACATCCATGCCCGAGGCAGGATTCGAACCTGCGACCGTAGCGGTCTTGCGGTTCCAGACTGCAGCGCCTTTAACCGCACGGCCACTTCGGCCGGCTGTAAAGATAGAGATGTATAGTCACACACGTATACGTACGTGGTATCACGTAACATTCCGCCAGTGTGGCCGATATTTGCTTCGTGATACATTACCCCTGTTAAAATGGACCGTTTACCAATTGCGGAAAAGGTCGATATCGTGTTGATGTATGGCTATTGTGATCAAAATGCCCAACAGGCGTGTGCTATGTATGCTGCTCGGTATCCTGGACGACATTATCCAAGTGTCCGTACCGTTCGCCGGATAATTACGTTATTTAAGGAAACAGAAAATGTACAGCCACATGTGAAACGTCAACCACGACCTGCAACAAATGATGATGTCCAAGTAGGTCTTTTACCTGCTCTCGCGGCTAATCCGCACATCAGTAGCAGACAAATTGCGCGAGAATTGGGAATCTCAGAAACGTCGGTGTTGAGAATGCTACATCAGCATCGATTGCACCCGTACCATATTTCTATGCACCAGGAATTGCATGGTGACGACTTTGAACGTCGTGTACAGTTCTGCCACTGGGCACAAGAGAAATTACGGTACGATGACAGATTTTTTGCAGGCGTTCTATTTGGTGACGAAGCGTCATTCACCAACAGCGGTAACGTAAACCGGGATAATATGCACTATTGGGCAACGGAAAATCCACGATGGCTGCGACAAGTGGAACATCAGCGACCTTGGCGGGTTCATGTATGGTGCGGCATCATGGGAGGAAGGATAATTGGCCCCCATTTTATCGATGGAAATCTAAATGGTCGTCGAAGCACCATACCATGGCCCGCACGTTCACCGGATTTGACGTCTTCGGATTTATTTCTGTGGGGAAAGTTGAATGATATTTGCTATCGTGATCCACCGACAACGCCTGAGAACAAGCGTCAGCGCATTGTCAATGCATGTACGAACATTGCGGAAGGCGAACTACTCGCTGTTGAGAGGAATGTCGTTACACGTATTCCCAAATGCATTGAGGTTGACGGACATCATTTTGAGCATTTATTGCATTAATGTAGTATTTGCAGGTAATCACTCTGTAACAGTATGCGTTCTCAGAAATCATAAGTTCAAAACCGTACATGTGTCATATTGGAACAATCGAAATAAAATGTAGAAACGTACCTACGTCCCGTATTTTAATTTAAAAAACCTACCTGCTGCCAACTGTTCGTCTAAAATTGTGAGCCATATGATTGTGACTATTACAGCGCCATCTATCACAAAGCGAAAAAAGTGGTCCAACTAAAACATTCATATTTCTTTACGTACTAAACGAATATGTAATAAGCATGAGGGTTCCTATTAAAAAAAAAAAAAAAACGCAGTTGATATCCGTTTGACCTCTGGAAGCGCCATCTAGCAGTCCAACCTTAGCACCATCTGGTTTCTCCCTTCAAGTTTCGTTCTTTGTAATTTTTTCGTTTGACACTTGTTTCGTGAGGTATTTGGCCCGGTCAGGATCAATGGACCACCCTGTATATCACTAGGTGAAAGATAGATGACACCTACAGGAAAATTTAAGCGGCCTTTGGAAAATTTGGGAATTTGTTGTAAGGTCTTATGGGACCAAACTGCTGAGGTCATCGGTCCCTAAGTTTACACACTACTTAATCTAACTTAAACTTACGCTAAGGACAACACACACAACCATACCCGAGGGAGGACTCTAACCTCCTATGGGGGTGCCTAGCCTGAGACAGCGCGGCTACCAAGCGCGGCCGGGCTTTGGAAAAAAGAGAAGCAGCTGTTTGAAAATTAGGAACTCGAATGGTGAATTAGTACTAAAGAAAGAAGGGAAAGTTGAAAGGTGGAAGGAGTATGCAGAGGGGTCTACAATGGAAACAGACTTGAGGGCAGTATTGTAGAAAGTGAATAGGACGTAGATGAAATTGAGGTGGGAAATGTGATACTGCTAGAACAATCTAACAAATCACGGAAAGATCGAAATCGAAACAAGTGCCCTGGAGTAGATGAATGGAACTACTAATATCCTTGGCAGTGCCAGCCGTGGCAAAACTGTTTCATCTGGTGCGCAAGATGTATGTGACAGGCGAAATATTCTCAGACTTCTAGCAGAATGTAGTAATTCCTGTTCCAAAGGACGCAGATGTTGGCAGGTGTGAATACTACCGAACTATCACTGTAATACGTCATGCCGGTAAACTGTTAACACGAATTATTTACAAAAGAATGTAGAAACTGGTTCAAGACGACCTAGAGGAAGATCAGTTTGCATTCCGCAGAAGTAGAGGAACACGAGAGGCAATACTGACTCAACGACTTGTCTTAGACAATAGGTCAAGGAAAGGCAAACCTACGTTTATAGCATGTGTAGAAGTAGCGAAAGCTTTTACCAATGTTGACTGTAACACACTCTGTGGAATTCTAAAGTTAGCGGGGTTAAAACACACGTAGCAAAAGGCTACTTACAACTTGCACAGAAACCAGACGGCCGTTATTAGAGTAGAGGGCCATAAAGGGAAGCAGGTCTGTTACGTGAGTGATTTATGGCTGTAGCCTATCCCCGATGTTATTCAGCTTGGCGGAACAGTAGAGGAAACCAAATCAAAATTTGGCTAATGAATTATTTCAGGGAGAAAAAATAAAAACTTTGAGATTCACCGATGACATTGTAATTCTGTCAGAGACAGCATTAAACTAGTAAGTGCAGATTCATGTAATGGGCAGTGTCTTGACAACTTGATATAAGAGCAAAACAACAGTTACGGAATGTAGTTGAATGAAAGCAGCGTTGTTGACAAAATTAGATGAGATAACGAGACTCTAAAAGTAGAAGATGAATTTTGCTATTTGGGCAGCAAGATAACTGATGATGGCCGAACTAGAGAGGATACAAAATATACACTGACAATGGCTAGAAAAGAGATCCTGAATGAGAGAAATTTGTTACCATCGAATATAGATTGAAGTTTTTGAAAGTCTTTTCTGAAGGTATTTGTTTAGAGTGTAGCCGTGCATAGAAATGAAACATAGATGATAAACAGTTCAGACAAGAAAATGATAGAAACTTTTGAAATGTGAAGCTACAGAAGAATGCTGAAGATTAGATAGCTAGATCGTGTTACTAATGAAAAGGTACGGGAAAGAAAACTAGGAAGAAAATAAATTTGTGGTCCATCTTGAGTAAAAGAAGAAAGATAGGATCGATAGGTATAACACGTTCTGAGACGCCAGAGGATATTCAGTTTAATACTGGAGAGAAGTAGGGCGCAGGAGGGGGGGGGGGGGGGCAGTGGCGGGAACCAAGAGATGAATAACAGTAATCGGGTTCGAAAGGAAGTAGATTGCGGTAATCATTCGGAGATGAACAGGCTTGAACAGGATACAGTAGTATGGAGACCTGAATGAAACTAGTCTTCAGACTAAAGACAACAACAACATCACCATCACCACGCGAAGAAGACCCAGACAAAGCGTATGTATTTTTTAATAGGCTATAGTGACACTAATTATCGAAGACTGGATGGATCCAGTTTCTACCTTGTCTTGGTGCGCAGTGATTGGCACATTAGTTTAGCATTCGAGAGGATGACTGCTGAAATCCGCATCCGACCATCCAGATTTAGGTTTACCGTAATTTCCTAAATCGTTCCAGGCACATGCCACGATGGTTCCTTTGAAAGAGCACGGCCAATTTTTTGCCCCATCCCTGAAAAAATTCGAGCTTGTGCTCCGTCTCTAATGACCTCGATTTCGACGGGACGTTAAACTCTAACCTTCCTTTCGTTGTGGGTGGGCTTATGAACACTGTTAAAATGCTGGGAAGCAAGGAAACTAGTTCGTTTGCGTTACGTATTCTTTGTAATGTGTGTTTTTGTTTTTTACTGCCACCAAATAAAGAGAACTTTGCCTATATCTTCGTAATATTTTGATGCTGTAGAGTTCTCTGCCAGCAGCTAGGTTTGGTACTTATCCCTTGCTAGTATTTTAAGGATTTCTGTATGTTGTCATACATTTCTTGCAGTAAAAGGAAACTATTTCCTGGTTAGAACTTCTTCCTTTCATTTAATTGGGTACCTCATTTCACCCCTCCGGTGGGACGAATCCGGATATTTTTCACAAAACAAGATTATTATTTTTAAGGTGACACGGTTCCTCTTAAATTGAAACAGGATCAGTATCATGTTGTTTAATATAAAAGAGATCTTGATAATGTTTATTTGCAATATTACTGCTCACTAAAAATAATTTATATGAATTAAAAGTCAAGGTACACTGACATGTCCTACTCTCCCATAGTTGGTACACAGGGAGTGGATAAAAATATGGGAACACCAAAAATACACTGTATTACGACGTCTAATAGAGCTTAGGTAACCTATTGGCACTCAAAAGAGCTTCTGGTCGTCTTGGAGTGGGTAAATATAGGTCCTGTAAGGTTTTCAAGGGAACTATACATCGTTGTTCCTGCAAAGCAGTGGCAAGTTCTGTTACGATCATGAAGGTGGATACCGATCACGCACATTTCTATCCAACGCAGACCACAAATGTTCAATAGCATTGTAATCTGGTGACTGTGGTGGTCAGGGGAGATGCGGCAGATGATCCTCGTGCTCACAAAACCAGTCCTGGACGATGCGAGCTGTGTGAACAGGATCCCTGTCGTTTTGGAACACAGCATCACCAATGGGAAACAAACATTGTACTATGAGATGGAACCGATCAGACAAAATGTGACCTTGAAGAATAACCATGGGCCCCATGGAATACCGCGATATGGTTGTCCAAGTCATCAACGAACCCCCGCCATGTTTCACTCATGGGACGTAAACTCAGCCAGAAGTTGGAAAGAGTATGAAACAAGAATAATCCGACCAAATGACTTTCATCCATTGCTCCACAATCCAACCGTATTGGTTTCTGCACTACGTCGTCCTGTTAGGGACATATATATGAATATATGATTGCTTTGTGGCTTTCAAATTCCAGCTTGCCCTGCAACTCCTTACTTACGGAGCTCCCTTCGTGTTGTTTTGGTTCTGACAGGGTTCGCGAGTGTGACATCCAGTTCTGCAGTGTGTTTTGTAGCTGTCGTCCTGTTATTTTTCGTCATTATCTTCCTCAAAGACCGTTTGCCACGATCACTCAACTCACAGTTTCGTCCAATGTGTGACTTATCGGGCGCCGGCCGAGGTGGCCGAGCGGTTCTAGGCGCTACAGTCTGGAACCTCGCGACCGCTACGGTCGCAGGCTCGAATCCGACCTCGGGCATGGATGTGTGTGATGCCCTTAGGTTAGTTAGGTTTAAGTAGTTCTAAGTTCTAGGGGACTGATGGATGAACTGGTGCTTAAAAGAAATAATTAGAGATGATACTACCACGATACCGTGTAGCTGCAATACGTTAAAAGATAAAGTACTTAGGAACAAGTAATAAACTGATTAAAGGCATGTAACATTGCAGTTTTAGTTAACGGAAACAATCATGTTTTGCAAAATTTCACAGGTGTTCATTGTTGTGCATAAGCATGAATCGTATGTGCGTTTTGAAGGTAATTTTGTAAACAAGGTAAATATAAGTAGTAGCAGAGCAGTGCGGCATTAAAATTAAAATTAAGTAAATAGAATACCTAATGAGCTAGAATTCCCAACTTTTACGGCGTAACTAAAATAAGGTAACCAATGATTTTAGGGTGATGATCCGAGTCAGATGTTATATTTAAGAGGTGCCGCGAAATAAGATTACACGTATTGTTTTCGTCCGGTATCAGCTTCATTCACTGGCTTCTACAAAAAAATGTAGAATGTTCAGCAACGACTGTTTCATATCTCGGGAGTTATAGCATTTCAGACTAGGAGCGCAGCCTCAGCGCTGATAGTGGATAAGGTCTGTCTGCCAAGTAGTTTTGGCGTTTCATGCTGCTGACTCAAACGCTGCTTCCCGGTAATCTGTGCAGTGGGTACTTACTGCAGGTAGCCACGAGTGGGGGGGTTGCTCTCGGCCAGTAGAATCCCTCAGTTGTCAGCTGTCGCTTGAGCGAGACGGATGCAGTGCGCACGTGTCGCCCGGGAGCTGAATATCTGTTCGTTCTAATTGTAAGTACAGAACAACCGTATACGATTTATAATGAAACTGCTATATGTGTTCGCAGTTATCTCCGCGATATGCGAATGTTTGAATGTACAGTGATGCCAGGATAGCTTTTATTAAAATATTAGCTCTACAGCCATATCTACATACATGCTCAGCAAGCCATCGTACTGTGCTTGGCGGGGGAGGGGGGGGGGGGGCGCGGAGGAGAACATTTTATTGTTATGCTCAGAATTATCCAGACGACCTGATTTGTGTTCTGTCTGATTTACATGCAGTACACATCACTTAACTTCCATGCAAGTCCTCTAAAATCTTTGCGAACAGTCGTTTACCACAAGTGTTCACTAGACAATACCATCGCATATGCCAATAAGTGAAGATGCAAATTAGTGCCACGATACTGAAAGTCTCAGGGACCATTTTATTACAGATGAGACAGTTCACAGCGCTTGTAGTGTTAGATTTGTTAAAATGAGTGACATTTTAAAAATGTTTCCAGTCTCATTAGTATCTGAGACAACTAAAGCCTATAACACTCTTACAAAGAAACGTTCCGCAATGCTTATTCAAAATTAAATTTTTTTGTGAATAAGAGATTTTGCAAATATATCTGGACTCCCAAGGTTCTATGATAATTCGAAATATTCTTGATCTGTGAAAGGTTTTCCAAACACCCATTCGCTCGTTCACCTGGCAAGCTGTTTTGCATAAACTGATTAATGAACTAACCAGTTAGAAAGACAGCGAATATTAGCGTCAAGCGCTATATGGAAACCTCACCATCGACATCGTAATCCAGGTAATTTCACTGTACCCATGATGACATGTGGATCTGTGTATTATACTCGAAGTGACATTAAATATCTACGTCCTTCATGAGCAGATAATTGTGTACATGTTTCATATCTAACAGAGACTCGAACACATCACTGACCGCCGGCCGAAGTGGCCGTGCGGTTAAAGGCGCTGCAGTCTGGAACCGCAAGACCGCTACGGTCGCAGGTTCGAATCCTGCCTCGGGCATGGATGTTTGTGATGTCCTTAGGTTAGTTAGGTTTAACTAGTTCTAAGTTGTAGGGGACTAATGACCTCAGTAGTTGAGTCCCATAGTGCTCAGAGCCATTTGAACCATTTTGAACATCACTGACTATCGTTGCTAACTAAGCGTAAAGAGGCGAGAAATATATAATTTGTAGCTAGTGTCAGTAAATTTGAAGTGACGAAAATTTTCTGTTTTGGAATGGGACTCTTATGTAGCACCTATTGAGCATCTTAACAAACCGCTAAAGATGTCAGATGTCAAGTAGGATTTCATTCAGAAGTACCAAATTTGAAATAACGTGATACAGTGTTTTGTGCTGTCTGGGATCCGAAACTAATCGGATTGTTAAGTAAGCACAATCGAACGTTGTATATCAATCTTTTTTCACAAGTCGCGTGATTTTTGAAACTGAATCGATGAGACAAAAGAATCAGTTTTGACTTTCTGGGATTCACACGCTGTACCTATTGCCGTCGTTGAATGGTCCCGAAAGGACGTTAAGTATCGATTTCCGTCACCAGTAGCGTCATCTTTGTACCTGGAATGACGAGACGATAGAATAATGTTGCCTTTCCTCGTTGTTTTCTTGCACGAATGGACGTTGAGTGTCGGTTTATGTCACCAGTAGCGATGTGTACGCATGTTTGAACTACAAATGATATGATGAAGTTTTCCGATCTGACGGTGATTCGAACTAGGGCTATTGATAAAATATCGATACACCGATATTTTCCTCAAAAAATGTCGGTATATTTCGGCGATATTTCTTCCTGATATATCGATATTGAAAGCCAGTATCGAGTGCCGATATTTATATTTTATATTATATTTCCTTAGCAATTTTCGGTAAATATTGGAATTTGTTCTTTTGAAATTGTAGTAGAATGTTTTTTACTTTCACTGTGTGAAGTAGTCTTAATTTGATTTCCAATGCGAAGAAAAACAATTTTTAACGCACCTAGTGTGCTATTTCTTCACGTCGATATTCTTCAACAACAGTTCCTAAAGATGATGAACAAAAATCTAAATGGCAAGACTGTTCTTTGCGGTGGATGAAGACATGTGAGGGGAAATTCTGACGTAATCAGCGCTCGGCGCTACTTTCAGAAACTGCAACATTTCACTTCACCACGCAGTTTTGACACTACAACTGCTTGGTATCTGGCGTTTGCAGAAATGAAGAAACAGAAGAGTCAAAATGTAGTGCTCCGGACAAATCCGATATGTGATGAAACAGAACGCTGGACCCATCGGACACCTTTTATTGTGCCACTTACATGCATTTACTGTTATTAGCAAGCTGGTTATCGCCAAGCGTGAACGTGCATCGTTTTCTTAGATTCTATCTCTAAGGGGGATAAGCAGGGTGTTAGCTTGTTGCTGTACATAATATCTAATAATAAATCAATATTTAAATATACGGCTCTAAAACCGGTAATATATTTACAATGTGCAGCCGATATTTTTATGGGTCAGTACGTCGATAGATTTCCGCCGGAATATCAATACTTTTTTCCATGTACCGAGGGCCGATGACGATGTTTTTTTTTTTAAACATCGATATATCGGATTTCCGATATTTTTAAAAACATCAACTGTCTTGATTCGAACCTCACATAACACTTTTTCTGACTACACATGTAGAGATGTAAAACATTAAGATTGTTTTTCACAAGTAGCTATGCGTGCGCTCGCTAGAGCTTGAAAAGGCATGATAAACGTTTTCGTGCTGGACCAGGCTTGGCTTTTGTGGAGACCTTGAAGAGTTTGGAAGCTAAAAGGAAAGAAGTCTTAATGCAATCCTATATTTTCAGCATCTGAACTTCAAATAAAATAAGACATAATCGGCATGTGATCTTACAAGACTATTACTTCATTAACTCAAATAAAATTATTAGTGTAAGGAAGCTCGCTGGTGAACGAATTTCTACATGGCGCGACTTCCACCTCTGTCATGGCCCTACCTTACGTCTAGTTGGTACTGAAGGGCTATAATGGTTAATGTAGATTTTGAACCACGGTGCAAGCCTACATTCATCCCTCGGAATTTCCGGTGGTGCAAAGGATCTCTTTATGCCAGTTACAAATGGTCGCCTAAAGTGAAAATCGACCCCAAAATTTAGGCATACCAATCAATCAATGAGATAATTTTGTTTCCTTTGCTTTTTATTTTTTGGTCTCCCTACCTCCCCTTCTACCCCGATCTGCTCTCTCCAATTACATCTTCATCGGCGAGCTTCTGCGCTACATTTTAAATTCCAGCTGTTTTTTTTTATTTTTTACTGTAGCTGCACAGTTATGTATTTGTTTAGGGGTTTGGTAAAGTCATGGAGTACGTCTGCTCTTCGCAAAGTAAATACTATGTAAACTGTAGGAAATTCAAATAAATTTCATTGAAATCTGGCACCTTCTTCTTAAAATAAAAGAAAATTATGCAGTGAAACCACATTTATACGTTTCTCAGCTCTACGTTTTTCGCACTTGCACGTTGTGTACTGTGCACTTTTTCGAGTTTACATGCAAAGTTACCTCACTTTCACGTTTTCCAATTACAAGGGTTTTCGCACATTTACGCTATTATTTTTAGTCCTCTACAGACATTTTCTTCGCACATATACATTATAAAAACCAAGAAATTGTTTCGGAACGGTTCTTAGATGGTGTGGCCAGTGACTGTTGGTTTACTGTTTGCATGCAAGGTCGAAATTATTATTGTGGACCTTAGCTACAGTACACATGACGTGACTGTTGTTGACCTTGTGGCAGCCGGTTTCAGATAATGTAACTTGGCGGAACATTTCTCCCAATAGCGGCCTTCACACGACGCCACTCGGGGGTGCTGTTGACAGACCAAGCAGCGGGTAGCCGGCAAAATGGTTCAAATTGCTCTGAGCGCTATGGGACTTAACAGCTGAGGTCATCAGTCCCCTAGAACTTAGAGCTACTGAAATCTAACTAACCTAAGGACATCACACATATCCATGCCCGAGGCAGGATGCGAACCTGCGACCGTAGCGGTCGCGCGGTGCCAGACTGTAGCGCCTAGAACCGCTCTGCCACCACGGGCGGCGTAGCCGGCAAGGAGTTAGAATGCAGCCCGCTGTCCAACAATCACACAGTACATACCAGTGGCACTTGACGGTAGTGTAAGCAGGTAGAGAGCACATTGTGAGTGAAACTACGAGTGAGCGGTTCTAGTTCAGAGTGACTGGAACCGCGCGACCGCTACGGTCACAGGTTCGAATCCTGTCTCGGGCATGGATATGTTGATGTCCTTAGGTTAGTTAGGTTTAAGTAGTTCTAAGTTATAGGGGACAGATGACTTCAGATGTTAAGTCCCATAGTGATCATAATTAAAAAAAAAAAAAAACTAGGAGTGTGTTTGCACGAGGTGAGCTGAATTTTTTAGTGTAGTTTCCTATTTTTGTGTATGCGAAAATGGTGAATCACATAATAAAAGAAGATATCTTTCCATGCATGAGAAAGTAAACATAATTGAAGAAGTGCAAAGAAGTCCTAGTGAACCTAAATTGGGCATCCCAGAGCGTATCAGAATCCCTTATTCTACCTTAACTACCATACTGGCCAATGAAACGCAGATAAGATCTAATGCTTCGTAAGCCGGGCCAAACGTTGAGAAACGCACGCGTACCCAAGGTGGAAAGTTTGCAGGCCTGGAAAATTGTCTACGGCTGATGTACCTGTCTCAGGCTTTATATTGAAAGAAACGGCTTTAGAATTCGCAATAAAATTAAATGTTTTATGCTTTTTCTGGTTCGAAGGAAGATGTGGCATTACTGGCAGGAGAGTTCGTGGAGAGGTCAACATGTGGATAATGTCACTGTAGAATGTTGGAAAGAGCACGCACTTGAGTTTAATAGAAATATGTTAAAATGTTTCATATTAACGTTAATATCACTTCTACATTTATTTTATCATCCTCCTTGAAAAACGTATGAACGAGGTGGCAGGTATCACTACGATATTGACAGGAGGTTAAAAATTTTCCGGTTACCACTCCTCTGCTAAATTTCTTCAGAGAAATTTGCGACATTGTGTGCATATAAAAGAACAAAGGAAAGAATGCCTGAAAATAAACATCTTCCTGACTACTTTTTTGTAATTTTATTATACTATGCAATGTCCTGTACTGAACTAAAATATCATCTCAGAAGAGAGGAGAGTGAGAAAGTTTTTCAATAAACTTAGAGTTTTCTTGTTTAAGTAAAACCGGATACTTTCTTCGTCTCCGTATTAAGATATTGTAAAAACTTCCAGTCAATCATAATTCGTAGCATGTAGCTATATATTAGTATATTTAAAGTTAACTTTCAAAACGCTGTAGAAATAACACCACTGGTCAGAATGACGTCAAATTGCAACGAAATACTATCGGAGAAGGGGGAAAACGTATGGCAGAAGGAAAAAAATAGTATGAAAATTGATCAGTAGATGGCGCTGTGTGTGTCACAATACGTAAATGAAAACACCTGTCATGCGCACGCCCTATTGAAGTTGGTATAAACACGCCGGGCACATGGTTTTTCCTCCTTTCGCGTCTGCGACGTTCGCTATGACTGTCTCAATGCAGGATCGCGCTCTGCTTGTAAAGCTGTATTACAAGAATGATGATTGTGCACGCGTCGCTCTGCAGAAGTTCCGGACACTGAAGGGTGTGAGAAAACGCGTTGGTCCGATGACTGCCGTGGGTCTGGATAAAATGATTCGAAATTCGAAAAAACGGGTTCTTTTGATGTTCAACCTAGTGGAGGGAGGAAACGAATTGATTCGACGTCAGTGGCAACAATAATGCAGGTGGAGGCGAGTCGTGGTGTGCAAACATGTAGTCCACGGAAAATTGCCCGAACGTTAAACATACCAGTGAGCACTGTGCGTAAAATCCTATGAAACATACTTCTTTGCTATCCATTCAAAATTACCCATGTGCACGAGTTGCTTCGTGTAGACCTGCCAGCAAGATAGACCTTTGCTTTAGAATTTCTTGCTCTCATGAAAGCGGACAACGATTGGCCGTGGAAGACTTTGTGGACAGACGAAGCCCACTTCCATCTGACAGGATATGTCAATACACAGAATTGTCGAATATGGGCAACGGAAAGTTCACACGCATATCAAGCAGTACCACTTTATCCTGAAAAGGTCACTGTGTGGTGCAAGTTTACGGCATCATGTATCATAGGGCCATATTTTTTCGAAGAGACAGGTGATTCCGGTTCTATTACCAGTACCGTTACCGGTAAGCGTTATGAGTGTCTTTTGCGCAACCAAGTCATCCAGCTCTCCATAAGCGTGGATGTGTGGATGGGATCTTTTTTATGCAAGATGGTGCACCTCCACACATTGATAATCCAGTTAAGCAGCTGCTGAAGCGCCATTTCGGAAATGCTTGAATTATGAGCCGCGATTTCCCTACAACTTAGCCGTCCCGATCACCTGATCTTAATCCGTGTGACTTCTGGCTGTGGGGCTACCTGAAAGATGTGTTCATTGTTCCGACTGCAAGCTTAGCAACATTGAAGGCACGCACTGTGCAATACATTCTGAACGTGACCCTGGAAACACTTCGATCAGTTG
The DNA here is from genome assembly GCF_023864345.2 of Schistocerca serialis cubense. Classification (NCBI taxonomy): domain Eukaryota; kingdom Metazoa; phylum Arthropoda; class Insecta; order Orthoptera; family Acrididae; genus Schistocerca; species Schistocerca serialis. The sequence goes on from NC_064640.1 coordinate 741,080,612, forward strand.
TGGTTCATGCTGTTTCTCGATTTCAACTTACAGAAAACAGTGGACAGCATACTGAACATATTTTGTGCCTGTCACACGGAAATTAATAATCCGATTTGTTTTTCACTGATGCTTTTTATGCGGTTTTTGGCCTCAGGATAATTAAAAACCAATGTGATCATTTTTACGCTGGTTTTGGCCTCAGGACAGTTAAAAACCGAGTTTTTCCATCCTATGTGATATGACCTTGCCGTGGTGAATGGGCTTACGTAACTAATAGTAACACACCTGTACACCCATGCACATTGAGTAGTATAGTTTGTTTAACGTACAACGTACAACTTAGGCATTGTTGATTCAATTGTGATTTGCAGTCGATCACTGTTAAATTATGATGCTTATAGCGCCATCTATTGCTACATTTTGTAACTATTTCTTTTTCTACTGCCATACGTTTTCCCTCTTCTCCGATAATATTTTCTTGCAATTTGATGTCATTCTGACTAGTGGTATTATTTCTACAGTGGTTTGAAAGTTTAACTTTAATTACAATTACCCTGTAATTCTTTTTAGTTCTCATTTTGTAGCTTTCATATTCGTGATACTCATAGTGTTTGCAGTTTTTAGTGTGTACCTCAATGTGTGTCATGTTATCCCTATTACTGCGTTGTTCTTCATTCATGAACATCTTAACCTCGTAGAATGGAGAAGATCATTTGCATACATGTAATTATGATCTGAGCGATTTACAATCACTATTTTGTGATATAGCCTACATACTTAAATGTTGTCAATGTGTTGCCACAGTAAATCTATGGATAGGCGTAACCACCTGATCGCATAACTCACCGTTGCAAGGCATAGACGAATATTATTTGATTTTTCGTTTGTTGATATGTTGTCCTTCACAATGAGATACCATCGCGATCTGCCTTGAGATGGAAGGTTGCTGTCTCGGTCGTTCTATCAAATTGTGTCCCATTTCATATCGGGCCATTTCTCTTCTACACAGCTCACAGATCCTTACGTCGTTTTGTGTCCTGAGCACGTATAACTTGTGAGTCGGTAGTGGCTGGAGGCAATTTCCAATATTGTCCATCTGGCTAAACTATAAGTAATATAACCTGAGATGACGGTAAGTGACAGATATCAGTAGGATATTGACCGGAGGTTGCACGTATTGGTATGATATTGGCAGGAGGTTTAAATTTGTTGGTTTCCATGTTTCAGCTAAATTCTTAGTTATAATCGCATGGTGGTTGCGAAAGCTCTTTCATATGTGTTGATTAGACGAGTTTTCGAACTCTTCGGTACGTGCGCTAGGTCCAGTCCGCCTTTGTTACTATTCGGGATAGGGTATCAAATATTATTTTGAATATGTGATGTCTCATCGCAGACCACAGCGCAACGCTCTTTGGTTACTGTCAGCTATGTGATCAGAGAGAGTTCAAGTGGTAACTGTTTGAGAATTTGAGAGCCAGTTTATCAGAACACGTAACGCAGCGTTGTTAATGACATTTTCGATTAGAGTAACTTTCCTTTATCTGTCTAGTACTAACTCTGAAGCCCAAGAAATTCATTCAATCAAAAGTCCCAATCATTCTGTACGTTGATCGGGTAGATACAACCCATTTACAACAATACTGCGCTAGAAGTTTGTCAAGTGAAATGAATATTTAGTAAACCTATAACGATGAGCTGAATCGGGAATATCACAAGAAATCAGAAAATTTTTGTTGAAGAAGAAGTTTTATAAACTGACAATTTTCCACCTGTTAATTTCATAAAAACAGATTGCTGGCGTTTAAAATTGAAAAACACGGAAGGAATGCAAAAAACCAGTTTAATAGTCAATATTTTTTCTTAAAGATAAAGATTAATTGTTGTAATCAAGCACATACATTTCCTCGCAAGTACTGTTTTGAATATATTTACACCAAAAGTAATGTTTTTGAATTATATATAACAATTTTACTTAGAATTTGTTACCAAGACATATTTCTTGTTTTCCCCATGGTATGACTGTAAATGTGTGCTTTAAACAAGTACGATAAGAGATTGTCATTCGACGTTTACGGCTGCCGTTTCTGAATGAAAATCAAAATGTAAAGTGTCCCGGGCTCTGTCAAAATTATTGCTCAAAATTTTTAACAAAAATTATATGCAATGGCGGGAAAAGGCTTCCGGTGTAAGCACTCACCACCCCCTTTCCGCCAACGGCCTTGTCAAAGAGGGTGGAGCAGACAGAGGTTCTGAGCCTTGATGTTGGAAACTGCCATCAAAAGCCTGAGAAATTAGCAAATATCAGCGGCATGACGATGTAGGAGGCAATGGCAACCACTGCATTAAAGAAGTTTATTGCGTATTCACATAAAATGTATCCTGTAATTGAAAAAAAGTGTCATGATGATCTGTCCATTAACAAAAGATTTCAAATTAGTCCTTCGTTTGGTTCTTTGGGAGATGATTGTCAAGGAGTACGTCTGAGTACGTCTGAAAGATGATGTCTATTGATATTTCGTACCAGTAGCATACGAGTGGCGCTAGTAGCACCTCTATGCGCATGCAAATCAGGTTCGCTTTAAATATACACTGTAACGCTCGTGAGCGCTAGTTGCCGTTGAGATTGAACGTGGTGAGGTGATGTTAGTCAAGAATGCCTTTAAGGCTACAAAGACGCCGTTATGAACACCTCACTCAGTTTGAACGTTATCGTGTAATAGGGCTACGAGAAGCTGATGTTGCTTCTGAAATATTGCAGGAAGACTTGGCAAGAATGTAGCCACTTTACATGACTGTTGGTTGCCGTGGTCACGAGAATGTACGGTCATAAGAAGACTGGGCTCCCTACGGCCACGTGGCACTACCGAGAGGGAGACCATCGTGTTCGGCGTATGGCTCTGGCGCGTCTAAATTGCATTTGCAGCAGCAATTTGAGCAGCAGTTGGCACCACAGTAACACAACGAACTGTCACAAATCGGCTATATGAAGGACAGCTCCGAGTCAGTTACCCTGTAGCGTGCACAGAAGGAGACTAATTGAGGGCCTGCAACCAAACTTTTCTATGTTCCAGGCGCACTGGACCTAAACCTGGAGTTATGGCTGGAGTGCGATTTCGTATGACACCAGGAGCACTCTCGTGGCTATCACCGAGCGAGGTGGCGCAGTGGTTAGACACTGGACTCGCATTCGGAAGGACGACGGTTCAATCCCGCGTCTGGCCATCCTGATTTAGGTTTTCCGTGATTTCCCTAAATCACTCCAGGCAAATGCCGGGATGGTTCCTCTGAAAGGGCACGGCCGAGTTCCTTCCCCATCCTTCCCTATTTCGATGAGACCGATGACCACGCTGTCTGGTCTCCTTCCCCAAACCAACCAACCAACCAACCAATCATGGCTATCCCCCTCAGCCTGACTGCAAATCTGAAACTCAGTTTGGTGACTCGACCTGCAGTGCTGCCATTCACGAACAACATCCCATGGGGTGTTTTCCAACGGTTTAACGCTCGTCTACATATCACTGTTATAACCCAACATGTTCTACAGAATGTCGACATGTTGTCTTGGCCTGCTCGATCAGCAGATCTGTCTCCAGTGTAGCAGATATGGGACATCATCAAACGACAACTCCAGTATCATCCGTCTCTGTAGTGCCCGAACAACTGCAACAGGCATGAAACTCAATCCCACAAATTGACAACCGGTATCTGTTTAATACAATGCATGAACGTTTGCATGATTGCATTCAACATTCTGGTGGTTACACCGATTGTTATTGTACTAGCATTTCAAAGTTGCAATGGCTTATCTCGCTTGTACATTAACTTTGATCTTGCAGTGTTAATCAGTCAAACATGTTACCAGGATAATGTATTCTCGAAATTTCTGTACTCCATATCTATTATTTTTTGATGTTGCTGTTTTTGCCTTCGGTGTATCTGCCCATTCTATGTACGTTGGAAATGTCTTTTTCGAGAAAACGGTGCTCCCGTGATTTCTCGTATAACAGCTTTTTAGGCTAACTTTCAAAATCAATGTGAAGAATGACCTTCACGTTGCTGAAAATTTATAGGAAACGGCTTCTGGATTTCAAATGAAAACGTGGCACAAAATTGGTATTGTTAAACAGAACTCTCCAGAACGCACTCTTTTTGTCTGGAAACGTTTTTAAGTGAGCTGGGTTGATTCAACAAGTTGATAAAAACCTTTCTCCAACTAACTAGCAGAAAAATACCGTAGGAAATAACCAAAAGCTTTTTAGGACAGAGGATGGAGCAATTGACAGTACGCCATCCAGGAGAGCAGGGATGCGAGATTGAGTGGCGGTCGGTACATGCTGAACAAAATACTACTAACCCCTTTAATAGAGCTCACTAGTAGTTATTTAGCCCTATAGTTGGTGCAGAGCTGGTACCAGGTGATCATGTGACCATCCCCCACCGAGTTTAAGTCATGGCAGAGAAGTGGTTTGCATGTGTTAGTCGCTAGTATGGAATCGGCGCATAGGCTAGGCCGGCATGGGGACATGACGAAATGGCAGAGGGAGCTGTTGTATTTGGGCGAACCCATGACCACACCGTGAATGAAGTTGCCCTATCTGTTAAAGTGTCAACGCGGATTGTCCCTCAGCTACGACGGTGGGTCGTGAGACGTCCCTTGATAGCTTGGTTGGTAGCCCAACAGCTGACAAGAGGCAAAGGTTCAGCCATCGGCTACCGATCCAGCACGCAATTTTAACTTGACAGAGTTTCAAATCAGCGCAGACGCCACTCGGGGAATATGAACGACGCAGCGACATATATTTTTCCTGAAATCGGACTTCATTCTATTTCTCGTTGATAGATATTGTTCATAGACTACATATTTTACGTACACTGGAATAATTAATCAATTCAATTTCAACTTTAGTTATCCTTTTCTTTCAGTCATCAATCTTCTCATTGATTTGATGAGCCCTGTCATGAATTCCATTCTTGGGCCAACCTCTTCATCTCAGAGTGACACTTGCACCCTACGTATGCAATTATGTTTTGGATGTATTCCAGTAACTGTCTTCCCCTACAATCTATCCTATACAGCTCCCTCTAGCAACATGGAAGTTAAGCTATGATGTCTCAGTACATGTGCTATCATGCATTCCCTTATACCTGTCACTGTTCTTATGATTTTCCTTTCTTCACCGATGTTTGAGAAGACCTGTTCACTACTTATTTAACCACTTCTACTATTTATTCAGTATTTCTCTGTAGCAACGCATCTTAAATGCTTCGATTATCTTCTTTTCCAGTTTTCTCATACTCCAGGATTCAATAGCACTCACTGCTGTGCTCCATATGTACCGTCTCAGAAATTTCTTTCTCAAATTAAGGCTTATACTAGATGGTTCTGGAATTCTTTTGTCCAGGTATCCTCGCCTGTTCTAGTCCACTTGTTATGTCGTTCTTGCATTGTCCGTCGTAGGTTACTTTGTTTTTTAAGCTAGGAGCATTCCTTACATGCCCGCCTAGTCACGTGTGTTAAACCGTCACTTCCTGGACGGGGCAAGTTCTCCGGTCCCGCATCGAATTCGCACGGCGGATTAGCGATGAGAGTTGACGTGCTGGCAAGGCTGGATGTGATTTTAGGGCAGTTTCCCACATCATATCGGGTGAATACCGGGCTGGTATCCAAACATACCTCAAACGTTTCATAAACACCTAGAAATCTTTCGAACGTTTTCACATAAACCATACAACACTCAGGCAGCTGGAGTACACATTTAGCCTTGTGGTGGGGGTGGGGGTGGGGTAACAGGTTGACGAGAGGAAGTGGTATCAGGCCACCCCTTAAATTAAATGCCAAATCTCTTAATAACTATGCCGATCCTGCGCTGATGCTGGACAGAGGAACCAGAAAAAGAGAAAAAAGATTATGAAGCTAGCAGAGTTCTTTCAGTTCATATAATTCGTGGTCACTAGTTCTGATGTTGAGTTTATCGCAACTCTCATTTTTCCTTCTCTTCATTATTTTCGCGTTTTTAAAGTTCACTGGCAGTCCCTATCCTGTACTGACTTCACTGGTCAATCCACTCATCATGTCCTGTCGTCTTCACTTATACTGAGGATAACAATTTTATTTGCGAATCCTATCACTGACATTTTCTCTTCAGTCCGTATTCTGTACTCATTACATTGTTTAATCGATTCACCAAATCTCGTAGTCTTCACTTTCACGTAGGATAGCAGTGTTATCAGCCAAGCTTCTCACTGTCATTTTTCACTCTGAACTGTAATCCCACACCTAAACCGTTCTTTTATTTGGGTTACTGCTTCTTCTGTGTACAGGTTGAACAGACGGGACGAAAGACTGTATCCCTGTCTCACACCCTTTCTAATCAGAGAAATTTGTTATGGGTCTTCCATTCTTATTTTTCTCTGTTGATGTTTGTACATTGTATATTATTCGTTTTTCGGTGTAGTTTACTGTTCTTTTTCTCAGAATTTTAAGTCCCTGGTAACTTTTTAAATTATCGAATGCTTTTTATAGGTCAACATAGCCTATGAAAGTGTCTAAATTTTTCTTAAATCTTCAATCCATTATCGACTGCGATGTCAGAATTGCCCCTATGAGGCTTTTACCTGTACAAAAGTCACATTGATCATTATTTAACCAGTCCTGAATTTTCTTTTCCGTTCTTCTGTATATTATCCTTGTTAGCGACCTAAATATATGAGCTTTTAAGTGTGTTGTGCAATAGGCTTCACATTTATACACTGTTACTATCTTCAGTATAGTGTGGATGATGTTTTTCCGAAAGTATGATCGTACGTCTCAAGTATTTTATATTCTACACCCTAGCCTGAACAATCGTTGGTTGCCATTGCCCAAAATGGTATTAGAAATTCCGACTGACTGTTATCAATCCCTTCCGATTTATCTGACCGTAGATCTTCCAATAGCTTTCTTAAACTCTGACCTTCGTACAGTATCCCCTATGCCCTCCATATCAACGTCCATTGCTGCTTCCATCAGGTTATGAGACAGTTCTTCCATCTGAGAGATGCCTTCAGTATATTCTTGCCATCAATCTGCTCTCTCCCATGCGTTTAAGAGTGAAATTCCAATTACGTACTTAACGTTAAAACCATTTCTTTAATTTCATCTAAGATTGTTTATCTTTTCTATATGCTGTATCGGTTCTCCCGATGACCATTTCTTTTTCGACTTCTTCACATTTTTCCCGCAGCCAGTTCGCCTTGGCTGCCCTGCACTCCTTGTTTATTTCATTCCGGTGTGATCTATGCTGCTGCAGTCCAGTCTTTCCCTGAACACTTTTGCACATACTTCTTTCGCCGAACAGTTTAACTATTTGTTCTGTGTCTTCGAAGTCATCTTCCTATGACCTATATTCGTTGTTCAACTTCTGTGACCGTCCATTTCCGACATGCCAATTGATCATCAACTGAACTGCATTCTGCGGTACTCATTGTCGCAATATCTGCCGCCATAGAGAACTTCAAATGCACCTCGTCATTTTTCAGTACTTCAATATCCCATTCCATTTGATAATTATTCTTCAAGGTGGTTTTCTGAAATTTCAGTCGATTATAAATTGTAATCCGAGTCTTTATCTGCTCCTTTGTACGCCTTATAGTCCAAGATCTGATTTATTAATGGTGTAATACAGCTGGAATCTTCGTGTGTCCCCAGACTTTATCCAAGTATACCTCTTCCGCTGATGATATTTGAACAACGTATTCGCTGTTACTAGCTGAAATTTATTGCAGAACTCAATTTGTCTCTGCTCTCATTCCTACTACGGAGTCCATATTCTCCAGTAAATTTTCTAATCCTCATCATACTAGAGTTTCCCAATCACCTGTGAGTGTTATATTTTTCACTTACATTTACAAACTAAATTACATGTTCAAGATCTTGGAAATTTTTGGAAATTTAGGGTAAGTTTCTATGGAACCAAACTGCTGAGGTCATCGGGCCCTAGGCTTGCACACTACTTAATCTAACTTGCGCTAAGGACAAAACACACACCCATTCCCGAGGGAGGACTCGAACCTCCGACGGGGGGAGTCCGCGAACCGTGGCATTGAGCCCTAGACTGCACGGCTACCTCGCGCGGCGAAGATCCTCATATACTTCCTCTATACCTTCATCTTCTGCTTGTGACGTTCTACTTGACAAAGAAGTAAAGAACCCGCAAGATACGACAGGATGTCAATGTAACTTCGTAAGCAAATACACCAACGGGGAGTATGTAAATGATCAGAGCTGCAATTCTCTGGCATAGGTAGGACAGCCATTAGAGTGGATTAGTGTCGTTCGTGTTCAGTGTTATTAGAATGTTTGGTAGGGCATATAAGAGGCGTGAATTGCGTCAGATATCGATTAATTACTGTGAAGGGCTTGGGGGTGCTGTGTACGCTTGTGAGACATTGGTAGCAGTACCTGACAGAATTTGAAAGAGGCCTCTCGCCGAATCCAGCAGTATTCACATTTGTGCGGCGTTCGTATGTGGTAGTGGTCCGATGCTTGACTACATGGAAAAGTTAGGCAAAGTATACTCGGCTTTGTGGTTCCGATCGACCACGTGTGAGCCTTACTGCGCAGCAAGCGCATCGTAACGCCTTCGCGTCTTCGCCTGCTATCCGTAAACAAGTAATGGACACCCTGAAACATTGTTCCGTAAATTGTAAGCATGAACCATTCATGAGTGGCGTCGCGTTATGTTGAAGGACGATTCGTGCTTCTGCACTACCCCGGATGACCAGTGCCTGGAAAGGGACAGCGTTGTTACTCCTAGTGTCACGGTGTGGGTAACCACCGAGTAAGACCTTAGGTGACGGCTGGTAGTGATTGAGGAAGCACTGATGCCACAACGTTTCGACACGGACAACCTGCATCCTATGTGTTCACTCTCGTGCGACAGCATCATAGTGCCATTTTTCAAAAGAACAATGCTTGTCCCAACATGAAACTTGTTTCTATGATATATCTGCGCCAAGCAGATGTATTTTCGTGGCCAGCTTGATATCGCCAGATCTGTTTCCGATGGAACAAGTGCAAGATCAGCTCGGATGCCATCTTTGTCCGAGCGCCAGTATGCAGGAAATCAAGGTCCAGTTACAAAAGTTGTGACCCATCATTCCTCAGGAGTAAATGCAACGGCTTTATGACACTCTTCCTTCCAAAGTCAGTGTATGCATCCCAGTTGGAGGGTTAGTAATCACTGAAGTAACATCATATACCCTCTCAACCTGCGAACTTTCCTCCTCCTCTTCCGGATACTTCAGCTATTTTGTCTATCAGTGTATGTCTGAACTGTTACTTTATCGCAGGTTTGCCGACGATTCTAAGACGAATAATGTTATTGTGGTGTCACCGCCAGACACCACACTTGCTGGGTGGTAGCCTTTAAATCGGCCGCGGTCCGTTGGTATACGTCGGACCCGCGTGTGGCCACTATCAGTGATTGCAGACCGAGCGCCGCCACACTGCAGGTCTAGAGAGACTTCCTAGCACTCGCCCCAGTTGTACAACTGACTTTGCTAGCGATGGTTCACTGACAAATTACGCTCTCATTTCCCGAGACGATAGTTAGCATAGCCTTCAGCTACGTCATTTGCTACGACCTAGCAAGGCGCCATTACCAGTTACTATTGATACTGAATCATGTACCGTCAAGAGCGACGTTCATCATTAATGGATTAAAGTTAAGTATTCCACCAGCTACGTCCGTTTTTTCTAAATTCTAATTTCCTTGTCCTATTCCAGACCTCACACCAGCCTGCGTGAGCTAAAACGCGTGCCTTTCGGCTTCCTCTAGTAACCCGGTGTTGGTTCTCCTTCCAAGCACAACAGTTATCAATGAATTATTCACAATAACTAACTCTCTTTCCTACTTTTCTATTCGCGATAAACCCCACTCCGTTTACACAATTTCCGCTGCTGTTGATATTACTTTACGATCGTCTGACTAGATATCATTGCCGTCTTTCCATTCCACTTCACTTACCCACATTATACCTCTAATGGATCTTTCCATTTCCTATTTCAGATCTCTAAATTCCCTGCCATTTCCAAACTCCTTACATTCCTTTTTTTCCGTTAGATTGGGCCCGCAACGTAATACGCGTCATAATATTACATTCTGGAAAGAAAGGTCCAGACTAGGAGCAAAAAGTGTAATATTCATTATTACAACAGCTGTTTGGGCTGTATTGGCATCCTCAACTAACATGCGAATAGAACATTGGTGAAATTATCTGCACATATGGTGCGTGTCAATGTCAATAATTATAAGTTGGAATAGTGCGTTAGTACCTACGTCTAGTTTGATTTGACGTCCATATTGCATCTATAGTAGACTGTCATTGTCTAATTCGTAGAGATTATGTGATATGTAGCAATTTTTAACATATGGAATGCCTTCTGTCACTAATCTGATGGAAGTATTCAGAAACAATTGCTTAAGATTTTTATTATTCGATGCTGGGACAAATGACATTTTGATTCATGTTCAGAGACGGTATCTGTAATCGACGAGTGACAGTCTCTCATTGTAACTGTTAGGAGCAAACATTAACCACCATACCTTGGCATAAAGAGGAAGAAATGTTATTGTAATATATTGTAAATGAATTATTATGTACAATATAAAAATATTGCTTTTTGGTGTCAGTATTTTCAAAATAGCAAGTACGAGGAAATGTATGTTCCTCACTTAACAACAGTGTAAACCTGTATTTCTAAGAAAACCCATCATCGATTAATCTGTAAAAGTTCAGTTTCGTTCCATCAGCATCAGCATTGTTCATCTCATCATCACTAGAATTATGGCTCAAATGGTTCAAATGGCTCTGAGCACTATGGGACTTAACATCTGAGGCCATCAGTCCCCTAGAACTTAGAACTACTTAATCCTAACTAACCTAAGGACATCACACACATCCATGGCCGAGTCAGGATTCGAACCTTCGACCGTAGCTGTCGAGCGGTCCTAGACCGCCTAGAACCGCTCAGCCACACCGGTCGGTACACTAGAATTATGTTTTGAGGAATTATCGGCTAGAAAACGATCAATTTATATAGCCTCCTCTTCAATACAAATTTTTTTGCTATATTTCAATTTATATCCTGATACTGACGTCCCCGCTTTCGAACCGATTCCAGCCTGTATGATATTCGAGAATACGTTTGTCGCTAAAGGTTTACTAAATACTCATTCGCAATATTAGCAACAATGCATGGTTGTTGTAAATGGAATGTATCATCCTGATCAACATACAGAACTGGGGGAAATTTTGATAGCACGAATTTCTTTGGCTTTAATCTTACTGCTAGAGAGGTAAAGTAATGTAACAGTAATTTCGTATGACATTGTTGACTTTAAGACCCCTCGAAAATTTGTTCAGCGCCACATTGGAAAAGATTACATTATTTGCACCGAATGGAGCCTGCAGTGATAAACAGAATACCCCCGACACACACTGCAAGGTGGCTTGTGGACTATATATAACGGATGGTTTCTATCAACCGGCCGTTTACAGATAATTTGTGATAAAATCCTCGGATATTGTAATACATATTTTATTTTCAGTGTAACTTGAACCTTATCTTTCACAGTTCACCATAGTAGAGACAGAAGCCATAAATACTCACCGTAAACGAAATACTTGAAAAATAAAAAGGTGTGTCTTTAGCCCAATCAAGGCAACTGATTTACTTCATTGGTTCAGCCAGTTTCCGTGAAAGAGCAATAGAGTAATAGCTGGTAAATAGTGTACACATTTAAATTAGTGTCAACACATTCCATATTTTTTATTGTAGGTATTTTTTTGTCATTTGAAACCGAATAACATGTATTAAAAACCCAGGTTTCTAAAAGTCTTCGAAGATAACAAAAACACACACGCATTTGACTAAGTATCAACACTTAACATACTATTAGAAAACCATTACTTAAGCTTGTTCATAGTGGCCTAATTAGACCTGAGATTAGACAAAATTCGAGGTGACTCATTCAAAGCAACTTTCAGTGCATCGACTCACAATACCTAGTCTCTGCAAAATGTGAATATGACTAAATGGGCCGGCCGGAGTGGCCGAGCGGTTCTAGGCGCTACAGTCTGGAGCCGTGCGGCCGTTACGGTCGCAGGTTCGAATCCTGCCTCGGGAATGGGTGTGTGTGATGTCCTTAGATTAGTTAGGTTTAAGTAGTTCAAAGTTCTAGGGGACTGATGACCTCCGATGTTAAGTCCCGTTGTGATCAGAGCCATTTTATGACAAAATGGAGTGAATTGGTCATACTTTTCCATGAGGGCTGCATAAAGTTAATTACTATTACTATATCAGTAGGACGTTTCAACCACTAATACTAGTCAAGTACATAGCAACCTTCCCACAGATGTATCGTTCACGAAAGGTGAGAGCTGTCTCGTGATTTTATGTGTATAGCGTAGATGACTGTCTTAAGTGCATATTGAGATACAGTATAGTGTTCTGTCATTTGATGATGAGGAGATAGAAGGAAACCGGCTGCTTGCACATAGCCTACTTTTGAACATCAACAAGGGGGACGACGAACGTAGCCCACCTATGTATTGGGTGGAACACAATCTACAGCGTCACATTTCTTTCTTCATGAAACACTGCGGAAAATTTAAAATTTAACCTAAGAAACAATGCGAAGTTTGGTGATAACTGACCTCACTTCACCTCCTCAGTTCCCTTGTAAACCAAATAGTGGCTAGGAAAATTTCTACCAGGAACAGAAGTCGAGCCGAAAATGTGCGGGTCGAGCACCACTGAATGAACGTGCTTTTACACGGATATGCTAATAGGTACTGACTGCTAGGCTGACCAACATCCAGTTAAAATTATAGCGTCTATTCAGACATTCTGTAGCAGGTTTCTCCACAGACTTTGGTCATTGGAAATATATTAATACACTCCAACGCACGAGTGCGTGATGCTGACCTAGTTGCATTTCAGACGCTGCACGCTTCAAAATTGTGTAGGACACTGTCGAAGTATAGGAAACTGCATACTGGTGTTTGATTTTATTGTGATTTAAATGGTTTTAATTTTTATATTATCGACACAATGAATTTTCAGTACTTAATGAACTTCGTAAGGCTAACGTTAGGTTTATTTGTGAGGAACTGAGTTAAAGCATAAACCATAATTCGTCAAAAACTGGAATAACTTGAAAACTGTGATTAACAGACGCTTTCTTGACGTATATTGATACAGATGAACTTCGATAATATATCATTTGTGTATGCTGCACAGTCTGAGGTAAGTGGGTTTCGTAGCTGAACTAACTGTAAGGCTGTAGCCGACGATTCCCTGTAGACAAATGAACAGAGGCACAATTACCTGCAGGTTCGGACACTTGTCTCGAGCACCCAGACGCATTGGCATACATTGATGTAGTGGTAGGTGGGGAGTGGCCTTGAAACCAGTGCCAGGAGCGAATTGGCATGTAGTTTCTTCTCAATGTGTTGATGTACTAAATCTGAAGCATTCATTTTCCTGGTTTGGTGAGCAGCTTGTGTGCAGAGGCAGTGTGTGCTGTTGTCGTAGCTGTTGGCAGCGGGCTTCTTCGCGGCTCACGTAATGTCGCAGCAGCCAGGCTATTCGCCGCCACGTCAACCGGATACTCCACCGCCGCCTCATGCAACACCAGAGGCACCATTAGTTCCGGTGACATTACTTCAGCCAAAAATTGCTATCATCCCTCAGCCGACGTGTACGATCGAGCAGGGGATACTCCAGATGCAACCGTAAGTATTCATTTCTTTATGGGCATTGAATTACATTTGTCATTGTAGTATTCCTCAGTGCGAAGTCTGCTTTGATGCAGCTCACCACACCAGTCTATTTCGTGCAAGTCTTTTCATATCTGCGTAACTACAGCACTCTAAAATCACTTGATTCTGCTTAATGCATTGAAGTCGCAGCCTACATCTGCAGTCCGTAGGCATCACGCTTCCCTCCATTAACAAATTAATTATTCCTTGACGCCTCAAAACGTTTCGTATCAATTTAAACCTTATTTTAGTCAAGTTATACCGTGAAGCCTTTGTATCCCTAATTAGAAGCTGCATCTCTTGAGTAGTTAATGGAATGAAATGTCGTGTTGCGAGGGCCTCCTGGCGGGTAGACCGGATCACCTGGTGCAAGTCTTTTCAGATGACGCCACTTCGGCGACTTGTACGTCGATGAGAATGAAATGATGATTATGAAGACGACACAAGCACCCTGTCCCTGAGCGGAGAAAATCTCCAACCCAGCCGGGAATCGAACCCGAGCCCTTCGGGCATGACAAGCTGGCTCGCTGTCCACTCAGCTACCGTGGCGGACAGTTACTCAATTAAACACAATTATTGATCACATATATTTTACTTGTACGGTTCTATAATTTATGTATGGCTACATGATGGAGTTGCTCATAGATTTTAATTGGATCAGATGTGTTCAGGGAACTAATTTTACAGCCCTCTTTATTGATCATTGACTCTATACACACTGATCCGCCAGAACATTAAGACCACCTACCTAATAGTCGGTATGTCCACCTTTGTCACGGAAAACAGTTGCGACGCGTCGTGGCATGGAAGCAGTGAGGCCTTGGTAGGTCGCTGGAGGGAGTTGGCACCACATCTATACACGCAAGTCACCTAATTCCCGTGAATTCCGGGGGAGGGGGCGGGGGTCGTGGGGTCAGGGAGGGGGAAGGAGGGAGGCGATGAACTCTGACGCTACGTTCGATCACATCCCACATGTGTTCGATCGTGTTTAGATGTGGCGGGCTGGGGGTTAGCACATCAACTGGAACTCGACAAGGTGGTCCTCGTAACACTCCATCACACTTCTGGCCTTGTAATATGGCGCATTTTCTTGTTGAAATGCCACTGCAGTCGGTAATCATGATCGTCTTGAAGGAGTGTACGTGTTCTGCTACCAATATACGATCCTCCTTGACCGTCATGGTGCCTTGCACGAGCTCCACTGGACTCATGGATGCCCATGTGAATGTTTCCCAGAGCATAAAGGAGCCGTCGCCAGCTTATCTCCATCCTGCAGCACTGGTGTCAAGGAGCTATTCCCCTGGAAGACGATAGATTCGCGCCCTCCCACTGGCATGACGAAGAAGGTGTCGGAATTCATGAGACCTTGCAACACTCTGTCACTGCGCCAACGTCCAGTGCCGGTGATCACGTGACCATTGCAGTCGTAGTTGCTGATATCGTGGTGTTAACATTGGCACCTGCGTGGGTCGTCAGCTGCGGAGGCACATCGTTACGAGTGTTCGTTGCACTGTGTGTTCAGACACTCGCCACAGTTCGCAGTCAGTCCTGTTTTACCAGTCCGCCCAGCCTACGTCGTCCGACATCTGTAATGGTGGTGGCCGCCCAGCCTCACTACGTCAGGACGTGGTTTCATCTTGGTTCCGCCACGTGTTGCAGAATCTCACCACAGCACTCCTCGAACACCCGACACGTCGTGCGGTTTCCGCAGTGCTCGTGCCGAGCCTCCGGCCCATCACCATCTGCCCTCGGTCAAACTCAGGTACATCGAGTGCCTTCCTCATTCTACACACGGACAGGACGCTCACTGATACTACATTCACCGTGTGTGTGTGTATGACTAGCAGTCATTCCCCGTTAATTGATGCCGCTGTCGCTTGAACGAGTTTATATCTGTAGCGGGTCGGTGGTCATAATGTCCTGGCTGATCAGTGTATCTGTCTTCTTGCATTCGTCTTACTTGTCTCAGTAGCCACTGCCACAAACTTACGAATTTGCGCTTGCTCTCAACCCGCAGATTTGCAGTTCAGGTGCTGCTGATGCAATATCTTTTTGCTATATCGTGATGATGATGATGATAATGATGTTCGGTCTGTGGGGCGCTCAAATGCATGGTCATCAGCTCCCGTACAAAGTCCCAATTCTTACACAGTCCAATCTAGCCACTATCACGAATGATGATGATGATGAAATGATGAGGACTACGCAGACACCTAATGCCCGGACAGAGAAAATACACAACCCGGCGGGAATCGAACCCGGGGCCCCGAGTACTATATCGTTACTGACGTCTGTGAAACTGCAGCATAAAGAAGGACTTACGCCGAAGAAATGTGTACTTTACCACATCATAGATACATGACAACATACAAATAATTACGATGAAGCAGCGCTACATATTCTCTTGTTCTGTGTGTTCAGCATGTTTCGAAGCATCTGTATTAGAACCTCCATGACAACATACAAATAATTACGATGAAGCAGCGCAACATATTCTCTTGTTCTGTGTGTTCAGTATGTTTCGAAGCATCTGTATAAGAACCTCTAATCGTCGTGTTTCGGAGTGGCAGAGTGTTTGCTAAATCGCACTCAAAGAACTTGGTATCAGAGTCGACCATGTGAGGATTGTCTTAAGGGAAGCGAATGGTCGACTTCGGATTACTGGGAGAATTTAAGTAAAGTGTGGTTTATCTGTAAGGGAGACAGCATATAGGACGCTAGTGCGACCCATTATTAATTACTGTTAGAGTGTTTGAGATCCGTGCCAGGTCGGTTTAAAAGAAGACATACAAGCAATTCAGAGTCGGGCTGCTAGATTTGTCACCGGTAGGTTCTAACTACGCGCAAGTGTCACGGAAATGCTTCGGGAACTCAAATGGGCATCCATGGAGGCAAGGTGACATTCTCTTTGAGGGACAGGATTGAGAAAATTTAGAGAACCGACATCTGAAGCTGACTGCTGAACAATTGTTCTGCCAACAACATGCATTTCGCATCAGGACCACGAAGATAAGATACGAGAAATTAGGGTTAGGTTTCTGGGAGAACCTGCTAACCAGTCATATTCCAAACATTTTCCTCTGCTGTCATGTCAGACGAATGTAAAGGAACGGTACATAACTGTCCGTTGAAGTATTCTCAAAAATTTTCACAATACAGCTTCGGTCATAATTCTATGGAAATATAACATGTGGTACTAGCTGAAGGAGGAGTGGTACCACAGTCTCTAAAGCCATCACGATGATGCGATTGTTGCTCAGATTGTTGACATTCAATACACACTGTGGTAGTACGTTCAATAGAGTTGCGTCCCAAATCATCACACTTTGTGTTTTTCCGCTAGGCCTCTCATCAGTGCAGACTGCCGGATTACGCTCATTACAATAGACAAGTGTCTAATACTTCATAGCCATCAAAGGGTAGGTTGAAGCGCATCTTCATGCAGAAACACTACATTTAGCCTTTCAGAACGCCTGTGACGGATTTACATGCCTGTTAGCAGACTGAAACTCTTGTGACGCCTACGAAATGGATGCTGACACAATAGTCTAGGTACACCAGTTAAGCTCAAGAAAGACCAAATGAAGCTGTCTAACTAGACATATCCATACCTGCCTCTGTACAGTGACGTCGTTAATCACTTACTACTGTACACATTTTAGAAAGTATTCGTGTTTGAAGATTTGACACTTTCTGTAATAATTTCAGTTAGTTCAATTGTAGCTCAGAGACTGGTTTCTCAATCCTTGTTCTTTATTTCTGACGCTATTCGTACGTTGTTATATACCTATACCTCTTTCCGTGGCCATTATCGGTTTAGTAGGAGTCTTTGGTAGGAGTGTTCGAAATCTGCTAACCGAAGAAGTTTTTGTAAACACTATTTAGCCACCGAGAGCAGGAGTGGTCGTCGTAGTCAAGTCCTGGTCTTTAAACTGTATCCATGAGTCAAGGTTTGACTATCAAACTTGTCCGCTAAATCTCATGACGTGATGGCAACTAATCCTGTTCGTCCAGGTCTATCCATCGAGTTGAGAAAAACGTTTGTGCGCACCACTTGAGTCGAAGTTCGACGGTTTGAGACCTGCCTGTGGAATAAATTTTTATAATTTTTATAATGAGTCTTTAGCCATAGAGAGGAGGAGCGATCGTCACATTCGAGTCCTGATCACTGAAACTGGTGTAAGATTCGTGCCCTAAAAGTTATACCGGTCCGCAAAGTGGCAGCATCCACATTATTGACAGTGGTCCATCCATCAGATTGAGACACTTAACTCAGCGGTAGTCTTAGTGCTAATTGAAAGATAGGAAGATTTTAAAGAGTAAGGTGTCGTGAACAGCATGGTCATCAGGATAGGGGACGAATAATCCCGAATTTTTCAGAAAGAAACAACGATAAAATTATTTATTCCTTACACGATGAGGACTTCAATTCCACTCGTCGACAATTCAAGTTTAGTGTCTTAACGATTGTGTCATCTCAAATGCAAAATCATTGCTGAAAAGCATTTATAAATAACAAAAATTCTGTTCTTTTAGATAGGTGCAAGATCCCTTTAGCAGCAAACTTCACACACTTCGATCACTTCCTCACCGGTATTAACTGTAAAATCTTGATGATACACTCTAAGAACACTCATGGAACAAACGCGATGCCACACTGTATGCACACTCACTAACAACAGCAACACTAAGCAGCTAAATTTTAGATAGTACGACAATAGCCATCTCCTCATCCTGGTGGAACGCTAACTCATAAACAGGACAACAAGTACAGTCTCGTGCACTTCCGTGGGCTTTCAATGAGCATTTATTTATTGTGCGCATTCTCCGAACGAACAGAAAAGATACATGTTGAGGTGTGTAAGACCTACCACCGTTTGTTTCATAGTGGGGCAATATATTGAAAGGAGGGATTCAGGGAATGATACTATGCAAAGATACACAAAATTTTGTTACATGTTGAATGCCATTATTTCTCATGTGATGCAAAATCCTGGACCAATTATGATCTTTTAAAATGGAACATCTTAAAAGAAATTCGAAAGCTCTTGAAAAGACGTACACATTGATATAACTCTTGATAATGATGGCGTTCAAATGTTTTGCAAACTGATCTGAAAAATGTGCTAAGATTATGAGATAAAGCGATCAGAATCTGCTATTGTGATGTTAAAACTGCCAAGTGCGGCTCTTACGTCAATCTCTGTCTCTGTATGCAACATATATTAAACACATATTTGAACGAGTCTTACCAGTTCCGTTCTCATACACTAAATGCAAGGTACACTTCCAGTTACAAAAAATCGTAACTGTCGACAGTAGGTTCCAAAAGGAATACGTTTTATAATACTAGTCTCGGTCTACCTTCTTGCTGCATATAACAACTGAGCCTCGTTTCACTCTGTTTACACGTCCCGACGGCCTTGGCTGTGAATTTTAGCACTTTTTCAGATGTTTTACGAAAACTCTATCTTTAACAATCGTTATACCACTGTTATCGTCGTTTCAAGGGCTTTCTGATTCTGTTAAAGGAAGATTCATATTCGTTAGTAAAAAGAAGGAGGAACGAAAATTGACATTCTTGCTTGAGTATCTTAGTCCAGCTCATGCACTGCTCTAGGGTACTTGCGCATACAGCGGGTTGGCTGGTGATCTGGAGCAGATTTTCAGCAGCCAGTGCGCAGGTAAGAGTCAAGACAGGTGTGCGCTGAACCACTACTGCAACAGCAAGTCGTCCCTTATCACTTAAATCGATGACGTATCGCCTTTGCCGCCAATAGGATGCATAGTGTTGTCCCGGATAGTGCATATGTACGGACGTTGCTTATCGCTTTTCTGACTACACTACTACGCACGTCAGTTATTAATCGCAATATCGGCACTCCACTGGGCACATATTGTTTGTACCTATGCGAACGTGACGATAGTGAGACATTATTTTGCACTACTGCGTAGCGGAACCGTCGGCAATCTCATTTTTGGACTCGTGCGGACACTTCTTGGGTTTTAAGTCTGCAGATGAGAATATTTTCCCGTTTAAGTGGTTCTGTTGGACGTTATGCATCCGTTGATGGCCGAAACGAGTACTAAACTATTTATTCTGTAAAAGACAGAATCCGGTGCTTATCTGACAGTACAAAGGAACACTAGCTAGTGAATGCTACGTTACATAGAAACCGAAGGGGAGGTGATCTGTCTGTTGTCAGAGTACCACTGAATTCAAAAGCTGTGAAAAGTTCAAACACAGTTTTAATTTGTCACAGATGGTTGTGACATAAGAAAATCTGAATGCTTGTTTTCGCTAAAGATACATGTCTTTGTGACCGATTCGTGACATAGGCGCAAATGTATCCGCATAGTGTTTCTAGTAGGTAGCGTATAAATTATACGTGGTCGTGTTGGAAGTCAGATCTGGAAGCTGGAGAAATCTGTAGAGATTAAATAAGAGTCCCTAACCGTTCTTTCCACCAACCTATCGTCGTCTAAAGTTGTGTTCCCAGTGCAGAAGACAGCCCATCGGTCGTGGCGGAGGCTGCTATGCTGTCATTTCAATCTTGAATCTGTATTTGTACCTCCTTTGTGGGATGCCACTTGCTCAGGTCTGTATCTACAGAGGGCTAGATCTGTAGTTCTGACAATGATGGTGGGTGACACCTCTCATTAATGTGTCCTGTTTATTTTTATTTTAAAATATCACTTTTTACACTATCTTCTACAACACTCGACATAGCTTTCTTAATACTACGGTAACTTTTCTGACAACTTCCGATATAGAGTACGACATGTCCGTCCAAAACATAGATACAAGCCCGGCTCTGATGAACACCCGAAACAGAGTGACTAGCACAGCCGAAGTACCTCGTCATTCAGGCGCACCAAAGAGACCTGAAGGTGTTCGAAGCACTTCGGTTGTAAAATCATTACTCTTATGTTTCTCATAACTATTGAAATTTAATAAATAAAAACGATATAGTCGTGAGATTGTCGTACTGAAAACTGGGTTAAATACAATGAAAAGTACTTGTATACAAACAACCTTTGTGAGTAAGCCGTGCAGTAGTATCTGCCGATTTCAGGGTACCGATGGATGTCCAAACCTAAAATCGCCAGATTGAATAAAAAGATAGTAAATGTGGTTGAGGAATCAGGTGAGGGATGTCCTGGAGGCAGACCTGGAATTTCTGCAAATTTGCAAGACGCGCTCGCCGCCTCGCCGCTGTGTCCGAAGCGCCTCTTCCCATACAAAGATTCCGTCCCCAAGCTGATGACAACGATGGGGAACAAGCACTACAGACATCTGTAGCAGTGTCTCAGATCGTGCTGATTGAAGGAGTATATTGATTTAAACACTGAGATGAGGACATCCGCGATGTCTGATTCCCAAAACGATCTTTATAAATAACTGAGAAACTCAATTTTTGCGAGAAAATGGAAAATTTGGGGGAATACGATGAAATTCATTTAATTTACGGATGGGATGGGCGTTATTGCGCAAGAGATAATATCTCCACGCAAATTTCAAGCGTGTTACCATCTTGAATCAAGGGTTAGTCACTGTGGACATGACTAAGGTTTCAGTACAGTTCACAAAGCATATCTATATCAGGAAGTGTATTCAAGCCCTCTCCAAAATTCACACGTAACACTTTTACTATAACATTGTGAAGCCAATCTTCACCAGTTCCCAAAATTTTCATCCACTGGATGAAATTCTGCGATCCATATGACGTACACTCATGATAAAATCTTCTCGGGTTGAGAGACTAGTCAATGCGTTGCTCTCCGGCAACGTTTCAGCAAGTTTCTTACGTGCCATCTTCAGGCGAAGTGTCGGGTTCACTGCTGCTGCTGCTTTCATCTAATACTTTCCCCTCTTTGGGGAAGTGTGAGGGGGAGTTTGTAGCCTTTTGGCTTTTACTCCCCTGTGTACATGTGTGTGTGATTTTTCTATATACACTCCTGGAAATGGAAAAAAGAACACATTGACACCGGTGTGTCAAACCCACCATACTTGCTCCGGACACTGCGAGAGGGCTGTACAAGCAATGATCACACGCACGGCACAGCGGACACACCAGGAACCGCGATGTTGGCCGTCAAATGGCGCTAGCTGCGCAGCATTTGTGCACCGCCGCCGTCAGTGTCAGCCAGTTTGCCGTGGCATACGGAGCTCCATCGCAGTCTTTAACACTGGTAGCATGCCGCGACAGCGTGGACGTGAACCGTATGAGCAGTTGACGGACTTTGAGCGAGGGGGTACAGTGGGCATGCGGGAGGCCGGGTGGACGTACCGCCGAATTGCTCAACACGTGGGGCCTGAGGTCTCCACAGTACATCGATGTTGTCGCCAGTGGTCGGCGGAAGGTGCACGTGCCCGTCGACGTGGGACCGGACCGCAGCGACGCACGGATGCACGCCAAGACCGTAGGATCCTACGCAGTGCCGTAGGGGACCACACCGCCACTTCCCAGCAAATTAGGGACGCTGTTGCTCCTGGGGTATCGGCGAGGACCATTCGCAACCGTCTCCATGAAGCTGGGCTACGGTCCCGCACACCGTTAGGCCGTCTTCCGCTCACGCCCCAACATCGTGCAGCCCGCCTCCAGTGGTGTCGCGACAGGCGTGAATGGAGGGACGAATGGAGACGTGTCGTCTTCAGCGATGAGAGTCGCTTCTGCCTTGGTGCCAATGATGGTCGTATGCGTGTTTGGCGCCGTGCAGGTGAGCGCCACAATCAGGACTGCATACGACCGAGGCACACAGGGCCAAGACCCGGCATCATGGTGTGGGGAGCGATCTCCTACACTGGCCGTACACCACTGGTGATCGTCGAGGGGACACTGAATAGTGCACGGTACATCCAAACCGTCATCGAACCCATCTTTCTACCATTCCTAGACCGGGAAGGGAACTTGCTGTTACAACAGGACAATGCACGTCCGCATGTATCCCGTGCCACCCAACGTGCTCTAGAAGGTGTAAGTCAACTACCCTGGCCAGCAAGATCTCCGGATCTGTCCCCCATTGAGCATGTTTGGGACTGGATGAAGCGTCGTCTCACGCGGTCTGCACGTCCAGCACGAACGCTGGTCCAACTGAGGCGCCAGGTGGAAATGGCATGGCAAGCCGTTCCACAGGACTACATCCAGCATCTCTACGATCGTCTCCATGGGAGAATAGCAGCCTGCATTGCTGCGAAAGTTGGATATACACTGTACTAGTGCCGACATTGTGCATGCTCTGTTGCCTGTGTCTATGTGCCTGTGGTTCTGTCAGTGTGATCATGTGATGTATCTGACCCCAGGAATGTGTCAATAAAGTTTCCCCTTCCTGGGACAATGAATTCACGGTGTTCTTATTTCAATTTCCAGGAGTGCTCCTGGAAATTGAAATAAGAACACCGCAAATTCATTGTCCCAGGAAGGGGAAACTTTATTGACACATTCCTGTGGTCAGATACATCACATGATCACACTGACAGAACCACAGGCACATAGACACAGGCAACAGAGCATGCACAATGTCGGCACTAGTACAGTGTATATCTACCTTTCGCAGCAATGCAGGCTGCTATTCTCCCATGGAGACGATCGTAGAGATGCTGGATGTAGTCCTGTGGAACGGCTTGCCATGCCATTTCCACCTGGCGCCTCAGTTGGACCAGCGTTCGTGCTGGACGTGCAGACCGCGTGAGACGACGCTTCATCCAGTCCCAAACATGCTCAATGGGGGACAGATCCGGAGATCTTGCTGGCCAGGGTAGTTGACTTACACCTTCTAGAGCACGTTGGGTGGCACGGGATACACGCGGACGTGCATTGTCCTGTTGGAACAGCAAGTTCCCTTGCCGGTCTAGGAATGGTAGAACGATGGGTTCGACGACGGTTTGGATGTACCGTGCACTATTCAGTGTCCCCTCGACGATCACCAGTGGTGTATGGCCAGTGTAGGAGATCGCTCCCCACACCATGATGCCGGATGTTGGCCCTGTGTGCCTCGGTCGTATGCAGTCCTGATTGTGGCGCTCACCTGCACGGCGCCAAACACGCATACGACCATCATTGGCACCAAGGCAGAAGCGACTCTCATCGCTGAAGACGACACGTCTCCATTCGTCCCTCCATTCACGCCTGTCGCGACACCACTGGAGGCGGGCTGCACGATGTTGGGGCGTGAGCGGAAGACGGCCTAACGGTGTGCGGGACCGTAGCCCAGCTTCATGGAGACGGTTGCGAATGGTCCTCGCCGATACCCCAGGAGCAACAGTGTCCCTAATTAGCTGGGAAGTGGCGGTGCGGTCCCCTACGGCACTGCGTAGGATCCTACGGTCTTGGCGTGCATCCGTGCGTCGCTGCGGTCCGGTCCCACGTCGACGGGCACGTGCACCTTCCGCCGACCACTGGCGACAACATCGATGTACTGTGGAGACCTCAGGCCCCACGTGTTGAGCAATTCGGCGGTACGTCCACCCGGCCTCCCGCATGCCCACTATACGCCCTCGCTCAAAGTCCGTCAACTGCACATACGATTCACGTCCACGCTGTCGCGGCATGCTACCAGTGTTAAAGACTGCGATGGAGCTCCGTATGCCACGGCAAACTGGCTGACACTGACAGCGGCGGTGCACAAATGCTGCGCAGCTAGCGCCATTCGACGGCCAACACCGCGGTTCCTGGTGTGTCCGCTGTGCCGTGCGTGTGATCATTGCTTGTACAGCCCTCTCGCAGTGTCCGGAGCAAGTATGGTGGGTCTGACACACCGGTGTCAATGTGTTCTTTTTTCCATTTCCAGGAGTGTAGATCTTGCTGAGTGTTGGCAAGCGGCTAATCGGCCTGTAGTGCTGCGGGAATAGAGGGTCTTTTCCTGGTTTGTGTATCGCGACCACTTCCGCATGTTTCCAGCAAGCTGGGAACTCGCGGGAACGAGTAATCTCGTTGAGGACGTTCGCGAGGTGTGTGATCGCTGTGGGTGGGAGTTTTTTGACTAACTGGTTTGTGACACTGTCGTGCCCTGGCGCCTTTTTTGTAGGGTGGGACCTGATTACTCTTGCCACGTCCTCGGGGGCAAAAAGTATGGGTTCGTCCTCTGGGTCCCCATCAGCATTGAGGAAGACGGCCAGTTGACGACTGACTACCTCTTCATGCTGCTCATCCTGGGGTTCAGCCGTTTGAAACTGCTCCTCGAAGGAGTCGGCGAGGGCGTTGGCCTTCTCAGCATGGCTGTAGACCAGTCCCCGCTCGCCGTGCAGTGGCGGCATCCTAGCGCGTCTTTTTGTGAATTGTTTGGTTGCTTGCCAAAGTGTATGATCGTCTACTTTGAGAGCTGTGAGGCGGTTTTGCCATTGCTGGTTTCTGTGCTCATTGAGCGCTACCTTCAGTTCTCTCTGTAGACGATTGAGCAGCCTCCTGGTGGCCTGATTTCTGGTGATCTTCCACTCTTTTGCCACTCTGTTCTTGTGTCGGATTTGAGCTAGCAAGTGTTCCGGGAGCTGTATTTGCGGTGGAGGGCCATCCCTTTGTGGTGGGGTGGCCTCTTCTGCTGCCTGCAAGATGGTGCCTGTCAAGTCTTGTAGCGCTTGTTCTACTGTTTCGGCAGTAGGTGGCGGAGCGCGAGCGATATCAGAGGCGACAGTTTCTTGGTATCGCTCCCAGTCTGTGCGTTTGTAAGACGTCTGGTACCGTGGGAGTGCTACCCATTCTCCCACATCGACTTCTAGAATCACTGGGTTGTGGTCGGAGGACATTCTGTTGATTGTCCTTGCGGTCACAAATCCTGCGATCCTCCTAGTGAGAGCTATGTCCAACACATCGGCCCTGCTTCCGTTTTTCGGAAAATGTGTGGGCTCGACTGGACCCCATGTTTCGAAGTGGTGGGTGCGCGCTAGTTGTTGCAGTTTGGCGCCTGCTCTGGAGGTTACTCTAGAATTCCAGTCAGGGTGTTTGGCATTGAAGTCTCCCCCTATTACGAGTTTGCCTTCGATTTGCCTTAGAGCAGCTATGTCTCCCTCATCTATCTGGTCATGTGGGGGTCGGTAGACTGCAACTATTGTTAGGGGTCCAGTGGCAGTGGTTACTTCCACCGCCACTGCTTCGATTTTGTTGGTAGCTGGTAAGAATACCTGGTGGTGGGGGATCCCTCTTTTTACATATATGGCCACTCCTCCGCCTTGGGTTGGCCTGTCTTTACGGTACCTGTGTCGGGTTCACGTCGTGTCCGGATCTTTATAGCCGCAGGACCACGGGCTTCTCTGCATCCTCGGCGCTGGTCGGGCCAATCAGGCGTGAGTGGAATCGACGCGGCGGCGCATGGTGGGGGGAGGCGCGGGAACCCGGCCCTGGCGTCTCGTCTCGGTGCGGTCTGTTTATCCCATCCGCCGCCACCGACCTGCCTCCATCGGTGCGCTCTCATCTTATTCTAGATAATGTTGTGTACCACGCGGTGCCGAGTTGGAAGCCACTATCCCAGTTGACCAGGTTATCACTGATCATTTTCTCCACTGCCTCTTTAATAGTAGAGTCCCAGAAACCTTTAGATCTACACAACACTTTGCTTGTGATTTTATAGCAACCGGTCGCGCGGGTTCACACAGTTGGCTACTCACCTTTTGTGTCCTCCCCCACCAGCGTCCTTGAACAATTGACATCAGCCTGCTAGGGCCTTTAGGGACTCAGGTGGCAAAATCCACGTGACGTGACCCCCTATCAAAGAAAGCAAAATTGTCGTCGCTTTCTAAAAGAGCGAAGTTGTCGTGTTGGGGGCCACGACATGGAGGAGGAGCAGAAACGAGAGGACCGCTTCGGCGAGATGCAGGGTGTGTCAGATGACCATCCAAAGGAGGTTTCCCGGACGACGGCAGCATCTGACCCCCCCCCCCCCCCCCCCCTCACCGAAGAAGACGACGAGCGAGAGCAATGCGCGCAGCCGCCGGATGGACGTGGAAATTTCTGCGAATGTTCGGTGCCGCTCCCGCACACTCCCAGGACAGAGACGACCCGCAGAGCCAGGCTGACCCCTCAGCAGAGTTGCTGCCAGATGCAACGTCCGGCCATGGGTACAGGAGAGGGCAGTGAGGAGGTACTTTTGAGACTCCGGTCGTTGGTACCCGTGTGTTGATACAGCCAAGCATATGTCGCAGCCGCCCCGACAGCTGCTGCGCCAGTAGTCGCACCCGCACCAGTCACGCCGTCTACAGAAGCCGTCACGCCGTCGCCAGTAGCTGGTCTGGCAACACGAGAGAAGCCTGCGTAGGCCGAGCAAATCTTGTGGAAGCGCCCAGATGCGGCCGTAGAGGACACACTCTCCCCCAGCCAAGTTCCGGTCACGCCAGCCGGAAGAAGAAGAGGGCGCGCCTCAGGACGACCGCATCGCGGAGGAAACCCGATGAAGAAGGCTTCATCGCGCCCTCCCGGCGCCACACAGCGAGAGCCAGGGTGTTCTAACTGGTGGCGCCGGAACAGGTACAGGCTGCAAACCGGTATGCAGATCTGTCGGAAGTAGCCGAGACTGACGGAGATGAAACTGCCCCGTCGCCCGCCGCCGATCGCCATCCATTGGTGCGAGGACTATGGTAAGCTGCAAGAGAACCTGTATTCGGTAGTAAAACCAAGAAAGATCATCGCGGGAACCGACACTTACAAGATTAGAGCAGAATGCATTGAGGACCACACGAAACTCATGCACCTCTGCGAAACCGAGAAGTGGCACTGTTTCACGCAGAGTACTGAACAGCTGAAGCTGCTGAAGGTCGTCTTTCGCCACCTGCCGTTGAAGGTGGAACCGGCAATCCTACAGCGGTAGCCGGAGGAAATATGCTTACAAATCCACCACGTGGGCCTAATGCGGTCACCCAGGGCTCACAGGGACATGCCCTTGTTCCTAGTGGTATTGATAGACAACGTAGACAACCGGGAAATTTTTCAAATTGACAACATTGCCGACTTCGACGTAAAAGTCGGACCGCTCTTTGCGAAAGGCAGGAGAGCCCAGTGCTTCAACTGCCAGCGCTTGGATCATGGGACAAAATATTGCAGAATGCCTGAGTGCTGCTGCAAGTGCGCCGAGGAGCACCAGTCACTGGACTGCCCGAAGAAGAAGGAAGACCCGCCGAAGTGCTGCAACTGCAACGGGGATCAAGTCGCCTGCTACCGAGGATGCGCCGCATTGAACCGCGGGAGTCGCGCCAGCCGCGTAAACCCGAGTCGCAGCTTCGCGGATGTCACTAAGGGGAAGCCAGCCGCCCCCTCCGAGAGGCCTGCGCCGTTCGCACGGGAGGTCGCACTGGCACCGCAGCCGTCGCAGCTGCTTCGCCGGCGGTACCGCCTACTGTCGAGGGAGCCGGCTTGCCGGCGCCCAAGGAACGAAGGAGGGTTGCCGTCCGCGCAGGGAGTTCCCAGCACGCTGCCCCGCTGCAGACTACGCGAAACGTCGCGATGGAGTCAAACCTTCCCGAAACAGCGAAGGAAGACACCACTGACCTGGCCGCGCTTCTGCGGTCGCTCAACCAGATGACGACTCATTTACGGGTTCTCGTGGGAGCAGTGATGGCGGCTCTACAGGTCACCGCCGGGAGAAGCCAGCCTTAAAATTGATAAACAACCATATTTATCGGTTAACCATTTACACGTTCAACGTCAGGGGCCTCTACCCCCAGCAGGGCGAATTTCGCCAATTCCTACGGGATGAGGTGGTCGACATCTGCCTTGCACAGGAGACCTTCCTCAATCCCGGGATCGACGTGCGAGCAGCAAATGTTTGCTGCTACCGAGATGACAGAGCCACCCACAACGGCGGCACTGCCATCTACGTTAAGAAGTAAGTGCACGACCACCGGGTCCAACTGCCGGCGCTTAATGCGCTGGAGGCCACAGGAGTGGCAGTCACACCATCGCCGAAAAGATTCTTTTCGTGTCGGTGTACCGGCAGCCTAGCAGACCGCTAGATGAAGCGGACTTCGACGCCCTGCTTTCGTTGGAGGGGCGAGCTTTCATTGCCGGGAATTTCAATGCGAAACACATCTAATGGAACTCGCGAACTGTCAACCACAGTAGGCGCCACCTCACCCGCGGTGTTCACCGTAACGGCGCGCTCACCCTGGGGCCATTTGACGCCATGATCTTCCCTGTAGGGGGCAACCGGACGTGATCTTCTCAAGGGCATTGGGCAATTCGCGGACACCGAGACGCGAAACGCCCTGTCCTCCGACCAGGTACTGGTCATTTTGGGCCTCGACGTGGTCGGAGCTTTTCTTCCAGAGAACCGTCCGAGCTATCGCAGGCTGGACACCGAGCGCTTTCGGACGAAGGCCCTCGAACTCCTCGAGGACGCGCCAAACCCCACAGAGGTAGGAGCAGACACCACCCTAGCATACTTCACCCGAAGAATACTTCGAGTAGCAGATGAAGCCACGCCAAGATATCTCCAAGGGTGACGAGACTTCTAGCGACAGCTACTGCGCCATGTTTTGGACGGGATCACCGAGAAGAACCGACTGTTTTGTGAATGGCAGCTCACTTGCCAACCAGACGCGAAGCACCGCTTAAACCGCATGAGACGGGAAATAAAGGCAGCAGTCGAGCAACACCGGAACCAAGACTGGGCAGACCTGGTGTCTAGGCTCAATCCTAAGGATGGCAGTGCATGGAGGGTGGTAAAGTCCATCCTACACCGGCGGCAGCGAATACCGCCCTTACTGGACGGGAACGACTTCGCCAGCGACCCGGACGCAAGAGCCAACGCTTTGGCTGACGCGTTCGCTGCGAACTTCACACCGGTAACCAACGTCATCGACAAGGAGCACATACGGCGGGTCTACGAACAACAACCAACCTTCCGCGCCGCAAAGGAGGAAGGCGATGCTATCGAGCCGATAACGGAGAAAGAAGTTGCTGTACAGCTTCACTCGCGGAACCCCAAGAAGGCTGGAGGCAGCGATGGCGTCAGGAACTTCCTGCTGAAGAACAATCCGCCGGGATTACACCGCAAATTGCCTATGTTTTCAACTAGATCCTCCGATCAGGTGTCTAACCCTCTGCATGGAAACATGCGGAGGTTGTAGCCATTCTGAAATCAGGCTAGAACCCACGCCACGCATCCAGCTACCAACCAGTCAGCGTGCTCCCGTCCCACTCGAAAGTTTTCGACAGGCTGTGCGCGAGAAAACTGATGCAGCACGTCACCCAGGAGGGCATAATCCTGGAAGAGCGGGTCTGATTTCGAGAAGAACATGCCACTTCCCAAAAGCTCCTGCGGGTGGTAGAACCGGTGATGAGAGCACTGTAAACAAGGGAATACCTTGGGGCAATGTTCCTCGACGACTCCGGCGCGTTTGAGTCGGTGTGGCACGACGGTCTCTAGTTCAAACTTTTTGAACACGGGATACCGACGTCCTACGTCACGCTACTAGGATCGTACCTGTCTAAACGAACCTTCCACGTGAGGGCCGACGACGGTACGTCCACAGACCAGCAGATGCGTGCAGGGTGCAGCAGGGGTCGGTACTCGGCCCCTTGCTGTACTCCATGTACACTGCCGGCGCCCCGAAAGTGGCAGGAGTTGAACTGGCGTTGTGCGCGGATGATACAGCCTTGTTCACTCGCAGCATGAACGCCCAAGTGCAGAGAAACCGCATCCAACGTGGGTGCGACGCCTTGGGCTCATGGGCAACAAAGTGGCGGCTGAAATTCAACGCCACGAAGGGCTAGGCAGTTGTCTTCACCCGAAGACTCCCGCCGCCTGGGCTTGTGCCAGTCGAAATCCTGGGAGAACCTATCCCAAGGAGTGGAACGGTGAAATACTTAGGGGTTACCCAAGACCGCAGGCTCACCTGGAAGCATCACATTCGTGATGTCTAAAGGAAAGCAGTAGGACGCCTTCGCGCCCTGTATCCGCTCCTAAACCCGCTGTCGTCATTGGCACTGCAACAACGTATTACGCTTTACTTAACATTGGTTCAACCACTGTTAGAGTATGCGGCCGTGGTCTGGGGGAAAGCCGCAGATGTTCACATTGTGACTTTGTAGTGGATATAGTATCGCGCCCTGAAAGCTGCCCTGCATCTTCCGAGGCGCTATTCGACGCGCCAACTCCACGAGGACACCGGGATCCTGCCGTTCCGAGATAGGATCCGCGCCATCGCCAGGAAGTTCTACGAGAAAGCGGGCCACTCCCGCAACCGACTCATACGGGGACTGGGCCAACAACCACACCACAGGCCAACCACGCGTTGGCGTGACCTGCTGAGGCATTAAGTTTTACTAATCCCCCTGCAGAGTGTGTTTACTTCTTTTACGGGTTTCCATCATCAAGGACGAATCGGCCGGCCGGTGTAGCCGTGCGGTTAAAGGCGCTTCAGTCTGGAACCGCGTGACCGCTACGGTCGCAGGTTCGAATCCTGCCTCGGGCATAGATGTGTGTGATGTCCTTAGGTTAGTTAGGTTTAATTAGTTCTAAGTTCTAGGCGACTGATGACCTCAGCAGTTAAGTCGCATAGTGCTCAGAACCATTTGAACCATTTGAAGGACGAATCGGGAAGACAGGTAATATCTATTTTCTCCGCCATTGGGAATCGCAGGAATGACAGTTGTGTCCAAACTGCACCATCTCGAGCCAAGGACAGGCTCTTCTTATAGGGTCAGCGTCAGCGAACATGACACTTCCCCTGAAGATGGCAAGTACGAAACTTGCTGAAACGTTGCCAAGGAAAAAAGAACATTGACTCGGCTATCAACCCGAGAAGATTTTATCATCGAGATTCGCAGAGAAAGCCTGCACTCTCGTATGAGGTGCACTCATGTTCAGAAAAAGAAAAACAGAATATGTTGAACGACTAGAAACAGGACGTTCATATTCACAGGACATGTACATTAGTATGTTCTGCAGAAACGATTAGCATTTCAGTCACCTCGGTTCAGCATGTTTTATGTCGCCTAGTGGGCACAGGGTCCGCCATGGACCCTGATAACTTGTCTCCTGCGTGATGGCATCGACGCGTATTAGGCGCGAATGGCGTCCTGTGATACAGCCATACATAATACATTCAACTGCTTCCAAAGTCCATCTGTGGTGGTTGGCATTGAAACTTCTGTTTCGCCATATACCACACATTTTGATTGGTGATAAGGCTGCTGTTCTGGTGGGCCAGGGCAAAAAGCTGGCATCCTGTGACGCATTGAAGGTACGTGTTCGTGCAGCAACATCTGGTCGTGCATTGTCTTACTGAAAAATCGCGTCCGGGGTATTGTGCAGAAAGGATATGCCTACGAGTCGCAGGAGGCTATTCACGTAGGTCACACTGGTCACAGTGCCCTGGACACGCACCAACAGTGGATAGCACACCACACCGTAAGTCCTTGAGTTGGCACTGCATGTCTCGTGCAAATTCAGTAACTTTAATGCCGCTCTTTCCGTCTACGGCGAACCAAAATGCTACCATCATGCCATACCTGTCCCCAGTGACGTCGTTCCACACACCATTGCCGTCTATCATCTTTCTACACATTCGTCAAAAGTAGACAGAGAAGTGTACGGATCGCACGTAACACATATCGAATAAACAGCGACCGACTGTCATCACCTCTGATAGTCTACGAGGTGTTACACTTATCATGGTTTCCCCCAACCCTAAAAAAAATTCTTCCATAGCTATTCCTTCTCTACTCTCACACATTCCATAAATACGCACAATCATAGTTAAATAAAATTACACACATACAATAATCTAATTTAAAAATAATGTTGTAGGTAAAAGACAAAGTAGTGGAAACGTTATGTTGCAAACACTACAAAACACAAACCACAAAACATATTGGAAGTACAAAAACAAACAGAATACAGTGGTGTGCATAAAAATGTGTTGCGAAAAATATAAGCAATGCATAGTGCTGCAAAACATCTAAAATTTAGACCAAAATTATCAGTGTCTAACGCAGGGAAACAACGATGTGCTAGCAGAAGGCATTTCCCGATGTAAGAAAGGAATCAACCGAAAATCATCGTAAGTGCAAATCAATTTATTCTTAACGAACTGTTTTTCGATCTAAAAGGAAATCAAAATGTAAATAACTTAATTACAGGCCACTGACGATGCTTTACCTCAATAAAGCGAAACACGCCTGTTGAAAAAAATCACCAATTTCTGTAGTTGCCACAACAGAACAAAAATACCCTAAAGAATTGTAAAGCAACTACGGACACTATGGCCAAACAAATGAAGACTTTAACTTTCGTAGTATTGAGAGGGAAGGAACGACCTGTTCTCCTCTTCGTTGTCAATACTGCTTTCTGCAGCCTCGTTGCTAAACTGGGAAATGCTTATTAGTACCTCAGACGTATCCTGCAACTGTGATGGATTTATGCTTGCGTGTCAGCGTTAATTTCTACAGTGGTCATTCTGATGTTAATTCCATTATAAGGCGACTGTTTCACTACGTGAGCCAACAAAAATTATTTATGTTCGAGGTTCTTGATGTATACATCGCTGTAATGGATCATGTTCGACTCCTGTTCGATGTCAATAAAATGTCACGCTGATTCGTTCAGATTGTATCCAGTGAGGTTCTTAAAACTTTGCCTTGTTGCTATATTTGACATCTACTGCGTATCTCTCATTGACATAGACCAAGTATTTTCTCTAAATATGCAGAATTGCAACAGTAGAGACTTAATATCTTTTGCAGGACCTGCTCTTCACAGATGGATTCTCAGAGTCAGGACACGAGGCACTCCGACAAAGAAGTCACTAGTGCTATTTCCAACAACAGCACTTCCCTGGATCACCTTGATATGCAGGGTAAGGAAAACTGCACTGCAGCCAAGCTTGAGGAATTAGAGAAAAGACAAGAAACGCAACGTTGCAGCAAGGATCAGATTTCTGGCACTAACAAACGCCATCAAGAGGAAGAGCAACCGCAGCGTGATACACAAGCAGAGGCGTTGAACGGCTCCGTAGCAGAAGCGCGTGCTGTTGAATCCAGTAATGCTGTGAAGGTAACTACTGCTAATTACTCACTGCTGTATACGTGAAACTGACTTCGGTAATCATTAGTTCCGTAGGCATGTAAGATTTTGGATATTTTTTCACGTTTGGAACGGAATAATTGCACCATTATCACAAACGTTTTTTACGGTACTGCGACTTAAAATTATTTCTTTTTGACTGATTTGATGTGTCTGACATCGCTTATATGTACATAGTTGCACAACAAAAACTGCCCAACTGAATATCACAAAAAGGTGAATCAGGTGAAATTTAATAAATGAAAGACAATCTCAAATTAAACATTTAAGGTCGTATCTAATGAGATGAAACATCTCCAAACCAACAATGTGTCAACAGAACAATAAAACACAGTTATTCATATAAACACAACTAATTTTCTTCCCAAGGATGCACAACTGTCATCACCTACTACTCGTAAGGAATAACAACTGTTCCTGATGACGAGATCAAGCCTTCTTCATTAGAAGCCAGCTAATGAAGACCATTAGAAATTTGAGAATCCAGATTAACATCGTGTCGGAATTTCGTTCCCCTATTCCCCCAAGACCCGAGAGACAAAGAAAATAATACAATTACAGTGGTTGCAATTTCAAAAAATAATATTTAAATTTTATACAGGAATAAGCGACAAATATACAAACTTATGATAAAAGTTGACATTTTCAGTTGATTTCCAGCTACCAATAATACGTAATCTAGCGCTTGAAGTTCAGTTGAGAGCAAAAATTAAAAGACTGCCAGTTGTAGTGTAAGAATTGGAACACTCATCAGTGTTTTCTAATGAATGTTTATTTTCGCCTTCGTATTGGTCTGCAAATCCCGAAATTCTAAATATTATTCAGATTCACCCTACTTCCTAAAACGATGATAAACCCAGTGAGACATCCCGAATATTGTTAAAATTGCTTGTACGTGTCGTAATACTTTGTAAACAATTGTGAATAAGATGAAGACTGTTAATAGGGATTGGTAAGAACTCTCTATCAATGTGACGGGATGTGCTTAGATTATGTTAATGGTGAATTTCTTTTTTCCAAAGTTTTAATTTTTCATCTGCAGTCTATTTGATACAGACAACAATATACAATCAATATGAACCGTTTCTAAAATTGACATTCATTATTTCTTTGCCAAATTTGAGCCCCTATTCACCAGCGCCAAGACTTTTGTGTTCATTGTTTTGAAAACAATTTCGATTGGCGAAGTATAAACGACAGAGTTTCTTGACTGCCCAAAATCTCTCCGTTGGGTTGAGTGTATCGAATAGAACGTAATCGCTCTCTCACATCAGAGAATCTGCTTTGTATCACCTCGTGAATATAGGAACATATTTTTTTTTTATGTTAGGGTCCATAACTTCAATGCATTATCCAAAAGTGAAAACCATTTTGTCTGCTATTGGCTATTCATGTAGCCAATGTACTACAACATTTATTATGCTTTACTAGTCAGTTTCTGAACGTGGAAATTTTCAGTGAAATGTGTACTCGTGGTCCCTCTGGTTGTTCTCGTATACATATATAAAGTCATATTACTTTTTCTAGGGAAAAAAATTCCTTTCCGACGTTACACGATTTGGTGGAGAAAATTGTTCTGTTCTCTAAAAAATTCTGTGTTCCATTTCTCTACAATATGGACGTTGTAAAATTTAGTTGTATTTTATGGTATACCCACAATTGTGAATCGATTGGAAAATAGTACGAATTGGGCCACGTTGCTTTGTCACAGTTCGTAGATGTGTGAAGTCTGAGCAGGCTTGAATGACACCAACAGCGACTCGCATGCTTTGTTAGATTTGGGATTATACGTTGCAGCAGGTAGTGGTTTTTGTGCTGCAGGCGCTGCCAGTAGCGATCGTGCTGCAGCAGCCGACTGCGCTGCCACGGAGAAGGCCACTGCAGGCGATTCTGCCACGTCCACCTCCACCACCCACGCCTCCAACACCAGCAGTGGCAGCGCCGGCTCAGGAGCCGTCAACTTCTTCACAGCTCATCATTACCCTACAGTCCACGTGGACAATTGACCCCCGACGCATTGAGAC
Source organism: Schistocerca serialis cubense (assembly GCF_023864345.2). Taxonomy (NCBI): domain Eukaryota; kingdom Metazoa; phylum Arthropoda; class Insecta; order Orthoptera; family Acrididae; genus Schistocerca; species Schistocerca serialis. The sequence goes on from NC_064640.1 coordinate 741,116,437, forward strand.
GCAAATGTAAGTACTTAATTTCTTTACGTTCACAAAATAAATATTTAGCACATATAAGAGACATTACAGATATAACTTACCACCATGAAATGTGATGATGATGCTCTTACTTCTACTATATACACTGCCGGGAAAGGAATTAGTACACGTGGAAAGAGGACGTAGATTTTGATCCGATTACGGCATACGCCACCTGGGGTATAGTTATTGCACTTGTAACGATTTGAGCATTCTCAGCCAACAGATAGCGTAGTGGCATAGCTACCAGAGTGCCACCTGTGTCTATATTATAATAGGGAATGCTCACAGCCAGGAGGGTCAGTGAGGTGCAAACAAGTGAAGCAAACAGGCAACCATGTTACGGAAAGGCACAAGTGCTTCCTACAGCCATCTGAGGGAGTTTGAAAGGGGTCAAACTGCCGTCTTCCGAGTGGTGAGATGCTCCTTTCGGAGAATTGCCACACAAGTTGGATCTGCTGCGTCAATTGTGCAACGATGCTGGTATCAGTGGTCACGTGAACATTCTCACACCCGTAGACATGATTCTGGACGACCATGCAGTACAGACGCCCGCCAAGATAATCGTATTTTAAGGTCAGCAATGGCAGATCGTACAACTACTACAGCACAGATAAGAGGGCTTCTGAGACTAGACATGTCAACATGAACTGTCACGAACCGGTTACAAACAGTGGGGATATATGCGATCACACCTGTAGCCCGATCCATTCATGTGCACGGCTCGGCTGTTGCCGTCAGAGCATTACTTGGAAGTTGGAATTACGCTCCATGGTCTTTAGCCATGAAAGCAGATTGTTCCTGCACGCAAGTGATGGTCGTTTGTGCGTACGACGTAGACCTGGTGAGCGGAGTTTCGTAAACTCCATTTTTCGAAGACACGCTGATCCCGCCACGGGCCTTATGGACTGGGGTGCGATAAGCTACAGCTCTCGTTCACTTTTGGTATTTCTGGAGGGGATGCTAACCAGCAGTCGATACAAATGGTTCAAATGGCTCTGAGCACTATGAGACTTAACTTCTGAGGTCATCAGTCCCCTAGAACTCAGAACTACTTAAACCTAACTAACCTAAGGACATTACACACACCCATGCCCAAGGCTGGATTCGAACCTGCGACCGTAGCGGTCACGCGGTTCCAGACTGTAGCGCCTAGAACCGCTCGGCCACCCCGGCCGGCGCAGTCGGTACATGCAGAATGTTGTTAGACCCGTTCCTTCACCGTTCTGGCAAAAGGAAGATGGTGTGTTGTTCCAGCAGGATAATTCTCACCCACATACTGCCACTGAAACTCAACATGCTCTGCAAGACGTGCAGATACTCCCCTGACCAGCACGATCTGGAACTTGTCTGCGATCGACCACGTGTAGGATATGAGGAGACGAGAAGTGACTCGTGCGGCTAGTCAACAACAGCTCTTACAGAACTACGTGAACAGGTCGAACAGACATGGGACAACATATCCTTGGACAGTAGTCACTATCTATACGATCATCTGGTGCCCACAGTCCGCACCTACATTGCTGCCCGTGGAGGCTACACCACTTACCAATATTGTTTTTCGTGTCGATACCTGGTACATCATAGCTGACTGTGCTATTGGTCTGTAAATGTAATTTCTCCGCCTCGTGATGACTGGATGTTGCGTGATGTCCTTAGGTTAGTTAGGTTTAAGTAGTTCTAAGTTCTAGGGGACTGATGACCATAGATGTTAAGTCTCATAGTGCTCAGAGCCATTTGAACCATTTGTCTGTAAATGCAAACATATCATGTACTCCATATGCATTCACGCAACAATAAATCTTGAGTTAATTGCGAACATCTAAAAGCGTGTACAGATTCTTTTTTCCGGCAGTGTATATTCAGCCTCCAGAGCGAAACATTTTTCCCGCGGATGGATTACTTACCGGAGAACATGCCTGTAGAAATCTGCATTTTCAATGTTCAGGAAGAAATTCCACGTTGAAAATTGCCTCTCCGTTATTCTAGCAATGCCTGCGACGTAATGGTTCCTTCACCGAAGGACAGAGGAAGAAGTCATTAGATGCTGTGTCACGAGAATACGAGGGAGTGAGACAAAATTTAATGCGGCACAGAAGCGGCATGTGCATCTGTGTCCTCTGCAAAACGAGCTGGGACCTTTTCACGTAGCAAAGCATCCGCACGGAACTCTTATCTTCCAGTGACGCTTCTTCTTGGCAGCTTCATAAACTAGTTAGAATATTACGTTAGTATGCTACTGTGACAGTTCCCCCTTAGCACCGTAATCTCTTAGCACGACACCACAGTTGTCCCAAAAAGCATTGAGCATAATATTAGCCGACGATGGATGTGTCTTCACGTGTTTTCGGCTGTGATGAACGCTCGCATTTCCACTGCTGGCCTTGCTCCTTTGTCTCTGTGTCATAATGATGCAGAAGGTACATGTCCAATCCATGGTGATTAGGCGACTAAATAAGGCATCTTGATTGACGTGACACAGTTGCAACCTTAGCCCCCGTTCGGCGGGGTTTTTGAGTATGTGTGAGCACTTGGGGTACTTAGTTGTCGGTGACCTTTGCAGTGTTTAAAACGTCGTACAAGATGTTGAATTCTGACTGATGACTGATTTAATATTTTTCCACTGTCTCCTCGATTGTGGTACACCTGTCTTCCAGCACAAAGGCTGATTCCCGGTTCTTCACAGAGCTGTGGTGTGCCATGTCGTTCTTCGTCATTTAGATTTGTTTAACCAAACTGGAGGTATCTACGCCACCCAAACTCTGTAACATACGGTGGTGTGTTGCAGTCGTACACTCCCGGCAAATCAGTGTGAATTTTTCTGGTGTTGTTACTCTTCAAATGGGTAAGTGTATTACCATTCCGTTCTTCATGTTATGAGTAGGCAGCGATATTGCGTTTTGGTTCCTCTAGCATGGATCAAAAGTACTGTGGCGCGAGTATATAAGTGTGTATCAGGATTGCAGAAAGGTAGTATCATGCTCAAAAGTATCTGAACGATCTGATCTGCGTTCGCCTGATTTGCATGCAGACTGCATAGCGTTGCTTTCTTGCAGGTTCTCTAATCTCTTTGGGGTACATTCGTTTGACTGTACAAAATGGTTTCCGTACCACAAGCGGCTAGCTGAGAAATTGCCACTGTATGGGAATCAATCAAGACGTAAATTACTACGACAATATTCCAAACATTAGGAAACGTTTTATTAAAGACGAGACAGTCCTTAACGCTTGTAAGCTTAATATAAGCAACACATCAAAAGTATTACCATACTCATTTGAATCTGAAGAAACCTTTGTCACATACATCATTCTGCGACCCTTACCCAAAATTAAATATTTTTACGAAAAAGAGAATTCGAGACAGTATTTCGTTCTTAAATTTCTATGAGAATTCGAAAAATTATTGCTGTCGAAAATGTTTTCTACTTCTACATCTACATCCACGTGATTACTCTCCAGTTCACTGTTAAGTGTGTGAAAGAGGGTTTATCGAACCACTTTCAAGCTAAATCTCTACAATTCCACCCTTGAAGATCTCACGGGTATGGGACCTCTGATTTCTGTTACTCTATTAAGATGATTATTTCTCTCTAAGAAGATACTGCCGCAACGAAAATTGCCGTTGTTTTAATTATTGCATCCCAATTCACGTATGACATCCGTGGCATTCTCTGCCCTATTTCGCAATGATACAAAACGAGCTGCCCTTATGTGAACTTTTTCGAAGTCCTTCGTCAATTCTATCTGAAGCGGAATACCAAACCGCGCAGAAATACTCCATAAGACGACGGACAAGTGTACTGCAGGCAGTATCTTTAGTAGATCTGTTGAATTTCGGCAATAAATCGCAGTCTTTGGTCCGCTTTCCCCCACAACATTATTTATGTGATCATTCCAATTTAAGATGTTCATAATTGTAATTCCTAGTTACTGAACTGAATTCACAACGTTTAGATTAGTGTGGTTTGTCGTGTAATCGAAATTTAGAGGATTACTCTTAGTACTCATTTGCATGAATTCACATTTTTCATGATTTGTATTCAACTACCACTTTTCGCACCGTACAGATATATTGTCTAATAATTTTGAAGTTGAGTTTGACCATATAACGACTTTACAATACGGTAAACGACGACATCATCTGCAAACTGTCTAGGAAGCTGCTCAGAACGTCTCCTACATCGTTCATATAGACCAGGAACAGCAGAGGAACTATAAGTCTTCCTTGAGAACGCCAAATATTATTTCTGCTTTACTCAACGACTTTCCGTCAGTTACTATGAACCGTAATCTTTCTGACAGGAAATCACGAATCCATTCAGACAACTGAGATGATAGTTCGCAGGCACGCAATTCGATCAGATGTCGCTTGTGAGGAACGGTGTCAAAAGCTGTCTGGGAATCTAAAAATATGGCATGAAGTTGGCGTTCCCTGTCCATAGCACTCATTACCTCCTGAGAATAAAGAAGTAGTTGTGTTTTACAAGAACGATATGTTCTGATTCCATGTTGACTATTTGTCAAGAAATCGTATGCTTCGAAGTAATTCATAAAATTCGAACACAGCATATTTACCAAAATCCTACTGGAAATCGATGTCGGTGTTATGGGTCTGTAATTGAACGAATTACTCCTATATCCTTTCTTCAACATTTGTGTGACTTGCGCAACTTTTCAGTCGTTAGGCACGGATCATTCGACAAGCGAGCGGTTGTATTTGATTGCTAACTGTGCAGCTATTTAGTCAGCATACTCCGAAGGGAACCTACCTTGTATACGACCCAGAGCGGAGGCGTCGCCTTGCTAATTGTCGTTCCTGCGGCGGATGGTTTTGTATAAAGTGGTTATTGAAGTAACCAGTTAAGAAAAAGGTGGTTAGTAGCTTCAAGCGCTCTATGGAACCTCACGGTAAAATTTTTTTTATCTGACTGGAATTCGAACTCGTCACGTCCCGCCTTTGTTTTCTGACCATGAATCTCGACTGTTTGTTCGACAGCAGCGACATGTGCTCATGTCTAACGAAAAAGAGCGCTACGAAAGGTTTTTTGCTGACTGGGAGTCCAACTCTGCACATATGCCCACGAGGTCGTGTTATTTTCTAGGACTGGCTTGCTTGAAGTCATAACGATTTTATTCGAAAATCTCTGTTGACTGGGAGTCGAAACCAGCACATATTTTCGTTGCTAACTACAAACGGAAAGCCGTTTCCATGAAACTGTGTTTCACCAGAAACTGGAAGTGGAGTGTTGGAATTTGAAATCATGTGATGAAAACTTTTAATCTGAAATGACGTGATGAAAAATTCACTCTCTACATGGGAGTTGAAACCAGCGTCTATCGTGATTGGTGACAATACACGAAGAGGCGTTAGACATAAAATTTATTTATCAATGGTAGTTCTGTTTGTACATGTTAAGGCTTTGAATGAAATGACGAATGCTTCTGTGCTGGACCAAGTTTCGAATCCTGATACATCCTTTCGTGGAAACCTAGAGGAGTTTGCGATCTTTGGGAAAAGAACGAAACGATGGAGCTGTGTCGTCCTGAGAGAGCCAAATAACGGGAACTGGGAGATATGAGTTAGAATTGTAGTCCAACACAAAAATATTCTACGTCTCAATTTCAGGTCAAATAAGAGTCCTTACACGATCAGTTGGTTCACAAAATAAAATTTCTGGTGTAAGGAAGGTTACTGACGACAGAGATTCTGCTTGCCACGACTTCCACCACTATATGCCCCAACCTAAATTAGCTTTGCGCCAGCCGGTAGCGAATGGATATCATGTTTAATACGGATTCTGAACTAAGGGGCGACATGTCGTCCTGTCTTACCATAGAGGAAGAAGATCGGATCGTACGCGTTAAAAGTGGGTGCCTGATGTGGGAATCGAGCCTATTCCTTGCCACAATCAGATTTCAGCCAGTCCACCAGAACATGTATGTAACACTCATAATTTGAGTTGTAATTGAAGATGCGCGACACTGTTGAAGCGTTCTGAGTCTCGGAAGTGTAGTACAGATTGTCCAGTACATTCGTTTTCTGGATCTGTTTCAAGTTGGTTCGACCGCATCTACATTCAACAGCTGCCTTTGTCAGGTAATGTGTATTTTCGATACGATCGATACCTCCACAAAACCCAAAATTCAATGGTATTTTTACTGTACTGATATAACCGCTAAAACCAGTGTATATGCCGTTTTAATTGCAAATCGGTTACAGTTACTTTCTGGCACTATGATTAAAAAGAGATTATCCGCACTTAATTTCTGACACTATGATTAAAAAGATCTTATAAATAAGACTCGTAAAGAGAAACTCGATCTGTAGTAACTGGTTAATTATCAGCAATCTTCTTACATGCCTATTATTCTTCAAATCTCATGTCAGCCGGCTGTGAAGACGCTTCTCGCCATCATAGTCCCGATTAGAAGCCATTTGGAAATTTTGACCCCTTCAAAACTTTCTTATTTCGAGATATACCAAAATCATTTGGTGAAGACGTTACTTGACAACAGAAAAGGTGCTGCATTACCTTATTTACTTCCAACATAGTAGCAAGGACGCGTGTAAAACGCTAAAATTTAATATCAATGCCAGTTGAAAACCCAGAGCATGTTATTGTCTTCCGTTAAATGTCTTGGTCATTGCTTCCAGATGACTTGCTCAAAGTTTCCTATTTCAAGTAGTATAAGGAAGAAAATACAGTAAAAGATCAAGTGCTATCGTTTCAATAAACTGAAATTTAGTACCAGCTTCAATAATACAGAATAATAAAATACCATTGGGAAACGTAACATGCGACTCAGCGACCGTACAATTACTATTCAGTCAGATTTGGCGAAGTCTGTCTGCAGTGCTCTTTCTCACCTAACAATACGTAGTTGGCTTACTGGGCTCTACAGCTACACGGTAACAGCAATTTGATGTGAAATGCTTGCGGACTGCAGATTTTTGCAACTGACACAAGAGTGTGCTCGTGCTTCCGACTTTATTATTCGTTCTCTTGATATTGGACTCACTGAAATAAAATCACATATTCTCTCAAAGTGGGAGGTTTCTTTTCTTTCCTCCTTCCCTTCTACGAGATTTCTCTGTTAGACAGTTAAATCCCCATCTGCAAGGGACATGCCAGTAACCAATTTGCAATAAGCTGGTTAGTACTGTTAAAAAGATTTCTTTTAAAGTTCGGTGTAGGTGAAGGTATTTATTTTCTTATAAAACGTCTTAAGGAACAACGATCATACAATTCCTGAATAAGAAAAGTTCATTGACAAGATAGGAAGAGGTTCGAAAACAAAGTCCACACGGTATGACTCAGGTCGGTCTTTCCGTCTGATAGGACTGAGTAAGTATTTAGCCTAAGAAGTATCACAATTTGTGTATCTGTAGCTGTACGAATGTGTCACTGAAATCGTGTTTAACACTTAAGAGTACAGAACTGCTAAAAATCCAAAGTAGTTATCAGTAGAAGGTGGAAGTCATATTCAAAAGGAAACGTATTTATATGATGTAAATTGGTTGAGACAATTCGTCCTTGCCTTCTTAAAGCGAGCATTGGAAGTTACATACAAATGTATACTGTCAATATTTCGAGGAAAGAATGGACGTAGTTTTCATAAACTAAAAATTCATTCAACGAATTAGAATTTGTAGATATAGCAGGACTCGAACCCATTACCTACAGATTATAAATTACCGCTTATACCATTACATGATTCTAGCAATCGCCGACAGCGATGTTACTGCGTTGTATCATATTGACGGTAATGGCACACTTTTTTAAATTACATACAACAGCCGTGGAGAAATAACATGAATCACTATTAAAGTCTAAATCGCACTTCTAAAGTATGCCACTTCGATAGCTTTCGAAACAGTGCCGTATTTGACATAATCATCAAGTCGCCGGGCCATTTTGCACCGTGGTTAAGACATAAGCAGTCCGTAAGTGGCAAACATCACACGGTGTTAGATGCGGAAGTTGCTAGAGGAAATGTTGTCATGTATTAGAGCCGCCGATGTCGTGTCTGCTAGTGGTCCTACGGTAGTCGGCGCTAATATGCGCGTTGTAGTTCCCTCGTAATGCTGCATTTCGCCTGTGTACTAAAATTATATGTCTAGCGTAAGAAAAAATCACAATTTCACACAATAGCACGCCACAAATGGCAAGCTAGCGCAAAAATATTTTTGCGACAGAGGTCCAGCCTGGGTGTTCACTTCTGAACGCCTTCATGCTCGTGAGCCCGCGTCCCAACGCTATGGTCGCAGGCACCGACTACGGTCACCGGCACCGAGGTGATCACTGCGTGTCGCAGCCACAGGAACAGCAACAGCGTATGCTACTGCTCTAGTTTTGGCTAGTAAAATACTATTCATAGCTACAGTGTGAGTTTCCATGGAAAAAGAGTATGATATGCCGAGTGAAAGTGCCGCAGTGCGTCTTTGACGGAAATACAGACAGGTTATCTAACTTTGTGTTGCATGAACGAAGTTAGATGACCATAAGCCGAATGAAAGTGACACAAGAGAGATTCTACTGGATTTTATAGAGGTGATTTTTGGGAGATTTCGAGTGTGGGAGGGTGTGAGAACCTAATAACTGCTAAGGCATGCGTCATAAAGCTTTGACAAAGGGCAGGCAAAGTTAGGCATGTAACAACTGTTCGTGTAGATACGACGTGAGAATCTTTGTTGCATATAATCCATCACCATAGATAAAATGTACCAGAAAATGTAAGTGAAATGCACTTATCAAATTAACTTACGACGAAAGTATGTGGAATGAAAGAAAAAGTTAACTATTTGATTTCATCGCTGTTGGGAAATGATCCATGTGGGCATAACCGTTTCCGGCCTCTAAAGCCATCTTCACATTTGTACTAGTTGTGTCCAATGCAATAAGTATCATTTGTCGCCGTGATGGCTCCCATAAGATAAAGAGAAAGTAACTGCAAAACTAGCTTACCCAAACGTCAGGTAGCAATAATATACTGCGCACTTTTGATATGCGCATCAGGTGTCATGTGCAGGCAGCACATTGGGACTCTCGCAATAATGTGAAAACATGGTAGTGGAAATAGAACTATAAGGAAACATGATAAACAAATTATTCACTTCACACAGTAACAGAAGGAAAATGTATCTCGTTAGATGTAGATGCAAAAATAAGGGTATAAACAATCGTACAGTTCTGCTTTACATACATTTTTCACCTGCACGCCTTCCGAAGTGGCCGTGCGGTTAAAGGCGCTGCAGTCTGGAACCGCAAAACCGCTACGGTTGCAGGTTCGAATCCTGCCTCGGGTGTGGATGTTTGTGATGTCCTTAGGTTAGTTAGGTTTAACTAGTTCTAAGTTCTAGGGGACTAATGACCTCAGCAGTTGAGTCCCATAGTGCTCAGAGCCATTTGAACCATTTTTTTCACCTGCACATTTATCACAGACAGTTGTTAGTCAGTGTGTTTATTGAAGGTAAAAATCCTCTGGTTTGTTAAGTCATGTCAAATTTCATCTATACGATCAACGTTTGAACCCTCTGCTGGTATGGTATCCTCTTCGAGATCTCGTAGTGTCCACGGTTACTGAAAACAGAGTGATTACAGCTTCCATAACTTTTGTCTGGGATAATGTTTCCTTAAATGATGAACAAAATAAAAGTCATTGTCATTAATCATTCCTTTAAGTGCTTCCATATCCTTTCTTGTGAAGTAAGGAGACCCACACGCTTACTTACGCAAGGTATTGAAACGAGGATGTAGGATGGCGTAAGATGCAGATCTTCTGTTACCATTTTTTTACTGAATTTCTTTCGGGGCATTTGTAAATCGAATAGAGAATAGGAAGAAAATGTCTTGAAAACTGCAGTGTTTCCCAGTAGGACACAAAGCGACGTCTCAAGCCTCTGCCCCATGAGAGGTCGAGCGCGTTACCTCTAATCCAACAAGAAGCTACTGCAGCTTGCCTTCCCGCATTACTTCCGTGGTGCCAGAGGTAGACTGATCGGAACGTGGAAGAAGAGAACAGTCGTGACATAGGCGCCGAACATCAATACTGGGTTCAAACTACGAATTTTCATTACTCAGTGTCACGTCTTTGTGGAATCATTCAGAATATTTCATCAACCTGAAAAGAAAGGATGAAGTGAATATAGAGGGATGGTTTAGCACACACCCGGAAGTAAGTGGAAAATCATAGCGTTGCCCAACTTTCCCTGCAAATTTCTCAGTTCCAATCTACATTAGTCTCCGTATTCAGACTGCTGGAGTGGCTCTAAGAGTCCCGTGTAGTGGAGAGTAAGCATAATCCATCCTTAAAACGAGGATATTGGAATGTAGTCGAATTCAATAGGGTGATGCTGCTGCGGGAATTAGATTAGGAAATGAGACGCTTAAAGTAGTAAACGAGTTTTACTATTTGGGTAGCAAAATAACTGGTGATGGTCGATGTATAGAGGATATAAAATGTAGACTGGCAATGGCAAGGAAAGCGTTTCTGAAGAAGAGAAATTTACTACATCGAGTATAGATTTAAGTGTTAGGAAGTCGTTTCTGAAAGTATTTGTATGGAGTGTAGCCATGTATGGAAGGGAAACGTGGACGATAAATAGTTTAGACAAAAGGAGAATAGAAGCTTTCGAAATGTGGTGTTACAGAAGAATGGTGATGATTAGATGGGTAGATCACATAATCTAATGAGGAGGTATTGAATAGAACTGGGGAGAAGAGAAATTTGTGGCACAACTTTGTCTAGAAGAAGAGATCGGTTCGTAGGGCATATTCTGAGGCATCAATGGATCACCAATTTAGTATTGGAGGGCAGCGTGGAGGGTAAAAATCGTAGAGGGAGACCAAGAGATGAACACACTAAACAGATTCAGAAGGATGTAGGTTGCAGTAGATACTATGAGATGAAGAACCTTGCACAGGATAGAGTAGCATGGAGAGCTGCATCAAACCACTCTCTGGACTGAAGACCACAACAACAAAATTAATTTGATAGGTGCTCACCCACCTGGGGAGTGCAAAGTAACTGCAGGAGTTTCCAGCTGAGTTTTATACCCATTTCATTAACTAGGCAAATAGTACAAACTGTAGGTAGGACTATACTTCTCGACCGCCATTGAAACCTACACAACAAATTAAGAGGAGGAGAGTTTTTATATAGGCCTCCCACACAGTAATGCTTACAACTGTTTCCTTCTGGTTTCAGTGAACGACAAATTCACATTTTCTTTCAATAGAAGTCTTTTAGCTTTTCGACTACTTATTCTCAGTTATTTCCAACGGCTTTACAGCAGTGGTGACACCGTTTCTCGTCAGATCACCGAAGTCAAGCGCTGTCGGGCTTGACTAGTACTTCGATGGGTGGCCGTCCGGGTCTGCCGAGGGCTGTTGGAAGCGGCGTGTACTTAGTCTTTGTGAGGTCAATTGAGGAGCTTCTTAATTGCTGAGTAGCGGCTTCGGTCACGAAAATTGACAACGGCTAGGAGAGCGGTGTGCTGACCACATGTCCCTCCATATCCGCATCCAGGGACGCCTGTTGGCTGAGGATGACACGGCGGTTGGTCGGAACCGTTGGGCCTTCTGAGGTCTGTTCGGATGGAGTTATTATCCTCAGTTATCATGTTTGAAAGCCGTCATCCGGATATATCACAATATTCATATGGGAAGAATTGCGCCATAATTACAAACATTTTAATATGTGATGATTACAAAATGTTGGCAAGAATAATTTACAGAAGAATGGAAACATATATAGAAGTCGAGCTCGCGGAAGATCAGTTTGTGTTCTGGAGAAATGTAGGAACACGCATCGTTACAGTGACCTGGAGAGTTACCTTAGAAAATAAAGAATCGCAAATCTACGTTCGTAGTGTTTTCACACTTAGAGAAAGCTTTTGACCATGTTGACTGGAGTCCATTCTTTGAAATTCTGAAGCTAGCAGGGGTAAGTTACAGGAAATAAAGGCTTGTGTACAACTCGTACAGAAACCGGACTGCGGTTTTAAGAATCGAGGAGCATGAGATAGAAGCAATAGTTTCGAAGGGAGCGAAATAGCGTTACAGACTCTTCGCGATGTTATTCAATCTGTACATCGAGGAACAGTAAAAAAAAGAGAAATTTTGTAAAGAAATTAAAGTTTACCTAGAAGAAATGAAAACGATGAGGTTTGCCGATGACATTGTAATTCCGGATGAGGCGGTGAAGGAGTTGGAACAATATTTGAACGGTATGAACAGTGTCTGCTGAACAGGTTATAAGATGATCATCATGATCATTAACAACAGTAAATTAAAGGTTATGGAATGTAGTCGAATAAAATCAGGTTATACTGTGGTAATTACTAATGGAAATAAGACAGTAAAACTAGTAGATGAGTTTTGCTATTTGGTCCGGAAAGTAACTGGCGATGACTGAAGGAGAGAGTATATAAAGTGCAGAAAGGTAATGGCGATAACGCGTTTCTGAGAAAGAAAAATTTGTTAACATGGTATATAAATTTATATGGTAGAAATTCTTCTCTGAATCTATTTGTCTGGAGTGTAGCCTTGTATGGAAGTGAAACTAGTGCCATAAACCGTTAAGACAGAGGAGAGCAGGAGCTTTTCAAATCTGGTGCTACAGAAGGAGATTCAAAATTAAATGAATGTACTGAATAATTAATGAATAGGTATTGTATCGATCTGACGAAAAAATAATTTGTGGTTCAGCCTGACTAAGAGAAGCAACCAGTTGATAGGACATCCTCAGGGATCAAGGAACAGTTTGAAATGAAACAACTATTTGATCACTGGAGCTTTAAGAAAACACTTAAATGAATATTTGAAACCATAGAAATTGTCAAACGAAAGGTTTCTGCTATTGATAGCTGCAGAAACGATGTTGCTCTACGGAGTACATACAGCATCTCAACACTCGACTTCGTCATCGACGTCCGTGTATTAACATCAGCTTCTTCACTGCCGACGCAATTTAGTCTCTCAGGTGTCATGAACACTGAGCGGAAGTCTTACATCTACATCTAAGTCTACATGACAACTCTGTATTTCAAACTTAAGTGTCTGACAGAGGGTTCATCGAACCACCTTTCCACTATTTCTCTACCGTTCCACTCTCGAAAAATGTCCGAGAAAAAGGAATATTTCAATCTTCTTTGTACGATCTGTGATTTCTCTTATTTTATTACTGGGAACATTTCTATCTTGGTAGGTGAGCATCGTCAAAATATTCTCAAATTCGGAGGAAGTTAGCGACTGAAATGTTTTTAGATCCCGCCGCAATGAAAAACGCCTTTGTTTCAATTACTTTCATCCAAATTCGCGTATAATATTCCGCACACTCTCTCCCTTATTTCACGATAATGCAAAACGAGTTGCCCTTCTTTGAACTTTTTCTACGTCTATACAATTAGGTAAACATCCCATATCGTGCAGTAATATTCCAGAAGAGGACAGATATGCGTAGTTGTAGGCATTATCTTCAGTAGACCTGTGGAATCTTCTGAGTGTTCTGCCAATGAAACGAAACTTTCCTTCGCCTTCTACATCAAATTACCTGTGTGATCCTTCCAGTTTACGTTGTTCGTAATTGTAATTCCCAGAGATATACAGGGTGATTTTTTCCAACGAATACATACTCTAGGGATTGATCGATGAGAGGATACAGAACAAAAAAGGTCAAATGAACTTATGTTAGGAAATACATGAGTTCCATACTAGAGAGCATTTATTCAATCTTACTTTGTTACAGACACTGCGCTCTAATACGCATGCAGCCACAGTTGCAGTATGCATGGTTTCCTTCTAGAGGGCGATACTGTTTCTCATACGTCATGCCCTTGCGCCCTCTCCTGCCACAGCAATTGGTAATGTGGTGTCCGATTCATTTCTTTTGCTGACTCACCTTGTTGTGGATGTGATCCAGCGTTGTACACAATGATTCCATATTCGAATCGAGAGCTTGCCGACATGGTGTTTACTTAAGAAAGGCAAATGGCAACGTGCGACGAGCAGCAACGTTGTATCAGGAGACCTATCCCCGCCGACAACAGTCACAGAATTCAATGTTTGCAGCAGTGTTTCGCCGTTTGAGATAGGGTTGTTTCAAGAAGCAGGAAATCATGAAGGACTTACCCGAAATGTTCGGACACCAGACTTGGAAGGAGGTGACCGCCGTGTCTCAAATGGTTCAAATGGCTCTGAGCACTATGGGACTCAACGGCTGAGGTCATTAGTCCCCTAGAACTTAGAACTAGTTAAACCTAACTAACCTAAGGACATCACAAACATCCATGCCCGAGGCAGGATTCGAACCTGCGACCGTAGCGGTCTTGCGGTTCTAGACTGCAGCGCCTTTAACCGCACGGCCACTTCGGCCGGCCGCCGTGTCTCTTCCAGGCAGTTGACCCGCCATTACAGCGTAAGCCCGACGACCGTGTTAAACATTCTCCATGAGTATTGTTACTACGCTTATCACTTGCAGGGAGTGCAGGGCTTACTATAGACAGAGTTTCCATGTCGGGAGAAGTTTTGTCTCTGGTTTCTTCATCATGCAACCATAATTTCGGGGATTTGTGTCATCCATCGTGTTCACAGATGGTGCGAAGTGATATCTTCAAGCGGAGTGGTATCTTCAACTTTCATATCAGTCATCTGTGGGATAGTATGCAGATCCCACATGTTATGGAAACAGTGAATCGTCAACATCGGCGCAGCCGGAATTTGTGGGCGAGGATAATTAGTGACCGTATTTTGGGATCACTCTTCCTTCCACGTCGCGTAATAGGCTGGAACTATCGACGTTTCTTGCGGATGACTTTGCCTCCCTTGCTGGAAGAAGTGCCATTGATGATTCGAACGGTCATGTGGCTACTACATGATGGTGTTCCAGCCCCACTTCACCGTTGACGTCTGAATGCATCTCAATCCTCTCTTCCCTGGTCGATGGATCATACGAGGGGGTCCAGTTGCGTGGCCTGCTCGTTGACCGGACATCAACCCGTGCGATTTCTGGTTATGGGGCCATCTCAAACGTATCGTGTATACAGAGCCCACTGCAGATGTGGAGACACTGGAGCAGCGTATTAACGCTGCTTTTGACACTGTTCGCATGCAGCGTGGCCGATGTTAAGTGTGAGACAGACCTTTTTTGTTCTGTATCCTCTCATCGATCAATCCTAAAAGTTTTACAGGGTGGAAAAAATCACCCAGTATACTAAGGTGACAGAAGTCGTGGGAGAGCGATATGCGCACAAGACGATGGCGGTAGGATCACGTACGCAACATAAAATGGCAGTGGATTTTTAGAGTTGTAATTTGTACTAAGGTGATTCATGTGAAAAGATTTACTGCGTAGTTATGGCCACACGACAGGAACCAACAGGCTCTGAAAGCGGAATGGTAGCTGGCGATAGACGCATGGGATATTACATTTCGGAAATTTTCAGGGAATACAGTATTCCGAAATCCACAGTATCAAGAGTGTGCCAAGAATACCACATTTCAGGCACTGCCGCTCACCACGGACAACGCTTTGGTTGACAGGCTTCTCTTAACGATCAAGAGCAGCAGCGTTTGCTTCATGTTGTCAGTATTAACAGACACGCAACACTGGATGAAATAACCTCAGAAATCAATGTGGGACGAACCTATCCGTTAGGACAATGCGGCGAAATGTGGCGTTAATGGCTATGGCAATAGACGATCGATGCAAGTGCCTTTGCTAACAGTACGACATAGCCTGTAGCGCCTCTCCTGGGTTCATGGGGTCTGTACCACACTCGACCCCTACAATCAGCCCTTACCAACTGAAATCGTAACTCATATAACCAAGCCACGGTTTTCCAGTCATGTAGACTCCAACCGATATGGTCACGAGCCCTGGAGAGGCGCTGCAGGCGATGATTTGCTGCTAGCAAAGGGTCGCCTCCGTCATGTGCTACCATAGTCCATTAACGCTACATTTCGCCAAATTGATGTCTGCGGTTATTTCCCGCAATGTTGCTTGTCTGTTAGCACTGACAACTGTGTGGAAACGCCGTTGCCCTCGGTCGTTAAGTGAACACTGTAGGAGACTGAATTGTCCTTGGAGAGAGGTAATGCCTGAAATGTGGTATTCTCGGTACACTCTTGAGACGGTGGTCTCGGAACGTTGTATTCCCTAACGATTTCCGAAATAGAATGTCCCATACGCCTAGCTCTAACTACCAGGCGGCGTTCAAGGTCTGTTAATTCCCATTGTGTGGCCATAGTCACGCTGGACACCTTTTCACGTGAATCACCTGAGCACAAAAGACAGCTCCACCAACGTACTTCCCTTTTATACTTTGTGTACGCGTTACTATGGACATCTGTATGTGTGCTTATCGCTATCCCATGTTTTTGTCTCCTCCGTGTTTATAGATATATGACGACACCCTTACATAAGTCACCCATTCACTGCAATTCCCAATTCAGTTACCATTCGCCGCTGCCATCTACTCCCAGTTGCTTTCCCTACAATCACTATTTCATCCACCACCACCAAAACTTATTTCACCACACCACCGCGTTCTAGTCACAACTCTGCTCAGCATATAAGACATATTCTCTAACTGACACTCACAACCCGTGCACACATAATCACCCACACACACATGTACATTCAACACTGTGTTGCGTACAGAACACATGTAACTACTGTTTCATTTCTGTTGGGAAGTTCGACAAAGTGAGGTGAGCGGAAATAATGTCAATGAAGATTAAGGAAAACTGATTTCGACAAAGAAGAAAACTTTGAAGTGTAACGTACAGCCAAGATTCTTCGACCTCAACCATCGCTATCAACAAAGGAAAAAGCAGTGGTTTGCAGCATATGCAAACAAGAGGTAGAAATACTTTTTGTAAATTGCACACCAAGTTTATAAAGATATGTTGTTTTTAATCTATAAACACCATAATGTACAGGCATGTTGTGTATCCATATTTCCATAACGACCACAGGAGATGATTCGTAAATAAACGCAAAACGCACTTAAGACGGAAAAAGCAGTGATAGTTAAAATAACAGTGTATCGGTAACGGAACTATCGAGTGCCGTAAGAGAAAATAATAGCCTTAAACTACAACTTGATTTGGAATTAAAATTAACACAGCGTCTTTGAAATATAAAGGAAAAACAAGTGCTTTATTAAAAACTACACATCATGCGAAATATACAGGGTGTTTCACAATTGATGGTCAATATTCAGGGACATATAGGGAATGATCATTCCAACCAAAGAAGTCAAGTAAACATGGGCTCTAAAACGCATACCTTAAGAGCTATGAAAAATTCTTGATCTTCGATACTGTGAAACAAATCTCTTCTGCTGCCAGCTGTTTGCTTTCCATATTTTGGGAAGTAGTAGTATGGGCCAAAACAAAAAAAAAAAAGTCCAGTAAACATGTGCTTTAAAATGTGTACTTTAGGAGCTATAAGCACTTGTTCATCTTCGCTCCTTTACAACACAAACCCTGTAATGAACAAGTGCTCATAGATCTTAAGGTATGCATTTTAGGGCACATGTTTATTGGATATTTTTCTTGTTTTCGTTCATGCTACCACTTCCCTAAATAAGGAAAGCAAAAAGTTTCCAGTAGAAGAGACTTTTTCACAGTATCTAAGATCAAGAATTGCTCGTAGATAGCTCTTAAGGTACATTCAGTTCCACAAGACGGTGTACACCATAATTTTAAATGTCACGTCCGCAGAGACACCTCTGGTAGTGGTCTAGAATCTGTAATCAGTGCGCTTTTGCACAGTGTATAGATAAACAGTGTGCGAGTTGATTGTTCTGTTTTATCAGTTGCAGTTTAAAATGAGTGCAAAATATCTGAAGCATTACGAGGCAGTGTTCCTTGTAAATTATCCAATGGGATCTAAGCTTTCATATGGAGACGGTGCTATACTTCTTAGAAAGTCAAAGATATTCGTTGTGAAGTGGATCAAACGATATTTAGAGGTTGGAAATGTTCTGACGTAACCACAAGCGCCGGTACGAAGAGGGAGAACGCAAGACCAGAGGAGGGGGTGAGGAAACGTCAGCCAATAGCCCGCTGACAAGGACTGCGCCGCGCCAGGAGCGAAAAAAATGGTTCATATGGTTCTAAGCACTATGGGACTTAATAGCTGAGGCCCTAAACTTAGAACTACTGAAACCTAACTAACCTAAAACCTGCCCGATGCAGGATTCGAACTTACGACCGTAGCAGCCGCGTGGTTCCGGACTGAAGCGCCTAGAGCAGACTGGCCACCGCGGCCGGTGCCAGGAGCGACATCTGCAAGAAGTGAATACAAGCGACGCTCTTGCCGGCCTCGGCCTCTCAGATCGGCTCCGAATACGGACGTTAGTGGACGGTTGTAGAAAGGCGCTCGCAGAACAGATTGTAGTGATCCGTATCAAGTGCTTACTTGGATTTTGTCTATAGCGAAGACTATTATTGTTTTGCATGTCACTTGCGACACCAATGTAACTCCTGTGTTAATTATTGTCAATTTGCTTAATGGAAATAAAAGTGCTAATGTTATTTGCTTGAATTGTTGTATAGCATTCCGAGAACCCTACATCCCTTAGGCACACCATAAGCGACACGTGGAAAGATCCAACAGGAAACATGGATGATTTACCGGAGGGAGGGCTAAGGTACAAGCTATAATCGATAATGGCGACGATTGGATTAACTATTAGGTCATTGACATTAGTAATATCATGTATTTCCATGTAAACATATATTTATAATATTGTCTTTTATTTCATACAGATAACAGCGTACACTTTCATGTGGAACTGAATGTACATGTTTAAGAGCCCATTTTTTATTGACTTTTTCGTTTCGAATGATCATTCCTATAATATCCCTGAATATTAACCATGACTTCTGAAACACCCTGTATAGTGTACATGTTACAATTCACCAACGAATACTGAGGTTAAGAAAGTCATGGCATACCTACCAATATCGTGTAGGACCTTCTTTTGCACGATGTAGAGCAGCAACTCGACGTAGCATGGACTCAAGAAATCGTTAGAAGTCCCCTGCAGAAATACTGAGCCATGCTGTCTCTATAGTCAACCATAATTGCGGAAGTTGGTCGGTGCAGAATTTTGTGCACGAACTGACCTCTCGATTATGTCCCAAAAATGTTCAATACGTTTGATGTCGGGTGATCTAGGCGACAAAATCCTTCTTTCGAATAGTTCATAATATTTCTCAAACTATCTGTGAACAGTTGTTGCCCGGTGATATGGCGCACTGTCATCTATAAAAATTCCATCGTTGAATGGCTAAAAATGGTCTTCATATAGCCGAACATAATTATTTTCAGTCAATGATCGGTTCGGTTGGACCATAAGACCCAGTCCGTTCCTCGTTACCACAGCCCACACAAATATGGAGCCACCATCACCTTTCACAATGCCATGTTGACAACTTGGGTCCATGGCTTAGCGTGGGGTCTACGCCAAACTCGAATCTTACCATCAGCTCTTACCAACTGAAATCGGGACGCATCTGACCACATCACGGTTCTCCAGTCGTCTAGGACCCAACCGATGTGGTCCTGAGTTCAGGAGAGGCATTACAGATTATGTCGTGCTGTTAACAAAGACACACGAGTCGGTGGTCTGCTGGCGTAACCCATTAACATCAAATTTTGCGGCAATGTCGTAACGGATACGTTCGCCGGATGTCCCACAATGATTTCTGAGGTTATTTCACGCAGTTCCGCTTGTCTCTTAGCACTGTCAACTCTACGCAAATGCCGTTGCTGTCGGTCGCTAAGCGAAGGTCGTTGGCCACTGTGTTATCCGTGGTGAGAGCTAATGCCTGAAATTGGTTATTCTCATTACACTTTTGACACGGTGAGTCTCGGAATATTGAATTCCCTTCTCCGGCCGAAGACTTCCTGCATAAGAAGTCACCCTCTTTCTGCCAACGGCCTTGTCAAAGAGGGCGGAGGAGCGGACAGAGGTTCAGGGCACCCTCTTGTCCTAAGGATGGGAAACTGCCCCTAGAGGCGGAGGAATCAGCAATGATCAACGACATGAGGATGCAGAAAGCAATGCAGACCACCGTATTAAAGACACGTAACGCGTTTCCACAGGACATGTGGCCTGTAATTGAAGAAGTGTCATGATGATCTCTCCATTGTCAAAAGATTTCGGAATAGTCCCCCATTCGGATCTCCGGGAGGGCACTGCCAAGGGAGAGGTTACCGTGAGAAAGAGATTGAATAAGGAACGGAAGGATAACGTTCTATGAGTCGGGGCGTGGAATTTTAGAAGGTTGAACGTGGTAGGGAAACTAGAAAATCTCGAAAGGGAAATGCAAAGGCTCAATTTAGATATAGAGGGGGTCAGTGAAGTGAAGTGGAAAGAAGACAAGGATGTCTGGTCAGATGATTATAGGATAATATCAACAGCAGCAGAAAATGGCATAACAGGAGTAGGATTCGTTATGAACAGGAAGGTAGGGCAGAGAGTGTGTTACTGTTAACAGTTCAGTGACAGGGTTGTTCTTATTAGAACCGACAGCAAACCATCACCGACAACGATAGTTCAGGTATACATGCCGACGTCGCAAGCTGAAGATGAAGAGAGAGAGAAAGTGTATCAGGATATTGAAAGGTTAATACAGTATGTAAAGAGGGATGAAAGTGTTATAATCATGGGGGACTGGAATGCAGTTGTAGGGGAAGGTGTAAGCGAAAAAGGTACAGGAGACAAGGAATGAGAGAGGAGAAAGACTAATTGAGTTCTGTAAAAAAGTTTCAGCTAGTAATAGCGAATACCCTGTTCAAGAATCACAAGAGGAGGTATACTTGGAAAAGGCCGGGTGATACGTGAAGACATCAATTAGATTACATAATGGTCAGACAGAGATTCCGAAGTAAGATAGTTGAAATGGTTCAAATGGCTCTAAGCACTATGGGACTTAACATCTGAGGTCATCAGTCACCTAGACTTAGAACTAATTAAACCTAACTAACCTAAGGACATCACACACATCCATGCCCGAGGCAGGATTCGAGCCTGCGACCGTAGCAGCAGCGCGGTTCCGGACTGAAGCGCCTAGAACCACTCGGCCACAGCTCCGAAATCAGATACTGGATTGTAAGGCGTACCCAGGAGCAGATATAGACTGAGATCACAATATAGTAGCGATGAAGAGGCGGCTGAAGTTTAAGACATTAGTCAGGCAGAATCAATATGCAAATAAGTGGGATACGGAAGTACTGTGGGATGACGAGATAAGCGTGAAGTTCTCTAAGGCTGTAGATACAGCAATAAGGAATAGCTCAGTAGCTACTACAGTTGAAGAGGATTGGATATCTCTGAAAAGGGCTATCACAGAAGTTGGGAATGAAAACATAGGTACAAAGAAGGAAACTGCGAAGAAACTATGGATAACAGGAGATTGATGAAAGGAGGATGTTCAAAAATGTTCCGGGAATGTCAGGAATACAGAAATTCTAGTCACTTAGGAATGAAATAAATACGAAGTGCAGGGAAGCTAAGAAGAAATGACTTCAGAAAAAAATGTGATGACATCGAAAAAGAAATGACTGTCGGAAGGACAGAGCATACATGAAAGTCAAACCAACCTTCGGTGGCATTAAAAGCAAGGGTGGTAACGTTAAGAATGCAACGGGAATTCCACTGATAAATGCAGAGGAAAGAGGAGAAAGGTGAAAATAATACATAGAAAGCCTCTAAGAGGGAGAAAATTTGTCTGTTGTGATAGAAGAAGAAACAGAAGGCGATCTGGAAGAGATAGGGAATCCAGTATTAGAATCATAATTTAAAAGAGCTTTGGAGGTCTTAAGGAAAATAATGCAGAAGGGATATATAACATTCCATCAGAATTTCTAAAGTCATTGGGAGAAGTGGCAACAAAACGACTATTGACGTTGGCGTATAGAATGTATGAGTCTGGCGACATACCATCTGACTTTCGGAAAAGCACCATCCACACAATTCCGAAGACGGCACGAGCTGACAAGTACGAGAATTATCGCACAATCAGCTTAACAGCTCATGCCTCCAAGTTGATTACAAGAATAATATACAGAAGGATGGAAAAGAAAATTGAGGATGCGCTAGATGACGATCTGTTTGGCTTTAGGAGTCAAACAGGGACGTAGCCGAGTTTGTGACTTTTACGAGTTCCTAACCAGGAACGAATTTTGTAGTATCATCTGTGTACTTTAATAGTTTAGTTTCTTGAGTTGCTGTGTGTTTATTTAATATCTAATACCCATAGTTTCTAGCGTTTTCGTTTGCGTCGGAAAGTAAATCGATTTTGAGACATATTACAAGTTCCTAATGAGGGGCGAATTACTTAGTTCCACCTGAGTGTTTCGGTAGATAGGTTTATGAATCTCTGCATGATAGTCTAATTTATTAGACACAGTTCCTGCGATTTCGTCAGGGTCTACAGTAGAGTTGCGCAGCACCTGCCGATAGTCTGTTTATCTGCATAGTTTAGTTTTCCACGGTCGTTAGTATGGACAGGGACTGCGACTGTTGTGTGCGGATGCGAGCCGAGTTGGTGAAACTTCGCTCTGAGCTTCGGGCTTTGATGGCTTTTGTTACACAGCTTGAGGGTGCAGTTGATGGGCACCACCGTTGTGGGCCGGCCGTTGGGATCCAACGGACGTCAAGCACGTCCGAGTCCTCCGATCGGTTCTCACCGGTGGACAGCCCAGTTACTGCTCGCACTGAGGTTGACCCATCACCTGTAGTCGAGTAGGAGGTCGCCCCAGGGCGTAGCAGGTGGCGGAAGACTACCAAGGTGGCCGAACGCGAGGCCTCTCCAGTTTCTAGAATGAAATTTTCCCCAGGCTGTGGCTAAGCCATGTCTCCGCAATATCCTTTCTTTCTGGAGTTCTAGTTCTGCAAGGTTCGCAGAAGAGCTTCTGTAAAGTTTGGAAGGTAGGAGACGAGGTACTGGCAGAAGTAAAGCTGTGAGGACGGAGCGTGAGTCCTGCTTGGGTAGCTCAGTTGGTAGAGCACTTGCCCGCGAAAGGCAAAGGTCCCGAGTTCGAGGTTCGGTCCGGCACACAGTTTTAATCTGCCAGGAAGTTTCAAAGTTCCTCTCCAGTTTGTCTGACAAACAGGTTTGTGGCTGACACTGTTGCAGAGCCAGATGCTGTCGCCTGTCCTGTTTCAGAGGAAACCTCTCAGCATGCAAGATTCGGACAGTCACACAGGATGGAATTATTGATAGTTGGGAGCTCCCACGTTAGACGCGTTATGGTGCCCCTTAGGGGCTTGGTTGACAATAAGGGAAAGAAAAGCAATGTGCACCCTGTGTGCATATCGGGTGGAGTCATTCCACATGTGGAACGGGTCCTTTTGGATGCCATGAAGAGCACAGGGTGCAGCCAACTGCAGGTGGTGGCTCACGTCGGTACCAATGATGTGTATCTCTTTGGATGAGAAGAGATTCTCTCTGGTTTCGAGCGGCTAACAGAAGTGGTAAAGGCTGCCAGTCTTGCTAGCAAGATGAAAACAGACTTTGCCATTGGCAGCATAGTCGACAGGATCTACTGCGGACTTCTGGTATTGAGCCGAGTGGAGGGTCTCAATCAGAGCCTCAGACGCTTCTGCGACCGTGTAGACTCAGACGGTTTTTCGACCATGTAGGCTGCAGGTTCCTTTACTTGCGCCAAAGGGTGGTTGGGTCTCGGGTTGCGCTGAATACCTCAGGTGTCCACTATACGCAGGAGGTGGCAACACCGGAAGCAGGGGCTGTGTGGCGTGAACTGGGAGGTATTTTAGGTATTTAGGTGTTGGGAAAGTACCAGACCTCCAAGCGCTAATGGAAAGCACTGATGCTCAAATGTTATAGGCTCTGAAAGGTGGCTAAAGTCAGAGATAAGCTCAGCCGAAATTTTTGCGAAGCACCTAACGGTGTTGCGATAGGATAGTCTGAACACGGTTGGCGGTGGTGTGTTTGTTGCTGTTAGAAGTAGTTTATCTTGTCGCGAAATTAAAGAAGATAGTTCCTGTGGGTTAGTACGGATAGACGTCATTGTTGGCAACCGGAATAAAATTATAATTTGATCCTTTTACCAACCTCCAAATTCAAATGATACAGTTGCTGAAAGGTTCAAAAGAAAACTAGAGTTTGATTTCAAACACGTACCCGACTCATACAATTATAGTTGGTGGTGACTTTAATTCCCTGTCGATATGTTGGCGAAAATACATGTTTAATTCCGGAGATACGCATAAAACATCATCCGAAATTGTGTTAAACGCATACTCTCAAAATTATTTCGATCAGTTAGTACATGAGCCAACGCGAATAGTAAACGGTTGTAAAAACACACTTGAACTGTTAGTAACAAATAATCCTGAGATAATAACGAGCATTAAAACGGATACAGTGATTAGTGAACACAGGGTTGTCGTAGCGATATTGAATATTGTAACCCCCAAATCCTCCAAAAGTAAACGAAAAATATACCTATTCAAAAAAAAAGTAGATAAAAATTCACTTGACGTCTTCCTGAGAGAAAATCTCCACTCCTTCCAAATTAATGACATAGGTGTAGACCAGATGTGGTTTGAATTCGGAGAAATTGTGGTCCGCAGCTCGTGGTCGTGCGGTAGCATTCTCGCTTCCCGCGCCAGGATTCCCGGGTTCGATTCCCGGTGGGGTCAGGGATTTTCTCTGCCTCGTGTTGACTGGGTGTTGTGTGATGTCCTTGGGTTAGTTAGGTTGAAATAGTTCTAAGTTCTAGGGGACTGATGACCATAGATGATAAGTCCCATAGTGCTCAGAGCCATTTGAACCATTTTTTTTGAGAAATTGTGTCGGCAGCAATTGAGAGATTTATACCAAATAAATTAACGAACAACAGAGCTGATCCTCCTCGGTACACAAAACGGGTCAGAACACTGTTGCAGAAACAACGAAACAAACATGCCAAATTTAAACAGGCGCAAAATCCCCAAGGTTGGCAATCTTTTACAGAAGTTCGAAATTTAGCGCGGACTTCAACGCGATATGCTTATAACAGTTTCCACAACGAAACTTTGTATCGAAATGTGGCAGAAAATCCAAAGTGATTCTGGTCGTATGTGAAGTATGATAGTGGCAAGAAACAATCAATGCGTCCTCTGCGCGATAGCAGTGGAGATGCTATCGAAGACAGTGCTGCCAAAGCAGAGTTACTAAACACAGCCTTCCAAAAAGCCTTCACAGAATTCGAATCAAGAACAGCTGACAACATGAGTAACGTAGAAGTAAACATCCTCGGAGTAGTGAAGCAACTTAAATAATTTAATAAAAGCAAGTCTTCTGGTCCAGACTGTATACCAATTAGGTTCCTTTCAGAGTATGCTGATGCATTAGCTCCATATTTGACAATCATATACAACCGTTCGCCCAACGAAAGATCCGTACCCAAAGACTGGAAAGTAGCCCAGGTCACACTAATATTCAAGAAAGGTAGTGGGAGTAATCCACTTAATTGCCGGCCCATATCATTAACATCGATATGTAGCAGGATTCTGGAACATACATTGTATTACCTCAAAGAAAACGGTCTATTGACACACAGTCAACATGGATTTAGAAAACATTGTT